>NC_136073.1:796598793-797825245 GCF_964261635.1 Lissotriton helveticus | reverse complement strand
CGGCAGAGAATGTTGGGCTGGTGTTCGGTGCTTTCCTCTTCTGCTTTCTGGACAGAGGGTTCACCTGCTGTCCCCCGGAGACGTGGTGCCTCTCCAACCTGCCTATGTAGTGATAAAGCAAATGGCAATTTTCCGTAGCCATACTTTCCAGGCTTAATGATGCTTTGAGCCAAGACCTGAAAAGAAGAGAGAGACAAAGTTTGCGTTGTAGGTTTAAATGGTACAGCATTGGATTTCAAAATGGCACCTGAATGCCATGCTTCGTGACATTCAGAAGAAGAACGAGGTTTACATTTTAAAGCTATGTTATTATGGAGTTAGTGTTCACATAATCCACAATGAAAAAAGCCAGTGAGTAATTAAGTGAAGATGCACAGACACAGAGAGCAAAACCAGAATCCTCTGAATGCCACACCTCGTTAAATGAAAAGAGAGAGTGCTTCCAAGCACAGAGCTGCTGGTAAGGAAGTGAAAATGGCACACACCACGGAGAGATTTTGATTGACGCTTCATTGAACACATGACTTGATTGGGTCATGGATTGAGTAAAGGGGTATGTCTGTCCTCCCAGAAAGCATAATTAGATTGGCAGTTTCTGACGAAAGACATCACACATTGTGTCATATATATAGCACCAAAATAAAACCCAACTATAGTGGCTGAAGCCAGTAATAATATTGGAACTTTCTATCATCATTCTGAGCCTCACCTCTGACCAGGCCATGTCCAACCTTTGACCAAAGCAATGCATCTCCCAGGATGTTCCACACACAACTTAGCAAAGTTAGACCCATGAAATCTGCTCTAGGCCAATTTGGGGGAGCCATCCCCTCTTCGACTTACCATCATGCCACTCAGGAAATAACCCCATCCCACCAAGACACAGTCGCATCCCATGCACAATCCAGCAAGTTAACTCGTAAACAAGATGTGCTCCAACCTTGACAGTATGTTCCCCTGCACAACCCAGAGACAGCAAACCGTAGGCCCAGAGACAACCCACCCTCGATCCAGATGTACCATCCTCAACCATGACCCGTCCCATCCTCTACCTAGACATGTCCACTGCATCCCAGGGATGTCACATCTGCGTTCCAGGGGAAACAACCTTTACAACGCAACTTTTACAACACACTACCATTACAATGAAACTTTTACAACACAACATCCCTTACAACGCATGCCATTACAATGCAACCATTACATCGCATGACACTACAATGCATACCACTACAACGCATGTCATTACAACGCATAACATTACAACGCATAACATTACAACGCATAATACCCTTACACTATCCAACACTTACCCTACTGTTGAACCCCCTGGAGTTCGAATAGTAAATTGTACCCCTACACTATCCAACACTTACCCTACTGTTGCACCCCCCAGGAGTTAGAATAGGATATTTTACCCCTACACTATCCAATACTTACCATACATGCAATGTAATGTTATGCGCTGTAGTGGTATGCGTTGTAAAGGTAGTATGCGTTGTAATGGAATGCGTTGTAAAGGTAGTTTTTAAAAATTCGTTGTAATGGCATGCCTTGTAATGGAATGCGTTGTAATGGATGTTGCGTTGTAAAAAATGCGTTGTAAAGGTATGCGTTGTAAAAGTATGCGTTGTAACATCATACATCTGCGTTCCAGCAGTGTCCTACTTGCAACGCAGCCATGTCCAATCTTCAATGCAGGTAACTGCAAACTATGACCCAATGACTTCCACCATAAAACCATACAACAACCAACATCCAAAGTGAGACATATCACCCTTCACCCAGCAATGCTCACAAAGCATGCCCCAACCCTCAACAAGCAATATCCCAATGATAATGCCAACAATGCAATGCCACTCCCCCCTAGATGTTCCTCGACATTGCCCCAACTGTGTAAAGGCGACATCCCAGCAATCAGCATGTGACAGCGTGGTATTAACTAGGCAATACATAAGCAATAACCATCAATGCCCAACCCGCAGCCAAGCAATGCCTCACCACTTACTCAATATATGGACTTGAAATCACATGTCTTCTGCTTAAAATCCAGAAATACTACATCTACAACCTTGATAACATCCCACCCATGTGTCATCAAACCCACATTCTTGAGAACTAAGCCACCCAACACCCCAACATCAACTTCTTGGCATCCATTTTAAAACATGCAGCCTGGTCATCTCCAATGCATGACGCAATGGCAGCCAATGCCTTCAGCATCACACCTTTAACACAATGACATCCCAACCTAGAAACTCTGAGATTGTGCAGGTGATGAGCAAGGCAGTGTACAGGGAGGGCTTTGGCACCAATGCCAAGCGCGAGCAGAGCATCGGTGAGCGCGCACTTAGGACCCGGCCCCCCGGCCCCCGCCCCTTACCTTTCTAGATAGGGGCGGCCGGTCTGCCCCAATGGGCGACCGGCCGCTTAGCTCTTCCGGGGCAGGTGGACGCATTTCCGGTGCGACAGTGGGCGGAGCTTGGTGACCTATTTAGGTCCTAGGGGCAGGGACCCCGGCCTCTCCTTCCTCTGTTGCACCGGATCGGTGGCGGCCTCCCAGAAGCGTCTCCCTCCTACATCCCCTTTGTATAGTTGTAAACTTTCCCTCGTGCATAGTTTTAAACTTTCCCTCGTTCGGAGTTGGGAGGCCGGAGGTCCAGCACAGCAAGCGCGTGGTGGAAGACGACGAGGAGGAGAAGCGCGTCGGGTTGCAGCCGTCCATCTCGCCAGGTAAGGAGTCGGGTGTGCCGGGGGGCCTGTGTGCGGCCGCGGATTGCGTGGGTGGTGTCCGGGGCGGACGATGATAGTGAGTCTGCTCTGGCGGTCCGCGGCTGCCGACAGGGCTCCTGGGTCTGCAGGCTCCTTCTTGGTCGACGTGGGCGGGCTGAGGAGAGTGGGGAATGCTCGGTGTTCAGGGTGGAACAGGGGCTAAATAATGTTCAGGATACAGCTGTCTCGGAGAGACCCCGATACCGTCCATCTGCCTTCCGCTGTGGACTTCTTTCTGACTCAGCGTGTCATGGGGGTTATGTTATTCACATGCGAGTAATTCCCGTTAAGGGCACAAGTTAGAATGGCATCAGGTTGGCGTAAAGAGGCACTATATGAAAGGATCATGGGGTACTGCGGTGGCCGTTTCCTGGTAGTGGCCGTCTTGGTAAAAAGGCCCGAGGGTTCAACCTCCAAGCTCCCAGTAACAGCCAAGATGCGTCTGGCCCCGGGGTCACTGTTTTAATTTCTTTTCCTTGCACAAGTGGGTAGTAGAGGGGTATTAGAGGGCGAGTCATGTGTCTTAGGATTGAGAATTAGGCCGGAGGTAAATATTTGGTGTGTACATGCGTAGCAGAGATTCTGTGGGGCCTACTCAGCCTTTCATCTTCGGCCGTCCAAAAAAGGCGCCTATAGTGGGTTAATTTATTTGCGCGAGTGTTTTCGGTGGTATTGCTGGCGTGGAGGGTGTTCACCATGAGGGGTTAGGCGAACAGCTCCTGGGAGGCCGGGGGATTTGTCGCGATGAGTTGGCGCGTTGGAGAGTGCTGCTGCGGCCTTGTGTTGGGTGTACCCTCCCTCTGAGGAGGCGACATGGACGAAATTAGCAGCAGACTATATGGGGGTAGCTAGAAGGGTGGCACGACACTCCTACATTCAGCAACTATTGGTTTGGTGAGTCCACGTGGGCCGCGATCGAAGTATTTGAAGGCTCAATCGAGAGCAAGTTTGAGGTGATGCAAGTTACAGGAAGATCGTACCGGTCGCTTTGGCAATAACCCCCCCCCCCCATGTATATACTCGGACGAGCCAGTGGGCCTGGAGTGTACATTCGCTGTTTCTTATGCTGAAAGCTGCAATTTTAGAACCTGTGTGTTTTCAATTATTGTGGTGTCTGGATTTATGAGCACAGGCAATGGGTCCGATCAATTGGGGACCATGTTTTAGGTAACGGGTGTCGATCACGTGAACTAGTGTATACGAGCCAGTGGGCCTGGAGTGTACATTCGCTGTTTCTTATGCTGAAAGTTGCAATTTTAGAACCTGCGTGTTTTCAATCATTGTGGTGTCTGGATTTATGAGCACAGGCAATGTGTCCGATCAATTGGGGACCATGTTTTAGGTAACGGGTGTGGATCACGTGAACTAAGTGTATACCGCACTCCTGCCAGGTTCCGTCAGGTAGGCACGATTAGGGAGGTAGAAGGAGAAATCATAGTTTTAAAGTATGGGTAAACAGGTGCGCATGTTGCAGATGGCGGAATTTCGGTGATTCAGGGGGCCATGCTGCTGGTACGCCATCTTTTAATTGCCCGGGAGGAGTTTAGTTCCTCGCCTGTTAAATAATTCCCCGTAACTCGAGGGGAGGGACTTGTTTCACTCGCCAATTTGGCATGGCCGCGGGATAACTCACGGTTGGTGGGGCAGACGGCCTCGGCGCGCCTGGCCAACATGGCGGGCACGGATAACAATCCAGCGTCCGAGTTAGGAGAAATGGACGATTTTAAAGAGTCCTATTGAGCAGAAAGCGGTTTAATACCAAATTTCGTGAGGACAATAACAACTCGGAGGCACGTGGTGTCATGAAGAGTTAAAGGTACAGGCACTGGAAGTGGAAGTAGAGCGCAGGATAGGCTTGGGATGCAATGATAAAAAATGCAATTATAAAAATGCCATAAGAATAGTGAAGTCTGTCTCTAGGCCCGGCCCACGAGAGCGATGTGCCTGGCTGGTGCCCAGGAGGAGGCGGGTCCACCTGTGCAGTGTGAGGCTGTCCTACTCTCCTCTTTACGAGTAAATGGAAGGAATTCACATGTCCTTCGCAAAGGTCAACTTTGATTTGTCCGGGTACCTAATAACTGAAATATGACCCTGAAGAAGTTTTAAGTGAATAAAATAAACACCTTGGGTCCGCGGAAAACCACCATCACACTTTCCTCTGCTCTGCACCTATGTTCGGGGATAGTTTCAGCCGAGAGGTCCAGGGTTGAATGGGCACACAGTCATTACTCTAACAGCGTGGTGCAGGCAATGTAGGCAATGTGTGTACGTGCGTTAAAATTTTTGTGCGCATGAGTGTGACCGTTGCTCCTCATTTTGTGTTTAAATCCCAAAAAAGTTATGGCTGCATGGTTTTATACCCCGTTGGTTGGGGATTTCATTGTCACTTCCCAGACACTGACCCTGGGTTGCCCACGTGTGAAACGCGCTTCATAGGTTTCAGGAAGCCCATCATTACACATTCTTAGCTCACGCATTTACTACAGTTTTTGTAAACAATCTGTACCTTGAAGACACTCCTGTTAACAGGCAAGGAGTGACGAATTATCTCTTTGGTAATTGTGGTTTTGACAATTTTAATGAAACTGGACTGGAGTACAGTGATCTTGGTGTCTGTATATATAAAAATGTCGGTAATCGGATCTGGACATAATTAAGGGCAATGGTCTGGTTCACATCTTGCGCCCGATGGCCGGGTTCTGTTGGTAAGTGCAGATGGTGTACAGACTCACGATAAGACCGGAGAGGAACATAATGGGAACAGATTCTCGTGAGCAGGCAAGTCCATATTGGTCGTTATTGGGTATGGATTAGGAAACAAAGGGTTCATGAGGGGCAGAACGTTCAAGAGTTGAGGTTCAGATAGCCACAAGGGACTCCGCAACGACTGTGGGCAGGGTTAATTCTTATCCTAGCGCAAAATGCCCGAGGCAGGCTTTCACTGCTACCGCTCTGTTGGACCTAGATAGGGCAGGTGTGCCCCCCCCCCCTTACCATCGAGTAAAGAGGTTTATTGCTAGGGCGTGAGAAAAAGGAGGATAGCGCCATTTGGGTACCGTACATAGTAGTCTCAGTTGCTTATAATTACTACCTGTGAAGGAGGCCAGAGTTGGGTAGATAAGAAGCGGCGGGTAGTTCACTTATACCCCATACTGGTCCGTCAGGTTGGGTTAGCATAGACTAGGTTTGGTAGACAGACGGCCTCCTGGCGCCCCCCCCCCCCCTTCAAATACATGGGGCTATCCGGGCCAGCGAGCGCACAGGGTCACTTGAATTTCCTGGTTCTTAGCATCCCCGGAGCAGGACATCCCTAGCCCCCCAAGATCATGGGAACTGGACAATACCTGTCCCCCTTTCACCCTTGCTCACTTAGTTTGTTTTAGGAATACACGGAATAAAACGGGCTGAGCGTTTCCATATGAATGCATAAGAACATTTTCCTCAGGCGCTCAGCTGGAGTCTGGAGTGGAACAGGCAAGGGGTTGTTTAGTGGTGTGTTGGCTGTTGGTAGCAGTACCAGTGCAAGCTGTTGGGATTAGCATTAGCGGGACTGGGACTGAGCGTGTTGGGATACTCGGCCCTCCCGGACAGGATAGGTAGGGCAACGTTCACGGCAGAGGCAGGCTTACCAGACAGCACTGCGAATAGGTGGGGCGCTGGTCGTCCAGCGGTGGCACGAGGCCCATTTGGCCAGAATGGTTGTGTCGGAATGCAGATGTTTTGCCAATGACCATACTTGACTTTTCTATTTCTCTCCTGCTCAATAGTGTGCCCGCGAAGGTGGTGTGGGCACGGGGCACTCGTCCATGCGTCAAGCTGCGAAGCGACTATGGCAGTGGCGGGTGGCATGGCCGGTAGGCCTGAAGGGAACAGGGTTTCGGTGTGGGGTTGTGTCAGAAATGCCGATGATTTGCCAATGACCATACTTGACTTTTCTATTTCTCTCCTGTTCAATAGTGTGCCCGCGAAGGTGGTGTGGGCACGGGGCACTCGTCCATGCGTCAAGCTGCGAGGCGACTATGGCAGTGGCGAGTGGCATGGCCAGTAGGCCTGAAGGGAACAGGGTTTCTGTGTGTCGAGGCGGGCGGCCCCAGGAAGGAGCCGAGAGCCTGGAATGTCTCGGTGAGGCGGCTCAAAAAGGAATGGTCCAAGTCATGCTCAGTGTGGGGCCGCTTGGGTAGCACTCTACTCGAAGGGGCTACGGTAAGGTGAGGTATCACAAGTTGAGAGGTGACCAAGGTGGGCTCGGTAAAGGGCCGCTGGTTTCACTTCTTGCACCAAATGGATTCACTTGAAGGGGCTCCGGTAAGGTGAGGTATCACAAGTTTGGAGGTGACCAAGGTGTGCTCAGTAAAGGGCCGCTGGTTTCACTTCCCGCACCGAATGGATTCACTTGAAGGAGCTCCGGTAAGGGGAGGTATCACAAGGTTGGAGGTGACCAAGGTGTGCTCAGTGAAGGGCCGCTGGTTTCACTTTCGGCACCGAATGGATTTTCCGGTGAGGGCTGGGCCCCAGGATTAGGGTCTTTCTTTCAGAGAGCAGGTGGGGAAGGTGACGGACTTGTGAGCCCGGGTCACCTTTGTGGCGGTAGAAAGACCTTGGAACAGTACAATTGACCGACGGAATGGACGGGAGTCCGCCTTGCGTACTCCCTAGGCCAGCACTGAGGGGGGAGACGGTAAGCTCTCCGCTGTGAAATAGGGCCCCGGCTGGGGAGGCTAGGGCGACAGGTTACGAGCCTCCTGGGTTCCTGGTCAGCCTGGTGGTCAGAGGGTGGGCCCCTGGAGAAGGCGGACAAGGATCAGTGGTTGGGAGCCCACTCCTCATGGGGCGCAGGTGGGTTCCACCTCGCGCGGATGCACGGCATGGAAGAGGGGAGCCAGAAGCCCCCTTAGTGCTGGAGGATTAGAATCTTAATCTGGCGGAAGAAGATCAAGAAGTCAAGAATCAAATTATGTTGATAACTGTAGATAATGAATTTTGAAATGCCTTGTCATGTTTATGAAATGGAAAATATTAAACATGGCCGTTTTACACCCACACAAATCTCTGTTGATGATTCTCTTGTGGGTTATCAGGTTTAGGGGGGGGAGCGGGGAGCATGCTGGGGGATCCGGGTCCTATGCCAAGCGCGAGCAGAGCATCGGTGAGCGCGCACTTAGGACCCGGCCCCCCGGCCCCCGCCCCTTACCTTTCTAGATAGGGGCGGCCGGTCTGCCCCAATGGGCGACCGGCCGCTTAGCTCTTCCGGGGCAGGTGGACGCATTTCCGGTGCGACAGTGGGCGGAGCTTGGTGACCTATTTAGGTCCTAGGGGCAGGGACCCCGGCCTCTCCTTCCTCTGTTGCACCGGATCGGTGGCGGCCTCCCAGAAGCGTCTCCCTCCTACATCCCCTTTGTATAGTTGTAAACTCCCACCCACCCGTCCCTTTAGCTCAGGGGATTGGAAGGGCGTGTTGCGGTAGAAAGACCTTGGAACAGTACAATTGACCGACGGAATGGACGGGAGTCCGCCTTGCGTACTCCCTAGGCCAGCACTGAGGGGGGAGACGGTAAGCTCTCCGCTGTGAAATAGGGCCCCGGCTGGGGAGGCTAGGGCGACAGGTTACGAGCCTCCTGGGTTCCTGGTCAGCCTGGTGGTCAGAGGGTGGGCCCCTGGAGAAGGCGGACAAGGATCAGTGGTTGGGAGCCCACTCCTCATGGGGCGCAGGTGGGTTCCACCTCGCGCGGATGCACGGCATGGAAGAGGGGAGCCAGAAGCCCCCTTAGTGCTGGAGGATTAGAATCTTAATCTGGCGGAAGAAGATCAAGAAGTCAAGAATCAAATTATGTTGATAACTGTAGATAATGAATTTTGAAATGCCTTGTCATGTTTATGAAATGGAAAATATTAAACATGGCCGTTTTACACCCACACAAATCTCTGTTGATGATTCTCTTGTGGGTTATCAGGTTTAGGGGGGGGAGCGGGGAGCATGCTGGGGGATCCGGGTCCTATGAACATATCTAATCTTCCAGGCAAGTTTTTATTAAATACACAGACTTAAAGAAACTTTTCATTGACTTGAAGCAGGTTTTTGACTCATGTCATCAAAGACCTGAAGAAGGGCTTGATAAATCCTTGATATTCTGAATTTTTGGGCTAGGGACACAACTGCATGCAACCCAAACATGACCCTGCATAGTTGCACCAGTGACCTGGTGACATATTCAAACTTAAGGGGAACTCCAATTCCATTTGGTGGAAGAGGAAATTTGCAAGGTTCAGACTGTTTTGATGGAAACTCGGCTATATGGTCACAAACCCACCGAGTAGTCCAGCTTTCCACCACAGCCCTAGGAGTATTATGAGAGCAGGATGATATTTCGATACTCGACTGGAGAATTTTCGTCTGCATCACTGAAACGCTGTAAACACTATAGTACAGTCTCGCGAGACAGACGGGTCACCTTTATTGTTTACATAGGCCAGATGTCATGGTATTCGCTTTTATGGCCAAGCAATAAAAAAACAGAAATACATTTGAGGTTTTATCACAGTCCCAAATGGTCCAACCTCCTGTTTCTTTAAATTGGTGTATACATCATTAACCATTCTATTTTACTTGCTGGTAAATAAAGACTTATTCTGGATGGAATTGACATTCAGTTTACTGAGTATCATGTACCTAGTGGAGTCATGTTCTGCCAGAGTCTATCCCACCCACCGCCTAGAGTCAAACTTAATTACTCAACTAAGTTGTCTCCAAAGAGTAAAGTGTCGAAAGTGAGTAACGGACTTTGCAACGTAAGTGCATCAGTGCTGGTGATTCTGATTCACTATTGGTAAATGACAATACCTTCCAAGGATACTGTCAAGCAACCAGTATTTAACTTGTAAAAATAAAATAAAGTGAAATAAAAAAATAACTGCATGGGTCTAAAGTTTCTTTAGCCTCTCACTACACATGATACTAAATACTGGGAATGGCGAATACCATGGCATGATTACCTTGATTCTACCTCATAGTCTTGTCTCTTTATCTTACAGTTTATTTTTCATCTTCTCTTTCTCCATTTGTTACTGATTTCAAATCCTCTTTCAACCCTTCTTTCTTCCTGGTTCAAAATCTGAGACCGGTAGTAGGCAAGGGTATGTCAGTGTTGATCACCAGCAACTACTGGCACAAATTAAGCAATGCCATTAACCTCAAACAAGAGCAGAAGCCCACAAAAGACCTCCTCTCTGGTACCCCTGGACCTCTCGCAGAGAATCTATGGCACGGTTTGTTCATAGCTCTGCGGCTATGAATCATGCTGGGCTCCGGTCACTAGTCTCACTGCACCGCAAAGCGCCTTATTTATAGATGGCATTCTTTGATTGTTTCAGCCCCAGTACATCCCCTCCCACCACTTTCCAAAGATAGTAGCTAGTTCAAAGTGCAGATTTGCAGCATTAGTTTTTGTTGTGTTGCGAATCCAGTCCGACATTCCAAAACATCCAGTAATCAGCTATTCTTATGTCTCCTGACGTCATGAATTTTTCCTTTGCACAAGGTCGCGAGTGACTTCAAATGAACGACTGGTACCCTGGGAATAACCAACTGTGCTTTAAAAAAAGAGTGGTATGCCTTCAGTACCTGGAGCATGATTCCTCGGCTGCTACCATCGAACACCATGATCCCTCAGGGTTAGAATATATATATATATATATATATATAGAGAGAGAGATACATATATATATATATATATATATATATATACATATACACACACACACATTACCTACTGGCGATAGCCAGTAGGTATATATAGTTAGGATTGTTTTCCATAGGGAAATCGCAACATTCTATTGGGAATAACTTTGGCGCCGGTTGAGGAATCTTCCTGAAATGTTCCTTAACTTTGCCTCGCGGCGCTCCGATCCTTCCCTGAAAGTTTGGGGGGGGATTTGTCAAGCGGGGGCCGAGATAAAAGGGGGGTCCCAAAACGTGTTTTCCCCATGTTAATTTCCATAGGGCGGTTGGACTCACTTTTAGCCCGAACGGCTGAATGGTTTTCCACCAAACTTGGCAAAATTGTAGGGACTGGTAGCCCGACGTGCCTTTGCTATGTCTCAAGATATGTGCTCCAGTGGTTTTTACGAAAATTTACTTTGAAAAAATATATATTGGGCTACATTGGGCTATATATATGTTAGAGCCCAAATGTAGCCCAATGTAGCCCAATGTAGCCCAAAGATGGCCACCAGAGACAAAAAAAACAAATGTAGCCCAAATATCAGCCAGATGTAGCCCAACTATAGCCCAATGACAGAATGTCCCAGAGTGTTCTAAAGAACAACTAGAGCGCTAACAGTCTTACTTATGACAAAAGTATGGCACACCTGAAGTCATCTTGATTGGAATAAAGTGTTAACACTTAAAACATTTAATTTGCAAAGGAACAACATGAGGGGGTTCATTTTGCCATATAAATTATGATTAGTGCTGAAGAAAGAAAAATTAGGGCACATTTTGAGTGACTTCTCAAATCCTCTTATATTTCATTAAAAAAATTCTGATATGCAGTCTCCCAAGATGGCCACCAGAGACAAAAGAGCCTGTGCTTAAAAACTCTGTTAGCAAAGCAGGCATTTGAGATTTAAAAAACGTTTTAATATATAAAAACGTTATCCGCTAATAGAATTAGCATTTAAAAAACCTTGCGAATTCAATGAAAAAAACATAGGTTTCAGGCCTTATATAGTTAGGAATTAGCATTTAAAAAACCTTGCGAATTCACTGAAAAAACCATAGGTTTCAGGCCTTATATAGTTAGGAATTAGCATTTAAAAAACCTTTGAAATTCACTGAAAAAACCATAGGTTTCAGGCCTTATATAGTTAGGAATTAGCATTTAAAAAAACCTTGCAAATTCACTGAAAAAAACCATAGGTTTCAGGCCTTATATAGTTAGGAATTAGCATTTAAAAAACCTTTGAAATTCACTGAAAAAACCATAGGTTTCAGGCCTTATATAGTTAGGAATTAGCATTTAAAAAACCTTGCAAATTCACTGAAAAAACCATAGGTGTCAGGCCTTATATAGTTAGGAATTAGCATTTAAAAAACCTTTGAAATTCACTGAAAAAACCATAGGTTTCAGGAGTTATATAGTTAGGAATTAGCTTTTAAAAAACCTTTGAAATTCACTCAAAAAACTGTAAGTTTTAGTGGTGTTATAGTTAGCTGGACATTTTACTCATACAAAACCTCTAGCAGGTCAAAGATTCTGGTAAACACTGGTGATCTCAAGTACAAGAGATGCTGAACCAAAGAAGAGTCAACTTTGAGTACCTTGAGTGCCAAGTCTTGAGAAACACAGCACAGAGCATCAAGTACAAAAAGAGTTGAGCAGCACAAAAGAGGAACCACATGCCTCAAATGGCCAAATGCTGAATCTTGTAAAACCGGAACTAGCAGAAGTTAATTCCGGGTACCTGGTGTGCTGACGCTCGGGACTAAACCTTGGGAGTCATGAACACCAAACCGTGGTAGCTCCTTGGCTTGTGTACTACTATGAGTTCTGAGCCTTATGTACCAAATCTCAGTTACCAGGTACATGAAGCTCTGATGAAAAAAAGCCCAACTTTCAGGTAGCGGAAACGCTAAACCGTACAGGATTCACCAAAGTGCTAGCGCCAGAAATAACAAGGCTTGGGCCCTGGGGTTGCACAGCTTTCCGGAACATGCAGCGCCTAGCCTACAAGCACCCAGTCTTGCGTAACAGGAATGACAAATTTCATCCAATCATTTGGAGTAAATACCCTTTGTTTTACTACAGCAAAGACACATTAACAATCAGTTGTATGTTGTAGTGGTACGCAAGTATACTAATGAAGAGACGAACACTGGTGAAACGAATGCACGGCTGGTCAATGATCCTCACACCATACAAGAGAGAACAGAGCCCCTTGTGTAAGGAGACCACCATTCTGGAAGCACACTTCTTACTTTGAGTGTAAGAGTACTTGTTTGTATAAGTAACTTTGGTGATTGTAGGACAAGTCATCAAGATGAATATCCTTGAGAGTAATCAGATTTTAGAAATGTGGGTCTCATAATAAAGTTATGTTGGACCCCTAGTAGAAGTGACATGTTTCTTTACCCTGCCAGCAGAGATATAGTTGATGCTTCCAGAGACAATGTGAACCTGCCCTGTGCCACGACAGTGTGACAGTACCAGCTGATGCTCTCTGAAGAAGGGTTTGACCAGAGTGCGTCTATGTGTATGTGTGTGTGCGTAAGTGCGCATATACACATATATACAAATACAGATGCACAGAGTGTAATATGCTGTTTAGTACCATTGTTGAGCGTGGGAAGAGCGTATGACTCATGAGAGGCAAAGCCTCCATTGAGTTATGATGCCCCTCCTTCAATAATGGTAATGAGTAGCATTTTATACTTTGTGTATCTGCATATATGGTTTATGCCATGCCATTTTCATTTGTATTTTTGTTTTAACAAAATGTATTTATTGAAACTCAGGATGCAAAGTGTTAACATTGTGTAGTAAGGTAAAACCTTATTGAAGAGCCTTATGACTGAGTAATTGGGCTACATTTATTGCCACTGCCATCCAGTTAATTGCTTTTACATTTTGTATGCCACAAATAGGAAAAAACTGTGACTTGTTGGTATTGTTGAAGGTAACTGGTTTCTCATACTGGTTCATCACAGCCTAAGATTAGAACCCACAAGGAAAACACATTCTTGAAATCTTGGATGAAATTTAGTCTGACATCCATGTTTGCACATCACAAGGTCCTACCTGTGAGAGTGACGGGGCACCTTAGTCGGGGCTGCTGGAACCGCATGCCTGTGGGGATTGGCTGGATTCTCAAAGGTACCAGTACCGATTTCCCTCAATTCCCCATGCTCCGGCCTGAACAGTGGCACAGAGTCCTTGGTGGGAGTCCGATGCAGAGACAGACGCATGGTGCTGGACGCGTTCCTCCTCGCGGAGGTCGAAGGGGACTCTCGATGGGTTGCCCTGCGTGAGTAAGAAGTTCCTTGACTGGGTGGCCCCTCTTGTCTGTAAGTATCTCTGGTGGAATGCTGTCCCCATTCGGTCCTGTGCTCCGTCTCGCGGAGGGCGGAAGTCCTCTGGTTGACCTGTTCCTCGGGTTTAAGTAATGGTTGCCCGTGGTCAGTCCTTCCAAATGTCTGGTGGCGTGAATGCCGGGGGTAAGAATCAAACCTGTCCAGTGGAGGTGGCCTGTAGGCCTCAGGGTGTCGGTGAAGCGGTACGGAAGGGAGCAACGGTGGCACCTCTGCATGCCCATTGGTGTGAAGAGGGTAAGATGGCCGCCGAGCCGCGTAGGGGAACTGGCCCGGATTCTGTTCATGAAATGGCGGATTGGTGCGCACGCTTTGAGGATGAGGTTCCACACCAGCTCCCCAGCTGGTGTCCGCCGTGGATGCTAGACAGGCCCTGCTCCGCTCCATGATTCCAAGGCCGCAGGTCTGGGAGCATGGCGACCAAGGGCCCCAGATGCTCCATACCCCTGGGACCTTACTCCCGCCTCCTTCGACCTCCAAGGCCTGACGAGATTTCCTCCGAGTGGGCTGAAAAATAAAATAAAATAGCATTAGAAGTCTTTACATGTCCATCGGATTGTCAATGCACGTGCTACACCTTACTAAGAGGTGCTCAAACACATAGTGGGTAGGGTCTCTGCCGGATACTAGGCAGTGGCCTACAGTGAAATAATGGACGGTAATGAAATACAATGAAATACCTTCAGACTAGGATTTCTGAAAGGCTAGAGGGGCTGAGAAAGCCAATGGAACAAGAACATTTGCTACAATGAATTCTTAAATTGATAATAAGGAGTGGCATTGTTCTGGGTAGCATTCCATTCCATCATTTTATTGCACACTATGACATTACCGGCATGACTTTGGGCTGACTCTGCTACTGCCTACCAGTCCTTCAAAGACAGACAGGCAGTGCTTCATTCATACAGGCGATTTTATTTTAGGACTGGAAGTTCTTTTAATATCAGACGTTGACCCAGGGCAAAATAGATAGAAAGAACGAGGAGGAAAACAAGGAAGAGAAAGATAAGATAAAAATGGCAAAGAGATAAACTAGTAATGAAAAAGAAGCTAGAGGAGTGAGATAAAAGGACAGGAAATGAAGGGTGGAAGAAAAATAAGAGGCTTGTGGCACCCAGGGCTCGCGCACGGTGCCTGGCTTTGAAGCTGCCCCTCAACAGATGTTCATGACACATGTTGCAGGGACCCGGAGTGGGGCTGGGGACTGTGTGGTCCAGAAAGACCAAGAAAGAAAAGTTGGGGAGGGGTTGGATTATCCTCAGGTTATGTTATTATGTTCCCTTTCACCTTGTACCGAGCTGCTCAGCCAGTGTGAGTGTTCTGTGTAGAATGTTAGTGTGATTGACATGAGTGGAAGGCTTGGGTGCCTGGCGTGTGAGTGTTGTCAGTTAGAAGATGGGCTGAGCAGCTAGGAGGCTGCTCCTGGTGGGGCTTGCTGTAAGGCTTAGTAACTAATCTTGTTATGGTCTTATTAAGCTACATGAAACTCAGCTTGGCTAACTTGTACTATGTCTACTCAACATGTGGTACCAGCCCACTACAGGGGTGCAGGGGCATAACACAGGCCCCCGCAGCCCACGCGGTGCAGGGGGGCCCCTAGCTCCAAGGGGCCCCCTCGGCACTGAACTCTGGCCGGGAGAGCTCCCGATTGAGCCCGGAGGGGGCCCACTAAGTACCGTGCAGGGAGGCCCCCTCACTTTTCGTTACGCCAGTGCAGGGGTGTTTGCGGGGACTCGTGCAATAGTCCCACAGCTCTCTCCACCTCGGGGGCTTCAACCAAAGGAATATGGAGCACTTTAAAATAAGCAGGACGTGACGTCCCGCCTTTGGAACCTGTGGCGTTTGCCACTACCCTTTAAGGATATTGTACCCCGCTGACAAAAGGCATTTTTGTAACCGTGGGCAGAGAACTCCGCTCCGCCCGTGGAGTGTGAGGAGTTTGCCTACTCCACGTTCCGTGGAGAACGCAGAGTAGGCAAAACTCTGCACACTCCTCAGCGGAGCGGAGTTCGCTCGCCACCCGCCTCCACCACCCTTTTAATATATAACTTAACAGTAACTTAAAGGAATTGGAAAATACTTACCTTTAACCACGGCGTCCCCGGGCTGCCCTCCTCCTTTTCTTTGCCATTAGAAATACTGCTTAAGAAAACTGCGCATGTGCGCATGCCCGCGCATTTGCATTTCTTACAAGAAGGAGCATACGAGGGAGGGAGGGAGGGAGGGAGCGAGGGAGCAAAACGTGTTGGCAATTTCAAAAGCACATGAGGGAGAGAGAAACTCTGACCATGGGAGCAGGTGTAGTTTGGCAGGGGAGAAACACTAGAGTAGGAGAGTTGTGCACTTGATTGAGAGAGCAACAAAGAATGAAGGAGAGAAGCAAACCAGGGAGAGAGCTGGAAAACACATGCAAACTGATAGAATATTGAACTAAAAAGAAAAAAGGAATTCCTGAATAGTAAACAGTGGAAGGATACAAACCAGCCAGTTAAAATATGGTAAAGAGGCTATATAGGCAAACACAAGAAGAGGAAAGCAAGCCAAGGAAATCCAGTAAATAAGAAGAAGCCAAATGATTGCAACGACAGTAAAGTAAAGCCAGCCTGTAGTAACCAATGGGTGAGCTACAAGCCCACGGTAAGTTCCAGGCAAGCCAGAAATAGGTTTATTCGCAACCAGACAGCTTGCGCTTTCTGCTAGGCAAGACATAAACAAGCGTCAAACAGAAAAGAGAGCAAACGTGTTTCTGGTTTCTCTTTGGAGAGTGACTGGAAGAAAAGAAGGCCTGTTTGGATCTGGCTAGTGTCACACACAAGTAGTATCAGGCCTTTACCCAAATCATAAATCACACAATGGGCAGAACAGTTTGTGTTAATCTTTCCCCCTTCCAACACTTGGAGATCCAGGAAGCCACTTACACCCTTGTAGGGAGTTTAACCCTTTCATTGCCTTTGGCCATACGGACACGCCTAAATATACTGGACTTAGTTAACTCAGGGCTGTTAGAAGCACTTCTAAAACAACAAGCATTGGAAATGCAATAGGTCTCGCATTAGGAAAGTTTGAGCGATTGGTATTGTAAATGACACTTTTTTATTTATGTGTTGGTTTTGAAAATAGCAAATTTAATAGCTTTGTCAGTTAGAATGTCAATAGTTTTAACTTTCGCAAATGTGACACCTATAGCATTTGTAATGCAATGTGTGTTGTATTTACGTGACTTACATGTATTGATATTACAAATAACAATGGCTTTTAATTTTGTAAATAATTAATACTTAAATAAAAAAAAATGTAATTTATAATGGCAATAGCTTAAACGTTTGTAAATACATTTTGTGAAGATTATGTTCAGTGTATTTTATTGTGACGAAAATCCAAGAACATTGCATTTGCACCTACACACACACACAGAGCCACACACACACACATATAGATGTGGTGGTGGTGGATCTGGGGGATATGGTGGTGGTGGATGTGGTGGTGATGGTGGATGTGGTGGTGGTGGTGATGGTGGTGAATGTGGGGGTGGATGTGGTGGTGGTGGATGTGGTGGTGGATGTGGTGGTGGTGGATGTGGTGAAAGTGGTGGTGGATGTGGTGGTGGATGTGGTGGTGGTAGTGATGGTGGTAGTGATGGTGGTGGGTGTGGTGGATGAGGTGGTGGATGAGGTGGTGGATGTGGTGGTGGTGGTGGATGTGGTGGTGGTGGATGCGGTGGTGGTGGTGCATGCGGTAGTGGTGGAAGTGGTGGTGGATGTGTTGGATGTGGTGGTAATGGGTGTGGTGGATGTGGTGGTGGATGTGGTGGTAATGGGTGTGGTGGATGTGGTGGTGGATGTGGTGTTGGTGCATGTGGTGGATGTGGTGGTGGTGGTGGATGTGGATGTGGTGGTGGATGTGGTATTGGATGTGGTGGTGGTGGATGCAGTGGATGCGGTGGCGGTGGTGGATGCGGTGGTGGTGGTGGATGCGGTGGTGGTGGAAGTGGTGGTGGATGTGTTGGATGTGGTGCTGGATGTGGTGGATGTGGTGGTGGATGCGGTGGATGTGGTGGTGGTGGATGCGGTTGTGGTGGTGGATGTGGTGGTGGATGTTGCGGTGGATGTGGCGGTGGATGTGGTGGTGGATGTGTAGGTGATGGTGGATGTGGTGGTGGATGCGGTGGATGTGGTGGTGGATGTGGTGGTGCATGCGGTGGATGTGGTGGTGGTGAATGCGATGGATGTGGTGATGGTGGATGCGGTGGTGGTGGATGGGGTGGTGGTGGTGGTGGATGGGGTGGTGGATGTAGTGGTGGTGGGTGTGGTGGATGTGGTGGTGGGTGCGGTGGTGGTGGCGGTGGATGTGGCGGTGGTTGTGGCGGTGGTTGTGGCGGTGGATGTGGCGGTGGATATGGCGGTGGATGTGGCGGTGGATGTGGTGGCGGATGTGGTGGCGGATGTGGTGGCGGATGTGGTGGCGGATGTGGTGGCGGATGTGGTGGTGGATGTGGTGGTGGATGTGGTGGTGGATGTGGAGGTGGAGGTGGAGGTGGTGGTGGATGTGGTGGTGGATGTGGTGGTGGTGGATGTGGTGGTGGTGGATGTGGTGGTGGTGGATGTGGTGGTGGTGGATGTGGTGAAAGTGGTGGTGGATGTGGTGGTGGATGTGGTGGTGGTAGTGATGGTGGTAGTGATGGTGGTGGGTGTGGTGGATGAGGTGGTGGATGTGGTGGTGGTGGTGGATGTGGTGGTGGTGGATGCGGTGGTGGTGGTGCATGCGGTAGTGGTGGAAGTGGTGGTGGATGTGTTGGATGTGGTGGTGGATGTGGTGGTAATGGGTGTGGTGGATGTGGTGGTGGATGTGGTGGTAATGGGTGTGGTGGATGTGGTGGTGGATGTGGTGGTGGTGCATGTGGTGGATGTGGTGGTGGTGGTGGATGTGGATGTGGTGGTGGATGTGGTGGTGGATGTGGTGGTGGTGGATGCAGTGGATGCGGTGGCGGTGGTGGATGCGGTGGTGGTGGTGGATGCGGTGGTGGTGGAAGTGGTGGTGGATGTGTTGGATGTGGTGCTGGATGTGGTGGATGTGGTAGTGGATGTGGTGGTGGTGGATGCGGTTGTGGTGGTGGATGTGGTGGTGGATGTTGTGGTGGATGTGGCGGTGGATGTGGCGGTGGATGTGGCGGTGGATGTCATGGTGGATGTGTAGGTGATGGTGGATGTGGTGGTGGATGTGGTGGTGGATGCGGTGGATGTGGTGGTGGATGTGGTGGTGCATGCGGTGGATGTGGTGGTGGTGAATGCGATGGATGTGGTGATGGTGGATGCGGTGGTGGTGGTGGATGGGGTGGTGGTGGTG
Source organism: Lissotriton helveticus (assembly GCF_964261635.1). Taxonomy (NCBI): domain Eukaryota; kingdom Metazoa; phylum Chordata; class Amphibia; order Caudata; family Salamandridae; genus Lissotriton; species Lissotriton helveticus. The sequence continues at coordinate 797,806,047 of NC_136073.1, read as the reverse complement.
GTGGTGGTGGATGGGGTGGTGGATGTAGTGGTGGTGGGTGTGGTGGATGTGGTGGTGGGTGCGGTGGTGGTGGCGGTGGATGTGGCGGTGGTTGTGGCGGTGGTTGTGGCGGTGGATGTGGCGGTGGATATGGCGGTGGATGTGGTGGTGGATGTGGTGGTGGATGTGGTGGTGGATGTGGTGGCGGATGTGGTGGTGGATGTGGTGGTGGATGTGGTGGTGGATGTGGAGGTGGAGGTGGAGGTGGTGGTGGATGTGGTGGTGGATGTGGTGGTGGTGGATGTGGTGGTGGTGGATGTGGTGGTGGTGGATGTGGTGGATCATTGAGGTCTATTTTGCATCAATGTATAAAAGTTTCTAAATAACTACACAATAATGTGAAAAGGTGGCGCATAATTTGTTTCATTCACAATGTACCATATAATTTGCTTTTCAAAGCCACATAATAGCGCTGTCGGATAATTCGGCCCGGAGTTGCAGCATTTTGTCAGTCTCCTCCCCACCCTGCGGGTCATCAATGACATCGTTCAGTACCGGGATCTGGACGAAAACAACTGACAGTGATTGAGGGGAGACGGGGGGCGGCATGTGGCCAATTTGTTCAAAAGAGAAGAAAGGGTAAGCTAGAGCAGTGCAGGGTGCGCAGAGCATACGTGCTGGAGAGAGACTCAGTGCTCAAGGTGCTGGTCGGGGTGAGGGGGGCTGGAGATGTGGTGACAGAGGGGAAAGGGTGGGGGAAGGAGCACGAGCTAGTGCTGGAGAGAGTGGCAGGAGGGGGAATAGAGGTGTTGGAGATGTGGAAGAGAGAAAAAACAGCAAGCTACTCCTGGATGACGGGCGTGGGAGGGGGGCGGTGCTGGAGGATGGGGGGAGGTAATCGAAGAACAGGGCGAGAGAAAAAAAATCAAAGTAAGTGCAAAAAAATTGAGAGGAGAAAATACCATTACCGGAGAAAGGAAAGGCTACAGTCTGAACCCGTGCTCAAGGGGGGTGGGGAGGGGGTCAGTGGTGAAGGGGAAAGGGAGATTGAAGTCGGTGCCGGGGAGGGTGAGAGATAGGTGGGAGCAAGATCGACGGCGGAGTCGGGTTCAACGTTACAGCTGGTTGTGGGCAGAGAATGGAGAGTGCGTCCGGGGAGGGGGATCGGTAGCGAGGGCTGAGGAGCAAGAGGGTGAGAACCAGCGGTGAGGGGCAGAGTGATCCAGTGCTGGCAGATGAAACAAGACGAAGGGCATTGCTGTGGGGAGGGGGGGGAGTAGAAATGAGACGGGGGCGGAGCGGGGAGTGCGGCATGAGGGTGTGAAGCAGCAGGGGCCTTTGAAGTGAAGCTAAGCTTCACTTCAAAGGTGTGGGAGGAGTGCTGCTGGTGATTGACTGGCGATTTGATGATGTGCACGCGCATTTTAGGTCAATGCGCTTGCGCATTGACCTAAAAGCGCACGGGCACAGCATCAAATCGCCAGTCAATCGCCAGTCTAGGTAAAGCTTATTTAAGCCCCTATATATCTCGCTCCCGCTCAATGCGCATGCGCATTGAGATAGGTCGCTCGACCTAAAAAGAAGAGGTTACTGAGACAATACTCAATCAGTGACAAAGGCATTGATTCCACATCACCATGACTTTGGTCGAAGAAAAAACCTAGATGCTTGTGAAAAGTTACCAAGATCCCAGGAGTGCAGCGAAACCTTCCAAATGCCATATATGTGCAATGTAAATATTAACAACATTACATTATCTGCCCGATAAGGTCTGCGAGGGAGGAGAAGCTCATGGCATGTTTAAAAAAGTTTTGGCATAGCCAAAAGGCCTGGCCTTTGTATGTGTGTATGTGTGTATTTTTTTAAAAATATTTTTCTTTGCAGGCATATGCATTAGAAACACAAAAACGTTTACAAGTGTATATATATATATCAGCAGGGATCAGGTGCATTTCCTTGACATGACAGTCACACCAGGAGCAACACATCTAGAAACAAGGTTGTATCGTAAGGAGACGGCTGGAAACACGATTCTCCACGCCAGCAGCCATCACCCTGCTCACCTTATACGCAGCATTCCGTATGGTGAAATGTTGCGTATACGTCGTTTGAGCAGTACAGAAGCCCAGTGTAACCTGGCTCAGCAGGCCAGTAGGTCCAGATTCCTGGCTAGGGGGTATCAGGCTGCAATAGTGGATAAAGCCATAATCAAAGCTAATGCCATTCCACGTAATCATGCCCTCGAGCCTAAGGTCCACAAAAAGTCCATCAACACTAATGATCAACCAGTCAGATTGATTTGGGCCTTCAATAGGCAACATGCAGCGCTGGGGAAAATAGTTTCCAAGCATTGGAATCTAGTGAAATGTGACCCAGTGATAGGGGATAGAATACCCAATACCCCATCCATCACATACAGGCGAGCATATTCCATGCAGAATGCCCTAGTAATATCTAGCCCAGAAGTCCTGACCGGTAAAATTTGGTTAGGGAAAAGTAAGGGCTTTAGGAGGTGTTCATCCTGCAAGGCTTGTCAGCATGGATTGAATAAAACCGAATATGCTACCCCATTCACCTCTGTGGCACGTAAAATAAAACAACAACTCACGTGTAAGAGTGAATATGTGGTGTATGTGCTGGAGTGTCCGTGTGCCCTGCGTTATGTTGGCAGTACCAAATTGCAGGTGCACAAGAGGATACTCCAGCACATTAGGGCCATCAATACCAGTGATCCAGCATATCCGGTGGCCCGTCACTTTAAGGAACACCATAACAATGACAGTTCCCTGTTGCGCTATTATGCTATTGACTGTGTTGGCCCTCTTAGGAGAGGAGGAGATAGGGATGGGGCCCTGAGAAAGTTAGAAACCAGGTACATAGTGGAAATGGACTGCCGAGCTCCGGGGGGATTGAATTCCACTGAAGATTTTTACACGTGTTTATGACAATATTATACTGTCGTGCACTGTCTTTTGCTCCCCCTGTTGAGCAGTCTGATGCTTCCGAATGGATAATTTAGGTGTATCTGTCTGTCTTGTCATTGAGATTTCTGTTCTTAACAGTATACAGTTTAGAGGTTTGGATGGTTCTTAAGTGGAGTGTAGCCTAGGCTTAGGTTGCACATTGATGTATTAAGAGCTTTCTTCACTTTCAAATGAACTATCCAGCGAGCTCTACAGAGAAAGAGTTGAAGAAAACAATGTCACAGAGTCACAAAAAAACGTGAAAATTATCACATAAAAATAAGTGCACATGTTAGTCTTCTTATCTCTCACTAGTCACATAAATACATCTGGTTTTAGGTATGGTCCATCCAGGCAATTCTTGAGCACAGGGGATGGTCACAGGGCGGAGGCTGCGATGGTTTCCCCTCCTCTTTTTGGGGGGGGGGGGGGGGGGTCAACATCTCCTCTGCCCGTGAACTTTCCAGCTCAGTATTTACATATATGTAAACATAATTTGTGTATTAACAATGGGATGCTGCGATCTTGGTATTAGGGCCAAAACATTTATTATTCTTGTTTACTATAGATCTCATCCCGTATCAATGATGTTGTGTTTATCTGTATATTTATTTGCAATATACTGTACAGTCATGGTTTTAACATATATATTTATATATTTATGATACATTTTATGAATTTATTTATATATTTTGTATATATTAGCTCATAAATTGGGTGTTATACATGACTTTTGTACATGATGTATATTGTATATAGTGTATTTATTGAGATTGATCCTCATGACGCACATTGCACTTTGCACAACAATATCGGTTTTGACATTTGGATTTACCCAGTGATCTTTTGTTTGTTTACACATTGATGTAATTGCATTTGCACTTTAATGTTATAGTATGGACAGTTATAACATGGCGCTAATTCAGGGACTATCCCGTGATGTCTGTAACTTACAGTCTGTTGTCCGTGTCTATGATAAGTGCAACACGTGACCAAAAACCTACCAATCGGATTGTATTCCCACTTAGCACTAGCACTTTAAAAATTGCCTTTTTCCCAGCGTGCGTCATGTGATCAAGGCCTCTGTGTAGGCCGAAACGTCATGCTGTGTGCCGCTTCCTCGAGGGTACAATAAAGAAACATTGCTCACTGCACCTGAGGTCTCCTCTCTTCTTCCTGCGCAGCGGTCTCCAGCACTGGGCTCCGGGCGAGAGGCAGCAGGGATTGTTTCATATTGCCAGACCGGCAGTGTGCTTCGCCGGTATTTGGATGACCCCTCCCCTTGCTTGTGGCGGAACAACAGGAAGCCGAGACCTCTGCTGACCCGGAAGTCGTTTGTCTCTCCCGTTAGGGAGTAATTGTTCCAGCCCCCGGTTACTGCCAACGCTGTGCTGCTTGTTAACCCGACGTGGAGCCTGCCAAGCGTTCTGCTTTGGTTGAGATTCTTCGGCTGGGACCAGCGAAGCAGCACGGAGAAGAAAACACCGGTAAAGGGAGAGTGTGCGCGACTGTACGGCGGCTTGCATTTGCAGCGTTCGCCCAAACAGCTGTGAGAGCGCATCACGCGCAATACTGACTGAGAGGAAGCGGCATGTCGGCAGACGCACTAAAAGCGAGGGAACAGGCAGCGCTAAATGCGTTTGATGACTCCCCGGCTGGGGGGTCAGCTGAACCATCCGCCTCTAATGCACCAGCAGATGAAGTTGTGAGCGTTCGTGATCATTTTAAAAAACTGGAAAAGTTGATGAAAAGGGAACTCTCCAAATGGTGGGAGCACCGTTCACTGAGTCGCTATTTGGAAGTAAATAGGATACCGCGTGGTTTGCGGGTCATGTTGGCCCCAAGTTATGAGGATCCAGATCCGGAAATGCTCCGTGAATGGGCCGACTGCAATTTAGAATCGTCACGCAAACTAGTCCAAATACTGGTCCGCTATGCGGAGAGTGACCGGTTGAAAACACAGGCAAAGATTGAGGAGCTTAATCTGGTCATCGAAGCAGCCAGTGTGGACTGTCCAAATGAGTGTATCAAACTTAGAGGCGATATGATGGCGAGGATACAGAAGGAAGAAGAATCCATCAGCAAAAGGAAAGCCTGGAAATTCCAACGCGATAAGGCAGATTATGCGGAAGGTCGCATTTTTACCTTTGCGAAAAAGTATGACGCCATCAAAGCCTCACGAGGCCAAAAACTTGCAGGCACCGCGGATCGCCCTAACCAATCACAGGGAACAGCACAGCAGGATGACTCCTCGGAGTCCAACTTGAGTTCAAATATGAATAGCGACTCAGACTCCAATTCTGCACAATCAGGAAGGCAATTGGGGTTTACAAAGCTCACGCCAGCAGAGGAATTGGACTGTGTGAGGAAAGACTGGCGAGGGACCCTACGCCCGAGAACGCAGTCGCGCTCAGGAACAAAAAAATCAACGCAAAACGCTACCAACGTCGCAAGGCCAGATCCAGAGCAAGAGCCAAATCAGCAGAAGAGGAAGAAAAAGAGTGCAAAGAGATGGAACAGGAAGTGAACCTATTATCTGGAGCTAAGGACGTTGCCCCCTCCATCATCAACTTGACGGACATGGTCCTGTCCGATTCTGAGCTCAATATCCTATCTAAAGGTCTCACATTTTGTCCTCCATGCGATCTGAATTATGCGGACACAAGAATTGATCTTTACAAATTTGTCCGCAAAATCAAGCTACAGAAACACTTTGCTGGAGGAAAAACCCGCAGCAGTGCTACGCGGGTTGAAGCTGGAGACGAGGGATTACAAGCCCGTGACTTGCCTGGCTTGGAAGCCCTAGAGTCTCTCAGATCGGAGCAGTCATCATCACAAACTACATCTGGAGGTGAGCCCAGCAGGGTGGGGGGACTAACGTCTTTTAAACCGCGCTCAACGTTCACACCTGTGATGATGTATGATAATTTGGACATTTTTCACGATGTAGTTGTCAAAGACATCAAGTCATTACATTCCAAGGTGCTCAATTCTAAACGGAAAAAATTTACACAAAATGATCAATACATGCGTCTCATCCAAAAAATTCAGGCCAATGAAAATGTCATCGTCAGACAGGCTGACAAGGGAGGGAACATAGTTTTGTGGCCACGAAAACTATATCTAGAAGAAGCCCTCTCCCAACTGAATGATCTGAACTGCTATAGACATAGTGACATTTCATTGGTCAAAAAAGCTCAGGAAGACTTCCACTCTTTGCTCATGGGGTGGAGGTCCTTTGGCCTACTGAGCATGGATGAGCTGAAATATCTAAAGAATAACCATCCAGTCATGCCAGTCCTATACCTCATTCCCAAGATCCACAAGAATCCTAGTAAACCCCCGGGAAGACCGATAATTGCAGCGTGCGGGGGTTTATTAGAGAAAACAACAGTGTATGTGGACTCTTTCTTGCAGGAATTTGTTCAGGAGTTACCATCATATGTGCAAGATTCCAATGATTTTGTAAGAAAGATACAGGATATAGAGTGGGGTATGGATCTGTGGCTCATTACATTAGATGTCACGTCTTTATATACCAGTATTAATCACCAAGACGGACTGCGAGCCATAGAATTCTACCTAGGATTGCGACCTATAATCATGGCTGATCATAACCGCATGTTACTTTCAATGATCTCATTTTGTTTACACCACAATTTTTTTATGTTTAACAATAGATATTACCAGCAGGTCAGGGGTGTGGCCATGGGGGCCTGTTTCTCTCCCAGTTATGCCTGTCTACACATGGGCTACTGGGAGAGGCAGGTCCTCCATGGCACGCACGCAGACATTTCCAGACAATCTATTGTTAGGTGGTATCGCTATATAGACGATGTGTTCCTAGTCTGGAAGGGCACTCGCCAGGAGGCTGAGCACTTTGTTGACCGCATCAATAAGAATGACTACAATCTGCACTTTACCTCTACCATCAGCAGGGATCAGGTGCATTTCCTTGACATGACAGTCACACCAGGAGCAACACATCTAGAAACAAGGTTGTATCGTAAGGAGACGGCTGGAAACACGATTCTCCACGCCAGCAGCCATCACCCTGCTCACCTTATACGCAGCATTCCGTATGGTGAAATGTTGCGTATACGTCGTTTGAGCAGTACAGAAGCCCAGTGTAACCTGGCTCAGCAGGCCAGTAGGTCCAGATTCCTGGCTAGGGGGTATCAGGCTGCAATAGTGGATAAAGCCATAATCAAAGCTAATGCCATTCCACGTAATCATGCCCTCGAGCCTAAGGTCCACAAAAAGTCCATCAACACTAATGATCAACCAGTCAGATTGATTTGGGCCTTCAATAGGCAACATGCAGCGCTGGGGAAAATAGTTTCCAAGCATTGGAATCTAGTGAAATGTGACCCAGTGATAGGGGATAGAATACCCAATACCCCATCCATCACATACAGGCGAGCATATTCCATGCAGAATGCCCTAGTAAAATCTAGCCCAGAAGTCCTGACCGGTAAAATTTGGTTAGGGAAAAGTAAGGGCTTTAGGAGGTGTTCATCCTGCAAGGCTTGTCAGCATGGATTGAATAAAACCGAATATGCTACCCCATTCACCTCTGTGGCACGTAAAATAAAACAACAACTCACGTGTAAGAGTGAATATGTGGTGTATGTGCTGGAGTGTCCGTGTGCCCTGCGTTATGTTGGCAGTACCAAATTGCAGGTGCACAAGAGGATACTCCAGCACATTAGGGCCATCAATACCAGTGATCCAGCATATCCGGTGGCCCGTCACTTTAAGGAACACCATAACAATGACAGTTCCCTGTTGCGCTATTATGCTATTGACTGTGTTGGCCCTCTTAGGAGAGGAGGAGATAGGGATGGGGCCCTGAGAAAGTTAGAAACCAGGTACATAGTGGAAATGGACTGCCGAGCTCCGGGGGGATTGAATTCCACTGAAGATTTTTACACGTGTTTATGACAATATTATACTGTCGTGCACTGTCTTTTGCTCCCCCTGTTGAGCAGTCTGATGCTTCCGAATGGATAATTTAGGTGTATCTGTCTGTCTTGTCATTGAGATTTCTGTTCTTAACAGTATACAGTTTAGAGGTTTGGATGGTTCTTAAGTGGAGTGTAGCCTAGGCTTAGGTTGCACATTGATGTATTAAGAGCTTTCTTCACTTTCAAATGAACTATCCAGCGAGCTCTACAGAGAAAGAGTTGAAGAAAACAATGTCACAGAGTCACAAAAAAACTTGAAAATTATCACATAAAAATAAGTGCACATGTTAGTCTTCTTATCTCTCACTAGTCACATAAATACATCTGGTTTTAGGTATGGTCCATCCAGGCAATTCTTGAGCACAGGGGATGGTCACAGGGCGGAGGCTGCGATGGTTTCCCCTCCTCTTTTTGGGGGGGGGGGGGTCAACATCTCCTCTGCCCGTGAACTTTCCAGCTCAGTATTTACATATATGTAAACATAATTTGTGTATTAACAATGGGATGCTGCGATCTTGGTATTAGGGCCAAAACATTTATTATTCTTGTTTACTATAGATCTCATCCCGTATCAATGATGCTGTGTTTATCTGTATATTTATTTGCAATATACTGTACAGTCATGGTTTTAACATATATATTTATATATTTATGATACATTTTATGAATTTATTTATATATTTTGTATATATTAGCTCATAAATTGGGTGTTATACATGACTTTTGTACATGATGTATATTGTATATAGTGTATATATTGAGATTGATCCTCATGACGCACATTGCACTTTGCACAACAATATCGGTTTTGACATTTGGATTTATCCAGTGATCTTTTGTTTGTTTACACATTGATGTAATTGCATTTGCACTTTAATGTTATAGTATGGACAGTTATAACATGGCGCTAATTCAGGGACTATCCCGTGATGTCTGTAACTTACAGTCTGTTGTCCGTGTCTATGATAAGTGCAACACGTGACCAAAAACCTACCAATCGGATTGTATTCCCACTTAGCACTAGCACTTTAAAAATTGCCTTTTTCCCAGCGTGCGTCATGTGATCAAGGCCTCTGTGTAGGCCGAAACGTCATGCTGTGTGCCGCTTCCTCGAGGGTACAATAAAGACACATTGCTCACTGCACCTGAGGTCTCCTCTCTTCTTCCTGCGCAGCGGTCTCCAGCACTGGGCTCCGGGCGAGAGGCAGCAGGGATTGTTTTATATATATATATATATATATATATATATATATATATATATATATATATATATATATATATATATATATATATATATATATATATATATATATATATATATATATATATATATATATATATATATATATATATATATATATATATATATATATATATATATATATGTATATATTACCTACTGGCGGTCGCCAGTAGGTATATATAGTTAGGATTTTTTCTCTATGGGTTTTTTGAAAATTCTATGTCTAATAACTTTGGCGTTTGTGGACGGAATTGGCTGAAATTTTCAGGAAAATGGCACATTTTGTTTCTGAGCAGCCCTTGAAAATTTGGGGGGGGTTCGTCCAGTGGGGGCCGAGAAAAAAGGGGGGTCCCAAAACGTGTTTTTAACATTGAGTTTTCCATAGGGCGGTTGGCCTCACTTTTAGCCCGAACGGCTGAATGGATTTGCACGAAACTTGGCAAAATTGTAGGGACTGGTAGCCCGATGTGCCTTTTGTAGGTCTCAATATATGTGCTCCAGTGGATTTTGAGAAATTAACGTTTAAAAAAAGATATATATCTGTAACAGCGGACCGGGCAGCGCTCTGGTTCGCGGACTTTTCGCGCAACGGAGCTTTGTGAAGCGAAGCTGATTGGTTCTCCGGCGTCTGTCAACATTCCAAACAGTCCGTAGCGGCCGCCATCTTGTCTCTCGGTAGGATCGAGAGACAAGAGGAGGTCAAAACAAAGGGGGAAATAACTATAAGGGGGCATAGTAGATCCTCGCTGACCCCCTAGGTTTGATGTGGAGGTTTTAAAAGGGCCCCGCGGGGCAAAAAAAAATAATAATAATAATAATTGAACGGCTGAATGGATTTGCACGAAACTTGGCAAAATATTAGGGACTGGTAGCCCGATGTGCCTTTGCTAGGTCTCAATATATGTGCTCCAGTGGATTTTGAGAAATTAACGTTCAAAAAAAGATATATATCTGTAACAGCGCTCCGCTTCGCGTAACGGAGGTTTGCGAAGCTGATTGGTCATTCTGTCACTGGGCTATAGTTGGGCTACATCTGGCTGATATTTGGGCTACATTTGTTTTTTTGTGTGTCTGGCGGCCATCTTTGGGCTACATTGGGCTACATTGGGCTTCATTGGGCTACATTCGGCTAATTAGCAAATAGCTCATCGCAAACTAGGAATGGTAAAGAATCGCTATTTATTCCTTAAAGTTCGCTATTTAGGAAATGCAAAAAACTTTGATGATATATATGGCGGTTCATCTCTAACAAGATAAGAAGCATAGGGATACATTTATGATGACTGGCGCATCACCAGGGATGTGTTAGTAATTCTGTGCCGCTGTTCCGTCACCTATGGTGTGCTGCATTTACAATGCGGCGCATCATGGGGCAAAAACAGCACAGATGCGTGATGTATCTGTGCCGTAAAGGTGGCGCATTGCTGGAGTTGTATCGCAAGTGTGATGAAGCTCCAGCAAGGGTCGGGGGTGCCCCTGTCGCAGGGTTTCTGTTCTCACACAGAACTGTGGACAGAGGATTGGAACCTCGGCGAATGCATTGCTGGAGTTGTATCGCAAGTGTGATGAAGCTCCAGCAAGGGTCGGGGGTGCCCCTGTCGCAGGGTTTCTGTTGTCACACAGAACTGTGGACAGAGGATTGGAACCTCGGCGAATTAGGGTGTCCCAAAACTCACGTTAGTAATCAAAAACTCCTTAGCAAGCTAGGTACAGTGTCACATTGGATATAACAAACTCTCAATGTTTAGACAATCCAGAATATGAACTTATAGTACCTCAGGATACGTGGAACTCATGAACAGTCGGTCGTTATAGATTTCTTAGAAACCAGAACATGGAGTTAAGAAGAACAGATGTGTATTTGAAATGTTTATTTACTAATGCCGTCTTCTCAGGCGTAGTACCTTAGATAATAAAAGTACACATATTATCAGTAGCAAAATTACCAGCATAGTTACTAGTACATAAAAAGTGAATGGTGATAGTATGTTAACATGCTGTAAATGAATAAGAGTTAGCAACACTTATAAGCAGCCGCGGGCCGTGGAGGGAGTTACGGTGAGGCAGGGAGGCGGGGAGGGGGAGAAGCAGGGTGGAGAATACAAGTACACATATTATCAGTAGCAAAATTACCAGCATAGTTACTAGTACATAAAAAGCGAATGGTGACAGTATGTTAACATGCTGTAAATGAATAAGAGTTAGCAACACTTATAAGCAGCCGCGGGCCGTGGAGGGAGTTACGGTGGGGCAGGGAGGCGGGGAGGGGGAGGGGCAAGGTAGAGAGGGCTCCACCCTGCTTCTCCCCCTCCCCGCCTCCCTGCCCCATCGTAACTCCCTCCACGGCCCGCGGCTGCTTATATCTCACCCTCCCTAATACACATATTATATTATTTGCTAAGAAGGTCTCTTTGTGTTGGTTTAGGGCGTGCCCATACTTTAGTGTCTTAGATTTGAAGGAATCCCATCACCATACACCAGCTCTCTCTTCATGTGAACCGCATCAACTGTTGTGTATGTGTGTTCGGCAAAGCAATATAAAACCCGCCTCATGCCCAGAATTGGCAGAAGTTGCACTTATGTTATGAGTATGAAGTCGTGGAGATCAGACCTCATAACAATTCTGTATCGTGTTGTTCTTGAAACTTTAGCACTCGCTGTACAGATATAGTTTAACAAGTAAAGCAGATAGTAGACCAATAACATATTATTCTCATGTAAACCACGATGAACTACTAGGTGGAAAGCTAAAGCAACAACTAAGTGTCGTGTGCAGAAGTTGCAAAAAAGGAAAAATGGCGTTTAAACCGGTAATGAGCCCATGCTAACTTAACACGGTGTAAAGATATCCAGGACCTAGATGACACCTCCTCATGATCCGGAAACGAACTGAATAAGATAATAGAAGTGCCATCTCATGAGAGCAGATTGCAAGTTTATATGTGGACGGTCCGCAAGGTAAAGCATTAAAAACTAGGAAAATTTAATGCTAAAGAAAAATAAAACAGCCAAGTACTTTATCGAGTCTTAAGCCAATAGGCAAGGTAAATAATAAAAACTTGACAAATAAGTCAATGAATTGTCAATGAAATGCTAGTACTCAGCATATCAAACATGAAAAAGGTCTATGACATAACTGTGTATGCAAAATAAGCTGCAACAGCCTCCAATAGGAAGTCACCGTCTTCATCCGAAAACAGTTCAGCCATCCAATTTAAAAGCGGAAAAGAACATCCCAGCACCGGATCCTCTATCACCATCAGAGGACAGCTCGGTGGGTTTTCAAGAAAGCTCTCTTCCAAGAAAGACTGTGCTGCCGCCAGTAAATTCCAGGGACCAAGTAGTCCATGCATCAATGCCACAGCCATAATCCTTTCGCCAGGACAAACCAACTCGTGAGTAATGATAGGAGTCATCAGCTGATTAAAGTCGACGTCAGGAGAAACCGGTCCGCAGAGACACAAATCAATGGCCCAATCGAAATCACAGGTCAGGCAGTGAAATACAGGCTGGACACAGGTGAAGTAGGAGAACCGAAAAGATAATCCATATGCCGTGCTTAATATCGCCAACGGCATTGTGCCATAATATTCTAGCATGCGATTGCGGAACAGTGTCAGCAGCTGCAGGGTCGGAGGTTGCATAGGAGGGACATCCATATTTAAAAATGTAAAAAAGCACAAGAGCGTCCGCTGGTAATGCAAGTAAAAATGCCAATCCACGAACCAGAGTGCAGAAAATACAATGAAAGGAAGCAGGGATGACTCCAAAGATTTTCTCAAATGAAGTCACGAGACCACTGGTAACAACTTTAAAAAAGTGTGTCAGGGACTTTGTGGAGGATGCGTTAAAGATAGTCGGAAACATGTTGCTGAAATTGAAAGGCAAATCTTAATTGAAAAGGGTGTGCACCTCTGTACGGGTGTTCGCTATGTGAAGTACGAAAGTTTCACGGGCCGAACTCAAGGCCACCTCTCTCTGAGACAAAAGAGCTCTTATTCTTGCCATGCCGTTGAAACGTGTCCCAAGGTTGGTATTTGTGGCCAGATTGAAAACTCCCTATGTTCATGTGTGGGAGGAAATAGAACATTTCTGCAGCAAATAACCCGTTCACTTACTGTTACGATAAAAGGAATACTTTTAATTAACTCAGAACAATCTTCATTATTGAGCATCAAATAACTACCATTTTCCAACAACTTGAACGTGGGGATGATAGCAGGAACTGGCGTGCCTTGCAACACGCAAGCCATATTTGGTCGGTGTTTGTTGCATGAACCGTGTAACTGTATGTGCCTACACATTAGTGAATGATCTGGCGTCTCAGTGCATTCCTCTCCATTCAGATAAACTTCTTGATCATCTTTGAAACATCTGTATGTGTATGGAAGCGACCAGACCTCATGAAGAAAAGCACTACCTAAAGGTTCATAACGACCTATTGGTATATATTTCATACAATTTGAAAACTTATATAAAGCAAAAGGCAGCGTTATTAAACCATGGATAAGGCATGTTGTCAAAAAACCCGCAATCCTCTGCTGATGATGTCACTGAGCATGTCATGAATGATGTAATATGTGACATCATCAGCAGTGGATTACGGGTAATAGTATCTCTAGTTTACTCCCCTATAGCTGTCTTTATTTTAACATAAGTGTGTGTTTCCCTCCCTTATACTTACTGTTTTTGGTTCGCTTCCAGTTCACGTACCGGCGAGCGAACTAGGAAGCGAACTAAGAGAAATAGAGGTTGGCACAGTTCCAAATATTGTACCAATTTTTTAATAACGGGGAGGTAGTTCTGAAAAGAACTTTTTTTTTTATTTTTCTGAACATTTTTTTACTGTTTTTGAATTTTTCGGAACAGTTTTATATTTTTTGGGGTTTTTCTTGGAGGGGGCAATGAAAACGATTCATTGTAAAGGGCTCAACAGGAGCAACAAAACAAAAAAAAGAAGTATTTATTATTTTGGGCGTTTCGGACAAACTTGCATATGATAGTCAATAGCTCTGTTGATCAGAGTGATGCTTCTTTCTCCGTAGGAAATGAATCCATCGCAAAATACGCAGGTGTGTTTTACTTCACCAAATCTCATTTGTATATTTGGCACCATCTCCCTGCCCTCTGGTCCCGTTACTTCCGGTACAACAGATCTTCTGGCCATAATAGGGAGATTATCTAGGTCGTTCCGAAACTGTGCAGCACTGTAGTTGTTAGGATGCCACCTAGTCATATGGCGATGCATTGTGTAGTTTCCGAAACTGTATTTTTTGTCGGTCCCTCTGGACAGTCTATCTTGACATATAAGGCAAGTTACGTATCTTGCATTTACTTTTTTCTGACCTTTGGGAATTTTAAAAAATTGCCAAATGAAGTTTTCTTTCCGGTGAGACGTCCTGGGCTGCTCAGGCAAAAACTGCCTCTCTTCGTGCTCGTCCTCCTGTTCCTCTTCTTCTTCTTCTTGTTGAATTATAACTTGAGCAGGTGGTCCACTCTTCCTTGGATGTGGTGGAGGTGGTGGGGAAGCACCAGCTGAAGCTACTAAAGAAGCCATTGCTCAGTGATCACAAAGGGTCTTTCTCTCACAATGATGAAAGTCAGAGTGAGGAAAGAAGGAGGGATTTTCATCATTTGGGAAAAACAAGAGTTCTCAACCAATCAAAAGTGTTCATTTTAGATTATATGACCTAGTCTTACATCATTAGGAAACCAAAAGTGAAATGAACCAATGAAAAGTGTTATTACCAAGTCACATGACTTGCTGTGTTTACGTTAAGCGCTTTGCAGGGCCTCCCGGTTTGCTTCCAGAAACCTGCGCTTTGCGACTCGCTTCGCGTACCAGTTCGCTAACGTAGTACGTCATATGACGTATCACGCGACAACGTGAAACGTCATGCGGACGGGAGGCGTCACGATGTTGTTTTGTAACGCGGCACTTGCGGTAAAGAAACGTTTACCGGCTCGCGGTCTATTTCGCGGCATCAAGGTCAGCTAACGGGAAGCTTCCCTATTTGCGAAGCGGGAACGAAGAAAAAAAAATATTTAAAAAAAAAATTATTCATAAACATATAAAATATATTTTTGGATTTAAAGAAGAATACATTTTACAGCTACAGATATTAGCTGTTAAAAAACCAATGAAATTCACAGAAAAAACCATAGGTTATAGACCATATATAGTTAGGAATTAGCATTTACAAAACCTTGAAAATTCACTGAAAAAACCATAGGTTATAGACCATATATAGTTAGGAATTAGCATTTAAAAAACCTTATTTTACTCACACAAAACCATTGAAATTCCATATATAGTTAGTTGCACTAACTATATATCGCGCACCCGCAATCCACTGCTGATCATGTCACATATTACATCATTCATGACATGGTCAGTGACATCACTGATGACATCACTGATGACATCTCAAATGACATCACTGATGACATCACTGATGACATCTCATTTGACATCATTCTTGTGCTAATACGATAAACCTCTTCAGACTCTAATATAACCTTAGATACACTCAGTGTATACAGACACTCACACACTGCCACTCATCCATGGAGTTACTCACACACCCAGTCAGTCATGCAAAGAAACAATCTCACCTCCATTTCTTCAACTATACAGTTAAACACACCTTACTTATTGAAACATATACTAACACATATTTACTCTCTTATACAATCCCTGATACAAGTTCACAATGATCGATACAACCACTCACTCATTCAGTGGCTCTCATGCACAGTTATTTATATATGCCAACTCTCACATGTACTGTGTTTTACATATGTACTTACTATGACATGTAGCATTGAGATATCCATTCACTCATCAATACACTCATGCACACAGTCAACTGCCCATGTAGCTGTTTCCACATGCACTCTTGAACTCATACACCTAGTGAATAAACTGCTCACACATCTATGCATAGAGTCTCACACCTTCCAGCCACCCCCACACAAACTCAATCTCCCATAGAAATACTTGGGCAACCAATTAATAACACATATAGCCTCTCGTATAGCTAATGATCAACACATGCAGCAGTTTACAGAACAACAGACATAATGATGCACAAATTAAGACAGTTTAGTCACTAACCCATGCATTCAGTGAGACACATTTAATCACTCACGCATACAGTCAGTCATGCACCTACTAAATCCTTCATCCAGACACTTATACATCCACTCAAGACATATTTTAACTTTACAGAAAAATACAGTCACTGGATGTTGTCATCAGTGATGTCATCAGTGATGTCATTTGAGATGTCATCAGTGATGTCATCAGTGATGTCACTGACCATGTCATGAATGATGTAATATGTGACATGATCAGCAGTGGATTGCGGGTGCGCGATATATAGTTAGTGCAACTAACTATATATGGAATTTCAATGGTTTTGTGTGAGTAAAATAAGGTTTTTTAAATGCTAATTCCTAACTATATATGGTCTATAACCTATGGTTTTTTCAGTGAATATATATATACACGTGACCTTGTAGGCACGTGACCTTGTAGGAGTTGGCCTTGCTAATTGTTCTTCCTTTCAGAGAAAGATCCAAAGGATATTTCACCAAAGCCTGTTATGCTGCCAGGCTCATTAATGCTCAGTGGTTAATTTGTAAAAAAAAAAAAGTAAGTGCTGGGGCTCTCGTCAGGAGGCAGTTTGCAAACAGCCTATTTCTCCTGTTAGCGCTGCCTAAAACAGAACCAACTACTAACCATGAAAGTAGGGAGAGGATGTGGCCTAATGGCCAGAGCTGCAGAATTTGGAGCTGGGGAGCCAGGTTTGAGTCTCGGCGTAGGCTCAACATACTGTGACTCTGGCCAAATCTCTTAATCTCCCCGTAAATGAATTTGTCCTTAACTGGTGCTCATGAAAAGGGCAGGTGTTGATGAAAAAGTGCTGATGCTGAGCACCGGAAACCATAGTCTCAAATTAAGCACTGCTTATGTTACATCACGTCATGTGTGGGGCACTTGTATAGTGCACAGCTTGTCAATTTACACAGCAATGTAGCACTGTTGGTCACCTTTGCAAAAGTTTCAAGCAGAGAGGGTTAGATTGAGATGCCTTTTGATGGCATCCTTAGTTGTCCCTGTTTGGGCAACCATAAGTAATTTAAAGAACTGAGTGCAATATTTGGTTGATAGAGAGGAGTCGCAGGAACTTCAAAGGTTACTTACACGTATCGAAGGTTGATCATCTGTAACCCTGGGCATAGTTCACATAGTAGCGCTATGCGAAGTGCACTTTGCACTACGCAAGCTACGCGTAGGTACGCGAACTGCGTAATGCACTGTGCAAAATGCTGTTCACACTGATTGCACAGTGCCGGATGCAATCAGTGCAAACCGCATCTTGCACAGTGCAAGCGGGCGTTTTCTGCCGCTCGAGTAAATTTCTACTCGAGCAGCAGCTTTCTCAACGTGGACTGGTAGTTTCTCATCCCGAGCCGTCACGAGCATACGCGACCACTCGCAATGAAAAACCTGACCTCCCCACGTTGAGAATCTCGCCGGGAGATTTATTTTCCACGCTCGTGATCGCCAACTTGATGTTGCTGATCGCGAACGAGGAAAAAGTCTCGCCGGGTTGTCATTTTGCTCGCTCGTGGTCGCCAACTTGACGCGAGCAAGCAAAAAATTACCGCTAAGTGTGTTTGCACAGTGCTACGTGCAATTCGCGTAGTCCGAAGTCGCGCAAACTTCGCAAACTACGAGAGCGTAGCGTAGTACTTCGCCCAGGGTTAATCATCTGTCCAAAACCCAGCTGTTAGAGACAGTGTAAGGAATATGCTACTTACCAGTATGCATCTGTTCTTGGCATAGAGGGCTGCAGAGTGGTACATTTATGAATAGATCGCCATCTGGTGTTGGGCTCGGATGATTGCACTTGTTTTTCTTCTGGAGAAGTCTTTGTCGTCATCGATGACTCCTCCTCTGGGTGTTAGTGCGCATGGGCATCGGCTCCATCCTTAGATTGTTTTGCCATAGTAGGGTTAGATGGAGTAGTGTAGTAGAATACATAAAGATATGCCCATGTAAGTGTATCTAAATAAGATAATGTTGGGACA
This sequence comes from Lissotriton helveticus, assembly GCF_964261635.1. Lineage (NCBI taxonomy): Eukaryota > Metazoa > Chordata > Amphibia > Caudata > Salamandridae > Lissotriton > Lissotriton helveticus. The sequence continues at coordinate 797,787,796 of NC_136073.1, read as the reverse complement.
GACACAGGTTTCCGGGGAGGCAGGGAGGGCATGTACCACTCTGCAGCCCTCTATGCCAAGAACAGATGCATACTGGTAAGTAGCATATTCCGTTCGAGGCATATGGGCTGCAGATGGTACATTTATGAATAGATTATACAGCAGTTACCTCCCTAGCGGTGGTCACCTGTGTCTGTCGCAACTGTTTGAAATAGAGTTTTTAATACAGCTTGGCCCACTCTGGCTTGTTGTGTAGCCTGCACATCAACACAGTAGTGCTTTGTAAAGGTATGTGGTGTAGACCAAGTTGCTGCTCTACATATGTCATCTAGGGGAATGTTTCCTAAGAATGCCATAGATGCTCCTAGCTTACGTGTAGAATGAGCTCTAGGAGGAACAGTTAATGTTCTCTTTGCTTTTATGTAACATATTTGTATACATCTTACGATCCATCTAGCGATGCCCGCTTTAGAGATAGGATTGCCCTTATGTGTTGGGGAAAATGCTACAAATAGTTGTTTAGTTTTCCTGAAATTTTGTGTCCTTTCTATGTAGTACAAAATGGCCCTTTTGACATCTAGTGTATGTAGGGCCCTTTCTGCTACCGTCTGTGGCTTTGGGAAAAAGACTGGTAGTTCCACCGGTTGATTGATGTGAAATGCTGAAATTACTTTAGGCAAGAACTTTGGGTTTGTTCTAAGAACCACTTTATTCTGATGTAATTGTAGGAATGGTTCTTGTATTGTCAGTGCCTGTAATTCACTTACTCTCCTGAGTGAGGTAATGGCTATAAGAAAGGCCACCTTCCATGTAAGGAATTGTATTTCACACCTATGCATAGGTTCGAAAGGTGGTCCCATTAGTCTGGTGAGTACTACGTTGAGGTTCCAGACCGGGGAAGGTGGTAATCTTGGTGGAAAGACTCTTTTAAGGCCTTCCATGAAGGCTTTTATTGCTGGCACTCTAAACAGGGATATGTGCTGCCTGTTTTGTAGGTACGCTGCTATAGCTGCTAGATGTACTCTGATAGATGTATATGCGAGATTACATTGCTGTAAGTGTAGTAAGTAGCAAATAATCTCCTTTGTGGATACGTCCAGAGGGTTGATATTATTAGTGGTACAGTATATAGCAAACCTCTTCCACTTAGCTGCGTAGCATGCTCTGGTGGTGGGACGTCGCGCTTGCTTAATTATCTCCATGCAATTTGGGGGTAGATCTAAGTACCCAAATTCTAGGATTTCAGGAGCCAGATCGCTAGGTTCAGTTGTGTGGGATCTGGGTGCATTATTTCTCCATGGTTCTGTGTAAGGTGCATGGGTAGAATTCTTAGCTTTTGGTGTGGCACTTGTGAGAGTTGCAGGAGCGTGGGGAACCACTGTTGTCGTGCCCACGTGGTGCTACTAGTATCATGGTCATTGAGTGTTGTTGCAGCTTTCTGACCACTAATGGGATTAGTGGGAGAGGGGGAAAAGCGTATGCAAATTTGTTGGACCAATTTATCCATAATGCATTGCCCTGCGACAGGTGGTGTGGGTACCTGGACGCGAAGCTTTGGCATTTTGCGTTCTGATGCGTGGCAAAGAGGTCTATCTCTGGTTGTCCCCATCTTTGGAAGAATGGCTGCAGTATTTGTTGGTGCAGTTCCCATTCGTGTATTTGTTCCGACTGTCTGCTTAAGATGTCTGCTATCTGGTTTTGAACTCCTGGTAGGTGTTCGGCTAACAGATAGAGGTTTTGAGGAATGGCCCATCTCCAAATTTCCTGCGCTAGTCTGGATAGTTGGAGAGAGTGCGTCCCCCCCTGTTTTTGAATATAATACATTGCTGTCATGTTGTCTGTTCTGATCAGGACTGCTTTGTTGGTAACATGCATTTGAAAGGCTTTCAATGCTAGAAACACTGCTAGTAGTTCTAGATGATTGATGTGCAGTCTTCTTTTCTGCACACTCCATCTTCCTTGTACTGTATATTTCTCCATATGCGCTCCCCATCCCGTGAGCGATGCGTCCGCTGTTATTGTCACCTGTGGAATTGGTTCTAGGAACGACCGCCCCTTGGCAATGTTTGTTGTGTTCCACCACTTCAGAGAGCGGTGTGTGCGGTCGTCTACCAACACCAGATCTGTAATCTGTCCTTGAGCCTGATTCCACTGTGTCGCTAAACATTCTTGTAGCGGACGCATTTGTAGTTTGGCATATGGTATTAGCAGTATGCAGGATGACATCATCCCTAATAGCTGCATGAACACTCTTGCTGTTAGTGAGTGTTGTGGCTGAAATCTTTGAATGATTGTAAGCATTGTCTGGATCCTGACTGGATTGGGGTAAACTTTGGCTTTTTCTGTGTCTATAGTAGCCCCTAAATATTGCTTGGTTGCAGGTGTGACTTTGTATAGTCCACAGTGAACCCTAGCTGGTGCAGCATCTGAATTGTCTTTTGTGTGTTCTGAAGACATTCTTCTTGTGACTTGGCCTTTATTAGCCAGTCGTCCAAGTATGGGAAGACATGTATTTGTTGTCTTCTTAGGTGGGCTGCAACCACTGCTAGGCATTTTGTGAACACCCTTGGTGCCGTCGTGACACCAAACGGAAGGACTTTGAACTGATAATGTTGTCCTTCTACCACAAACCTTAGATATTTCCTGTGGGCTTTGTGAATCGGGATATGAAAGTAAGCGTCTTTTAGATCCAGTGTAGAAAGAAAGTCCCCTTTCTTCAGTAAAGGAAGTACTTGTTGGAGCGTGACCATGTGGAAATGTTCCGAATTTATGTATGCGTTGAGAGGTCTTAGGTCTAGTATTGGCCTTAGAGACCCATCCTTTTTGGGAATTAGGAAGTATAGGGAGTATACTCCTGTTCCTTGTTGTTGCTTTGGAACCTTCTCTATGGCATGCTTTTGTACCAGAGATAGTACTTCTTGTTTTAACAGTGTTAAGTGATCTTGTTTCATTGGACGCTGTTTGGGGGGGATGTTTGGTGGGGTAGATGTGAGTTCCAGGCAATAACCATGTTGGATAATTTGTCTCACCCACCTGTCTGATGTGATGTTTTCCCAGACAGGTAGGAACTGTGATAGGCGTCCCCCGACCGCTGTTATATGGTCTGGGGGGAGCTGTATAAAGTCACTGCTTTGGGGTTGGAGAGTTGCGGTTGTTGTTGTTTCCGCGACCTCTACCCTTGTTGTTGTTACCTCTGTAACCACCTCTAGAATTACCTCTGGGTGATGTAGGTGTAAAAGAGGTTTGTTGCTGGCTTGTACCTGTATTTTTGGATCCTCCTCTATAGGTGGACCTACGAAAGGAACCTCTTTGTGTCGGCTGTTGCAATGCTCCCATTGATTTAGCCGTTTCCGTATCCTTTTTCATCTTTTCTAAGGCCTCATCTGTCCCTGTGCCGAAAAGTGTTTTCTCATCAAAAGGTTGGTTCAGTAATGATGTTTGTACCTCTTGTTTGAACCCTGAAACCCTGAGCCATGCATGTCTCCTTAACATGATGCTTGTGTTTATGGATCTTGCTGCAGTGTCTGCCGCGTCTAGGGCGCACTTGATTGAAGTGTTAGTAATTAACTTCCCTTCCTGTATGAGTTGATCTGCCCTCTTTTGATGTTCTTTAGGGAGATGTGTGATGAGTTTTTCTAATTCATCATAATGCGCTCTGTCATACCTTGCAAGTAGTGCTTGTGTATTAGCTATGCGCCAGCTGTTTGCCGCTTGAGATGCTGCTCTCTTGCCAGAGGCATCTATTAGCTTAGACTCTTTGTCAGGAGGTGGAGCTTCTCCTGTAGATAAAGAGTTTGCTCTCTTACGAGCGTTTGTGACCACTAGTGAGTCTAGAGGAATTTGTCCTTTGATGAATATTGGGTCTTTTGGAGCTGCCCTATATTTCTTATCAATTCTTGGGTTCAGTACCCTAGCCCTCACCGGGTCTTTGAATATCTCTGATGTGTGATTGAGAAGGCCCTTAAGCATTGGTAGTGTTCCTGATGTTCTTTGTGCAGCAGGTAGTGTTTCTAATAAGAAATCCTCTATTTGAGGTTCTGCATGTAGCTCTACCTTGTGGTATTTTGCTGCTCTATTAATGAGTTGTGCAAAACCAGTATTATCATCAGGAGGTGAAGGTTTTGACGGATACAATTCAGGGTCGTTATCGTTATCTGACCCTACATTGTACTGTTCCCATGGGTCTGCCTCCTCTGGGATTGTGTCTTCATCATCCCCAGGATGTTCTCCCTCCCCTGTGTCACTTTCTACATCTGTTGTAGGTGTAGATGGTCGTGTGGGAGGAATAGTTGGCCTATTGTGAGGAAGAGGAGAAGAGGGTGTGTCTCTAGGTTGTGGAGAAGGGGGAGGAGTTGTATTTGTCCCCATTGTACTCTTCTTCGGAGGAGTTTTGTCGTCCGACTGTTCATTCTTCCTCTTTTTAGGTAGTTCTGTGACTACCTTGCCAGTTTGTGGATCAATAAACAGAGTCTTTTGTTTAGGATCGGTTTTATATTCCTGTGCCGGTACCGCAGTTTTCGGGTCCGAAAGGTGTTTTTTCTTCTGACTGTCCATTTGTATTTTCGGCACCGAGATTTTATTCGGATCCGATGTCTTCGGTGTCGAGGATGTCTTCGGTGTCGAGGTTGTTTTCGACGTCGAAGCGTGTTTCGGTGTTGACATGGACTGTTTCGACTTCGAGCTTTCCTTTGTATGGAGCTTCGGTGTCGATGTCGGGGTGGGTCGTTTATCGGAACCACCATGATGGGAGACCGAGTGTTTCGGTTTCGGTTTCGTTGCCGGGCCCGAAGGCGGGGCGTCGGAAACTTTTTTCAGTTGTCTGACCGGGCTCGAGGGCGGGGTCGACACCGTGCGGGGTCTGTTCTTTGGTAAAGGGACGTCGTCACTCACGGTTTGTTGGACGTCGATTTCCTCGACGTCGGACTCGTCCGCTTCTGACCCCGCCTCGTCGCCCTCTTCTTCCTCTTCTGGGTGCTGGTCCTCGAACAGCTCCGGGATTGCTTGTGACTGCATTCTCGATACCTCGTGTCTTCGGGCTCGACGGTTTCTAATCGTCGATTTTGAGGAAAATGCTGCAAAGGCCTCACAGTCCCTGGATTCGTGTTCAGGGGACAAGCAGAGGTTGCACACCTCGTGTAGGTCCTTGTGTGGGAACTTAGCACCACACGTTGGACATTTTTTGAATGGAGTCCTTTCCATGGACTCCGGGCTGGACTACGTCGAGCTGGTCTTCTCGTAGTCGTCGTTCTTCGAAACGCGTCGAGATGGAAGTGTAGTCGCGTTCGATAACAATACCGTAGAATTGGAAAGGGTTACGCGCCGAATATAACTTTCTTTATCGAAGTCGATCCGGAGCGCTTCGATCCTCATCCGAACCCGATGGCGGAAAAAAACAATCTAAGGATGGAGCCGATGCCCATGCGCACTAACACCCAGAGGAGGAGTCATCGATGACGACAAAGACTTCTCCAGAAGAAAAACAAGTGCAATCATCCGAGCCCAACACCAGATGGCGATCTATTCATAAATGTACCATCTGCAGCCCATATGCCTCGAACATGTGGTTTTGGTGGCTTTGGGCCTCTTAAAGCCGTGCTGGATGCCTGCATAGTATCCATTGCACAGTCTTCTTTAAAACGTGTGTTCTTAGTGACTCTATGACTAAATGTTTTCTATTTAATGTCTTGGACCTTGGAGTCTGCTGTTTCTCGGTTGGAAAGTGCGGCTTGGAGTTTGTCATCTATTACAGCCTAGAATCCGCTGATAAACATTTGTAGCCCATACGTGGCGTGGCTGTCTCGTGTCCCATGCCACCCCTCTCCCATCATGCATTGCCTCTCCCCAAATACCAGGAAGTTAGAAATTACAGTGCAAGATACATATCTTCTGATGGGTTCTTTCAATATCCTATGGTGCCTTTCTCCATCTTCCCATGTGTTTTATATCTGGCGCTAGCCAAGACCTATTGTCTCCGTCCATTGGACTGTTGTAGTATCATTCATATTTTGCTTCTGCCCACCATAGCATACATCATAGGCTCACTTCGGCCATTGGTTTATCCGACTGTGAGTGACGGCATATTGCTCTTGCGCAATGTGCACATCCACACAATAAGTAGTGCCTCTTGATGTCAGAAACTAAGGATGCAATGTGTGTTTTTACATGAATAAATATTTTAATTTATTTTTTTTCAGAGTTTTATATAGCGCGAACTTGACCCAAATCGGGTATCAGAGCGCTTTACATAGCACCAGTTACATTACATGAGGACACACATTCATTTTTGTTAGGCACAGGGAGATTAAGTGATTTGCCCAGAATCACAGGATGTTCAGCGTCATTGCCGAGACCCGAACCCAGTTCCCCAGATTCGAGGTCGACCGCCGTAGCCATTAGGCCAACTCCTCAATTAGAGATGCCAGGTAGACATGTAAATGCTCATATAGACTCTATAAAATACTAATACACCATGTTCAATAAAAGCATTTTTCAATCACTTATTGAAGGATTATAGATATCGTCCTAGATGAGCAGGATTTGCCACCACTCTCTGATAGGGATACACCATTTCTAGAGAATGTTTTCCTAAAATGTGTGGCTTCATATAAAAAATATTCGCAAACAAAATAAACATTGGCAAAGCCAAAAGGTAGTCCGCCAACCCCAGACCTATTGATTTGGCCAACAATTTTTTTTACTTTAGGGAGATTATGCTAGTTCAGTGAATACATTGAGAGTTGGGTTGAATTCCCATCTGTTATAGTGGCTGTTTAGTAAGTTTTGGCTCAGACCATGTGGTGCTAACTTCCTGACCGGAGCAGCTGGACACTTCTGCTCCAAGACCACACTGCTTGTTTCGAGGCGGACTTATTTGTTCTCAATTGCTTGTGAAAGCCCTATGGACTCTGGGGTCTGTAAACAGAGCAGAGATATAAGCAAACTGTGCAGATCCTCACAGTCGGAGGAAATGCACGCGGGGTACGGGGAATATGGGCTGTTATGGAGATGTTTACAAGATTTGTGAATGGTTGTATGACAGAATATCGAGAACAAATATTGTAACCGGAAATATCAACTACCACAATAGGAAATTCATTACTCTTAATCACTGGTGCAGTTCGGACCGTGATGCAAGACCGGCCTATTTAGACAATAGTCCTAAAATAAAGACAAAAATATCAAATAAAAAAAACACAATTAAAGTATTTGTCCAGTGCATATCCAAACTGGGGTGGCATGGTGAGCAAAAAACTATGGATTTAGGCCCAGATCTCTGTAATGGGGTGAATATATGACATTGTTCTGCATTCTGTCCATCAATTGTTGTTTTTGCATATCTTTTAGTGTCTGATTTTTATGTTTAATTATTCCTCATCTGTTTGATGTGCATCTGCCTCACAAATACACTCTGGACTCAAGTGGAGTAGTGTGGCTCACTGGTTAGAGGCGGCAGGCCTGAGAGCAGAAGTCCGCCTGGGACCAGGGTTCAATTCCCGACGCGGCAGGGTCGTGGACCTTGGTCAGCGGACTCGATAATTCTCGCTTCGGTGCTTACTCTAATCAGGGGTTCCACTCGGCAACTCTGGGCATTAGCTTGCCTAATCTCCACAACGGCCCCAACAATTCCAGGGATGTCTGGCTCCACCTTGGGGACTCCCAGCAAGGGACCATCCCACAGGGAAAGCCAGGACGGGTTCCCCAGAGTTATACAGCGCCGGGACGCCCCGTTGCTGGGGCAGCTGTGCGCTTTACAAGTATACTACATTTACATTTACATTTACAAGTCACTGTAAGGAGAAACACCCAGCATCAGCACAATTCCTTGATTTATGAATCCACTGTGGTCATATGTGACTTTGCGTCCGCCCTTGCATCCTATACAAGTCGTCCTCCGGTTCAAGATGTGCTCCTACTTAATTCCTCAGTATGCAGAAGTAACTAGCTCTGCAGTTTGTACAATGTTAGAAAACACACGATCTGAAAATGTATCCATGGTACAGAGCCATTCTTTATACATTGACTCACCTCTTTCTCAGCATCACAGACATGGACCAGCAACACGGACAACGCAAGGAAGAATCCGACAAACAGAAACCTGAAACCACAAAACACAGCTCCATAAGATCATGGTTGTGAAGAAATATATTCTACAGTATTTATGAAATCACAACAATGGCTTAGAAAATTTGAGGTCACCACGAAGCCTTCACAATGATCCAATTGATAGGCACACTCTACGTCATATCCGCAGATGCTAAACATACAATACCTCTAAACCTCAGCATCACTCGGGCCTCAAAACTTTCAGGATGCAACGTCTTGACATCACCTAAGGTCTCTAACTCAACTTCTTTAGGTTCACATCTCTGCCTCTCGGAGATCTCCAACCACACTATGGTCTCTGAACTTAGGAGGACTTCAACCCCTTGCATCCAAAGCACTCCCTAAAATGCATCACTCCCCTCCTGAGATCTAGAACTCATCCTCCCTTTTATTGTGGATTATTATTTCTTTTGTCCCCGTTTTTAAGTCCATTGATATCTGTAGCATCGTTCACTATATCCAGGGATATTTATATTTCCATATTTAAAGCTGGAAGTATCTATTGCCCAGTGACACCATATACCCATCTATCTACAGCTCTTGATGCCCAAGACCAGAGCATCAGTTATGGACTGTGATATTCAACATCCATGCACACAAGACCATCATATCCCAGAGTGCGAGTAACACCCCAGACATGAACCACGATATCCTAAGGTTCCAGATCTGGGCCCTAAACATGGATCACAATACTGAGGTCCTCCGTCAAGGCACCCCAGGCCCATAGTCATAGACCTTGATATCCCTGGACACTACACACAGACAACTATATCTTATGTATGGCACAAAAGATGAACCACAACATCCTACAGTCCCACACTTAGACCACAATATCTTTAGTTCACCTGGACTGTGACATTTGAAGCACAAACACAAACCCATGGTACACCAGACCACCAGTAACATACCATTCTATCCTAGTCCCCATTAGCTACAGCCCCAGAACTGGACCAGAATATCTTGGAGCCCAAGAAATGCATCACAATGTCATGAACCATAGACTTTGAAATCTGTGGCCACTGGTACCACACATTATGGCCCAGTTGCCCTAGTCAAAGTCTATGATGTCCTGGATCTATAAAACCCTCCAAAATATCCCATCATTGTCTCAAGACATTGTTATTTTGACCAATAGTTATCCACAATATTTAGAGCCTTAGGCATACAGAACCATTCCGCTGGCACAGGCCTCTCGCCAACAGCATCAATATTCAAAGTCCTGCCCTTGTGATGGTTAGAAGGTGATTAATTCTAAAAGGCCTGTGGTGAGTGGAGGTGGGCAACTGACATGACAAAGAAAAGCCGCATTCCTACAGATCAGAGATTGTCTGCAGTTTCACCACAGTTGGGGATGTACAATCAATTGCATGTCGTCAACGTTTCTGCAAAACGACTATTGCAGGATTGCAATGACATCCTTAAAAACCACATTTCTCGCCAAGATACAGGTTTATGGGATGTCTGATGCTCCCTTTCAGGGGGTACGAGGCAGCTACTGGGAGGGATAGTGCTGTATTTAGTGGGGCTGTTAGAGCTAGATCTGAGGATCATGCTGCACAATTCTTTATGAAATCTCATTGGTGGATTTGGCAATGGGTACGTTAGAGCGTTTGATGAGACTCCACACCTGCAGCACTCCGTACCTTTCCCTCTATATAAAGCATCACTATTACAAAGTTTGTGCTACCTGCCTTAGTTGCTAGTCCTATATCACCATCGCAAATACCTAAGATTGTATTCTCCCTGTGCCTGATGAGATATAGCCTTGTCAGGTGTGGATAATTGCATTCAGAAGGTGCAACCCTTTAGAACTTCTTACCTTCGACTCTTGTTGAGCTTCATCAAGCTAGTCTTTCCATGTACCTTGAGTTCTTTATCCTACCTCCTTACTCCATGTGTATTGTGAAGTAACAGACTGGCTGCACTACTAGCAGTATACAACACATAATAAAAACAAAATGGGAAGGGGCCCTTTTGAGAACCCCCAAGTTCTCTTGTAAGCAACTGTGTGGTTCTGCCCACTTCCAGCAGTAAACATGGCTGCCTAAGAACATTGCTTCACAATTTTTATCGATTATCGAGATTATGGCAGGCACCAGATGACGGCGGCCATACTGGATTATAAATAGGTTAGCACAATAGATAACCATTTGGGGCAAATGAATAAGTTCAGCCTTGAGCCATTAGTAAACATGGTTCATGCTACCAAATGAAATCTTCAAATGTAGGCAACTTGAGGCTGACGCACCCGGGCGTGGTTAAAAAAGGCACAAACCCTTAATGAAATAACAGTTCTATAGAAATATATTTACATCTACATTCTGATTAAGATCATCACTTCGTTAATTATAATTGCATTTATATAGCGCTTACTACCCCAGACGAGGTGTCGAAGCTCTTTTTTGGTGAGTAGCACGCTACTCCGGAACCCAAAGAGGATTAGTGGTGAATTAGTATTGGGAGAAATTAAATGCATTTGAGTGGTGGATATGTGAGTTTGTTATTTGGATTGAAAAAGGATAGTGGGATAGAAGAGGGTAGGGTTTGTATTTATACAGCGCTCCCCACCCCAATGAGGCATCGAAATGCCCCCCGGTGGGCATCATGGCACTCTGGCACCCAAACAGGACCAGGGGCGAACCAGTACATTCCACCAGTCACAATTAGAGGATGACACTATGTGCTGCAATGAAAGTGCAGGAATAAAAAAAGATGATGAAAAATGTAAATGTTTGATTATATCACTACAGATATATCTGACTAGAAAAGAAATCATGCAAAAAGAACAGCTGATGGGCAGAAAGCTGAAACAATGTCAAACATTCACCCCCCCAGTACAGAGATGTGGGCCTAAATTCATAGTTTTTTGCACACCATGCCATTCCAATATAGACCCAGTCATATGAAAATCAGTCTTCACCCTGCTCCCCATGGGAACAGTCCAGCCCGAACTGCCAGGCCAGGTCATCCCTGGACCAGAGACAAGCATCCCAGTTTCAGGTTATCACGCCTCATCAGCCAAGCTAGCTTGAATCTAGTAGCACATCGAGCAAGAGACCCACATCTGAGCATACAAATCTCACTTAGAGCAAGTAATACAAAAGTAACTATTGATGGTCCCCCGTACAGAGATCTGACCCTAAATCCATAGTTTTTGTGCACACCTTGCCATATGCAAATCAGTCTTGAACCGGCTCCCCATGGGAACAGTCCAGGCGGAACTGCTAGGCCAAGCCCTCCCTGGACTGGAAACAAGTATCCTAGAGCCGGTTTCAGGGTATCACCCCTAATCAGCCAGGCTGGCTTGACTCCAGTGGCATGGTGAATGTGGGACCCACATCTGGGCATACCTTTCCCACTTACGGCAACAAATGCAAAAAGACAATTGATGGATGAAATGGTGAAACAATGTCAAACATTCACTCCCAGTACATGCAGACCATGCCATTCCGGGTTCGACCCAGCCATAGGCAAATCAGTCTTGACCCTGCTCCCCATGGGAACCATCCAGCCCAACTGCCATGAAAGAAATCATGAAACAGATAAGTAACAGATAAATGCAGTAACAAAAATTCTAACAGACAAACTATTAGAGAAAATAAGTGTATGTAACTACAACTGAAATTAAAACTAATTACAAAGTTTATATTTCTAGATTAGCGAGAAAGAAGCCAGAATAGGACTAGAGTAAATTTAGGGGAAAAAAGGAAATTCCTAGTAGTAGCAAATGAAATGTTTTGCAGAAGTGATTTTTAGAGTCCTACTGTTACATCATCTTTGAATTTCACTTTGTTTATACTTTTCTATAATTATGTTTCCCTGAATCTACATGCCACTGCAGTAGTTCCTCTATAATGCAATCCTCTGTAACCACTTCTCTATGTTGAGGTTTCTCTGTAAAAGTACTTCTCTATAACTAGTTTCTGTGAAGTGGCTGCTTTGAAAAGATACTTCCCTCTAAGTATCTTTCTCTGCACTCGTTTATCCGAGAAGCTATTTATTTGTAGCTACTTATTTTCTGAATTGGTTTCTCAGTAAAGATATCATTTGCAGTAGCCTCGACTCTTGAAAAGTTTGTAAGTTGTCTTTAATAATCTGAGCTCAGGGCAACAGCAGTGGAGATCCAGGCACCCCTGAAGATTGTGATGTACTTCAACTTCAAAAGGAGACTTCTTTTAGTAGAAGATATCAGATTTTCTCCACGGATGTAGATTTTCAGGCCAATGGAAGAATGGTTACGGTGAAAGAATGCATGTACGAGAGGCACGAAGCAGTCCTTTGGTTGGCAATGGTCCCACTGATTTTGTCAAGAAGTTACCGGGGAACGTTAAATCCAAGGCAGGTTACATTTAGTATGATAGAGCTACATTTAAAGGGGTTTAGGAAACCTCAGGGTTATTTCCATCGGTATGTGTGAAAAAGGATCCGCATAAGCATTACAAAATATACCATGAGCTGGTGATACCTGGAATTTAAGACTCAATGTTCAGTACTCCGAGAGATACAACTGTGTCTCACTGCAGTACAGTGTCACTATCACCAAGAGCGAAATACAGATAGTTTGGTCCGAACAAGGTATAGGATCCATCTCTTCAGTCAAGAATGGAGTCATATAATTGGGTCAAGCCTGGCGGACTGCTTCTCTTGCAAATGCTGTATTGTCAGTTTACGAAGAGCTTACAGTAGGCTTAAAGCCCGCCCAGTCCTTAGTTTTGACTAGGTTTATGGTCACTCATTTGATTGCTTCCTATTCGATGGCTTGCCGTGCCCATCTTGTGTTTGTCCCTTCCCTGGAGCACAAAACCAATTTACTTGTGTTCTTCCATAGTTCATTCTGACGGAACTACTTTTTTCTTTTTTGCTTAAGCACACCATGAGTGTGTATGAGTTTTCAAGCTGTGTCCCTCCTGTGCTTCACTTCACTCTACTCTATATTGTTAACCTCTCTTATCCATGTGCTTCTCCCCCCACCAACTCTCCATATTTCTCTCTCTTGCCTGAATGCTTCTCTTTAACCCTGTGTTATTCTTTCCCCTGGGTATGTCTCCACTCTTCCCCCTTGTTGCTCTGTTCATTGTAAACTTATTTTCCTTTAACTCCCACTTGCTGGCAGATCTGCTCCTCTGTTACACTCTCCTCCCCAATCCTATTTTTCTCTTAATTGTTTTTGGGGAGGGTCTTGCAGCAAATTGCTGTTGGGTCTTCGACCTTAGAAATAAAAGTGATCTGGCACTTCTTCATATTTTATTATTTACCAATCCCAAAAAAAACTATTGGCACCAGCATCACACGCATGCGTCATGACGCTCTACTGCATGAACAAAAGGCACATGCAGAGCCAATAGGTCCCAAAGGTGAGAGCTATTGGTTTTTGTCAATGCTTGTTTATCAGGGAGACAAAGAAGAAAATATTAGAAAATATACTTTTCTTGTTTTTAAAGATATGCACTGCCTCTTCTTCAGACACCTGTATAGATAAAATAGAATTTGGAATGAAAACACTTATACCGGCTGTAGACAAACTAAAGATCCGTCAACACAAGACGGGTGTATGACGTTACGACGCATACTTTTACAACGACTACCTTTACAACGCATTTATTACAACGCAGGATCCTTTACAACGAATGCCTTTACAACGCATGATATTACATTGCATGACATTACAACGTAAGTATAGGTAAGTATATAATATTATTAAAAAATGTATTTATTTAAAATTATTTTAATTTAATTATTATTTTACTTTATTTACCTTATTTTTAATTTTATATATATTTAAAAAAAATAATGTAGGTGTTTTAAAACAATATTCTAACTCCATAGGGGTGAAATAGTAGGGTAAGTGCTGGATAGTGTAGGGGTAAAAATTACTATTCTAACTCCAGGGGGGTGTAATAGTAGGGTAAGTGCTGGATAGTGTAGGGGTAAAAATTACTATTCTAACTCCATAGGGGTGAAATAGTAGGGTAAGTGCTGGATAGTGTAGGGGTAAAAATTACTATTCTAACTCCAGGGGGGTGTAATAGTAGGGTAAGTGCTGGATAGTGTAGGGGTAAAAATTACTATTCTAACTCCAGGGGGGTGTAATAGTAGGGTAAGTGCTGGATAGTGTAGGGGTAAAAATTACTATTCTAACTCCAGGAGGCTGTAATAGTAGGGTACGTGCTGGATAGTGTAGGGGTAAAAATTACTATTCTAACTCCAGGGGGGTGAAATAGTAGGGTAAGTGCTGGATAGTGTAGGGGTAAAAATTACTATTCTAACTCCAGGGGGGTGTAATAGTAGGGTAAGTGCTGGATAGTGTAGGGGTGAAAAAATGTAATTAATAATAAAATTACTTAAATTAATATTTTTTTATAAATGTTATTTTTTAATATACATTAAAAAATGAATATTTAATTATGTAAAAAAATTAATTAAATAAAAAATGTATTTTAATTATATACTTACCTATACTTACGTTGTAATGGCATGCGTTGTAAAGGCATCTGCGATGTAATATCATGCGTTGTAAAGGCATTCGTTGTAAAGGATCCTGCGTTGTAAAAAATGCGTTGTAAAGGTAGTTCGTGGTAAAAGTTGCGTTGAAACGGTTGTTCCCCCACAAGACAGACTTCCAAATTAGCTTGCATGTTTATATTTGATGCAGTCCCATGAAATGGAGCTGACTACCCTAAGTAACAGTAAACTACAAGGCAGTCACTAATTGGAACAATCCAACAACACACCTCTACCTTCCACATGACGTCCAACTTGGCGATATCCTGGGCCGTCATATACCGTCCCAAGAGACCATTTGGAAATCACCACCACCTCCCAGCATAGCTCCCTATATTAAAACCTGCTAAACACTTTTTTTGCAGATTCAACCATAGGCCCCTTACTTAATGCCCCCCTGCCCCTGTACGACTACAGGAACTGCTCTCACTCTGAGCCCTTTCTATTCATCCTAAAATGTTTTAATTGCACAATTCATTTTTTTGGGAAATGGAAGATACATTTTCCATACCACCACCATATTCTGTGTCCTACTGATTGACACAGCATCTGGGCTCAGTGGTTTCTGTTGTCAAGCACAGTAGGCTTTGTTTTCCAGTTGGCTTCATCCTATGACAGAATCGTCCTTGAGCTGCAGCATATGTGGCCCTCTAGTTTGATACAGATGGTTTTCCACAACACCGATGGTCTTCACCTTCGAAGTTGGTGTTATTCCCCCACATAGTTGATCTAACTCGTCCCACTCATTGTGCATGATTCTCAGCACATTTGTTCATAATTCACACACAGCCGAACTCAGTCTCTGGAAAAACTGCTCTTCATTTCATGCACATTGGCCTCTATTCTCTGGCAAGGGGACTTCACCTCTGAAACAACACCCTTACTTTCTGCTAAAGCTAGACTTAATCTCCGGCACAGGTCACCTGTCTGTACTGGGGTGGCGAAGTGAGATAAAGAACAATGATGAATTCAACCCAGATCTGTGACTGGGGGTGTGTTTGGAAAGTTTCACCGCTCCGTCCATCATCTCCTTGTGTTTGCTTTGTTCGCTCTAGGTTGGCCGGGTATGCCCAGACGTGGGTCCCTTACTCACTTTGCCACTGGATTCAAGCTAGACTGGCTGATGAGGGCTGTTAGCCCGAAACCGGTCCTAGGATGCTTGGTTCCGGTCCAGGGAAGACATGGCTTGGCAGTTCAGGTTGGACTGTTCCCATGAGGCACAGGGTCAAGACTGATTTGCATATAGCTGTGTCTGAACTGGGGTGGTGAAGTGAGCTAAAGAACAATGATGGATTCAACCCAGATCTGTGACTAGGGGTGAGTGTCTGAAAAGTTTCAGCGCTCCGTCCACCATCTCCTTGTGTTTGCTTTGTTCGCTCTACGTTGGCAGGGTATGCCCAGACATGGGTCCCTTGCTCACTTTGCCACTGGATTCAAGCTAGACTGGCTGATGAGGGCTGTTAGCCCGAAACCCGCCCCAGGATGCTTGTTTCCGGTCCAGGGAAGACATGGATTGGCAGTTCGGGCTGGACTGTTCCCATGAGGCACAGGGTCAAGACTGATTTGCATATGGCCATGTCTGAACTGGGGTGGTGAAGTGAGCTAAAGAACAATGATGGATTCAACCCAGATCTGTGACTAGGGGTGAGTGTCTGAAAAGTTTCAGCTCTCCGTCCACCATCTCCTTGTGTTTGCTTTGTTCACCCTATTTTTTCCCATCCTGGACAAATTCTTATTTACACTTCACTGATACACCAGTTGTGCTGTCATATTGTCCTTATTTGGTCTTGTTGTCTTGTAGAAGGGCATTTAAATTTTCCCAAGTTTCCAGTTAAGCAATTCTCATTATTCTCTGTATCCTTTAATTCCTGAGACAACGCCAGTCCAGGACAAACATCCTGCTCATCAGGACATCATTTGTTCACCACAAACGCATGACTGGATCTTGTGGATGGATGAGGGTTTGCGTAGAGCAGCCTTCACGCCCCAACGCAACTCTCAGCATGAGGGGCGTGGCGCAAAACACTTAGGTCAGTGTCAATTATCAGCCTGAAGAACTTGTCCTGAGGTGCCCCCAAGAAAAAAAAGGGATTTGTTTTAAAAAACAGTCAGCACTTTGGTTGGAGAGATGTCGAAATCAGTCTTGGCTTCTCTGTGTGCAGAAAATGTACAACAAATTGTGGGCTTATAGATAATTGTTCATTGATGGGGTGGTTTGAGGTGAGGAAATAATCCCTCAGAACAGTGTCACCCGAGAGACTCGGCCACAAAGTGCTTTAACCCCTTGGGCGCAGCCACGATTCTGCACCTGTGCGGCACTTTTAAACAGTGGGCGGGTTCATGACGGCCCCCAGCCGTCATTAGCACACGCCCACCGTGATGAATGACGGCCGGGGGCCGTCATCAGCATGGAAGGGGTTAAAACACAGTTTCTGCAGGGAAACTCTCCTCACAAAAGCTCTAAAACAGCCACCACTAAAAGTAGCCTCACACAAAAAGTTCCCAAGAATGCCACTATGCCTTATAATTCACAGCATAGGAACACCCAAACTTTTTCTTTCTAAAATACATCACTATGGACTGTCTGAATGTCTAGCTGTATCGTACTGCAGCATTTTATAGCACTTACTAACCCTATGTGAGGCGCTGAAGCTCTTGCCTACATGGGTAGCAAGCTACACTGTGTAGGATGTGTGGTTGGCAGAATTTTGGCTTGATGTTGATCCTATGCGGGAAGTGTTTCCATGTAGTGCGTAATGACCGCCGAGGTGCGGTTATCGTGTTATAGGATGCAGCGCATAGCAGTGTGGTGGGTGATGAAGTGTGAGAGACAGGCACACCATTATATGGTTTTTCAGCATGCTGGCAGCTTTGATCTTCTCTGCAGGTCCCTTTAAGGTATTTCTTATCGTTATAGTCTGCATACCCGGTTAATGCACTGGGTTGTCCAATCTGAGATTTTGTGAATAGTTGCCGTCTCTGAGTTTCGATGTGAGATATTCGTATGGAATTATTATCTTGAAACTGTTTTGAGAACATTCTGATGATTTAAAAAAGTGAGTTTAAGCAATGCAAGGTTTCAAACAAACTCTCCATAAGTTTCTTTACGTGGCACAGATTGTCTCTGGTTAACCCCCCTCCAGACCTTGTTGCTACACCATGAAAGAACAAGCATTGGCAAAGCTAATTGGTCTCACCTCTTGGCTTTGCAAATGCAGACTTATTGGCTTTGCAATTCGTTTCTACTAATGCTGTTCAGCAGCGTCAAAAAGAGAAAAACATGGTTTTTGCTAATACTGAACGTCTTTGAGAGAAAAAAAGCAGCTACGATGTATATGTGCACAACAGATATCAAGCATGTGCTCTTATGCGCCATGACTATAGCCTAGGCCAGTGCATGATGACATAAATTGCATATATCAACATACATATGCAAGCATATCTTATAACAAATTCCCATTTTATTTGTTTATTTTTAATTTACCTTTTCCAAGATGGTGGATGCACTTGGCGTGGTAAATTTAAAGGTGCACACATATATATATTTTTAAAGGAGTGGTTTGAGTGCAACTCATCGCCGCTTGCCCCTCATAAAACGTTTTAAAAAGCTATGTTGGTGGCAGAAAGCAGAGAGGGGCTTGGAGGCTCACGAATAGAGGTATTTAGGAGTTTCTTAAATGAGAGTGGGAGAGCCACATAAAGTGGGTGGGAAGGTGGTGGGAAGGAGGAAGCAGCGATGGGGGCAAGCAGGAAAACACATGCACTCCTATGGAGTGCTTAAACAAAAAAAACAAGCATTGGAAATGCAATAGGTCTCGCATTAGGAAAGTTTGCACGATTGGTATTGTAAATGACACTTTTTTTTATTTATGTGTTGGTTTTGAAAATAGCAAAATTAATAGCTTTGTCAGTTACAATGTCAATAGTTTTAACTTTCGCAAATGTGACACCTATAGCATTTGTAATGCAATGTGTGTTGTATTTAGGTGACTTAGATGTATTGATATTACAAATAACAATGGCTTTTAATTTTGTAAATAATGTGGTGGGGGATGCGGTGGTGGTGCATGTGGTGGTGGTGGATGTGATGGTGGATGTGGCGGTGGATGTCATGGATATGTGGAGGTGATGGTGGATGTGGTGGTGGATGTGGTGGTGGATGTGGTGGTGGATGTGGTGGTGGATGTGGTGGTGGATGTGGTGGTGATGGTGGTGGTGATGGTGGTGGTGATGGTGGTGGTGATGGTGGATGTGGTGGTGGATGTGGTGGTGGATGTGGTGGATGTGGTGATGGTGGATGCGGTGGTGGTGGATGCGGTGGTGGTGGATGGGGTGGTGGTGGTGGATGGGGTGGTGGTGGTGGATGGGGTGGTGGTGGATGTAGTGGTGGTGGATGTGGTGGTGGTGGGTGTGGTGGATGTGGTGGTGGATGTGGCGGTGGATGTGGCGGTGGATGTGGCGGTGGATGTGGCGGTGGATGTGGTGGTGGATGTGGTGGTGGATGTGGTGGTGGATGTGGTGGTGGAGGTGGAGGTGATGGTGGATGTGGTGGTGGTGGTGGATGCGGTGGTGGATGTGGCGGTGGATGTGGCGGTGGATGTAATGGTGGATGTGGTGGTGGATGTGATGGTGGATGTGGTGGTGGATGTGGAGGTGATGGTGGATGTGGTGGTGGTGGTGGATGCGGTGGATGTGGTGGTGGAAGTGGTGGTGGAAGTGGTGGTGGAAGTGGTGGACGTGGTGGATGTGGTGGTGGTGGATGCGGTGGATGTGGTGGTGGATGTGATGGTGGTGGGTGTGGTGGATGTGGTGGTGGATGCGGTGGTGGTGCATGTGGTGGAGGTGGTGGATGTGGTGGTGGATGTGGAGGTGGATGTGATGGTGGATGTGGTGGTGGTGGTGGATGCGGTGGATGTGGTGGTGGTGGATGTGGTGGTGGAAGTGGTGGTGGATGTGGTGGTGGATGTGGTGGTGGATGCGGTGGTGGTGCATGTGGTGGATGTGGTGGTGGTGGATGTGGTGGTGGAAGTGGTGGTGGATGTGGATGTGGTGGTTGATGTGGTGGATGTGGTGGATGTGGTGGATGTGGTGGTGGTGGATGTGGTGGTGGTGGGTGTGGTGGATATGGTGGTGGATGCGGTGGTGGTGCATGTGGTGGATGTGGTGGTGGTGGATGTGGTGGTGGATGTGGTGTTGGATGTGGTGTTGGATGTCATGGTGGATGTGGAGGTGATGGTGGATGTGGTGGTGGATGTGGATGTGGTGGTGGTGGATGCGGTGGATGTGGTGGTGGTGGATGCGGTGGTGGATGTGGTGGATGTGGTGGTGGATGTGGTGGATGTGGTGGTGGTGGATGCGGTGGATGTGGTGATGGTGGATGCGGTGGTGGTGGTGGATGCGGTGGTGGCGGTGGATGTGGTGGTGGATGTGGTGGTGGATGTGGTGGTGGATGTGGTGGATGTGGTGGTGGATGTGGTGGATGTGGTGGTGGTGGATGCGGTGGATGTGGTGATGGTGGATGCGGTGGTGGTGGTGGATGCGGTGGTGGCGGTGGATGTGGCGGTGGATGTGGCGGTGGATGTGGTGGTGGATGTGGCGGTGGATGTGGCAGTGGATGTGGCGGTGGATGTGATGGTGGATGTGGTGGTGGATGTGATGGTGGATGTGGTGGTGGATGTGGTGGTGGATGTGGAGGTGGATGTGGAGGTGATGGTGGATGTGGATGTGGATTTAGCGCATACTTATGGCATGACTAAAAAAAAAACAAGCTGTTTCTGAGACGCTGCGGGCTCTTAACGACTGAGATGAAATTAGCAGCATTCCTGGATTTCTTAAAGTTTGTCGGAGGGGAGGGGGGCCGTGGGCTTTGCAGCACTCATGAGGCGGTTTTATACATTTTGGTTATCCATTCGTTGTGGGCAAGAGATGGGGAGATTACCAGTGACGGAGGGCAGGGCGCAGACCTTTGCAGCTGTGAGCGCATTCAATTAATGAAAAAAAAAAAGAAGACACGGCCGGCCGGCCGTGAAACTGAAAGCACGGTGGGCAAGAGATGGGGAGATTACCAGTGACGGAGGGCAGGGCGCAGACCTTTCCAGCTGTGAGCGCATTCAATTAATGAAAAAAAAAAAGAAGACACGGCCGGCCGGCCGTGAAACTGAAAGCACGGCCGGCTGGCCGTGAAAAAGCCTTTGATGCAGCAGGGGGTAATTAGGGGAGGAGAATGGCTGGGCTGAGACAGAGCGCAAAGCCTTTGATGCACCAGGGGCGGAGCAGGAAGAGCTGCTGGCGGCACCAAGCTGACGATTTGATGCTGTGCACGCGCATTTTAACTAATTGCGCTTGCGCATTGAGTTAAAAGTACACATGCACTGCATCAAATCGCCAGTCTAGGTAAGCTCTGTTTAAGTCCCTATAGTCTCGCTCTGCTCTATGCGCATGCGCATTGACAGGCGAGACCTAAAAAGTAGGTCCATGAATGGAAGCAATGGAAGGACACAAGTCATCCTATCCAAACATGGTAAAGAATAAAAGGCTCCAAAGGTAGGGCAAACAAAAATAGGTAGAAAATACCATCAAATAAGAAGCAAAATGGGATAGACAAGCCCGCCATCCAATTAAGAAAAAGAGACTTGCCCAAAGCTCAGGCTGCGTATGTAGCTTCATGTACTAGAGAAAACAGTCCTTTGATAATAGAA
The DNA here is from genome assembly GCF_964261635.1 of Lissotriton helveticus. NCBI lineage: Eukaryota > Metazoa > Chordata > Amphibia > Caudata > Salamandridae > Lissotriton > Lissotriton helveticus. The sequence goes on along the minus strand of NC_136073.1, from coordinate 797,766,515 downwards.
AACTAAAGCTGTCGGTTAGCGAACCCTAAAACATGTCACGTGGCAGTGGTTTGGCCTTTTGCTATTTCCTGCTGATTAGATCCTAAAAATGGCAGCACTTCAGTCATTTCCTTCTGACCTGGGCAAGAAGCACGAGATGTACTATTTTTACAGAAAAATAGAAGAACATGCCCACGCCCTGCCGTGTCATTTCCTACTTCCTGCTCATCGTCAGCAACAATGCTCCCTCGCTTCATGGGCAGATAGCCCCCACATTATATTTCAAAAGGGGAAGTAATGCTTTGGAATGATTCACCAAATGTACAAGGAAATCCAGAATATGTTAAAAAAAATCTGAAAAGTTATCTTAACAATCGAATGACATGGACTGTGACATGTCTGTCATGACAATAACATGTTAATCCTACCAAGTCGTAAAGTGCATTTGTCTTAGGGGTTTATGCAAAATCATGCTTTTATGTATCAAAGCACTTTGTATTTTTCCCTTTTTCAGAAGAGTGATATTTGGGTAGTGGTACATTTATTTTTTTTGTTGCCAAGCCTTTTGAATTTATGATAAATGATGGCAGAGTTATGAAAATTGTTTGAGGCAAAGTGGTGAGGTTTTTTATTTTTTGACCAGACTGGGGAATTTGTTTTTGACTGGAGATTATATGTGTCTGCTTCTTACCTTGAGCTCCAACACTCCAACGTTTACCCTTCAGTTGCTCTATACATTTACTATGGAGTTTCCACAATCAGCAAGGATTAGAAACAGAAGTTTGTTTCTTAGATCCAATCTTGGATTTTCATTATTATAGTGTTATTCCTTATTGAATAATTTTAACTTTTGAAAAAAAGGAGCTTTTAAAAGTCCATCAATAATTTGCCTTTATGTGAATTGGGCTGCACCTTGACACATACAACTGAAGGAATAACAGAGTCTTCTGACTGAAGCGTGATTTTGAGTCCTGATGATGTCCGTAGGGACAAAACGCATTGGCTGGGCTACGTTAACTACTTCTAATAGAAAGCAATGATTGATTAAAATGAGGGCTCCCGTTTTTATGATATTTATTTTTTTAACATTTCCGTCTGTATTTATCCATATTTATTTTTTGCCCATTTTATCAGTATTTATTCATATTTATTTCGTGTTTTACGCCAAAAATTAAGTTGTAAAACTACATTTCCATATTTATTTAACTGATCGATGTGCACTCATACTTTGATGTCTGTCGTGTTTTAGCTATTTAAGCTGCCAAATATTACATAAAAATACATCCACTGGTAAACATTAGCATTATACCACAAATGTATGTTGACGTATGCCTTTATTTAAGGAAATGTCATCCTGTTTTTTCATTTCCCATGCTGTCCAGCGGTTTACCTGTTGGGCTATAATCTATGAGAGACAGCATGGATTTTCACTTAAAGAAGCACCATTTGTTGTATTTATCCACCTTAAAAAATAAATGCAGACAGAAAACACGTTGTTTTCTGCCTCTATTTATCTGTAAAAATCCGTAAAAACAGAAAACAGGGAGCCTTAATTAAAATTTGGATCTACTTTAAGAAACACAAGACTCCAAAGTGATTATTTGTTGACTGAGGACTGAAAAGAGTTATGGAATGAAGATTTCTATTCTTTGAATTTTAGAAAGAAAATTATTGAAGGACTTTTACACGTTCCTTTTTTTCAAAAGTTGAACTTTGCATTAATATGGCCCAGGGGCAGTGGGACCACGTAAAGTTGAGTGTGGAAATGTGTTAAGGGAATTATCTTGATATTACACAAGGGCACCCTTGTTCTTAGCCCACACTGCCAGTTTAGAGTTTTGAATCCTTATTAAATAAATCCAACCAGAAAACCAGGACTCCCATCCGCAATGTGTCCACTTTCCAGATAGTTTAATACCACGTCCTATTGTTTATCTAGTGTTGTAGTGGCTCTTTTTTTCCAAATCAATTTCATTTACTGTAAAAAATTTAAGATCAACCCAAAATCATTACAAAATACGGCATGAAAATCTAAAACTAGAGAAAAGATGAAAAAGTTCAGATCTCCATACACCAATTTAGAGATTAAAATTGGTGTAAAGTATTTATTTGGAAATCAAAGTTGCTAAATTTAAAATGAAAAACTCTGTTTTTTCCTCTCTATTTGCATGATCGAGTGAAAAGTGCCTTTAATCAACAATCCGAATAAACCCCATATTTCACTTTTTTGGCCTACACCATGTGCACTTCTTGCTTCCATCTTTCCACCTTGTGTTGCCTTACACTCCTCCCTGGCAAAGGGATTTTATATTCTGCTCATTCCAGATCCGAAAATAATCTTCAAACTATTTTTAAGGCTTCTGAGCTATGCTAGTGGACTCTGAACTATTTCTGAGGAGTCTAACGTAGATTACATATTTTATGCAGGTTGTTATGGACTTTGACAGGAGACTGTGTATTCCTTAGACCAGGCTCCTCCAACGAGTAGCTCGTGAGCAACTGGTGTCACTCCAGCTACCTGTTAGTAGCGCTCCTGTGTCTGGTCCAGCCTACTAAATTAGAAGTTTTGCTTGGCTGAATTATTATATGTGTACTGAAATTGAAAAGCTTGTATTTTTTTGAAACTCAAAAGATGGTGTCTGAAAAATGAATGGCTGAATTTCTAAATATATTTAAAGCTGATATTTGATTAATAAGTCATGGGACGTTGGGGAGATGTATTACTAATACTACTACCTTGGTGTAAGGGCATTATGGGTTAGGCTGATATGTATTATCTATGTAAAGGCATTTCACACTGACAGCACCTCATAAACATTACTGATAGCAACTTTGCCTGATGTTCGAAGGCAATCTTGCATGGGGTGGCCACTAGTGTAATTGTGTCATGGGTGATGACCAGGGCCGGACTGGGAACCAAAACTGGCCCGGGAAAACTGCTTGGCTGGCCCCCTCTGGGGTAAAGGGGGTGCCGCCGAGCTCTTTGTTTGCAAGGGCCGGCTTCGGGCTATTTTGTTACAGGGGGACGATATTGCTGACCTGTCCGGTGCCCGCTACGGACAGTCTGACCCTGGTGGTGACTATTACAACACTAATAATATTAGTAGCTCGGGTGATTTTTATCGGACATAAGTAGCTCATGTTACAATAAAGATTGAAGACCCCTGCTTTAGATACTTTACTACAGTTTGAAATTAGACGAACATTTTGTATACTACTGAGCTTGGTTATTAGGGCACCCTGTTCAATTTTAGGCTGTCCAGTCACTGCAGCGTTATAATTTCTTTTTACCATAAATTTATATTTTGGCAGGCGATTGCTGAGGATCTTGTCACAATCAGTATTGTCTCATAGTTGTTCTCTATGGAGTGTTGTTTCCATTTTTCTTGTAGAATTTATACTGCTTTTGAGACCTTAATGCAACAATAATCATTGCTTCTGGAATTAATTAAAAGATACAATGCAGAGTCCTTCCTTATCCTTTGAGCTTTACAAAAAAGTATCCTAATGGTTTTTCTTGTGGGTGAGCTCGCTGTGGGTTGACTTGGCTGAGAGGATGGGTTGGCTGTTATTGTGGCGGCATATTTAACTCACAATGGTCCTCACAGTGTTGGTAAATCCCAACAAAATAAGACAAACACCGTCCGCGAGGACTATCGCGCTACGGGCACCGTCCCTATAGAGTATCTATATACTTTTGAGTGAGTATCCCAAACTAATTGCGTACTTATATGTTCTTGTTTCCACTGTATAACCTTCCCCAGTATCAAGTCATGCCTGGATTTAGACTAGTATAATAAACACTACATTACGGTCAACGACTGCGCACAATGGATTAAATAAATTGATATGCATTGTGTCAAAGGAATAGATTTAAGATTTCTTAAAGACCAATAACTGACACAAGAATCAAGCCTGTGAACTAGTCCAACATTAGAAAGAACAATCACGTTGGTGGCTGACTGAAGTAATATGATGATTAAAATAGCTGCTTAACTGGATTAGCTTGTGGTAGAGGACTGGAGTATAGTATCAGATGCTGATGTATGTTCGAGTTTGCGTTCTCTGGGTCTACAATAGCCCTAGAGCCCTCCGTAGTGGGCTCTACCAGCCATTAAAGGCCTGCTCCTGCGTTCTTTAACAAGACAGAGGCCTTTTAATGGCCGGTACAGCCCGCTATGGAGGGCTCTAAGGCTATTATAACATTTCACCCTTAGAGGTCAGAATGTTCTAATTTGTAAAACAAAGGCATCGCAGGGCCCAAGGGGGTTGAAATCCCCTTGGGCTCCGTGATGCCTTTGCTAAACATTGGAAGGTTGATGCTCCAGGCTTCTACCGGCCATTAGAAGCCCGGGGCACTCTATAGTCTTCAATGGAGCGCTCAACATTCAAATGTTCTAATATTTGTTACTTCTGATGGACAAGTTGGTGTCCATTTAGTTTTTAGTGACTGTGGGAAGAGGCTGCGGAACGACTCAAGGTGCTGCAGCGTAGTTTGGTGGTTGTAAAGAGGAGCTATATTTTGTTTGAGTACCTAAGGAGACCTCATTACAGATACTGATGACAAGTGAGGAAGAAACGCGAGGATTAATCGTGACAATAAAGAGGACGAGTAAGATGAAAGAACGAGGAATGAGAAAGGATGGTGCCGTGGTGTACATTGGTGAGGAGTATGGGATAAGGATGAGTGACGGGTGAGGAATTAGGACTAAAGTCGCTCAAAGGATGGGGATAATTAAAGAGAAAAAGCGTGGGTGATAAATGAGGGGTAAGGCTTTAGGAAAGAGAAGGAAGAAAAGAGAGTTGAGGGATTAGGAGTGAGGGATGAAGAGTGAGGAATGAGGAGTTAATATTGAGGAGATGAGGCTGATGAAAGAGTGCTCTGTGATGGGCCACGAAGGGAGTTCACAGCCTGCGGACGAGGATCATGGACTCAGGACCGAGGAGTCATGAGGGCTGGGATATTTTAAATGGGGGGTTAATAAGTAAGGAATGAGGAGGTCCAGGTTAATAACTCGTCTGTTGATGAGTTTACAACCTAGACCTATCCCAGGGTTAACCTTGACATCTTGAACTCACTACCACTGGAGAGCCAAGTGCACAGCAAAATGAACTTAATTATCCAACTGCGGTGCACCAGTACTCGTGCTACTGGGATACCTGTGGTAAATGTCAGTGTACTGTTGCACAGACCCTGTAGGGTAACCAATGAAAATGCTTCTTTCACAGGATGTCCAGATGTGAGCTTAGGACTCTATAGAAGTATGGGGATATACTTGTGTGAAGAAAGAGAGAAAGAAAGAAAGAAACAAACAAACAAACAAACAAACAAAGGACACATCTCACCTTTTACTCCAGTTTTGTATGGTGGTAATCTTGCCCCTGTAGCCTTTGCTCCCATGTTTCTTGACCGCCATCTTGATACTGCCATGTGTCCTCCAGTCTCTTGCAAACGCCATCTTGTTGATGCCATCTTCACTCCAGTCTTTCATGGCCACCATTTTGTCCTCCATGCTCTTGGCTGGTTCAGCAGCCACCTTGTCACTTGTGTACTGACTCCCGTCTCTTGCAGCCATCATCTCGTCACTGCAGTCCTTCCTCCAGTCCCAAGAGACCACCATCTTGACATTGGTACCCTTACTTTAGTCACTTGCTGGAGCCGCCTTGCCCAAGATTCTCTCGCTCATGTTACCTGCTGATCTCCTGCCTTCAGAGGATGTCTAGTTCCAAGACCTGGCACAGACTTGCAGGAGGACAGTCCTCAAACCACCAGAGACAGCCAGAGGGATTGAACCTGCCAAAGAAGAAAGAAGCAAAGTTGAGTGTCCATCCAACAGCCGCATACCTCGTCCCTAAATACACGAAGGTCACGCTTCAATCAAATGACAGCGTTGGACCCCCTCACATCAGATTCATCAGAAAAATCCCTCACCTCTTTGACAAGACAACATTGTACCGCCATCAAATTTGTATTTGAAATATATTAAGCACACTAAGACCAAAATTGTATCATGGCGCTAACTAGATCAGTATGTAAAGTAGTTGACTGAAGGGAATCTGAAAATGCTACAACTGGCTATTAATGAGAAAAAGCCAAGTTTTCAAAGACCTTCTTAATTTTAGTAGGTCAGAATGAAGTCTTAATGAGGCTGGCAATGTAACCTTACTTACTTTGTGCCTTGTACTTTCATCACTTACCGCCTCATTGTTCGTCACTGAAGTCTCAAACCTCATCAAAAGATAGCTATGTATATTGTTCGCAACTCGTTACTCGAAGATTATACCACCTTCCTGAGACCTTCGTACCTCTAGGACATGGGAAGTGGAGACTACATTTATATGACACACATATCAGCATCATACGGAGCTTGTGATTTCAATATATGAAGCAAATGTCTCCGTCATGTGAAGCACCTACCTCCATCATGTGAAGTTCATACCTCCTTCATATCAAGTGTATACTTCCATCGCGTGAAGCACATACGTCTTTTATATGAAGCTCACACATCCATTACGTGAATCAAACACCCTCTTCATAAAAGGCACACGCCTAATCGCATAAACCTAATTCATCTGTATGTGAGTATCATACCTCATTGTATGAGTCTCATAGCTCCACAACATTAGTAATTTCTCCTCCATATGCCCTCCTTGTCCTCTATCCTCCATTAGATGAGACTCCGTTACAAACAGAAGACCTATTGTGGCTTGGAAACGCCCAATCACCCGGCCCCGTTGGCTTATTCTGGTCTTCCTTATGAATTTACTCAAGGGCTCTCAACAGAACGCGAGTCCACTATCCTTGCGCCAAAATTTAACTCGAGATGTCCAACAGCACAGAGGTCCTATCAATGTCCAAAGGGAGCCAGCACTGCATATATTTTCTTTGCATTCAGAGATGGTAAAGTGGACTTTTATCTGTTGAGTTCAGAAGTGGTAGCGCCAACTGAACTGTTTTATTGTACACTAGCTGCCCGTCCCGACGTTGTCCGGGTATAAAAAAGATTTACCTGAAGGACGGCAAACTTTACCGAACACTACCCCACCACTTTCCAATGCAGCAGGCGTCTTAGAATGCCCACGCCCACACACAACAATGCTGAAGGGCACGCACACCTTACGACGTGCACAAACGCTAATCTCATCACAGTGAGATTAGCGTTCGTGCACGTCGTGAGGTGTGCGTGCTGTTCAGCGTTGTTGTGTGTGGGCATGTGCATTCTGAGATGTGTGGGCAAGTGCATTCTGAGACGCCTGCGTTTATCTCCGGTTGAGATTGGTAACGCTTATGCCCACAAAGGTTGCTTCGCAACATATATTATTAACGCCGCCTGAATGGCAATGTGCGTGAATGCGGCGCACCTTGTGTCTTCTATACGGACGTGTGAGAAGTGATTAAAACTCGTGAATGGAAAGGCGCGCTACTGAATGACGCGGCCATTTTTTTGTTATAAAATTTGTGGCACGCCCCTCTGAAAACGCTGTTGTGGTACACCCCTCTCACAAAGTATAATGTGTGTACTTTGACACGGCTACGACCACGCCCCCGACACGCCCACGGCCCTCTGAGTGTGTAGTTTGACACGACCACGCCCCTCTGACAACGGTTACGGCCACAAAGTAAAATGTGTGTAGTTGGACACGCCCTCGAACACGCCCCCGACACGCCAACGCCCACGCCCACAAGGGACTACTTTACCCCTAAGGTTCTTTGACGTTTCTAATGTATATGGTGGCCACCTGTATAGACTATGTCCATCTGCTGCAACTCCCCTTTCCAATGCTGTATTGGGTGTTGTGATTGGTGCTGTACTTCTTGAGTTTACCCGCCTCAAAGGTTTCAGCTCTCTCTTTATAATAGTAGTATAGATTATCCACATTATACACAGTCATTTATGATTTACTCCCCTATGTCTCCTACAAGAGTAGGCTTTGACTACTCAGCATACTGCTCCGGGAGAGTAAAGCGACCTAATGGAGAACTTGATCATCTCTTGGTGTTATTGACCAAGAACATTAGTGGTAAATGACGCTACCGACCATGGATACAGCCCAATAACAACTGACTGCACAAGATGTTGTATAAAAACCCACAGACCATATATTTTGTTTTAAGTGGTGGAAAACCATCACTATTAGAACTTGACACATCTTGTAGCTGGAGCGGTCACCCCACTCTCTACAGGTGGATGTTTGGAAGACAAACGGCGTTCCCGCCTTCTTGAGTTGGGCTTCGTCCAATAACGTGGGGCTTTTTCAGCAGGCAGTGATTATCGGCCGCCCCCTGTTGCCCATGCCCACACCAGAACGTCTCCGCACTCCTCCTTTCCACAGTTGTCCTGGAGCCGTGGCCAGAATTCCAATCCCAAAACACTGTTTTCAACATAAGTGGTATAAAAGTGGGCAGATTAAACAAACATTGGGGAAGGGAAAGAACAGGGCATTTCTTAAGGGAAACATTTTTAGCTGTTCTCACCACACGAAAAGCAGCCAAGTACAGCCAGTACTTTTCCACTTATAGCTTTCACCGAATAAACCAAAACAAAGCCCTGAATGTTAAAATATACTGAGAAAGGAAGAGCTGGGAACACAGGGTGAGGTTTGAGTGGAAATTAGAAGGGCCAAAGGGGATCCGTTCTAGAGTAGCAGAGAGGGAGCTACAGGAGTTCTAGAGTGCTGGAACACGACAGGAATGGTGGATGTTATGGAGCACAGCAACAGACTTTGGGGGGCACTAGTCAGTTGTCAGAACAGGCAGCAGCAGTGCTTAATTTGTAAATAAATAAATAAAAAAAAAATATATATATATTAGTAAGTGCCAGGGCCCTCGTCATGAGATCACTGCAGCTCACACCATACAATGCCCCTGCCAGCGCAGCCAATGACAGAACCAGCACAACCACTAACCATCACACTCTTAAAAGAGTGACAATTCAGACAATTTCAGGCCCCAAGGCTATAAGAATGGCTTGGGCTGCATGTATTATCCATGTTTAATGTATATTGAAATAATAAACAATTGCTTTTGTGCTCAACTCTAATTTGGACAGACTGCGCCACCATGTGGCAGACTGTCATAAGTGCCGGTGTTGACAATTAAGTTCTGTTACCGAGCTCCAGAGACCACCAGCTCAAATTAAGCACTGCAGCAGGGGGCAATGGATCTCTTTAGGAATAGATCAATATTCATGTGCAGGGCGCAGAGTCAGCGCTTTCAAAAATGGTCAACCCAGCACCACTCTACAGGCGGCAGAGACTAAAACTGGCCAAAGGGGGGGTTTTGTGGGACATGGCGGCCCTCTCCAACTCTCAAAGCAGGCCGATAGAGTGTGGCTTACATGGGATATAAACAAGAACAATTCCCAACAGGTATCATTAAAAGGCAATTTCAACAATGTATGCAATTCGCATTACATAAATAAGCAACAAGGAGTCTCTAAGGTTTTTTGAAAAGGGGTATTATTCACCAATTGAAAAAAAGGGAGAGGGGTCTTTCACATGGCAATACAGTTAGACAGCACTGTACAGAACAAATCATGTGACAACCCGGTGGCACTTGGTGAACAGTGATATATACAGTTGGTGATGGTGAGAGTGCAAGTGCTAAGGTGAACAGCGTGATCAACGCATAGTGACAAATTATAAAACAATAATGGCTCCAAAAGATCAAGTTGTAGTCACTTAGAACATGATTGAATGAATTTTAACAGGAGCACAAAACGTAATATGCGCCATAAAATTATGCTGTGAAGTCGACGGCGTTTCGATCCCCGTGAGTCGGGATCGTCATCAGGACAGGGTTGTCGATGAGGACAGTGATAGTCACCAAAGCGGAGGCGCGTGGGTGGCTAGGGTCCAAGCGGTCGCTCAGGAATCGGCGGCTGATCGATGGTTGGGTAGAATCTAATCAGCGGGGAGGTGCGGCGCCTGTATGAATCAGGGCGGCGGAGGGCGATTAGGGCTCTCAGGACCTTGTGTTGCTCGCAGTTAATGCAGGAGCTACATTACATGGGATATGGCAGTATGGCTGAATAGCCTGCCCTTCCCTGCGCAAGTATGCACTGTGCCCTTATGCTGCCTCTGTGGCGCCATGTGTGTTGTGTGTTGTGTGCTTCAGTGCTCCAGGGTACAGTCCCGTGACCCTCCTGTGTACTCGATCCAGATTAAAGATAGATCCATGGAGTGCTGAGAAACAAGGCCGCCTTTAGTGATGCGTCACACGGGCGCGCGCCAGGGCGGCCGCTGCACGTGGCCGGCTGAGGCGGAAGGAATCTGGGCGGAGGGACATCTCGCGGGACTTGGGCGCTGACAATGCCAACATTGTGGAGGGACGTCTGTCATCGACCCGGGCGGAGCGGCCTTCATGCGAGGGCCGGGCAGTTCTCAGGGGGGCCCACGGCGGCCTGCACGGAAAACGGGACAACATCAGCATGCAAGGGAAAAAATACACCAATTTGGGGGCCACCGCAGCGCGCAAGGAAAAACAAACACCAAACTGAGAGCGCAGTCACTGTCAAAGCTGAACAAGAGCCCTGGGACGGCAACAGCATGAGCGGGAAAACAAACAGCAAACCCTGGCGCCAAAAATGAAGAGAACTATAACATGCATGGAAAAAACACACACTGACTTGGATCGCACCGAAAATGCATAAAGCATATTTCAAATAACACCGAAAAAAATGATACAGCCATAATATGCACAGAAAAACATGCACTTACCTGACTGTATGCACTTAAAACACACTGATTTATGCACTAGAGCTAACACAGTATGCACGAAAAAAACGTACTAATCTGGCCCCTTAAGTCTTGTGCCTATAATCGCAACTCGAACTTGAATACAAATCCTGGGACTGCTATGTAAAGAAACATGCATAAAATCCTGGGCCATCACCGGTACAAAAGGGGGTGGTGATGGACGGAGCATCTGAATCAATCAAACACTCACACCCAGTCATCAGATCTGGGTTAAATCCATCACCGTTCTTTAGCCCACTCTGCCACCCCAGTTCAGACATGGCCATATGCAAAACAGTCTGACCCTGTGCCATCACAGCATGCATAGATAAACTCACAGTAACCTAGCAGATGCAAAAGATGCAAAAGACACAATGAAAACATGAACACGAAACTTGGCACTGCAATATATGTCCAGAAATATGCACTAAAGTGGGGCATAAAACCGGAGACCACCGCAGACTGCACAGAAAAATGCATATTCTCTAATTTGGGACCACAGGACATGAGCAAAACACACAATTCAACCATGAGCACAAAACATAGGACTGCAACAGCATGCACAGACATACATGAACCAAACCTGTATGTAAAGTAGTGTTCCTGTAGTAAGTACTCTTTTAAGTACCATACGTGTATTTTGGCGTACGTAAATTAGAATTCATATTAAGCTGTTGTATAGTTATGTAGTTTACATGCCTTGTGAATTGGCCCTAAAACATCTACTATGGGTATTGCATAGTAATGTACAGGGAATATGTATATACAGTTTCACAAATAATAAGGATTTTGCCACCTTTTTACTTCTACTAATAGGATGCTGAAAGCTGTGGGTCGATTTTACAAAGGCGTGTAAGAGTACGTAAAAGAGTACTTGTCTAGTAGAACTTCCCGTACTCATAAATGTTTTTGTGAATCGGCCAACGAAGACTTCAGACTTGAACACAAATTCTGGGACTGCAAAGGCATGGATGGGAAAACACCACCACACGTGACCTTGAGCCATGTAACTTCAAAAGCATATCCAACAAACAGACATGAAACCTGCATCCGGCACTGGATGTGTGCAATGCGAACATATCCAAACCTCAGAGGTCATCACACTCAACATTTCAGATTTAGCACTTTCTCCAGAAATGGGAAGATTTCTCCAACATTCCTCCTCACCCCCACCCAACTCTGAAAGAGGCCTTACAAATCTAACCCTTCAAATCGAGGTGACCGTATACATTGTGACCCTCTGTGCCAGGAGGAAGGCTCGTAGTGTTGGGGTGGGATCAGTCACTATTTACCTAATGTGAAGAGCAGGATTGTGCTATATTCATAGTAAGATTTCCAGATGACTCTATGGTCATCAAGAAGAAAAACAGCAAGCACTGACAAAAGCCAATATGTCTTGCCTTTGTAGCCTATTCGCTTTGCCAATGGTTTTCAGCGAGGCAGCACAGAATCAAAGATGCATGGTTGTAGGAAATTGGGTTTTTGTTACAGTACCCCAGTATTCCCCCCCCCCCCCAAGTTTTGTCGGGTAACTGGTGCAACTTTGACTGAGAGTGTGCTGGATTCCTGTACAATTGTTACACAAATGGCACCCCATTAGGCTTCCCTTGTAAGTCCCTGGTGAGTGGTATCCCTAGTACATAGGGCATTGGACCTAAATAGGGCCCCTAAGGGACGCAGCACAAATTGTGCCACCCTAAGGGATACCTCACTAGGGTCATTCAAACTGCCACTTCAGCCTGTGTGACTTGGTGCACAGAAAACCGATGAGTCGACATGGAACACATCCCTGTGTGCCATGCCAGCAAAACACTGCATGTGGTATAGGTAAGTCACACCTTTGGCAGGACTTACAGCCCTAAGGCAGGGTGCACTATACCCATGTGTGGGCATATCTGCCTGAGTGGAAGTGTCCTGGTATCTACATTCACCCTTAGATATCACAAGTGCAGAGGGAAGCCACGACGAGTGTATGGGTTGGAAATCCGTCATTACGAGTTCCCCAGCTACATGATGGCTTCACTGTACCCCAAGGTGTTTGGTACCAAACACCTTGTCTTAATAAACCCACACTGATGCCAGTGCTGGATTTATTAATACATGCACACAGATAGCACCTTGGCGATGCCCCCTGGAAATCAACCAACTACAAGTGTGTATACTGACTGGCCTCGACCAGCCAGCCACCATAGACAGGCTCCTGACCTCCCGTGGTGAGATCCTTCGCTCTCGGAGGTTGGGAACAAAGCCTGCTCTAGGCAGAGGCGTTCACACCCCCTAACAGGCTGGACATTCCAGGGCGGAAAGATTCAAAGGCTCTGCCGCCTTTGTTGTCACAGATAGTGAAGGGGCCCACCCCCTTGTCCTGACCCTACTTTTTGGCAGCAAGGCAGGTGGGAAAATTAGCAATATTAGGAGGTGTGCCCACATTCAGCCAGCACCACCCCTAGGGCGGGCCAGCTGATCTGGACACCACTGTCCAGATTCCTCCATGTTGTTTTGTATGGAATTAGCCATCTAGGTTCTAGGTCATGCCCACTTCCCAAAGGAAGAGGTCATATAGAGGGTGTAGGCATCCTAAAGGTACATAGCCCATTTGCCACTACCTGTCACTCCCTATAAAGCCCGTAAATTGAGTATTTAGGGGGCACCCTTGAACCCAAGGACTCAGATTTGACGGATCAACAGAAGAAGGATGAAGAAGAATCGCTGCCTGGTGAGAACTGCAGCAGAACTTTGGAGTGAAACCCTGTGGTCCTCAGTCCTCTCTCGACAATCGCAACAGAGTGACTCGTCCTATGAGCTGGAGAGCTACCAAAGTCTTGGGCATCCTGCTAGCACTTTGACAAACACCCAAAAGTCTCCCTTGGAGTAGAGGAGTTACTCCCCTGCAGCCTGCAGGCATCAGCAAGCAGAGTCTAGTCTACAACCTTGCAGCTCCCCGGCCAGACTGATACCACAGATGACCAGGAGAAGGTCCTCTTACTCTGGAAGGTCAGATCTGTCTCCCCACCAAATGTGAAGACACCAGGACCAACCAAAGCCGTATAGTATCAACCCCCGGGGCACTGGACACCCTACACCAAACAGCAACAGCGAGAGTCCAGGCCGGATTCGCACTTCACCAGGACCAAGACGCCATCGAGAGATGTCAGCATCACTGAGACCCACTTCAAGAGTGGCCCAACTGCCTTTATTTCTCCTCTTCCAGCTGTTTGTCCCTTACAGTGAGCTGCATTTTTGCACACCAGCCCTGCGGACCTAACCACTCTGCTCCTGAGCCTCCTGGCCTGGGTCCTGATGAACTAGCTGTGCCCCTGTGCTCCAAGACCCCTTGCGACCGGAGCCCCCATTTGGGATTCCTTGGGCTTGCCTGCAAGTCCCCCTGTGCAGACTGTTTTCAGGTGGCCCCCCTTCTCCGTAGCGCTCCCGCTACAAGCCTCGCCAGCACCCTGCTCCCAGTAGAACCGGGGCAGTTCCCGAAGAACCGCTGTTAGTGCTTTGAACCTTGAGCCACTACTATTCTGATCCCAGAAGGTGAATCCCTGAAACCGACTGTAACAACGTTTATGCAACTTTGACTTTTCCTCCCATAGGATTGCATAGTGCGTAAAAGCGCACAGGTTTGAACATTTACTTACCTGAGCATATTTTTATCGAAAACTATACTTACCTTGAAAGGAAAGTTCTTGAGTTTGAAATATATATAAAAAGAAGTGTTATTTTTCAAAATTGGTATTGGATTTATTCTTGAGTGTGTTCTCATTTATTGCCTCTGTGAGTACAACTTCTTAGCACTCCCCTTTGATAAGCCTAACTACTCGCCAACTCTACACCAAAAGAGAGCGTTCATATTATCTACTTTAGCCTCTGTAAACCAATTGGGGACCCAATGGACTCTCTGCACTGTGTCCTTCTTTTTAGTACGCTATACAGAGAGCCAGCTTCCTACAATGGTTTTACCAATGGTATATACAGAATGAAAACAATGAATCCGACGCTCGGGGTACTCCGCCATGTTTTTGGTACCATCTCCACCAAACTCTGAATAGGCCCCATAATCTCATAGTGGGGATTTCAAAACTGGGCAGTATTGTCACTGCATGAGACACAATTCAGCAGCACCGGCTATATTAATACAGATAAAATGGGCGATTCCTTAACCCCTTCACTGCGGTGGCTATTCCGCCGCAGTGCTAAGGGGGCGGGGCGGCCGCATGCTGGTGACGGAACCGCTCCGTCACCAGCCGCGGTTCAGCTGTGCTTGTGACGGAGCGGTTCCGTCACGGCCCCGCCCGCTCAATAGAACGCGCCGCGCAGGCACGGAATTCACGCCGCGCAGGCGCGCCGAGCGAGCCGTGACGGAACCGCTCCGTCATCAGCACAGTGCGACCGCAGCTGATGACAGAGTGGTTCCGTCACCAGCAGAGGAGGGGTTAAAGAGTGAAGGTGGCCGTAGAGGACGAATGTCGATGCAATACCTTCATTCCGTGTGGAGATGGACGACACCGGAGCCGTACCAGATCACTGTGAGTGCAATGCAATTGCACAGGGAATGTAGGGTACAGATTACAACTTCTGTCTTAGTTGGCAGGAACACAGTGTATTGTATATCCCTAGCAAATTAAAACTTAATAGGGGTTACAAATCTATAGATGTATTTGTCTTATCAGGTCAGCGTTTCTATGTACTCAGTGTAACATATAGGTAAAGAGATACAATAACAATTCTTTCTCATTAAAAAGATGAATCTATTACAAGTTAAAAATCAATATATAGCACATATCTAACCCTATGTACCTAATCGACATATATATATACAGTTGTTTAATCATAAAATATAGTTACATAACTTTAGGGAAAATTCAAGTTGTGGAAGACAGAGTACTTTTTCTTCGACGCGCGTTTCGACGCAAACTGGGCCTTCGTCAGGAAAAGCCACACATATACACCTAAAACATAATATTAGAGTTACACTGCAGTGCCTGATACATTGCAAAATGAGTTGGCAGGAAGATCACAGTGGTGATGCCACAAAGAGACCGGTGCCAAGGACGATCGAACAGGCATGTTCTCAGCATGATCTAAGTGGTGGCTACATAGAGAGGAGGTCAGTAATAGTGGGGAGAGGAGAGTAAACATGAAGGAGTGAATAAATGTGCCTTTATGTGTGCTACCATAGGGATGAGGTGGTACAAAAGGGGGTGGTGATGGACGGAGCATCTGAACCAATCAAACACTCACACCCAGTCAACAGATCTGGGTTTAATCCATCACCGTTCTTTAGCCCACTCTGCCACCCCAGTTCAGACATGCAAATCAGTCTGACCCTGTGCCTCATGGGAACAGTCCAGCCCGAACTGCCAAGCCATGCCTTCCCTGAACCGGAAACAAGCTTCTGAGGACCGGTTTCTGGCATTTCAGCCGTCTTCAGCCCGGCTTGCTTGAATCCAGTGGCAAAGTGAGCAAGGGACTCACGTCTGAGCATACCCTGCCAACTTATGGCAAACAAAGTGGTTTTGTATCACCATAGGGACGAGGCAGGCTACCTGGCCAAAATCCGACAATGGGATCTGTTAATAGATTTTTAAGGCGCCCATTAAATGGGAGTTTCAATTAGCATTGAATGATGCTAAGTTGGGCCTATCCCGCAACAAAAGTCCATACTTGGAATATAGTTATCACACTGAGCGCATCATCTAACCTTGAAAAAAAATCATTGGACATGTCTTAACCGGAGGATGGATCTGAATAGAACTGAGAAGTTCAGGTTGTGCTTTTCTGTACTTTGGATGGGATCCATGGACGAGCAGCGCGTGGGCACACCAGTGCCGAAATTTGTGCATCAAGAGATTTGAACACTTTGCACATTTTTTATGGGGGGAAAAATGGACACTTGCCTTATTTGAAGTTATGTTCTAAAAGGGTGACGTTGGAAACGCCTTGTAAGTGTGGAAGTGCTCATAATTAGGACAGTGAAAGAAAAATTAAGGAGGTTTGATGTTTTGTTGTGCAAGGCGTGAGCATCTAGTTCCTCCAGACAGGAAGGGAGCAGATGGAAGATAGTGAACTTTGCTCAATAGTGGTATTTGGGTATTTCAAGACCTCACAGGCATGTGCACAGATTTGTGACATGTTTGTGCAAAGCGACACGCGTGAGAAGTAGAAAAAGGAATATGGGTAGCTGGGCGAGCTCTATAGGACTACGGGATATGTGAGATCCGAATGTGCAGGAATCAAAAAATTGGCGATTATTGCTCAGTTTGGTGGAGTCACTCAATGCTCGAGCTGTAAGATCTTCAACATATGTTGCACTCTGCAGCCTCACATGCTCACATGGAAGAGACACTGGCAAATGTACTCACTTTCCAGACCCAATAATGAGAAATGACAGGTATTTTAAAATGTGCCTGGGTTAGTCTGAAATCATACACACATGGGAAGGGTGGGACAAGCAATACACCGCGTAGAAGGATTTGAAATCAGCACATGAGGAAGAGTGCAAGAAAAGACCTGTACCCAATGACATCCTAGAAAAAATAGTTCTCTGAATGCAAGCAGTGGAAGGACACAAGTCATTGAAACAGGAAACAGTAAAGAAGAAATGCTCCAGAGGCAGGATAAAACAAAGAATAGATTGGGAAGCAATTGAATAAGAACCAGTTAAATGAAATAGACAAGCAAGCTATCCAGCCAAAAGGAAGGGGCTGACCCAAAGACCACTATATGTATATATTTGAATGTTTTAGCTAAAATAGGCATTTGATAATAGACAGCAGTCTTTAAGCAAGACCACCCAAAAAAGTAGAAGGTATCTCAGACTACATGTTCACAAGGCAGGGTGTTCTCCTGGAAATATTTTTTGAGACTCAGCTGGAAATTCATGCAATTATGCAGTTGGTCAAAGAAGTTTTTTTATCAAGACACAAGCAGGTTAAATTTAGAATGAGGCAACTCCATTGGCTCCCAGTCTAATAGAGAATTATTTTTAAGGCAGGATGCTTCACGCGTCGCATTTTTTAAGATTCAGGCCAAGCCTTCATTGGGAGGAAGCCTGCTAAATTCAGGCCATCTGTCCACCTGAGCTTGGTTTAAAAGATTCCTCTGGCCGTCTCCAGATTCAAAGCTTCCAGATGGGAGGCGGATCCTTTATAGTCCAGGCGGGTGGCTATGGAACACCCCTATCTTTAGAAGTGGTGGTATATACCTCAATTTATTTATTTTTTAAATCGGATTGTTAGCTGTGCTGTAGTTCTGCTAATTTTAGCAGTGTGTGATGGTTGCTCCAGCACCAAGAAACAGAAGAGTCTGTATACAGCACTATACAAATATAGGCTAGATTAACTGAGAGATGCAATTTACATTCTTAACTATTGTGCTCTAAATAGAGCGATTGAACATCTTTTGGCTTTTAAAATGTATTCTTAATATACACTAGATATGGTGAAGAACAGATGAAGATTCTTTACAGAGCTACATTTCCCTTTACACTTCAAATCCTCTGACCCAGGGTTTATTGTGGGCAATGCAACCCATTTCATTCAGACTGCAGTATACTTGAGTGAATTGTGTGGGAGGAGCAGGATTGTCCAGCAGGACAGTTTCACACACTCGAGCAAGTTTCCTAGGAAACCACAACTATGTTGAATGGTGGTGGATGGCCTGGTGTGGGGTCTGAAAGGTCACCAAACAAACTAGAGAGCCTAGTAAGGTCATATCCTAGGCCTCAATGTTGTTAAACAATGGGGCGACGATTTAGGAACAGAAGGAGGTTTCAACAAGCAAGCTATTCAGGTTTTGTTGTTATATTGCCAATGTATCATTTTTAGGGCTGGGTTTTGACAGCACAGCTGTCAGCCGGATTTATTAGCCTGAGACATTGTCAATCACTTTTTGGTTGAGTCCAGGTGTGTCATCAACGCTATTAGCTTTTTAAATGTATCCTTCCCCCTCCAATTGAGTGCTGGCATATAACTCCTACAAGCATAGCACTCTCCTGTTGGCTTCCTTCAGTGTGACTCACTCTACTGTGTTACACTGCATGCCTTAGCACTTTAAACCTAGACCTATTGTATTTGTCAGTGCTTGTCTGTTTTGAAGTCTCTTCTGGAGTTTAGTGTCCAATGCCGGAAAACTCATCCAGAGGCCTGTGTCAAGTACTGGGGGTCTCATTTGGAGGTTGGTTCCCAGTATTCACAACTTCACCTGGATCATTTGATGCCAATTTGATTCCTCACATAGGGGGCACGGCTACCATTGGTGCAGAAGGTGCAGTGGCACCGGTCCCCAGAGCCTTGAGGACTCTCCTTGAAACCTGATAATTGCTGTATTCAACTACCCTCCAGCAGTCAAAGGAGCCATTTCCTTGCTTGCACCAGGTCCTATGGCATGCTTGCAACGCTACTGGCCTCACCTGAGTGCCGCACCTCACTTCTGGAGGCCATATTGGAAGTATTGCGTACAACTTAGGAGTACACGTCCACAGTATTAGAAGCCTCTCTCGAGGGCTCATATGGCTACTGTGCCCTATGTGGGTGGCTTAATCCTGGATATTTTGGGCAACCCTGCACACCTCCCCTGGGATATCACGTCCATATCTCAAGTGTACATCAGACGTTCTAAAGAGCCATTTGAACACCTGAAGAAGGGCTACCTCTTCATGTACAATCTGGTCCAGTTCCTAGGCTTTTCTTGGGTCTTTGTGAACATGACTGTCAGACTTTTCATTCTGGGGCAAGGCAAGTAATGGCAAAAATTTTTGTCTTTACCTTGTTCACCTGTGGTGTAATTTGCAGCATGTGGTTAGGTTTCATATTTCACTATACTAACTGATCACTAATCCTTTATGGGTTCCAGAGTAGCGTGCTACTCGCCGAAAAATCAATTCAAAACCCCATCAGGGGTATCAAGCGCTTTCTAAATGCAAACCGTCTTTTCCCTCTTCTATCCCTCCGCTATCCTTCTCAATCCAAATAACTGAATAATAAACACCAATCAAATTAGTATCATGTTTCACTATACTAATTCAACACTAATCCTTTATGGGTTCCGGAGTAGCCTGCTACTCGGCTAAAAGCGCTTCAACACCCCATCAGGGGTTACAAGCGCTATATGCAAACCTTTAACCCTGTGCTATCCCTCCACTATCCTTCTCAATCCAAATAAATGACTAATATCCACCACTCAAATTACTTTCATATTTCACTATACTAATTCACCACTAATGCTTTATGAGTGCCGGAGTAGCGTGCTACTTGGCAAAAAAACGCTTTAACACCCCATCAGGGGTAACAAGCACTATATAAATGCAACACCTTTTCCCTCTTCTATCCCTCCCCTATCCTTCTGAATACAAATAACTGACTAACATATTCACCACTCACATTCTATGTCTGGAAGCGGAGGCGAGGATTTTGCTAGTCCTTTCTCCATTTTATTGGACAGCAAGTTAGAAGTAATAAAAGAAAAAACATCAAAACCATAGACTACCCTAACCAACATGGCAGCGGTAGTCATGGTAGCACATCAACCAATAAGAGTCCATCAAGCAGCATATAGGGATTCCCAGCCGGTAGTCCTTCCTCTTTCTCCATTGCTGCCTCGGCAAGATAAGTCACGTTTTACTTCAGATCTTGATCTTTGTCGTGGCAGTTTTAAATTTGATTGTTGACAGCTTTGTTTTGATATTTTACGATTAGCCTTTGACTTCGCCTTTGTTGTAGGCTGTTTGATTGTGTATTTAACAATTTTGACAGGCGACCGGCTGTTCTCCTCAGCGCTCTTCGCGCTGGTATGTAAACGCGCTGAGGCTTTGCGCTTCGTTTATTTTTGCCTCTCTCCTCACACGGACGCCGTGTTTGACGGCAAGAATTATAATTCTGACTGGTTTTTGAATAAATTGCCATTTATTTTTCAGTCAGTATATTTGAGTTTCGGGCTTTATTTAAAGTGTTAGCCTGTGTGGTACCTGTGTGAGGGGATTCCCCTTATATATAGTTGGGGTGTTTGTTTTATGGGTACCAGTTTTTCTGCTAAAATGCAGTCCAGTCCTTCTAATGTTGTGGTGGCGAATTCTAATGATCAGCCACAGCTGCCCCTTTCGCGCCCTCCTGCAGAGGTGGACAGGCTTCTTTCTTCTGCGATAGCTCAGGCTCTGGCACCTCTGCAGGACAGTGTCAATAAGCTGTCTGCCCATGTGTTCAAGACTGATTCAGGTGTTTTTGGGGACAGCGGGGCAGGGCCCAGTGGTGTTCCTTGTGCTCTACCACGTACGGCCAGGAAGCGTGACGCGGGGCACCTGGAGGGCTTCAACAGATTATCTGAAGTCTTTCGTAAGAGTGCGCGCACGCTAAGAAGCGCACCCTACTGGGGGGATGACTCACCCGGTGAGACTGGTGGTTTTGCCACCCAGGACCTTGACCCGGAAGAAGGGTTTCCCAATGAGGGAGATGATTATGAGGACGATTATGTAGATGAGGATGAGGATGCTTCCTCAGAGGATTTTTCAGATGCGAGCAGGTCTTGGCGCCCAAAACCTAGTGCTCCTAGTTTTTCAGAGGGTGATCTTGTTCCTCCTGATATGTTTGACCCATCTACTATTTTTAGACCCAGGTCATCAGAATGGTTTCCTAAACAGTCTACTGCTGACTATGTCGCTGCTAAGCTTCGACAACCTTTACCTCAGGATGTACGTTTACGCCTGCGTTCTGAGTGCCCACGCCCTTCTCTTCCCTTTAGGGTGGCGTGCACTCCTGAAATTGATCCGAAATTGTGCACTTTCTTTGCCAAGTATATCAAGGACCCTAAGAAGGGTATAGATAGGTCTTGGAAAGCCTGTCAAGATAAACTTTTGGATGTAGTTGGTCCTCTGACGAAAATAATTGAATTAGCCCAGCGCTCTAAAGAGTCAGGCGTGCCTCTTTCGGTTGATGACATTGCTGGTTGGTCGCAAAGGGCTATGTGCCTTCTTGGCAATGCTAATTGTGCGCTATCAGCGGAACGTCGACGATCCTTGTTGCTTAAAATTGACCCAAAATTGGGAGAGTTGTCGTCTTCAGAGGCGGGTCCGATTGCGCAAGGTGCTTTGTTTGGGGACCCCTTTGTTAAGGAGTTAGGAAAATTCGTTGCTACTTTTTCTGCTCTAGACAAAGCACAAGCTTCTATGAAGAAGTTTTTTCCCAAGAAGGTTTTTGGCGGGGCCGGCAGAGGCAGGGGTCGCTCTTCCGGCCGCCAATTCCAACAAGGCCCCAATAGAGGTCAAGCCAGAAGAAACAACGGCTGGAATGACGGACGTCAGGGATCCTTTTACCCTTCCAGAGGAGGCAGAGGACGTGGTGGCAACCAGTCCAATTCCAGAGGATTTAATGGTAAGATTTCGCATCATTTCTCTGGTTCAAATGGGGGGAAGATTAGCGTTGTTTCCCCAGGCCTGGTCGTCGATAACTTCAGATTCTTGGGTTCTGGAAACCGTTCAGGGGTTTCACATCGAGTTTTACGGTTCTCCTGTTCAACTCTCTCGCCCTCGCCCTCTAACTTTTTCAAGCGCAGAGCAGGAGCTTATAGATTTGGAAGTTCAGGCTTTGTTGCAAAAAGGCGCAATCATCCCCTCTTTTCTTCATCCAAAAGGTTTCCTCAGCAATATCTTTTTAGTGGAGAAGAAAGACAAAGGTTTCAGACCGGTAATAAATCTCCGCTCCTTCAACGAATGGCTGATTTACAGGCATTTCAAGATGGAGGGCATCTATCTTTTGAGAGACCTTCTGTTGCAAAACGACTGGTTGGTTCGCTTGGATCTGAAGGATGCTTACCTTTCGATTCCAATCTTTCCTCCTCATTGTCGGTTCCTCCAGTTTCTGTGGAGGAATCAGGTTTACGAATTTCGTACGCTCCCCTTTGGTCTTTCCTCAGCACCTTGGTGTTTTACCAAACTCCTGCGCCCTGTGGTGGAACATCTCCGTACCTTGGGGATTCGCCTAATAATTTACCTGGACGGCATTCTTTTAATGAACCAGTCCAAAGATCTCCTTCTTCATCACCTTCAGGTTACAATTTCCCTTCTTCAATCACTGGGTTTCATCATCAATGCTCAGAAGTCGGATTTAATTCCTCATCAGGAAATGACTTTCCTTGGATTTCTGATCATAACTACGGATGCAACGCTTCATCTTCCTTCCCAAAAGATCTCCAAGATCAAAAAGGAGATTCGCAAGGTTCTCCGTCGGGATCGGATATCTCTCCGTCAATTAGCCAGGATTGTGGGCTTACTGTCCTCATCGATCCAGACCATTTTTCCAGGCCCTCTTCATTACAGGGCTCTCCAGAGACTAAAGGCGTTTCACCTTCGCAAGGGTCTCACTTATTCGGAGCTGATTTCCTTAAATTTGGAAGCCCGATCGGAACTTCTTTGGTGGTTGGATCACATGGATGCGTGGAACGGGAAGGCGATTTTCGGTTCCCGTCCGGATCTTGTGATCGAGTCAGATGCCAGTCGCCAGGGTTGGGGTGCCCGGTGCGGATCCCTCTCGGTGGGCGGCAGGTGGACGGAGGAAGAACTTCACCTCCACATCAATTGCTTGGAGCTCCTCGCGGGTTCTTTCGCAATTCGCTCTTTCACCACGACCAAGGTCTCTTGTTGTGTTCTTCTTCGGATGGACAACACGACTGCGGTCAGATATATCAATCGTCTGGGCGGCACTCATTCCAAAGTCCTAGCGGATCTGGCAAAGGACTTCTGGAATTAGTGCCTTCTTCGTCAGATTTCAGTCACGGCGGAGTATCTCCCAGGCGATCTGAACATTGTGGCGGATTGGCAATCCAGAAATTTTCGGGATGCCAGCGATTGGAGGCTGGATCAGTCGATATTTCAGAGGATTTCGGACCTTTGGGGTCTGTCAGTGATGGACTTGTTTGCGTCCAGATGGAACGCCCAACTTCCCCGTTTTTACAGCTGGAAACCGGATCCGGGTGCGGAAGCAGTGGATGCCTTCTTACAAGACTGGTCCCAGTTTCCAGCTTATGCTTTCCCTCCTTTCCTTTTCATTCAGAGGGTAGCAGCTCAGGTCCGCAGACAGAGAGCATCTCTGATTTTGATCACTCCAATCTGGAGAGCTCAATGCTGGTTTCCTTCTCTTCTGGAACTGTCCTGGGACAGACCTCTTCGGTTACCGTCGTTCGATCTCATTCTGACGGATCCTTTGGGTCACCCGCATCCTCTAGTTCTCCAAGGCCATCTACATCTCAAGGCCTGGAGGATTTCAGGGGACGTTGGTCTTGCGACTCACTTTCGAAAGACGCTGAGCTCCTCATTCAAGGAGCCTGGGCACCTAACACCACTAAACGTTATAGATCAGCGTGGAACAGATGGGTTCGTTGGTGTGTGGCAAAACACCTGGATCCCGTGGGCTCATCTGTCACTGACGTGATTAACTTCCTCGCTGACCTTTTTCAAAAGAAATTGGCATACAGCACCATTAATTCTTTCAGATCTGCAATTTCCGCTGGTCATGCTCTTGTTGATGGCTCTCCGGTGGGTGAGCATCCTTGGATTTGTAAACTCCTCAAGGGTGTTCGCCTTTCACGTCCCCCAGAACCCCGTTATTCTGGGTTATGGGATGTTAATGTGGTTTTGAATTTCCTCAACTCCTGGCAGGATAATCAATACCTTTCACGTAAGGAACTTTCTGCTAAATTGGCGATTCTTCTTTGCCTGATTTCTTGTAAACGGGCCTCAGACGTTCGTGCTCTGGACATTTCGGCCAGAATGTTTACCCCGGATGGTGTTACATTTACAATTGCTAGAAGAACTAAGTGTATTACCAGGTCTGTTTCTTATCCAGCTTTTCCAGATTCTCCAAAGCTATGTGTGGTTCGTTGCCTCAAAACTTATGAGGATGTTACTCTGGAATTCCGCCCTCCGGGCGAGAGACAGTTGCTTATTGCGATTAAAAAACCTTTTAAAGCAATTTCCTCTCCCACCATTGCCAGATGGGTCAGGTGGATTATGTCCGAGGCTGGAATTAATATCTCTGACTTTGGGGCTCATTCCACTAGAGGTGCAATGGCTTCCAAGGCGGTACAGGTAGGTGGACGTTTGGAAGATATTATGAATGCAGCGGATTGGTCTTCAGATTCAACTTTTAAAAAGTTCTACTTTAAACCAATCCATGGGGCTGCATCTCTGGTGGTGAGTAAGCTTTGAACAAGTAAAATCCTCGCCTCCGCTTCCTGACATAGAATGAGAAATTTCCTAGTTATCACAAAGGAAAGTTTCAATTCTATTAAGGACGCGGAGGCGAGGATTTTCCCACCCAGGCTTTATCGAGCCTTCCCTCCCAAGACTAGATTCTGATGATTTTTTCTTTGTCTGAGGGAAGTATCTTTTTTTCTTATGTCTTAATGTACATATTGGATTACTGTTCAATTATGCTTTTCTTCTTACTGCAAATTGTTTCATTTACTCCATTGCAATGTTCTTGACTTTGTTCAACATTGTTCTGGACAAGATATTATTATTGTTTCTCTTCCCTAGGTTCCGATCAAAAGGCGGACTAGTGGTTGATAACTTCTTTCCTACGGCAGCACCCAAGAAAGAGGAAGGACTACCGGCTGGGAATCCCTATATGCTGCTTGATGGACTCTTATTGGTTGATGTGCTACCATGACTACCGCTGCCATGTTGGTTAGGGTAGTCTATGGTTTTGATGTTTTTTCTTTTATTACTTCTAACTTGCTGTCCAATAAAATGGAGAAAGGACTAGCAAAATCCTCGCCTCCGCGTCCTTAATAGAATTGAAACTTTCCTTTGTGATAACTAGGACATTTCTCATTACTTTCATTTCAATATACTAATTCAACACTAATCCTTTATGGGTTCCAGAGTAGCGTGCTACTCGCTGAAAAAGCGCTTCGACGCCTCGTCAGGGGTAGTAAGCGCTATATAAATGCAATTACAATACAATACAATATTGTTTACAGTGGCCTTGTTTAAAGGTAGAGTGCTCAATTTTGGGGACAGCATCTGAAGGATTGGGTGCTTTCCAATTTGCTTATCAGATTTTATTAATACACTCCGCATGCTGCCAAAAGCGGCTTCAAGACGCTGAAGCCATGCAGGCAGTATAGCACTTGCAGACCTATTAAAACTAAAAACACATCTGGAGAATTATGACCTGTTCTGCATTCCACATCGCCAAATGCATAGAGGCAGAATGGATATCGTCCAAAACTGTGTGTTTCAAGTCCTAGGAGACTAGACTCGTGAACGTAAAAATCTGTAAAAAAACAATAGAAACAAGCACTGGCAAAGACCAGCGGTTTAACAATAAAAATGCCTACTGAAGGTAAAATAATGCAAAATGTTTTTCTTTTTTATGGAAAGAACGGATTATATAAAGAATGACTGTCTTCTGACAATGCATTTTTCAGCTGTAAAATAATCCCCAATGCATTTCATTAGAGGAGAAAGGATACAGCCAAACACCCAATAGAAAGAATGGTGAGACAGCGATACTCCTGCAGATTGATCCAAGATGTTATTGACAATATAGGAAGCCAATCACTGAAGGTTTCAGAGCCAAAGAAGCCCTCGCCTTCAACAGCACACACCACATGCAAAAGGGACAGTCTATTTCAGCCTTTGGCTACCTTCAGCGTGACAGAGAGAGTTTGGCTGTTTCGCAAGAAGCACATACGCTCGAACTAGTTCCTTCAGCGCCAGGGCATTGCATGATTTTTGAGTGTAAAGCATTGGTTTCTTTTAATCTAATTTAATTTGGGGGAAATGTCTGGCAGTTGCTCCAACAATATTTTACAAATCCCATGACAAAACAAACCAAGCCTTGAAATTGGTAAAAGACTGGCTGCCAACGTCAGATCTATTGGCATAGCCAGTGCTTGTTTTTTTTATGGGTTGTGGACTGGTTTTGTTGGAATTGGTGCTTAAGAACGTTTTGTCCTCTGTCCTGATAATCCACAGTGTCTGTGAGCACAGAGTCTGAACGGTGGTGCGAGGAGGGGGGGGGGGTAGTATTTCAAAGGCAGGAGAGCCCCTCGTGGGGTGAAAGGCCCCTCAAGCTCGGGGTGTCTGTGGCAGAGCTTGGCAGGACAGCGGGCACAGATAGGAAGGCACGCAGCCAGCCTCCCGAAGAGAGAGCGAGAGAGAGAGAAAAACGAATTCCATCTGAGCCACAACTGGTGCCAGTTATAGAAATATGTGGAAAATTGGAACAGAAGCCGCTGCGCATTCTAAGAACAATTCTTACGCCAGGCCCGGGTTTATTAGGTTTTTTTTAAAAAAAAAATTACATTTTTTTTATAAAGTGCTGCACATGGAGCCCCGAAGCGTTTCGCTTTGAAGGTTGAGTGAGCAGTTATTGAAAGCCCGCACCTGTGACATTATGGAATAAACAGAGGCAGATTCCGCCATCTTGGGCCTGTGGAGTCTGTCCTGGCACCGGCAGGCTTTGCTCCTAAGGTCACAGACAGTTGGACACCCCCAGGAATTAGTCATTGCCCCCCTGGTTCGCTTCCAAGCTCAGGGCCTCACCCTAGGTATGTAGAGTAAAATCTGTGCTCTACATATAAACATTCTGAACACAATCTAACGCTCGGTGGGCTGCCGAGGTCAACGAGGCGCTGCTACAGCATCAGAAGACAGACCAGAGCTATGCTCTCAGGGTCACAGAAGACAGACTCAAGCTCTGCTCTCAGCCTCTCAGAAGCCAGGGTCGAGCTCTGCTCTCAGGGTCAGAGGGTCAGGCTCTGCTCTCAGGGTCAGGCTGTGCTCTCAGGGTCACTGAAGGCAGGGCCAGGCTCTGCTCTCAGGGTCACGAAGGCAGGGTCAGGCTCTGCTCTCAGGGTCATTGAAGGCAGGGTCAGGCTTTGCTCTCAGAGTCACAGAAGACAGACTCAAGCTCTGCTCTCAGCCTCTCAGAAGCCAGGGTCGAGCTCTGCTCTCAGGGTCACTGAAGGCAGAGTCAGGCTCTGCTCTCAGGGTCAGAGGGTCAGGCTCTGCTCTCAGGGTCAGGCTGTGCTCTCAGGGTCACTGAAGGCAGGGTCAGGCTCTGCTCTCAGGGTCACTGAAGGCAGGGTCAGGCTTTGCTCTTAGGGTCACTGAAGGCAGGGCCAGGCTCTGCTCTCAGGGTCAGGCTGTGCTCTCAGGGTCACTGAAGGCAGGGTCAGGCTCTGCTCTCAGGGTCAGGCTCTGCTCTCAGGGTCACCTAAGACATACTCGGGCTCTGCTCTCAGGGTCACAGAAGGCAGGGTCACTCAGTGTCACTGAAGGCAGGGTCTGACTCTGCTCTCAGGGTCACTGAAGGCAGGATCAGGCTCTGCTCTCAGGGTCACTGAAGGCAGGGTCAGGCTTTGCTCTCAGGTTCACTGAAGGCAGGGTCAGGCTCTGCTCTCAGGGTCAGGCTGTGCTCTCTTGGTCACTGAAGGCAGGGTCAGGCTCTGCTCTCAGGGTCAGATTCTGCTCTCAGGGTCACAGAAGACATACTCGGGCTCTGCTCTCAGGGTCACAGAAGGCAGGGTCACTCAGTGTCACTGAAGGCAGGGTCTGACTCTGCTCTCAGGGTCACTGAAGGCAGGATCAGGCTCGGCTCTCAGGCTCACTGAAGGCAGGGTCAGGCTCTGCTTTTAGGGGCACAGAAGGCAAGGTCAGGCTCTGCTCTCAGGGTTACTGAAGTCACTGAAGGCAGGGTCAGGCTGTGCTCTGAGGGTCACTGAAGGCAGGGTCTGGTTCTGCTCTCAGGGTCACTGAGTGTCACTAAAGGCAGGGTCAGGCTCTGCTCTCAGGGTCAGGCTCTGCTCTCATGGTCATTGAAGGCAGGGTCAGGCTCTGCTCTCAGGGTCACTGAAGGTAGGGTCAGGCTCTGCTCTCAGGGTCACAGAAGGCAGGTTCAGGCTGTGCTCTCAGGGTCACTGAAGGCAGGGTCAGGCTGTGCTCTCAGGGTCAGGCTGTGCTCTCAGGGTCACTGAAGGCAGGGTCAGGCTCTGCTCTCAGGGTCAGGCTCTGCTCTCAGGGTCATAGAAGACATACTCGGGCTCTGCTCTCAGGGTCACAAAGGGCAGGGTCACTCAGTGTCATTGAAGGCAGGGTCTGGCTCTGCTCTCAGGGTCAGGCTCTGCTCTCATGGTCACTGAAGGCAGGGTCAGGCTCTGCTCTCAGGGTCACTGAAGGCAGGGTCAGGCTCTGCTCTCAGGGTCACTGAAGGCAGGTTCAGGCTGTGCTCTCAGGGTCACTGAAGGCAGGGTCAGGCTGTGCTCTCAGGGTCAGGCTGTGCTCTCAGGGTCACTGAAGGCAGGGTCAGGCTCTGCTCTCAGGGTCAGGCTCTGCTCTCAGGGTCATAGAAGACATACTCGGGCTCTGCTCTCAGGGTCACAAAGGGCAGGGTCACTCAGTGTCATTGAAGGCAGGGTCTGGCTCTGCTCTCAGGGTCACTGAAGGCAGAGTCTCACTCTGCTCTCAGGGCCACTGAAGGCAGGATCAGGCTCTGCTCTCAGGGTCACTGAAGGCAGGGTCAGGCTCTGCTTTCAGGGGCACAGAAGGCAGGGTCTGGCTCTGCTCTCAGGGTCACTGAAGGCAGAGTCTCACTCTGCTCTCAGGGCCACTGAAGGCAGGATCAGGCTCTGCTCTCAGGGTCACTGAAGGCAGGGTCAGGCTCTGCTTTCAGGGGCACAGAAGGCAGGGTCAGGCTCTGCTCTCAGGGTCACTGAAGTCACTGAAGGCAGGGTCAGGCTGTGCTCTGAGGGTTACTGAAGGCAGGGTAAGGCTGTGCTCTCAGGGTCACTGAAGGCAGGATCAGGCAGTGCTCTGAGGGTCACTGAAGGCAGGGTCAGGCTCTGCTCTCAGGGTCACTGAAGGCAGGGTCAGGCTCTGCTCTCAGGGTCACTGAAGGCAGGGTCAGGCTTTGCTCTCAGGGTCACTGAAGGCAGGGTCTGGCTCTGCTCTCAGGGTCACTGAAGGCAGGGTCTGGCTCTGCTCTCAGGGTCACTGAAGGCAGGGTCTGGCTCTGCTCTCAGGGTCACTGAAGGCAGGGTCAGGCTCTGCTCTCAGGGTCACAGAAGGCAGGGTCTGGCTCTGCTCTCAGGGTCACAGAAGACAGACTCAGGCTCTGCTCTCAGGGTCAGGCTCTGCTCTCAGGGTCATAGAAGGCAGGGTCAGGTTCTGCTCTCAGGGTCACTGAAGGCAGGGTCAGGCTCTGCTCTCAGGGTCATCGAAGGCAGGGTCAGGTTCTGCTCTCAGGTTCAGTGAAGGCAGGGTCAGGTTCTGCTCTCAGGGTCATAGAAGGCAGGGTCCGGTTCCGCTCTCAGGGTCACTGAAGGCAGGGTCAGGCTCTGCTCTCAGGGTCATCGAAGGCAGGGTCAGGTTCTGCTCTCAGGGTCACTGAAGGCAGGGTCAGGCTCTGCTCTCAGGGTCACTGAAGGCAGGGTCAGGTTCTGCTCTCAGGTTCAGTGAAGGCAGGGTCAGGTTCTGCTCTCAGGGTCATAGAAGGCAGGGTCCGGTTCCGCTCTCAGGGTCACTGAAGGCAGGGTCAGGCTCTGCTCTCAGGGTCATCGAATGCAGGGTCAGGTTCTGCTCTCAGGGTCACTGAAGGCAGGGTCAGGCTCTGCTCTCAGGGTCACTGAAGGCAGGGTCAGGCTTTGCTCTCAGGGTCACTGAAGGCAGGGTCTGGCTCTGCTCTCAGGGTCACTGAAGGCAGGGTCTGGCTCTGCTCTCAGGGTCACTGAAGGCAGGGTCTGGCTCTGCTCTCAGGGTCACAGAAGACAGACTCAGGCTCTGCTCTCAGGGTCAGGCTCTGCTCTCAGGGTCATAGAAGGCAGGGTCCGGTTCCGCTCTCAGGGTCACTGAAGGCAGGGTCAGGCTCTGCTCTCAGGGTCATCGAAGGCAGGGTCATGTTCTGCTCTCAGGTTCAGTGAAGGCAGGGTCCGGCTCTGCTCTCAGGGTCACTGAAGGCAGGGTCAGGCTTTGACCTCTACTTCACAGAAGTCAGAGTTAACTCTGCTTCCAGATTCAGAACTCCCATCAAACCCCAGGGTCTGTATTCTGCGCAGGCACCTGAGGTGCCGTGATTTCAAACCAGACTCCATTTTGTTTGCGTTGTTCAAGATGCCATTTTGTGTTGCCCTCACGTAGGCCGTGGAGGTAACCGAACGAACAAAGTTGCATGGGTCTCATTGTTCATGTATGCATTAACAGGCCCTTTTCTGACTTGTGAGTGAATTGCAAAGACGCTGACCCCGTCACCTGAAACTGACCCTTTCACGAAGCCAATTTCTCTGGCTGATCGTTGTCTAAAATTGCCAATCAATGTTCAGGATATCGTTAACTTTTAGTTTCTTGCACATATCTTATCCTACTCAACATCTGAATTGTTTCTTTCCTTACGACTTTTCTTTACATGGGTAGTGCTTTCAATTATGGGTTTGTCCGGCTTGTGGAAATTGAATTTGGGACAGTCCTAATAATTAACTTTTGGGTTGGGTTACTGTAAATTGGGTTTTTGTTAATGTGATACTGAGTTAGAAAATGTGTCCTATTGGTCAGAATTTTGCGCAGTGGGTGTACATTTGTAATGAGAATATGGTGTTTTATAAAGAGATGTCTTGCTCTACGAAAATTGAGCAGTTTCCTGAGTTGTACACCGTGTTGTATTGCTTGTTTTACTGTTACTAGCTGCAGCTAATAAATTTGATCTTTGACGCCATCCAGAAGTATTCCGTGTCTCTGTATTCTAAGACAGGAGAATCCGAAGACTTCGGGTGTGTCCCTGGCACCGCTGGGTTCTAAGAAAACCCGGTTCTTCACACCCCTAGGGCACCTTCCTTGCACACTCTGTTCAATTTTCCGGTTTTCAATGCTTAGCACAGCTCTAAGCCTGTACTCCGCTCAGGCACCCCTGGTCACCTCTATGTACAGTAGGGTCTGTTCTCAAGTTGACAGTCTTCATCGTGGTGTGGGCTTGAGCTCTGCTCAGTCACCCCCGGGGCACCTTTCGTACACCACTAGTATAATCTCAGGGTCACAGTCCTCCTCAAAGCCCCAAGCCTGTGCTCCAATCAGACACCTTCATGTGCTGTGGGGTCAACTCTCAAGTTCACAATTCTCATCGTAAGGTTAGGCTTGTGCCCCGCTCAAGCAGTACCCACGACACCGTCCATGCACTGTCGAGTCATTGCGCGGCACCGCCCATGCACTCTCGAATCATCGCGCGGCACCGCCCATGCACTCTCGAATCATCGCGCGGCACCGCCCATGCACTCTCGAATCATCGCGCGGGTTCACAGTCACAAGGGCAGTTTTAAAACATGGGCAATGCAGGCCACTGCCCAGGGCACCCACCCTCCAAGAGACGCCTGTGAAAGTGAACTTTACAACTCCCATCTGTCTATTTCTCCATCTCAACTTTTAAAGTATTATTCACTCAATCACTTCTAAATTCTTCCCTCATGTATCCCTCCTTTGACTCATCCAAAACCTCATCCCCTACTATGATCTCCCAAATAACACTTTCTAGACTTCCCTCTTCTATCCCACATCATCCTTTTCAATCCAACTAACAGACTCACATGTCCACGCCTCTATGCTAATCCACCACTACTCCTTTTTGGATTCCAGAGTAGCGTGCTACTTGTCGAAAAGCGCTTTGACGCCTCGTCAAGGGTAGTAAGTAGCGCTATATAAATAAAATTGCAATAGAATATTATTTGGCATCAAGAGGTTTGAGTTAGCAGAAAAAGGACAATAAAATGCAAGTAGTTCCAAACAAGGCCCTTACAAAGTATGCAAAATCCTTAAAATGCCATTGTCCTTCACAGGCCTGTGCTCGTGGCCTCGTGCTCTCGTCAGGCACCCCCGGGCCACCAACCACGCACTCAGGTTAATAACTCATCATAGCCCGGCTTGTGCTCCAGTCGGGCCCCCCGGGGCACCAACCACGCACCCTTGGGTCAATTCTCAGGTTAGTAACCTTCATCATAGTCCCGGCTTGTGCTCCGGGCGGGCCCCCCGGGGCACCTTTCACGCACTACCGAGCTCTGCCTCCACCTTTAATGAAAGCATCCACAGGAGCCATTATCAGATGTCCAGGTATTGCTGTCTCTCTCTTTGTCCCTGCTGGAATGTCCAGTCCTTTGAAAGTCCTTAAGCCCCTCCTGCCCCCTCCCTCAACTTTCAATCTCCCAACAAAGCCGCGAGCGTCCCCGGCTCCTCGAAACGGGAGGAATGCGCGGCATTTCGCGGCGCTCCAGTGGCAGCGGAAAGGAGGCTTTTGTGCTCTTCACTGGACTGCTTAAGGCCTGAAAGTCTGAACAGGTGGGGAGTGAACCACCGTGGGGTGGAGAGGGGGGTCACAAGAAGGCCTAGAATGCTCGAGAGGCCACGAGACCGCCCCTGGCTCCCTCATTCCTCCAGAAAAGTTATCTAAATTGTTCTCAGTGGTGGAGTGCAGAGATGGGGATATTTCTTGTTCAGCTGAGACCCCTTTATGCACTGTCAATTGGCATTGGCAAAGTCAACAGTTCTGGCATTGGGACAATTGCAATTTTTGCATGCATACATAATATATAAACTTTATTTGGCAAACACATAAAGCAAAAGTGAATGACACTTGAAAAAAGACCAATCCATGAAGTGGACTTTCTGGTGGTACTCCTGGATATAGGGGTCGCCTCCCTCCCTCTTACCAGGGCAGCTGTGATTCACGCTGACACCTTACTATGTTGTCCTAAAGAAACGCGCCAGTTTGCCCCGGAAGTAGACATGGTCCAGACGTGCGTGCGGTGAAGTCGCACCTTGTGTGAGGTTACAAACTGAATATCCCACACGCCGCCAGAAAACGACCCCCTGGAGAAATTATGCGTCTCTTTTAAAATGTAGTAATAATTGTGTGAGAAAGTGGAGGGTGCACTTGGTAGGAGGAAGAAGCTTGTTTTATATTATATAATACACACAGGGCTTTAAGTGGGATGAACATACTGGGGGGGGGGGGGTTCTCTCACAGGGGCGTGGCCGATGTAGTTGAGGGCTCGGCTTAAAACACTTAAGCTAAAAATGTGCACCTAGTTTAATAGTGTGGTGCCCCAAATGGTATTTTCTTCCATTCATTCATCCAGATATACAACACAACAAGTAATAGTACACTTATAACAAATCAGGACTATTGGCTTTGCCAATAGTTGCAAAGTGAATAAGATAGATCAGCAACAACTATGCCTTTCTTGTATATCAGTTTGGAAATGATTCAGTTCTTGAGGGTGCGGTTGTGTTTGTAAGGCCCGAGCTGCTGACTTTGGAGCTGAAAAAGTAGGCTCGAGCATCATGTTGGCTCAACATTTTGATTCAAAACACGACTGTGTCCTTGTGTGGTGGAGTTATGAAAAGCGCTCCAAGGTTGCCCTCCATAAAACTGAAAAACATGTTTTTTTTAAAGTGACAGCGCAGTTTCTTCTTTTTTCACCCCGAGGGTAAAAATGGAGAGCCCGATAGGGACCCGTCTCAGCACCTGCTTTTAGAAACTGCTGGTACTGAGCACCGGCAGGACCCGGCCCACTAAAAGCCCTGTATATATATATCAATGTGAGGGGTGATCGACGGCACATTTACTGGATTTACGCCTCTTTCACTTCCGGAAAGACGGAGGCCAGGCCTGCCTCTTTGTGCAGCACTGGAGAAGGAATTTCCTTTTTAGGGAACACCAGTCTGATAAGTAGACTCTGCAAAAACATTCGCATTGAATGGCAGCAAAGTCAAGAAGAGAGAAACTGAAAAAGTGGGAACGTGGCAGAGTAAGACAAATCTGTAGGACATCCGGGAAACACAAATAGCAGAGCAGGGCAGCATTTCGGGGTTCTCGAGTTTCCCAGATACACGAGCAAAGGGCTCGTCCTGTGTCCAGATGTTCTTTTTGCATTATTGGACCTGTAGTTCTGAATTTGTGACACAATGCACTGGATTGCGCCACAAACCTCAACGAAATAACCTAGACCAGTGTGAGTTATTCAATCCCGGACCTGTAGAACCCGTGAGAGTGTGTGCCTATGCGTATAGGTGAATTTCCACAAGTGTTGCGCCTTGATGGTATATTTCAGCTAAAGGGTGTGGCTCGTAGGCATATATGTGTATAAGGGAAAAGCGATACTACGAGGCCCAAAAGGCCTGGTGTTTTCTGAAAAGCAGGGACTCACTCTTCTGCCATGGGGCAAATTGACAGCTATGTAACAGTAACACAATACCCTAAATAAAGCCTCTTGCACTGTGCAGGTGTTGGTGAGATAGGAGAGGAAAGTCACCTCTTCTATGCCATAATCAAGGGCTCACTGGACCCCCCCCCCCTTTGAAGGAGGTGTCACTGGACATATTACATTGTTTTTTGTAGGGATCTTCTTATCTTTGAACTGTGACCCCCAGGTTACAAGACAGGGCCATAATCTAATAAGTAGCACAGCAAGGAAGGAGATACCATGACAGGGCTGTGAGGGGGACGCCAATGGGAGGCAAAGAACCAAACGTGGGTTTAAAGAGAAGGGCAAATGATGAAAGTGGTAGAGGCATATGGAGGGAGAGAGCAAAAGGTATGAAAGAAAGAATAAAGATGGGAGAAAAAAGAAAAACAGAAGAGAAGCGGAAAATTAAAAGAAGGAAATTAAAATTGGAAGGCGAAAAGAGAGGAAACTTTCTTTTGGGGGATAACTCCTGTCTTCATTGGAAGAGTCGAGTTCCTATTTTTGTTCACTCAGTGGCAGCCGTGAAGTTCAAAGAGGGGAGTTGGGGAAGAGGTCATTTTCGGGATGCTCCCTTGGCCAGGATGACCCGGGAGTGCTACAGGAATGGTCTTGGTATGTACCACAATCCTCGCGCCCAGCTCCACTTGCTTCAGCGAAGGCCCGCGGGGCTGGGTGTGGTGTAAGGGCGCCCTCTGTCTTTTAAACGCCCTGCCAGGGCGGTGATGGACGCCGGTGCCACTCGGATTCATGGACAGCAGCTCTCCCACAGCAGCTCGGACTGTCCTTGGTCCAGGCAAAGCCTAGGCCCAGATCTTGAAGTTTGAAACCCCCGTGGGGCTGCACTGCAAGGTAAGCTAACCACAGCTGCTCAGTGATGAGGCCTATTGTGACCAGATGGCTCCATGCCACCGGTACATCACCTCCTAGGTACAGACTGGCCCTCTCCACCCTCCTAGGTACAGACTGGCCCTCTCCACCCTCCTAGGTACAGACTGGCCATCTCCACCCTCCTATGCACAGACTGGCCCTCCCCCACCCTCCTACGCACAGACTGGCCCTCTCCACCCTCATAGATACAGACTGGCTCTCTCCACCCTCATAGATACAGACTGGCCCTCTCCACCCTCATAGATACAGACTGGCCCTCTCCACCCTCATAGGTACAGACTGGCCCTCTCCACCCTCATAGGTACAGACTGGCCCTCTCCACCCTCATAGATACAGACTGGCCCTCTCCACCCTCATAGGTACAGACTGGCCATCTCCACCCTCATAGATACAGACTGACCCTCTCCACCCTCATAGGTACAGACTGGCCCTCTCCACCCTCACAGATACAGACTGGCCCTCTCCACCCTCATAGGTACAGACTGGCCCTCTCCACCCTCATAGGTACAGACTGGCCCTCTCCACCCTCATAGGTACAGACTGGCCCTCTCCACCCTCATAGGTACAGACTGGCCCTCTCCACCCTCATAGGTACAGACTGGTCCTCTCCACCCTCCTAGGTACAGACTGGCCCTCCTCCACCCTCCTAGGTACAGACTGGCCCTCCTCCACCCTCCTAGGTACAGACTGGCCCTCCTCCACCCTCCAAGGTACAGACTGGTCCTCTCCACCCTCCTAGGTACAGACTGGCCCTCCTCCACCCTCCTAGGTACAGATTGGCCCTCCACCGCCCTCCTCGGTACAGACTGGCCCTCTCCACCCTCCTCGGTACAGACTGGCCCTCTCCACCCTCCTAGGTACAGACTGGACCTCTCCACCCTCCTAGGTACAGACTGGACCTCTCCACCCTCCTAGGTACAGACTGGCCCTCTCCACCCTCCTAGGTACAGACTGGCACTCTTCACCCTCCTAGGTACAGACTGGACCTCTCCACCCTCCTAGGTACAGACTGGCCCTCCCCACCCTCATCGGTACAGACTGGCCCTTTCCACCCTCCTATGCACAGACTGGCCCTCCCCACCATCTTCGGTACAGACTGGCGCTCGCCACCCTCCGAGATACAGACTGGCCCTCTCCACCTTTCTCGGTACAGACTGGCCCTCTCCACCCTCCTAGGTACAGACTGGCCCTTTCCACCCTGCTATGCACAGACTGGCCCTCCCCACCATCTTCGGTACAGACTGGCGCTCTCCACCCTCCGAGGTACAGACTGGCCCTCTCCACCCTCCTATGCACAGACTGGCCCTCCTCCACCCTCCTAGGTACAGACTGGCCATCTCCACCCTCCTAGGTACAGACTGGCCCTCCTCCGCCCTCCTAGGTACAGACTGGCCCTCTCCACCCTCCTAGGTACAGACTGGCCCTCTCCACCCTCCTAGGTACAGACTGGCCCACTCCACCCTCCTAGGTACAGACTGGCCCCCTCCACCCTCCTAGACAGACTGGCCCTCTCCACCCTCCTAGGTACAGACTGGCCCTCTCCACCCTCATAGGTACAGACTGGCCCTCTCCACCCTCCTAGGTACAGACTGGCCCTCTCCACCCTCCTAGGTACAGACTGACCCTCTCCACCCTCCTAGATACAGACTGGCCCTCTCCACCCTCCTAGATACAGACTGGCCCTCTCCACCCTCCTCGGTACGGACTGGCCCTCTCCACCCTCCTGGGTACGGACTGGCCCTCTCCACCCTCCTCGGTACAGACTGGCCCTCCACCCTCCTCGGTACAGAATGGCCCTCTCCACCCTCCTCGGTACAGACTGGCCCTCTCCACCCTCCTCGGTACAGACTGGCCCTCTCCACCCTCCTAGGTACAGACTGGCCCTCTCCACCCTCCGAGGTACAGACTGGCCCTCTCCACCCTCCGAGGTACAGACTGGCCCTCTCCACCCTCCCATGTACAGACTGGCCCTCTCCACCCTCCCATGTACAGACTGGCCCTCTCCACCCTCCCAGGTACAGGCTGGCCCTCTCCACCCTCCTAGGTACAGACTGGCCCTCTCCACCCTCCTCGGTACAGACTGGCCCTCTCCACCCTCCTCGGTACAGAATGGCCCTCTCCACCCTCCTCGGTACAGACTGGCCCCCTCCACCCTCCTAGGTACAGACTGGCCCTCTCCACCCTCATAGGTACAGACTGGCCCTCTCCACCCTCGTAGATACAGACTGGCCCTCCCCACCCTCCTCGGTACAGACTGGCCCTCTCCACCCTCCTGGGTACAGACTGGCCCTCTCCACCCTCCTGGGTACAGACTGGCCCTCTCCACCCTCCTGGGTACAGACTGGCCCTCTCCGCCCTCCTAGATACAGACTGGCCCTCTCCACCCTCCTAGATACAGACTGGCCCTCTCCACCCTCCTCGGTACAGACTGGCCCTCTCCACCCTCCTGGGTACGGACTGGCCCTCTCCACCCTCCTCGGTACAGACTGGCCCTCTCCACCCTCCTCGGTACAGAATGGCCCTCTCCACCCTCCTCGGTACAGACTGGCCCTCTCCACCCTCCTAGGTACAGGCTGGCCCTCTCCACCCTCCTAGGTACAGACTGGCCCTCTCCACCCTCATAGGTACAGACTGGCCCTCTCCACCCTCGTAGATACAGACTGGCCCTCCCCACCCTCCTCGGTACAGACTGGCCCTCTCCACCCTCCTGGGTACAGACTGGCCCTCTCCACCCTCCTGGGTACAGACTGGCCCTCTCCACCCTCCTAGGTACAGGCTGGCCCTCTCCACCCTCCTAGATACAGACTGGCCCTCCCCACCCTCCTCGGTACAGACTGGCCCTCTCCACCCTCCTGGGTACAGACTGACCCTCTCCACCCTCCTGGGTACAGACTGGCCCTCTCCACCCTCCTAGGTACAGGCTGGCCCTCTCCACCCTCCTAGATACAGACTGGCCCTCTCCACCCTCCTAGGTACAGACTGGCCCTCCCCACCCTCCTCGGTACAGACTGGCCCTTTCCACCCTCCTATGCACAGACTGGCCCTCCCCACCATCTTCGGTACAGACTGGCGCTCGCCACCCTCCGAGGTACAGACTGGCCCTCTCCACCTTTCTCGGTACAGACTGACCCTCTCCACCCTCCTAGGTACAGACTGGCCCTTTCCACCCTGCTATGCACAGACTGGCCCTCCCCGCCATCTTCGGTACAGACTGGCGCTCTCAACCCTCCGAGGTACAGACTGGCCCTCTCCACCCTCCTATGCACAGACTGGCCCTCCTCCACCCTCCTAGGTACAGACAGACCATCTCCACCCTCCTAGGTACAGACTGGCCCTCCTCCGCCCTCCTAGGTACAGACTGGCCCTCTCCACCCTCCTAGGTACAGACTGGCCCTCTCCACCCTCCTAGGTACAGACTGGCCCTCTCCACCCTCCTAGGTACAGACTGGCCCTCTCCACCCTCCTAGGTACAGACTGGCCCTCTCCACCCTCCTAGACAGACTGGCCCTCCCCACCCTCCTAGACAGACTGGCCCTCCCCACCCTCCTGGGTACAGACTGGCCCTCTCCACCCTCCTGGGTACAGACTGGCCCTCTCCACCCTCCTGGGTACAGACTGGCCCTCTCCACCCTCCTAGATACAGACTGGCCCTCTCCACCCTCCTAGGTACAGACTGGCCCTCTCCACCCTCCTGGGTACAGACTGGCCCTCTCCACCCCCCTAGGTACAGGCTGGCCCTCTCCACCCTCCTAGATACAGACTGGCCCTCTCCACCCTCCTAGACAGACTGGCCCTCCCCACCCTCCTGGGTACAGACTGGCCCTCTCCACCCTCCTGGGTACAGACTGGCCCTCTCCACCCCCCTAGGTACAGGCTGGCCCTCTCCACCCTCCTAGATACAGACTGGCCCTCTCCACCCTCCTAGGTACAGACTGGCCCTCTCCACCCTCCTAGGTACAGACTGGCCCTCTCCACCCTCCTGGGTACAGACTGGCCCTCTCCACCCTCCTGGGTACAGACTGGCCCTCTCCACCCTCCTGGGTACAGACTGGCCCTCTCCACCCTCCTGGGTACAGACTGGCCCTCTCCACCCTCCTAGGTACAGGCTGGCCCTCTCCACCCTCCTAGATACAGACTGGCCCTCTCAACCCTCCTAAGCACAGACTGGCCCTCCCCACCATCTTCGGTACAGACTGGCGCTCGCCACCCTCTGAGATACAGACTGGCCCTCTCCACCTTTCTCGGTACAGACTGGCCCTCTCCACCCTCCTAGGTACAGACTGGCCCTTTCCACCCTGCTATGCACAGACTGGCCCTCCCCACCATCTTCGGTACAGACTGGCGCTCTCCACCCTCCGAGGTACAGACTGGCCCTCTCCACCCTCCTATGCACAGACTGGCCCTCCTCCACCCTCCTAGGTACAGACTGGCCATCTCCACCCTCCTAGGTACAGACTGGCCCTCCTCCGCCCTCCTGGGTACAGACTGACCCTCTCCGCCCTCCTGGGTTCAGACTGGCCCTCTCCACCCTCCTAGGTACAGGCTGGCCCTCTCCACCCTCCTAGATACAGACTGGCCCTCTCCACCCTCCTAGGTACAGACCTGCCCTCTCCACCCTCCTAGGTACAGACTGGCCCTCCTCCGCCCTCCTGGGTACAGACTGACCCTCTCCACCCTCCTGGGTACAGACTGGCCCTCTCCACCCTCCTAGGTACAGGCTGGCCCTCTCCACCCTCCTAGATACAGACTGGCCCTCTCCACCCTCCTAGGTACAGACTGGCCCTCTCCACCCTCCTAGGTACAGACCTGCCCTCTCCACCCTCCTAGGTACAGACCTGCCCTCTCCACCCTCCTAGGTACAGACTGGCCCTCTCCACCCTCCTAGGTACTGACTGGCCCTCTCCACCCTCCTAGGTACTGACTGGCCCTCTCCACCCTCCTAGGTACAGACTGGCCCTCTCCACCCGCATAGGTACAGACTGGTCCTCCTCCACCCTCCTAGGTACAGACTGGCCCTCTCCGCCCTCCGAGGTACAGACTGGCCCTCTCTCTCCGAGGTACGGACTGGCCCTCTCCACCCTCCTAGGTACAGACTGGCCTTCTCCACCCTCATAGGTACAGACTGGCCCTCTCCACCCTCATAGGTACAGACTGGCCTTCTCCACCCTCATAGGTACAGACTGGCCCTCTCCACCCTCATAGGTACAGACTGGCCCTCTCCACCCTCATAGGTACAGACTGGCCCTCTCCACCCTCATAGGTACAGACAGGCCCTCTCCACCCTCCTCGGTACAGACTGACCCTCGCCACCCTCCGAGGTACAGACCTGCCCTCTCCACCCTCCTAGATACAGACTGGCCCTCTCCACCCTCCTAGATACAGACTGGCCCTCTCCACCCTCCTCGGTACAGACTGGCCCTCTCCACCCTCCTAGGTACAGACTGGCCCTCTCCACCCTCCTAGGTACAGACTGGTCCTCCTCCACCCTCCTAGGTACAGACTGACCCTCGCCACCCTCCGAGGTACAGACTGGCCCTCTCCACCCTCCTAGGTACAGACTGGCCCTCTCCGCCCTCCGAGGTACAGACTGGCCCTCTCCGCCCTCCGAGGTACAGACTGGCCCTCTCCGCCCTCCGAGGTACAGACTGGCCCTCTCTCTCCTAGATACAGACTGGCCCTCTCCACCCTCCTCGGTACAGACTGGCCCTCTCCACCCTCCTAGGTACAGACTGGCCCTCTCCACCCTCCTAGATACAGACTGGCCCTCTCCACCCTCCTAGATACAGACTGGCCCTCTCCACCCTCCTAGGTACAGACTGACCCTCGCCACCCTCCGAGGTACAGACTGGCCCTCTCCACCCTCCTAGGTACTGACTGGTCCTCTCCACCCTCCTAGGTACAGACTGGCCCTCTCCACCCTCCTAGGTACAGACTGGCCCTCTCCACCCTCCTAGGTACTGACTGGTCCTCTCCACCCTCCTAGGTACAGACTGACCCTCTCCACCCTCCTAGATACAGACTGGCCCTCTCCACCCTCCTAGGTACAGACTGACCCTCTCCACCCTCCTAGATACAGACTGGCCCTCTCCACCCTCCTAGGTACAGACTGACCCTCGCCACCCTCCGAGGTACAGACTCGCCCTCTCCACCCTCCTAGGTACGGACTAGTCCTCCCCACCCTCCTAGGTACTGACTAGTCCCCTCCTAGGTACTGACTAGTCCTCTCCACCCTCCTAGGTACTGACTAGTCCTCTCCACCCTCCTAGGTACTGACTAGTCCTTCGCCCCACCCCGCTGGCCCCTTGCTTCTCTTTACATTTCCATGCTGATGCTGAAGGCATTCAGATGTTTGCAGCAACCAGGACTATCAGTCTGCGAGCACATCTGAACTCCGTGAGGGATTTAACCCCCGATGACCTTTGTTCAGCCTGGGGTTACCTCTCTTCAGAGCCTAGACATGCACTCCTTTCATTCATGCACCTTGGCGCTGCCGCTTCCGTTTGATGGATTCATGGCGCTATTCAGCGCTCCATAAATAATAATTACTTCGCCGGTGTGTTTGTATCCTGCCGGCCAGTGGCCTCAGTTCCACGCGCAGCGGGATGCTTAGGGGGTTCTGCGCCTGCTGCAGCGAGCGGGCCACGAGCTTCAGCAAACCTAGAGATCCGACCCCGTGACATAAACCAGCGGGTTCATGTATCGGCTGCAGAAACGCGCTTCATCTGCAAGTCATGACGTGCCCCAACTGCCGACGAATAGTTCAGGGGGTTATGGCACCAATTAAAGGGATGTCTGCGCCACCTGCGGGTCATGGGTCATAACCTTCGAACTGCAGAGTGGGTTTATGTTTCTGCATCAGTGTGTGCCCGAGGGTTACAAATCGGGAACCTTGAAGAAGAGCCGAACGCGTAAAAAAGCATTAGAGCAAAGGTGCTAATCCCCTCACAGTAGCTCATGGGATTAATGCACGTGCTGCAGACATCTGGGCCTAACCCGTTTGCAACAGGTTCTACATTCAGTAAGATGTCTCATTGGATCAATGCGCCTGTTGCTTACATTTGATGTTATTCTGTGGATTACAGGATGATATACCAGCAGTGTAGTGCAAACCTGGAGAGATTTCAGCCTAATCTACAAACCACAGGTCCTAATCCCTTTACAATACCTCACGTGATCAATGCACCTGCTGCAGAAAGGTGGGACTCATCCGTAAACCACGGGTTCTGCGGCCAACTGCACATAAAAGTGTCAAGGCTGATAAAGCAACTCTGTGGATCAACGCACCCGCTGCAGAGAACCTTGTCTAACTTGCGGATCACAGGTTTTTATCAAAATAAATAACTTTGAGGGTTGGGTCATCTGGCTTTAAATGTGTGTTCTAATGATATGTAAACCTGTTTGTTGCAGAGGGCCGTCCTTCCGGCTCCATGTTAGGGGAGAGGAGTTGGCCTAACGGCTAGGGCGGTGGACCTCGAATCTGGGGAACCAGGTTCGAGTCTCGACAATGACGCTGAACATCCTGTGATTCAGGGTAAATCACTTAATCTCCCCGTGCCAAACAAAAATTAATGTGTCCTCATGAAATGCAACTGGTGCTTGTGTAAAGCGCTCTGATACCTGATTTGGGTCAAGTTCGCGCTAAAAATAAATAAAATTGGACTGCCATGAAGAAGGTTGGATGTGTATGTGGCTGCACTTCTTGGCGCTACATGCTGACGTTTACAAACGCAGGTGCAGAACCTGGTAATGGGGTGTTGTGTGGGACAAAAAATCAGCGCAGCTCCTGAGAGATGCGAGGGGTGACCTGTGAGCTTCCGGTGGGACCCGTGGAACCACCTGTTTACCTAAGGCTAGAGCGGTCGACCTCGAAGCTGGCGAACCAACATCCGGAACTGGACTCCCGGGGATCACAATTACCTGGTTCATCCCCTCCCTGTACAATACTGATCACTATTAGACACTTCGGTTTTTAACCCATTCTGGCCGGGTTGGAATTATCACCGGCATCGCGATTATATGAAACCCTGACTGACAGCCCTGAAGAAGACACAGGATTCTTCCCATTGTGACGAAACACGTTGTTTCTTTTGTATTATGGATTAAATTTACCAAGGAAACGTACTGGTGACCACCACAGATAGTTCATGCTCTATACTTCTGCGACTTGCAAATCATCCATGTGACTCCAGAACGTGTGCCCAGGACTTTGGTTCAATTTATCTGTGCGGGTTCCAACGCACACACACACACACACACAGCAGGGGTTATAGGGTATTTCCCCTGACCTGGCAGCACCGTAAACATTCGAAATAGTTCACACATTGTCGCGAACTGGATAGAGCGCCATTCTTCCTGATATTACTAAAAACCCTGCGCGGAAACATCCGACTTCGAGTCTCGGCAGGGACGCACAGCATCCTGTGATTCTGGGCAAATCTTCATCTCCCTGTGCCTAACAATATGAATGTGTCCGTCTGTAATGCAACAGGTGCTCATGTAAAGCGCTCTGATACCTTCAGGTCGAGTTTGCACTATATTAAACTTTTTTTTAAAACAACTTCATAAACTATTTATACCCGAGTGTGTTCTGTCATTGAATTCACGGCAAATTCAATTCATTTACAGTTACCCGGATCACATACTGTTGCTATAGTATAGCGGGTCAATGCGCATGGCACAGATCTGTGTCTAACACGCAAGCCACAGATTCCGACCCCCAACAGTTTGCAGATTGGAGGGCTAGGTGGCTCATTATAGCCCACCATACCACCATACATTGGTCCTTCGATGACCTTTTAATCTGAGCAGGGAGTCCATTATTAAAGGGTTTGGTTGCAGATCCCAGGGTCCGTCTTAATGATCTTTCTGCACCTTTCACTTGACCCCACACTGTTTCTTTATGTGTTGTATTGTCTTCCCCACCCCATTGCTCCACCTCCTGCGTTGGGCTTGTGTGGAGGTGTGTTAACAGCCCTATGATGATACATGACACAGATTTCTGTGGGTGAGGGCAGTATTGAAAATGTGGGT
This sequence comes from Lissotriton helveticus, assembly GCF_964261635.1. Taxonomy (NCBI): domain Eukaryota; kingdom Metazoa; phylum Chordata; class Amphibia; order Caudata; family Salamandridae; genus Lissotriton; species Lissotriton helveticus. The sequence goes on along the minus strand of NC_136073.1, from coordinate 797,721,659 downwards.
GTTTTTCCCCCCTCTGTTTCGCAGGGACATAGCCCCACGTCTATGTGTGTGTGAAGGTATTCCCGAGGAGGTTGGTGTGGGGCGTTTTCCTCCTACCCCTTAACTACTGTGTGTGTTAAGTGTTTACAAGTTGACCTGTCACGCGACTGCCATATTTTATAACTCTGTGGAATACAGTATTATAGAACGATTTCTTAGTAAATTAAATTAAGAAATAGACGTACCTTCATCGGAGAAGGTGACCTCCAGAGAAAGGACTTGGTTGGAATTAAGATCTTCACTCCAGTGTTTCTTGGTTCATGTCCCTACTCTCAGATGACGCTCTGTGTGACCTTGGCCAGTAGCAAGATGTCACACTATGTCGGTTCATTATTTTTCACATCTGGGTCTGCCCTCCACACAAACACCAATCTGCGGTTCTCAGCTGAGGGTCCTAGAAATGCAAGGGTCTTCCGGCTATATCCACGTCCCTCTGAAGTATGGCCTAAGGCCTGTCACTGGCCCCAGGAGAGGCGGTGCTGCCTGCTCTCTAAGGTGTTGCCTGCACCCAGAGATGCTGTCGGTCCCGGGAGGTCACAGGTTCGAGGCGCTGCCTGCTCCAAGTGTGCACAGCTGCAGGAGCTCAGTGTCCTCAGATCTCAGGGCTTGCTTTGCTGTCTCTCGGGGTGCTGCCTGCTGTGTGTATATCTAGGTTGGAAGTACTGCCTGCTCGCAGCAACGGCCCGGGTTGCAGGCAGGTTACATGCAGGTGGAGTGCCTGTTCTCAGGGATGCTGCCCGCAAGGTGTGAAGTTGGATCGCAGTTCAGGGTGCAGTCAGGGAACATACCCCACATAGAAGTTCTGCCTGCACCCAGTGCCTGCTGCTGAGACTGAGATGCAGTCTGCCACGTGCTTGTTCACGCAGGATGAGGGTGCTGGCGACTCACAGAGTGCGCTTACTAACTATAGCCCCTGCCTGCTCTGTGCTTGTCATCCAAGGCATCAATCAGTCGCTGCCTGCTCCCCGTGGGACCCCGGGTAGAGTCGCTGCCTCTTCTCTGTGCCCTCCGAGGCTGCCTTGTCCAGTGTGCAACTATTTGTGAGCCCAGTCTGGAGTTCCTGCCTGCTTTCCGAGTGCCCCAAGGCTACGGGGATCTGCCTCCTTTGTATGTGTGGATCCCGGCAGCTGCCTGCTCCAGAGCAACAGGTTGCAGCGTGTGTGGTCCCAGACTGTCTTCTCTCTCCGTGACCCCAGGCTCGAGTTATGCCTGTTTTCTCTCTGTGCCCCAAGACGAACTTTGTAGTCACCGAGGAAAGTTCCTGCCTGCGCTCCTTTAGATCCGATGCTGCCTGCTGGCTGAGAGCTCCCAGCCGGCGGTGCTGCCTGCTCTCTGTGTGACCCCGGACTTCGGCTCCTGCCTGCTCCGTGTGTGTAAACACGAGCTGCAGGCTGCAGTGGCTGTGAGAGTGTGGATCAGGCTGGGGGCTGCCGAAGATCACACGCCGCCCCTCCCCCTCGCCTCAGGATTGGTTTCCCTGCAGCTCACATTACCCAGAGCAGGGCTGCTCTTCCCACCGGATTGCAGTGGTGCTGGTGGGCGTCTGTGGGGCCCCTCCCCGGCTGCCTGCTGCTCCCCCACCCCCTGAAGTGTATGCACCTCAGCTGGAGCCGCAGCTTGTCAAACTTCACTCCCCCATGCCACCCGCCTCCAGGGCCTCTCAGCTGGCTCTCGACCCCTTCCCGCCCCCGAGGTGCCACTTGTACACACTCCCCGGAGCCAGAAAACCCTCCTCCTAGTTCTCCATTTATTTGTATTTTTTCCAGTTTTATATAGCGCGAACTCCAAGGTTTTAAAGCGCTCTGAACCTGTGCCCACACGAGGCCAGTGCTTGTTCTAAAGGTAACGGGGAAATGATATGATGTGCCCAGAATCACAGGCTGTAGAGCCGGCGCCGAGACTCAAGCCTGGTTTCACAGTTCTGCACTCAATAACTCTATCGTAATGCCTCATCTTCTCCAGTTTTGTTCCCGATATTGGTGATAATTCTGGCTCTCAGGATGAGAGCAGTTGTGCACTGTGTGCTTTGTCTGTGACCCGCCCCGCGGCCACCAATCTAAAACCAGAAAGTGCAACACTGGGTCAAGGCACTGCCTGAAAAAACATCTTTAATACTCGTATAAGCATCAGAACATTTAGCGAGCATGATTTGTAACTCGAGAAGAATGCGTTGCTCACCAAACCGCTTAGCACTCTGGGACTTGTAGTTTAATATAAAAACAGTAGAACAATATCGTGAATGCGGAGAATAAAATAAAACGCGGGCTGGATTAGCTTTTCCCGACTAAACCGGCCTAACTTCAGAACTTTGCCGAAAAGTCTATAATACATGCATAGTTGGCAAGTTTTCCCAGATCCATGCCCGACTAGTTCTGCCAGGTCTGTTGTTTTCCTTAGAACTGTAAAGCGCCCCGATACCTTCGGGTCTAACTAGCGCTTTATAACACTAAAAAAAAAAAAAAAATTCTGGGCCATTTAGTCTTGGTTTTATACATGGTTAAATGAGACTGCGAGTCACCGAATTGCAAGGAAAACCGGGCCTGGCCTAACATGTCACTCGAGGACCGGCTAACCTTAGCAGCTATGTACATGCAAGATGCCTGGCGCTGAGTGAGAGGACAATTTATGTATTAGTCACATTGGATCGATGGGCTTGATGTTCTTTTGATTTGTGCAGTGACTGTGACTTTCAGTTTATTTATTTATAAAGTTTTATATAGCGCAAACTTGACCCAAGAGGGTATCAGAGCGCTTTACATTTAGGATCGTTGCTTCACAAGTTACATCAGATACAAGAACATAGTAAGGTACAGTACACATAAACAATGTTTCAATAATTCGGGGAGACGAGGAGAAACAATGCCCAATGTCCGGCTGGGTAGGTGACGGTCAAGGAGGAAAACCAGGGCCAATCTCCTCCTTAGCTGTCAAGCAGCTCCACCGGTCATCAGCCATGTTGCTCAGGTCTCAGCGTTCAGGAAAAAACAGTTTTTAGTTTATTTGATTTGCGAGGGTTATATAGCGCTATCGAGACCCGGAGGCATAACCAGGGGAACGTTGCATTAGAAGGTACATCAAAAGGATAATAAAGCGCTGGCTAGACCCGTTGTTGTGCAGTGTATGTGGAGTTCGTGTGTGCTGCTTGCTTTTAGTGGTTATTGGCTTTGATGTGTGGTGGTTATCTATGTTGTTTATGCGTTGTGCCTTTGGGGGCTCATTTATAAGGCTGCTAGGTTCAGTGCTTATTTTGAGCCGGTGGTTTCAGGGGTTGGGCACTGGCACTTGTCAATACCGGCAAATATGACAATCTGACACTTGGTGGCGCTATTTTGAATTTAGCGCTGACCACAGCAACAATTGTTTATTCATTCAATATTCATTACAAAAAAATGACTTGTACCTGCCACTCAAGCCATTCTTATAGTTTTAGGGGCCCGGAATAGTCAGAATTGCCATCACACTTGTAGAAGTGCGTTGGTTAGTTGTTGTGTTGGTACTGCTAGTGGTATCGCTGGCGGGGGCAATGAGTGATGCAAGCTGCAGTGGCATCATGAAGGGGGCCCAGGCACTTATTTTTTTATTTGACAAATTAAGCACTGGTTGGGATCTTTGCAGGTACCACTTATGTCTGGCGTTTTTGTGTTGGTATCTGGTGGTGATCGTTGTTAGTGTCGGCTTTAGTGTTCATATGTAGCACTGGTGTGTTGTGATCCGGGCGGGTACTGTGCACTTCTTGCTTGTGGTGCTGATGTGTTATGGAGTTGGTTGTTGGAGCTGATGTGTGATGGTTGTTTTTTGGTGTTGGTGTGTCTTTGTGTGATAGTGGTCTTTGTTCTTCAAGCCTAAGGCTGGTGTTAGTGGCCATTTCTTGTAGCGTGTTCGGATGGTGACGGTGGGTGGCAGTGGTTGTTATTATTGACAAGTGATGGTTGTCTTTGGTGTTCACATCCTTTATGGGTTCCGGAGTAGCATGCTACTTGACGAAATAGCGCTTCAACACCCCATCTGGGGTAACAAGAGCTATATAAATGCAAACCTTTTTCCCCTCTTCTATCCCTCTACTATCCTTTTCAATCGAAATCACTGACTAATATCCACCCCTCAAATTAATTTCAGATTTCAATATACTAATTCACCACTAACCCTTTATGGGTTCCAGAGTAGCGTGCTACACGCCCCAAAAAAGCGCTTCAACACCCCATCAGGGGTACAAGCGCTATATAAATGCAAACCTTTTTCCCTCTTCTATCCCTTCACGATCCTTCTCAATCCAAATAACTGACTAACATATCCACCACTACAGACTGGCCCTCTCCACCCCCCTAGGTACAGGCTGGCCCTCTCCACCCTCCTAGATACAGACTGGCCCTCTCCACCCTCCTAGACAGACTGGCCCTCCCCACCCTCCTGGGTACAGACTGGCCCTCTCCACCCTCCTGGGTACAGACTGGCCCTCTCCACCCCCCTAGGTACAGGCTGGCCCTCTCCACCCTCCTAGATACAGACTGGCCCTCTCCACCCTCCTAGGTACAGACTGGCCCTCTCCACCCTCCTAGGTACAGACTGGCCCTCTCCACCCTCCTGGGTACAGACTGGCCCTCTCCACCCTCCTGGGTACAGACTGGCCCTCTCCACCCTCCTGGGTACAGACTGGCCCTCTCCACCCTCCTGGGTACAGACTGGCCCTCTCCACCCTCCTAGGTACAGGCTGGCCCTCTCCACCCTCCTAGATACAGACTGGCCCTCTCAACCCTCCTAAGCACAGACTGGCCCTCCCCACCATCTTCGGTACAGACTGGCGCTCGCCACCCTCTGAGATACAGACTGGCCCTCTCCACCTTTCTCGGTACAGACTGGCCCTCTCCACCCTCCTAGGTACAGACTGGCCCTTTCCACCCTGCTATGCACAGACTGGCCCTCCCCACCATCTTCGGTACAGACTGGCGCTCTCCACCCTCCGAGGTACAGACTGGCCCTCTCCACCCTCCTATGCACAGACTGGCCCTCCTCCACCCTCCTAGGTACAGACTGGCCATCTCCACCCTCCTGGGTTCAGACTGGCCCTCTCCACCCTCCTAGGTACAGGCTGGCCCTCTCCACCCTCCTAGATACAGACTGGCCCTCTCCACCCTCCTAGGTACAGACCTGCCCTCTCCACCCTCCTAGGTACAGACTGGCCCTCCTCCGCCCTCCTGGGTACAGACTGACCCTCTCCACCCTCCTGGGTACAGACTGGCCCTCTCCACCCTCCTAGGTACAGGCTGGCCCTCTCCACCCTCCTAGATACAGACTGGCCCTCTCCACCCTCCTAGGTACAGACTGGCCCTCTCCACCCTCCTAGGTACAGACCTGCCCTCTCCACCCTCCTAGGTACAGACCTGCCCTCTCCACCCTCCTAGGTACAGACTGGCCCTTTTCACCCTCCTAGGTACTGACTGGCCCTCTCCACCCTCCTAGGTACTGACTGGCCCTCTCCACCCTCCTAGGTACAGACTGGCCCTCTCCACCCGCATAGGTACAGACTGGTCCTCCTCCACCCTCCTAGGTACAGACTGGCCCTCTCCGCCCTCCGAGGTACAGACTGGCCCTCTCTCTCCGAGGTACGGACTGGCCCTCTCCACCCTCCTAGGTACAGACTGGCCTTCTCCACCCTCATAGGTACAGACTGGCCCTCTCCACCCTCATAGGTACAGACTGGCCCTCTCCACCCTCATAGGTACAGACTGGCCCTCTCCACCCTCATAGGTACAGACAGGCCCTCTCCACCCTCCTCGGTACAGACTGACCCTCGCCACCCTCCGAGGTACAGACCTGCCCTCTCCACCCTCCTAGATACAGACTGGCCCTCTCCACCCTCCTAGATACAGACTGGCCCTCTCCACCCTCCTCGGTACAGACTGGCCCTCTCCACCCTCCTAGGTACAGACTGGTCCTCCTCCACCCTCCTAGGTACAGACTGACCCTCGCCACCCTCCGAGGTACAGACTGGCCCTCTCCACCCTCCTAGGTACAGACTGGCCCTCTCCGCCCTCCGAGGTACAGACTGACCCTCTCCGCCCTCCGAGGTACAGACTGGCCCTCTCCGCCCTCCGAGGTACAGACTGGCCCTCTCTCTCCTAGATACAGACTGGCCCTCTCCACCCTCCTCGGTACAGACTGGCCCTCTCCACCCTCCTAGGTACAGACTGGCCCTCTCCACCCTCCTAGGTACAGACTGGCCCTCTCCACCCTCCTAGATACAGACTGGCCCTCTCCACCCTCCTAGATACAGACTGGCCCTCTCCACCCTCCTAGGTACAGACTGACCCTCGCCACCCTCCGAGGTACAGACTGGCCCTCTCCACCCTCCTAGGTACTGACTGGTCCTCTCCACCCTCCTAGGTACAGACTGGCCCTCTCCACCCTCCTAGGTACAGACTGGCCCTCTCCACCCTCCTAGGTACTGACTGGTCCTCTCCACCCTCCTAGGTACAGACTGACCCTCTCCACCCTCCTAGATACAGACTGGCCCTCTCCACCCTCCTAGGTACAGACTGACCCTCTCCACCCTCCTAGATACAGACTGGCCCTCTCCACCCTCCTAGGTACAGACTGACCCTCGCCACCCTCCGAGGTACAGACTCGCCCTCTCCACCCTCCTAGGTACGGACTAGTCCTCCCCACCCTCCTAGGTACTGACTAGTCCCCTCCTAGGTACTGACTAGTCCTCTCCACCCTCCTAGGTACTGACTAGTCCTCTCCACCCTCCTAGGTACTGACTAGTCCTCTCCACCCTCCTAGGTACTGACTAGTCCTTCGCCCCACCCCGCTGGCCCCTTGCTTCTCTTTACATTTCCATGCTGATGCTGAAGGCATTCAGATGTTTGCAGCAACCAGGACTATCAGTCTGCGAGCACATCTGAACTCCGTGAGGGATTTAACCGCCGATGACCTTTGTTCAGCCTGGGGTTACCTCTCTTCAGAGCCTAGACATGCACTCCTTTCATTCATGCACCTTGGCGCTGCCGCTTCCGTTTGATGGATTCATGGCGCTATTCAGCGCTCCATAAATAATAATTACTTCGCCGGTGTGTTTGTATCCTGCCGGCCAGTGGCCTCAGTTCCACGCGCAGCGGGATGCTTAGGGGGTTCTGCGCCTGCTGCAGCGAGCGGGCCACGAGCTTCAGCAAACCTAGAGATCCGACCCCGTGACATAAACCAGCGGGTTCATGTATCGGCTGCAGAAACGCGCTTCATCTGCAAGTCATGACGTGCCCCAACTGCCGACGAATAGTTCAGGGGGTTATGGCACCAATTAAAGGGATGTCTGCGCCACCTGCGGGTCATGGGTCATAACCTTCGAACTGCAGAGTGGGTTTATGTTTCTGCATCAGTGTGTGCCCGAGGGTTACAAATCGGGAACCTTGAAGAAGAGCCGAACGCGTAAAAAAGCATTAGAGCAAAGGTGCTAATCCCCTCACAGTAGCTCATGGGATTAATGCACGTGCTGCAGACATCTGGGCCTAACCCGTTTGCAACAGGTTCTACATTCAGTAAGATGTCTCATTGGATCAATGCGCCTGTTGCTTACATTTGATGTTATTCTGTGGATTACAGGATGATATACCAGCAGTGTAGTGCAAACCTGGAGAGATTTCAGCCTAATCTACAAACCACAGGTCCTAATCCCTTTACAATACCTCACGTGATCAATGCACCTGCTGCAGAAAGGTGGGACTCATCCGTAAACCACGGGTTCTGCGGCCAACTGCACATAAAAGTGTCAAGGCTGATAAAGCAACTCTGTGGATCAACGCACCCGCTGCAGAGAACCTTGTCTAACTTGCGGATCACAGGTTTTTATCAAAATAAATAACTTTGAGGGTTGGGTCATCTGGCTTTAAATGTGTGTTCTAATGATATGTAAACCTGTTTGTTGCAGAGGGCCGTCCTTCCGGCTCCATGTTAGGGGAGAGGAGTTGGCCTAACGGTTAAGGCGGTGGACCTCGAATCTGGGGAACCAGGTTCGAGTCTCGACAATGACGCTGAACATCCTGTGATTCAGGGTAAATCACTTAATCTCCCCGTGCCAAACAAAAATTAATGTGTCCTCATGAAATGCAACTGGTGCTTGTGTAAAGCGCTCTGATACCTGATTTGGGTCAAGTTCGCGCTAAAAATAAATAAAATTGGACTGCCATGAAGAAGGTTGGATGTGTATGTGGCTGCACTTCTTGGCGCTACATGCTGACGTTTACAAACGCAGGTGCAGAACCTGGTAATGGGGTGTTGTGTGGGACAAAAAATCAGCGCAGCTCCTGAGAGATGCGAGGGGTGACCTGTGAGCTTCCGGTGGGACCCGTGGAACCACCTGTTTACCTAAGGCTAGAGCGGTCGACCTCGAAGCTGGCGAACCAACATCCGGAACTGGACTCCCGGGGATCACAATTACCTGGTTCATCCCCTCCCTGTACAATACTGATCACTATTAGACACTTCGGTTTTTAACCCATTCTGGCCGGGTTGGAATTATCACCGGCATCGCGATTATATGAAACCCTGACTGACAGCCCTGAAGAAGACACAGGATTCTTCCCATTGTGACGAAACACGTTGTTTCTTTTGTATTATGGATTAAATTTACCAAGGAAACGTACTGGTGACCACCACAGATAGTTCATGCTCTATACTTCTGCGACTTGCAAATCATCCATGTGACTCCAGAACGTGTGCCCAGGACTTTGGTTCAATTTATCTGTGCGGGTTCCAACGCACACACACACACACACACAACAGGGGTTATAGGGTATTTCCCCTGACCTGGCAGCACCGTAAACATTCGAAATAGTTCACACATTGTCGCGAACTGGATAGAGCGCCATTCTTCCTGATATTACTAAAAACCCTGCGCGGAAACATCCGACTTCGAGTCTCGGCAGGGACGCACAGCATCCTGTGATTCTGGGCAAATCTTCATCTCCCTGTGCCTAACAATATGAATGTGTCCGTCTGTAATGCAACAGGTGCTCATGTAAAGCGCTCTGATACCTTCAGGTCGAGTTTGCACTATATTAAACTTTTTTTTAAAACAACTTCATAAACTATTTATACCCGAGTGTGTTCTGTCATTGAATTCACGGCAAATTCAATTCATTTACAGTTACCCGGATCACATACTGTTGCTATAGTATAGCGGGTCAATGCGCATGGCACAGATCTGTGTCTAACACGCAAGCCACAGATTCCGACCCCCAACAGTTTGCAGATTGGAGGGCTAGGTGGCTCATTATAGCCCACCATACCACCATACATTGGTCCTTCGATGACCTTTTAATCTGAGCAGGGAGTCCATTATTAAAGGGTTTGGTTGCAGATCCCAGGGTCCGTCTTAATGATCTTTCTGCACCTTTCACTTGACCCCACACTGTTTCTTTATGTGTTGTATTGTCTTCCCCACCCCATTGCTCCACCTCCTGCGTTGGGCTTGTGTGGAGGTGTGTTAACAGCCCTATGATGATACATGACACAGATTTCTGTGGGTGAGGGCAGTATTGAAAATGTGGGTGTTTTTCCCCCCTCTGTTTCGCAGGGACATAGCCCCACGTCTATGTGTGTGTGAAGGTATTCCCGAGGAGGTTGGTGTGGGGCGTTTTCCTCCTACCCCTTAACTACTGTGTGTGTTAAGTGTTTACAAGTTGACCTGTCACGCGACTGCCATATTTTATAACTCTGTGGAATACAGTATTATAGAACGATTTCTTAGTAAATTAAATTAAGAAATAGACGTACCTTCATCGGAGAAGGTGACCTCCAGAGAAAGGACTTGGTTGGAATTAAGATCTTCACTCCAGTGTTTCTTGGTTCATGTCCCTACTCTCAGATGACGCTCTGTGTGACCTTGGCCAGTAGCAAGATGTCACACTATGTCGGTTCATTATTTTTCACATCTGGGTCTGCCCTCCACACAAACACCAATCTGCGGTTCTCAGCTGAGGGTCCTAGAAATGCAAGGGTCTTCCGGCTATATCCACGTCCCTCTGAAGTATGGCCTAAGGCCTGTCACTGGCCCCAGGAGAGGCGGTGCTGCCTGCTCTCTAAGGTGTTGCCTGCACCCAGAGATGCTGTCGGTCCCGGGAGGTCACAGGTTCGAGGCGCTGCCTGCTCCAAGTGTGCACAGCTGCAGGAGCTCAGTGTCCTCAGATCTCAGGGCTTGCTTTGCTGTCTCTCGGGGTGCTGCCTGCTGTGTGTATATCTAGGTTGGAAGTACTGCCTGCTCGCAGCAACGGCCCGGGTTGCAGGCAGGTTACATGCAGGTGGAGTGCCTGTTCTCAGGGATGCTGCCCGCAAGGTGTGAAGTTGGATCGCAGTTCAGGGTGCAGTCAGGGAACATACCCCACATAGAAGTTCTGCCTGCACCCAGTGCCTGCTGCTGAGACTGAGATGCAGTCTGCCACGTGCTTGTTCACGCAGGATGAGGGTGCTGGCGACTCACAGAGTGCGCTTACTAACTATAGCCCCTGCCTGCTCTGTGCTTGTCATCCAAGGCATCAATCAGTCGCTGCCTGCTCCCCGTGGGACCCCGGGTAGAGTCGCTGCCTCTTCTCTGTGCCCTCCGAGGCTGCCTTGTCCAGTGTGCAACTATTTGTGAGCCCAGTCTGGAGTTCCTGCCTGCTTTCCGAGTGCCCCAAGGCTACGGGGATCTGCCTCCTTTGTATGTGTGGATCCCGGCAGCTGCCTGCTCCAGAGCAACAGGTTGCAGCGTGTGTGGTCCCAGACTGTCTTCTCTCTCCGTGACCCCAGGCTCGAGTTATGCCTGTTTTCTCTCTGTGCCCCAAGACGAACTTTGTAGTCACCGAGGAAAGTTCCTGCCTGCGCTCCTTTAGATCCGATGCTGCCTGCTGGCTGAGAGCTCCCAGCCGGCGGTGCTGCCTGCTCTCTGTGTGACCCCGGACTTCGGCTCCTGCCTGCTCCGTGTGTGTAAACACGAGCTGCAGGCTGCAGTGGCTGTGAGAGTGTGGATCAGGCTGGGGGCTGCCGAAGATCACACGCCGCCCCTCCCCCTCGCCTCAGGATTGGTTTCCCTGCAGCTCACATTACCCAGAGCAGGGCTGCTCTTCCCACCGGATTGCAGTGGTGCTGGTGGGCGTCTGTGGGGCCCCTCCCCGGCTGCCTGCTGCTCCCCCACCCCCTGAAGTGTATGCACCTCAGCTGGAGCCGCAGCTTGTCAAACTTCACTCCCCCATGCCACCCGCCTCCAGGGCCTCTCAGCTGGCTCTCGACCCCTTCCCGCCCCCGAGGTGCCACTTGTACACACTCCCCGGAGCCAGAAAACCCTCCTCCTAGTTCTCCATTTATTTGTATTTTTTCCAGTTTTATATAGCGCGAACTCCAAGGTTTTAAAGCGCTCTGAACCTGTGCCCACACGAGGCCAGTGCTTGTTTTAAAGGTAACGGGGAAATGATATGATGTGCCCAGAATCACAGGCTGTAGAGCCGGCGCCGAGACTCAAGCCTGGTTTCACAGTTCTGCACTCAATAACTCTATCGTAATGCCTCATCTTCTCCAGTTTTGTTCCCGATATTGGTGATAATTCTGGCTCTCAGGATGAGAGCAGTTGTGCACTGTGTGCTTTGTCTGTGACCCGCCCCGCGGCCACCAATCTAAAACCAGAAAGTGCAACACTGGGTCAAGGCACTGCCTGAAAAAACATCTTTAATACTCGTATAAGCATCAGAACATTTAGCGAGCATGATTTGTAACTCGAGAAGAATGCGTTGCTCACCAAACCGCTTAGCACTCTGGGACTTGTAGTTTAATATAAAAACAGTAGAACAATATCGTGAATGCGGAGAATAAAATAAAACGCGGGCTGGATTAGCTTTTCCCGACTAAACAGGCCTAACTTCAGAACTTTGCCGAAAAGTCTATAATACTTGCATAGTTGGCAAGTTTTCCCAGATCCATGCCCGACTAGTTCTGCCAGGTCTGTTGTTTTCCTTAGAACTGTAAAGCGCCCCGATACCTTCGGGTCTAACTAGCGCTTTATAACACTAAAAAAAAAAAAAAAATTCTGGGCCATTTAGTCTTGGTTTTATACATGGTTAAATGAGACTGCGAGTCACCGAATTGCAAGGAAAACCGGGCCTGGCCTAACATGTCACTCGAGGACCGGCTAACCTTAGCAGCTATGTACATGCAAGATGCCTGGCGCTGAGTGAGAGGACAATTTATGTATTAGTCACATTGGATCGATGGGCTTGATGTTCTTTTGATTTGTGCAGTGACTGTGACTTTCAGTTTATTTATTTATAAAGTTTTATATAGCGCAAACTTGACCCAAGAGGGTATCAGAGCGCTTTACATTTAGGATCGTTGCTTCACAAGTTACATCAGATACAAGAGCATAGTAAGGTACAGTACACATAAACAATGTTTCAATAATTCGGGGAGACGAGGAGAAACAATGCCCAATGTCCGGCTGGGTAGGTGACGGTCAAGGAGGAAAACCAGGGCCAATCTCCTCCTTAGCTGTCAAGCAGCTCCACCGGTCATCAGCCATGTTGCTCAGGTCTCAGCGTTCAGGAAAAAACAGTTTTTAGTTTATTTGATTTGCGAGGGTTATATAGCGCTATCGAGACCCGGAGGCATAACCAGGGGAACGTTGCATTAGAAGGTACATCAAAAGGATAATAAAGCGCTGGCTAGACCCGTTATTGTGCAGTGTATGTGGAGTTCGTGTGTGCTGCTTGCTTTTAGTGGTTATTGGCTTTGATGTGTGGTGGTTATCTATGTTGTTTATGCGTTGTGCCTTTGGGGGCTCATTTATAAGGCTGCTAGGTTCAGTGCTTATTTTGAGCCGGTGGTTTCAGGGGTTGGGCACTGGCACTTGTCAATACCGGCAAATATGACAATCTGACACTTGGTGGCGCTATTTCGAATTTAGCGCTGACCACAGCAACAATTGTTTATTCATTCAATATTCATTACAAAAAAATGACTTGTACCTGCCACTCAAGCCATTCTTATAGTTTTAGGGGCCCGGAATAGTCAGAATTGCCATCACACTTGTAGAAGTGCGTTGGTTAGTTGTTGTGTTGGTACTGCTAGTGGTATCGCTGGCGGGGGCAATGAGTGATGCAAGCTGCAGTGGCATCCTGAAGGGGGCCCAGGCACTTATTTTTTTATTTGACAAATTAAGCACTGGTTGGGATCTTTGCAGGTACCACTTATGTCTGGCGTTTTTGTGTTGGTATCTGGTGGTGATCGTTGTTAGTGTCGGCTTTAGTGTTCATATGTAGCACTGGTGTGTTGTGATCCGGGCGGGTACTGTGCACTTCTTGCTTGTGGTGCTGATGTGTTATGGAGTTGGTTGTTGGAGCTGATGTGTGATGGTTGTTTTTTGGTGTTGGTGTGTCTTTGTGTGATAGTGGTCTTTGTTCTTCAAGCCTAAGGCTGGTGTTAGTGGCCATTTCTTGTAGCGTGTTCGGATGGTGACGGTGGGTGGCAGTGGTTGTTATTATTGACAAGTGATGGTTGTCTTTGGTGTTCACATCCTTTATGGGTTCCGGAGTAGCATGCTACTTGCCGAAATAGCGCTTCAACACCCCATCTGGGGTAACAAGAGCTATATAAATGCAAACCTTTTTCCCCTCTTCTATCCCTCTACTATCCTTTTCAATCGAAATCACTGACTAATATCCACCCCTCAAATTAATTTCATATTTCAATATACTAATTCACCACTAACCCTTTATGGGTTCCAGAGTAGCGTGCTACACGCCCCAAAAAAGCGCTTCAACACCCCATCAGGGGTACAAGCGCTATATAAATGCAAACCTTTTTCCCTCTTCTATCCCTTCACGATCCTTCTCAATCCAAATAACTGACTAACATATCCACCACTCAAATTACTTTCATAATTCACTATACTAACTCAACACTAATCCTTTATGAGCGCTTTGACGCCTTGTCAGGGGTAGTTAATGCAATATAAATACAATTACAATACAATACATACACTGATGGAGTATTGTAGTGATCTTTGGCGGTGATGCGCGGCGCTGGTGTTAATTTATGAACCTGGCAGCCATGCCAAGTTTGCCAGGTCCATGTATGATGTCCTGCTCCAGACTAGTTATTTTCTTTGAAATCTGGGCCCAGTAGTCTTGTTTATTTCTTTATTTAACAGGCCTACAAGTCCCAGAATTCAAATTGGAAAACCTGGACTGGAGCATCACGTCACAGGCGGACCTGGGAAAGTTGGCAGCTGTGTCCTGGTGTAGGGTCCTCAGTGTTGTTGGATAATTTAGGGTGGCAGAGTGCTTAATTCGTATTTCGTGGCCCTAGCATTTGCTAAACCTCGTGTGGCCTGGACTCAGCTATCGTCCCTCATGACGTCACTTTAGGTCGTGTAGCGCCCTCTCCAGTGAAGGTCTTGTAGTCTTAATTGTAACCCCCGGTTCCATATTTTTGGGTGCAGCAGATGTGATAGCGAGAGTTATGCATTTCAGCTATTTCAAACGGGGGAAGTGTTTGTTTCTTAAATTAAAAATAGAATGATGGATTATGAGGGAACCACAGCAATATGGCGTCCCTGGTACAACAAGTGCGTCCACCACAGTGGCAGATGGACCTTCGACAAAGACATTGTTGGAGAGCCCAGGACCGAGGAGGCGCCTTCTGGGCGGGACTGGAGTGGCCTCCACCGGCCCAGCGCCTGTATCGGCCTCTGTGGGCTTCAGTGTGCTAGCACCCGCAGAAACCAGTGTCGGGGCGGAGCTTGTCACTGGTTAACCGGGCCCCGCAAAGTCCTTTTGAAAAGATGGCTCTTTGCGCCGCGGCACTTCACAAGATGTATGTGACAACTATTCAAATGCGAGAATCCGAAACACGCTGACGTCATCTTTGCATCTGAGAGGGGTATCCGATCCATCAACGGATGGCGCCTGAGGAAATCTTAAAGGATCCAAGTCACAACGTGCATACATCCTGGCTGTGAAATATATATTTTTTTTGCAGTTTTATATAGCGCTAACCCCACCCGAAGATATCACAGCGCTTTACACGAGTACCAGGTGCATTTCAGACGGACAGCTGCAACATGGAACCAAGGCAAGTCATTGTCTTATTTCCTCTTGTTAACGGGGTGTGTGTAGAAACTATTTATATACTTTAAAAACAATTAACTTGTATTTCAAACACAGGAATTGAACAGAAGTTGGTTTGAGAGAATTTTTGTAGACAGGTGGCTGCTGCTGCTCGAGAACACACACCTGCGTTCAGTTGTGGAAATGATAGGCCGGGCATTGTACACTCCGGTGGAGTCCCTCGGACATTCCATAAACATAGAAGTAGGACTACAATCTTGTATTAGGAACGCACCGATTGGCTAACTAGGCAGCGCTGTCCAATTAAGAAACAAGCATTTGCAATGCAATAGGTCTCACATTAGGAAAGTTTGAGCTATTGGTCAGGTGCCCCTGAGTGATGCTGTGGTGATGCGATAGAGTGAGTGTGATAGATAGAGGGAGGGCGATAGATAGAGTGAGGGAGGGCGATAGATAGAGAGAGGCTGATAGATTGATAGAGGGAGGGTGATAGACAGAGTAAGGGTGATAGATAGAGTAAGGGTGTTTGATAGACAGAGTGAGGCGATAGATAGCAGAGTGAGACCAATAGATAGCAGAGTGAGGGCGATAGACAGAGTGAGGGTGATAGATAGACAAAGTGAGGGCGATAGATAGATAGAGAGCGATAGACAGAGTGAGGGCGATCGATAGAGTGAGGACTATAGATAGATAGAGTGAGGGCGATAGAGTGATGGCGATAGAGTGAGTGCGATAGATAGAGTGAGGGCGATAGACAGACAGAGTGAGGGCGATAGACAGAGTGAGGGCGATAGATAGACAGAGTGAGGGCGATAGATAGACAGAGTGAGGGCGATAGACAGACAGAGTGAGGGCGATAGACAGACAGAGTGAGGGCGATAGACAGAGTGAGGGCGATAGACAGAGTGAGGGCGATAGACAGAGTGAGGGTGATAGATAGAGGGCGATAGACAGAATGAGGGCGATAGATAGAGTGAGGACTATAGATAGATAGAGTGATGGCGATAGATAGACAGAGTGAGTGCGATAGATAGAGTGAGGGCGATAGATAGAGTGAGGGCGATAGATAGAGGGCGATAGACAGAGTGAGGGCGATAGATAGAGTGAGGACGATAGATAGATAAGAGTGAGGACGATAGATAGATAAGAGTGAGGGCGATAGATAGATAAGAGTGAGGGCGATAGATAAGAGTGAGGGCGATAGATAGAGTGAGGACTATAGATAGATCGACAGAGTGAGGGCGATAGATAGAGTGAGGGCGATAGACAGACAGAGTGAGGGCGATAGACAGACAGAGTGAGGGCGATAGACAGATAGAGTGAGGGTGATAGAGGGCGATAGACAGAATGAGGGCGATAGAGTGAGGACTATAGATAGATAGAGTGATGGCGATAGACAGAGTGAGAGTGATGGCGATAGACAGAGTGAGTGCGATAGATAGACAGAGTGAGTGCGATAGATAGACAGAGTGAGGGCGATAGACAGACAGAGTGAGGGCGATAGATAGAGGGCGATAGACAGAGTGAGGGCGATAGACAGAGAGGGCGATAGATAGATAAGAGTGAGGGCGATAGATAGATAAGAGTGAGGGCGATAGATAGAGTGAGGGCGATAGACAGAGTGAGGGCGATAGATAGAGTGAGGGCGATAGATAGAGTGAGGGCGATAGAGTGAGGGCGATAGACAGAGTGAGGGCGATAGACAGAGTGAGGGCGATAGACAGAGTGAGGGTGATAGAGGGCGATAGACAGAATGAGGGCGATAGAGTGAGGACTATAGATAGATAGAGTGATGGCGATAGACAGAGTGATGGCGATAGACAGAGTGAGTGCGATAGATAGACAGAGTGAGTGCGATAGATAGACAGAGTGAGGGCGATAGACAGACAGAGTGAGGGCGATAGATAGAGGGCGATAGACAGAGTGAGGGCGATAGACAGAGTGAGGGCGATAGACAGAGTTAGGGCGATAGACAGAGTGAGGGCGATAGACAGAGAGGGCGATAGAGTGAGGACGATAGATAAGAGTGAGGGCGATAGATAGATAAGAGTGAGGGCGATAGATAGATAAGAGTGAGGGCGATAGATAGAGTGATGGCGATAGACAGAGTGAGTGCGATAGATAGACAGAGTGAGTGCGATAGATAGACAGAGTGAGGGCGATAGACAGACAGAGTGAGGGCGATAGATAGAGGGCGATAGACAGAGTGAGGGCGATAGACAGAGTGAGGGCGATAGACAGAGTTAGGGCGATAGACAGAGTGAGGGCGATAGACAGAGAGGGCGATAGAGTGAGGACGATAGATAAGAGTGAGGGCGATAGATAGATAGATAAGAGTGAGGGCGATAGATAGATAAGAGTGAGGGCGATAGATAGAGTGAGGGCGATAGACAGAGTGAGGGCGATAGACAGAGTGAGGGCGATAGACAGAGTGAGGGCGATAGACAGAGTGAGGGCGATAGACAGAGTGAGGGCGATAGACAGAGTGAGGGCGATAGACAGAGTGAGGGCGATAGACAGAGTGAGGGCGATAGACAGAGTGAGGGCGATAGACAGAGTGAGGGCGATAGATAGATAAGAGTGAGGGCGATAGACAGAGAGGGCGATAGAGTGAGGACGATAGATAAGAGTGAGGGCGATAGATAGATAAGAGTGAGGGCGATAGATAGATAAGAGTGAGGACTATAGATAGATCAACAGAGTGAGGGCGATAGACAGAGTGAGGGCGATAGACAGAGTGAGGGCGATAGACAGAGTGAGGGCGATAGACAGAGTGAGGGCGATAGACAGAGTGAGGGCGATAGACAGAGTGAGGGCGATAGACAGAGTTAGGGCGATAGACAGAGTGAGGGCGATAGACAGAGAGGGCGATAGAGTGAGGACGATAGATAAGAGTGAGGGCGATAGATAGATAAGAGTGA
Organism: Lissotriton helveticus; assembly: GCF_964261635.1. Classification (NCBI taxonomy): domain Eukaryota; kingdom Metazoa; phylum Chordata; class Amphibia; order Caudata; family Salamandridae; genus Lissotriton; species Lissotriton helveticus. Next base: position 797,703,613 of record NC_136073.1, on the reverse strand, counting down.
GGGCGATAGATAGATAAGAGTGAGGGCGATAGATAGAGTGAGGGCGATAGACAGAGTGAGGGCGATAGAGTGAGGGCGATAGACAGAGTGAGGGCGATAGACAGAGTGAGGGCGATAGACAGAGTGAGGGCGATAGACAGAGTGAGGGCGATAGACAGAGTGAGGGCGATAGACAGAGTGAGGGCGATAGATAGATAAGAGTGAGGGCGATAGATAGAGTGAGGGCGATAGACAGAGTGAGGGCGATAGACAGAGTGAGGGCGATAGACAGAGTGAGGGCGATAGACAGAGTGAGGGCGATAGACAGAGTGAGGGCGATAGACAGAGTGAGGGCGATAGACAGAGTGAGGGCGATAGACAGAGTGAGGGCGATAGACAGAGTGAGGGCGATAGACAGAGTGAGGGCGATAGATAGATAAGAGTGAGGGCGATAGACAGAGAGGGCGATAGAGTGAGGACGATAGATAAGAGTGAGGGCGATAGATAGATAAGAGTGAGGGCGATAGATAGATAAGAGTGAGGACTATAGATAGATCAACAGAGTGAGGGCGATAGATAAGAGTGAGGGCGATAGATGAGAGTGAAGGCGATAGATAAGAGTGAGGGCGATAGATAAGAGTGAGGGCGATAGAGTGAGGGCAATAGATAGATAGAGTGAGGGGCGATAGAGTGAGGGCGACAGATAGAGTGAGGGCGATAGATAGATTGATAGAGTGAGGGCGATAGAGTGAGGGCGATAGAAGGAGTGAGGGCGATAGTGTAATTATGTGGCGTGTAATTATGTGGCACTGAGTGGTATTTGGAGTATATGTTGCATTGAGCGCAGTGTAAAGATGTAGCATATAATTATGTGGCACTGAGTGGTAGTTGGAGTGTATGTTGCATTGCGTACATTGTAATTATGTGGGGTGTAATTATGTGGCACTGAGGTGTATTTGGAGTGCATGTTGCATTGAGCGCAGTGTAATGATGTAGCATATAATTATGTGGCACTGAGTGGTATTATGAGGAGTGTATGTTGTATTTAGTAGAGTGTAATTGTGTGGCGTGTAATTATGTGGCACTGAGTGGTATTGTTTGGAGTGATGTTGTATTGTAATTATGTAGCATATCATTATGTGGCACGGAGTGGTATTGTGTGGAGTGTGTGTTGTGTTCAGTAGAGTGTAATTATGTGGTGTGTAATTATGTGGCACTGAGTGGTATTTGGAGTGTATGTTTCGTTGAGTGCAGTATAATTATGTAGCATATAATTATGTGGCACATAGTGGTGTTGTGTGGAGTGTATGTTGTATTCAGTAGAGTGTAATTGTGTGGTGTGTAATTATGTGGCACTGAGTGGTATTGTTTGGTGTGTATGTTGCATTGAGCGCAGTGTAATTATGTAGCATATAATTATGTGGCACTGAGTGGTATTGTGTGGAGTGTGTGTTGCATTCAGTAGAGTGTAATTATGTGGCATGTAATTATGTGGCACGGAGTGCTATTTGGATTGTATGTTGCATTGAGTGCATTGTAAATATGTCACGTAATTATGTGGCACTGAATGGTATTTGGAGTGTATGTTTCATTGAGTAGAGTGTAATTGTGTGGCGTGTAATTATATGGCACTGAGTGGTATTGTTTGGAGTGTATGTTGCATTCAGTAGAGTGTAATTATGTTGTGTGTAATTATGTGGCACTGAGTGGCATTTGTAGTGTATGTTGCATTGAGTGCAGTGTAATTATATTGCATTTGACAATGTGGCACTGAGTGGTATTTGGAGTGTATGTTGCATTGAGTGCAGTGTAATTATGTGGTGTGTAATTATGTGGCACTTAGTGGTATTTGGAGTGTATGTTTATTTTTATTTTTTTATTTATAAAGTTTTATATAGCGCAAACTTGATCCCGAAGGATATCAGAGCGCTTTACAATTTGAGGCAAAGGTAACAAAGGCATGCCATGAGATGCTGCATGGAAAGGCAGCAGGGATATTCCTCTGGGAAGAAACCCCACAACAAGGAAACGTTGCCCATTAGTGTATGTTTTGAAAGGTTTTGAGTCTCCGTAAAGGCGAGCAAAGCAGACACCTTTTGTTTCCCATTTCTACATTGAGTGCAGTGTAATTATATGGCATTTAATTATGTGGCACTGAGTGGTATTTGGAGTGTATGTTGCATTGAGTGAAGTGTAATTATGTGGCACTGTTTGCCCCGGGGTAACCAGCGTTGAGAGTGTGCCAGGTTTGCATCGGGATGAAATATCCACTAATCCTGATGCAGTTTCTGCTTGCACATTCTGATGAGCTGAATGCACCAAATTTACGGATGTATGACATTACAACGCATGCTTTTACCATGCATGCCTTTACAACGCGGTTTTTACAACGCAAACCTTTACAACGCATAGGGCTTTGGGGTCCTGGATAGTGAATAGTTTAATTTACTATTCCAACTCCAGTCCCCGTGGACACTAGGGAAGGTGTTGGATAGTAAATTAAACTTATTCCATATCCTAGAGCGCCCCCCAGCGCAAAGCGTTGTAATGGTTTGCGTTGCAAAAGGTGCGTCGTAAAGGCACAGCGTGGTAAAAGTTGCGTTGTAAAGGATGTTTCCCCAAATTTACTGGACTAAAAATATTTTTAGATCTGGTTTAGAGGCAGCTTTAAGTTTCTCGACACCCACTTGCAATAATTCACAAATAAATATCTTAATTCACGAGTCATTTCCAAAGTCATTCACATTTTTCTTCCTCCAACAACAGAGTACATTATTGGGCAGTTGGCTCTCTCGCCCTGTGATTGATGCCATGTTTCCTGATCTCATGGGCTTAAGCGCCTGAACAGAATGTCACTTTAGAGCAAAAGCTGGTGGTCTAATATTTTAATTTGCCAATGCTTTTTCTCTTTCTGTTCGTAATCCTTTCTATTTTTCAGTCACCTTTGTGTGATTAAACGTTGTCTTCAGGTCAGGAGCGGCCCGTGCAGGTAAGAGCGGTGAGGTGGGGTGGACTCGACAGACTGCAATGAGGGAAAATAAAATAAATAAATATTTTTCCCTTGTCGTCTGTCGAGTCCCCCCCCACCAGGCCCTACCCATGTTACCTGCATGGGCCGCTCCTGGTTCACGTTACAGTTATTCAAAGCCAATAGTACAATTTCTTTTAACATGAAAATTAAAAGTGTTTCTAGACATGTTCTAAGTACACCTGCTTGCTAGGTAGCACACACACAGTTGTATTAAAACTATTTGTAATGGTGACTTGTTTATTAAACTTAATTTTTAGTTCGCCCATCTTCCTTTATGGATCAGGCAGATCAAAGCAGTGTTGTGAATGACAAAATATGTGGCAAGATTGGGGTATATAGGCAAGAATCTTAAATGCATTCCCCCTTTCGATGTCCCCCACAGTGTGCGTCACTGGACGTCAGCGTAGGATTGGTAACGCGGGCATTCGGGCAATGCCCGAGGGGCCGGCGTCCGAGTTCTGCTGTGGGCTGCTTTTTTGAGCAGTCTGGGGGGCATGTGGGCGCTGTCTCTATTGTTTGAATACAGCAAGCGGCCCAGTGGGTGTCTGAGTGGCCTCTTTAGAGGCAGATGAGCGCTCATTACATCCGTTTAGCAACAGGCAGAGCTATCACTCCCTTTGCCTCGTTGGCCAGCCCGTTAATGTGTGCATATTCTGAGCGGGGGCAGGGGGGCTGAGTAGAAGAGGCCTCACTTTTTCACCAGTGTAAACTAACGCGTGCATTTTTTTACCACCCCCTCTCAAAGTCTTTATTATAAGATTACGCCAAAGCAGTGATTTGAGGTGTGATTATGCAAATGTGGGCCGATTTTTTTTTTGTTGCGTGCCCGGGCCGATTTTGAATCCCAATCCAACCCTGCCGGACGTGCCTAAAAGCACTGCTCTGACACTATACTCCTGTGAATGTCTCATTGTTAAACTCACACCCACTGTCAACTGATAGAGGAAAGCCCAATCACTGTGCACTTAACTGTACAGAACAAAGCTGAGGATACTATCTCTTCAGCCACTAACTGCGGCACTACATTGTACTGGTCTCTGTTTGGTACCCCCACATCCACAGTTATGTTACCTTTTAGGTTCTGTTCATTGATAAACCCAAGCATGAACACAGGCCAAGGGCATTGGAGTACTTTACATGAGCACCAGATTACATTCCACAAGGTGGGATTCATTTTACTATAAACTCAAGAGATTAAGTGATCTGCCCGGAATCGAAGGATGTTGAGTCAATGCTGGACTGAAACCTGGTTCCCCACATCAAAAGTCGGCAGCTCTGGCCACTAGGCCACATCCATATTTCTCATTTTGTGTGTGAAAGTCATACACAAGTGGTATATCCGTGTCTGATCACGTGTAGTGAGCACATTCTCTCTTGAAATGGCTTTGTGAAGTATAAAAACAGCAGCAACAAATACCGGAAGGTTCACCCAGAGTCTTGCTTGGGAGTACTTGCAGGGTGTGGTTTAAAACTTGATTTAGGGACATTGATCAGCACCCATGCACTGGTGCACAAACAGGTCAAATCATTTTAAATAGTTCGTACACATAGACCAGGATTTTCGCAACCCTCAAAAAATCGGCGCACGAACCACAGTTTGGGAAACGCTGAGCTAGAGTGAACCTCGAGTGTAGAAGTGAGTTCTAGATCCATGTAAGATGCTGAGTATCGAGGATGTTCCTAAAATGTCTGTTGTGCAATAAACTTAACGAGTAATGGAAATGGTATAGGTCTGGTGTTGGGTGCTGGCTGGCCTTTCGGTTTTGTCAAAGCTTGTTTTGTCATGGTTTTTGTAAAACTTTGCTTTTGAGGAGCTGCCTTCCCCTGTAAATGTAAATGTATTTCGATTTATATAGCGCACTAATCACCCAGGGGTCTCAAGGTGCTTGCTTAGGGAACCCGTCCTGGTATTCCCCTGTGAGATACCCTGGCAGGGTATTCACAAGGTGAAAGCCAGGCATCCCGCCGCGAGGGGCCGTAGTGGAGATTAAGCAAGCTATTGCCCAGAGTCGCAGAGTGTGACCCCGTGAGTCGAGTAGGCACCGGAGCGAGAATTGTCGAGTCCGTGGAATTTTTGAGCCCGAGACCCGCCGAGGCGGGGAACCGAACCCTGGTCCACGGCTGATCTCAGATTCCGGGTCTGCCGCCTCTAACCACTGAGCCACGCTTCTTCCCCTCACAAATATAATTATTAAATAAACATTGGCTGAAAGTAAAAAAAAAAATTGAGTCTCAAAAAACACTCATTGGCATAATAGTTCGTCCCTGTCACTGAAGGGAAGTACATGTATGGATGTGCAAATGTTGAAAGGGCAGAATGCTGTCACTCACAGTGATGTTAGCCAATGGCTGGAGTGGGCGGACCCACTGCCTCATGCTGTAGTGGGCAGAAAAAATAGTACATAACACAACAACAGACCAATGGATGAGGAGGGCTGGTTGAAAGTCCATTATGTATATAAACATACCTTGGCTAACGGTGTGTGAAACCCGTGAAGAAAAACAAGGAGCTCATTTTGAGTAATTCGAAATGCAGGTTAAGATTAAATGTGAGTTGCTGTCACAGTGACAACCTCGTTCCTTGTCATCACAGACAGTGGTTGAGTCCTAAACCTTTCTTTTTGACAAGTTATCGCTATCTGGTGTGTTAGACTGATTGTGGGAGAGGTGTGGCACAGCGGCCAGCTGACTCCGGAGCGTGGGGCTCGCAGTTTTATCCCCGGCTCCGGCGGCAGCTCAGCTCAGCATCATTGTATTGTATTGTATTTGCATTTGTATAGTTTTTACTACCCCTGACGAGGTGTCGAAGCGCTTTTCGGCGAGTAGCACGCTACCCGGGACCCATAGAGGATTAGTGTTGAATTAGTATAGTGAAACATGCAAGTACATTTTAAGTGGTGGATAGGTTAGTCAGTTATTTGTATTCGGAAGGATAGAAGAGGAAAAAAGCTTTGTATTTATATAGCGCTTCTTACACCTGATGGGGTGTTGAAGCGTTTGTTTGTTTTTTCGGTGAGTAGCATGTGACTCTGGACAATAGCTCACTAAATCTACCCGACGGACCCCAGCGCCTGGATACCCTTAGGGGTGTGAAAAGTCACGCTTTACAAATGTGGAATTTCGATTTTCTTCGATTACAGTTGGAAGCAAGACTGCAACGCCCAGAATGCATTGCACTGACACACAAAAGCCCAGGCCTGAATATTATGTCCTTGATGGAATTCAGTGTGGTGGGTGTCCTAATATCTGGCTCAAGGAAAGGATTTAGTTTGCTTCTATGGAAAACCTGTTTTTTTTTTTTAAGTCTGTTACGTCTTGGAGACAAATCTGAGAACCACTAGAATGTTTTTTTAGAGTTTGAGTCTTAGCTGTACACACCACTTTCTGATATGTTATCAGTTATTTCATGCCGTGCTTTGCTTTTCCCCTGCAATAAACTGAATATTATATCGAGTTTGTATTAGGATGCACATTTGATGAATGTGATTCTGTAAGGTATGTTTAAAACGTAGAATGAGCAAAACTTTCTGTTAAGAAAACATATATAAAGCTTACATCTGATGCACAGTTCTTACAGCATAAGTTATTACATAAATTAGCTATGAAGCCCACACATTCACTTCCCTTCAAATATTAAACCGAATGCCAGGCGGGCACACAGGCACCCCACACATGTCATTTATTAGCACAGGGTTTCCCTCTGGGGCGCACCGATTTCACAACATGGGTTGACTCGGATCTTCTGTGTGACCCAAATCACATGCTGTGCTTAAACCACAGCCCCAAATCCGACCCACATCCCAGACAACAGTGGCTGATCCATTAATGTGCTATAACTGCAACCCCCACCACAATCAGACCAGCAGCAGATCTGTGCCAGGAGCCGCCGACACGCCCCAGCGAGGCCGCAGCCCTGGCAGGAGAGCAGAGACTGAGCGGTGTATGCAGATGAGAAACCGGCCCACAGTGCAATGCGCCCCGCAGCAGACCTGTGCAATTCCCTTTCCAGCCAGAACATTGAAATAGGGATGTTAACTGCACGACAAGAGACTCTGCCTCGTGATCCAGGGGACATGGTATGACAATTTCATCTACACTCGTATGGGTGGAGGGAACACTAACTGTGGAGTGTTAGCACATCTTTACGTTGATAGTTTCTGCATTGCAAATCTTTGCAAACCTTATCAAGCTCAAGTTTCCCAGCTACCTGGTCAAGTTGCTGACCAGCTACCTGACAGAACGGACCTTTCACGTGGCGGTGCGAGAAGAATGTTCATCACCGCGCCCAATTCTAGCTGGAGTGCCTCAGGGGTCAATCCTAGGACCATTCCTCTTCAACATATTCACAAACGACATACCCACTGACCTAAAGAAGACTGATCTTGCCCTTTACGCGGATGATGTTGCAGTCATCTCCCAATCCTTCAGTGACAAAGAAGTGGCGAAGAACCTGGAGGCATCGCTTTGCAGACTCTCCGAATGGTACAGCGACTGGCAGATCACCCTGAACACAAGCAAAACCACAGCAACCTTATTTACCAGGAAGCTGAACAGGAAACACCCACAGATCCTCCTCAATGGGGATGAGGTCAAATGGGAAAACAGCAGCTCCTACCTGGGGGTGACTCTGGACTCTAAACTCAGCTGGAGAAACCACATAGAGAAGACCTGCCAGAAAGCAGCATCCAAACTGGCTGCATTATACCCACTCCTGAAGTCTAAGTCGATGCCCATGCAGAGCAAGGTGCGAGTAATCACCGCAATAATTCGACCAACTATGACATACGCTTCACCAGTTTGGAGTGGCTGCCGCCCACAGCTGCGGAAGGACCTACAAATACTTCAGAGCAAGGCCTTACGGATTGCAGCAGGTGCTCCCATGTTCACACGAACAGCAGACCTCCACAGAGACCTAGGCATCGAGATGCTGGACGACCATCTCCTCAAACTCAACAGGACATTCTACAAAGGACTGGATCAAAAAGAAAACCCACTGATCCGGAAACTTGCAGATATCGCTACAAACCCATTTGACCGCTATCCGCGTCCCATTGAAGCGCTAACCTTGCGAAGCTGAAACAGCAACGCAGCATCCAAAAACTCATTACTGCCTGAAGGCAAACGCCGGCAGATACGCAAAACTCACCGCTGCCCTGATGGCATAACAGCCTCGGCAAGCACCTAAAACCCGCTCACTGCCGGCTGGCATTAGCCGCGGCAGGCACCCAAACCTCAACACTAACAGAAGGATCTACACGGACAAAGACGAGACTCTCGAAGGAAACATGCTGACAATTCTGCAAACACTACTGACCGCTACCCGCGGCCCATCACTGAGCTGACCATGTGATGCAACCTCAACTGTGACAAAGCGTCACACACCAATAAGACAACCTAAACAGCGACTACAAAATTCCAAACGAATATGGAGTAATGAGGCTATTGCCTCGGTATCCAAAAACTCACCACTGTCAGAAGGTATCTGACAGGAGAAGACAAGAAACAGGCTGCAAATCTTTTAACCTTCAGAGAGAACATACATAAGGGCAGAAAAATGCCGAGGCACCAAAATGAAAGTGGTCACCGTTAGTTATATAGGTAGCTAAAAACCGGCCATTATTTGTGAATCCGGTCAATATTGCACTTGTAAAGTCACAGGGGGAGATTTACTAAGTGACACAAATTGGAGCAAAATATTTTTTTCCCCAATTTACTTTCCAGCACTAAACTTTTTTAGCGCTGGAAATAACGGACAAGTAATGCGAAGCAGTGCTGCTTTGCGTCATGGGGGCGTACCAAGGGTGGTGCATGGGCGTTTCCATGCAACCATCCAAGGCTTCTGTCGCTAAGTAGATTGGGTTTAGCGTGAGAAAACTGCACCCTTTTCAAATAGGTGCAAGAAAGGAGAAATCCTTCCAGTACAAGATCTATGTTAGACTCACGGAGACACCCTTGCACCAAAGCGCAAAGATGTCTCTGTGGTGCACGGCAGCGGATTTCAGTGCAATGTTTGTGGTAACATTAGGGAAATCAACACTAAAAACAGGCCCACCACACAATAAAACATGCCCAAACCCAGCTAAAAAATTGGCCCACGCATTGACCTCTAAGTTCAGCCCGTCGGGGTCCGCCTGATTGCCCAATAGGCCAGTCCCACCGGTGTGCAGAAATATTTCCTAAGTCATAGTGTTTCAGAAAGATCAAGTACACTGGAGTTGAGATGGCCCCTACAGTACATCAGAGGTTGGACACGTGATCTGGGGGTCCATGCCCATTAGTGTAGTCATCGTTTCTGGGCCACAGTGGGGTAATGGTACCCGGGCTAGAGCTGTGAATTGTAGATGAATCTCCATGGGGTTCCTGGAGATCTAATGGTACCTGCACCGGAGCACCAGATGGGATACCAACCCCCTAGAAGTGCTAATATTTTCCTACATCACTGGGGCCAGCCCCCGCAGGGAATTGAACAGCAGGATTCAAGCAGTTCACGCTCAGCAATAGTTTGACGACACGGCATGGTTTGGGCAGAATGTTCAACAGGGGTCAACTGCACTTCTAGGGTTCAACAACTCCATCATACCACTGCATGCCGCCGAACCAGGCGCCATCAGAGTCTCGAAGAAAGAAGCAAATGATTTGAGTTGAACTCAACCAGGGAAGGCCCGAAGAGCACCCTGAGATCTGAATAAAGGGCTCTGGTAATAGTGTCTGAAAAGCAGCCGTCGTGGGTTTATAGGGCCCAAGATTCCGACAGCTAACAAAGACCTTTGCAAGTAAAGGTGACCAAGTACCTAAAATACAAGTATGCCTCTCTTCCAATGTGAGGGCTTTCTTTTACTGAATCAATGCATTATGGGAGTTGTAGTCCTAGATCAAGTAAATTGAGCTTAGTGGACTACTACACCTGATAATAGTGATTTCAGGCATTAAACTGGGAACTGTAACCATGGGATCTTGATGACTTTATCTTTCTTGCTCCGGGTCAAAATCTCATGATGAAAAGTAAGTCTCAGTCCCCATGCACGAGTGGTTGAGCCCACCATGGCAGACACCAGCACAAATTAAGCATTGGTAAATCATGTAGCCCCTCTGAATTTTGTGCAGCATACGTTAAGGATATGACTAGTAATGCAGTGTACCCTTGATCTGCAGTCTTCTTTGGTTTGTCGTCTTCCTGGGTACAGTGCTCGTTGGTTGTGAGTTCAAGAAGGCCCGGTTGCCAGGCGAGCCTTCAGATCTCTGTTGAACCAGCAGTGATCCTCCTGCAGTCTCAGGTCAGGGCACAATTTGGTACAAGCGTCTTTGGTACCCATGTTGTAAGGTGCTCAAGTCCTCCTGTTTCATCTTTTTCTCTTCATATAGGCCTGCCTATAGGCTGAATGACCCTATAGGATGAATTGAAGTTATTTCAAGCCTTAGACTAGTATTCTCTGTGGGGGACACAGATCATCTTGCAGGTCAGGCATGTTCTGCGGGCAACCAGTACACGGTGCGACAAGCTCGTGATGAGCTCTGGTTGTTTCAGACCCAGGACCAGTCGTGGTGCCCACTCTTCATCGAGGCACTGATGCGAAGGATGATGGGAATTGTTGGTTCAAAGGTCAATGCTCCATTCCTTACTTGCGATGCTACCATTGCATGGTTCCTCAGTCATAGTCAGCACATCAATGATAACTGGCGTGGGGAGGTCACGATTTTTGCTTAAAAAATAGCCTATAACTTTTTCTGATGCCTTCATCTCAACAAAATTCTGCACTAGAGCTGTTTACAGTAGCAGGTGGCTTCTATCTGACTTTTTGACTATGGTTGAACTTCACTGCAGTGAAGTGATGAGTTAATGAAATCTGTTGGTGTTGGCGCAAGAATTTGCTTTCGACAAGGTTGGTTTGCTAGGCATGGGCGAGTAGGAGCTGCCAAGGTTTACCTTTTCTTTAAACTGTTGTGGCTACTGAACTGATGTTAGCTTGAAGAATCTGAGTGCAGGTGTAGTTATAGCAGGCAATACCACAACTTCTGTCACAAGAAAAAGGGCTCTCACCAACTGTTCCAAAGCTAATAAATTCCCCATCACATTTGTAAGTCTTAACCAATCAAAAGATTCACCAATAATGAGAGAACTTCCAGCACTTCATGGTCATTGTACTTTTCTGTTTGCAAGAAACAAACTTCCACTTTAAGAATGAATGTCTTGAAAACAAAAAGAGTTTGCATAGTGCCTGAAAGAAACATGTTTCCCGCCAAGCAAGGTTCAGTGCTTTCCCTGAAGCCACTGAACCGACGTCGCTGCTGAAACCCCAGAGATGCTGGTCTGCCTGGCACAGATCTCAAAATTTGTCGGGAAGTCCTCAGCCAGAAAAGCGGTGGGCATGACCTCCATTGACAAGCCAGGCTATGGGCCGCACGCCAGGATCAAAACCACACCGCGAGCATCCACAATCCATCGCCAACAGGAAGAACTTGCTGCATAACCCTTGAAGCCATCAGGATTGGACGTAAAAGCCATCGCTCACCTCAATCAGGAAATTTTATTTCACAACCGGGTCAGCCAACTCCAAGGTCTAACCAAAGGTGGTCCAGTACTTTGATCCACCTTCAGACCATTCCTAATGCATTTTCTGCAAAGCCCATGACCTAGTCAAGTTTCCATGAACCAGTCCAATCCAAACCCCCTTCATAAACAAATGAACATAGAAAGAGGACTATCCACCCAGCGAGAGTGTCTGACTTCTGTGTCGTGCTGCTACCAGTGCACGCTTGGAGCATAGACCGCCAACGCTTCCTAGAACAGGCCGGACATTGTTCCAAGTTTTTCAGCGGGAGTCCCATTAGCTTACGATGAACATTAGAGGAAAATGGAAGCCTTTCAAGACCTCGTGCCGCAGGAAGCCCCTCAGACTTGCCCCAAAAGATTAAAAAGTAGTTAATTGGTCTATTCTTTTCGCCGTCAATTAGGATGAGCCGTGCTAGGGGGATGAAAGTGCTGTGCGCCGCGCGGGGTCCCACGGTGACCATTTCCAGGTCACCACCACATTGGAAAGGCCGGTCTTCCGCTCATTAGGACTCCCGGGTCGAGGGCGCAGCAGCGATTCGACCAGAGGCCACATTTATCATCTTCTTTGCCCATTGGAGGTTGGCTTGGTGCCACCAACTAGACTGACACTCACATCATCTCTCTGGTTTTCCATATGGCTTTGTAGGAATTGTTATGACGTAATGATTTTAATTAATCGCGCATGAGAAAAAGCTGATCACTGGATTTTTGCATGTAGGCTCCTTGTTTAAATCCAAAGTTGCAAAGTTGATGCATCAAAGATCAAAAGGTCAACGTCAATAGCAGTGCTTAATTTGTGCTGGTGTTGGCAATTATAGACACTTATTTTGAGTCCCTTGACTTGTTTTTTATCATCAGACTTTGACTCAGCAAAAGAGAGAAACACGAGAAAGGAGAATGAAGAGAAAGCTGGAAAAGAGTGAGAAAAGGAGATGTGTTCGCAACTGAGTTGTATTCCGCAAGCAATCTGGCACACATTACTAAATGACTAATTATTTGTTTAGCAATGCTTCAACCTTATAGGATTTGAATTAAGATGGCAGGAACCTACAATTTTTCCACTTTGCCATTAATGTATACCTTTTACAATGTCCCTTTCGATGCTACAAAAGTGGAATTGAATTGTGTTTTCAAAATGTGTTACTTACAACATGGAGGGGGGAGACAAAAAAAAATTGGCACTTGTGAGTAGTCACCGTGACTCATATGATCTTGGTATTCTCAGATAAAAGTAAAACACAGTTGCTTTGACATTAAAAATTGAGAACATTGATTAATGAATTTGCCGTGTAGTTTGGAGAGCACGAACGGTTGCCTTGAAAAAGTTTAAAAAGCTCCACGCGTGTCCGCTGTGTGTGGTTTTGCAAGAAAAAACTCAAATGATAAAAACGTTATGAAACAACTGACCACCAATGTACATCCATTCATTGACTCAAATAGATGCACTTTGGGAATATTTGGAAAATGAGATATATTGCTAATTTACCAACACCTAGAATATATGGAGAACAAAGTCTTTAGATGTGTACCTGTTTCGGGATAAATCAGAGTTGTTTATAGGAACTGCTGTCAATGTGACCGGCAAATTAAATTCCAGTGCAAACATTCTTTGGGATGAGATTCATTATTTAAATTAGTTTTGGGCTACCTTTTTAGTACTGTACATGAGATTTTTTTTTTTATTTCTGTGGCATTTCTCTGCATTAGATTTTTTTTTTAATCTGCATCCCCTAGAGAGGATGTCTGCTCCCTTTTCTAAAATGACCCCAGCCTGTTGACACTCATGGGATAAGAGGAAGGACTGAGTTGGGCCGCCGGTTCTCAGGACAACCGGCTGATACCGCGCTTAAATTTAGACTTGGCGATAGCGGCTCTATTGTCTAGTGGCGGTCCTTATCATGGCGGGCAGCCGTTCAAGTGGCGCAATGTCTAAGGAGCGCGTCAGCGCGGCCGCTTGCCCAGGACAACAGCTTTTATCTCAGGTCTTGGGGGGGATTCAGAGAGCACTTCTTGAGACCTCCTCTCCTCAAGACATGCTAACTCATTTAGTACTTCTATTTATTTATTTATTTATTTATTTATCTATCTATTTATTTATTTATTTATTTATTTATTTATTTATAAAGTTTTATATAGCGTGAACAAGATCCCGAAGGATATCAGAGCTCTTTACAAAAAGGATGGAACATGGGTAATACATACAATATCGACATTAAGTAGGAATAAAAGCAATAATAATCACATAATTACAAGACGCATGGGTCAAAGGAGAGTAATACAATAAGCAGGTACATAGTGGACTAAACGGGGGGCACACTATGAGATAAAGCAGAGCAGCAGCCAATGATGGTCCAGTGGTTGTAGGGTCAATGACCTTGAGCAGGTGAACATAGCAAAATTAAGGTAGGAATGTTTTCAATAAGAATCTAGTTACAGCTAGTCTCAATGGCCAAGAAGGCAGCAGCAGGAACAGAAATTACAGATCTTGACAAATGCAAGGGGTCTGGGTCTGAATGTTGAGCTATTGACTTTGCCAACATATTGCTACAACCCCAAGTTGATATGAGAGACCAGAAATACAGCAAGATAGGGGGTCTTAATATTTATTAACTAAGGAGCATTGTAGGGTGCTAACTCTCAAACCTGGAATACTGCAGGACACAGGCGCTACAGTGGGCCTTCAGTGGCCATTGTTGGCATGAAGTTAGAATCCAAGAAGATGGGACAAAAGCCCCATATCCAGTGCTCCATGCGTGTATGAGTACGCGCAGTGTGTGGGTATTTATTTCTATTGTTTGCACACACGCCCCAGGTTTCTCACTCTGTGCATATGCTCCAGGCTCCTCACATAGTCTTTGCGCACACCCCAAGTTGTCCATAGTGTCCGTACATGTAAAACTGGCTCCTCACACTGTCTGTGCAGGACCCCAAGATCCTCATAATGGTGTTTTGTGTGTCACAAGCTCCTCGCATTTTCTATTATCCGTGAACCAAAGCTTTTCACAGCGTCTTCCTGTGTGTCACAAGCTCCTCACACAGACTCTCCACGATCCATGCACCAAAACTTTATGCAGCGTCTTCCCGTGTGTCACAAGCTCCTCACACAGACTGTCCATGATCCATGCACCAAAGCTTTTCACAGCGTCTTCCCGTGTGTCACAAGCTCCTCACACAGACTCTCCACGATCCATGCACCAAAACTTTATGCAGCGTCTTCCCGTGTGTCACAAGCTCCTCACACAGACTGTCCATGATCCATGCACCAAAGCTTTTCACAGCGTCTTCCCGTGTGTCACAAGCTCCTCACACAGACTCTCCACGATCCATGCACCAAAACTTTATGCAGCGTCTTCCCGTGTGTCACAAGCTCCTCACACAGACTGTCTATCATCCATGCACCAAAGCTTTTCACAGCGTCTTCCCGTGTGTCACAAGCTCCTCACACAGACTGTCCATGATCCATGCACCAAAGCTTTTCACAGCGTCTTCCTGTGTGTCACAAGATCCTCACACACAGTCCATGGTCCATGTGTTTAAGCTTTTCACAGCATATTCCTGTGTGTCACAAGCTCCTCACACAGACTGTCCATGATTTGTGCACCAAAGCTTTATGCAGCGTCTTCCTGTGTGTCACAAGCTCCTCACACAGACTGTCCATGATCCATGCACCAAAGCTTTTCACAGCGTCTTCCCGTGTGTCACAAGCTCCTCACACAGACTCTCCACGATCCATGCACCAAAACTTTATGCAGCGTCTTCCCGTGTGTCACAAGCTCCTCACACAGACTGTCTATCATCCATGCACCAAAGCTTTTCACAGCATCTTCCCGTGTGTCACAAGCTCCTCACACAGACTGTCCATGATCCATGCACCAAAGCTTTTCACAGCGTCTTCCTGTGTGTCACAAGCTCCTCACACACAGTCCATGGTCCATGTGTTTAAGCTTTTCACAGCATATTCCTGTGTGTCACAAGCTCCTCACACAGACTGTCCATGATTTGTGCACCAAAGCTTTATGCAGCGTCTTCCTGTGTGTCACAAGCTCCTCACACAGACTGTCCATGATCCATGCACCAAAGCTTTTCACAGCGTCTTCCCGTGTGTCACAAGCTCCTCACACAGACTCTCCACGATCCATGCACCAAAACTTTATGCAGCGTCTTCCCGTGTGTCACAAGCTCCTCACACAGACGGTCTATCATCCATGCACCAAAGCTTTTCACAGCGTCTTCCCGTGTGTCACAAGCTCCTCACACAGACTGTCCATGATCCATGCACCAAAGCTTTTCACAGCGTCTTCCTGTGTGTCACAAGCTCCTCACACACAGTCCATGGTCCATGTGTTTAAGCTTTTCACAGCATATTCCTGTGTGTCACAAGCTCCTCACACAGACTGTCCATGTTCTTTGCACCAAAGCTTTTCCCAGCGTCTTCATGTGTGTTACAAGCTCCTCACACCGACTCTTCATGATCCATGCACCAAAGTTTTATGCAGCGTCTTCCTGTGTGTTACAAGCTCCTCACACCGACTCTCCATGATCCATGCACCAAAGTTTTATGCAGCGTCTTCCTGTGTGTCCCAAAGGTCCTCACACAGACTCTCCATGATCCATGCACCAAAGCTTTGCACAGAGTCCTCCTGTGTGTCACAAGCTCCTCACACAGACTGTCCATGATCCATGCACCAAAGCTTTTCACAGCGTCTTCCTGTGTGTCCCAAGCTCCTCACATGCACCAAAACTTAATGCAGCGTCTTCCTGTGTGTCACAAGCTCCTCACAAGACTCTCCATGATCCATGCACCAAAGGTTTATGCAGCGTCTTCTGTGTGTCACAAGCTCCTCACATGCACCAAAACTTTATGCAGCGTCTTCCTGTGTGTCACAAGCTCCTCACAAGACTCTCCATGATCCATGCACCAAAGTTTTATGCAGCGTCTTCCTGTGTGTCCCAAAGGTCCTCACACAGACTCTCCATGATCCATGCACCAAAGCTTTTCATAACATCTTCCTGTGTGTCACAAGCTCCTCACACAGACTGTCTATCATCCATGCACCAAAAGTTTATGCAGCGTCTTCCTGTGTGTCACAAGCTCCTCACAAGACTCTCCATGATCCATGCACCAAAGCTTTATGAAGAATCTTCCTATGTGTCACAAGCTCCTCACACAGACTGTCCATTATCCATCCACCAAAGCTCTTCACAGTGTCTTCCTGTGTGTCACAAGCTCCTCACACAGACTGTCTATCATCCATGCACCAAAAGTTTATGCAGCGTCTTCCTGTGTGTCACAAGCTCCTCACACAGACTCTCCATGATCCATGTACCAAAGCTTTTCACAGTGTCTTCCTGTGTGTCACAAGCTCCTCACACCCAGTCCATGGTCCATGTGTTTAAGCTTTTCACAGCATATTCCTGTGTGTCACAAGCTCCTCACACAGACTGTCCATGATTCATTCACCAAAGCTTTTCATAGCGTTTTCCTGTGTGTCACAAGCTCCTCACACAGACTGTCCATGATCCATGCACCAAAGCTTTTCACCGCATCTTTCTGTGTCGCAAGCTCCTCACACAGTGTCCATGATCCATGCATCAGTTGTTCACAGCATCTTCCTGTGTGTTACAAGCTCCTCACCCAGACTGTCCATGATCCATGCACCAAAGCTTTATGCAGCGTCTTCCTGTGTGTCACAAGCTCCTCACACACACTGTCCATGATAAATGGACCAAAGCTTTTTACCACGTCTTTCTGTGTGTCACAACCTCCTCACACAGATTCTCCATGATCCATGCACCAAAGGTTTATGCAGCGTCTTCCTGTGTGTCCCAAAGGTCCTCACACAGACTCTCCATGATCCATGCACCAAAGCTTTGCACAGAGTCCTCCTGTGTGTCACAAGCTCCTCACACAGACTGTCCATGATCCATGCACCAAAGCTTTTCACAGCGTCTTCCTGTGTGTCCCAAGCTCCTCACATGCACCAAAACTTTATGCAGCGTCTTCCTGTGTGTCACAAGCTCCTCACAAGACTCTCCATGATCCATGCACCAAAGGTTTATGCAGCGTCTTCTGTGTGTCACAAGCTCCTCACATGCACCAAAACTTTATGCAGCGTCTTCCTGTGTGTCACAAGCTCCTCACAAGACTCTCCATGATCCATGCACCAAAGTTTTATGCAGCGTCTTCCTGTGTGTCCCAAAGGTCCTCACACAGACTCTCCATGATCCATGCACCAAAGCTTTTCATAACATCTTCCTGTGTGTCACAAGCTCCTCACACAGACTGTCTATCATCCATGCACCAAAAGTTTATGCAGCGTCTTCCTGTGTGTCACAAGCTCCTCACAAGACTCTCCATGATCCATGCACCAAAGCTTTATGAAGAATCTTCCTGTGTGTCACAAGCTCCTCACACAGACTGTCCATTATCCATCCACCAAAGCTCTTCACAGTGTCTTCCTGTGTGTCACAAGCTCCTCACACAGACTGTCTATCATCCATGCACCAAAAGTTTATGCAGCGTCTTCCTGTGTGTCACAAGCTCCTCACACAGACTCTCCATGATCCATGCACCAAAGCTTTATGAAGCGTCTTCCTGTGTGTCACAAGCTCCTCACACAGACTCTCCATGATCCATGTACCAAAGCTTTTCACAGTGTCTTCCTGTGTGTCACAAGCTCCTCACACACAGTCCATGGTCCATGTGTTTAAGCTTTTCACAGCATATTCCTGTGTGTCACAAGCTCCTCACACAGACTGTCCATGATCCATGCACCAAAGCTTTTCACCGCATCTTTCTGTGTCGCAAGCTCCTCACACAGTGTCCATGATCCATGCATCAGTTGTTCACAGCATCTTCCTGTGTGTTACAAGCTCCTCACACAAACTGTCCATGATAAATGGACCAAAGCTTTTTACCACGTCTTCCTGTGTGTCACAAGCTCCTCACACACAGTCCATGGTCCATGTGTTGGACAGGCCACATGAAGGGCTCGCTCCCTCCCCGCAGGACAGGGCCCGGGCCACCGTCAGCACCACTGCCCGGCCCAACCGCCATCTTGGACACGGCACCACGCGGCCGTGCGGCCTCAGCCCGACCCCAACCCTGGGCCTGGCCAGGCCCCGACATCCCGGCACCACCCTCCACCCAGGAGGTGAACGGCCCACTTGGCAGGTCAATGGGAGTACGAAGTGTCGATGGCTCTCCCCCGCCAGGTGCCGAGCACCCCCAGCTTCCTCGGGCGCTGGCTCCACCCCCCTGCTGGGTGTCTGGACTCCCTCATCCCGGACCTCCCGACCTCCAAGAGCGAGGGTCCGGACATCAAAGGGCGCCAGACCTATAACTGAGGCAGCCCCAGGACAGGAAGGCAGTTGTATCCTGGAGTCGAGAGACACCGCGACGAACTCATCCTTGACGGACTGTTGGCGCTGCCCCAGCCCTGCCTTGGGAACTATTGCCCTGCCTGCTGGCGCTGCCGCGGCCCTCTGCAACCTTCATCCTCGTGGGACCTGCTGGCGCTGCCGCGGCCCTCTGCAACCTGCATTCTCGTGGGACCTGCTGGCGCTGCCGCGGTCCGTTGTAACCTTCATCCCCGTGGGACCTGCTGGCGCTGCCGCGGCCCTCTGCAACCTGCATTCTCGTGGGACCTGCTGGCGCTGCCGCGGTCCGTTGTAACCTTCATCCTCGTTGGGACCTGCTGGCGCTGCCGCGGCCCGTGCCACCTACGACCTCTTCGGGACCTGCAGGCGCTGCCGCGGTCCGACACCTCCGAACACCGAGCTCGAGGATTGTGAGCTATCACCGTTACCCACCCGTACCCGTGGGTACCAAGACTGTCCCGCTACCCCCTTCCCTTACTAGAGACTAGAATTGAGAGGATCATCGTGTCCTGATCGCCCTGTATCGTACCACTCTACTACCCGAAGTGCCTATAAAAGGTGTTACCATAAGCTTTGTGTGGTGTCCATCTGTGGGGGGGAAGTTACCTGTCTGTGCGATCACTGTGCTCGGCCGACCCTCCAGGTCCCCGTCTAACATTGGTGGCTAGCGGCGCGATCCGAACCAACGCGTACCGTACAGACAGTAACTCACCCTACGACTAAAACCACAATGACGACCAAAGAGAGCGGATCGGCGGAGAAGTTCCAGATGGAAAAGCTGGAAGAATACAACCACCGAGAGCTCAAACAATTTTGCATGGACTTAGGCATTGCTACCACCGGGCTAAGCACAAAAGAAGACTTCAAAAACGCCCTAGAGGCCTGGACAGAGACAAATACCGCAACCCCCCGGGACCCCGCAGCCCCGGAAGTCAACACCACCCGGACGGAGGAACGGAGAACAGGCCCCTCCCATGAAGAGATCCAAGAGCGGGAAAAAAATAGATTACACGAGTTAGACTTGGCACGACTCAGATTAGACGGAGAATTGAAACTGGCGGAACAAAAAATAAACTTAGAACACTTACGGCTCAGAGAAGAGCGAGAGGAAAAACAGAGACAGAGAGACCTCGAAGAAAAAAGACTGGCATACAAGCACGAGTGCAAACTAGCGGAGATAGAAATGCGCAAACTGAACAAAAACCTAGGGGTGCCCGAGCAACCGCACTCCCCGGGTCCTACTGAGCAGAAGGTCCACATCCCCAAGGATGTGGTCCGAGAATATCACCGGAACGACGACATACAGCAGTGGTTCAAGGCCTATGAGATTGCCATGACCGCCCACCGGGTCGCTCGAAGTGACTGGGGAGCCGGTCTATGGGGGAGATTCGTCAACGAGGGTCGTGATGCCCTGCTGCAGCTTCCGGACCATCAAATGACGTCCTATGACCACATGAAGGCCGCCCTCCTCAATCGATATGGACTTACACCCGAAATGTACCGCCAGAGGTTCCGCAACTGCACCAGGATCCCAGGTACGACGTGGTTGGAATACGTGAACTATTTCAGCCGAGCCTTCGAGGGGTGGATCAAGGGTAACAACGTAACCACTTACGAACAACTCTTCAATCTCATTGTGTGGGAGCACCTCTCCAACAACTGCTTTGTCGAGCTCAGGCAGCACCTCCTCGACAGTAAATTGACTGAACCCCGGCAGCTCGCCACCGAGGCTGACCGGTGGGAGAGCACCCGAGTGGTCCGGAGTGGGCCGAATGAGCAGAACAGAACCAACCAAGGTCACCATCGTCCCCGAGGAGGAGGAGGAGGCCCGGGCCGGGGCAGAGACGCCGCCCCGGCCGCACCCACTAACGCCACCCCGGCCCCAACAGGCCGGGGAAACCCCCCGATGCGCCCGGGGTTCCGAGCTAACGTGACGTGTCATCGATGCCAGCGAGTCGGCCACTATGCTAGTGACCCGACCTGCCCGAAGAACCAGGCCCCCGGGCCCCGCCAGATGGCGGCCGCCGCCCTGGGAGAAGAACAAGTCTCCGAAGACACGGAGACCTATGAGTCGGAGCAGTTCGAGTGGGAACCCGCCGCCATGACCCTGGCATGCCTAGGAGGAAGAGACATGGTCCCGCGGACTCCCCTGCCCGCCAACACTCGGAAGTACAGCCAATGGGTGAGCATCAATGGGCGCAAGGCCGAGGCCCTGCGTGACACCGGGGCCAGTGTGACGGCCGTCCGCTGTCACCTGGTGACCCCAGAACAAATCCTACCAAACGTACTTTGCCCCGTCCGATCGGCAGATAACTCGGAGAGCCTGTGTCGGATGGCCTGCGTCCCCTTCGAATGGGGAGGAGTGTCCGGCATGCTGAAAGTAACTGTCCGTGACGATGCCCCCGTAGACTGCCTCCTGGGGAACGATCTCGAGAGCTCCCCGTGGGCCGCTGTAGAAAGAAGAGAGCATCTGGGGATGTTGGGTCTCCCGGACTGGGCGTGCGTAACCACCCGGTCCATGGCCACCCGCACCATCCCTAGACCAAAAGAACCAGAATGGGCAGCACCTCCGCCCTCGATCACTCCAGAAGAAGACTTCCTCCAGACCGACCACCCGGACCCCACCCCAGAGGGGTCCACACAGCCCCCCGAGCTTCCCGACCTGGCTCAGTGGCGTCAAGAAGGGGGGCCCACCCAGGAACAATTCCGGCAGGAGCAAAAGACCTGCCCCTCTCTCGAGGGATTGCGTCAGCAAGCGCTCGCCCAGAGCCAAGGAGACACCACCGGGGCCCACTGGGTTTATTGGGACAATGATCTCTTGTACAGCGAACAGAAAATCGCAGAACTGGGGGCCGGTCGAGTACTGGTGGTGCCCCTCCACTTCAGAGACTTCCTGTTGAACCTAGCCCATGATGTCCCCCTGGCCGGGCACCTGGGCCAAGACAAGACCTACCACCGCCTGGTGACTCACTTTTTTTGGCCCAAAATGAGGAATGACGTATCCAACCATTGCCGGTCCTGCCAGACCTGCCAGGCCAGTGGGAAGAGCGGCCGCAAACTCAAGGCACCCCTACAACCATTCCCCGTGGTGACCACCCCGTTCGAAAGGGTGGGAATAGACATTGTGGGGCCCCTGGACCCCCGAACAGCACAGGGACATCGCTTCATCCTGGTCCTGGTGGATCACGCTACCCGCTATCCTGAGGCGGTCCCCCTTCGTACGATAGCCCCAGTAGTGGGTCGAGCCTTGATGGGGATCTTCTCTCGAGTGGGCTTTCCCCGGGAAGTCGTCAGCGACAGGGGTACGAACTTTATCTCAAAATACATGAAGTCCCTCTGGCAACAGTGTGGGGTCACCTACCGATTCACGACCCCCTATCACCCTCAAGGGAACGGACTGGTTGAGCGGTTCAACCGCACGCTCAAAGGGATGATTGGGGGGTTGGAAGAGCCCCTCCGTCGCCAGTGGGATGTGCTACTACCGTGCCTTCTCTTTGCCTACCGAGAAGTCCCCCAGAAGTCCCTCGGCTTCAGCCCTTTCGAACTCTTGTATGGACACCCGGTGCGAGGCCCGCTCAGCCTAGTCAAAGAAGGCTGGGAAATGCCCCCTCTAAAAGACACTCCAGATGTTTTCAAGTACCTCCTAACCCTCCGCAACCAGACCAGAAGGTTCAGAGAGATGGCAAAAGCAACCCTGGAGGCCAGTCAGGAGGACATGAAAAGGTGGTACGATCAAAATGCATCCTCCATCGAATTTGAACCCGGCCAACAAGTGTGGGTAATGTCTCCTACCGAGCCATGCGCCCTGCAAGACAAATGGACGGGGCCCTTCAAAGTAATCGAGCGCAAGAGCCCTGTCACCTATCTCATCGATATGGAATCTTCCCGAAACCCCCTCCGGGTCCTCCACGCTAACAGACTGAAACCCCACTTTGCACGCTCCGAACTCAGTCTCCTGATGGCAACCGACAATGGAACCGAGGAGGACTCCGAACCCCTTCCTGACCTCCTACGGTCACGGGAGAAGGACGGCTCCGTGGACGGGGTCCGACTCTCGGAGGCCCTCACCCTGGAACAGCGCCAAGACTGCCGAGTCCTCCTGCTCCAGTTCTCCACCCTGTTCTCCCTCACCCCCGGGGTCTCCCCCTGGTGCTTACACGACGTGGACACTGGAGACAGTCCCCCTATCCGCCATCGGGCCTACCGCGTACCAGATCGGGTACGGGCCTGCATCCAAGAGGAGGTCGCCAAGATGCTCACACTCGGGATCATCGAGCCCTCAGACAGCCCCTGGGCCAGCCCAGTGGTACTGGTCCCCAAAGCGGCCGCTCCCGGCGCCACGCCGGAGCTCCGGTTCTGCGTCGACTACCGGGGCTTGAATGCGGTCACCAGAACAGACGCACACCCCATCCCCCGAGCGGATGAACTAATCGACCGCATGGGAGCTGCCCGCTACCTCAGCATCTTCGACCTGACAGCGGGCTACTGGCAGATCGGTCTCACACCCCGGGCCCAAGAACGATCGGCATTCTCTACTCCTGATGGCCACTATAACTTCAAGGTCATGCCATTCGGCATGAAGAATGCGCCAGCAACATTTCAGCGGCTAGTAAACCAGGTCCTGGCAGGACTCGAAGGATTCAGCGCCGCCTACCTGGACGATATCGCTGTGTACAGCCACCACTGGTCCGACCACCTCCACCACCTCCGAGAGGTGCTACAGGCCCTCCAACGAGCTGGCCTCACGATCAAGGCCAGCAAATGCCAAATTGGCCAGGGGTCCGTGACCTATCTCGGGCACCAGGTGGGAAGCGGTCTGGTGGCCCCTCTGCAACTCAAGATCGCTGCCATCCAGTCGTGGCAGTCCCCCATCACCCAGACCGAGGTCCGCGCCTTCTTGGGACTCACAGGCTACTACCGACGGTTCGTGAGGGACTATGGCAGCATCGTAGGGCCCCTCACGGAACTCACCTCTAAAAACCAACCCAAGGAGGTCAACTGGACCCCAGACTGTCAAGCGGCCTTCGAGAAGCTGAAGACCGCCATGTGCTCCGCCCCGGTGCTCCAGGCCCCCGACTACAGCCGGGAATTTATCGTCCAGACAGATGCCTCCGACCACGGCGTTGGGGCAGTCCTTTCCCAGCTGAACCCCGAAGGACTTGACCAGCCAGTGGTTTTCATCAGCAGACGGCTCCTGGCCCGAGAACGACGCTGGAGCACCATCGAGAGGGAGGCCTTCGCCGTGGTGTGGGCCCTCAAAAAGCTCCGGCCTTATCTCTTCGGCACCCACTTCCGGGTCCAGACCGATCATCGACCCCTGCAATGGCTCATGCAGATGCGGGGGGAAAACCCGAAACTACTACGTTGGTCCATCTCCCTGCAGGGGATGGACTTCACTGTGGAACATCGACCCGGCCAAGACCACGCCAACGCGGATGGCCTGTCCCGCTTTTTCCGCCTCGACGAGGAAAGTCCCCAAGAAGATGGGTGACTCTCCCCGCCTTCAGCTGGGGGGGACGCATGTTGGACAGGCCACATGAAGGGCTCGCTCCCTCCCCGCAGGACAGGGCCCGGGCCACCGTCAGCACCACTGCCCGGCCCAACCGCCATCTTGGACACGGCACCACGCGGCCGTGCGGCCTCAGCCCGACCCCAACCCTGGGCCTGGCCAGGCCCCGACATCCCGGCACCACCCTCCACCCAGGAGGTGAACGGCCCACTTGGCAGGTCAATGGGAGTACGAAGTGTCGATGGCTCTCCCCCGCCAGGTGCCGAGCACCCCCAGCTTCCTCGGGCGCTGGCTCCACCCCCCTGCTGGGTGTCTGGACTCCCTCATCCCGGACCTCCCGACCTCCAAGAGCGAGGGTCCGGACATCAAAGGGCGCCAGACCTATAACTGAGGCAGCCCCAGGACAGGAAGGCAGTTGTATCCTGGAGTCGAGAGACACCGCGACGAACTCATCCTTGACGGACTGTTGGCGCTGCCCCAGCCCTGCCTTGGGAACTATTGCCCTGCCTGCTGGCGCTGCCGCGGCCCTCTGCAACCTTCATCCTCGTGGGACCTGCTGGCGCTGCCGCGGCCCTCTGCAACCTGCATTCTCGTGGGACCTGCTGGCGCTGCCGCGGTCCGTTGTAACCTTCATCCCCGTGGGACCTGCTGGCGCTGCCGCGGCCCTCTGCAACCTGCATTCTCGTGGGACCTGCTGGCGCTGCCGCGGTCCGTTGTAACCTTCATCCTCGTTGGGACCTGCTGGCGCTGCCGCGGCCCGTGCCACCTACGACCTCTTCGGGACCTGCAGGCGCTGCCGCGGTCCGACCCCTCCGAACACCGAGCTCGAGGATTGTGAGCTATCACCGTTACCCACCCGTACCCGTGGGTACCAAGACTGTCCCGCTACCCCCTTCCCTTACTAGAGACTAGAATTGAGAGGATCATCGTGTCCTGATCGCCCTGTATCGTACCACTCTACTACCCGAAGTGCCTATAAAAGGTGTTACCATAAGCTTTGTGTGGTGTCCATCTGTGGGGGGGAAGTTACCTGTCTGTGCGATCACTGTGCTCGGCCGACCCTCCAGGTCCCCGTCTAACACCATGTGTTTAAGCTTTTCACAGCATATTCCTGTGTGTCACAAGCTCCTCACACAGACTGTCCATGATCCATGCACCAAAGCTTTTCACCGCATCTTTCTGTGTCGCAAGCTCCTCACACAGTGTCCATGATCCATGCATCAGTTGTTCACAGCATCTTCCTGTGTGTTACAAGCTCCTCACCCAGACTGTCCATGATCCATGCACCAAAGCTTTATGCAGCGTCTTCCTGTGTGTCACAAGCTCCTCACACACACTGTCCATGATAAATGGACCAAAGCTTTTTACCACGTCTTTCTGTGTGTCACAACCTCCTCACACAGATTCTCCATGATCCATGCACCAAAGCTTTTCAATGTGTCTTCCAGTGTGTCACAAGCTCCTCACACAGACTCTCGATGATCATGGACCAAAGCTTTTCACAGCTTCTTCCTATGTGTCATAAGCTCCTCACACAGACTGTTTATGGTGGGAGAGGTGTGGCGCCACGGCCAGGGCGACTGATGCTGGAATCTGGGGATCACGGTTCGATCCCCAGCGCCGGCGGCAGGTTAGCCCAGCACCATGTGACTCTGGGCAATAGTTTGCTTAATCTTCCCGACGGCCCCCAGCGCCTAGAGACCCTAACGGGTGATTGTGCGCTTTACAAATGTGGATTATTATTATTATTATTATTATTCATGATCCATGCACCAAAGCTTTATGTAGCGTCTTGATGTGTGTCACAAGCTCCTCACACAGACTCTGCATGATCCACACACACCGAAGCTCTTCATAGCGTCTTCCTGTGTGTTACAAGCTCCTCACACAGACTGTCCATGATCCATTCACCTAAGCTTTTCACTGTGTCTTCCTGTGTGTTACAAGGTCCTCACACACAGTCCATGATCCATGTGTTTAAGCTTTTCACAGATTATTCCTGTGTGTCACACGCTCCTCACACAGACTCTCCATGATCCATGCACCAAAGCTTTTTTCAATGTCTTCCTGTGTGTCATATGCTCCTCACACAGACTCTCCATGATCCATGCACCAAAGCTTTTCACAGTGTCTTCCTGTGTGTCACAAGCTCCTCACACACAGTCCATGATCCATGTGTTTAAGCTTTTCACAGCATATTCCTGTGTGTCACAAGCTCCTCACACAGACTGTCCATGATCCACGCACCAAACCTTTTCACTGCATCTGTCTGTGTCGCAAGCTCCTCACACAGTGTCCATGATCCATGCATCAGTTGTTCACAGCGTCTTCCTGTGTGTCACAAGCTCCTCACACAAACTGTCCACCGTCCATGCACCAAAGGTTTATGCAGCGTCTTCCTGTGTCACAAGCTCCTCACACACTCTCCATGATCCATGCACCAAAGTTTTATGCAGCGTCTTCCTGTGTGTCACAAGCTCCTCACACACTGTCCATGATTCATTCACCAAAGCTTTTCATAGCGTTTTCCTGTGTGTCACAAGCTCCTCACACCCACTCTCCATGATCCATGCACCAAAGTTGTATGCAGCGTCTTCCTGTGTGTCACAAGCTCCTCACACAGACTGTCCATTATATGTGCACCAAAACTTTTCCCAGCATCTTTCTGTGTGTTACAAGCTTCTCACACAGACTCTCCATTATCCATCCACCAAAGCTATTCACAGCATCTTCCTGTGTGTCACAAGCGACTCACACAGACTGTCCACCATCCATGCACCAAAAGATTAGGCAGCGTCTTCCTGTGTGTCACAAGCTCCTCACACCCACTCTCCATGATCCATGTGTTTAAGCTTTTCACAGCATATTCCTGTGTGTCACAAGTCCCTCACACAGACTGTCCATGATCCATGCACCAGCATTTTATTATCCTCCCTAGCATTTTACGAACTTGCATTGGTATTAATATTGTTTTTATTACTATCGTATTATTATGATCGGATTATTAACATGGCTACGCTGATCAGGATTATTTTGTTCCTGTTTTGTGTTTTTTTTCCTAATTGTTAGTATTATTTACTCGTTTATTGGTTTCTTTTTGTCATTATTATTGTTAGGCTTTTATTATTTTGGTTGTTTTGTATTTGTTTTTTGGTAGTCTTGATTATTTGTATGTGGCTGTTGTTCTTATTATATTTGCTGTTTTGTTGTCATTATTATTAATGTTGCTACTGTTATTGTTCACCTGTGGAGAAAAAGGAGTCCAGGTCAGGCGGTCCAATACTTTGCCCTAATTTGCCCGGCCTTCCTACTGCCACTCGCTTTCTCCCAGAAGCAGTTTGCGCTCCAGGTCAACAGAGGTCATCTTGAGGTCGTGACCTGGCTCTGCACATGCCCCTCCCCTTCTCCCCGCGTCCTCCGGCCTCTGTCCACCCTTCTTCGGCTTTCCGTATCTTAATTGGCTAATAATGGGGAGCTTTACAAAGACGCTGTTTGCTCAGGGGTTGTGTCCCCTTGGATGAGGTTAATGAGCGCTGTGAAGTTAAAGGGGGTGGGTGGGGAGCAAGGGGTAATGGAGGGGGCGCCCTTAGAAAACGCAGAGGAAGGAGTGGTCGGCCCACACAGAGGGTGGTGGAGGGAGTGACCCGGGTGGACCAAGTGCAGGCAGCCCCTCAGACGCCGGGTGTGGGTAGGACTCGGAGGTGGCTGGTGCTCCAGCGTGTGTGTGTGTGTGGGGTGGGGGGGGGGGGGGGGGGGAGGGTGCTCAGACCTCTAAACTGACAGATGAGACTAGGGTGGCCCCCAAGATGAAAAGAGGCACACGCCTCTTCCCCGCAGTGGTGGATGGGTGGAGTGCAGGTGCTGCTTCCTCTGGCAGATTTATGAAGATCAACGCTTGTCCTTGTGTTAAGGGTGAGGAGACCCTTGAAGGTGGTCAAGAGGTGGTCCCTGTAGTATGTGTGGGAGCAGGTACGTGTGTGTGTGACTCTTATGTAGGGGCCGGAGGATGTGGACAATGTGTGGGGTAGGTGGTAGGCCACACGATATGGACGTGCTGCTAAACCCAGGAGTAGTTGTGGGAGATAATGACCTTTGGCCTCTGAGGAGCTTGGCTCTTGGGTTGGTGAATAGTAGTCAGATTCTTTACCCTGAGATTGGAGGGGCGCGTGGGAGGTGCGTTTAGGTGAGGAAGGGGCTAGGTTCTTCGGTTTCCTCTGTGTAGGGGTGACGGATGCCAGGTGGACCTTGAAGTGGATTCAGGGTTCTGCTCATAGAAGCACAAAGGACCTCATGAGTTTCCTAGCCATGGCTGCTGACTTCACTGTTAGCAGAATTTGGATGCCAAGTCCGGTGCCACTTGGAGGGAGGTGCCTTCTGCTGACCGAGGTGGGTGGGGATGGGGGAGGCCAGTGACGGCCGACATGACTAGTAGTGGGGAGCGCGGGTATCACGCGGGGGTGGGGTGGGGGGGTTGCATTTGCGCATAAAAAAAAGATAATTAAGTTACCTTGCCCCTGGATTTGGCATCTCTGCTCCTGTTCTCCTCCAGGAACAGGAAGCACAGCCAGGCCCCACTGACCAATCACAATGCTGCAATGCAGCGTTGTGATTGGTTTTGAGTGTCGTGGATTGTGTGTCCCAACCAGGGAATGGGGGTCTGGACATGTTCTCTACGCAGGCTGTAATGCAGCTTGCATGGAGAACAGGGAAAGTGCGCATGACTGTCTTGAGCGGCCCAAGAGGGCGGACCAAACCGTCATTGTGCACTTAGGAGTGGGCAAACCACCCCTCTCCGAGAGCTGAGCAGCACGCCCACAAAGCAGCAGGAAGCATTAAATGATAATAACTGAAAGTTACTATAATTTTATGTTTCTACTTCTTGCACTCCTTGAAAGCAGTGGGGCGAAGCTCCTCCGCCATAGCTTAGGAGCCGCCACGGGGGGGGGGGGGGGTTGGTTTAGGGGGAATTTAGTGCTGTGCAGTGAGGAGACCGGTGGGAGTTGGCCGCTGGGTCCTCAGGTATTTGATAAGAGATGCCTCCGCATTCTCAGTGTGTTGGCGTTGCTTGCCGCGTGGGCTTTCTGAGTGTGACAGCGCGTTTGACGCAAGCGCAACCTCCAGTACAGACCCAAGTTCATGGCTGTCCGTGTGGCGGCGCATGAACCTGTAAAAAGGCGCACTGACTAGGTGTGCAATCAGTACTTAGCGCAACCATTTAACGTGCACCACGGAGGATACCAGGGCAGGGCACCCTTTACATAACACGCCACCAGGTATCCGGAGGCCTTCTGTGTTCAACAGCTCCAGTAATTAATAATAATGCTCATTTTATTTTGCATACTGCTGCATATTGTGTTATATTTGCATTTCGATATAGCTTACTGTCCCTTGCGAGGTGTTGAGTAGGTTCAAAGTAAGTAGCGCGCTACTCTGGAACCCAAGGTTAAAAATAAGTCTCACACTGTGCGCCTTGCCTAGTGAGGAAGCGTTGACAGCACCATTTAAAATACACAGCTGATTGGCAAAGTTTTGAAATTACCATAATTTGAACGCCTCAGCCACCAATTTACCTTTTTAAGGCAAAAAACTGCCACTTTTCTAAGCTGATCTCCCCAATTTTTTTTTTTAGTCCAATGCATTTCAATGAAAACCGTGAAATTAGACATTTCAGTGTCAGAAACATTAGGTGCTACCACGTTCAGGTGTTGGGTAGTGTCATACTAAGCAGTCTGCTAGAGTGACAACGTAAAGGCGAGGCGCGCTTAACCCCAGAAACATAAACAGGTGAATGCAGCTAACTAAACATATAGTCATGTGACAAACTAATGCATTGTGGGTGTTGCAGTCTTGGCTTGCTTCTGTTGAACTTATAGGATTGGCACACCTGATCGCCAAGATTTGAAAGTGAAAAAGTATGGATTGGTAGCACTGTGTCCGTGATATAAAACATAGACCTCAAAAGGTCAGATTAATATAATATTTTCAGTATTCCCAAATAAAATACATTTGCATTTTTACCCCTAATTTAATGTCTTCAAACATGGTGATTCTCATGAAAATCTGGCATGGGTTTAGGCCCAGGAACTGACGTTGCATATCCATCTCTAGATAGCGTTACAGCTGTGATGATACTTTTTTCAATCACCATAGTAAATTAGTCACTGGCTGAACATTTGGTGGGGTGAGAGGGCCAGGAACAAACTGTGTTTTTCATCAGGAGAGTAGCAATGCACTAATGAGTGGCGTGGATGGAAGCCAGTGGGTCTGCACAGCTGCAAGGGGGGGGGGGGTCCAGATGGCTTTAGATGGCTGAACAACTTGTAGGGCATATTTCTGGATGCCTAAAAAGATGTGAACCTTCCTTTGTATTGTGTGTGTGTGAATTGAACAGGTCTTGTGAAGAAGGGTGAGTAGACAATCTTATATTGTAATGGATTAACAACCTGTGTTGGGATTGGTAAATACGATGTCAGCGAGTACCATGATGTGTGCAGGCCCGACAACGGCACTACCAATAAATGCAATGCCAACGTATGCCACAACCTGTACCCATATGACAATGTCAGTACTCATAAAGACAATGTCAGTGAATCTCATAATCTATGCCTGCACAACAGGGATGATACGGCAGCAGCAATGACAAAGTGTGCCATAATCCGTGTGCAAACAACAATGTCGTTACCAGTAAACGTGATGTCAATGTATGCCATGACCTAGGAATGCATGACTGTCAATATCGATAAAAACACTATTACAACAGTACACAAGCTAGTGAGGATGACGAAAAAAATGACACCAGTGAGTGCTATATTATTTTTAGGAGTTCCAGTGAATTCGCACCATTGCTGTTAGATTTATCTAAAGTGACCTTCCCATCAACCTCCAGTCAGAGATACGTGGTCAGACAGGCCCTGCTACCCGCACCCATGACTATCGAATAACAAGTCAAAGGTGGGGTCTCGCTTAACCCAAGGATAAATACACGCCCAGGGAATGCCTAGATCGACCCCACAGAGAGATAGTTGCACCATAAACAGGTCCACGGCAATTGGCCCCAATATAACATGTTTGACCAAAGGCTCACATTCTCCAAAAATTCCACAAAGCTAGATGCAACATGTAGGTAGAAACACTCAGCCAATCAGGACACGACATGCACACCACACATAGAGATCACGCGTTCCTCATGCCGAACATCTGGCCACATACAAACTGGCCCACACTCCGGGCCGGACTGGCCGTAGCAGGCATCAGGCATTTCCCCGGTGGGCCGGAGGGGTGGGGGCTGGTTTTGTGGCCGCAGGCGGCCGCTTACCTTACATGGTGCCGGTTTTTCAGCAGTACTGCAAAATCGGCCCTCTATAAGAAAAGCGGGAGCAGTGATTAGCGGATAACAACACCCTCCCCTCCCATTCCCAGGGCCGGTGGAGAAGTAATCTGCCAGGGCTGGTTACTGTTCACAGTCCGGCCCTGTCCACACTAGCTCTCCCCGAGGTCGAGCGCCATCTGTGTCCTTATCAGATGACTAAACTTTTTGAATTTATACGACGGTAATGCCTTTTAAAAATGCAGAAATCGTTTTATGGTACTTCACAAGAGATGTATAAAACCAGCCAGAACTTTGTACACCAAAAGACTTTCCTCAAACCCATTATTTCTACTCTCTCTCTTTCTCTCTATCTCTCTCTCTCTCTCTCTCTCTCTCTCTCTGTGTATATATATATATATATATATATATGTTTTACTTTTTTATTTAGGGACCCCCCTTTTTCTCAGCCCCTGCTTGACGGATCACCCTGAAACTTTCCAGACAGCAGCTGAGGTGAGTGTCCAACTAGTTCTGAACATTTCATGAAGATTCACCAAATGGCGCCAGTGTTATCAGCAAAACAATGAAGCATTGGCATAGCCAATAGGTCTCGCCTTTGGGACCTTATAAGTGTTTATCCAGTGATATTTGGAAAGAAATTGTGTGTGTGTGCTGGAGCGAGAGATAGAGGAAGTGAGAGAGAGAAGGAGTGAAACTGAGAGAGAGGAACAGATAGTGCGTGTTACGAAGAGAGTGACCACAGGAGGGATGAAAAGAAATAGATGGATGAGTGTGATGGCTACACAGAGAAAGAGAGACGGCCGAAGACTAGATACAAAGATAAAAAACGAGCAGCAGAGAGACAAGGGGAAATGGGGAGAGGAAGAGTGGAAAGAGATAAACAGAGGAGCAGAGAAATAAGAGGAGAAAGGGTGACAGAGGAAGTGCGAAAGGGAGAGAAATTAATATATAGGAAAGGGGAAATTAGTAGAAAATACATGAAAACTAGCACCCATAATTCGGCTGAAAGCCTAGTGGCCCTTCAGATGCAACACAACCTTCCCATGGGCGCGTCATAATCCCACTGTGCTTCGCAAGTAAATAGATGTAGTGTGAAGGGAGCATGATGTGCAGCAGAGAAATTACCTACCACCCCTGGTCCCACTGGACCCTCCGGCTGAACCGGTCTGCGCTATTGTAAGGTGCCCCCCAATTACATTGCAAAACACGTACACCAGCCGTAGGCAGCTGTACGCAGAGCACCGGTTTCACCAGGTAAAGGGGCGGTGGGGGACTTACTGAGTAAGATGCAGCCCCCACTTGCAACCCGTGAATGTGTTCTTCCCCTAAAAATGGCCATGTGTGAGAAACAGAGTTACCAGTTACCTCTACGGCATCTTTCTAGAAGGAAATTAAACTACTACTTATGAAGAAATTTCTGCCCAGGTTCCTTGGATCTCTTCTTGCTGAGATTACTTGACTTGTCCTCTTCGCTCATGATTACGGCACGCTTGTTATATTACTGTTTTGACCTCTCTGTCTTATCATGGAGGCGATCCTGCCCTGTTCGGGGATATGCCTTATTATGTACTTTTCTTTACTGTTATATTTATTGTATATGTCTTGGCTCTTTAACATGTGTTAAGCGCTCCGATACCCGCGAGGGTCTTGTTCGTGCTGTATAAAACCTTCAAAATAAATTAATAAAGCCTAGGCAATCTTATACAAAAGGAATACAAATGGGACAAAGAGACAGCCCTAGTGCACCCCTTTCCCAAGTTTAAAGTGTTCAGTGCCCTCACTTGAAGGACCAAACCTTATATATGCTAAGAGGTCATAGTGCCAGGCCCGCAAAAAAAATCAACTAGCCCAGCATCCACAACCATGTTAGTCAGGGTTCTCCGTAATTTAGTTCTTACCATGCTGTCGGAGGCGCAAGACCGGTCCATGAAGGCCAAGCAGATAGAGCCCTGCTTAGCGAGAGTATAATTGCTTATTAGCAAATGTGCGTTCAGGCATTGCTCCACCGTATTCATTAGGAGAGTTACATTTCCTGGCCAATAGTGCACTTCGTCTTTTGGCCAGCAGGGGGAGTAAAGTTTTATTCAAACAGTATTGTTAGATTTCAAGTTAATGAGGCCCTTACCTGCTGAAGTCCAAAGTGTGGATTGAGCCGGTCTGTTTCCTAGGAGATTCTGAACAGGAGAAGCAGCTGCCTAGCCCCCACCCGCAGTCCAGCAGACCATTGGCTATTCAGCTACCAGGCAAGTCTGAGCCCTCCTCTCACACCTGCCCAGGCCCCTTAAGGCCTTGCTGGGTGCACCCCAAATCATTCTCCTCCATCTTGTGAGTTGCAGCCTACCTGTGCCCCAGATTGCAGTGAGCAGAGTCCAGGAAGTGGTAAGGAGACAGACTAGTGCTGTCTCTTCCCAAGATAAAAAGTTGTTTAAAAACGATTTTCACTTTTTTGTGTTTACTGTCTATGCCTGTGGTTGTTACAGTTAAAAATTGTAGTTTTTAGCCTGCCTGTAATTGCATATTTTATCTCATGTGTTGTGTTTTAAATGTGTGGTTTTCCCTGCCCATGATTGCCTCCATTTAGTGTGTTGAATTGTGGGATTTGCAGTCCAACCTCTGTAGTTTGTCCC
The DNA here is from genome assembly GCF_964261635.1 of Lissotriton helveticus. Lineage (NCBI taxonomy): Eukaryota > Metazoa > Chordata > Amphibia > Caudata > Salamandridae > Lissotriton > Lissotriton helveticus. Next base: position 797,669,206 of record NC_136073.1, on the reverse strand, counting down.
TCTCATTCCTTGGTGACAATTTTGTTTTCCCTCCAAATTTCTCCTTTGCTCTGTGCTAAGACCTGTATGTTAAAACAGTGCACTCCCAGCCACCATTTTGCGTTCACAAGCCAGCGAAAACAGCCCCCCAGCCTCCCCCCTCACCCCCCCCCCCCCAGCAACAGGGCTTTTTCTACATCAGAGGGTGCTTCTGTGAGCTGTTTAAACTGTGTTTTAATAGGGCCTGTGCACTTCGTTTTTTGGCCAGCAGGGGGAGTGAAGTTTTATTCAAACAGTATTGTTAGATTTCAAGTTAGTGAGGCCTTTACCTGCAGAAGTCCAACGTGTGGATTGAGCCTGTCTGTCTCCTATGAGATTCTGAACAGGAGAAGCAGCTTCCAACTCCATGGCTAGCAAATCTTGTCTGAGGTCGCTGGGACCTTATATGGTCTGCTAGTGGTCGGTACATGTCTACACTGATTGGTGGTTGTATGTGGTGTTTCTATTGGATTAGGGTTAATGTCCTCATTGGTTGGGTATTTTAGGGTTCTGATTGGTTTCTGGGTCTGTGATTCAATCATTGTAGGGTTGGGACTAGGGCTAGGGTTAGGATTTCTATTGGAAGTAGGGACTAGGGCTTCCTATGTTATTGGTTGTTGGGAGTAGGGTGGGACTAGGGCTAGGGTTAGACCTTTAATTGGAAGTAGCGATTAGGGCTTCTGGTGTGATCGGTTGCTGGACTAGGTGTGGGACTTAGAGTAGGGTTAGGCTTTCTATTGGAAGTAGGGACTAGGGCTACCTGTGCCATTGGTTGCATGGACTTGTTTTGGGACTACTGGTAGGGCTAGGGCCTTTAATTGATGTACAGATCAGGGTTTTTGAACTGATTGGGTGCTTGGACTAGGGCTAAGATTAGCTGTAAGGTCCTGGTCTCCTATTGGTTCTAGATTTTAGGGCTAGTGTTGTGATTGGATAGTGTTAGGACTAGGGTTCCCATTGGCTGAAGGGGTCACCTGATTACTAGGGCTATAAAAGGCCAGGCTTAGGGCGTCGAGGCTAAGGGCAGTTTCCTGTTTGAGCCTGTTAAGGGCTTAGAGGACAAGGGCAGTTGCCTGTTTGAGCCTGTTAAGGGCAGAGAGGACAAGGGCAGTTTCCTGTTTGAGACTGGTCGGGACTAGTGCCAGAAATGCTGCCCTTTTTCTCATTTAGCAATACCCAGCCCAAACCATCCACATCAACAACAGAGCAACACACTCACACCAAATGTACACCACGCACAACACTATGCACAGATTAATGTACCAGCATGCACCACAAACCCAACCAAACCACATCTACACACCCTACTATCCCAACTACTACACATATCCACCATAACCCACAAACAGTACACAACTCTATCCTATACCACTAACCAATACACTCATCACTAACAAAACACCAATCAACGCCATACATAACTACATCCTATTCAGACACACTCTCCCTGCTGTAATTACACCTAACAGACCACCTTTTATCACTAACAAACGTATAATCATCCTTCCATCAGTTGTCCAACAAACACCCTCCTCTCCCTTCTGCCATAATAACACTAACGCACAACACACACACTGCACACCACCACACTTTGTAACTCTTGCAACAAACTAGTCTAAGAGAAACACTCTCACCTCTACTTCATTCACTCCTATACCCAACATACACTCTACTCATAAACACATCACCACCCCCTCTAAGTCACATCCTCCTCTCACAAACAAAACTACGCTCAATATATCTTCTAGCCCAACCTTCTGACTCATCTCTAACTTCTTCAACTACTCCTTCCAATGCACTACCCTATCTCCCATCCTATACATCTATCAATATATCCTCTACACCCACTCTCTCATTTATCCCAAACCCCATACCACTACGATGATTGCCAAAATAACCCTTTCTAGACTCTCTCCTACTCTGCCCCTCCTTGTATCATCTGACACCTCTTTTACTATACCGATCCCCTAAAACAAACCTTTCTAAACTCTTTCCTCTGAGTCCTCCCCTCCAAAACTCATTTTTACTCATCCAAAAGCTCCTCCTATTGCTAAGACCTAAAATAAATAAATAAATAAAATCTTTCAGTCTTTTATCCCTTTACTATCCTTTTCAATCGAAATTAACGACTAACATGTTCACTTCTCAAATTCCATATTAAACTATACTAATATACTACCCAAATAACTGAATAACATATCCACTACTCAAATTACTTCATATTTTTTGACCATACTAAATTTCAACAGTAATCCTTTATGGGTTCCGGAGTGGCGTGCTACTCGCCAGAAAAGCTATTCAACACCCATCAGGGGTAACAAGTGCTATATGAATGCAAATCTTTCTTCCCCTTTTATCCCTCCGCTATCCTTCTCACTCCAAGTAACTGACTAATATCCACCACTGAAATTACTTCATATTTCACCATATTAATTCACCACTAATCCTTTGTAGGCTTCCTGAATAGCGTGCGTCAACAAGCGCTATATAAATACAAACATTTGTCCTCCTCTATCCTTCTGCTATCATTCCAAATCCAAATAACTGACTAACCTATCCACCACTTAAAATGTACTTGCATGTTTCACTATACTAATTCAACACTAATCCTCTATGGGTCCCGGAGTAGCGTGCTAGTCGCAGAAAAAGCGCTTGAACGCCTCGTCAGGTGTAGTAAGCGCTATATAAATGCAATTACAATAAAATACAATACAATATGCTACTGTGACATCTCCTAAAGTCAGAGTTCAAAGGTTTCCCTGTAAAAAGGACACAGATTAGTAGTGGGATTCTCAGGCCTTTCGTCAGTCCAGTGATCGAGTTCGATTTGCGCCTTTTTTCCATAGTGCCGGCACTCCTAGCCCTTGTGTCTCTTATCTCACTATGGACTTCCACCCGCTGTCATCAAATTGTCGGGGAATGCGCTTCCATTGGACTTGGCTGAACTTGTTGGCAGCAGGTGGAGCTGAGAAGAAGAAAAGAGTTGGCCCACCCCGTAAAGCCCTTTGCTATATTGTACATATTGCCCAGCCGAAATGTTATTGCCTCAGGAACCAGTGCTTAATTTATAAAAGAATAAGTATTGGGGCCGTTGTCAGGAGGCCACTGTAGCTTGCACCACCCATTGCCCCTTCCAGCGCAGCTAATGACAGTACCAACACAACTATTAACCATCATATCTCTACAAGTGTGACAACACAGACAACACAAACTATTTAAGGCGTATAAGAATGGCATGAGTTGCAGATATTTGGCATTTATTATGTATATTGAATTAATAAGCAACTGTTGTTGTGCTCATCTCTAAATTAGACAAACAGCTGCACCATGTGGCAGACTGTCATACTCGCCGGTGTTGACATTTAAGTGCCAGTGCCGAGCCCCGAAAACCACCAGCTCAAATTAAGCATCAACCGAAACCCTCCCAGAATATGTCAAATTGTATTGAGAGTAGGAATGGAGACAAGGAAACTATTTAGGGAAATGTGAAGAGAAAAATATGCTTACAAAACTCGAATTTCCCTAAAAGGACTCCGGCTAAACTGACCCTCTCAAACTTGGAAAAGAAAGGTACTTTCCTGCCTGTTATGTTGAGACAAAATGCACTTTGCCTGCTAACAGACATATTAAAATAGGTATTCCAGTGTTGGCCGGAAGCCATGTTCTAAGGATTAACTTTACAGCTTTGTAACAGAGGAATATTGGGCAACCATGGTTCTGTCTATCAGTAAACATGTCTTTTGCTGTTTGAGTGCTTGGAGAGAAGTGATTCTGTTCTACAAGTTGCTGCTACCCCAGCTAGATTGTAACCTCCCACTTGTGTGTTATTGGGTGAACTTTGATGACCTGTACCAGGTTGTTGGTGACCTCTGCCCAGGGCAGGACTGGGAACAGCAACCAGCCCTGGCAGATTGCTGCTTGACCAGCCCTGGGAGGGGGGGGGGGGGCGGTGCTAGCAAGAATCACCACTCCCACTTTTGTTACAGGGGGCCGATATTGCAGGACTGCTGCAAAACTGCCCCCCAGTGAGAAAAATGGCCCCCACAGGCACAAAACCGGCCCCCACCCCTCCGGCCCACCAGGGAAATCCCCAATGCCTGCTAAAGCCAGTCTGGCCCTGCCCCTTCCCAGGTCAACTGTGAACTGCTGGCATTTCTGCAAAACCTGCTTGTAAAGTGCCTAGAAGCTGATAAGATCAAGTAAAACCAGCATTAGAAATGCAATAGGTCTCACATTTTTTTGAGTTACAGCTACTGGCAGTGCTCAACATCTACCAGACAGATATTGGCACTTTGCAGGTGCCCAACAGAGCATTGCTCCGTGAAACTGCCTGAAAGCCTAAAACGATGTTGATAGCCTACAAAATAAAAAGGCTGATCAGGATGACCAGGAGGAACCTTGGACGTATTGGGATGGCCAACACAAGCAAACAGTGAGTGAAATCGCTTGGGCGTGACCCAAGCACGCAAAGGCTGGAGAATCAGACCCAATGCACCAATAAACACCCCGTATTTCTAAATGGCACAACAATGAATAAATGGCAATTCATGGGCATGCCAAAAGCAGATAGAGAAGATAACAACAGGTCTTGCAGACAGTTCATGCACGCTGCCTAGGCTTGACCTAAAAAGAAAACCTGTTTGAAGAATCCACGATAACTAATTCACTTGGAGGAATTTCAGGTCTCATCTGAGATGAAGAGAAACTCGCTGACCATTTTATCAAGGAGAACTGAGGTTCTGAAGATATCAAAGAAGAAGATTTCCTAGACAACACATTTTGCCATTAAAACCCTTATAGAGGTGAGCGTGTATCAGCCTTTCAACAATGGAAGGTAAACAGTTACAAGAACGCGGGCAGAGCCAGGCGTGTTCCAACTTCACAGGTGCGACCATGCTTGCCTTAACCACACATATGAATAGTTAAGGCAGTGCGTAGTCTAGTTGGTAACTGGCGGAAGCAGGAAGGATCGGAAGAGGACTCAACGCAGTGAGGTAAGTGGGGCTGGGGCTGAGGCCGGCTTTTGGAGGGGGTTAGTTTGTATGTTTTTTTTGGGGGGGGGGTTTGGGGTAGTTTTCAGGGCAAGGGGGGTTTGGGGTAGTTTTCAGGGTGGGGGTCAAGGCAGTTTTTAGGGCTGGGTGTAGCTTTCAGGCCTAGGGGAAGGGGGTTGTTTTTTAGGAGTGAGGGGGTGGTTCTAGATGTCAGAGCGGGGGCTTGGGGCAGTCTTAGGGCTCAGGGGGCAGGTATCGTAATACTTTTTAAGGCTTAGGGGGTGTTGGACTTGGGCCTTAGGGCAGGTTCACCCCTAATCTTTTTGCTTTTATTTGTGACCCAGTGTTAGTGATTTTTGGGTCTTGGCGCACTTTTTCCCTGTGTCCCAGAGTAAAGTGCGTGCGTGTAGTATGGCTGGCCTGCCCTCCCATAGGAATGCATGGGGAATGTGTGTGTCCATGTTAGTTCCTGATGTGTGGGGAGTGCAGGCTCGAGTTTGGTATGTGTGAACTCGTGAGAATGAATGCTGCGCAATGGTATGTGCGGCTTGTATGTGTCTAGAAGGGAAGTGCTACTTCTGGACATTGATGTATGTGTGCAGTGAGGGTGCTGGAGCATGATTGGCTGGAGCTGGCTGGCATGCCAGGCTCCAGGAAGTCTGGATGGGTCTGCCCGGTGGTGAGTGTGAGATCAGCATGAGTGATGTGTGGGAGGAGTGCACCTGGGTCCTGGATGGGCTGGGTTTTTCCCCACACAATGCTGGCTCCGCCCCCCTGTGGTTTGTCTAACGACCCAAGCCTCCCCAGTGAATGAAAGGGGTGGTTGGGCCATCAAGGGTACTCCCAAGCCAGCTGCAACTGGTTTCCCCCCACCCTGCACCCTGAAACAAAGGATTTCTCTGTATAAAAATGGGGCTGTGTCCCCACAGAAGTTGTTCTCTTCCAGGATCCTTGCCAGAGGGGGCTGTTGCTGCTGCTGGGGCCAGGAGGACCGCCACTTGGCTTGTCTCCCTGCCTGGAGACCCAGTGTGCTGGCTCTGGCCCTGCCTTGCCCCCCCCTGCCTGCCTCCAGACCCTGCTGGAGCTTTGCTGTTGCCTGGGAGCGCTGTTCCCCTGTCCTTTAGCGCAGGGGAGCGCTGTTTATTTTCCTTAGCGCTGAGGAGTGCTTTATTTGAGCCCTTGGCGCTTGAAAGCGCTTCATTTTGGGTGCCTAGCGCTTGGGAGCACTTTTTGTGCAGCCGGTGCCCACCCGGCATCTGCCCGTTTTATTTTGCCGATTTTCGGCATAGCGAGTGCCTACCTCGCTTTATATTTAATTTGGAAGCCGGTGCCCACCCGGCATTGCCCCGGTTTATTTAATTATTTAAAAGCCGGTGCCCACCCGGCATTGCCCCGAAATCACCGCCGCAGCCCAGATACAGTGAAGCCGTTGCCGGGCCGCTGCCTAGTGCGACCCGGAAGTCCCGCCTCCGTATCCCCAGGGCCGCGCTGTCATTGGCGGCCCCAGAGGAAGTCAGGCGGATTGCCGTGTGACGGGGCCAGGCCGGAGAAGCAGGAAGCCGCCTGCCGCGTCTTTCCGAGGCTCCCGCGTGAGAGGGAGCCCCGGAGTAACAGAGGAGCTACGAGACCGTCCCTCCAGCCGGGGCGAGACCCGGTAAGTGCCGGTAAAGGGAGAGGGGCGTCGGGACACATTGTCGGTGTCCGCCCCTCCCCCGTAGCGCGATCCCACGCTCGCTGTTGTGTGGAGCCTCGATAGGCTCCTGGGGGCATTTGACACTGTTCCGAGTCCCCCGGGAGGGACTCCAACGCGGGGCCATATTTGTTTAGAGCCACGAGAGGCTCTTGGGCAATATTCATTTCTCGAGTCCCCCCAGAGGGACTCCACCGCCCTGGGCATTGATAGAGAAAGCTCCCAGCCCCCATTTGTTTTAGAGCCTAGAGAGGCTCTTTGAGTGCCATAGTTTATTTAGAGCCCACACGAGGCTCGAGGGGGCAGTTCTTGGTTCAGAGCCCAGAGAAGGCTCACAGCGCCCACATTTGTTCTAGAGCCCCAGAGAGGCTCTTGGGCGTCATTCATTGTTCTTGAGCCCACGAGGCTACAACGTTGCCCATTTGTGATTCACAACTGTCCAGCACTTAGTGGACAGTTGCTACGTTTAGGCTTGTGTGCTGTGCTGCCTGCGCAGCTTCCCTGACATTGAGACTCAGGGCATTTCAGCCCTTGCAAGGCCAGTTGGCCTGAGGGACATTTCTAGTGTTGTGCTACATGCACCCTGCGCAATTTATGATTTACTGCTTATGTGATTTCTGCGCAAATGTTCTACCTGCACCTCTGAATGTGTTTTAATGTTTCATGTGCAATTGTCTATGTTATTACCTTTGCTAAAAGTGACCTGCTTAGGTGATTCTTTATGTTTTTATTCCCCTTTGCTAAAAGTGACCTGCTTAGAGGAATGTTTGTTTACCTTTGCTAAAAGTGACCTGCTTAGGTAATTGTTTATGTTTTTATTCCCCTTTGCTAAAAGTGACCTGCTTGGAGGATTGTTTGATATTACCTTTGCTAAAAGTGACCTGCTTAGGTAATTGTTTATGGTTTATTCCCCTTTGCTAAAAGTGACCTGCTTAGAGGATTGTTGATGTTTTATTGCCTTTGCTAAATGTGACTTGCTTAGGTGATTATTTTAGGTTTCCTTCCCTTTGCTAAATGTGACTTGCTTAGGTGATGGTTTTCCTTCTTTAGGTCCTGATGATAAGGTCCTAGTTCCCTGCGTGATTTCCCTACAGTGTTTAGGGTGGCGTAGGAGGTATTTACCCTTTACCAGTAGTTACTGGTTGTATGCTACGTTTACTATTTCTGTGTTACAGTCATTATATGTTTATGTGCTAAGTGTTATACCTACAAGTGCTATTTCTAAAAAGTGCATACCCCTGACAGTGGTCCAGGTGGCCCTGTCCTGTACATAATCCCTTGTAAATCTTGCCCGTGCCTGTTGGCACATTGTAAAGTGTGTGTGTTATCTAATGTGTTTTTATTATTATAATACAAAGGCTATTTTTGATATAACCTTGTGTGGAGTTTCCTTGGTGGTGGGCCTAGGGTGTTGTCGCTGGGGTGCGCGCGCAAACGCTTTACACATCGCCTCTGAGATTAGCCTTGCTGCTCGCGTCACGTTACCTAGAGGGTGAGCAGGGGTTATCTTGGCGTGTAACCCCTTGCCCTGACTTAGAAATGGTGATCCCTGACTGACTTTGGCGTGAGCCTTGGCCGGCCGGGGGTCCCGTTTCTAACATTGGTGGCAAGCGGTGCGGATTGGACTTGCGTTTGCGCTGTACCACAGTGGCGACAGGCCACACTACAAAACTCTGCAATTTTAGATAACCACATTTTGGGGATTATTGTTTTTTTAGGTGAAGTTTAAGTATTGCTTCTCCTGATAGGTGTCATTTTGTAATTTCTGTCCAGTACATTTGTTCCCCGCCCTGCTTACAGAGTTTGGTACCTGTGTCTTTATGGTCAGGTTGAGAAGTCAGGGGTGGTAGAAACTGCCTTACCAGTCCGAGGGGAGGGTGTGTGTGAATGAGTGGTGTGTTACACTGGACAGAGGAGTGCAAGTTCTCTGAGATAGGAATCTTGCTGAATTTTGTAATTGTGTACTCCTGTGTAAGCTCAGACCCCCAGGTTCCCTGTGTCAAACTCTTCTTGAGAACGTCCGCCAAAATGGAGCCTGTTTTTGATCTCTGTTGTCTTTTTAGGTACAGTAGGGCAGAGCTGGTCAGATTCTGTGAAGAGGGCGGCATGGAGGTGAGTGAGTTGGATACTCAGTCCCAGCTTAGGGATAGCCTGATCCTATGGCAAAAGGGTCAGTGGGATCTTGAGCACAGTGAGAGAGATAGGGCCCGGGCCGCACGCCATGAGGGTGGTGAGTCTGTGGAGAGCCCTGAAGAATGTGAGTTGTATGATGATGACAGTGGATGGATATCAGCAGATAGTGAGGACCCCATAGATAGGGAGTCCCTTGCTGGGTCCAGTGTCAGTACCAGTGCCCCATCCCTTTCCCTGTCCCCAGAGGATTGGTTAGATAGGAAGGAAGAGAGGGAGCATCAGCTAGCGATGGAACAGCTCATGTTAGAGCATGCCCAGGCTATGGCGCAGCTGGGTGTCAAGAAACAACAACTAGAGGTGGAGAGAGCCCTAGCGTGGGAGAGGATAGAGGTGGAGAGAAGGGCCATCATCCGTGAGAGCGCAGCCCTAGAAGATAGACTCTCCCCTGCCCACAGTTGTAATTGACTGGATTCCCCAGGGAGGGTGGAGTCCAGTGGTGGCAGCTTTTTAAATATAAGTGTAGACAGTCCCACTCCCAGTTCCCCGAGTATGGTACCTGTTTCCCTAGAAGAGGAGTATAGGTTGCAGTTCAGGGACAGTAGGAAACTGTCTCACCAGTCTTGGGAGGAGTTTACAGAGGACTGTCAGTGTGCACTGATTGAGTGGTTAGAGGTTCCCACGGGACATGATTTTGACAAACTGTTTTGTCTTATTCTCAAGGAACAGGTGCTCAGTCATTGTCGGCCGGAGTTGCGGCAACACCTGTTGGGGTTGACCTTTGATCCTTGGGAGCTTGCAAAGGAAGCAGACCGATGGGACAGTGCGAGAGGTTCTTTAGAGTCACTAGTGGGTGATTCCAACAATAGTGGGTCAGGTGTCCTCCAGCCCAGCGTGGTGGAGGAGGGTGAGAGTAGCCCAGCTAGGTCCCAGGTTAGTGAGGAGGGTGTAGGGGCTTACTACCTGTCTCAGTGGAGCAGGAGTGAGTGTGTGACCGAGAGTCCCCAGACGCCCGAAGCCCTGTCACAGAGCCTGGATGGTTTCTTTAGGGAACACCAGGATGGGAACCTAGGCTTGCCTGTTAGTTCACTTGAGGGAGATCTCCTAGTGTGTGGAGGACCTGGAGCATCTGTAAGCGGAGCTTCTATGGTTCTAGAGTCTGGCAGTACCGCTCCGGTAGGGAGGGTACAGGAGTCCAGCGAAAAGAGTGATTGGGGAATATTATGTGAGTCCCCAGAAGTCCTGGAGTGCCAGGCATTGGTTCCACCAAAGGTTGTAGACCAGAGGTTGGAAGGCCAGGTTCAGGATCCGCCTGACCTGAAGGGTGGGGCTACTGTAATCAGTGTCCTGACCAGTTCTTTTTCCAGAGGTACCGCCCCGGTTGGGAGGGAGCAGGACTCTGGAAGGGGGTGCAGAGGGTGGGAGAGCCCACCTCTGACCCCCGTGCAACCTGAGGGGTTAAACCCTAGGTTGGGAGAATGGTGTTCTGAGGGGACCCCTCGCAGGAGGAGGAGGAACCCTGGGAGAAGAGGTAAGGGGAGGAGAGCCTTCCCTGAGACTCCTGGTCCGCCTGAGGTTGTAGACCCTAGGCTGGAGAACCAGTGGCAGTCTAGCCCTGTCTTGCAGACAGGAAGGGTGGAGAATGGCTATTATGTGCCAGGGGTTACTACCCCCCACTTTGTGAGTAGGCAGGATCCAGTGGTACCTAGGTGGCCTAGGGCCTGGTCCTGGCCGAGGGCAGCTGGAGAGTATCAGTGGGGTACCCCAGTTAGTCCCTACAGTAGTTTTAGAAGGAACCCTAGTGGTTCACCGTGGCGTAAAACAGGAGGGTGTCCCTGCAGTTGTGGGCCCGCGTCCGTGTTTTATTGCCCCAAGCAGGGAAGTCCATCACGGTGGTGATTGGTCTGCCCTGCGTTTTGGCTGGAAGGGGGTTGTGTTGGACTTGGGCCTTAGGGCAGGTTCACCCCTAATCTTTTTGCTTTTATTTGTGACCCAGTGTTAGTGATTTTTGGGTCTTGGCGCACTTTTTCCCTGTGTCCCAGAGTAAAGTGCGTGCGTGTAGTATGCCTGGCCTGCCCTCCCATAGGAATGCATGGGGAATGTGTGTGTCCATGTTAGTTCCTGATGTGTGGGGAGTGCAGGCTCGAGTTTGGTATGTGTGAACTCGTGAGAATGAATGCTGCGCAATGGTATGTGCGGCTTGTATGTGTCTAGAAGGGAAGTGCTACTTCTGGACATTGATGTATGTGTGCAGTGAGGGTGCTGGAGCGTGATTGGCTGGAGCTGGCTGGCATGCCAGGGTCCAGGAAGTCTGGATGGGTCTGCCCGGTGGTGAGTGTGAGATCAGCATGAGTGATGTGTGGGAGGAGTGCACCTGGGTCCTGGATGGGCTGGGTTTTTCCCCACACAATGCTGGCTCCGCCCCCCTGTGGTTTGTCTAACGACCCAAGCCTCCCCAGTGAATGAAAGGGGTGGTTGGGCCATCAAGGGTACTCCCAAGCCAGCTGCAACTGGTTTCCCCCCACCCTGCACCCTGAAACAAAGGATTTCTCTGTATAAAAATGGGGCTGTGTCCCCACAGAAGTTGTTCTCTTCCAGGATCCTTGCCAGAGGGGGCTGTTGCTGCTGCTGGGGCCAGGAGGACCGCCACTTGGCTTGTCTCCCTGCCTGGAGACCCAGTGTGCTGGCTCTGGCCCTGCCTTGCCCCCCCCTGCCTGCCTCCAGACCCTGCTGGAGCTTTGCTGTTGCCTGGGAGCGCTGTTCCCCTGTCCTTTAGCGCTGGGGAGCGCTGTTTATTTTCCTTAGCACTGAGGAGTGCTTTATTTCAGCCCTTGGCGCTTGAAAGCGCTTCATTTTGGGTGCCTAGCGCTTGGGAGCACTTTTTGTGCAGCCGGTGCCCACCCGGCATCTGCCCGTTTTATTTTAGGTTTAAAGCATTTTATTAAAGCATAAAAAACACGGGAAGGGAAGTAGGAGGTCAAGGTTACATACAGTACAAAAAGAAGTAAGTTGCAGTAATTCTAGAGAGAAATGGGGAGGTCGGCAGTCCCGGAGGGGGAAAAAGGGCAAATGCTGTAAGGCAAGAAGGCCGTGCGAATAACCCTCCAATAGTCCCCAACCTCCCAAGCAAAGCTAAGCTGAGCAGCGTCCCGCAACACATCGTAAACAACACAGTCCCTCCGAGTCCCCCACCCCCAGAAGAAGAAAAAGAAGAAAAACAATACCCCAACATCCCCGTCCAATAGCCCATTATAAACCTTTCACCCCAACCACCCACCCCCAGGCCCCAGTCCCCTCGATCCCATCCCTCCTAAACCGCTGGAGCCGCCGGCGGCGTCAGCCTAAGAAGGCGTAGGTACCTCGGACATGTGATCTCGTGAAATTCCGTGGACAACAGTGCCAAGAAAGGGTGCCAGAGCTCCTCGAACTGGTCCCCCCTGCCCGCCACTGTGAGCGACATCTTCTCCATACCCAGTACCTGCCAGAGTCTATGTAACCAGCCAGTGACAGAGGGGGCAGTGGGGGTGCGCCAATGCACAAGGATATTTTGAACCGCTGAGCCCAGCGCAATAGCAATCTGCCTACCCCTGCGGGACTTCAGCGGGTACATCAAATCGTTGGGAAGGCCTAGCAGGACATAAGCCGGGAAGCGCGGGAGTTCAACCTCAAAGTGCCTGTCCACCTCATCTAAGACCTCTTTCCAATAAGCAGACAATATCGGGCATCCCCAGAGAATGTGCGATAGAGTACCCTCCTGGCCGCAGCCTCGCCAGCAACCCTTGTCCGTGAGTTTGTGCATCTCGTAAAGCCTCTCCGGGGTGTAATACCAATAGGTGGACACCTTGGTAAAAGTCTCCGTCAGCCCAGTGTGGTACGCAGAGTGCCTCGCCCGATATGCGATCCCGTCCCACTCTTTGTGGCTCAGGGTTCTGCCCAACTCTCTGTGCCAGCGCTCTCTGCCCGGGTTGTGGTAATGAAACGGCGGGGGTTGGAGAAATTTATAGAGATCAGTGATAAGCTTGGCATCCGAGGTCCGGGTCACCAGCCACCGCTCGTAAGGCGTGATTTGACGGGCTGCGACGTCGCGCACTTGGGGCTGGAGAGCCCAGTGACGGACCTGCATATAACGCAGTCTGTCCATCTCCGGCAGACCAAAATCCCGCCGGAGTTGTTGGAAAGGGAGCACCCCCTCCGGCCCGTAAATCTGAAAGAGCGCCCTGCAACCCGCACTCACCCAGCGAGAGAAAGCCCCCGGTTCCAAGCCCGGAGTAAAGTCTGGGTTACCAACTATGGGCGTGAACGGTGACGGGAAAGTAGTCAGCTCGCGGAGCTCACAAACCGCATCCCACACCCGTAGCGGAACCCGAGTGACAAAGGAGGCGTAGAGATTAGCCGGGCGGTGTGCGCGCCGCAGGAATGGGATCTCTTGAAGGGTGCGACCCGCAACCGCCTGATCTTGAAAGAGCCAGTGCTTGTCCGAATCCCACCTGCTCCATTCCACCAAATACCGGAGTTGCGCCGCTTGAAAATACTTCCGGAGGTCCGGAATACCGAGACCCCCCGCCTCCGGTGCCAGCGTGGAAAGAACCCTCTTCATCCGGGGCTTGCGGCCTTGCCACACGAAACGGGAAATGTCAGCTTGCGCTTGCTGTATCCAACCCACAGGGGGCTGGAGAGGCAGGGCGCGAAAAAGATACAAGATCTGGGGCAGTACCGTCATCTTCACCGCTGCGATACGGCCCAGCCACGAGAGCAGGCCCTTGCCCCATCGGCCGAGTTCCTCCTTAATCTTCTTGCTAAGAGAAGAATAGTTGGCTTCGACCATCACGGGCAGCGAAGGAGCAAGCAGGATCCCCAGGTACGGCACCGTGGAAGAGGACCACTGCATAGGGAAAAGACGCTGGAGGTCACGCCTGGTGTCCGCGGAAAGCGACACATCCAGGGCAGCCGATTTAGACATGTTCATTTTAAAGCCGGCCACACGTGCAAAGGCGTTCAGTTCCCGGACGCAGGCAGGGAGTGATCGCCTGGGGTCATCCAGGGTCAGCAGGACATCATCCGCATACAGGCTAACCGTGTGGGTATACTGACCCATCCTAACCCCAATAGCATCCGGATTGTCGCGAATCCTCTGAGCGAACGGCTCCATATAGAGGGCGAACAAAAGCGGCGAGAGGGGGCATCCCTGTCTCGTACCACGCTCAATGGCAAAACTACTAGAGCTGTGCCCGTTGACCCGCACCGACGCTGACGGTCTCCTATAGCAATTGAAGACCATGGAGCGGAACTTCTCGCCGATCCCCAGTTTCCCGAGAACCAGCTCAAGGTACGGCCAATGAACCCTATCAAAGGCCTTCTCCGCATCGACCGACAGCAACATCCGTTCCCCCGGGACGCGTGAGGCCTTTTCTAACACATGCCTCACCCTCTTGGTGTTGTCGACCGTCTGCCTACCGGGCACAAAGCCAGCCTGGTCCGCCTCCACCAGGCCCGGCAAGTGCAGTCCAAGTCTGGCCGCCAGGATCCCCGTGTAGAGCTTAAGGTCCACATTCAGAAGCGAAATAGGCCGATATGAACCGCACAGGGTCCGATCCTTCCCAGGCTTCGGAATAACCGACACCGTCGCGGAAAGAAGGTCCGGCGGAATGGCCCCCGGCTCAGAGAAGGAGTTGAACAGGCGAGTCAGTATAGGCGCCACAGTGGAGCAGAAGGTCTTGTAAAACAAGGCCGTGTAGCCATCCGGGCCCGGGGCCTTGCCGTGCTTCAATCGTGCTATAGCGGAGATGACTTCCTCCACATGGATGTTCCTCTCCAGATGGTCCGCCTGGGCGGGCTCCAGAGACGGGAGGGTCACAGACTCCAGATAGGCCTCAGCTTCTCCCGGTGGGGAGGGCTCCGCGGCATATAGCGCCTCGTAAAAGCTACGGAAAGAATCCGCCACATCCGCGGCACCGGAAACCGGGACCCCATCCATGCCCACTATCTCCTTCACCACATTGCGTTGTCGCGCAGCCCTGAGCCGATGGGCCAGAAGCTTACCGCATCTGTCTCCGCCCGTATAAAAGGCATGCTTCAGACGCAACGCAGCATATTCCGCCCGATCTAGATCTAGCGCAGAGAGGAGTTTCCTCGCCGCCTTCAGCTGCCTCCAGACCCGGGGAGCCCCCGTGCGGCGGTGAACCTGCTCAAGTTCTCTAACTTGCGCCGTCAATTCGTCTCTCTTAACCTGCCGCTCCCTGTTCTCCGCCGAGGAAATGGAAATAAATTCCCCCCTGAGGACCGCCTTCAAGGCTGCCCACTGCGTCGCTAGAGACGTGTCGGAATTGCTATTATGGACCAGGTACTCCTGAATGACCTCCCCCACTCGCGTCACCACCGACGTCCTATGTAGGAGCGTATCCCGAAGCCGCCACATCCCTCTAGAGGGGGGGGTTGCCGGCCAAGCAAAAACTCCGGAAACCGGCGCATGATCGGACAGGGACAAGACCCCGATGTCTGCCGCTGTGGCGGCCAAGCGAAGCGGGCCGCTCACCAAGAGATAGTCCAACCGCGAATAAGTACGGTGCGCATGGGAGAAGTACGAATAGTCCCTATCGGTGGGGTGCATTGTGCGCCAGAGATCATGCAGATCCATCTCAGCAACCTGGTCTCGCACCACCCGAGAAAGCTCCCCCGTCTGCGGAAAGCGTTGGGCAGACCTATCCAAAGCCGAGTCGAAGACCACATTGAGGTCTCCCCCCAGGACAACATGGCGATCGGGCGAGGCAGTGACATCCACCAACACTGATGCCAGGAAACGATCTTGGTGGTCATTCGGGCTGTAAACGGAGCCGACCGTGAAGGTGATACCTCCAAGCCGCATGCGATACACTAGGAGCCTCCCCTTCCGCTCGGCATATTTATACAACACCTCTCCCCTGAAGGAGCTAGCTAAAAGAATGGCCACACCCGCAGTCTTGGTCGCCGCCGAAGAGAAGAATTGGGTGGGGAACTTAGCAGAGCGCAACCTATGACAATCATTGGATAGTAAATGGGTTTCCTGCAAAAGGCAAATGTCCGCCTGCGTCCCCTCCAGCAGGGAAAGGATCGCCCTACGCTTCACAGGGTTGTTCAGACCCTTAACATTAAGGGTCACCACCTTCAAGGACGGCATCGCTCCCAGGGGACCGAAGCGCTAAGCAGCAAGTGAGGGAACAGCGGAGAGGGCGCGCGGGGCAGGTGTGCAGGGAAGGCCAGAACCGGCCTCGCGTGCGCATGGGCAATATCAGACGGGACCCCAGCTACAACAAACCAACTCCCAAACCCTCCCGGAACCAACCCACGGCAACTAGCCAAAACCAGAAACAAAGAAAAACACCCCATAGTCTCAGTCCAGCCCGAACGGGCAAGTCTGCAGAAGTCAATCTAGTGGACGTTCAGCCACTCACCTCCAACTATCCCCCCCCACCCCCCCAGTCCCAACCCAGCATCGTAGAGGCTAAGAATCTCTCCCCCCGGAGTGAAGTTAGGCTGTCAAGGCCACACCGTCGGATTCAGGCAAGGTCCCGGCCGCCACTCTCAGGGCCTCCTCCATGTCTGCTCTGATAGTAGGGGAATCAGGGCGGCTCGCAGTCGCCGGCGAATGTCGTCTCCTCGATCCCCGCCGGCCCCGTCTCTCGGGACGTCTCCATGCGGGCGTCGCTCCGTCCTCGTCCGTGGCCGTAAGTCCCAACACCCCGCAGATGTCTTGGAGGGAGCGCAGCTGGTGTAACACTCCATTCCATCGGAAGATGAGACGGAAGGGGTGACCCCAAGAGTAGGGCGTCTCATGTTCCCGCAGAAAGTCCGTAGCAATCCGGAAGGACCTACGCTTCTGCAGCGTGATGGCGGACAAGTCCTGGTAGAGCGCCACGGGCCGCTCTCTGAAGGTCAAAGGCTGCTTCCTGCGGGCTTCTGTCATGATGCGCTCCTTCAAAGGGAAGTCCGGCAGGAACGCCAGAATATCAGGGGGGGGCGCCGATGATTGGCGCTGGCGGCCCACTCTGTGCGCTCTGTCTATGCGAATCGGGAAGTCCGTGTCTTCACCCAAAATCTCCCGGAACAGGTCCTGCAAATAGGCCACCAGATCCGATCCCTCATCTGTGGATGAAACACCCCGCACCCGGATATTGTTCCGCCTGGACCCGTTCTCGAGGTCTTCAGAGTGGGCCTGGAGCTCGACACATTGCTCCCGTAGGCGGAGAACGTCCTGTTGGAGATGGACTATCTCCTCATCGCGGCGCTGGGCCGCCGTTTCCACCGAGTCCACACGTTCGCCAAGGCCCTCAACCTCTCTGCGCACCTCACGGACTTCGCTGGCTACCTCGCTCTTGAGCGTCTGGAAGTCCTCCCTGAGGGAGCTGAATAAGTCTTCCATAAAGGACCTCGTGACCGGTGGTTCGCCTCCAGTGGCGTCTGCCGAGGCCCGAGAGGGCCCCGGGGATGGTAGCGTCCTGTCCCGCTGCTGCTGGGCCCTGCTGAGCATGTCTGGCAGGGTGCGTTCCCCTCTTTTCGCGCCTCCTCTCCCAGTCATCCTGGTCTCCGCAATGGGCAAGGCTCAGGGCCGGCCGCCGCAGATGCGTCCAGTCACTCGGGGGCACCAGATGTGAAGGCCCCGCCGAGGACAAGGGTGATGCGTCACAGGCGACAAGATGGCGGTTCAGGCCAGGGCGAGACGAGCACAGTGCCGTCGAAAGCGAAAGCAGGGCCAAAGTCAGGGTCCTTCAGTGGGTCACCCTCAAGGAAGGTAGTGCGGGAGCCAGGGCGAAAGGAGGCACTCGTTCGACAAGGGCGCGGGGAGGGTCGCCTGCTCCAGCACCCCAGTGACAAGATGGCGGAAGAGCGAAATCCGGGAGGGCGGCCCAGGCCGGCAAGACCGCCGGAGACCCCCGGGTTGCAATGGGCCAGGAAAGATCAAAGCCAATGTCCCACAATTGTACCGGGGGGTATGCTCAGATCAGCTGCAGCTCAAACTCCGCCGCCTCTCGCCTCCAGGTTCGGGATCTGCGTTGCAGCACACACCGACTGCAGCGGTGAAAGGAGAACGCACCAGCGGGGATCCAGGGTCCACTGTTCTCCGGCGACTCTGGTCACGTAGGCTCCGGTCGGCGGGACCCGCACTCTACAGAGCACATCGGGTCCGATCCCTCGGGAACACCCGCACTCAGCACTCGGCCCAGCCGAGGCGCCCGGACAGCTCCACAACACGCTCCGCCCTCAGGCACCTCTCCGTGGCCCGCTCCAAGCTCTTCTCCGTGGGCCGATCTACGAAGAGACTTTCAGGGCACTTCCACCAGGGCGATAGGAGACAGAGTAGCATCAAAATGTGCCCCAGGAATTCCGGCACAGCACCCCCGCCCGCAGAGCAGCTGCGGGGGGAGAGAAGCGCAGGAATCGGGGCGCGAGCTGGGCCGGGCCGGAGGAGCTACGGGAGGAAGCGTCCGCTCACACCGCCATCTTGGCCACGCCCCCCTGCCCGTTTTATTTTGCCGATTTTCGGCATAGCGAGTGCCTACCTCGCTTTATATTTAATTTGGAAGCCGGTGCCCACCCGGCATTGCCCCGGTTTATTTAATTATTTAAAAGCCGGTGCCCACCCGGCATTGCCCCGAAATCACCGCCGCAGCCCAGATACAGTGAAGCCGTTGCCGGGCCGCTGCCTAGTGCGACCCGGAAGTCCCGCCTCCTTATCCCCAGGGCCGCGCTGCCATTGGCGGCCCCAGAGGAAGTCAGGCGGATTGCCGTGTGACGGGGCCAGGCCGGAGAAGCAGGAAGCCGCCTGCCGCGTCTTTCCGAGGCTCCCGAGTGAGAGGGAGCCCCGGAGTAACAGAGGAGCTGCGAGACCGTCCCTCCAGCCGCCGCGAGACCCGGTAAGTGCCGGTAAAGGGAGAGGGGCGTCGGGACACATTGTCGGTGTCCGCCCCTCCCCCGTAGCGCGATCCCACGCTCGCTGTTGTGTGGAGCCTCGATAGGCTCCTGGGGGCATTTGACACTGTTCCGAGTCCCCCGGGAGGGACTCCAACGCGGGGCCATATTTGTTTAGAGCCACGAGAGGCTCTTGGGCAATATTCATTTCTCGAGTCCCCCCAGAGGGACTCCACCTCCCTGGGCATTGATAGAGAAAGCTCCCAGCCCCCATTTGTTTTAGAGCCTAGAGAGGCTCTTTTAGTGCCATAGTTTATTTAGAGCCCACACGAGGCTCGAGGGGGCAGTTCTTGGTTCAGAGCCCAGAGAAGGCTCACAGCGCCCACATTTGTTCTAGAGCCCCAGAGAGGCTCTTGGGCGCCATTCATTGTTCTTGAGCCCACGAGGCTCCAACGTTGCCCATTTGTGATTCACAACTGTCCAGCACTTAGTGGACAGTTGCTACGTTTAGGCTTGTGTGCTGTGCTGCCTGCGCAGCTTCCCTGACATTGAGACTCAGGGCATTTCAGCCCTTGCGAGGCCAGTTGGCCTGAGGGACATTTCTAGTGTTGTGCTACATGCACCCTGCACAATTTATGATTTACTGCTTATGTGATTTCTGCGCAAATGTTCTACCTGCACCTCTGAATGTGTTTTAATGTTTCATGTGCAATTGTCTATGTTATTACCTTTGCTAAAAGTGACCTGCTTAGGTGATTCTTTATGTTTTTATTCCCCTTTGCTAAAAGTGACCTGCTTAGAGGAATGTTTGTTTACCTTTGCTAAAAGTGACCTGCTTAGGTAATTGTTTATGTTTTTATTCCCCTTTGCTAAAAGTGACCTGCTTGGAGGATTGTTTGATATTACCTTTGCTAAAAGTGACCTGCTTAGGTAATTGTTTATGGTTTATTCCCCTTTGCTAAAAGTGACCTGCTTAGAGGATTGTTGATGTTTTATTGCCTTTGCTAAATGTGACTTGCTTAGGTGATTATTTTAGGTTTCCTTCCCTTTGCTAAATGTGACTTGCTTAGGTGATGGTTTTCCTTCTTTAGGTCCTGATGATAAGGTCCTAGTTCCCTGCGTGATTTCCCTACAGTGTTTAGGGTGGCATAGGAGGTATTTACCCTTTACCAGTAGTTACTGGTTGTATGCTACATTTACTATTTCTGTGTTACAGTCATTATATGTTTATGTGCTAAGTGTTATACCTACAAGTGCTATTTCTAAAAAGTGCATACCCCTGACAGTGGTCCAGGTGGCCCTGTCCTGTACATAATCCCTTGTAAATCTTGCCCGTGCCTGTTGGCACATTGTAAAGTGTGTGTGTTATCTAATGTGTTTTTATTATTATAATACAAAGGCTATTTTTGATATAACCTTGTGTGGAGTTTCCTTTGTGGTGGGCCTAGGGTGTTGTCGCTGGGGTGCGCGCGCAAACGCTTTACACATCGCCTCTGAGATTAGCCTTGCTGCTCGCGTCACGTTACCTAGAGGGTGAGCAGGGGTTATCTTGGTGTGTAACTCCCTTGCCCTGACCTTAGAAATGGTGATCCCTGACTGACCTTGGCGTGAGCGTTGGCCGGCCGGGGGTCCCGTTTCTAACAGGGGGCAAGGTAGGTTTTAGAGCTCAGGGGGTCAGGGTAGTTTTTAGGGCTTAGGGGAGGGCGGGGTAGTTTGTAGGACTGGGGTAGGGACTTTTTTAGGACTCGGGCAAGGAGGGGGTAGTTTTAGGAGTCTGGGCAGGGCAGGAGTCAGGGGCTAAGTCTTACCTGTAAAATCTTAACCACGGATATGTCTTTACCATACATGCCGCAATGACGCATAATTTGTTGTAAGGGCATGCGTGGTAAAGGCAAATTCGTGGTTAAGACTTGCATTGTTGAGATGGCGTGGAACCAGCATGTGTGGTAAACGCATACGTGATTCCATTGCACAAATACAATAGAACAATTACATTATATACAAGAACAGCCTTGTTTTGTTCTGAGCTTTTTGAAATTCAGAAAGTGTGTTCAGCAGAATTTGGAATCAATGGTATCCGTCTTCAAAGCCTCCTTGGGAGAAAAGTCCTCAATATCTAGATGATGGGTTATGTTATGTTATGTTATGTTATTAATTTTTTATATAGCGCACGGATGCCGCAGCCAAGAGGCGTCCCGGCGCTTGGAGATCTGAATAACACAACACGAATGAGAAGGCATAGGCAAGTAAACAGACTAAATTGTGGAGAAGAGGAAGGTCTTCAAGGTCTTCCTAAAAAGAAACAGGTCTGGGATTGAACGGAGTGGAGCTGGAAGAGAGTTCCAAAGGGCAGCCGCCAGCACTGAAAACGAGCGACCACCCATTCTAGCCCGTTTAAAGCGGGGCACTGTGGCAAGGTTCAATCCAGCAGAGCGAAGAGCTCTGGCAGGAACATAGTGCAGAATAGTCTGTAAAAGAATCGGGGGAGAGGCTAGTTTAAGAATTTTAAAAGTTAAGCAGAGGGCTTTAAACTTAACTCTTTGCTCAATCGGAAGCCAATGAAGATTCCGGATAGTTTGGCGAGCTGAGACAAATTTCGGGAGGCCGACAAGCATCCTAGCGGCCGCATTCTGAACCCTCTGAAGACGGGACAGTTCGGCCTGATTTAAGCCCAAAAACAGAGAATTGGCATAGTCCAGTCTGGTAAGAACCAGAGCCTGGACCATAATCTGTCTTGTCTCAGCATCAAAAAATTTAAAAATGGGTCTCAGACAATGCAAAGTACCAAAACATACGCCAGCAACGCGTTTGGTATGGGAGATAAATGAAAGCTTGTCGTCAAACCACACCCCAAGGTTTCTGACTTCACTCACAGGGGTAGGGACAGGGCCCAGATCAGTAGGCCACCATTGATCTCCCCATAAACCACTTTCCTTACCGAAGATAATGACCTCGGTCTTAGAGGCATTTAACTGAAGCCGGTTGTTCGCCATCCAGCCAGAGACAGCTTTTAACGCTGACTGGAAGGTGGAGGCGTCCATGCTGGAGTCGCCGTTTAGTGCCACCGCCAGCTGCGTGTCATCGGCGTATGACACTAAGGAAAGACCAAAACTGTGGGCTACCTCCGCCAGAGGCTGAACATATAAATTAAATAAAGTGGGGCTGAGAGCCGAGCCTTGGGGAACACCCTGAAGAATAGAACGTGAAACCGAGACAAAAGGAGGAGTGGACACTTTGAAACCTCGATCCGTAAGAAAAGAGCGAAACCACTCGAGTGCCGTCTCTCCGACTCCAGCCTCCATCAGACGATGTAATAAAATCTGATGGGACACCGTGTCAAAGGCGGCACTGAGATCCAAAAGGATCAGTGCCGCCGTCTGACCCTGATCCATCATCTTCCTAATATGTTCCACCACAGCCAAGAGAGCTGTTTCGGTGCTATGACCTGCACGGAATCCGTTCTGGGAAATGTCCAATAGATTCATTTCTTGCAGGTGAGCAGATAGAATACGGTTAGCATATGCTTCCGCTAGCTTGGCTGGCCAAGGAAGAAGGGAAATGGGCCGATAGTGTTCTGGCTTAGTCGGATCAAGGGTAGGTTTTTTTAGGATCGGAATGACCGTCGCCTGTTTCCAGGCCTTGGGAACACTGCCCGAACTAAAGGACAGATTGATGAGGTCATGAAGGGCAGGATAGCAACATTCCGCAAGTTCTCGGAATTGAGCGGGTCGCAAGGGATCATCCGGAGAGCCGGATTTGACTTTTGTTGTCAAAGCTAAGAACTCATCCCAGGTCGGACTGGGAATGGTTAGCAGTGGTTTAGAAACCATAGATGTAGACATTTCCTCCCTGATGGGAAGCTGAGAGAATGACCTGTAGATGGCCTCCACCTTTTCAACGAAAAACGAGGCTAGATCCTCGCAGTGTGCCAAGGAGGACTCAATAGTAGCAATGTCCGTCCTCTTGCTTGTAAGGTCCTTACACACCCTGAAGATGACCTTAGAGGGGTTAGTACTATTCTTAATCTCCTGAGCATAAAAAGCAGCCCTAGCCGCACATATGGCCCGATGATACACTCTAGTGCAAGCCCTATAGGCCGCCTTGAGGTCAGTATCATACGTTTTACGCCAAGCGCGTTCTGCTTTTTTACAGGAGACTTTGAGGGCTTTAAGGGATTCATCGTACCAAGGGCTTGAAGGACTCGATCTGGTCTTACTCCACTTGGCCGGAATGAGCATATCTAGGGATTGATTGAGCCATTCACAGAAAGTATCATAGCCCCGGGAGACTTCAGTAGGAGGTGATGGATGGTATTTCATCAGTAGCTGGTGGAAATGCTCTAAATTCAAATTTCTCCAGGGACGTCTGAAACTGGCTGGGATGTTATTTTTCGGGGGAGGTAAAGTGGTGGCGATACAGATCTCAATCAAATGGTGATCAGTCCATGCCATTGGTCTAGGGGGCAGAACTGAGATATTGGTTACAAGGTTCGTCAAAACGGGATCTAATATGTGGCCGCCCGTATGTGTCGGTAGTTGTACCAATTGAGGCATTTGGAGCGCTTCAAGATCCTCCAACAAGCTGTGTACCGAGTTGGAGAGTGGAGCATCCATATGGAGGTTGAGGTCACCTAGGATTGTAAAATTAGCCGTTTTCAAAACTAGGGAGGAGATCACCTCCGGGAGGCTTTGGCGAAAAGCACCCTCGGGACCAGGGGGCCTATAGATTAGGAGTCCCGTAAACGTAAAGTGGGGATTCACTGAGATGTTAAAAAGGGCACTCTCACATCCTGGCAATGTGATGGGCTTCCATATGCAGGGGTAGCATGATTTCACCGCAGCTGCTATACCTCCACCTCTAGCGTTGCGGGGAAGGGAGTGCATAGTGTATCCCACAGGCAAGGCTAAATTCATGACCGCCATAGACTGGTCATGCAGCCAAGTTTCCGTGAAGAAAAAGATATCCGGGGCCTCATCAGTTATCAAGGTAAAAATTTCAAGAGCGTGGCAAGATAATGATCTGACATTTAAATGAAAAATTTTAAGAGAAGATTGGGTGGGAGAGACTACAGCAATATCCGATTTACTGACCACTGCAGGCCTAGCTTGCAGACCCTTGATGGGCAGAGGTAAAGGTAATTTAAAAGAACAAGAGGGGCACTGAAATGGCCCACTAAGAGGATCCAATGTGCCGTGACGGCAGACTCGTACCTGACACCGCAGTAGACGGAGATTTTCAGCAGATATCATCGTGAGTAGGCCAGAGTCCCCTGCCCTAGCCCTGCCTTAGCGCTGACGGGCGCAGACGGGCAGGACTCTGGCGAGACTCCGGCGTAGCGAAGGCGTGACCGCTACGCTAGACCGCTACGCTACGGGCGAGCATTATATAGGCGACTGGCGGTAACAAGCGCTAGCGCGCTAACCCCCGGTAGGAAGGAACCAGCCTTCCCAAGATGGCGGCGTCGTCACGTCAGAAACCACGTGATGCGGAAACCCAGGAGCCCGGACCCGCTAAGCAGCGGTGCTTGAATTTGCAATTATGTGCGGTAAGGGGCCAGGGGGGGTCGCGACAGTAGCAGGTTAAAAACAAGGCAGAATGCAACTAAGAAAAATTAAACACAAAACCAGGTATTTAAAATGTGCAGCGCAAACCACAGCACAGCGCTAGTCCAAGTAACGCTCTAAGCGCTTCTATAACGCGGTGGTCACCTTCTCCAGGCTGACCCCGTGTCCAAGCTCACCTTATGTAGGCGACTGGCGGTAACAAGCGCTAGCGCGCTAACCCCCGGTAGGAAGGAACCAGCCTTCCCAAGATGGCGGCGTCGTCACGTCAGAAACCACGTGATGCGGAAACCCAGGAGCCCGGACCCGCTAAGCAGCGGTGCTTGAATTTGCAATTATGTGCGGTAAGGGGCCAGGGGGGGTCGCGACAGTAGCAGGTTAAAAACAAGGCAGAATGCAACTAAGAAAAATTAAACACAAAACCAGGTATTTAAAATGTGCAGCGCAAACCACAGCACAGCGCTAGTCCAAGTAACGCTCTAAGCGCTTCTATAACGCGGTGGTCACCTTCTCCAGGCTGACCCCGTGTCCAAGCTCACCTTATGTAGGCGACTGGCGGTAACAAGCGCTAGCGCGCTAACCCCCGGTAGGAAGGAACCAGCCTTCCCAAGATGGCGGCGTCGTCACGTCAGAAACCACGTGATGCGGAAACCCAGGAGCCCGGACCCGCTAAGCAGCGGTGCTTGAATTTGCAATTATGTGCGGTAAGGGGCCAGGGGGGGTCGCGACAGTAGCAGGTTAAAAACAAGGCAGAATGCAACTAAGAAAAATTAAACACAAAACCAGGTATTTAAAATGTGCAGCGCAAACCACAGCACAGCGCTAGTCCAAGTAACGCTCTAAGCGCTTCTATAACGCGGTGGTCACCTTCTCCAGGCTGACCCCGTGTCCAAGCTCACCTTATGTAGGCGACTGGCGGTAACAAGCGCTAGCGCGCTAACCCCCGGTAGGAAGGAACCAGCCTTCCCAAGATGGCGGCGGCGTCACGTCAGAAACCACGTGATGCGGAAACCCAGGAGCCCGGACCCGCTAAGCAGCGGTGCTTGAATTTGCAATTATGTGCGGTAAGGGGCCAGGGGGGGTCGCGACAGTAGCAGGTTAAAAACAAGGCAGAATGCAACTAAGAAAAATTAAACACAAAACCAGGTATTTAAAATGTGCAGCGCAAACCACAGCACAGCGCTAGTCCAAGTAACGCTCTAAGCGCTTCTATAACGCGGTGGTCACCTTCTCCAGGCTGACCCCGTGTCCAAGCTCACCTTATGTAGGCGACTGGCGGTAACAAGCGCTAGCGCGCTAACCCCCGGTAGGAAGGAACCAGCCTTCCCAAGATGGCGGCGTCGTCACGTCAGAAACCACGTGATGCGGAAACCCAGGAGCCCGGACCCGCTAAGCAGCGGTGCTTGAATTTGCAATTATGTGCGGTAAGGGGCCAGGGGGGGTCGCGACAGTAGCAGGTTAAAAACAAGGCAGAATGCAACTAAGAAAAATTAAACACAAAACCAGGTATTTAAAATGTGCAGCGCAAACCACAGCACAGCGCTAGTCCAAGTAACGCTCTAAGCGCTTCTATAACGCGGTGGTCACCTTCTCCAGGCTGACCCCGTGTCCAAGCTCACCTTATGTAGGCGACTGGCGGTAACAAGCGCTAGCGCGCTAACCCCCGGTAGGAAGGAACCAGCCTTCCCAAGATGGCGGCGTCGTCACGTCAGAAACCACGTGATGCGGAAACCCAGGAGCCCGGACCCGCTAAGCAGCGGTGCTTGAATTTGCAATTATGTGCGGTAAGGGGCCAGGGGGGGTCGCGACAGTAGCAGGTTAAAAACAAGGCAGAATGCAACTAAGAAAAATTAAACACAAAACCAGGTATTTAAAATGTGCAGCGCAAACCACAGCACAGCGCTAGTCCAAGTAACGCTCTAAGCGCTTCTATAACGCGGTGGTCACCTTCTCCCAAAATGACTTCAAGAATTTAGTCTACACTAGAAAGGTAGAAAGTTTGATCAAGTAGAATCACTGATGTTAAGCTGTCTACGTGCACACACAACTGGCCTACATTTTCTACTTGGTCTGGTCCTAACCTTTTTTTCAATTAGATGTGTGGACTGGAAAACTCCTCCAATATGTATCCAACTGCTTTATATCTGATTAGATAAAAACTGCCAAATTGTCTTGCTTTACGTTTATTTGTCCTGCACAACTTCTAACCGGCCACGTGGACCCATGGGTTGGGGACAAGATGTGCATAACTAATGGTGGATCATTTTATGACATTTTGCCATTTTTTTCACAAATGTTCCATTTTCCGTTTTTTATGAAATATATTTATATGGTGATATTTTCACTTAACATTATCTTGTATAGTTTTCTTCAAAGGGCAATGATTTTCTTTTGATAATGTTATTTTTTAAATTAAACTTTGTGACACATTTAAGTCCTTTATTTCTTTTACTGTACTGTTGTTTGATTGCTTTTTTAAGCATCGCCTTCACAAATTTTCTCTGAGGGAAGGCCATGCTCCTCAGCTGAGACTACTGAGGGACCTTCTGCTTGCATGGTTTAGGAGTCAATCAAGTGTGTGACCTCTCTCATACCCTACAGTGTGATCCTCCACTTATGAAAACTTCTGTATGCCTTGTGTTCGGTTCTGATTGCGACATCTTGAGATTTGTGCTTAGTTACAGAGGCCTCGTCTGAAAAGTTGTGCGGAGGTTTGTGACGTACACTGGGGAATTGTGTCCAGTTCTGAAGACAATGTTTGGTGTGCTGTGTCCAGTCATGGAGGCCTACTTGGAATGTTATGTTGATTTCTGGAGGATATCTGTAGTGATGTGCTTGATTTCTACTATTTTACTCCTTCTGGAAGTAAAGATCTGATGCCTTCAACTTTAGAGTTGTATCAAGTTTCGTGGGTTGATCTGGAGTAGTGGTCATTTCCTGCTGTTCAACCTAGACTATATTATCACTTCGTCAGTGTTTTCCTGGGTACATTCCTAGTACTCATTTGTCGTATTGTAAAACATTCAGGAGACCTTGAGACACGGGCAATTGTGTTCCTGTCCCCAATGCCTGACATAGGGCTATAGTACTATATTTGGAGGCCACACATGGTGCATTCTGTCTGCTGTGGAGACCTCCCCTGAAGAGCTATGTCAAGTTCTGAAGGTCACTTCTGGTGTAATGCATTAAGTTTTGTATGTAACACATAGGACCAGATTTATGAACACTGCATTGGGCTTGCTTTACTCTATTTTTAATGCAAACCTGACGCAAAGTGTTGCGACGGGATTTACAATGCAACGCAAATCCCGATTTACAATGGGTTGTAAGCTAAAATCAGTGGCGGCTGCTGAGGAGCATCACCCCACTGCCAGGAAGCAGCAAAAGAAAGGAAAAAATAAAATGATAATAACTTAATGTTATCATTATTTGTTGTCCTCCTGCTGCAGCAGCGTGCGTGAGGGGGTCGGGGTGGGCTGCAGAGCAGGGGAGGAGTGGTAGAACACTCCTGTGCGCAATGACTGTTTGGTCAGCCCGCTCGGGCCGCCCTAAACAGTCATGCGCACTCACCTCTTCACCATATAGGCCGCATTACGGTATGCATGGAGAATATGCCCACCCCTCCAGCCTCTGGCTGAGCGCTGTCACAGTGCTCAGACCAATCACAATGTTGCATTGCAGTGCTGTGATTGGCTGCGGGGAGCGAGGGAGCCCTGTTGCTTCCTGCTTCCTGTTTCTAAGCCGGGAGGTAAGTAATTGTTTTTTGTTTACCTGATTTCCCTCCCCACGCCTTCGCCCCCACCCGCCGCACTGCTGCTTCTAGGCATCAGCCACGACTGGCTAAGATAACACAAAGCTGGCAAATATGCTGCCCTTTTCGTAACTTTGAGTCAAGTGGGCGTTCCATGGGTAGTGCATGAGTGTTCACAAGCAAACACCCATGGATTTTGAAGCAAATCCTAACTACCACAAATTGTAGACAAGGATTTGCACAAAAATGATGTGCCTACTTGTGGCAGACATAAAGAAGAGAATTGTTATGGTTTCTCCTCAATTTTCCCACTTTGCACGTATACTGCATTGTACAGGTCACGTAGAATGTGGAACACATCTCAAATCTTAGGGCATCATTAGGATGGCGAGTGGACGTTGTCCGCCGGCCCTCCTGACTGAAAACGGGACCACCCGCCATATGTGCGTAGATCCTGTGGGGAAGATTAGGATGCGCCCGCAACATAAACGGGCGCATCACGCATTTTTAAGATTGTGGCGGGCGGTGCTTTCAGCAGCACACGCCGCAATGGTGAAAATGCATGTTGTGCATTTGCCTGCACAAAGTGTCAGGCACCGCGCGGTGCATGCCGCACTGTGCGTGCAAATGCAGAGGGGTACCCCCATGTGAATCCCACCCCCCTCCCACCACTTCCTGGGGGCCCACAAGAGGCCCCAAATTTTGAACGTTGCCGCCACGGAAAGGCTGCCCTCTGCCTGCATACTAATATGGATGGCGGTATCTAGCAGACACCGCCATCATATTAAACCCTTTTACGCCCGGTCGACTCGTCGACCGAGCGGAAAAGCGGCAATGGTCTTCCCATCCACCGCGGTACCCCCTGCCATACTGATATGGCGGGGGGGAAATTGACATGCAGGCGGTGTAGTATGGCGGGCGGATTGCCACCGCCATTTGGGCGTGGCGATCTGCCCTCCATACTAATAGACCCCTTAGTTTTTATACTGGAAAGAACACCTTCCATCCTAAAACCTATGCTTTCCGCAATGCAAACACCCTTGCACTATAGCGCAAGAGTGCCTACGTTGGTGAATAACAGCCAAATGTGCACCAGTGCAAGGAGAGAGCAGAACAACGCCACATCTTAGTAGACATGGTGCTGTTCTGTGCTCTCCCTTTCCTGCAACACAGCACAGCAACTTAACTTCTTGCGCTGCGTTAGTTCTACGTAAATGTGGCCTCGGTGTATTGAATCCAGTTGGACAGGACACATCTTGTGAAGTAAGTCTTAAAATAATTAATGAAAAGTTTCCATTCGTATGTTTAAAACCTCTCTCTTTCCACAGCTGGATCCCCGGCTGCCTGTTTTCTCTCTCACTTCATATCTCCTAGGTTTTAAAATCTGACAGAAGGAACATTTTGGAACCAAAAAAAGGGTATTTTCGTCCTTTGAGCCTAATACATTGGAGTGTGTGTATTTAAGAGGGGCTGGAAGCTGTTTGTGTATGGATGCCAAGTTTAAACTGACCGGCTTTGTGCTCAGATAATTGAAGAGATCATCCGAAAAGAATGGCTGTTCCATTTTTATCTTTTTATATCTCACATTCTGGTTTCTGGTTCCTTCCTTTTTCGCCTCCACCCATGTTTGTGCACAGGGTGTACAGTCCATTCTATTCTAATAGATTAATAAATTTTCATTAAAATAGTAGTTTCTACTGCTAATGAAGAGTGGGCTTGTGTAGATGTGTGTGTAGATGTGTGCGCGTGTGTGTGTGTTGTATAAATGACTATATTCAAAGTTACTGGAATATAACAGTATTTTTAAAAACCTCCATGCAGTTTGTTCAACAGAAATTGTGGTTCATTCAGAAAAACTCTTTGTATTCTTGGTTCACTGAAAAGGTAAACATAACTTGCAGTGTTTAAATGTAATTCGAGAGCTCCTACAAACACAAGGCCTGATTTACCAAGAACATTTTCTGATTTAGGGTGGATTACGATCTTGGCGGATGTCCCGTCCGCCGTATTGCAAGATCCATTGGATATACAGGAATATTAATTTTGTGAACTGGATATTCGTCACGTTTGCGACGGAGTAACCCTGATCGCCAAGATCCTAATCAGGCCCTTAGTACTCATACCTATGACTGGGTGTAATTACTCTTGATTTACTGTTGAATATGTTACACCGTAGACACAAACTTGTGCCAATCAGTGAATTAAGATTGGTTAATGTACCTAAGTCTGCGTAATTTACATGTGCTTAAGTTTCTGCTATGTTTCCCTTGTGAGCACCCTTTGGCGTCTGTCACTCAGTCAGTCAGTCAGAATACTTTATTTCGATAAATTAATATCATATAAAGACAATGGTGCTATACATAGTTAACATAAAATACAGTTACAATAATTGTGCATGCTAAAAACAGAATTAATTTATACAAAGTTTATTTTAGACAAAAAGAGTATCAAACATTTAAAATCTCCATAAAATTCGTAAAAAGTTTCATAAAAATTTCTACAATGAAATCATAATGTAAAAAATTTGAAAGACTCTTCCAGTTGTTTAAAATGGATCTTTCATAATAGTTATCCTTAAATGCTATATCATATTGTGAATAGTAAACCCAGATTTCAGCTCAGTTCTTTTCCCTACATTTACGGGTTTTCGTTCATATTCTTGTTTCTAATCCTGACTGCCCCCACTAAAAAACTAGCAACATGGAAGATAATCCTGGGGGGTTGTAGTAATTGCAAATACAAAAGGGCAGGCTTAACCTGCAGAAACCCAGCCTCCTTTAAAATAGGGACCAAAAATGTTAACCTTAGTTCCGTATAATGACCACAGAACATCAGGAAATGCATTGTGTTCTGGGTAGAAAAATCGTCACAGGAACACGGAGTTGCATTTTCTGGGGTACTCCAGTTAGGGAAATGTCCAAGGTTCAAATGGATCATATTGAAACGGAATCGGGTTAAAAGAAACCTATGATGTTGGCGATTCACTATTTTAAGATAGGTTTCAGGTCCTGGCTGACTAGAGATGATAAGATTAGCCCTCACAGTAGGTTTTTTCAGTTCCAGTTCTTCCCTTTCCAAACTTAACATGTCTCCCATTGCACCCTTAATTAATGCAATGTCCTTTAATGTTATAGTCTCCGCAGAGAAAAAGAGCTCTGGTCTCCCTAGTTTGACAAAACTGTTTTTAATATATGTCAGCCACTGAATCTTAATATTATTGTCTAAGAGTAGACAGTCTTTCAGGATAATATGGTTCAGGGCAATCTCCTGATTTAACCAGGTCTTCATCCAAGATATTAGAGGGGCCATTTTAATCCTGTCTGAAATAAAACCTTCCCCAAGTTCGGAATGAATAGTATATGAGGGGGTAGACTGTGGCACTGAGAGGACAGATCTTAAAAATGTATTTTCAGTAGTCTGCAGACAGTCCGGGGAACGATATCCCCAGATTGAACTGCCATAAGTGGCCACTGCAAGGCATTTAGCTTTATAGATTTTCATTAGGGAAACTATGGGCCTTGCCCCCAATCGTTTAGAAAAACCCTGAAGAGCAGAAGTAGTTCTTGCGAGGGAGTTGTTTCTATTTTTTAACTGCGGTCCCCAGTTCCCTCTTTCATCAAACATTATCCCCAAATAGGGGAATGTAGTAACTCTGCTAAGTTCTTCTTTTCCACAGGTGAATGTTTTGGAGTACTTCTTCCTGGAACACTTTCCCATGATCATGATCTGGGACTTCTTAGCATTAATTTTAAGGTCCAAGGAGCCCATAAAATTCTCAAAAACATCCAACAGGCGTTGTAATCCAACCCCGGTCCGCAAAGAAGAACGGCATCATCCGTGTAAAGGAGAACCGGTATTCCAAGTTCTCTTACACGGGGGATGTCAAGGGTGGCCTCCTTTAGTACGGGTTCCAAAGCATTTATATATATCGTAAAAAGCAGGGGAGCTAGGATGCACCCTTGCCTGACCCCCCTTTCTGATTTAAAATTGGTGGTACATCGGCCCTCCGTGGTGACCCTGACAGAGGCTAGCAATCCCGAATGTAAGTCAGCCAGAAGGTTAACCAGGGCCCTATCAAGACCAATATTAAGTAATATTTCCCACAGCTTCGACCGATTTACAAGGTCAAAAGCTGAGGAGAGGTCCATGAACCCCAGGTACATGGACCCCTCCTTAGCCGTGGTGTATTTATTCAGGAGCAGGTGTAAGTTAAGACATTGGTCTAAAGTACTCCTTTTTGGTCTAAACCCATATTGCACATTTGACAGGACCCCTTTTTCGTACACCCATTCATTCAATTTAAACAAAATGACCCGCCCCAGAATTTTTACCGAGGAGTCAATTAATGAGATGGGTCTATAACGAGAGGGGTCCTGCCTATTTCCCTTCTTAAAGACAGGGATAATGATAAATTTTTTCCACGATGCCGGTATGTTATCCTGGTTTAAAACATTAAAAGCTTTGCACAAAATCTTTGACCAAAATTTCGGTGCGCATTTAAATACATCTGCAGGGACCCCGTCGGGGCCAGGAGCCTTATTTTTTAGGGTCAGGTCTATCGCTTTTTCCACTTCCGAAACCTCAAAAGTTACAGTGGGACCCTCGGTTCTAAGAGGGATGTCACCCCTTTGTGTATCATTACTAAGGTCAGTATATATTTTTCCAAAATGTTTTATCCATCCCTCATCTGGAATGTTAGCTTCAAGTGGAGAATTCTCCTCACCCGAAAATAACGGTTGGTTTACTATTTTCCAAAACAGGCCGCTATCTTTTAAGGTATCAGGGGCAAGTAGTTGGTCCCATGCCTCATCTTTTACTTCCTTTTTTCTATCTAAAATAGCTTTCTTATACGCCGCTCTTAGGCTAACTATTTGGGCTTGATCTTTGGGAATGGTCTTCAGGGCCCTAAGTAGGTCCCCATGTGCCTTAGAGCATGATTTATTGAACCATCTTTTGCCATAATGCGACTTCTGTCTTAAACCTATAAGTAAACTTTTATTTATTTCCTTGCAGATATTATCAAAAGCAAAAACCATCTCTTGATTTTGCGTCTCATTTGCTAGACATACAGCCACCTCGTCCTCAACTTTGTCAAGTACCTCTACTAAGAAATTTTCAGGGACTATATTTGACCATTTAAGCCTGCGTCCTTGTTCTTTTATAGTCACGTTCAGACCACCCATGTGAAACATCGTTTTCATTGAGAATATGTCCGTAGATATTATCTCAATGAACACCGGGTTATGATCACTGAAGACCGAGACCTCCATTTTATATATTAAAACTTTGCACAACAAAATAGAAGACATAAAAATATAATCAATAATAGTACCATCATCTATTCCCTTAAATGTAGAAGACCTACACCCCCCATCCCCGCAACTCGACTCGTATAAATTCCATCTGGCCCAAAAAATTTCAAGAGCTTCCCCCCGTTTAGAATGTTCTAGGTGCATAGGTAAAGAAAAAGGGGGGCCTTCATCTTCTAGATTGGCACACGGTAGGTTACAGGGGTGTATATTAAAGTCCCCAAGGAAAATTATTTCAAAAGTATTCACGTTTACACTGTAGACTGACAAGAATTTTTCCAGTACATCCAGATTATAACTGGTGCACTCATTTGCATTTGAATTATAAAAATTGATAAATAAAATCTTACTCTTATCGGGGATAGATAATTCCACGATTAAACAGTTCTCAGAGCCTGAAATACATTGAGATAGTGTGCCCTTTATATCGAGTTTGAATAAGCTTAGTAAGCCCCCCTTGGCTCTTCCTGCGGCACTACTGGTTGCTGGGATGCAAAAATGTCTATATCCATCCAGTGAGAAACTGTTAATCTGGTCCCATGTCTCTTGGAGAGCAATAATATCAAAAGTTTTTAAAGTGTTAACCCACATGTCATTCCCCGCTTTAGCCTTGATACCAGCAATGTTCCAGGTTGCAATTCTGAAGCTAGGAGGTGGTGGCTGGGATTTAGTCCTTAACTCATTTGACTGTCAATCGTTTTCTTCCAGTGATGATAAGGGGGTGTAACGATTTGCCAGGGGAAAGACTTGATCTAAATCAAATTGATTACACGGCCTAGCCAACCGATAACAGTATGGGTCAAGTCTATTTGGTGGTTGATGTACATTTTGAGGAGGACAAGCAGAACCCAGCCTAGATCGAGCAACTGGAAACTTGGGCTGATCAGGCTGCGAGGGCGCAGGGTTACTAAGATAATTATAAAAGAAACCAAGGGGCCGTGCACATACGATATTATCCCCAACTGGTAAGGAAGCTGCTCTCAATAAAACTGTGGCCACGTGCTGTGGGTGCTTAAAATTTACAATAATGCAGTAGTCCCCCCTAGTATTCTTTCTGGAATTACCTATCCAATTGACTCTTCGGGTAGAAATTATATCGTTAGAAAAGGCAAGTGGAAAACCGCAATTCCGGCTTAACCACAATAGCGATTTGTTTTTCAAAGCCTCATGTGTTTCTAACCTAGAGTCAGTGAGATAAGAGTCCTCCTCAGGGACATTAATTAGCACAACAGTATAAGGTACACATTCCGGGGGAAGATTAACTGAAGCTTTCCTCTTAGCCACACTCCTCCATTCATTATTCCCCCCACCTACAGCTGTCAGATTGCTAGAAGTTGTAGAGAGTGGTTGAGTTACTGGTACTGGGGGTGGCAGAATGTTTGAAACCAATGGGGGTTGGGAGGTTAATACAGTTTGTGTATTTATTTGTGTATTTGTTGTGGTCCTGTTCCCCCTGTTACCACGACTGCCTGCATCCTTGTTATCAGTATTTGCATTATTTCCAACCTTGATAGACTTCTGTGTTTTAGTCAGGGTTAGGTGTGAGTTCAAAAGGCCACCCAGTCTAGATACCTCTTGTGATACCTGGTCTAGTTTTTCCACAAGAGGTTTAAGCAAAAGTTCGATTTTTGCTTCAATTAGGCTAGTCAGCAGGTCAATATGGGTAAGGAGCGGATTATTTGTCTCCGCATTATTTATGGTCTCAGCTATGCTCCCTTGACTAGTTGATTGAGCTCCAGCTTTTTTTGGTTTCCTATTTCCCCCCCCCCCGCTTAGTTGGTACCTTCCTACCGCCCCTTAATACTCTTCGTACAGGTGAGGGTGTAGGTGAAGGCCTCGGAGAAGGTATCGGAGAGGAAGATGATGAAATTTCCAGGGATTTACACCTCTCTTCCTGCCTCTGTTGTAAAGATATGTCATTGGCACTAATAGTGATCGAGTCATCATTACAACTACGATCCAGAGCCGGTGAGACCAAAGGGGCATGCAGGCTTGTTGGAGAGACCAGAGTGCTTACCCGGTTTAGAGAAAGACGCCTTTCTTTATTAATTTTACTGACTACCTTTACCATGTAATTATCCATGGTCATTAGTGGTGTTTTGGATGATCTAAGTTTCGACATTTTTGGTATACCAAGGTTATGGGTCAAAGCACTGTAGTTTGGCACACGGGTATTATTATTACTTGCAAAACAATTGCCTTAACTTCACAAGCATCAACATGGGCCACAGAACAGGTACAGAATAGTTAGTCTCACAGTTTTGAAGTGTTCCGGGGAAGAAGAAAAACCAAGAGCCAAGGTCCGTGGCCCAGCCCAGCCTCTGTCTGCCCCGGACGGCCACAGACGGCCCGCCCTCTGCCCGGGCTCAGCCCGGCATGTCCCGCGCGCGTCCTTGCGGGACGAGATAGAGCGCTGATCTTTAAGCGCCTCCTGGCGCAGGCTGATGACAGCAGTGGCGGCGTCCTTGGGTGGGGCTGCTGGGATTCGTAGTCCTGCCCAGCGGAGCAAAGCCCGGCCAGACAGGAGAGCAGTGGGGGTAGGATTGTTTGGCGGAGTGAAGCCCGGCCGCTACACCCAACCAATCAAGGGAGCCTCCAAACGCCTCAGCGGAGCGAAGCCCGGCCGGCATGAGACCCTCGGAGTGCAGCGTCTGTCACTCATTCATTCATTCAAAAACTTTATTCGATTCCGGCAAAGAATCATAAAAGTCAAAACAATACATTTAAAAACATGGTTTGAAATTCATTTGAAAACAATTTTGACCTATAACACTAACTTAGTCAAAAAGAAACATTTGATTATATAATCACAGTTGTAGCCCATAGCTTTTCAATCCGATTAGGTTAAGTTAATCATAAATTCCTGATACCTATAGAAAAGTCAAGGGCAGAAAAATCATAAACACAATATAGATGGGCTACAAAACAAGTTCATAGAGCCGAAATTAACCATACCGTTTTCTAATCAATAATGACACACGTATAAAATTTAGCATTGCACAACAAACATCAGATGTGGACAAGGTTAACAAATGGTCATAACCCTCTTTATAATGGCATGGTTGCTTTTCCTTAAGGATCGGCTTAATAAACCTGATTCTCGGATCCTTATATAAGGTGCAAAAGAGAACAAGATGCATGGTACTTTGGCTAACTCTATTGTTACAGGGACAGGGGGGCAGTCTCTCACACCAGCTCCCCTGTTTTGGAAACGCAAAAAGAAAGTGCAAAATGTGTAACCTAAACCTTGTCAAATAGAATCGCCATTGCACATGATTTGTAAAGGTTAAATAAAACTGATGCTGAAAAGTAACCTTAAAAGCGTGAGGGCTAACCAAGGAATGCACAAGTGAGGATTTCCAATAACTTGATTTGATAACAGATTTAATATCTCCCCAAATATTTTCAGGGTTATCAAAAATGTCACCAAGGCCTATTTTGTGGAGTGTTGTATTAACATAGCATAGCCACGGGATCTTATTCGTGTTTGTCAATTTTAAACAATCCCGAAGGATGTCTCTAGACAACTGTAGATCCTCCGATAGCCATATTTTACCCCATAATAATAGAGGGGAAAGGTGTATGATGTCGCTCACATAACTCAGACCTATCTCCTCATGGGCAAATCTATTTGAAGAACTTGATGGAATAGCCAATAGACGCTTTAAAAATTTGTTCTCAGTGGTTTGTATTATGTCAGGGCTTTCGATTCCCCAAACCCCTGCCCCATAGGTAGCTACCGACACACATTTTGCTTTATACAAGGTTTTTAGATGTTCGACGGGTTTTTGACCCAGCTTCCCACAGAAACGGAACAGACCTTCAATAGAGCGACTAGCACTCTGGACTCGGGTCTTCATTAACGGGGCCCAGCTTAATTTGTTATTGAAAAGGTTTCCCAGATAGTTAACATTTTCCACCTTTTCAATAATGGCATTATTTACTACAAACTTTCTGGTTTTTGTGCCCTTTGGGCCACAGACCATGGCAAATGATTTGGTGAAGTTTACCTTCAGGTCTAGGTCCAACATGAAGCTATGGAAGGCATCAAGACATTGCTGCATGCTGTTTCCTGTGAGTGTCATTAATACCGTATCGTCGGCATAAGAGAGCATCGGTATGCTCCTACCATTAATGTTGGAAATGGGATCCCCGGCTGGCCAGGGCTCTCGCCAAAGTCAGTCAGAGACCACCCCCTATCTATGGGGTCCTCACTATCTGCTGGCGTCCCTGTGCTATCATCTTCTTCCTCCTCAGACTCTTCAGGGCTCCCCTCTGACCCACCACCCTCATGGTGTGAGACCCGGGCCCTCTCCTCACTGTGCTCACGCTCCCAGTCATCCTTCTGCCATTGGATCAGGTTACCCCTAAGTTGGGACTGGGTGTCTGACTCATTCACTGCAATGTCTCTCTCTTCGCAAAACTCTCTCAGTTCATGCAAAAACAGACCCCAGACATTAAAAGCAGACTCCATCTTGGCAAGATGCTCACAGACACGTGCAACACAGGGGACTGAACAATCTGAAGTAAGAGGACACAATTCCAAAACTTCAACAATCTCCTTATCAAAGAGAACTCATACTCATGCGTCCAGGAAAACACACCATTCATCCACACACACCCTCCCCTCGGATCGGTAAGGCAGTTTCTACCACCCCTGACTTCTCAACCTGACCAAAAGCGACACAGGTACCAAACTCTGGAAGCAGGGCGGGGGACAAATGTACTGAACACAATCAAATGACACTCTTCAGGAGAAGAAACAATGGAATTTCAAAAAAAATCCCCTAAAATGTGGTCATCTAAAATGCAGAGTTTTGTGGTGCAGCCAGCTGCTACTAAGGTACAAGGCAAACACAAATCCTTATCCCACCGCTTGCCGCCAATGTTGGAAATGGGATCCCCGGCTGGCCAGGGCTCTCGCCAAAGTCAGTCAGAGACCACCACTCCCAAGTCAGGGCAAGGGAGTTACACGCCAAGATAACCCCTACTCACCCTCTAGGTAACGTGGCGCGAGCAGCAAGGCTAAACTTGGAGGCGATGTAGGCTAAGTATTTGCGCACGCACCCCAGCAACAACAACCAAAGGCCCACCACAAAGGAAACTCCACACAAGGTTATATAAAAATAGCCTTTGTATTACACCAAAACACATTAGATAAAACACACACTTTACAATGTGCCAGAGGCACGGGCAGAATTTACAAGGGATATGTACAAGACAGGGCCACCTGGACCACTGTCAGGAATCAGAAGTAGCACTTTCAGAAATAGCACTTAGTACATAGAATATAGCACAAAATAGCACACAACCAGTAATTACTTGTAACCAGGACCTCACTAGCACCACCTGTACTAGGGAGAAAACAACCACCTATGTATCACAATACCTGTAGGGGTGTAAGAGGAAAACACATGATGCAATGCATAACATTCATTCAGAGGTGTAAAGGCACATGACGCATAAACAATACATTCAGAGGTGCAAAAACAATAACAATTGCGCCAAACTCACGTAAGTCACCACCTGTGACTGTCCCTAGGCCAACTGGCCTCTCTGGGGCTAGGACGCCCTGTGTCCAATGTCAGGGGGGGCCTAAACGTAGCAGTTGCCCACAAAGTGCTGGGCAACTGGTGCAATTGAGGTTTGAGCCTTCTAGGGCTCAAGAACAACAAGGGGGCCAATGTGGGAACCTCGCTGGGCTCTCAGAACACTGGTGGGGCGAAAGGAAATGCCCCCTGGAGCCTCCTCTGGGCTCTAAACACACATGGCACCCAAAGAGCCTCACTGGGCTCTAAACACACATGGCACCCAAAGAGCCTCACTGGGCTCTAAACACACATGGCACCCAAAGAGCCTCACTGGGCTCTAAACACATGGACTGCCCCCTTGAGCCTCGCAGGCTCTGAACACCGGAGGGGGGGGCGCGAGCACCGACAATGTGCCCCGACAAGGTAGAGCCTCTCTGGCTCTAAACAAATGACGGGCCCCTCTGAGCCTCTCAGGGCTCTTTGCCAACAATTGCCCCCTGAGCCCTCCTGGGCTCTCTGCAATGAAAGGCCCCCACTGGTTGGAGCGGCCCCTGGCAACCGGGGCCGCTCTGTGCGCACAGCGGAACTGTCCCGCCCTCGGGGAGAGAGCACTGGGGGGGGCGGGCACCGGCACGGCAATGTGCCCCGACGCCTCCCCCCTTCTCTGGGCAACACTGCACTCACCTCCTCGGAGGCTGCGGGGACGCTGGCAGTCTCCTCTTCTTGGGCGGCGGGGCTCTCCTCACCGCAACGGGGCCCCGCCTGCACCTTTCCGCCGCCTTTCCTCGCTGCTGGGCTCTCCTCTCCGGCGGCGAGGCGGGACTTCCGGTTGCTTCCCCGGGGCCGCGCACGGATTGGCCGGTCGGCCCTTCACTTCCGGGTCACCGCGGGCAGCGCGGCGGCCCGATTCAGGCAGGCAGGCGGGGGATGAATTTACCGAGGGGTGGCCTCCCTCGAGGTAAATTGTAAATCAAAAACAGCGGCAATGTCCCGGGCAGGGTGGGCACCTGCCAGGGGACTCCACAATCAGCAAAAGCGGCGTGGGCAGCCGCGGAAGGACAACGACAGCGCTCCCAGCGCTCAGCTGATAAGCAAAGCGCTTCTAAGCGCTAGGGCCGCAAATAAAGCGCTTTCAACGCTTCAGGGGTAAGAGAAAGCGCTCTCAAGCGCTAAGGGCCACAAGGAAGCGCTTCCAAGCGCTAGAGGCAAAGTTCAGGCCCCAAAGTCCTTGTAGGCAGGCAGGGGGCAAGGCTGGGCCCAGAGCCAGCACACTGGGTCTCCAGGCAGGGAGACAGTCCAAGTGGCGGTCCTCTGGCCCAGCGTCAGCAGCAACAGCCCCCTCAGGATCCTGGAAAAAGAACAACTTCAGTGGGGACACAGCCCCATTTTTATACAGTGCATTCCTTTGTCTGAGGGTGCAGAGTGGGGGCGGAACCAGTCGCAGCTGGTTCTTGAGTACTCTGTTTACCTCAACCACCCTCTCTATTCACTGGCAGGGCTTGGGTCATTAGACACACCACAGGGGGGCGGAGCCAGCATTGTGTGGGGAAAACCCAGCCCATCCAGGACACAGGTACACTCCTCCCACACATCACTCATGCTAATCTCCCTCTCACCACCGGGCAGACCCATCCAGACTTCCTGGAGCCTGGCATGCCAGCCAGCTCCAGCCAATCACACGCCAGCACCCTCACAGCACACGTACAGCCATGTCTAGAAATGGCGCTTCGCTACTAGACACATACATGCTGCATACACCATCTCGCAGCATTCACTCTCACGAGTTCACACATACCAGACTCAAGCCTGTACACCCCACGCATCAGGAACTACCAGGGACACATACATTCCCCATGCATTCCTATGGGCGGGCAGGCCTAGCTCAGCACATGCACTCAGAGTGCGCACGCACTTTCCACTGGGACACAGTGAAAGTGCGCACAATCCAAAAATCACCATCTCCAGGTCACCATTTCAAGCAAAAAGTCTAGGGGTGAACCTGCCCTAAGGGCCAAAGTCCAACAATTAACCTTAGGGAAATCATGGCAGTGGTCCAACAAATATTTTTCCAGCCCATTAGTGTAAACTAGAAACAAAAAGGGGGCTAAAATACATCCTTGACGGACGCCCTCAGTCGAGGGAATGGATTTAGTCTTCTCTCCCCCTGGCCCGAACCTTATAGCTACTGTGGTTGCTTCATGGAGTCTACGGAGCAAGTGGACCAAAGGTTCCTCGAAACCCATAGCCTCCATCATTTCCCACAGCTTGCTTCGACACACAGTGTCGAATGCACTTGAGAGGTCCATGAAGGCAAGATGGATGGAAGAGTTCATTGCCTTCGTGTATTTCCCTATAATCAGAGCCAGGTTCAGGCACTGTTCGACGGTGCCTTTGCCTTTTCTGAACCCATATTGGGAATCTACGATAAGGCCCACCGAATCTGCCCATGTTTCTAGTCTGGCTAAGATGACCCTACCCAGTATCTTACACGATGCATCAATTAGAGAGATTGGGCGATAGCATCGGGGATCAGATCTGTTGCCTTTCTTAAAAATCGGCACCACTACTGCCTCCTTCCATGAAGTTGGAATACGGCTAATAACAACTGCTCTAAATACATTTAACAATAAAGGAGCCCAAATCTTAATGTTGTGCTTAAAAAAGTCCAGTGGGACTAAATCAGGACCAGGAGCTTTTAATGATATGCCTTTCAACAGAGCATCTTCCACTTCTTGCAGGGTGAGTGATAAGCTCAGGGACAGAGAGGATTGTGGGACCACCAAATCCCTAGGGTCTCCTATTAAAGGTTCGTTAAGTGAGATTCCATGTGGATTAAAAATATCCCCAAAATGTGACTCCCATGTTTCACATGCGATCTGCATCACGATATTGTCCTTGCCATTACTTATAAAAAGGGGGCGATTAATTACTTCCCAAAAAAGCCTGCTATCCTTCAATTCTGAGGCCTTTTCTAGATCTTCCCAAGCTAGATTTTTTAAATCCAGCTTCCTTTTTCTAATGGCTTCTTTATAGGCCAGTCTAGATGCCCTAACCAAATCTATGTCCCTAGGTTTTTGTTTTAATGCCACCTTCAGGGATCTGTGTGTTGCCGAGCATGCAGCATCAAACCATCTGGGCCCTAACCTTTTATTTTTCCCAATTGGTTTTGTGAGCCGTTCAGCTACATGCCCACATAATAACTCAAAATTCCCTATAACCTTTTCAGGGTTAGCTGTTGATGATAGACATGCTTCATGTTCTGTGCTATATCTATTTATTATTTCGTCCTCTAGACCTGCTGTGTCTATTTTGCCCCACTTAAGAGTGATACCTTGGTTTCTGTTATACTTTATAGGTTGTTCCCAGACAGAATGTTTGGGTTTAACAGGACAAAAGAGGGATAGAATCAAAGGGTTGTGGTCACTGGCAGCATTAGCGATTACTTCCAGTTTATCAACATAGTGAAAATACCCACTGGAAATGATTGCAAAATCGATGAAGCTCGTCGTGCCTCTACTTCCCTGAAAAGTTGGTATCGGAGCCAAATCTGGACCAACCTAGGGTTCTACTATAGATAAATCATTTAAAATAATGATATTATTTAAAGCGTCCCCCTGTGGTGTATGTTTAAAGTGAGTCAAAGGAAAGTCATAAGAATCTCTCAAGCCACACACCTTCGAGTCCCCATGGGTGCATAACGAGCAGTTGAAATCACCCACCCAGATGACAAAGAGTAGGGGTTGCTCGTGGCGTGCCCTGGCTATGGCCTCCTCTAACTTCGACATAACAGTTGTCTCATTGTTATCAAAGATGTTATAATACCAATTAATTAATAACAGTGGTTCAGGAAACAAATTCACCAACATCATCACTTGAAACCATGGGGTGTCAGCTATCTTAGTGATTACAGGTTTACACAGTTTTAACGAAATTGCTGTCATTAGACCACCTTTGGCCCTACCCGCTTGTGAAGGTACCGCTAGGGTATTAAAGGCACAAAAGCCCTCAATATTCTGAGTGGAACGGCTCCATGTTTCCTGGAGGCACAAAATGTCACAGACACCCACAAAATCTAACCATGCCTC
Source organism: Lissotriton helveticus (assembly GCF_964261635.1). Lineage (NCBI taxonomy): Eukaryota > Metazoa > Chordata > Amphibia > Caudata > Salamandridae > Lissotriton > Lissotriton helveticus. The sequence goes on along the minus strand of NC_136073.1, from coordinate 797,626,258 downwards.
ATCCTCCAGTCTTGAAGCAAGCCCAGCAATGTTCCAAGAAATTAGGCACATCCTTGATTCGCTATGGTGCCTTATGGCTGACTCAGGTAGTACTTCCGGATTTTGCCCTATGATAGTTAGACTTGGTGCACTTTCTATATTGATACCAGCCTCAGGGGCTTGGGGGTTAGAAGCACGATCGTCACCCATGGGAACATTCTCCCATAAGTTATCGTTACGACTTTCTCCCTTCTCCCTCTGGCTGGGCTCTCCTATTGTCAGGGCATCAACAGGGGAAATTTGTGATGGTCAGTCTTGCTCATCCATGCCCACAAGTGGGTCAAAGCGGTTTCTTAAAGGAATATTATTTGGGAACCACCCCGCCACCTCCTGCGGGCAGCTAAACATGTTAGTGTTGGGTGCCCCTTGCCACCAGTTATGCTGGCTATACCCATCAGGCCTATTTGTTGTCCGTCTGGTGTTCTGGACAATAGTCCATGGACCTTCCTTAGCGAAAAGGTTTCTTGGAGGGTAAAAAAAGCTAAGGGGTCTCAGGACTATTGTGGGATTAGCTTCATACGATGGCCGTGCACATAGATGCTGTGCTGTATGAGGATCAGCAAAAGTAACCACAATACAGTCACCTGCCAGGGACTTAGGTGTGGGTCCTATCCAAGGCACTCTTCGAACCATTAGCACACTGCTTCTTTGTTGGGCAGGAAGCTGTGTGTTGGAATTAAGCCAGTGGATGACTTTATTTTTTAGGGAATGGTGGTTCTCCTGGGAGTGCTGGTCCAGCTCGGGAACACCAGCTAATATGATGACATAAGGCCCAGCTTCTGGTGGAAGGTCAATAAAACCTCCACGAAAGTTGGGACGGCTAGATGGCCGCTGAGAATTATAGGTTTGCCTTATAGGGTGTTGTGGGGCAGCTCGTGGGTTTGGGTTCTGCCTATGTGCTAGATTAGGCAAAGGACATAATTTTGGTGCAACAGAACTAGGAGTTAAGGCAGTCTGATTTGCAACAGTAGTACGTGGCTTCGGTATAGGTTTAACTGTTGGTAAGGGCATAGCAATATTTTGGGGTATCTGTAAGGGTAGTGATAAGGGTGCTAGTTCTTTTATCTGAGGGGATGATTCAGTTTCACGTGGGTGTTTAGCTTCCATTTCCTTTAAGCTTAAACTGGCCAGAGTAACTATGGTCCTATCCATTTCTAACAGGTTGTTCTCTATACGAGAAAGCCTCAATTCCAAAGGAGTAAGTAGTTGTTTTAACGTAACCCAGACCGTTTTGAGGAATTCTTCATCTCCCTCTCTATCATTTGATGATCCACACACCTGCCCCACCTGATCGTTCGCTCTATTCGACTCTGGGGAGGCAACCAGGATACTAGCATCCGCTGAGATGTTTAAATCCGGAGCGGCTGTCCCACCCAGAGTACCTGGGTTAGTTTTCATACTGTCATCCTTTAACCCCAAAGATCCTAGTGCCCTTCTACTATTGAAAAACTGTGATCTAGCAATTTTCGCTTTTTTCCGTGCATGTATGGCCCTAGCAATACATTTCTTTTTATAAATTACAGCTTTCCTGGCCCTACCTAAATTCATAGATTGATTAGTTTTAGGGGGATACAAGGTGCCTGACATGCCAGTTAATAGGACAGGATCCTTAGTTGGTTCCAATGGAGTGGGTAAAGGGATCAAAGGGGATGTTAGAGAAGTAGGGGAAGGGGCTGGATGGATAGCAGCCGTGATCAACAAAGGCCGTGGACCTGCTAAATGCTCGGGGGTACGTGCAGAAGCAATATTCCCCATGGAAGATTTTCTAGTGCTAGCTAGATGCTCAGATAGCCTTCGTGCAGCTTCAAGATCCAGTGAGACCCTGTGCTGCATTTTGTTAATTTCCTCATCAATGGCTAAATTGGTTTTAACTAGGAAATCATCCAGTGTCCGATTAGAGTTGCTCGCGGCCATGAGGGTTTTACTCCGACTACCTCGTGAGCACATTATACAGATTAATAAAACCCAATAAATAATTAAATATTTAAAAATTACACCAATAAGAACTGTATAATGCACCAACCAGGGGGCGTGGCCCAGCCCAGTCCTCTTAGTCCTCGAACGGCCTCAACCGGCCCAGTCTTTGCCCTGTCTTCGCCCGGGCTGCGTCCCGCGCTGCGGGAGGCGGAGGTTGTAATATAGGGGGCGTGGGGGGTGGGCCAGCAGGGAGAGCGGACCGGAAGCTCTCCGTCGGTCTAGCAGGGACTTCTGGGAAATGAAGTCCCCGCACGCTCGCAGCCCCGCTGTCGCCTCGCGCCCTCAGCCGCCTAGCCGCCACAAACAATGCCCCTCAGTGTAGGTCAGCGCTGCACACCTCGAAGCGGCACCCGCGGAGCGGGTGCGGCGAGAAGTGGGCTGGTGGGCCGGTGCGCTGATTGAAGATTAAAGATGCTGCCGTAGGGATGAAAACAGGAACTGCCGCCAGGTAAGTAAAGAGTGTCCCACACGCTGGTTCAGGAAACACCTTTTTTAAGAGCCTCAGGGGGGGCAGGGGGGGCGGGCCAGCAGGGAGAGCGGACCGGAAGCTCTCCGTCGGTCTAGCAGGGACTTCTGGGAAATGAAGTCCCCGCACGCTCGCAGCCCCGCTGTCGCCTCGCGCCCTCAGCCGCCTAGCCGCCACAAACAATGCCCCTCAGTGTAGGTCAGCGCTGCACACCTCGAAGCGGCACCCGCGGAGCGGGTGCGGCGAGAAGTGGGCTGGTGGGCCGGTGCGCTGATTGAAGATTAAAGATGCTGCCGTAGGGATGAAAACAGGAACTGCCGCCAGGTAAGTAAAGAGTGTCCGTCTGTCACTCATTAATCCCACTTGGATTAATGATCTTTTTTGATACTCTCAAAGATTTGTAAAAGCACTCCTACTTAAATTACAACATGACAAGCCAAGTGCTACTACTGTAGAGAGTGTGGAAAGGCACACCCATCACCCCAATTTTCACAGTGGATGAGTGGTATGGCCGAGATAGGATATATTAGTGAAAAATATTTTTAAGTGAGAAAAAAAGAATTTTAAAATGTCTGTATATCCTAATCTGGAATATTTTATGCCTATTCATAAATTACTGAAATTTAGGGATATGAAACCATTTACCGGTCTCTTTTTTTAATTAATTTATTTTACTTGCAACTGCTCCTTAAAATAGTCCTAAGTTATGTTTCTTTGGGAAGAGTGGTTAGTGAGTTTCCTGATAGTCGTAGAAAAGAAGAGACTTATGTAAAACTTAAGGGAGTCATCACTTGTTTTTATAAATCGGGTCACTGTTCTTAGTTTGTAATTTTTAGCGAAGAGGACACTGACCTTTTCTCTCAGAATATCTGTAATATACTGCAACTGTTCAATTCTTGTCTTAAACACTTTACATGTTATCTTAATTTCTGATCTTGTTTTCTACTTTAAAGAACAACATTAAGAGCACATCATGTTCTCATGTGACCTTTATTTAATTGCAAAACCATACTAGTAGAAACGCAGAGCGTGATCTAATTGTTCCATTAGGAACTCTAATGGAATGCACGGCGGAAAACATTATTTACAGACCGAGAATAGTTTAAACATTTATTATTATTCAAAGGAAAGATAAAAAAATATTGTTGAAGTCCACTACACCTCAGTCACAAGCTGACAGCAATAGAGCCAAGGCACATGTTGACAAATTCAGCTTTTTGAATAACTTCGGAGGTCTTTTATTTGTATAGCCCAAATGTGTTCAATGTTTACATTTTTTTTTAAAATGTATTTATATTTTGTGAAAAATGTGACATACTTTTCACAAATGCAGAGATAATAAACGTCCAGATTAAGTAATAATCAAAAATGTTATGTAGATATTTGTATTCCATCACAAGGCTATTTTAAGGTATAAAATCAGGGGCGTAACACAGGCCCCCGCTGCCCACGCGGTGCGGGGGGCCCCTAGATCCAAGGGGCCCCCTCTGCACTGCACTCTGGCCGGAGAGCTCCTTATTGAGCCCGGAGGGGGCCCCCCTAAATACCGTGCAGGGAGGCCCCCTCACTTTTCGTTACGCCAGTGCATAAAATATTGTTAGAAAATACATAGGTCTTACCCAGAAGCATGGCGGTAAACACTAACATAATCTTTGAGCAAGATCTGCACCTAGGTGGTTTCAATAGTGTCAGGGAAGGGGCATGTCTGAGCAAGTCACATCCAGAGGTGTCCCATTTTAGTGCTCAGAGTGGTTTATTAGGTTGAGCCTGGGCAGCTCATGCGCTGCTCTGCGAGGCATGCTGTATTCGATGATGGACTTGAAGATCCGCCCACTCCCCACCCATAATTTTCATTGGCTTGTGTCACTGTCCATTGTAAATGCGGCTCCTGATTAGTTAATAGGCTTGTTAGTCCCTCCTTAGTACAGCCTTGTCTTCATTTGTAATCTGCCATAAGGACTTGGCCTTTTACTTGTGCTATCACAAAGTATGTCTTATTTAGTCTGTAAGCAATATTTTCTTTAATGCGTTTCTCTTACTGCAGACGCAACATGCTTTCGCAACATTCAGCGCACCATGCGCACTTTCACTTTCCAAATAGCTTGGGACAATGGCAGCCGCTTCTTTGAAATGAAATGGGTCTCTCATTTACAAGTTTGAGCTGTTGGCATTGTAAATGACAATGCCTTTTATTTATGTGTTAATTATCAAAACAGATCAATAAAAGACATTGCCATTAACAATGCCAATAGCTTAAACTCTCGCCAGTGCGAGACCATTGCATTGCACATGCTTGTTTATGAAGTGGTTGCAGACCAAGGGAGGAGACGTGTGAAGTCTGCGAGTGACGGGTGTGCCTTTAGTGCATACCAATGATCGTTCAGAGAGACAGTGTCCAGTCTATATATACGGTGTTACTACAAGGTCTGTGTGCTGAGGTCTCACTCATAACCACTCATTCCCCGTGCTCCGGTCCTCATTTCCTTTCTCAGTTGTCCTTCACAGACATCACAAATTATCTTCTGAATTGTCCTTGACTTCTTCTCTCACTCCTTAAACTATCATATATTCCTCGCTCTTCCCATCTCATTAGCCCCCACGCCAAACTCCTCGCGATTTACACCTCAAGCTTAAGCTCCCTCTATATTGTTTTACTCCTTTCTCGCACCTCCTCCCTCCTTTAATCTTCTTGAATGAAGAGTCCAGCACATAAATGAAGATGTTTTAATTTGTACCCAACAGGCATCCCACTGAGGACAATATCACCACTATTGCACACCTACTATTCAGTCCTCCTCCTCACCAAAACCACTTCTGGTGAGGAAGACAAATGATGGTATGAATTTAGGACCTTCCTAACTCCATCTCATTGTCTCACATAGCTCTTTCTTACTAACTGTGAGGAGAGTAGAAGATGGTTCCCTATAGGTTACATTAGAGCAACCTCTTTTAGGTCTTAAATAAATCACCTGTGGAAGTATTTCATGATGATTGAATCCTTGCCACATTTCAATTGAGCATATATTGACACCCAACCAATTTTAAACATTATCCTGGACAAAATAAGTGAAGCATTTCCTCGGTTACTCCAGCCACCGCTTAATTCAATAATTGTATATGAAATTTCCTGTACTTTTTTCCTTAGTGTTATTCTGAAGTCTGATGATATTTTGCCCTAATATTGGAAACTGTAGCCTCTATCATCTCCATCTGGTCCTTTTGGAAATTTGGACGTTTCATTTAGACAGCCATTTATATATCTCAGTCACCATGTGTTCATTCTGAGAGATCAATCATTAAAAGGGGTGGGATTTGTGGTCAGGAGTGGCCATTGGAATTTGCTTCATGTATAGTTTTTTTTGCACTGCCTTCTGAATCCTACTATACTATTTTGGATCACTCTATATTTTCTTATTGCTGTATTTAGATTTTATCCACCCATCTCCATTTTGCATGAGTATGGGAAGGTGGTGGTACACTTATCTGGGCTACTAAGCCTGTTCTTTGTACTCTCAAGCAGGCGTGGTGCAAAATTCTGGTAATTTGTTTTTGTGTAGTTAACAAACCTTTTAGAAAAATTAAGTGAAATTGCACCTAATGCAGATGTGCATTTGTAGCTACTGTTTAGCGTAAAATGTCTCCTCGAATCAATTTTGGAAGTGAAGATGCATTTCACTATGCAAAAAATATGCAAAAGCCAATGCACCCAAAACAGCAGCTGCTATCAAGTCAAAACAAAATAAGCAATATTCGGATTTTAGCAAGAAATCCATAAAAACACAGCAAACCAAATGCATACATTTAAGGTTCTCGCCATTAGCCAGCTTAAAATGTTGCATGTACACAAAATCAACATACATTTATACAAAAACAACTTAAAGTAATACAAAACATACATACATAACATTTACTTTAAAAATCTCACTCATAGCCGAAATTTGATTATAAGTAGGGCTCCCGGTTTTCCGTTTTTACGGATTTATACATATAAATACAGACGGAAATCTATATTTCCTATGTCTGTATTTATATTTATAAACGGCAAAATACTAGTAAATTTGGCACACTGGCGTCGGGTATTGCAATGACGGGGCACTTCGAATGGAAGATAAGGCGCGATTAGATAAGATAAGGCAAGGGCTTTAGAGAGCAGCAGGGCGCCGAGTAGAAACAAAGGGACACTGACAGATGGTAGCAAAGTTTTGCTAATGGACTTGGGCACGTAGCACCCGTGTAAAAGGCAGCTCTCACAGGGGGTAGACACTGCCTGCAGTCTGGTTAGAAGGGGAGAAATAAACAACAAAGCCTCGTTAACTGTCTTTTTAAAGGAAATTCCCCTCTACCTTCTGTGATTAACAGGGCCATTAGCGCGCGAAAGCGCTACCTAATGGCCCTGCACATGCCCTGTGACTTGTTTCCAGTTACCTGTCATCAGGCTGCACGCCGATCACAGGGCTCAAAGGAATGCAACACCCCTTCATCCCCCTCCCCCCCATCCCCCTCCGTCCTGTGTCCGAGCCCGGGCTGCTGCTGCAGCTTGAGCTGTTGTTTCTGGCGTCTTATCTGACAAGCACACGTTTTTCACAGGTCTTCAAAGGAGCATTTACATTACTTAGAGAGGTTTTGTTGACTGATTCCAGTATCCCATGTGTTTCCAATCTGCCTATTCGCTATTTCTTACTTTTTATTTTATTTTTACTGCCACAGTGGGGAAATGCATGTAGTGAAATGGTGAAAAAGCATCTCACAAGTAGGGACCACACATCCCCCCCCAAAACAAACTGACCATTTTTTTCTGTTTACAGAGTCTGCAAGAGAACATTGTGTTAAGAATATATTATTACTTAATTTTAATTTTTGTTTAATTTAGTCATTAATGTTGGTTTCCCAGAGCTATGGCATACTGCTTGGTTGGAATCTTTTAAACCTGATAACTATTTTCCTATGAGGGCATTAATTTTTAAGCGTTGAATGCAAGTTTAACTGTTTTACAAATGTGCACGCTTTTGTTGCAATTGCATACTGTGACTATTATTGCGTAGCCTCAAAATCAGTGCTCAGATGTTGAAGCACCTATTCTTCCACATGCAAACTGGTGCCACATGAACCTTAACAAGCATTGGCATAGCCAATAGGTCTCGCCTTTGGGACGTTATAAGTCTTTATCCATGTGATAGTTGATATTGTTGCACCAAGGATATTGTGCTGCATAACTAAATACTTATAAAGTCCCAAAGGCTAGACTTATTGGCTATGTCAATGCTTGTTATTTGTTTTCTAGTACAATATAGACTATATTGTACAAGAAAACGAATAAAATTGTCAATTTAAATAAATGTGGAAAAATACTAGCTCTAGCGTCGTCTTTTGTTTGTGCCAAAAATAAATGTGGATAAATACAGAAAAAATGCCCCAAAAATAAATATGGATAAATACAGACGGAAATGGCAATAAAATAAATACCATAAAACCGGGAGCCCTAATTATAAGTACAGTTTGCTGACATAAAGATAATACCCATTATGCATTCTTACAATTTAAGAAGATGCACAACTTAAAATTATAAGCCCAATAGGTGCTAAGCATTCAATATAAAATCTTAAATAATAAAATAGTCGTTAAAAACACGACAGAAGGAGATAGTAAAAACGATCCAGCTTTGTAAAAAAACGATAAACAATTTAAGACTGCGCACAGGATCTCACATGTAAATTATTCTGAGGAAATACTTTTGTTTGGGCGGAACGATCCAGGCCCTTTCTTAATCTATCTCACAATAAATCCTTTATAGGTAACTCAGTGGTTTAGGCCTCCTGATTGCATTCTTAATTTGGGTTACAATATTGTTACATGTATAAACACCTGCCAATTTCCTAAGAAAATTAAAGGTCACCTAATGATAAAAGATAAACATAAAGAATGGAGTTCTCTTGATCTGATATATTTATAACATTTGCAAAATAGCATAACATGCATTATAGATTGACTAGCTTTTCCATCACATGGGTACTTAGGAAAATGTGATGACCATGCCTTTGATATGGGAAATGTAACAATGTGATGGATTAATTGAAAGTACAGTCTAATCAAATAGAATCTTTCCTGGTTATTAGTCACGCTTATCAGATGACCTTGTATCCCTTGTTGTATCGGGCCCTTACAGTAACTTTCCACTGTCCCCTTAGTTCTTTCACTTAATTCTCTGTGGGTCCCCCTAATTCCTGGGAAAACAGTTCTTAGTTCTTTCTTACTAAATTGCAAGATGCTAGCGGGAACCTGGGCACTACAATTTTCTTCCACTTCGTTCAAAAGGACATTTATATACCAAAACCATGGAAATCTGCTCTTACTGGTCGAGTTCTAGGCAATCCCTTATGATGTCTCTAGTAAATTGTGTGCCTTGTTTACGCAAGATACTATGCCATTTAATAATTCCACTAAGGTGAATGTGATCATCAACATACACAAGGTTGAGTTTTTTATGGATTAAATAGGCTGGGGTCGATCGCGGGACTGCTAAAAGTCCACATAAAATAGCATTCCCCTGGGTCTGAATCTGTTTACTGTTTATTATATCCCAAATTGGTGCCCCATATAAAACAGCTGGGAGACATTTGCTTATGTACAATTTTACCATTTCTCTGATGGGTTTCGTACCGATTCTATTGGCAAATCTAAAGACCGCATCAGATGCTTGTATATATTTTAAGTTTGAGGTCTTTAGATGAGGTCCCCATTGCCCATCCTATGAGAATAGGATGCCCAGATAACTAAACTAAACGTTTTTACCTGTTCTATATTTTGGCCTTCTTCCTCCCCTTACCACGGTATACGTTTTAGTCAGGATAAGTCTACATTTCTGCCCTCCATGAAAGATACAAAGATTTCAATTAAAAGTTGGAGGCCATTGGCTGTCCTTGATAACCGTATTGCATCATCTGCATTTAGTAAGATTGGGGTAACACGCAATCCTATTTTAGGTACACCTGCATTTAAGCTTTGGAGCATGGTGTCAACCCCATTGATATATAACGAAAATAAAGACCCAACGCTGCCTAATGCCTTTTCCCATCCTGAATTTATCTGTGAGTTCCCTGTTTTTTCCAAAGTGCACACAGGCCGTTCACAGCTGTGAAAGGTGACCTGTGATATCGACTGATGCGCCCATGTCACCTAGAGTCTGCCACAATTTGGCATGGTTCACTAAATCAAATGCACTCTCCAGTTTGCAAAGCAGAGTTGAATTTGCCCCTGGCGTTCTATTGTATTTTTACTAATTATCAGATGCAAGTTGATACCCTGCTCCACCATGCCAATTTCTCTTCTAAATCCATATTGGCAATCGGTCAATATGTGATTATCCGAGGCCCAAGTTTCCAATCTGGAGAAGATAACCCTCCCCATTGTTTTTAAAGTAGAGTCTAATAAGGATTTCAGGTGATAACACCTTGGGTCTCCCCTATCTCTTTTTTTAGAAAATGGGTACGCTGGTGCTATCACTCCATGTTTTGGGGAAATGGCCGTTTTCTGCCGCATTGCATACTTGAGGTAGTATGGGTAACCATAATGGTTCAACAGACTTAAGTGTCGATGAGGAGCCTTTCTGGCCCTGGCACTTTTCCAAGGGCGCTGTTTTTAAGTGCAAGAGTAGCCTCCTCAATACTGATTGACTTCAGGGGTACAAAGCCTGCCACCTTAAATGATGCCTGAGTAAGACTCATATCAACATTGTTGGAATTCAAGATCCCTCCAAAGTGTCTCTTCCATGCTTCGGGAGCAACTGAAACCTCCAGGGTCGGCATTTAATTATCTTTAAGAAAAGGGTAGTTGACAATCTTCCAAAACAAGGTGCAGTCCCCAATATCTACTGCCCGTACTACGTTCTCCCAAGTCTGCTCCTGGAGTTCCTTTTTCCTAATAGAAAGAACTGATTTATAGTTCCTTCCCAGATCTTGAATGTGCCCCCTATTTTTCAGACATTTCTGTAGCGCTTTCCTTAACTCCGTACGGGCTCTGGTGCAATGTTGGTCAAACCAGCCGTGGACCTTACTATTTTTTCTTTGGTCCTCGATTGGGACATAATTTATCTGCCACCGTGGTGATTTATAGTTCCTTCCCAGAGCTTGAATGTGCTCCCTATTTTTCGGACATTTCTGTAGCGCTTTCCTTAACTCCGTACGGGCTCTGGTGCAATGTTGATCAAACCAGACGTGGACCTTACTATTTTTTGTTTGGTCCTCGATTGGGACATACAATTTATCTGCTATCGTGGCTGCAATATTCTGAAATGCTGTTAGGAGCCTTTCATGGTTCACTCCCCTTTCAGTACAGATATCAAAGTCTCTGTAATTCTCCTTAACTACGGATTCTAATAGCCCATTTCCATTAATGCAGGCCCATTATAAACTGACCCCATTGTGACCCGCTAGTCTAATGGGCATTTCTTGTTTAGTACCCTTCGTAGGAAAGTAGATGTTCAGTGTAAGCTTAAGCACCGAGTGGTCACTTTGTACTGATGATTCTGTCTTGAGCGATCTAATCAAATTGAGATCTGTTACCGAGATGATTATAGGATCTATAATCGAGCAATGTCCATTTCCATGGAATGTGGGATTCAGGACTCCATTTGACTATACAATAATTCATTTTTGGGCTCCCCGTACAGGTCATGAGGAAAATGAGGTTGTTCGGTCCCATACCAGGCTGAATAGCCACATGCTCAGCTGTTGGGACCATGACATTTGCTTTCATTAAAATCCCCAGCCGAGAGATACACGTAATCGATTCCTTTTTCATTTGCAAAAGACCTGATTGCCTTACCCAGTTGTGCAACAATCATATTCTGTGTGATAATAAAAACCTTATTATAGAAGTTAATCCAAATAACCTCACGTTTCTGCTCTATCGGCAAATGCACCAACTGATAATAGGGTGAGCTATTAGGTTGTTTTCTGATGACCGTAGGGGCGCCAATTGAAATGAGGGACCAGCCCACCCTTTGCTGTCCCACAGCCAGATGGAATAGCCGGGGTAAGAATGGATTCAAAACCATTTAAAGGAACATCTTCCCTGTGCCAGATTTCCTTGCAAACAAATGATGTGAGCAGAATCTATGATGTTCAGCCAGTCTGGTTTCCCCACTTTGTTTTCTATCCCCATGACATTTTGGGATTTAATTAACATGTGTTCTGTGGTGTTGTTTACTTCTTCTAAACAGACCGTCTCATTTTGTGCAGAATCTTGTTGTACTCTGGCCTTGCTACAAGTGCCCTGCCCGTTTAACTCCTTCTGTAAATTCTGCTCTTCGAGATGGGATAATAGGGCAAATCTCTTCATTGTTGTACGGGGTGTATTATGGTTACCGTCTTGAAAATGGGGCACAGCATGTCGTCCATCTTGTGGGTGATGGATTCGCTCATTAAATGGTCAAAACTCTAAGGATGCTAGCCCAAATGAAATTTTCGGTCTATAAAAGAATCCTAATGGGAGAGCTTTAATCTTACACCCAAAAGGTGTAATCTGAGCAATATCATGTAACAGCATTTCTACAAGACTGGGGCTCCTACGGTTAATGATTATACAACCCCCTGCTCTGTTCTTCAGGTGTATACCAAGCCAAGCCACCCTTCTCACGTGCACCATCTCCTGAGGCAAATTTTCCATCCATCGCGAGTTCATTTTCCAGCCAATGCAATGACTTATTTTTCAATGTCTCATAATCTTCTTTAACCCCAGTAGGTAGTTCAGGAACGTTTGTCAAAATGATAATGTACGGCGTACATTCAGGTGGTCATTGTGGGTAACATGATGGCTGATACACGATGGCAGAAGATGGCTTGTGGGTGAGAGGATAAGCCGTCCCAAAGAGAGAGGGCATGGCCTGGCCTCTTCTGGGCGATCAAAGTAAACACGAGGAAATAATGGACGGAGCGCTGAAACTTTTCAGACACTCACCCCAGTCACAGATCTGAGTTAAATCCATCATCGGTCTTTAGCTCACTTTGCCAGCCCAGTTCAGACCCAGCGATATGTAAATCAGTCTTCACCCTGTTCCAAGCCAGGTCTTCCCTGGAGCGGAAACCAGCGCCCTGGGACTGTTTCACGGTTTCACCCCTCATCAGCCAGGCTAGCATGAATCCAGTGGCAAGGTGAGCAAGGGACACACGTCAGGCCATACCCTGCCAACTTAGGGGGAACAAAGCAAACTCATGGAGAAAATGGATGGAGCGCTGAAACTTTTTGGACACTTACCCCTAGTAACTATTAGAACCGGGTTGAATCCATCATCGGTCTTTAGCTCACTTCGCCACCCCAGTTCAGACCCAGCCATATGCAAATCAGTCTTGACCCTATTCCTCATTGGAACAGTCCAGCCCAAACTGCCAAGCCAGGTCTTCCCTGGACTGGAAACAAGCATCCTGGGATCGGTTTCTGGGTAACACCCTTCATCAGCCGGGCCAGCTTGAATCCAGTGGCAAAGTGAGCAAGGGACCCATGTCTGGGTATTCCATGCCAACTTAGGGCGAACAAAGCAAACACAAGGAGATTCAGCGCTCCGTCCATCATCTCTTTTGTGAACTTCAGTAGGTTTTCTCTCCCAAATTTAGAAATCTGACACGTCCTGTCATCTAGAGCTAATAGGATAGGCGCCAAAAACCTAAAAGCTAGAAATATTTTTCGGATACTATTGGTTTGTTACTTAGACTTTACTAAGAAAATTCCCAGAAGCACGAATAATTAATAAAAACATTTAAACATCAAGTGGGCTAATCGAAATAAATGCATATTTAATAGCAGCATTGTTTCATGAATTAAATATTATTTAATACGGGGGGAGGAGCCAAGCTGGCGACCAATATGGCCGCCTAGGCTCCCGGCTCCGTCGACCTCCTTCTCCTGCCACAAGATCCTGCTAATTATCCTGCGCCCATGCCCTTCCCCCGCATAGATGAGTTGAAGTGACGCCGGATCGTGTGATCCCGAGTGATCCATCAGCTTGGATGACGGAGAAACGTCGCCATTAAGATTGCGGCCTACACCAGCTTTGGAGCCGGGGCCTCGAGTAGTGGAGCAGCCGGCTACTAGTTGAACAACATCGGCCATGAGAGTCCGGGAGAGACCGGTCAGCCGGTATGGAAGTTTAATTTTTGCCCGATTTTATCGGTGGACCTCCAATCTGAATAGCAGCAAAAGTGGAGCAATATAATAAAACGGCGCCTGCTGTCGGAGAGCCCTGACTGATGGAACCCGGAGTTGAACGGCCCGGACGTTAATAGTTGCTCGGCCCGATGGATGCAGGCATAACCTGGAGGCAACCCTGGGGTGTCCCCGCAAATCGATGGGATCCTACGCGGGCCGATAATCCACATCGGGACGGGGATTTCACCTACAGTTGTGGGGTACATATTGCGAATGAGGTGAACGAAATGGCACCCAATAACGATCTATGTTCAACTCCAGCCCGCTCCCCCAGAGGGACCGGAAAAGACCAAACGGATAAATTGGGACGATATATCCTGTACAAGGGGTCTCCGGAGGAGGTGAAGATTGTCGCTATCGAGGAAGAAGAGATGGGACAGGCCGGGGTTGAACCGACGCTTGGAGCTGTCATGGAGGCTATCGGTGAAATGTATTCTTTCCTGGGCCGGAGAGTGCAAGCCCTAGATAATAAACTGTTTGCCGTTATGCTTGAGATGGGGCTAATGTGAACGGACTTCGTTCGATTGAATGGGAAAACGAGAGCCATGACACCCAAAATGGCCAAACTAATAGATGGCATAAACCCCATGAAACGGGAGGTGTGGGAGCCTCTGGACAGTAAGTTAGCTAATGTCCGAATACTGGGAGTCCCGGACGAGTCAGTGTGCCGAACATCGGCTCTGACTGTGGGAGAACTGATCGGCACTATCCTTCTGACGACTCATGTTGGGACTCAATTGCGGATCGAAAGTGCGGCTCTAACCTCCTTCCCGGACTCTATTCAATTGGTTCGGAAACAACGACAGGGGTTCTTGCCGGTGAAGAGGAAACTCAGAGACAATGGGATTAACTATGATCTGCCATTTTCGACTCGCCTCCGGGTGCACCTTGATGAAAACTTTCGGTTCTTTGACTCTCCTGAGGAGGCGGCATTTCGGCTGGGAAGTATTCACACACCTCATCGGACGGGCCAAGGTTGAGAATGGTTGACCGTTTGATGACATTAGTGGACTTGGTGGCTGTTCGGGACTCACTTTATATTATTAGTTGCGGGAGGCGAGGCAGGCGAACAACGATTCCCTCTGATTTGTTGAAGTTTAATATTTAGCTAAGTGAATCCGTAAACAGTGGGGAGGCTCAGATCTGGTGGGGGGGAGGGGGCCGGGGGCCTGAACGAAGGTGCTCCTCCTCTTACTATTTTTAGGTATTGTAGATTAGATGGGGCGACAGGCACACTGCTAGTTGGGGACGAGCGTAAGCTACATGCAGGGGTGCAGGGTGGGGGGAGGGGGTTTGCGGGTTTAGCGTTGTTCTCTTTTTTTGGGGGTTTATTTTAAGCGTAGATATCCGTAGTTTATCCTGCTCATGCTCTTGTATTTAAGTATCCTTCTTCTATTCTGATCATATTTTAGTATTCGGGGGCTATACTCACTTAAAATCCTGATTCTATGGGTGGACGGGTTCTGAGGGCTGTAGCGCTTAGGTTGAGTCGTAAATTGTATTGATTCGTATACTGTCGAATGATCGCTAGCGTCGGTGTCTCAGCAACTTCTTTTGTCGCTCTTCATGTATCCTGTTATTTGTAACTGTTCACCTTATTATTATGACGGAAAGTATGTCACCCGATCCGTCTTTATTTTTTGTTTATATCAATAAAAAGAAATATAAAAAATACATTATTATTTAATACAAACATTTGCGATATATCAGTGAAGGTGGCTGGGCACATAATCAGTCTAAGATATTTTTTTAGAAGTTCTTTTTCAAACCAACTTCCATTGCTTTTGGTTATTATATTGAGCACACTTTACTAGGGAGCAAACAAGTGCAGTACATATGGTTGGGTAACACATCATAATATATTGTATAAATACATCTAGAATAAAAGAAAGACGTCTCATATTGTCCGCCTTGAAGCAGGGAGAAAAAGAATGTTCCTTAATCCGTGATTGTTGGGCCCATCATTGATGAGGTGCGTTTTATTTTAGAGATCTATTCTTGAGTGCTTGAGTAGAGGGGGAGCCTGTTGTGATGTGAGGAGTCGTCACAAGTTCCCGATGCATGGGTTGAGAAGGTTTACCTTCAAATTGTTTTATTTTCTCGACACTTCTTGATTTTTGTTCTGACAAAATTGGATTCACAAAAGTAAATTTCAGTTGTAGATCTAAATTGGATTCACAAAAAGTAAATTTCAGTTGTAGATCTACTCCTACACCTCAGTGTAACTCTCTTCATTTTTTTGCTATTCGACATATCTTCTAGACTCAGATTTGGTTGAGTCCTTCATTCAGCACCACGCCTGGTCTCGAAAGCTAAAACACGGCAGTGCATCACACCAGTTCTCTTATCACTAGACTGACTTCCAATGGACTGTCACCCTGCATTTAAGACCACAGGCATCACCTAAAAGGCGAGTCACGTGACCAAACCTGAATAATTATCTCAAAACTTCAGCTTTCAGGCAGAAACAGATCTTTAATAATCCACGCTCTGCTCAGTCTGGACAAACATAGATTCTGCAGGTCTTCCAGCCTAAAAGAGTCATTCTCTGCAAATGACCCCTCGGTTTGGAATGCTCTACCGACACATATCCAAGAAGCCATGGAATCACTACTTTTAAAACTACCTTTAGTAGCACTTTCTAAAAGACCTCTCATAGTCTGTACTCATCTATTGAATCTGATCTCATTGATCCAGCACTAGAAGGATACTAATGTGTTTCTAAGGACTTTACCTCTTATTCATATGTCATGTTCTTGTTTGCTGATATTGTACTGTGCTATGCCACCCTTGTTGAGGAACTTGAAGTTCTGTATGAAGAACCTAAATTAATACATAAATACATGTGCCTCAAATCTTTGAAAGAATCTGATGTATTGCCTCTTGTTGGCTAACTGTAGTGTAGTTCCTATATCCCTGATAGACTCGGTGCATTGGAATAATATACACTATAGTTGTGGCATAGGACTGAGGTCAGTATGCCTCTATCGAGTACATTAAACTTAATTACTTGTGTGTGCCAGCTAACTCAGATGTCACTAGAAACATCTCAAATAAACAAGAAGGGATTCGTTTCTGACAACCGCATAAACATGACAACTTTGTTTCCCTTAGAATCGGAACAGTCTTAGAATCGTGGACACAATAGTTAACAGTTTCACTCAGTCAATCATGCATGCTTCCTTTCTACAGAGTTTATAGGTAGACGGGCGTTTCAATAAAATAGGTTTATTGAAGAGTCTTATTTCTTGTGCGAGAGATATGAACTGCCACAATCGTAAGACAGAATGCGAAGAATAATACGTACATCGTTAGCAGTAAGATTAGATAATACTGCAATAGCATGGTTTGTAGCTATGACATATATTCATAAAAATACATACATAAATAACACCGGCTAAAATGTGAATACTCATCTGGTGCTTCTAAATAGTTCTACCCCTGTGTACCTAAGTATAGTACGAGGTAAGAAGTAGGTGCTGTTTTCTAAAGTATAGCTAGCTATAGTTTAGTTTTGCCAGAGTTGCCAAGAGTTCCTCTAGGTTCTAGTCTGCCCCTTACCTTAGAATGAGAGAGGTTGGAATCTCTTTCCGGGTCTTGCTCTCTTACACCCCGCAAGGGGAGTAAAAAACACTGGAGCTGGATTCTCTGCGAGGAGGATGACAGCGTCTGGTAAGTGCGTCAGGCGGGGACTCGAATTCCATCGGAACTTGCCATGGCGAGCCGCAGACGAGCCGTGCAAGTATGCAGTCGGTAGGTAGACATGCCGGAATGCAGCCGTGGTTTGCCATGGCAAGTGAAGGTATATTTATACCTTGAAGGTGTTTAGGAATGCCAGTATTGACTTAAAAGTCAGGCAGAGGAACGTCATAAATGAACACCTAAGGAATAGTTGTTCATGCATAATAAATGAGTTCTTGGAGAAATCAATAATCCAAGCAAGGGGAAGTCCTAAAGGCTTAAGAGTCTGGTTTTCCAAGAACTCGTTGTAACATGGATGAACGTATGTAGGCCTGCATTTGGTTAGCATGGATAATGCCTAAATAAGGGTTGGATTTCTATGCCTAAATACGGGCAATGCAAATTGTGCCTATATAAGGGCGTAAATCGGGAAACCTATATACGGTATCTAAAACGACACACAACATAACATCATAACCATAATTTCTTGATTATATCCTTAAATAGGGGATTCTGGCCAACCCAACACAAGGATTGTGCCAAGGCTAATAAATGTAATGTAGAGATGGTCTTTTGCAAGCCTTAATAATTCCAGAGCAATCTACTTCTCAAGGATGTTTCGATAATAGCCAGGATAAAATGTAGGTCATACCAAACCGGGTTCCTTGGATTCCTGGTTTTAATTTTTTTAAATCTCATTACTGATGGAGTTGGTAACCTGGGATTAATATTTAAAACTTAAGTTAGCCATGACTGCCGCTCCCCATCAAATTATTGTGAGTTCTTAGGGTCATATTGCACATGAGTAAAAGGATTTATTCTTTCAAGGTTGTGTTCTTTAAATACCTAACTGGAACAATTTACATTTATAAGTCAAATGTCTACACTCAACTGAGTATATGAATCAAGCTTATGATCTTTATTGGATTTTATTGTCAAACTTAATAACAGCAATCAATTTGCCCTTGATTCTGACTTTACACTAAATGCATCAGAATTGAGCGGGTCTGCCTGCAACACTTTTCCAAGTCTCAAAGCATGTTTACAAATCAAGTAAACTTGGTCCTCACATCATGACAAACTTTGATGTTTACTGGCACCTTCTTCTTCCAAATATAGATCATGTGCCATGATTTTGTAAAAGTAACAGCCAATTTATTCAGACAATTGTCATCTAAAAATGCCTCGCCTCTTTTAGAAGTTTAATCTTAGTCTTCTCGAAACAAACGTGTCTAGTTAGAGGGGTGACCATCTCCTAAAATGTTATTGGATCTTTTTCTTACATAATATATTGTAATCTGTCCCCTTGCTTCTGAACAAAATCTTGCAATTTACCCTAATTAGCTTATTATAATCGGTTTTAACTTTAGGCATGAGTCATAATCACAATATATGGATGTGTTCTTTTTCTCTTTTAAAATCCTCATCTCAATTTGACACTCATCCATAGAATTTTTTTACTATATGCCATATATTTAGGGTTAGTAATTTTGATTAAAAACCATTCACATATGGCAGCCATAATTTCTACAAACTATTGGTTTGCCAAGTTTGCTGTTACAACCTGGTGGACCACGATTCCATACTTTGACATTTAAGTCCCTTAATTGGCCTTTTAATAATAAATCATTTTTGGGAACCCTTTTTGAAGATTTGTGTGCTTCCTCTGCTTTATCTTTAGGAGCCAATTGATAAGAGAATAGACAAGATGACCCGTTGACTTCTAAAGCATCATGGTGACTTCTAAGATGGGTAAAGATTTCAAAGTAAGCACATTTTCTTCTGCTTTGTCAGCTTTACGGATATTTGTTGAATATCTAGATTAAATCTCTTCTTAAATTGCAGCATAGTGTGCAGCTTGCTTAAGTTCGTATTCTTGCGTTTGACTGCTTCACAGTGAAAGCCTAGATTGGAATATTTAGGATTCCTCTAAGCGGAGAGATTTGCAGGAAAACGATGAATGGCACATGTTGGATGTCTTTGAATACTATAATTTAATGGTTCAATTTTACTTCTAGAAGTGAGTCTGTATTTTTTTCCTTTAGCATCATTTTTGGGATTTCTTAATCACAAGGTTTATTTTAAAAAGTTTATCACATAAACATGATAAGTGAAAATGATCTTATTTTCTTCATTCAGAGTAGCTTAAACGGATAGTATTTGTTACCATTATCTTAAATATCACAGTCCAACAGATGCTATTCCTCGATACTATTAGTAAGATGCAGCTATATCTGACCCATTTTGATATTTTAAGTTACCCAGTAGAATCTTTGAATGGAGGGTTGGAAGGAAGGAACCCTGACATAGTGCACTAGTCCTAAGCTGCTAAGAGGAGGGGGGCATCGACCTGAGACAACAATCCACTAAGCCTGTGGTTCCCAAACTGTGCGCCGCGGCGCCCTGGTGCGCCGTTATCAGGAGCCAGGGGCGCCGAGCACGATCTGGGAAAGGAAGTGTGAAAGTCACACTAAGAATGTGTCACTTTTGCCTCCATGATGAATAGGTTGCTCTGCCCCTAGTCTCTGCCTTTCTGAAGCAGAGCATCACGGTGGCCGCGGGGGGGGGGGGGCACAAACAGCGCACACAGGACTCGGCTACAGACATAGCTGTGAGGCCCGCCTGCCAATGAAGGAAGATATCCAGGCACTTCTTACTCAAAGGCAAAAGATGATGGCCATAATCCCGCATTTTGGCGCCTGGCAGTTCCAACCATTAAAAAGGCAATCAACTCTTTCAGCTGCTGATGAGCTGTGAAAGAGATGCTGGTCAGTGGCAGAAAGGAAGGGGTTGCAGCACAGGAGGGGGGTCATGCTCCTTGTGGAGTCATGAGCACCTTCTGTTATTTAGATGCAAATAGCATTGAAAGAGTAAATTAAACACATTTTTTCATTTTTTCCCCCTCAATTTTTATATAGAGAAAACCCAACCCAAACATATTGGAGTGCTTTACATGAGCACCAATGACATTTCATAAGGACATGTTCCTTTTTTAGATACGGAGAGATTAAGGGCCATATATATCAAGGCAAAATGGGTTCGAAAACGCCGAAATTCGCAGAATTCCGGCGTTTGGGAACCCATTTTCGCTAAATGGTATGTATGAAACATTTTTGGTGCAAAATAAGGAATCGCTAAATTTGCCATTCCTTATTTTGCGATTGCATTTAAGGAATTGCAAATTTTGCGATTCCTTAAATGCAATGTATCAAGGAAAAAAACATTCCAAAATGCCATTAAGGAATCGCAAATTACCACCAACTTCTAGTTGGTGGTAAGTTGCGAATTCTTTTAAAAAATAATTTTTTTAAAAATCAAAAGGTGCCATGTGACGCTCATGCATGCCCTTAGGGCATGTATGTGCGCCATATGCGCACACATGTCATTTTCAGGGGTGCAGCAGGGTGTTCTTGAGACACCCCTGCACCCTTGAAATGATTCTCAATTTGCGATTAGCAAAATGCTAATCGCAAATTGAGAATAATTTCACATTCATTCCTATGGGCCTCCTGGCCCATAGCAATGAATGGGAAATTATTCCTTAATTGCGATTAGCAATTTGCTAATCGCAATTAAAGAATTTTAAGGAATCGCTAAAAACCAGCGATTTTCTTCATACATACCATTTTGCGATTTCTAAATAGCGATTCCTTAAACATCGCTATTTAGGAATCGCAAAACAGAATGTTGATAAATATGGCCCTATCACCCACATGCATCATTGTGACATTTTGGGACAATTAAGGAATCGCAATTAAGAAATCGCAAAATGCTATGCATTAAAAAATCGCAATATTTTTAGTGATTCCTTAATTTTCCTTAATTGCGATTCACAATTTGTGAATCGCAATTAAGGAATCCCTCCCCATTGATTCCTATGGGCTTAGAGGCCCATAGGAATGAATAGGAAGCCATTCTCATTTTGCGATTCGCAATTAGGGAATCGCAAAATCAGAATGCCATTTCAAGGGTGTAGGGGGGTTCAAATGACCCCCCCTACACCCCTGAAATGTACCTTTAAGTACATTTTTCACACACACAGGGGGCATGTGTGTGTGTAAAATGAAACTTTCAAAAATGCACTTTTGTGCATTTTTGAAAGTGTTCGCAAATTACCATGAAGGTTGACTTCATGGTAATTTACCCCTTCCAATTTGCGAATTCGCAAAAAAAAAATTATTAATGCATTGCATTTAAGAAATCACAAATTGCGATTTCTTAAATGCGCTCGCAATTTAAGAAATCGTAACATAATTGCGATTCCTTAAATTGCGAAAAATAAAATAAAAATGATGCATCCCAAAAAATGAAATTGCATTCGCAAACGGCCGAATTTTGCAATTCGCACCGTTTGTGAATGCAATTCCCTTTGATGCATGTGGGCATAAGTGAACCAGAATCAAACCTGATTCCTCAGTTCCAAAGTGGGTAGCTCTGACCTCAAGCTCCATCTTCTCCCCTCCTCTACCCATGCTCAGGACCGGTCCAGGGAGTACACTCTTAATATCTATGTCATACATCTGTGGTTCCCAAAGTGTGCGCCGCGGTACCCTGGTGCGCCATGAAGGGAAGCCAGGGGCGCCGCGCCGCTGTGCAGGATGTGGGTCTGAAAAAAATATATAATTATCCTCAAAATGTAGTGAAACTGCGAGCTGCCAATTTTGGAGCTGGGGAACCGGGTTCGACCCTCGACGTCAGCTCAGAATCCTGTGTCATTCTGGGCAAATCACTTAATCTCCCAGCGCCTACAAAAACAGAATACATGAATGTATCCTTGTGTAATGTGACTGGTGCTCTTCGGGTCGGGTGCAGGGTCAGGGGTCTGGTGGAGAGCGTTGGGTGGGTGGGTGCGGGGTCAGGCTCTGGTGGAGAACGTTGGGTGGGTGGGTGCAGGGTCAGGGTCCTGGTGGAGAGCGTTGGGTGGGTGGGTGCAGGGTTAGGAGCCTGGTGGAGAGTGTAGGGTGGGTGCAGGGTCAGGGGTCTGGTGGAGAGCTTTAGGTGGGTGGGTGCGGGGTCAGGGGCCTGGTGGAGAGCGTTGGGTGGGTGGGTGCAGGGTGGGGGGGCCTGGTGGAGAGCGTTGGGTGGGTGCAGGTTCAGAGGCCTGGTGGAGAGCATTGGGTGCTTGCAGGGTGAGAGGCCGGTTGGAGAGCTTTGGGTGGGCGCCTTATGCCCTGATGCAGCCGCACTCTGCCAGCTTCTGTCTTTGCCTCACTCCTCGTTGAGGGGTCGTCACTCGTGACTGCTGCATGTTGGAGAGTGTGAGGGGAAAAGGGTGCAAGGCAGAGGGGAGAAAGGGTGCAAGGCAGAGGGGAGAAAGGGTGCAAGGCAGAGGGGAGAAGGGTGCAAGGCAGAGGGGAGAAGGGTGCAAGGCAGAGGAGAGAAGGGTGCAAGGTAGAAAAGGGTGCAAGGCTGAGGTGAAGTAGGGTACAAGGGGAAGGGGAGAAGGGTGCAAGGTGGAGGGGGAGAAGGATGTAAGGCAGAGGGGGAAAGGGTGCAAGGGGGAGGGTGAGGAAGTTAAATATTTGCCCCCCCCCCCGAAAACATTTCTGCGGATGCCCATGATCAGAGCCCACCTCACGTAAACTTCTTGTAACGCCACAGAGCTCCTTGAGCCTTTCTCTAGCCTGGTTACTTTTAGTGGGAGTGCTTTATACTACTCTATGTATGCATTAAGATGTACTTTATAAGATCTTTGTGATTGCAAATAAAGTTGTATGACAGTGATGGCTACTATCTGAATCCTTCATCACGTCTAGGCTTGATTCTTCATGTGGACCAGTGGTTCCCAAAGGGTGCGCCGCGGCACCCTGGTGCGCGGGTAAAAAAATGGTTGGGAGCCACGGTCAACTGCCAATTAGGTCAAGGGAGCCACGGGTCAAAAAAGTTTGGGAACCACTGCACTAAGCTGATGGTGTTTCGGGCCTTTACTGAATGCATGGAAGTTCTGTCCTAGACCTAAGCACACAGGGAAAAGGCTGTACATCAGTAGCACATCATGCCTGGTTTAGCTACAGGGGTCAGGCAGACCTCATAACATAGCAAATTAAGAAGTGGTGCACTCCGTTTTTATTAATTCTTGAACTATTTTGTGAATTTGCCTCCAAATTGCGTGCTACACAGGATGCGGGAACTGCCTAACATCCCCCAAATCTAAACTGGAAAAACATCTTCAGGAACATTTGGAAAACTAATTGGTTGTATGTGAATCTTTCATTGAAATTTGTGTACACAGTTTGATTTGAATATTGTTTAAATTGTTGACACTGTATGTTACATGCACAAGGCAGTGCACACAGGATTTCAGGCACAACATGGTCCTGAAGATGTTTTTTCAGAACTCATAGCATGCCGTCAGACGGCATTCTGGTTGGCAAAGAGATTGTACATGGACATGGGGATGTATTTTTATCTAAGGACAGCTGCCGGCGAGATTTTGAATGTAAAAAACCTCCTCTTAAACTTGATTTGAGGCTCCAATGGCAGCTGCGATCGATCTATCTAGCACTGGAAACATGTTCACGTGTTCTACTCCCTTTCAGAAGTCTACTCTCAAGTTTGGTAAGCCTTGCATCATGTGAATGACTTTTCTGAGAGATTGTTACAGTAATCAATCCTACTATTGATCCGGGTAAAAGCTACTCTGCTCCTATATGACAGTGAAAAAAGTGATGTCCTAGGTCAGCCTTATACCAAAAGAAAAACTGATGGTGGTTACTCTGGGATGGCTTCTCCAGCTGTTTCTGGAGACAAATAAAATTACTTCATTGGTAAAGTCTTAAGACTTCAGTCATTTCACTCTTGCACAGGTAGAAGTGTTAATCAATGAAAAGGAAGGAGCTCTGATTCATATTAGTACCCTCTGGAATATTGAATGTTGCACTGTTGCATATGACTGACATCAGAGATATTCACTCCCAATGAACAAGAGGGCACATAAACCCTCAATGTAAGAAGACACATTTATGACCCTTGTGGAAATCCATACTTGGCTTTAGACGTGTCTGATGAATCTCAAGAGACAGGAACCATGTAAGCCTCTTGCCTCCACCCACAGTCTCCATCAGGTTGATTTATAGAAGTAGATTTGTGCGGCTGACGTTAAATGTTGTGAAGAGGACAAGGAGGGGTAATCATTGACATGATGCTTGCATGGACATAAGTGAAAGTGCTTTCATTTGAAGCAATGCCCTAGTTATCTCGCGACAAACTATGCTGTAACTTTTTGCAAATTTATGTCAATGTTTGCCTACAGACTTTGAGAAAATACTGGTCATGTGTGTGGGTTCGAAGCTAACAGGTGCTTTAAATGTTCATAGGTGAATATAATGTTATTCATAAAAAAAAATGCATCAACCACTGGCCATGGGATAAAACCAAGTACAAAATCCCCACCCACCAGTATAGGCACCGTCCAGAGCACTGGAACCACTCCGAATAGCTAATGGCGGCTGGCTTGTACCGAGGGTGGTGAGGCAGAAAAACAAATAATACAATTAATTCACTTACCTTTGTAGCACAACGTCCTTCTCCCTCTGGTGTCTTCCAGGAAGCGCCCGATGCAGGAAACTGCACTACCCAAACCTGGCGTTGCTTTCACAGCGTGAAAGCAGCAGCAGGATTGGATAGATCGGCCTCTCTCAGCGCTCCTAAGAGCACTGGAGGCCTGCGCTTTCTCTAACACAGCTGTCTAAGGAGGCTAGGTTAGAGAACCTTAAAATACGCATATCTGGCTGGCCGTCCCAAGACGGCTGGCCAAAGAGAGATGCGCATTTTAAAGTGCACAGCTCCCTGCTGCTGCCACTCAACATCGCTGACCTTGCCCCATCATGACACTTAGTTCAGGATGGGTTGTTGAAAAATAAAACGTGATAAATAAATTGTATTGCCGTTAATAAATACTTTTTTTTTTTTTGTTGCTCTGGGGCGACGCTCCACTGGCATGGTGTGCTAGTCGCCCCTGCGACTAGCACACCATGCCAATAAGACAGATACAACATTGATCTAAACAAGCATTTGCAATGCAATAGGTCTCGCATTTGCGAGAGTTTGAGCTGTTGGCATTGTAAATTACAATGCCTTTTATTTAAGCGTTTGAAAACCTGCAAGCTGTGCCTAAACAAGCACTTTGTACTTGTAGTCCTTGCTTATGAGTAGCAAGGCTGGTAGTCTCCTTTACTGCAAGCTTTGCTTCTCGTAAGCAAGGACTATACGTACAAAGTGTGTGTTTATCAAGGTTTTCAAAACAAATGAATAAAAGGCAGTGTCATGTACAATGCCAATAGCTCCAACTCTCGCAAATGCGAGACCTATTGCATTGCAAATGCTTGTTTTATTATACTTTCGGTAACAACCTCTCCTTGCAGCCTTATCGGTGTGTGCAGTGTGAGTGAGGCCTGTGTGCAGTGTGAGTGAGTGCTGTGTGCACTGATTGAGGGCTGCTTGCACTGAGTAACGCATGTTAGCAGTGTGAGTGATCCCTGTGTGCAGTGCGAGTGAGTGCTGTGTGCAGTGAGTGCGTGCTGTGTGCACTGAGTGAGTGCTGTGTGCACTGTGAGTTAGGGCAGTGTGCACTAAGTGTGTGCAGTATGCAATGAGTGTGTACAGTATGCACTGAGTGCGGACTGTATGCAGTGTGATAGAAGGCTGAGTGCACTGAGTGAGGCCTGTGTGGATTGTGAGTGAGTGCTGTGTGCACTGAGAGTGAGGGCTGTGTGCACTGAGTGAGGGCTGCTTGCACTGAGTAACGCCTGTTTGCAGTGTGAGTGAGGCCTGTGTGCAGGGTGAGTGAGAGCTGTGTGCACTGAGTGAGTGCTGTGTGCACTGTGAGTTATGTCTGTGTGCACTGAGTGTGTGCAGTATGCACTGATTGCGTACTGTATTAAGATGTGTTGGGAGGGGGGAGTGTGAAAAGTACGCATGGCAAAAAGCAAGCGCAGGGAACAATTGCGTGTGACCCACGAAAAGAGAATTGAGAGAATTAGTGGACATTGCCTATGAGCGAGTAGACTGCGTTTGACAAATTGGGGATGCTGCTCTGAAACCTAGTAAAAAAAAAAAAATGAACTAAAGCTGTATTTGAAGCACACTCCCTTAAAGCACACTTCCATTTCTGAAATGGCATTGCTCCGTGCACACGTTGCTTACTCAAGCTATGGCACCAGAAAGACGCCACTTTTTATTTTGTCTCTTGACACTTGGTAAAAGAAAACCCAAATAAAGCCGTATTTGATGCGCACGCTGTTAAAGCAAACTTTCAAGACTTTTATTTCTTGTCTCTTGACACTTGGTAAAAGAAAGCACAAATAAAGCCGTATTTGATGCGCACACTGTTAAAGCAAACTTTCAAGACTTTGTTAGTAAAAAAACACAAATAAAGCCGTATTTGATGCGCACGCTGTTAAAGCAGACTTTCAAGACTTTGTTAGTAAATGCTTGTTAGTAAAGGGAGCAAGCGAGAAGATGAGTATTTGATGCGCACGCTGTTAAAGCAAACTTTCAAGACTTTGTTAGTAAAAAACCACAAATAAAGCCGTATTTGATGCGCACGCTGTTAAAGCAGACTTTCAAGACTTTGTTAGTAAATGCTTGTTAGTAAAGGGAGCAAGCGAGAAGATGAGCAGCCGGGAAACTGAAAGTACGGCCGGCCAGCCATGAATAATTAGGGGAGGAGAAGCCGCAGAGGGCACGCTGGGAGAAGCCCTTTGATGTGGTGGCGGCCGTGAAAAAATGCAATTAGGAGGAAGGGAGGGAGGCTGATGCGCGTGCTTGTTTGGTCACGTGATTCACGTGAACTCGAAGAAAACCGCACCAAAAAACCCTTGGTTTGACGAGTATTTTGAGCACTTGAATTCTCGCTCCGCTCAATGCGCATGCGCATTGATATGTCGCGAGACCTAAAAAGAATGGATGTACTATAAGTATGCCATCCCGAACATAAGATGTGTCTCTCCATGCAAAATTAGAAGTACTTGCTGCCAATGAGCACCTTAACACCCACCACCTA
This sequence comes from Lissotriton helveticus, assembly GCF_964261635.1. Lineage (NCBI taxonomy): Eukaryota > Metazoa > Chordata > Amphibia > Caudata > Salamandridae > Lissotriton > Lissotriton helveticus. Next base: position 797,598,893 of record NC_136073.1, on the reverse strand, counting down.
CCTAATGACGAGGGGATTCAACCGGAGCCTCCCCTGGGACATGGCAGACATAGCAAACAATGTCGAAACAACCTCTTACCTCAAACAACAAGATGGAATCTTGAACCCTAGTCTTTACGACGGCTCGTCCATTCTTGAATTGATATAATCCATGGCGCCATAGGATATCATGCACCCATTGACTACTTGATCATTCCTTGTCATCATCATCATCATCAAATTTCTTTATTTCGCAATGTTTCCAAAGCATATAAAGTACACAGAAAATAATTTAGCACAGTTTGTATAAAAAATCTTGTACATAATTAAAACCAGATAAAAAACATCAAAATTCCATCCCGGCTTCTGACATAATCGAAGATGTTATAAAGTGCCTTGTGCCATCAATAAACTAATTGAGAAGAAAGGAGGGGTTTGGCCCTGTGGGAAAGAGGGTAGGTAGGGCCTATTATAATACCAAAGAGAAGGGGATTTACCTATGCCTCTTGTGAGCACAATTATACCAACATTAATGTTCAGCAAAGAGAAAACCACATCAATTAGTTAACTCAGACATTTAATTTATGTCATTTGCTTTTGAAATTTGTCTGTTTTGGTTTTTTTAAAAGACAAGGAAAGATACATAATCAACTTCACATTGAGCAAACCATAATTTTTGCAAGGGAAAAGCAAGGAAAACAAACAATATGTACAATTAATGAATAGAAACAAGTGAAAATGTGCATACAAATTGTATCAGTGATCAACAGTTATCTCAAAAACAGTGAGGAAAAACAGTATCATCAAGTCATATGAAAAATATAGATTAGGGGTTAAGTCTTATTCACTACCAGCCCGACTTCCTGTCACAATGTTATTGCAAGAGTTCATTTTATGTGAACACAGGAATGGGAACCCAAAAATCAATTTGGACAAACACAATGACTTATTGCCGACGCGTTTCGAATCCCAATGTCAAAATCATCGGATTCTCATCAGGGCGTGGAATTATATCCGCAGATACTGTTTAGAGAGAAGAGAGGGAATTTAATTTAGAAAGATAAACCTTACATAGAGAGTACAAATAGCTTTATCCCAATGAATGCACCCAGGGATGCAGCATACCTCATGCGAACAATGGTTTGTGGTCACTAAGTCTTTTTATAGAATAGTCATCATGCACCGTGGATGTCAACCTGCAAGGGAGCAACATTGCTACGATCAGTAGTTGCACTGTAACTATGGGCTGGCACAACTGTGTGGTTGTGGTTTTTGTTTAAGCGGAGAAAATTTACCTTCGAATCTGATGCGTCCGCTCAGAACTCGAGGTGAAAAAAGGGGAGGAGTGTGATTTCGATCCCAATGTTCTGTCCCTGAGAGGCGTATCTCATCATGAAATCAACAGCGTGAATAATGGGCTAAATGTATTGAGCGAAGTCAATAGAATATAATTGGTTCATCCCATTTTTTTCACTAAAATGTTCCCTTTAATATAAACTACAATTCCCACAATTCATAGCGACATGATTAAAAGCCCCCACACACCCTGATTGGCCCCTGGCCCCACGTGACTACTGGGTGTTACTTTCTGAATTCCACTCGCGGCAGCGTACCGCCGCTCCTGCTTTAGTTTTGGAAGACACCGCGGTAAATGGATTACTAACGGTGAGACCCGCTTCCTCTTTTGCGCACACACACGCGCTTGCCTGCACGAGGGATTATCCAGTAATTTATTGACTTGTCGGTTTGTTTCAGGATTCAATCCGGCAGACTATAACAGTTCTTCCCTCAGACTAGACGTTCAATACAACGCACCGAGGGTCCAAATCAATGGTAAGACACCCCACGGCAGCCAGCTAATTTTTTCTTGACTGTTGGGCATTTTCAAGCACATGCCAATCATTGGTTTTCCGTTTGTTCCTTTTACAGGACACCTGACGGAAACAATTCTTCCTCATACTAAATTAACGAATAAAGTAAGCCATTCAATTTTTACCTTGGGCTTTCCTATATCGACAAAAATAATTTTTCGCTAAGACTATACATCAATTTCTGTTTGTAGATCACGTAAAGGGACAGAACATTGGGATCGAAATCACACTCCTCCCCTTTTTTCACCTCGAGTTCTGAGCGGACGCATCAGATTCGAAGGTAAATTTTCTCCGCTTAAACAAAAACCACAACCACACAGTTGTGCCAGCCCATAGTTACAGTGCAACTACTGATCGTAGCAATGTCGCTCCCTTGCAGGTTGACATCCACGGTGCATGATGACTATTCTATAAAAAGACTTAGTGACCACAAACCATTGGTCGCATGAGGTATGCTGCATCCCTGGGTGCATTCATTGGGATAAAGCTATTTGTACTCTCTATGTAAGGTTTATCTTTCTAAATTAAATTCCCTCTCTTCTCTCTAAACAGTATCTGCGGATATAATTCCACGCCCTGATGAGAATCCGATGATTTTGACATTGGGATTCGAAACGCGTCGGCAATAAGTCATTGTGTTTGTCCAAATTGATTTTTGGGTTCCCATTCCTGTGTTCACATAAAATGAACTCTTGCAATAACATTGTGACAGGAAGTCGGGCTGGTAGTGAATAAGACTTAACCCCTTAATCTATATTTTTCATATGACTTGATGATACTGTTTTTCCTCACTGTTTTTGAGATAACTGTTGATCACTGATACAATTTGTATGCACATTTACACTTGTTTCTATTCATTAGTTGTACATATTGTTTGTTTTCCTTGTTTTTCCCTTGCAAAAATTATGGTTTGCTCAATGTGAAGTTGATTATGTATCTTTCCTTATCTTTTAAAAAAACCAAAACAGACAAATTTCAAAAGCAAATGACATAAATTAAATGTCTGAGTTAACTAATTGATGTGGTTTTCTCTTTGCTGAACATTAATGTTGGTATAATTGTGCTCACAAGAGGCATAGGTAAATCCCCTTCTCTTTGGTATCAATAAACTAAGTCATATTTCATCAAACCACACATAACCCGAAATGGACCTCCTCAGAAAGAATATTCTCAAAGTGCGATGTGCTGTAAACAGATGTTGATAAAATCATGTTGCATCGTCCCTCAGGCCTCCCAGTCTATACAAGCTCTCCTACATTTGATGGAAGACCATAAGAAAGTAGCAACTAAAACACTTACCAGTGGATCACTCCCTTTTTGATCAAATAAAGGGCTGGTCGGCTTTGTATAAAAAGTTATATTTTCTTAAGAGTGGAAGGATATACTTCGTCCTTTGTGTCCTGTAAAAACTACAGAAAAACAATATATGGAAGATCTTACTGCTCTGACCTTCCATCACATAGGCAAGCTATTACATTTTCCCTCTCATTCCGTTTGGATTCGAAACCTAGCATTAGGGGAATCCAATTCTAACGAAACCTAACCAAAATAAAACGGTGCTGGGTGTTCTTCACAAACTCTAAGTATCTATGTTTGTTTTGCAACATAAGATAAAGCTTCACAGAAGATTTAAATCTGTTTTCCTCCTCTCTCTCGTACGCGGCCTTCATTAAAAAGATTTCCTCGATTCTCGTCTTTTAGATAGTCGCAAAGCTCTTGGGGGCATATGTATCAAGCCCTTTTCCCGTTCGCAAATGGGCCGATTCTCAGAAGCGGCCCGTTTGCGAACGGGAAAAGGACTTTTGGGATGTATCATCCCAAAAGGGAATCGCAAAATAGGGAATCGCAAAATTTGTGATTCCCTATTTTGCGAAGGCATTTAAGGAATCGCAAATTGCGATTCCTTAAATGCGATGTAACAAGCACCCAAGTTGTGCGATTTCTCCTTAAGAAATCGCAAATTACCACCAACTTCAAGTTGGTGGTAATTTGCGATTTCTTTGAAAAATGCACTTTTAGGCATTTTTCAAAGTGCGATGTGGCGCACATACATGCCCATAGGGCATGTATTTGCGCCATATGCGCACACATGCTCACTTCAGGGGTGCATCAGGGTGTCCTTATGACACCCTTGGACCCTTGAAATTATTCTCAATTTGCGATTCTCGAATTGCGAATCGCAAATTGAGAATGTCTTCCCATTCATTCCCATGGGCCTCCTGGCCCATAGGAATGAATGGGAAGGTATTCATTAATTGTAATTCGCAATTTGCTAATCGCAATTAAGGAATGCCAAGAAATAGCTAACTATTTGCGAATTTTTAAATACATCTGGTTCGCGATTCTCAAATAGCAATTCTCAGAAAATCGCTGTTTGAGAATTGCAAATAGAGTATTTGATTCATATGCCCCTTAGTGTTTACATATAATTCCCCCAGACCCATTGCTCTCAATGTGCATTTCACATACTACAACCAAACAAACTTATGTGCATTATCAAGGGACAAACAGTCCCTGATGATGCTCTGGGTTAGGTCCACAGTGTCCTTCCTCCAAATCGAGTGCCATAATAGAACAGGGGCGAGCCTAATAACTTCAGAGAGGTAAGTAAGGCGACCCAAGTTCCATGTGACAAGTAAAGTTGGTGTAACTATGAGGAAGGGCCCAAACTCTTTTGAGAAAATTATCCTCGAGCTGTTGCAATGGATCTATTTCCACTGTCCCCCAAACCCCTGCCCCATACGAAACAGAGGTGATGGACTTTACATTGTATACCTTTTTTATAGGCTTGTTAGGTTTGGACCCAAACTTTTTCATGAAATTAAAAATGGCTGCCAACGTTCTTTCCATTATGAGAGCACTATTTGCCGCCATCTTTAGCCAGGAATGTTTATTATCAAAGAGGACCCCTAAGTAGGGGGAGGTAGACACCACCTCCAACCTTCGTGACCCAATGTAAAATGCTGGAAGTTTCTTATGTTGTGCACCTGCCACCTGTACAAAAGATTTTGCTTCATTAAAACACAACTCTAGATTTTTCATAAACTCAGTATATGCTTCTAGCAATCTCTGTAGGGCCACCCCGGTTCTTGCTAATAATACAGCATCATCTGCATACTTTGTCAACAGGAAAGGTTTATAATTTATTAAACGTCATCTTTAACCTTGCTGGCAACTAGAACACTTGCAAGCCACACCAGCCTATTTAAATCCCCACTCACTCCTGCAAGCTAGGCCTGCCACCAAGAGAGATCTGACACAATTTGCTGCTCTCCAGATCACTCCGCCTGCCACGTTGCAGGTCCTTATTAGTCACATACTCTGAGCACGGACATCCCATACTGACAATAAGGATGATGAGGATGCTGAACATGTTGCCATGGTGTCTCGTACTAGCTAATATATAAAGGAGGACCCAAAAACAGTCTAACCTGGGAGACCCTTGATTCCTGTTCACTCTTTATCTACACCTGTTACCTCTCCCAGAGCCATAAAAGTTAGCGCCATGAGACTCCTTGGGTGTGATTTGTGCGTGATACAAATGTCCTTGACTTGACTTGACTTGACTGAGTGGACAACTTCCTGTGGCATCCAGCATAGGAAATAGGATGGAGAATATACAAAGAAAACTACAAACAAAATACAGGGTCTTGTAGAGTTATACGGAGAAGCCAGGTTAGCGCAAACAATGAAAAATGCACTTAGGTCTCTAGCACTTCTATCGCACTGCTAAACACTGCGTCCAATGACGAGATAACCGTACCAGAGCGGCCATCATAGGCAACATGGAAACGCTTCTCACATGGGACGGGCAAAGATAGCGCACTTCCAATAACGTAGCTTCACAGTGTGGCATGCGACCAATCTGGATAAGTGCTCAGTGCCCCACATTGGAGTGTTAGGCGCTACAGAAATGCTATAATACAATACAGTACTAAAGACTTGTATCGGAAGCAGCAGCTCGAAGAAATAGATTTGTGTAGCTTGCACTAGTTTAACCCATTGAAATAGAAGAAAGACTACTCTGGAGAGCCAACAGTTCCTTTAAGAAGTACTTGTATATCTGTCTGCTTTGCCATGTGCTTGCTTTGTTTGTTTTCTCATTATTTGAAGCCCAATGAGACTTTCCAGCAGGGTTTGAAATGGAAATATAGAAGTGCAGGTACTCTGTGGCTGAGGACCTGATTCCTACTGAAAAGTGCCGGCACTCTTAAATTAAAAGCATTGTAGCAGTGCTGAGAAGTGCCAGTACTGCCCCCATCAAATTAAAGAAGTGCAGGTACTGAGTTCCTGACAACACCTGCCCATTTAAAGCTTCCCATGATGTTTCTGGCAAACTGCTTCATTGCGCGTTGAGCCGGGGTAGTCTTTGCTTCAAAGTTTAACATACGCAGCATGAACCCTGAGATGTCGGTACTAATTCTAAAATGCGTTAAGTGCACACCGTGGCATGCACAAGCGCGCCCATTGAAGTATAAACGTTGATGAAAAGAGCGGCTCCAGTCTGGAATGTTGTTATGAAACCTGTTTCCCTGAAATTTTGACGAATCCCAGAGAGGATTGAGGGATCAAAAAAGGCCTTGGGAGGAATTTGTTCTGTGGTATGCTTTTACTACAACAAAGCTTCCTGAGGCACAAGCCACTGGGCTGTGTTGGACCAGGAACAGAGGGCGGGAAACATAGCAGACTGTGAGCTTGAGTTAGAGTTCTGGGGGTGGGGAACTCCGTCAAAATGTGATGGATATCCTGTCTGCCATTTTACAAGCACCATACTATATAATACACTTCAATATGGCGGACGTCATACCCATCATGTTACAACTAAGTATGCCATCCACCAACCTCTAAATCCATTCCATAGTATTTCAGACTCCATGATTGGCAGCTATGAGCTTACAGGTTGTCTTGCACCCAGGAGCTCTCTCGTTTGTCTTTACATTGTGTAAATTTTCTCTCTGAGTCTGGATCAACTTACGGTTTTGTATATGCGTAAGCTAGGTGGGGTGTAAGTCATTACAGTTTGTCCTCTTCATTGTCATAGTGAAATTTGGGTCTGCATTATCTGATCGTTACTCAAGCCTGAACCTGTTGAACATGAATAAGTTCCTAGTGACTCCAGTAAGTCCATTGCAGCTGTCACCACTGGCTCGTCCGTAATTGTCGGCGTCATTGGAAGAGTTTCAAAAAGAACGAGGAACCTGCTCCCCGGGTGTTTGAAATTGGTTGACTAGGACGGGTTCCATTCCTGGTTTCCAGTATAGTCCTAAATTTACATTACATTAATCTGGATGTATGTCACTACAACGCAGGCTTTTGCAACGCATGCCATTACGACGCAGGTTTTACAACGCAAGTCGTTACAACGACTTGCGTTGGGGGGCGCTGGATAGTGAATAGTTTAATTTACTATTCCAACTCCAGTCCCCGTGGATAGTAGGGAAGGTGTTGGATAGTAATTAAACTATTCCCTATCCTAGAGCGCCCCCCAGCGCAATTCGTTGTAATAACTTGTGTTGTAAAAGTTGTGTCGTAATGGTTGTGCGTTGTAAAAGTTGCGTTGTAAAGGATGTTTCCCCATTAATCTGAATGTAGGATTACGTGTAATGGACATACTGGTAATCTGTAATGGATCCTGTGCCGGTGAGCCAAATTTACTAGCCATAATATGGTCTTACATAGTCAATAATTATCCTGAAAATCTGGCACGGCTGCAGCATCATCGACCAGCGATGGGACACCGATGACTTGCATGAACAGAGGACTCGAAGAGTAAAACCAGCCTGGATTGCTTTCTTTAGAAGACCAGGATTTGGATCTTCTGTAGAAGTAAATGATGGGAATTGACCACATCAGGAGTTGTCTTTGAATATGATTAAGAAACAGGAGAAAGGGAGCGGCTGCAAGTATGCACTGAAGAAGTAACTATGCCGATTAATTGTAGTTACAGGGCATATATGTTCAGGCTGTGGAATACATAGGCTAACTTCAAGGATGGTATTTCAACTTTCCTTCATCATTTCAAGGTCAAACTATTTGGGTTCATGGAGGAGGCCATTGGTGGTCACAATATTGCTATCCGAAAGATCAAGAAGGGCTGGTGAGAAAATAATCTACAGTTGTGATATTTGTGGACAGAAAGTAATGTGTGTATTTCTTTTTGGAACTAGATCTAGGCTGTCTACAATGAGTTTACCCTCTGGGCATAGATTTACTAACATTTACGCAACACAGCGCTGTCTGAAAATGTCAGCGCTACATTGCACAATAAATGACGTGGTATTGGACTTATAGAGAGTCGCACACTAATGATGTCGTCCGTTAGGCATGGCAACAAAATGTCTGTTGCACAGTGCTAAGCACTATGCTACATTACTAGGGCACGCTAGTGGTGTCTGTCGTGAGATTTGTGCTGGAAGTACAGATCTCGGTACAAAATTCAAATTGATCACACTGGGCAAAGGCCGGTAAGAGGCATAAAATGGTATTTTTGCAGAAGGTGTTGCACATAAGAATATAACGGCTAGGGCGGTCACCCTCGAAGCTGGCCAACAGGGTTCGAGACTCGACAGGGACGCTCCACATCCTGTGATTGTGGTCAAATCACTTAGGGCTAGATGTAGGTAATTTAAATTTACCGATTCGAAAATACCGAATGTTATCGATTCGGTATTTTCGAATCGGTAAATGCTATGTAGATAAAAAATTGGTAAAAATTACTGAATCGTTAAGATTCGGTAATTACCGAATCGGTAATTACCGATTCGGTAATTGACATTCATTCCTATGGGCCTGGAGGCCCATAGGAATGAATGTCAATTACCGGATCGGTAATTACCGATTCGGTAAAATAGGGAAAGAGTCAAGGGTGGCAGGGTGTCACTTTGACACCCTGTTGCACCCCTGAATAGTGCTTGTGTGCACATGTGGCACACATACATGCCCTAAGAGCATGTATGTCTGTCACATGGCACAGGTATAAATGCACAGATTTGCATTTACAGAGGTATTCGTTATTTACCACCAACTAATAGTTGGTGGTAAATAACGAATCCTGTAAGGACAGAAGCACTCTTCGAAGTGCTTCCTACATTTCATTTACCGATTCGGTAAATGATGATTCTGTAAATACCGAATCGGTAAATTTGCCACCTACATAGGAAAAGCCTTCGGCCGTTACCGGTAATGGCCTTCCTACATCTGACCCTAAATCTCCCCATGCCTAACAAAAATGAATGTGTCCTTCTGTAACGTAACTGGTGCTCATGTAAAGCGCTCTAATACCTTTAGGTCGAGTTTGTGCTATATAAAACTACCCCCACTCCCCAAAATGAAAATTTTGCTTGCCCCTTGCTCCTGGTTTATTTGATGTTACAGTTTGATGCAAACCAGTTTACAAAGCAAAGTACTTTGATGCAAACCAGTTGTTACAATATAGTAGATCATGCTTTGCAGCAAATCTTTCAGATTTTTCCATGCTGCCGCCTTTTACACCCCCTTTGCATACATTAACAGGGTGTTGGCAGTCAGCAGCAGAAAAGCCTTTTGGCTCTACACTTCATCAAATTTCACTGCTAATGCACTTTTAGCACCAGAAAATGTATTAATTTCTCCGGTGTGTGCCTCCTTGTGCTACTAGGCGCCGTATAGAGTTGTACGACAGCCTGTGATAAGATTAGTTAATCTTTGCCTTGTTGTCAAAGACTTAAGGCCTTGCATCGACTTCTCTCTCTTGTTTTAGAAGCACCTGACTGAGAGTTAGGCGGAGTCAAGGGAGTAGCCTGAAAATAAATCACCACCCTCTTTGATCCATGCCTGTAGTACCTGTGAGTGAGTGGAGTAAGTAAGTGAGTGATGCGAGCGAATGGAGCAGTTGTTCTGGACATTGCTCCCACTGAGGGAATTCTGGAAGTCTTCAATTTGCTTCCTTCCTTTTCTCCATCCCTCTTTCACTCTTCCCTCATTCGCTTTTATCACAAATTCTGTACTTTTTCCATCCGCTCTTCTTTCGGCCTTTTCCATTCTTCCAGGCTTCCTTCTCTCCAAATGTTCTTCTTTTTATCCCTCCCTCCTTCTTTCTTTTCCGTCCGTTCTCTTTTCATCCATCATCCATGCTTCCTTCTTACCTTCCACCCATCCTTCGTCTCTCTATCCATCTACCAAACTCTCATCTTTCCATCCATCACTTATTTTTTTCCCCCGTCCATTCATTCTTTTTTCCATTCATATTTCTCTCCATGCATCTTTGCTTCACCCATCTCTTTAACCTCCTGCCATCTCTACATCCATCCATCCATCCATCGTTCTTTTTATCCAGGCCTCCACCCTCCTCTCCATTCCTCCATCCTCCCTCCATTTCTCCATCTTCTCTCAATCCACCCTCGAGCTCTCTTCTCTCTACCTCCTTCTCTGTCTTTGTTCCTTCCACTGCAAGAGTTGGTGTTCTTTCAGACCAGAATCACCAGTGGACGTAGCCACAAACAACAACTTAACCCCTTCGCTGCGGGGCAAATTCCGCTGCGGTGCGAGGGGGGCGGGGTTAGGCGTGGCGCTCCGGTACTCATGACGGCTCCTGGCCATCATAAATCATGCTGGGTGTGTGCTCATGACGGCAGGGAGCCGTCCGAGCTCCGCCCACTGATTAATTCTCCCGCACAGGCGGGGAATTAACACCGCTTGGGCAGAGCGGCAACGTTCAGACGGCCCCCAGCCGTCATGAGCACAGGCCTACCGTGACTCATGACGGCCGGGAGCCGTCATGAGCATGGAAGGAGTTAAATGTTTCATATTATACACAACTGTCCAGTGGCACCCACCCCTACTCGCGCTGCTAGAGTGAGTTGTCAATGACGACCCTGAGGAGATAGGTATCCCAGGGTGGCCTTCCTTTCTGCTTGACGGGAATGGCACAGTGTTCTACACTGGTTTTTGTCCGGATTAAAAAAAAACGATTTTACAGGCCAGAAATTCAGGCTGGTAGAATAGCAAGATGGTTCGGGGACAACCGCAGCCAAGCTTCGTCTCCATCCGGCAATATTTTGTCTTTGGTCGGGCGGACATGCTATGGTCTTACATTCCAAAACTATGCATACCCTTCCCCGCTCCACTCTCCATCCCCGCTCCTGCCACCCCGCTCCTAAGGAAGCCACTGCTCTTTTTTACAGCCTGGTCAGAACAGGTGGTAAATTGCTGTGTTAATACCCTTGGAATAGGGACTACCATGTAGAGTTCCACCCAGTATGTCCATACCGTGGCTTGAATTAATCTCAGCTACTGGTAATTACTTTCCCCAGTTCAGACCCAGACATATGCAAATAATTCTTGGCCCTGCTCCAATCGGAACAGTCCAGCCTGAACCGCTAAGCCAGGTCCTCCCTGAAATGGAACACAAGCAAACCCAGGATTGGTTTCTTTTTTTTATTAATTTATAAAAAATATGTCTTTAATTAAGGTTTCTGATTAGGATACAAGTTAAACAAACAAACAGTTAGAGGAGTACACCCAGGAGACAGCTCACTGTCTCCCCAGTATTGAGAGAGGTGCACAGGAAAGGAAATTCTCCTTTCTTTAGAAGATCCCTCACTCACCAACCTAGTTGGTGACATGCTTCACCACTGGGGTCCCACCCGAATAGCCGAATGCTATCCGGATCTGCTACGACACCCGATTACAGTGGAGCAGGTTATTATTTGTTGTGCATGTGAGTGAAAAAAGTGATTTCAAAATTGGCCAGATATAACTCACTAAAAAATTCTTTATTCTGGAGCAACTGGACAATATTAAAAGAATGAGTAAGATGTTGTTCTTGGTCAAGTTGACCTTCGGTATCTTTATAGTGGAAAAATGTGCATAAAAAGGTCTACATGTTTCAACCTGAAGATGATAGTACCATGTTTTCGTCAGGACCAGGGAACGTGACCCAGGCAGTATACTCTTGCAAAGGTGTACCCTACCCTTGATCACTATGACCTAACCATGTACTCACAGTCAGGCGTCCTTTCGTCCAATTCGTCGAAAGGAGAAAATTAAAAGCGAGATGTTGCGTGCCTCATGGGAGTCAAGGTCATGGTGCTTGCTCAGTACACAATTGCGTGGAGCCCGTCACCGGCTTCTGCCCCTACCCTAAGGACCTGCCGCTGCTCCCCTTGGGATCACCGCATAGGAGCGTTCTTGGGGGGACTTACTTTTACTTCTATCCGAATCCAGGCTGTGCATTGGGCCGTATTGCTCCTTAATTTAGGAAAACCGACGCACTGGGTCTCCTCCTGCCGCCGCAGCTCCGTTGAACTCGAGCGCGGCCACAGTGGGGGGGGACCTTGCAGAAACTACATTCCCCAGCATTCCTAGCGGCAGGGAAGCCGCCCACGCCCTACGCCCACGCCAGGAGGCGCATAAATTCACGGGAGATCCCCCGCTGCGCGGGACGTGCGCGGGACGAGCCGGGCGAAGCCCGGGCAAAGGGCGGGCCCTCTTAGGCCCTCACAGGCCAGAGGAGGCCGGGCTGGGCCCCCTCCTTGACATCGCCATTATCAGGGGGTGAGCCATTACCATCAGTACTATTTTGACTGTGCTTACGGATTGATATATTTGGTGGACAAGACTGTTAGTTCTAAACTGGGAATAATACATCCTCAGAGATGGCTAAATCTTTATCTAAAGCAAACTCTGGGGGTGGAGGGTTGGGACTTTGGACGCTTTCCTGAAACGTGCAGAAACAGCTGTGGCCAAAGAAATTGAACTCGTTGAGAGAAGGCTATCGTTAGAACCACTCTGTCAAGCACCTTTGCCTGTAGTAACCATAGAGCCTCCCCCAGACACTAATGCTCCCCTTATCCGCCATACTACAAATGGGGCTGCTGTTGATGTAAGTCTGTCTATTGCCTCTAATTCATCTCATGTGTCTAGTTTACTAACCTCTCCCATAGTCACATGTACTAGGCAGTTACAGTCTACCTCAGTTATCAACAATAATGATGCGCCAGGGAAAAGAAAGGCAAGTGACCCCCTTAAAAACACTTGGCGAAAAGCTAAACAGCCCAGGAACAGTAAAAATAAAGGTATTTCGTCTGGGAGGGGAAGACAGGATGGAAGTATCACTAAACCGACTATGGAAGATAGAAGAAAGGGAGGTCCAAAGTTAGGTAATCATGTAAATGACAAGACGGGGGACAATATGGGCCACTTCATTGCAATAATGGAAGAACGGCTGAAAGCATTTCTTACCCCAGTCATGGTTGAATTGGAGAAAATAGGCGGAAGACTAGATATTATTGAAAAACATCTCATTAAACAGAAAGTTCCAATGCAAGGGGAAAGCCAACATGATACACTTTCTTTAAGTGTAATAACAACGAGGGTAACTGACCTTGTAGATTCTATGATGGTAACTGTACCCCAAGTTGTAGTGCCAACTATTCCTGCGTTGGTTGTGGGGGGGGGGGGGAACAGTCAAGGATCAAAACAAGGGCCATTAGGCCAGTCAGGGAGAATAACCCCTTCTGTTCGTGCTTTTCCTCGCGAAGCATCGCTGCACCTCCCTCCAGAAGCCAGTCCTTACTCAATAATTTTGGCCAATGTTCCAAAAACAAAGGATGGTAAAGAGGAGCACTGGACCACCCTTAGAAATAAGGCCCTGCAATATTTGAGTGTTAAAACTGTTTTGGGTGAACATCTGTTTAACAATTTTAAAATGGTGAGAAGGGTACCTTGGGTGGGGAAAACAAAGAAAATTCTCAGTGGTGACTGTGTAATTGTAAGTTTTGGCTGCCCAATATTGGTGGACCATATTCTGAAGCAGGCAGGCTCACATAGGACAAATCCTGATTATGTTAATGTTCTTCCCTTGGGCTTTTTCTATCCCCCAAAGAATTTCGGAGGGTATGGGGAATGCAGGGAAATTACTCAGTTAGCTCCCCTTGCTGGGCCCATTGAGCTGACTAATAGGTATGAGGCATTAAGTGGGTTAAATTCGAATGATTGACTCTGTGGTGCGGAGACCCTAGACCCAGGATCAACCAGCTCTGTGGATGATCGTAAACTGCGCTCATCCACAGAACTGGATTTTCAGGATCGATTTTGCACCCAAATGATAGAAAAGACTACTCTCTCTCCTGATAGATTTCAAATTTCTCAACCAAATGAGGGGGTTCCTGAAAGAGCTAACCATGAGGTGCAATTTGTAGGAGACGGGTCCTTTGATGAAATGGCTGTTCAGACCTTAAAGTCCACAGAGGTGTATGGAGTTACAAACTCAGCGACATTAAATCGGGGGGTTGCTGAAGCTGGTGACTCTAAGAAGTATAGAGCCAACTTGAATAAGAATAAGATTGCGTTTCTATCTTGGAACATTGCGGGGTTGCGCTCAAAAAGGGGGGACCGAAACTGGGAGGCTACGCTATCTCCTTTTCATATAATTGCACTGCAGGAAACCTGGGACTCCGAAGAAGGTTATCATCTGGACGGTTACCAATCATTTAATAAATTTGCAATACCGTCACCAATGGGGAGATCCAGGGGGGGGCTGTTGTTACTATTTAGCCTTAAATTACTGTATAGAGCGGAGTTAGTGGTGTCAAGCTCCCCAAATATTTTGGCAGTCAGATTGGAGGGTGAAGACTTGCCTAAAATTCTGGTGGTAAACTTTTATAATTCCTTCACCAGGATCGATGAAATGGAGCATTTGAGAGCACTGTCCGTATTTCTGGAGGATTATAATATGGGTAACGAGGTACCTTATAATCTTATAATTCTTGGTGATTTTAATATTCACGTTTGTCCCCTTAAGTGTTTGCAGAATGTTGATTATGAAGCTGACCCGTGGGGGGTACTCATTTCGAGCACACCAGAAGCGGGATGTATCTTGAGAGTCTTTTATCCGAGTTTTATTTGGTTGCCCTATCACAAGGGGATGTTTTGTGTCCTGTCCCGACTTTTGTTGGTCAAGGTCACCAGTCCATTGTGGACTATATCTTTGTCTCATCCCCTCTGATGGATAGCATAGGTTCGTTCAGTGTAATACAAAATGGATTTAGTGATCATAATCCCCTTAGTCTGGATATCAATATCAGGGCTCTTAAAGGGAAAAATGCGCTGGCTCCTATTAAAAATTCTAATATAGTTTCCATATGTCAGGGGAGGAGAATAAGGTGGGAAGCGGTTACCCCTATGGATTTTTTAGAGGATCTGTATAGGTGTAATGCGGAGGAACTGAATGTATGTACAGGAGTAAATTCAGACCCAATTGAAATTCTGGGTGCTTTTAATCGTATAACAACTCATGTAGCAGAAAAGCTAAGTAGGAAAAGCAAACCCAGAAAGAAAAAATTGGAAAGTTGGTTTGATCAGGCTTGCAGTAGTACGCATGTAGCTCTGTTAGAGGCTCTGAAAGAGTCTGATAGGGACCCACATAGGATTGCTGTAGCTAGAAGGGCCTATAAAAATGCCACCAAACAGAGAAAAAATGAGCTAAAAAATATGGCATTGGAAGAACTAACCAAATCAAGTGTTCTAAAAGCAGCACTCAATTTTGGAAAGTGATAAACAGTCCATTGTTTAATGAGACAGATAATACAAACAATGACTGTCTCATTGCCCCAGAAAAATGGGTGGAGCATTTTAGTGGTCTTTATGCTGAGATAACCACACCTTCCGTTACATCTAGTGGGGTGAATATACAACCTGGGAAAATCATTTTCACCGAGGAGGAAATATTAGAGGCAATTGAGTCCACTGCAAATGGGAAAGCTCCAGGCCCGGATGGGGTCCCTGCGGACCTGTACAAGGCGGACCCAAATTATTGGGCAAAGATTTTAACTTCTGTTTTTAATGCAGCTGTTAATGCTGGCCTATCAGCGTCCTGGGGTAGAGCAGTTATTGTCCCAATTTTCAAGAAGGGCTCGAGGGAAAATCCGGCATGTTATCGGCCGATCTCACTCTTAGACTCGGCTGCGAAAATTATGGGAAAAGTCGTTTATAACCGATTGTCAGACTGGTTGGAAGAGAATAATGTTGTCTCGGACCTGCAGTATGGGTTTAGAAAAGGAAGAGGTACTGCTAGCCAATGTCTAAATTTACATCTTGTCATAGGGAAATATACAGTCGCAAAGCAGGGGGTTATACACCTAGCATTTATGGATCTGTCAACTGCGTTCGATCTTGTAAATCGACAAAAATTATGGACTTCATTGTGTGACATGGGGCTGGATCCTGTATTAATATCCTTCCTAGCAGAAATCCACGAGAATACCAGTGCAGCAGTCCGCTACAACGAGAATGGAAGTCTGAACGATGCATGGCCCGTAGAGCGGGGGGTACGGCAGGGCTGCATTCTGGCGCCCCTGTTGTTCACACTTTATATAAACAACTTGGGTGATGCTTTAACCCTAGTAAATAAAGATATTCCGAGAGTTGGTTTAAAAAAAATCCCAGCTTTACTTTATGCGGATGACGCTGTTTTGTTATCAAGAACGGCAAGAGGCTTGCAATCTCTTTTAGATTGTTTTATCAATTTTATGGACTCTCTAGACTTAACAACAAATTTTAAAAAATCACACGCCATGTCAATTGGTGGAGGGCGGGCAAAGAAGGCATCCTTTTTCTGTAAAGGTCAGGTTCTCACTAAAGTACCTACATTCCCCTATTTAGGTGTTGTCTTTGATGATAGAAGGTCGTGGGTTGCGCAACGTGCATTGAAAAAGAATACATTGGCAAGAGCAACAGGCGCCCTGTTGGGGTTTGCAAAACGAGTGGGTGGTAAGCCCTTACCGGCCCTTGTGAAAATTTATGATGCCAAGTGTGTACCCATGGTCCTTTACGGGAGTGAAGTCTGGGGTCATTTGAACATGTCTGAGATCCAAACCACAGAAAATTTCTTTTTAAGAAAATTGTTGTCGCTCCCTCAAACTGTAGCTGCTTTTAATGTACATGAAGATCTAGGGGTGGGTTATATTTCAGATCAGATCGCTGTAGCCCCGTTGTTGGGGTGGCTCAGAGTGTGGGCGCAGCAAGCTCCGAATTTAAACCAGTTAATTATCCAAGACTGTCTGTCTCTAGACAGGGCCCTGGACATCCCTTGGATCAGTTATATTAAAACTCAAACTGATTTAATTGTCTGTCCCGAACTGTTTACGAACCCTACGGCTTTAAGCAAAACTGCTATTAAAGCTGTAAAGGCCCTGTTTTTGAACAGGGTACAATCACAGAGAGAAGAAGAACTGGTGAAACCATCGCTGAGCAGTTTTATAATGTTGAGTATATGTAAAGACATTCAGCCGTACTTAACTTATATAAACTGAAGAACCGGGTTATTTAAGACGCAGCGGCGCCAGGGGCACGCCCAAAGTCTTCGGGTTCACCTGTCTTAGAGTACAGAGACACGGGACTCTTCGTGGTGACGTCAAAGATCGTATTTATTGACTGCAGCCAGTAACAGAAGTCCTAGAAATCATCACGGTATGAGTTCTCAGGAGACTTCTCACTTTTACAAAGCAAGTCATCCCTTTTTATGCCAAAAATCACATTCCAGACAAATACCTTACATTTACGAACTGTCCAATCACATGTATCCACACCAAAGGTATCGCATGACAGTAAAACCCACTTTTCAATTACCCGGCCCATGATCAATCATCGGACAAACCCAACATTCTTCTTAAGACAGGCTGAACAAACCCATAATAAAAAGGACCACAACCCATATCATAAATAGACCATAAAGAAAGAAACCGAAACAGATAGAAGTAGGATAAGGCATGTTTGTGTGTAGTAAAACTATACGATCTCCTGTGCTTTGATCCTCAATCTTGATCAGCTACTGGGCAAGAACTGGCTCAGCAAGGTCGGCTTCAGGCAACAGGGTCAGTTCACTCAGGTCATTCAGAAGTCAGCTAAAGTGTACGTGTACTAAAGACTCGTTCGGCCGCAGTCATCGACCTATGTGAGGGCAACCACAAAATGGCTGTCACACACAAAATGGAAACCAAGGTTTAGAACGGAATCTTCAAATACACTGGGAATCCTTGTGTGTAACGTAGCGAAATCACTCGTACTTGCCGAACTCATCGGTTACGGTTCCTTGTTACCCAAATCATAACGGAACCATGACATTTGAAACATGGGTTCAGAATTCACGGAACCTCAGACCCTCCTTTTGCCCTTACATAGGCAATCACTCAGTCTGCGTCTTAGTCGATGTCAATATTCATCAGATCATCAAGATGCTGCTGGAGCATCATCCTATTACTCAGGACTTCTCTCGAGACAGGTCTTCTCACACACATAGTAGTACAAAGGCCACATATGGCAGGGCCACACTGTACACAGAGACAACATGAGAAGAGAATTGCTAAAATCATCCCAATGATCATCAGAATCTTCCATCCCCAGGTCGATAACAGTTCCCAAAACCATCCAATCAACGACCAATCTCCTTTATCCACATTTATAGACTCAGAGATCTTATGTAACTTAGAAATGGCCTGGTATACTGTAGGAGCATTGTCTGGTATGAAAACGCAGCAACTCGATTGGATCACTTTACATACCCCACCTCGGTCCGCAAGTATGACGTCCAAAACCATTCGATTCTGTAATGTCATAAGGCGATCCGCATGAAGCTCAGCGGTCAGATTACTAAGGGCACCGGCAGTTTCATTTATGGTGGATTCAACCACTCTCGTTAATTGCCGTAGGTTTCTACTGTTTGCCATAGGTCCCCAAAACGGTAGGAAACCCTTGAAAAAGTCTCCCACTTCTTGTCCCGTAGTATCTTCCTCACTGAAGACACCCCTAACAACTCTCGTTCTGTGGTAATCTACAGCAGCAGTATACGTAGGAGGCAACAAATATGCAACATAACATGTTCCCGAAAAATCAGGGGGCAACCATGTATATGCTCTATCATAGCAGACAAAATACGTGCCCTTAGCTGCTAAAAACGGTGGGGAAGTTTGGGACGCAAAGACATACGTCTGAGTACAAACACTCTTCCCTAACTGAGCTCTCGGATTCTTGCCTTTCCCTTGCAGACAAAAATGACCACGATGGGGTACAATCCAAATCGGAGGTGACCTTTTTCGTCTCTGCTTCTCACCCAGACTAATACTATATCCGGTTGCATTCCAACCAACATATGCTAGTAACTCATCCTTGGGAATAGTCTTATACGTTTCGATATCTCTACTCATATCTGTAATTCCCTTCACCAAGGCTTTATTACTTGAGTTATCTCTCATGGAACGCAGGGGATAGAATTCGATGGCATAAATAAACATCGTCTGATATGCCCATACGGACCCATTGTAACTGAATGGCAGAACCAGATAAGGAATACCTTTATCCATAGTATGTGGCATAAGACCACACACCCAACAATTAGTGGTGTTCACTACTAACTGGTGTTGATGGAGAAGTTGCACAAAGGAATTATTCACAAATTCCAACCTTCTAATTTGCTTGTGTTCAGGTAAAATATGAAAAAAATGTAAAGAAACAGTAGTAGGAAAAGACATAGGTTGGGAAGTAGGTGCAAACGGCTGTTGTGTGGCATAGAAAACCAAACCCACACAAGCTAATGCAATATTCAAAAGCATTAAAAACACATTATTAAAAAACATTTGCTACGAACCAATATACATATTCGGACTTTAGAGTCCATTTTCCTAACATTCTGGGCAGCGTCAAAAAACTCCATCCTCTAACCGTGCTGTTCGCGGCAGTTGGTTCTCTTCCGCTAAGGAATGCGCCTGTCAGTCTAGGGAACGCCCTTGGACCAACCAGAACCGTCGACCTTGTGTTTACACGGCTTGCAATCCCAAGTCTTTATACCGCGACCCTACAGCTGAACCCGGATGGTGGTTCGAAAAAGAAAAAGACAAAAAAGTTTCTTGATCTGCCAAAGTGTAAATTCACTACATAAAAAAGAAAATATTTATTTGTCCATATGTACAATCTATCTTGGTCTCAAATCGTAGCGTTCTTTGTCAGGCACAGTCTGATCTTTGAATAGAAGATCCGGATTGGTGGTGTCAATCTTCAGATGAGGAGGCACAGCAGCTTGTAGAACATCATCATTCTCACGTTCAGACTGTGTCCATGTCAAATGAGCATCACTAAATGGAACGAATCTAGGGACCTTCTCACAATCAGAATCGGCGATACCATCCCTTACCCAGTGATCATATGGTAAAGGCAAAGAAACTTTTTTACAGTGGGTGGCATGCACCCAGTTCTTTTTGCCTGCTACTCTAACAGCGGTTCTAGTAACCAACAAAATCAAATAGGGGCCGGTCCATCTAGGTTGCAAGTTCTTGGTACGCTGAAAATTCTTCACAAGAACGTACTGTCCAGGTTCAAGTACATGGCCTGGATCTGTAGTAGCTGTCGGCAAACTGTCATAGACCTGTTGGTGGAGAACACGTAATTTAGCAGTCAAGTCATGTAAGTAATCCACCAACATAGGGTATTCAATACTGCTGTATTCTTTCGGACGAGGCACTCCCCAAACATTCGCTGGACGACCAAACACAATCTCATACGGACTAAGTCCCACTCGAGAATGCACAGTCGTCCTTGTTGACAAAAGAGCCAACGGCAAGGCATCTGGCCATGTAAGACCAGTGCTCGCTTGTACCTTAGCTAATTTCAGCTTAAGCGTACCATTGTAACATTCAACAAGTCCAGCAGACTGGGGGTGATTCGCTGCGTGGAACTTCTGACTGATTCCCAATCCAGAGCATACTTCTTTCTTCATGATTTGACCCACAAATTCACTCCCATTGTCTGACCATACAATTCTCGGCAATCCATACCTAGGGAAATACTCTCTCAACAAAACCTTGGCTGTAGACAAGGCAGTATTATCTTTTAGGGGGTAAGCCTCTATCCATCTAGAAAAGGCGCAAACAACCACAAGAACATATTTCAGATTGTTGCATCTCTCCATGTGAATATAGTCTAACTGTATCACCTCAAACGGATACGTCGGAGGAGCAAAATGACCAGCTGGAGTTGGAGTTCCCTTACCAGGATTGTATTGCAGACAAATCATACAATGTTTCTCCCCATTCTCTGCACATTTTGGGATTCCAGCATTCTGCCAAACTGGGGCCAACAACTTGCATATCCCTTTCGAACTTATATGGGCCAATCCATGAGCCATTGTAACCACTGGGAGCACATACGCATCTGGCAACAACCATCGCTGGTGCTCCGACAACTCAATCCAACAACCTGTAGAATCCAACATACCCGTACTCTCTCTCCAAACATTCATTTCCTTTTCTGTAGCTTCAGCCTGAATCATCTTCACACTTTCTATCGTGTCTTCACACATTCCACCGGCCATAACCCATCTTGCTGGTCCTGCAACATACATACGGCTCATCATATCCTTCGCTGTTTCCTTCGCAACTTCATCCGCAAACGCATTACCTCGACCAACATCGTCCACAACTTTCTTATGCGTACTACATTTCACAATTGCAATCTGCTTTGGGAGAGTGAGAGATTCCAAAAGTTCATTCACTAACTGCCCATGCTGAATTTTAGTTCCATGAGAAGTAAGGAACCCACGCTCTCTCCACAAACGTCCAAAACTGTGCGCAACACCTAACGCATACTGACTATTGGTATAAACATTCACTTGCTTTCCTTCCGACAACACACACGCTCTAGTCAGTGCAATCAGCTCTGCTACTTGCGAAGAATTCTGTGGTATGCGTGCTGTCTCAACAACTGTATTTAAAGTTGTGATAGCATATGCTGCAGTCGTTTCACCATTCGGAAGCTTAAAACACGAACCATCAACCCACAGCGTACCATCAACATTCTCAAAAGGAGTGTCCTTAAGATCCACTCTAGCTTTTGTTTCTTCCTCTGTACGAAGAAAACAATCATGCTGTTCTTGAGCATCCGTCTCTGTAGAGATCGGCAACAATGTAGCTGGATTCAACACATTACATCTTTTAATGTGAACATGGCTAGCCAACAGTGTCAACTCATAACCGGAAAGACGTGCACTAGTAATGTGCTGTGTCTTAGTCCTATTTAGTAAAATATCCACTGCATGCGGAACCATCACAATCAGCGTATTATCCAATACCAAACCAGCAGACTGTCGAATAGAAACGGCAGCTGCGGCTGTAGCTCTCAAACAACTCGGCAATGCTTTAGCAACTGGGTCTAACGTTGCTGAGAAATACGCACATGGACGCTGCTTGTCCCCAAAAGATTGTGTCAACACTGACAACGCACATCCTTCTCTCTCGTGCACATACAACGTAAAAGGCTTGCTATAGTCTGGAGTACCCAACACTGGAGCAGAACACAATGTATTACGTAATTCAGAAAAACTCTTCTGACAATCGTCAGACCAAGGAAGAGGATTCGATACATCCTTACAAGTCAATGCCAACAGAGGTTTCGCCAACAAAGAAAAGTTTGGAATCCACTGTCTACAATACGACGTGATACCCAGAAAAGCACGTACCTCTCTCTGCGTATTTGGCACAGTCATTCGAGCAATCGTTTGAATTCGTTCTGGGGTCAACCTTCTTCCCTCCTTCGACAAGCGATGACCTAAGTAGGTCACCTCTTGGCGACAATACTGCAACTTAGAAGGTGACACTTTATGATGCAAGTCCAACAAATATCGCAACAAAGAAAGAGTAGCTTCTTTACAAGTTTTCTCATCATCAGCGGCCACTAACAGATCATCCACATACTGAATAAGAGCAGCACCAGCAGGCAACACAAGAGTATCAAGCTGAGTTTTCAAAGCCTGGCTATAAATCGAAGGACTTTCACAGTAGCCTTGAGGAGCGCGTTTAAACCGGAAGCTTCGTCCTCCTAAACAGAAGCCAAAAATATCTCTACTCTCCTCAGCAATAGGAATACTGAATAAAGCATTCTTCAAGTCGATGACAGAAAACCAAACTGCCGAAGCAGGAATCAGAGTCAAAAGTGCAGTAATATCAGGTACCACGGGAAACTGTGGCACGACAATCTTGTTGACCTCTCGAAGGTCGATCACAAACCGGTACACAGGTGGCTGAGAAGCATCTGTACGCTTAAGAACAGGCAAAACCGGGCTATTGCACACGTTACCTCTCGTTTCCTCAATCACACCCTTCTCAACCAGATCATAGACAATTGCTAAAAGAGCTCTCTCACCATCACTCGAGATCTTGTATTGTGGTATACGAGGCAACTTAACATTCGACTTTAGCGTAACAACATACGGTGGAATCTGCAAGAGACCAACATCATTTGGACCTGTAGCCCAAAGCGTTTCAGGAAGCGAACGTAATTCCAGTGGCAAACAATCCTTAGACAAATACATTGGAGAAATCACTTTCTTACCAAGAGTAAGTTGTACTCCCGAAGGAGAACAATGCAATGTCGCATACAATCTTTTCAGCAAGTCCAATCCCAACAAATTCTCACCACAACCAGTCGTTAAAATAAGTGGAGCTTCCAATTCACAAGGGCCAATAGAAAGGGACAAAGGACTAGAAACCGGATTACGAACTGGGGCGCCAGAGAATCCTACGGAAACATTGGTCAAGCCAGACAAAGGTGCGCCAGGGAGTTTAGAATGCATAATAGAACTCTTTGTCGCACCATTATCCAAAAGAAAAGGTTCTACTACACCTGATGTAATCACTTCAACATACGGTCCACTCTGATCTACTGGAACTGACACTACTCCCTTACTTTGTCCATGGCTGTCCTAGTTATCGTTATAACCAACACTCTCACCTTCAACATAGTAATCCTCAACATAGTACTGAGGAGACTGACCACTCGGAACACTCTGTCCATCAAAATAATTCGCAGAATTCTGTAGGGAAGAGGAACGCTCATTCTGGGGTATCACACCACGACCTCTTCCTCTAGGCGCTTGCTGAAAACCACCACGACCTCTTTGACCAGGTGCACCATTCGCACGCTGTAACAAAGTCGGACAATTATTCTTGAAATGACCTTCCTCTCTACAGTAAGCACACTGATTCGGGCCGGGAAAGAATCGCTGAACATAAGGCTCAGGCTTCCGTAACAATCTCTGAAATTGTGGAGGTTGCTGAAACTGAGGCTGATTCTGACGAGGCGGATAAGCTTGCTGCAAAAGAACTTTAGTCTTTAAATCCTTCGTTTTCTACTCTACTTTATCCTTCTCATCTTTATCCCTATTCTCGTAATATTGAGCAGTAGCCAATATCTGGGCCGACGAAGAAACGGCCCATGAACTCTCAGAGTCCTTCAACTTATTAGAAAGTTCGGGAAGCAAATTAAAGACAAATTTATCCACGAACAACCTTTGACCACCTTCCGTACTCATATCCTGACCACTGTGATCAATAAACGTCTCTTCAAACCTAGTGAAGAAGTCAGACACACTTTCATCTTTCTTCTACTTGCATGCTGCTAACTTATCCCAATTCACTCGTAAAGCAGGCATCATCGTCTTCATTAAATTAATGATTTTACCTGGCAAATCCGTAACCAAAGGTTCAGGTTTAGCACCTCCCTGTTGTCTACCATCTGCAGAAATAATATTCGCCCAAGTATCTCCTAATTCTGCCGCATGATTCTCATGACGAATCTTCGCCCACAAAGGTTGCGGAACTACATTACCCATCAACATGTCAACGTCGGCTAAATTCATTATACACGCATCTACTGTCTGAGACAACTCTTTATAGTAACCAGCAGGATTCTTACGAGGATCAGGTAAGGTCTGCTTAAGAGCCAAGACCTCTGCTCTCTTCCAAGGCACATGTACCCATAACTCGCTGAAAATGAGCCGGTACGGCATCAATGTTATGAGCGGCATCAGCCTGAACTGCTTCTTTCCATACAGGAGGAACTTCTCTCATGGGATACTGTCTCGCTTTTCTTCTAACAGAGGAATCAGGTTCGTGCAATGTCTGAGGCGGAAGACTAGATCTAAAAGCCAGTATCGTCTCTACGACATCTGTAATATCAGATTCCACTATCATGCCTTTAGCAAAATCCGACTGAACATCAAGTAGTTCCTGCGGGATCAAACCCAAATCATTATCTTCCCATTCCTGACGTAGAAACATACACATCATATTAAAGACATACCTTTGCTTAGGCGGTTCCCACTGAAAGAAAACCTCCATAACCGCTGGTAAACTGTACCTTGAGGCATCCATAATCCATTTACGAGCCAACAAATCCAACACTGTCCGTTCCTCGGGACCAGGAAGCTGACTACGACTCTGCCTATATTCCGAAACAGGGGTCATATTTAATGACCCAAACAATGGAGACAATAGACTAGAAACAGTCTCTGTCATTCGTTTTCGAACAGAAGGAGAAGAAGCAGACATAAGAACAGGAGAATAAGTATTTTGAGGCAAAGAAGGAGTAGGACCGAGAACAGTCGGAGTCCCAGATGCAGAAGCGGAAGGCAAAGGAGTTTGAGGCAAAGCTGGTAGCAAAGCCTGCGACCCTAGAGCAGGTTGCGCAGGAGGAGGTAAAGCCATCTGTGGAGTACCGGGTGGCTGAGCAACAGCAGGAGGTTGAACAACAAAGGGTGGAACAACCGGGGGTAACAGAGGTGCAGTAGCACCCTGCATATAAGGAGGTGGTAATCTCAGTAAATGAGACATCAAAGGATCTTTTTCAAGATCTTCAATCGCTTTCGGAGGAGGAGACAGCAAGGCCGGATAACATTTATCTATGGCCATACTACGCTGCCTATCTGAAACTTCACTCGCTCGCTCTACTCCATCATCCCTATACTGCCTAGCAGCTTGTAGTACTGACATATTCTTATCTTTCCTATCTTGTTTAGCTTGTTTAATTTCTCTCTGTTTGGCTTCTTTACGCCAAAGGCGAAAGGAGTCAAACATTGCCGGCCGGGCTTTCTTCCTAAACAATTTAACTTCCAAATTATCTAGAATCTCTGTGTCATAGCTACCATGATGTGGCCATTTTAAAACACCGTCTTTCCTAGTGTATCGGACCCATACTTCATTAAACGTGATGGGGCCCACTCCGTGTTTAGAATAGAGCTCATAAGTCGGAGTTCCAACCGGAGGTATCGGACATGAATCCTCCAATCGGTAATCCCTGTTGCAACCACAACCAAACCAAGTACCAAATTTGCTACGACTAGGCATCTTCGCTCACTAATCGAGCTTCAAACTTCAAGGGATTATCTCTACCGATACACTCGTAAATATACGAGACCCTCGGCTTTGGAAATTGCAATTTTCAAATCAAAACTAAGGACCAAACAAACTAAGGACTGGGAGCGACCCACGTATACTTAACTGAGGTATCAGTCACGCCACCAGAAGACCCGTCTATCGTCTCACCGTACAAAGCATCACAAATGGGTCCAAGACAGGGCGACAGTCAGGGCAGCAGTCCTTCGTAGCCGTCAGGAAAGCGGGAAGCCTCGCAGAAAAGACCTTCAGTCCACGTTTGACATGCCGGGGTTGATGAAGTGGTGGCCGTCCTCCAGAATTTCCTCACGAAGCTCCTCACTATCTTCAGGCTTGGACCGGTACCGCTGAAGTCGCCCCACGTTGGAAGTGCCAACTGAAGAACCGGGTTATTTAAGACCCAGCGGCGCCAGGGGCACGCCCAAAGTCTTCGGGTTCACCTGTCTTAGAGTACAGAGACACGGGACTCTTCGTGGTGACATCAAAGATCGTATTTATTGACTGCAGCCAGTAACAGAAGTCCTAGAAATCATCATGGTATGAGTTCTCAGGAGACTGCTCACTTTTACAAAGCAAGTCATCCCTTTTTATGCCAAAAATCACATTCCAGACAAATACCTTACATCTACGAACTGTCCAATCACATGTATCCACACCAAACGTATCGCATGATGGTAAAACCCACTTTTCAATTACCCGGCCCATGATCAATCATCGGACAAACCCAACATTCTTCTTAAGACAGGCTGAATAAACCCATAATAAAAAGGACCACAACCCATATCATAAATAGACCATAAAGAAAGAAACAGAAACAGATAGAAGTAGGATAAGGCATGTTTGTGTGCAGTAAAACTATACGATCTCCTGTGCTTTGATCCTCAATCTTGATCAGCTACTGGGCAAGAACTGGCTCATTAAGGTCGGCTTCAGGCAACAGGGTCAGTTCACTCAGGTCATTCAGAAGTCAGCTAAAGTGTACGTGTCCTAAAGACTCGTTCGGCCGCAGTCAACGGCCTATGTGAGGGCAACCACAAAATGGCTGTCACACACAAAATGGAAACCAAGGTTTAGAATGGAATCTTCAAATGCACTGCGAATCCTTGTGTGTAACGTAGCGAAATCACTCGTACTTGCCTAACTCATCGGTTACGGTTCCTTGTTACCCAAATCGTAACGGACCCATGACATTTGAAACATGGGTTCAGAATTCACAGAACCTCAAAACAAGCCGTTCCATCGCTACGTGCTGATAAGGTTTAAGTACAATATGCTCCCATGGTTGTTTTCTTACCCAAAAGGTTTTTCAAAAGTTGGGACTTTGGGGCATTGCCCATGTGATAATTGTTCTGATCAGAATACCCTTCATATGATCTTTTTTTGCAAGTTTTATGTACCCCATCGTAAAAAATGTATTGTCCCATTGTTTCGGGGCCAAATTTTTGAACAAGTCAGACCGGCTCTGACCTTTTTACAAATGCTTTGGTCTCCGGTGGTCTGTTTTGGGGTAGCAAACTACATTATTGGGGCGATCAGGAGTCGAAACAAAACATTGTTACCTTAAATTTGCTATAGTCCCTCTGTGTCTAGGAGTTCTTTGAGTAAGTTTCTGCGGGTGACAATGTGTTTTTAATTGTATTTATTTCCGCCAAACTTGTAACTTTTTTATGTTTTTAGAGGTACCTGTTGTCTGTATATAATCATCTAAAATGCGAAAACTGTTGAATGAAATACTGTACTGTGCTTTGATGGTTTTAAACTTTTTAACCGAATAAAGAAACTTTTGAACTTGAGTAAGATGTCGTTCTTGGTTAAGTTGACCTTCTGTATCTTTATAGTGGAAAAATGTGCATAAAAAGGTCTACGTGTTTCAACCTGAAGATGATAGTACCATGTTTTCGTCAGGACCAGGGAACGTGACCCAGGCGGTATACACTCGCTAAGGTGTACCCTACCCTTGATCACTACGACCTCACCATGTACTCACAGTCGGGCGTCCTTTCGTCCAATTCGTCGAAAGGAGAAAATTAAAAGCGCGATGCTGCGTGCCTAATGGGAGTCAAGGTCGTGGTGCTTGCTCAGTACACAATTGCGTGGAGCCCGTCACCGGCTTCTGCCCCTACCCTAAGGACCCGCCGCTACTCCCCTTGGGATCACCGCATAGGAGCGTTCTTGCTGAGTTCCACCCAGTATGTCCATACCGTGGATGGTAAAACTCATATTCAAAAGTATTCAAAAAAAGTAATGGATGGAATGCTTGAATGAATCTCAGCTACTGGTAATTACTTTCCCCAGTTCAGACCCAGCCATATGCAAATAATTCTTGGCCCTGCTCCAATCGGAACAGTCCAGCCTGAACCACTAAGCCAGGTCCTCCCTGAACTGGAACACAAGCAAACCCAGGATGGGTTTCTTTTTTTAAATTAATTTATAAAAATATATCTTCATTTAAGGTTTCTGAGTAGGAAACAAGTTAACCAATCCCATTGGGTGGTGTACTTTTTTCAGATGCAAAAGACTGCTCACACGCAGGCCTTTTAGGAGTTTCCATATAGATTATTTACAGATGTTTTTATTACAAACATATATGTAACAAACCAATAAACAGGAGGTGTCTTCTGGTGGGTTCAGTAGGTAGCAATTTGGCCCATTTTTTATACTGTAAAACACAAACAATTGAAGAAGGGTCTGAGGGAAATTTAAAGACCTGCCCAGTTCGTATCCCCCTAACTGTAATCCTAACTGAAGGCCTTCCACCAAGCTCGGGTCCTGCGATGAGACAACGCCGGACAGAGCGGGGCCTCCTTTTTCCTGAGCTGGGTTCCAGGAGAGGTGAGGTACACTCCCTGTACTATTCAGATGTAAGAGACACCGTTTGGTACAGAGGAACACAATTTTGGACTATTTATGTATATCCTTTACAGATTGTCGTTACGTTCACTTTATGTATGCAGTAGCTAATGCTTAGAACTCTGGCCCTGAAGAAAGCCATGGGATCTTGTCCCTACCGGCTGAAACATGTTGGCCTTGTAAATGCAGTTATATGTTTAGACTGCTTCCTCTGCATTGTTCTTGTTTGTTTGAGGGAAAGGACAAATTACATTAGAGTTTTTCGCCTATTGATCCTTTTACCCCTTGTTTTTAACTCACACATCTTTTGATTCTTGCACTGCACTCGATCCCATCTTTATCATTTGTTCATGGGTACCTTAGCGATTGATGGTGCGACCCAATTGAGTAAGGGCGATGGATGGGTCTCATTGATCAAGAGACATACCACCCCATTTTTGGATGACCAAATGAGAACACTTGATCTACATACCTATTTGATGGGAATCCAACACATCTCTGTACGGGTCTTACCAACAATCTCAGTAGGTCCTTCGACAGGTTTGTCCTGGCACACATTCTGATAGAGACTTATGTAGCTCTATTAGCGCCTAACTCACTTATGTAGGAGTTTTGCAGCAGCTCGGAGTACTTGAAGCTCCGTTATAGACCCCCGGTTCTTTTGATGTTACCATTTTGTATACTGCCAATTTTTTCTGCTTCTTTTGTGCCAAGTTTTTTAATGTCATGCAAAACATAGATCACTGCTTTATTCATACATAGCTTAATACATTCTTTTTTAATTCGTTTTATGAGAACAAAGATTATTTCTGGAGATCCATATGGCTTCCTTCCCTGCATTGAATATTTTCTATGCCATACTTTTGTCTGCGTTGGGTAAGCCTACCCCACATAAAATGTTCTCATGATCTAGAGTAGGGGGTCTTCAAATTGGGGGGCGGGCCCCCCTAAGGGGTCTCAAACTGCCCCCATTTCTAATAATCACACTGTGGATAATTTTACACTTTTAGGAAGGCCTGCCTGACTAGAATAGTATGTTTGGCAATCATGCCTTTGATTGCATTTTTTAAATGGTACCAGAACTTAACCCCAGCGTTGAAATAACTCGGCAACGCAGTGCGAGTAAGGTAAATTGTTTTATTTATTTTTTACTTACCTTACTCCTGGCCGTCGTATGTCGGACTTTACTACCCCACCCTGCCCCTCCTCCGCCCTGCCCACCGCCCCGCAGCTCTCCCGCGGCGAGCCGCTACTGGGGGCTGAGGCTTTATTTATTTATTTATTTATTTCAAATGTTTTATATAGCGTTACTGGACCCAAGAGTATCAGAGCGCTTTACAAGGATGGTGCTTCTCACTAGCACAGACCCGCCCCACGTCTCTCCCCCTTTTTTGTATGCTTTGGTAACTTGTATGCAAGGCCATAGTGCTCCAGGGAGAGAGGTTGTGGCCTAATGACTAGAGCAGTCCACCTCGAAGCTCGGGAACGGTTCGAGTCTCGGGAGGGACCCTCAACATCCTGTGATTCTGGGCAAATCACTTAACAAAATTAATGTGTCGATCTGTAATGCGACTGGTGGTCATGGGAAGCGCTCTGATACCTTCGGATCGAGTTGGCGCTGTATGGTACGTGTGTGTGCACTCTGAGCCATGTTTTACCGCCCAGCAAAGAGTGTTGAAAGCCCTCACGTGCGTGCAGCCCCCCACGCTCTCAGGAGAGCGCAGCTCCGCGCAAAACATTGTATATTTTTCCGGCGGGCTGCCTGACATTCGAGGGGCCCACTCGCCACATCTGCACGGCTGTCATTTTGCGCTCCAGCCCCGGCCAGCTGTTACCGCCTTCACCGTGACAGGGAGTGAGGGAAGGCAGCGTGGGCCACTCGAGAGAGGCAGAAACCTCCGCGTATGAGAGGCCCGGACGGGAGCCCGAAGCCAGGACTAATTCCACAGCTCTGCGACCCCGAGGCAGCAGCGGGCCGCAGCTGTGAGAGGTGTTTATGTCAGGCGAAAAGTATGGGAATAGAAGAGGAAACTCCAAAACAGCAACTGATACAATGAAGAAACGTTTGGGAGGGGGCCATGGGTGGGAAAAAAATCTCCTCTGCCCAAGAGAACAAGGCGAGCCCTGTGACACCGGAGAACACCCGGGATTAGCGAGGGATTAAAGAGAGCTGCTGTCGAAGAAACTGCTAAATAACGCCACACTCTTGTCACAAACTCGGACCCGAGCCGGGGATTAGGGGTTTAGGAGCCCTGCGCCGTTTCTGTCCCCACAATGGCACTGGGATCATAAAAGGTGCTTCTATTTTAGGTGGAAATATGAAAATATGAGCCCCCCCATCCCAAACCAGCATGTGGGACTGGAGTGGCTGCTTAATTATCATTTAAAACCACAGGACCTGGACATAAGAACAGCCAAGGCCGCTGGCATTATGCCCCCTCTTAGCAGGTATCGTTTTCCACATAATTGTGATTGTAGCGCATTTACTACAAATTCCAGCCGTGTTACGTTAATGGAACCAATGACATGAAACTTTTGCCCACATGGTAATAATGTGTGTTAATGGCACATATAGTGAAATAAGTGCCGTGCTTTATGCCACATAATTTGCCTTTTCATGCCGCATAATTTAGTCCCCTCTATCACTTAATTTGGGCCTCCACAGCCTCACAGTTCTAGTGGGCCTGGGGCTAGCCCATAGTTATTTGGGACAAGGGGACTGGTTTTGTATGTATCACGCTTAAGAGAGCCTTAGCCAAGCGAGTAATTAATTATCTCACATTCAAATGGCCACGATTTCATTATAGGTCCATATTTGATTTGCTGCTGTGGAAAAATATTGCTCTGGGGTGCTGTGCCAGACCCTGATGTACTAGTATATTACAAGTTTTTAAAAATCTGATACAGACAGTAACATCTAAGGTTTTCTTGCTAATATATTTGGGGAAGTCCTGCTTTAAAATCAAGAGTTTGGTTTATTTCTAAAGAAAATTGTTAAGGGTGTAAAGCCACATTTCCGCTGGAGATGGACTGAGTCCCTCCTTGCTGTAGGGCAGTTATGGAAACATTTCAAGGCCTGCTTCCAGCAGCAGGTGGGCCCTGGCCAGAATGTGAGCTAAACAGACAGGAACCCCTGGGAGCTGAGGTCCACCTCTGTGCTGAGGGAGTTATGAGGTCATCAAAGAAGTGTGAATGTGGCCAAACTATCTCACTTCTGCTTTCTCAGTTTTTATCTGCCTAAAAGGTCCAGTTCCTACTCCTCGAATCTCTTTGCCCCAGGCTGATGGAGAAAATGATACTTGTGCAGAGGCATTCTGGGAACGGATAAACATGGCAGTACCTAAATCAGCAGTCTCCTCCCAAGGCATAAGAACAAAGGCTGAAGGCCAGAACGCCACTTCTATTCAAATGGATTATGCCTGGTTTGGCCGTTCTCCTGTCAACGCGGCAATCTTGGCGGCAACTGCAAGATAGTTTGAGAGAGGACCCTCCCATTCTGTGCTATCCTACCAGGGTGGGTTTATGTTTGTTTTTAAATTTAATTGTATTATTCTCTATGAAATAGCAAAGACAAACTTTAGTGAAATTTCATAAAAAGGTCCATTCATTTACCAGACAATCAGCTCACCATTAATTCACACAGCTCTAAACTGCTCTCACTTATTTAGGGGCATTGCTTCAGGGCTCATACAGTACCCTCCTTACTATCCTTGTTCCACTTTCCTTTTCATTCATGTATTCATACTGATTCAAGCTCTCCGAATACACACCAAGCAAATCCCAGTGAAATATCGCAACATGGCAAACCTGCGAGGTGCCCACAGCAATGAAACCAGCTCTGCTGGAATTAACTTTGCGGCGCTGCCAAACTCCCAACCTCCTCCCTGGCCCACCAAGTGGTCACCCAACCACAAACCCGAACGTGGAACAACCTATCCTGACGGGGACCCTCATCACCGTCATCCTCCCACTCGTGGACCAAACGCCTCAGACTCGCCTAGTGACCAACTCACCCCAGATTCACACCTGGGAGAAAAGATCCTGGATTTACAGGGAGTCACACAGGGTACAAATTCTCATTGCTTCAAGCAGGAGGCAAACTAGAAAGGCTAACACAGGGGCCAAACCATACAGGCAGACACAGAGGGCAAAATCCTAGCATTATCTCTGGGGCCAAACTACACACACACACATATGGATAGGACAAGACTGTAGGATTAAAAACAGGGGCCAAAGCATACAGACTAACACAGAGGACAACATACTAGGATTATCTCTGGGGGAGGCCAAACTACACACACACACACACACACACACATATGGATAGGACAAGACTGTTGGATTAAAAACAGGGGCCAAAGCATACAGACTAACACAGAGGACAACATACTAGGATTATCTCTGGGGCCAAACTACACACACACACACATATAGAGAGGACATGCCTGTAGGATTAAAACAGGGGCCAAAGCATACAGACTAACACAGAGGACAACATACTAGGATTATCTCTGTGGCCAAACTACACACACACACATATGGAGAGGACATGACTGTAGAGTTAAAACAGGGGCCAAAGCATACAGACTAACACAGAGGACAACATACTAGGATTATCTCTGGGGCCAAACTACACACACACACACACACATATGGAGAGGACATGACTGTAGGGTTAAAACAGGGGCCAAAGCATACAGACTAACACAGAGGACAACATACTAGGATTATCTCTGGGGCCAAACTACACACACACACACGCATATGGAGAGGACATGACTGTAGAGTTAAAACAGGGGCCAAAGCATACAGACTAACACAGAGGACAACATACTAGGATTATCTCTGGGGCCAAACTACACACACACACATATGGAGAGGACATGACTGTAGGGTTAAAACAGGGGCCAAAGCATACAGACTAAAACAGAGGACAACATACAAGGATTATCTCTGGGGCCAAACTACACACACACACATATGGAGAGGAAATGACTGTAGGGTTAAAACAGGGGCCAAAGCATACAGACTAACACAGAGGACAACATACAAGGATTATCTCTGGGGCCAAACTACACACACACATATGGAGAGGACATGACTGTAGGGTTAAAACAGGGGCCAAAGCATACAGACTAACACAGAGGACAACATACTAGGATTATCTCTGGGGTCAAACTACACACACAGGAGTACTAGGGTAAACACAGGAGCCAAACTAACAGACTGACACAGGGGACACAATGAAATATTTAACACAGGGGCCTAGGTGTACACATTAATACAGAGGACAAAACTCCATGGGTAAAACAGGAGCCAAGCCAAACACACTGCAACCGTGGCCAGATCACTACGGCTAAATACAGGGTTCACAATACACAGGGACACAGGGCAAACCACTAGAGTTAACTCAGGGGCCAACCCATATACATTTACACGCAGGACCAAACACGTCGATTAACACGGGCCATGCCATCGAATTTGACGTGTAGGTAAATTGAGTGAGGCAAAATACAGGGACTGAACCATATAGGCTCACCCATAGGATAAAACCACTTGGGTCAAACAATACACAGTGACACAGAGGACAATACCCCAGACTAAAACAAGCATTGGCATAGCCAATAGGTCTCGCTTTTGGGACCTTATAAGTATTTAGTTATGCAGCACAATATCCTTGGTGCAACAGCATCAATTGTTGCATGGCTAAATACTTATAAGGTCCCAAAGGCGAGACCTATTGGCTATGTCAATGCTTGTTTTTTTAATGGATACACAGAAGGGTTTTACAAACACAGATTACATACAAAAGGAGCTGTACATGAGCAGCAACAGAAAAAGCAGCAAGAGAGCAATGTTTGAGTACTATGGATCTACTTCTGATTTTGTTAGAATGGTCTTTGGGATAATGTACAAATGGAATTGCTTCTTGTCAAACTGAGGAAGGTTTCTCATGTCAGCCAAGTCTCAGGGATGAATAGTCAGTATGGTCTCTTGTCATTGATCATATCTTGGGAGTGATACCAGTACTTTCCTAGATGCTAGATGGTTTGATCATGATGCACATAAGGGATTGCTAGTAGACTGGAGGGAGTGTCAGCAGCACTGGGAAGCTGGAAATGGGCTGACTCAGAGTGGGAAAGAGGAATCTGACCATGTTGGGGTTATGAAGTGGAGTCTGAGAGGGGAGACTTAAGGTCCAGAAGATTGTTATGTTTCTAGCATGCTTAGGAGAGAGTGGAAGGAGGCAGCAGAGGGGTGTTGACGATGGAGTTTAGAGGGATGTGGGATATGAGCATAAACAGGGCAAATATGATGGTTGAAAGTAGGAGGGTTAAAGTGTAGGAACGGGTCAGTGGGTTGGCAGAGTGTATTAGGGAAGGAAGTCTGAGCCAAGCAGTAGAAAGAATGCATGTTCTAATGAAAAAGAGTCTCTCCAATACATACAAGCATTTGCAATGCAATATGTCTCGCATTATTAAAGTTTGAGCTAATGGTGTTGCATTATTTAGCAATGCCGATAGCTCAACCATTATTAATGCGAGACCTATTTCATTGCAAATGCTTGTTTATGTGAGGTTCATCTGACAGTAAAGAGGTGTTTGTGACTAAGTCATGCGGGTCCCTGGTCCTCCTGAGTTGACCCCTCCTGGGGAGATGACCCCTCCTGGACTTGTCTGACACCCCCCCCCCCCCCGCAGTGAGGAGCAGTGTGCACGCCCGCGCACACACACAAACAAACATAAGGTCAGTCCGACGTTCTCTGCAGCAGCGACCCCTCATCCCGCCAATATTACGTGAACAGGTCAGGAGTGCCTGTTACACACTCTGAGGTGCCTGGGCGCTCTATGAAGCCACGGGGGAGGTGGGCCGGATACAAACACACACACACAGGCGTCCCGCTAATGTCCTCGAAGCGCAATGCCTGACCCTACTCCATATCTTGCATTGTCTGGACAGGAGCCCATGGGATGCCACACATGAGCGCTCCCACAATCACAAATCAAAAATGTCAGGTTGGCGACCGCCCTCTCCCTCCTGCAGGCCCCACTCCGGCCAGCAACACTGCATGGTGTCTTGTGCCCTCAGTTCAGTGCCAAGAAGGGTGAACACAGGCACACATTAAAGGTGTCCTGTCTACCGCCCACCACAGCACCCGTGCCAGGCCTCCGACCACAGTGCACATCACACACAGCGTCTGCTAATGCAGTGGATAATAAACACACAGGCTGTCAGTGTCCTGCCAAGCACCCTCGTGACGTCACTGCTCCCCTATGCACACACGTCTCCGTGCCACGCTGCACAGTGTCTGCAGCCGGCATCAGTGCCAATAAAGGCCCTTGGCCGGATCCCCACCGAGTATGCATGACAGTCAGCAGCCATCAAAGAAGCACAGGGGCAGCTGCACACAGATGCGCAGGCACACAACCTAAAACAGACACACGCCTCAAGGATGGCATGTGAGACCCTCTTCTCCATCAATGCGAACTAACACCTGCTGTTGCAGTGCAGCCATGTTCTTAGGCACAGATAGATGCACACAAGGGCAGCGCGCGCCGAAGATGCAGTGTCAGCCCCCCTCCTCTGCCTCCAGTGCAGCAGGTGGGTCTGTTGGTGCATGCCGGTCAGAGAGGCATCATTAAAGCAGGAGGGGGCGCACGGGGGCTCGCACAACCTGCAGGAGGCGTCAGTCATACACAGCAACAAGGGGCTTCCACCAGGCGGGCAGAGCAGCATGAACCCATGCAACCTTCAGCACCACTGCCCTGCTCTCTGCCCACCCATTCTCTCCTGCCCATAAATGCGTCACAGCATCACCAGCCCGTGCAAGCTTCAGTACCACTGCCTGGCTCTGCCTGCCCTGCTCTCTGCCCACCCGTCTTCCTCTCCTGCCATGTCTATGGATGTGTCACAGCAGCACGAGTCTGTGCAAGCTTCAGCAACACTGCCCTGATCTGCCCGCTCTTTGCCCACCCGTGCTGTCCTGCCTTTGGATGTGTCACAGCAGCACGATCCCGTGCAAGCTTCAGCACCACTCTGCCTGCCCATCCATGGGGCTTGACGACCCGACACATGCTCTCCTGCATGGGTGCGTCATGCAGCACGGGCTCGTGCAAGCTTCAGCAACACTGCCCAGCGCTGCCTGCTCTGTGCTCACCGTGCTCTCCTGCCAGCGAATGCGTCACAGCAGCACGGGCGCGTGTAGGCTTCAGCACCACTGCCCGGCTCTGCTTGCTCTCTGCCCACCACAAGAGACCACCTCCTGCCCGAGGATGCGTCACAGCAGCACGGGCTTGTGCAAGCTTCAGCACCTCTGCCCATTTCTACCTGCTCTGTGCCCACCCATGCTCTCCTGTCCGCATATGCGCCACAGCAGCACGAGCCTGTGCAAGGTTCTGTACCACTACCCTGCTCTCTGCCCCTCCGTGCTTCCCTGTCCTTGGATGTGTCACTGCGCCCGTGCAATCTTCAGCACCACTGCCTGGCTCTGCCTGCTCTCTGCCCACCCATGCTCTCCTACCCCGGTGCGCATGCAGGGAGGGGAGGTGCGAGAGTCTGGCTGATGCAGACTTCCTCTCCTCCACAACAACGGATATGCATGAGATGCCGGCACAGTTGACATAGACATAGACGTGTTTGCACCATCTCCAAAGCATAGACAGGATCCTCGACACAGAACCACGCGCAATTTCGTCCTCAAGAATGTGCATTTTCGAGAGCAGAACACATGCATCACAAACAAGCAGGGCAGAGTGAAAAGACAGATGGAAAGGAAGGTGATGACGTATGAGATGCGTAGATGATGTCAGGAGAAAAGGAGCGTATGTATACCCCCCCAACCCCCCAGGTAACGTGTACACAGTACATACAAAGTTATGATCGTGGAAATAGAAGTTGCGAGTATTGGTGACAGCGTCAAATTGCTAGACCCCAAAAACGAGACTCGCTGGAGCTGTGTAGTTACCAATGTCTACTAGGTCACAGGGTCACTGAAGACATTAAATGTATAGTCCCGGGTAAATAAAGTAAGTGGGGTGTTGTCTTTAATACAATAAACATTATTTGCATTTTTTTTTTTAATCCAAGGACTCATAACGCTGCCTCCAGTCCCTGGTTACACAGAAGTATCATGTTGTTCTAAGTAGGAAGCAGTGCCAGATTGACTGCTTGAATGAAATGACAATGCACAGGAAGGATTATTGAAAGAAGTATGGTCAAGCGCGGCGTTGCCACTGTTTCGCTTTAATATTAAACAGACAGTTGTGATTCAATTATCTAAATCCCACAATCTAAGCGTGTGAATGTAGGCAGTTGTGCCACGGTGGTTCACGACGCTTCCTTCAGTTAAGCATTACCTGTCATTTAAGTTCTCGAAGGCATTGGGCTATCAGGCAAGGCACGGGATCGGCTCTACCGATCCCTGCTGGTCGGCACACCAATGTTAATTGCCGAATAACTTGATCACGTTGCATGAAACTCTCCTCCTGAGGCCGCCATCTTGCACCATGAACGGCGCTGGTTGGAGTCTCTTTCTGACGCCGTCACCGGGCTCGACGCCAGGCTTGGTTAAGGAGCGAGTGCAACCTAGCGGCCATCTTAGGAAGGCTTTCTCTGCCGAGAGGTTAATCCCACTCGCAATGGGGCACTGAGTGCAGGCCCACGCTACATTACTAGCTGTCGCTCTAGTTTTTTTTTTTTGCGATACATCATAATAGCAACACAGACAAGAAAAGCTCTACTCTAAAGATTAACTGGTGGAAGGGTGTAGAGACAAAGACATAAAAGAAGGACTAGACAAAGGTAAACATGACGCAGTTAAAAATGACAACGGACCAGAGAGGGAGCATGTCTGCAAGGAGTTCTGCCTCCTGATTGGCTGTTTAAATAGAAACCTGTGGTGCGCGCACCACAGAGGAGCCGACGCGGGAATCGAAACTAGTGGTGCGCGCGCACACCAGAGGAGCGGGGCAAGGGAGCGCGAAGACGCCGAGACGAGGTAGGGGATGTGTGTGTAAGTGCCGGGGGTTCTCTGCTATGTGTGTGCGTGCGTGTGTGTATGCGGGCGTGTGTGTATGCGGGAGGGGAGGGGGTTCTGTATGTATGTATGTGTGTGTGTATGGGGGGGCTGTATGTGTGTTGTGAAGAGCCTGCCGGAATCGGAGCGCGTGACCTGATCCTGGCAGGCTGCTGCTGCGTGCGCGTGACAGTCTGTTGTCCTCTCCGGCTCCCCTTGAGTCCTTGAAAGCCGGAATGATGACAATAGTCTCGCTCTGCGACTGCAGGCCTTTGGCCTGCAATCGCAGGGCGAGACCTAAAAAGAGCCAAGTTACCTGCTGCAAGTACAGCACTCATCTGTCCCAATATCACTGGGGACTATCTCCAGGTCCACTTGAATTAAGTCGAATTAGAGGCTCAAATTATGTGACCGAGTAGACTAAATTATGTGGTAAGAAAAGGTGATATCCTCCGGCCTAATGTAGCACACAGTATTATTTCTCCATTTTAACGCCCTTTAATACAACCTGGGCAAAAGTTTCACTACACTAGAGCGATTTACACAGCGGATAGTGGATATGGTGGCAAGTGCACTCAATCCATAATTATGCGGACACGCTGTGGTCGTAGAGTTGCATAATTCCAGTGACCATGAATGTGATCATTGTATCATATCGCATTGGGCACCAAAAGGAGTGATTGGCAAGCAGACTTCACCGCATTAAATTAATGTATTAATAATCTTACATAGAAATGCCAGCAATAATGTGTGTGGAGATTTACCCATAATCATACAATTTTATGTTACAGAGCCATGTACACTGCCGAATGCCACGGTTGATTGTAAGGCATATCTTAATATTGTTATTAATAAACATTGTAATATTTGGCGGGCATGTTCACTGTGGGTAGATGGTGTGTGCTGAGATGTCTCAGTCAACAGCCGGAGGTGGCTGGAAGGCTTCGGCTGCGGCTTTCTTCTGCGCTGTGGAAGTCATTAGCACCCGTCTTAAGAGGCTTTTAGCTGTATTTTTGTTCACAGTTTTCACTTTTTGGCACGCACTGGCGTTCCGAACACAGAGCCGCTTGTGCTCCGCACTCTCTCAGTGTGTGCCCCGCGTCCCGAGGGCCAGAGCTCGAGCCCGGGTCTGTGCATTGTTTTTAAAGATGAAACGTGCCGCCCCTCAGCTTCTCCGGGGTCTCTGAACCGCAGGCGGCCATTAGAGGCCGGAGAGTGAGTGACGCAGCGCAGGCCGCGAGACTCCGCGCGCCGCCGCCATGTTCAGCAGG
This sequence comes from Lissotriton helveticus, assembly GCF_964261635.1. Lineage (NCBI taxonomy): Eukaryota > Metazoa > Chordata > Amphibia > Caudata > Salamandridae > Lissotriton > Lissotriton helveticus. Next base: position 797,558,713 of record NC_136073.1, on the reverse strand, counting down.
AGCCGGGCACTGATTGGGCGGTTGGGAAAACAGCGTAAACAACGCGAGCACGTAAGAGCTACGTATAATGCTCCTCTAGTGTGTCTGCAGGGGCGCAGCTTCATGGGGGTGTAACACCCCCAAAGTAAAGGTATTTTTTTTTTGGTAAATAGTTGGATCCAGGTGTTTTCAGTCTGTGGTGTCTGTCGGATTTAACCACGAATTGTTCCATATACACAGGTAAAAAAATACACTCACCCTCCCTGTACTAAGAGTCTTAAAAATGTTGGTTATTTTATAGAATATCGCGTTTCTTCTCACTTCAAACCCGTGCCAATCCACATTACTCTACCTTTTCACTGCCCCTTCAACCCCTCTCATGCACCCTGCTTGTCGTATTATGTATTTTAATATTATTTGCCAGCGTGATTGTTGGATAATCTGAACCTCACCCCCCCCCCCCCCAACTTATTGACCAAGCTATGCTCCTGCATGTCTGAATTCTAAAGCATTAGGCCTCGCTCACAGCTCCTCAAAGTGACACTTTCTAGCAAACATGCATTAAAATTCCTAACACTGCATTCCCAGAACCCATTGTAGTGCCCATTGCCAGTCCGGCAGCGGCAGTATCTATGGTCATGTTATTGTTTTGTGGGTTTCCACCTGTATACTACTGACACTGACAGCTATTTGCAGAAACAGTTATGAACAGGGTACAAGTCCTAATAAAAGAAGTGGGGGGGCGCCAGCGTCACAACAGGAAGTGACATCACGAAAAGAGGCCAAAGAGTGAATGTGTGGCTCCATTTGCTCCAGTTTTCGAGCTCCCAGTAAAATAAGTTGGGGGACGCCATCCATCCGCGTGGTACCCCGACTCGAGCCCTGGTTATGAAAAATGGAATGTAGCATCTTGTATAGCTTGATCCTGGTTGCAGCTATCATTCTGGGAGTCCTTGGTTTTCCGCTTTGTGAAACGTGCAGCCCAAGAACTATTTCTCAGCTGCAAGTGTAAGACTACAGCTGACACCTTCTCTACATTTCTTTGTAAAGATGGAGTCCCCTCAACGGGGTTGGGCACAAAGTTAGGACCTGATTAGGCTGTCGGAAAGGGGACTTTGGTGGCTACTAGCAGGGCCCCCATCCTGCCTGGGCTTCCGCTATAAGACCTGGAGGGGCACCTGTGGTGCCCCTCCCAAACATCCATGCCTCGTGTGCGAGGCACCGTGTGGTGCCTGGCACATAATGCAGGGATGTTTTAAAACGTGCCTTTTGCCAGTGGGGCTTGTGCTGCAGCCCTTTTTTTAGGCATGGCGATTGTATCGTAATTTGGCGGGCGGGACCGCCGAATACCTGTCGGCCAGTTCCGTTCTCTTCCCGCAACAATGGCAATCAGACGCTTGTCCAACTGCCATCGTAATCAACCCCTTTAATTCTTTCTTCATCCACCCACCTTCCTATCTGCCCGGCTGGCAACCACTATGTTGTATTGTATTTCACTCACAGTTCTTGACGTCGCCACACCCAGGCACTCCTCCACTCTACCCATTATGACCATATCGCAAGACCTCACGCACTCCAATTCGCAAGCGAGCATCATCTACGTACTCACTTGTAGAATGAAGCATGCTCGCCTACGCTGTCAACAGTATCCAGTCCCACAAGCAACCACACAATCTTGCTTGCTTGGCTTGTAACTAATCAGCCTAGACTACAGCGTGTTGCAGCCTTTCTTCCAATAGAGATGCTAACCATAAAGAAATAGTAACAGAAAAAATGTGTCAAGGATGTTGGATAGTGCACATTCACCTATAACCTCTCCTCTTTGCTTCTTTAGATACCACTGGTAATTTGCCGGGCATGCGGGCTCATGGTAGTGCCTGGTCCTTTATAACGCCAAGAAGGAGGCAGCATTTCAACAGAAGCAATTACAATTACAATTATTTACTGTGTCACTGGTGTTAACACATCCAACATGGCTGCAACTCCCAGGATCCACAGCTGCAGAACATCAAGCCGGTCCTTTCTGCTGCCTCCACCCAGTCCTTGGGTTGTCCTTGGGTAAGTAAGCATCTATGTCATATCCCACATGCTCCAAAACAAGGCGTTATCCATACAGATGTTTTATCTCACCCCTGAAAGCCAGCAAGGATCCACTGGTCCAACACGTAACACAACTGTTTTCCTAAATAAGTCTGCGTCTTCCTGATTGAACCCAGATCGCGGCCGCTCCATGGACAGAAAGCCTCACTCCTGCAGGCCTACGTTCTGGGCCACAGTCGGGGCGTCAAGTTATTGGCGTCAACATCAGTTTAGATTTGGTTCATGGTGGGAACTAGTTATGATTAAAGCAAATTTGCATCACACATTCCACAACCATGATGGCTGCACTCTCCACCCACTCTGGCATTTACTGTTTCTGTGGATGCGTGCATGCTGTTAGAGGTGTCTTTCAACAAATGAAAGTCTTATTTCAAGATGTCTGTGTCATGGCGTCCTCCAGGTGACACATAATGAATATCTAGGGGTGTGCAAAATGAAGCTTTTTTAAATTTATTTTTTTAGATTTTTTTTCACATCTAGGTGAAATCTCACCAGCATCTTGCATGAAAATGTAACGCAAATGCATGCTTTGCATAACAAAGTCATGTGAGATATCAGAAGAGATTACAGCAGAGAATGTTTCTCAGCAAGCTACACAATCTCCTCAAGATGGGGGATGAGACTTATATTGCAATGCATCCCTACTTGCACATCCTCTTGACAGAAATAGTTGTCTACTCAATTATTACTCCAGTTTCAGAAGACCAATTTGCAGAATTAGGTTGCTTTGTTGCAGTATTTCTCTTGCAAAGTGAAGTCTCTACATCACTTCAACGCTTCACAGACTACATCCTTACTAAGATTGTGTATAAGTTAATTTGAATAATCATGCACTTATTACATGATAGCCATGCACATTAAATATTATACATGGGTTACATAAGACTAAAATGCTTTAACCAAAAGCACTGCCTGTCATTGGAGATATCGGTCAGATTCAGGTCGTGATGTTAGGCTATGTGCTTAGTGCCTTTGTTTCAGATCCATTCTTAATGCACAGAGAACTCGAGTCTCACTCATGAGTGAGACTCACACATTTAGCAGCTGGGCTCCGCATTTCCTCACACCAGACAGATTCTCACAACCGGGAAGGCAAGCAAGGCCCGTAACCCAAATTTGTCCTTCATCAGACGTCTCCTGTGTGAACAGTAGCTCCCGATAGCCGAAGGCTGGTAGATAACTTTTATGTATGTGAGGAGTGCTGTGTGGTGGTCCTAGAGCAGCTGCCCTGCAAACAGCATGTACATGCTTCACATTTTCCATATTTTATTTAGACGCATGAACATATCTTCAAATCTTTCCACATTTCAATTTTTGTGTTTTATTCAGTGAGAATTTTAAGTTAGTTTATTATTTTTTACGATTGTTTTTAGCTTTCTTTATACTAATGTGAATTAAGGTGCCTGCCACAGGGCGCAGGGATTTGTTACAGGGGGGCACCATATGTGCCCCCCAGGCCCAAAACTGTAGCCGCTGAGGCAAGAGGGCCCTGCTAGGGGTCCCAAAAGTTGCTTTCCAACAGCCTTTCCATGTCAGAAAAGCTGGCACAGAAAGGCTGTCGGATACCGACACCAGAATCCCGAAGGCGGAAACGTCGTCCTATTGGGATTACGGGCCGGTCTCCGACTGGCCAACGGGCTCCTATAGCCTGTCGGAAGCCAGCCCTAATGACTGTCCGGTTTAAATTCCGACCGCCTACATTGTAATTAGGTGGTCGGAATTGAAACCGACGACATGGTAATCGGCCACTTAGTGTTTACATTTTCCACTTTTCAAATGAATGCAAAAGGGCAACAGGTTGTTTTCTTTCTGTATTCATATGTTAACGTAGACAGAAGAGGGAAAAGCTTCAATCATGATCGGGCTTGGGTCCACTGTGACTTAAATTGTCACTAGGGAGCTGGCTTGGGAGGCCTACTGATGGAATACGTCCGGTGCTTTAAATGGGGCGGTACTGTCCGGTAAGGAGTACAGACACTTTTTAGGTTTCGCCTGGTGATCCGCTGCGCAGCAGCGTTCGCGCAGGCGAAAACTTTTGTTTACAAGTATGTGGCTTATTCCCGCCTCTCTCTTCCATTGGCTAGCTCCATAAATGGAGGCTAGTCATTGGAAGAGAGATCTGCCCGTCATTGTCCGAGGCAATTCGTGGGCATACCGGCGATTTTTTTCCCTCTCCGCCCCTTTTAAAACGTCATGCGGCGGTGGGCGGATGTTTTTTTTTTGGGGGGGGGACGCCATGTTTTTTTCATTTCATAGTGGCTTTTGCAGGAGTGGGCTGCGCTTCAAACTTGTTGTGCATGTGTGCAATTATGTCTGGCACTTTGTTGGTCTGTGTGCACTGTTATGTATGCATACGTGGAGTAGGTATGGTGTACGTCGGTCACAGTGTGCATGTATAGATACTCTATGCACAACAAAACAAAACCGTTTTGCTTTGTCAGCGTATCCAGTGCAGTGAATTTGATTACGTTTGGGTCGCGTTTCAGCTAAATTTTTATCGCATGCCAAAGAGTTCCCGTACTGCACGGAATTACATTGTATTGTCCATACTTCTTTTGAGTGGGTTATATATTTGTATTACTACTGCTACTTTGCCCCGGATATGATTTCTCCAATGCAGCTGCCGTTCAGCAGTGAATGCTGTGCTACAGTGGCGTTCAGATACTCACGCCCACAATACTCCCATGTTGTGAGCTTCTATCCTATACGTCTCTACGGGCTGCTCAGCAAAGTGAGTTGTCTTAAAACATAAACCTCTATTGGAAAGACATGGTCCGCGTTTGCAAATTTTGTGTCTCACTCGAATCCTTAGCAATAACAACATGGTCATGGAAGAGCAATGTGTTGCACAATTAGAGTGCGCTTCGGGCTGTGCATGTTGGTAAGGAAACCAGAATTAGCCTGCGCAGCAAGAGCTTTACAGTCAATACGGTAGTATCCATAGGCAACTCCAGGCTGAGCAGTGCGGTGTGTGTGCAGCGGGGGAGCTGCAAGGAGCTCGGATGGGGAAGGCTCAGGATCCTCAAGTGAAAAGTTAGCAACAGACGCCGCGCTCGCGCCCGGGCAGGCTCCGCATCATCTGCAGCAGCCCGGAATCCCTGCAGCTAGTTGTGTTTTGTAGATTTTTTTTCGCTAATCGCTGCCGGTCATCGTCTCTGCTGCCCCATCCAAGTTCTGTTCTCGTCGCTTTTGTTCGCCTTTTGTTTTTGAGACTGGGGGTTTTGTGCTGCTGGTTTTCCCACCTTCTCCTTCTTGCATGGATGAATCATGGCTACGCTTGTGTGTCGGGTCCAGTTCTTAGATGACACCGATCCTTTCAACAGCACCAACTTTCCCGAGCCCACGCGGCCACAACTCTACACCTTCCGGGAGGATATCGCGCTCGTCAACCAGGTGGCAGGGGTGCACCGGCTGCTGAAGCCCCGCACAAGGTAAGACCGCGGGGTGGGTGTGTAGTGCGGGAGGTGCCCTCCGTGGCGGGCACTGTGCGAGAGTGGGTCGGTCCCTGCAGGAGGACAGTTGAGGGGATCTGATGATTGCAGCCTGGGGTTACGAGTGGAGTCTTTGTGTTTTACAGCCAGGGGTCCACGGAGGGCTCCTTCACTTTGTATGGAAAGGGGGGGTTTAATTCGGGTGTCACTTTATTGGAAACACAACGTGGATCTGAGACCGCCCACAGTGCGCAAACATACACTGACACTGCACCATTTTTCGAACTGTGTGATGATCACGGGCACAAGTGTGCCCACTCCCCACATCAGCCATTTACCTGTATCCCCAGTGACCACTCTTGAGCCCAGAGAACAATCTGCGACCCTTTCGGGGTTGTGTCATTTTTTAGCTCCTCGATGCCCCATCTCCCGTGGTGCACCCACCCTGTGCCACAGGCACGCCAGAGCTGGAGGGCTTAGGGCAGGACGCTCCTCCAGACAAGAGTTGGTTTTGAGAGCGCCGCCGAGGACGGGGTGTAGGGTGCACTGCAGTGCTGCTCCGCTGCGGGAAACGAGGCTGCCTGCCAGGCTCTGCTGCTGTGTCACCAGATACCACGACTCGCTGCATCACCGTCCCGCATGTGTCGCAGCTTTCTTAGACTTCCCCTCCAGTCCGGTGGCATAGATGGGGTGCCATGACCCCTTTGCATGTAATGGGAATAAGCCCCAAACTGCTTCCTTGAGAAGTCAAATTCAGCTGTAATCAGGGTTCACTGGGCCTCTCTGGCCCTGGTACCACTACACGTTCTGCACCACCATACCTACGCCCTTGATCGAGTCACCACCTCTCTCCGCTCTGCGACCTCCCAATGGGCAACCGTCACACAAACTACTTTTTACATGCAGATCTAGCATACATTCTGTTGAGACGGCAGGTCCCCCGCAGACCCACTTTCTACCAGTTGCAGTGATGCACGCGGGCTGGCCGCCTCCCGCCTGGTTATCAGTGAGCCCCGCGGCGTTATCCAGTCATCTGTCAAGACGCTGGCCCCAGCCACTTTTACATCCACAGAGAAAGCAGTGGGGGGTCGGAAGGGACGCTGCGACGGGTGGGGGAGGGGTGAGAGGTTCAAAGGTGCCACAGCTGAAGCTGCCTCGCCGGCATTTTGTGCCCCATGCCTGCTTTTGCTGATAGAAACAGTTCCTCGGTGGCTATGCGTTGACAGGGTTGAAAGGCATGCGTTTTTGAGTTTGAGCATCTATCTATGTCACTGCTCGCGCCTCACAGGCGTGCGCACTCTGCACTGACAGGAGCGACAGTGCCTCACTTAGAAGAGACATGTCCCCAAGAGACAGATCAGGACCGCTGGCGTTATGACAGGCATTTATACACACTCCCCAGAGTTAAGGGTTCGGGTATAGTTATGTGGCCTCAGACCCAGGGTTACAAGTGTGTGTAAAAGGCTGAGACTTTGTAAATAGCAATTTTATATTCTGGACGATTATCAAGTGGGAAAGCTACTTGTGCATTTCTCGTAAACAGTTACTGTGATAAACAGTGCAAGGTGTAACCGGCCAGAGGTCTTAAGTGTGTTCTTTTGGCAAAGCTTTGTTTTTTGCTAAAACCTGCCGTTTGCATTTTTCACTAGCAAAAGTGGACCTGCACTGCAGTTAAAAATCATTTTTTTTTTAAAGCCCACAATGTAAAGGCAAAGCTACAAATTCTAAAAAGCACATGTTTGAGGTGTTACACATACCATAATGACGCATCGGTGTATATTACTCTGGGCAGTGTTTAATTTCTTTAAAGCGCAGCTCAGAAGCCACAGCGGCGATATTAAATACCTGTGCGCCGAATACCAAGGCTAGTACCTCTTTCATACAATGCCAGACACTCCATGGCCCCTTATCTTACTCTTGCAGGTCCCTACTTTTTTTCCTTGGTGACTTTTTTCTGTCTTTTTCTTCCTCCGTTCGTGTGCCGCTCCCCTAAAATGAACGTCGGTAGGCGCACCTGCTACCACTTACTCAAATTAAGCAAGTACAGCAGTGGGAGAGTTGTCAGCAGTAAATGTTTCTCCCAGTCGTCCTCTGACCTGTAATAGATATTGGCTGTTTAGGTAAGGCTGCAAGTGCTTATGAGACAGCATTTGTTGTTTTGGGTTATTAAGTATAGATTCCGATCGGACTAGCCAGTCAGCTCACAAAAGAGGCTTACGCAAGTTTTTTATTTTATTTTATTTATTTTATATTCTTATAAAGCGCCAGACTAGACCCCCGAAGGGGTATCTCCGCGCTATTGCTGCAACACGAGAGTGTACTAATTCCGAGAGTGTGTCCAATAGAGGGGTGCAGGAGCTGGAAGGCAATTATTTATCAGGATACAAATACGTTTTTAAAGTTTTCCGAAAACTCAGATGACTGGAGATTGATCTGAGTTCTGGGGGCAAAGAATTCCAGAGTGCTGGTCCGGCATAAGCTAATGCACGGCCGCCTTGTCTGGCCTTTTTTACTCTTGGTATCTGCAAGAGCTGCTGATGACTGGAGCGCAGAAATCGCCCAGGGATGTAAGACTGAAAGATTTTGGTCATGTATTTAGGGCCCTCCCCTATCATACTCTTATGAATAGTGCATAGAGTTTTGAATTGGACTCGCTTCCTCACTGGAAGCCAGTGGAGTCTCACCAGCAGGGGACTGGAAGGAGTCCTTGATGGAACATTCAGGACAATCCTTGCTGCTGTATTTTGGATTACTAAGTTCTGCTTCCCGCCTGTGCAAGACTACCTGCCATTCTCGGGTCCGGTGCCTCCATTTATCCTGGGTGCAGTGTGTATGGCGGCGCTACTGCTTCCTTAAAGTGACATTCATTGTGTAAAAGCAAACGATGAAGGATACAGAGTCTGTCTTGCCCCGCCAATCAGTGTAGATATTGTGGGCATAGAACTCGGTGAGAGATCACCATTGTAGTTATTTATGTCCTGATACGCATTTATTTATGTAGTGCATCATACATGCAATTAACCTAATTCTAAGCACTATTGGTTTTGGTCTGAAGCAAAGAGAGATGAGTTAATTCACCTACATCACCTAGCAATAAGGTTTTGGTCAAGTGCCATTATTTGCCCCTATTTCGCCTGGGTCGAAAGTTGACAGGTAAGCCACTACACCACATTCAACATTGAGTTACTGTGTGTACATGTGTGGGTGTATAGAATGGAAATAGGTGAATAACTGGAGACAGGTGTGGTTGTGCATGTTGAAAATTATGTTGTGGCCATTTACAAACCAATAAAGTTAGGAGTACAATGTGTCACAAGATACAGTCTTGAACACACCCGATGTAGGTTATAAAGGCATGTTACATAGTACGTTGTGGGTTAAAGCCAATGTGTGTCGTGAAAAAACTGTGAGAAACGACAAAGCTTCTATTTACAATATATTATCCACCAGTTGGTGTCTGGGCACATAAAATGTCTGTCTGTGTGTGTTGCTCTGTCTGTGTGTGTTGCTCTGTCTGTGTGTGTTGCTCTGTCTGTGTGTGTTGCTCTGTCTGTGTGTGTAGCTCTGTCTGTGTGTGGCTCTGTGTGTGTGTTTGTGCTCTGTGTGTGTGTGCAAATGCAATAGGTCTCGCATTTGTGAGAGATTAAGCTATTGACATTGTAAATGACAATGCCATTTATTTATCTGCTTTCAAAACCAACGCAAATACAAAATTTGTCATTTACAATGCCAATAGCTCAAACTTTTACAAAGGCGAAACCGTTGCATTGTAAATGCTTGTTAATTTTGAGAGGGAGAGTGCATGCACTTCTCAAGAGTGATGTGATACTTTTATTTGGAGAGTACTAGCACTTCTCACAAACAAGCAGGTACTATTTTCTATTTCAAGCACTGAATAAGCCTAAATGTAGGCATTGGTACATAGAGTAGTCGTGACTGAGAAAGGAGTGGTACTTTTACAGTGGGTCAAAGGGGAGGACCACCAGATCTATGGATTCCTCACCAAGAAACATTGAAACAAGTAGGTTGGCTGCATTTTCTTACCAAGATGTAGTGTCAGGAAGAAGGGGCATGGGAAGTGTTGTATCACACCAAGATAACACTGAAGGACGTAATTATGAAAAGTACCAATACTTTGCCTGTCTTGCAGAATTGTATGCTTTTTATAACAAGATTGTACAATGTCACTACTCTTTGTCTGACCAGCTGCCCAAAAATGTTTTTAAACATTGAGTTTACTTTTCATTTTACTGATTTAAAAGTGAATTCACTTTGTAACTTCTCCCTAGTGAGACAGTGACTTGGGTATACAAAAGAGTGTACAAAAGGCTGCGGTGATACAATGTTTTATAGCACGTATGTAAATAAAAACATCTGCTTGGTTTACATTTTAAAGGAGTTACAAACATTAACAGCAATATTGAAACACAATGGGCTCATTATGAGACCTTCAGTTTTTAGGGGGTAATATTGCACCTAGTAAATTCAGTATTTACTAGTTCTGTATTTGCCAGGTGTGGTATTAACATCCATTCTGAGTTCTACACCTTGAAATGTGGAATAAAATTGTACTAACATGTTTTTCCCTGTTCCAGGCTACAAAACTCAATATATTTGTGCCCGCAAAAGGTGTGGTATGTTCGCACAAGTTGGAAACCATACAAGCACAAACTTTATGAAGGAACCTACACTGCACTTTTTAGGCATATATTTGTTAACAAATCTTCCAAAATGGACTATTAGTGAAAAATCCAAGCTAGACCAATTGACTTTCTCATTGCTTGTTTAAAAGTGTTTACGGGTCTCATTAAATCTCCCCTCTGTCAGGGCTTGAATGCCAACCAGTTTTCTCGAGCTCCGAGTTATCGAAAAAAATCAAGTTCGAACCTTGGGCATCAGGGTCTGATTTCCGTTCACCGTTGAGACTTCAGGAAGTCTGATTAAATGGAAAAACACGTGTGTTTTCCAAAAGATTTAGCTTTGTACGTCACCGGTATCCTGCCGGTGTGGATGCGGGCGCGCGCCCTGGCCTCCGCCATGACTGTTGCAGTGTTTCCGCGCTTTATTGGACAAGGGGGGCCTTGTGCAGGGCGGTGACTCCCTGCGCTCCTGAACGGGTGAAGGGTCTTAGCCAGGGAGGGCAGGGTGGCGTCTGGGAGACCTGGAGTCTGCTGGGAACACAGTAACAGGCCAGAGAGGGGGCAGCGTGGCTCCTGGTACAGTACCTATCTAGCAGTGGGAACACAACCAAAATTTATTTATTTTTATTTATTTATTTGATTTATATAGCGCTCTATAACCCAGGGGTCTCTAAATGATGTGCCCCCCTGCAGAATTGTATGAGGGCCCCCTGAGTCTACTATATCTCACAGATATACATTAGCTTAAGGCTGAATAGGGTTCCCCTGAAGTGTTGAGGGCCCCTTGAAGGGTGGGGCCCCCCTGCGCCACAGGGGCTGCAGGGGCCTACCTTACGCTCCCTGATCGCTCCAGTGAAGGGGTTGGGTTTTGTAGGCGGGACCGGGGAAGGCCCCCGCTCAGAAAACAGCCAATAGGACTAGATCGGGAGAGCATCAGAGCCAGGGGCGTAGCTTCCATTGGTTGAGCAGGGGCAGTGGTACCGGGGCCCAGAGGCCTGAGAGGCCTTCTGAACTCTGTTTATTGCTGTATGTTAAAAGTCAAACAGCAGCTAGGGGGCCCTTTTCCTTCCCTGCATAAGGGCCCCTGACACACTAATTCCGCTTCTGGTCACAGCACCTGGGCTCGGTCGGGTGGGCATCCAATTCTTTTTTCACAGGTTACTCTAAGCCTGATGCTTGCTCCTGGATCCGATCTATGCGGTTCGAGCACCTTCGAAGGCAGACTGCGTTCACTACAATAACTCTACCTGTTCCCGGGGCTGCTCTGAGTACCGGGCCAACCAACCAATGGGATGGAAGGAATGCTTGAATAAATCCCAGCCACTGGCGATCGCTCGGGTCCATTTCAAGCCACCACCCTGTTGGGTGTGCCCAGATGTGGGTTTCATGCTCACTGTGTCACAGGACTCATGTTATACCTTACTGACGAGGCCTAAACAGGCTGAAACTGGTCTTGGGTTGCTTGTGTCCCTGTCTGGAGAAGGCTGCTCTGATTACAATCATCACATATCAAACAGGCGTGTGCATTCAATGAGGACTTTACCTTTTGAGGAGGTATGGTCTGCGTTCGGCATGGTACAGCATTAAATAGAATACAACAGCGGCAAAACAACCTGTACAATTACTGAAGCCCAAAAGCGCACCCCCTTCTATTGTCACCCACAAACTCGCATCTGATGTGCACCAGGGGGATGGACAATCCTTCTAGGCCCTGTCACACTGTGTCAAATGTTTGCAAAAAATAAGTCCAACTTTTCCAAGGCCAGGCCTATTGGTTTTGACAGTGCTTGTTTAAAAGGCTATTATCAGCACACAAAGACCTAGATATATTAATTTAAACGAAATTCTTAAGTAAAGGAAGGAGATACGATGATATTAAACTTCAGCCTATTTATTACAGGACATGTTTTTTTTTTCTCAAGCTCCATTTTCGACCTGTTACTTTAACACTAAAAGAGACCTATGTACTGTATCAACAAACCTCCAAAATCTCTCGTCAGTTGGTACCAAAGAGACATTGCAGTCACTATAACAGACAACAGAAGATGTCTATTTCTAAGGGACCAGTGATGGGGAACGATGACATCATGGGATTATTATTTGATTGGCAGGACATATACTTAGCGCATATGGTACCAGCAGTGCTCTGAGCATCATGGCTGTAACTCTGCCAATTTAGAAATAACCCACCCTTGAGGCCCTGGCGGAGCGTGTTTAATGTAAACAGGCCTCTGAGGTGCTATTCTATACATCATTGCCAGCACTGGTAGCCAGGCATGCTGCTACAATTCTCCACTTAGAGCCAGGTTTATTTTTTATTGGAGTATAATTTTTTCCTACGAAAGGTGTGACCTAGACACGTGTGTATGTGTCTGTCTGTCTGGACCTCCTTTCTGTTACTCGCGTGCAACATCCTGTAAGCGGGACACTTGGGCATAAAAATGATCCAGGACAGGTTTGACCCTTTCTATTACTGGCCAGGGATCCACTAGCAAAAATGAGGGCTACTGTTCCTAAAGAGAAAGAGGATATGGACTGGTTGTGCCACGAGGACATAAAGCAGTTTCTTAGGACCTGTTCTGTTGTCAGTTTAGTGTTAAGACTTGAGATAAGACCGCAACGCCTCTAGTGCCATGACCTGTTGTAGGTGTGCAGGTTGAGTGGGTGGCTATTGACCTAGTTGGTCCATTTGCAATCCCTGCATCAAGCTACAAGTACATCTTGGTGGTGGTGGATCACTCAACTAGGTACCAAGAGTTGGTATCTCTTAGGAATACAGCTCCTACATTAGCAGCAAAGGCTCATTGTGGAGATTTTTAAGTTAGATCCCAAGATGGTGATTTCTGGTGGACAAACTAACTTAATATCATCCTAAATAAGATAGATGTGGGAGCAAGCTGGTGTGACCTGTCACTTCTCCACAACGCACCACACGCAGATCAATAGATGGTTGGAACACTTTAACAAGACACTTCTGAGCATGATAGGAACCTTACCAGTGAACCTCTGGAGGAACTGGGTTCTTCTCATGCCATGCCCCTTGTTCACATACAGAAAAATTCCAAGAAGAAAGTAGGATTCTGTTCTTCTGACCTTCTGCTTGAGCACCCAGTTCTTGATCTACTCACCTTAGTCAGGGAAAGTGCTCCTGAGTTACCCCCAGACAGATAAGTTGGGCTGTGGGATTGACCATAGGAATAAGTGGTGTGGGCCATATGAAGTATTGCTGAAGGTGTCATAGATGAACTATTTGGTTGACCGCCATGCCACACTGGAACACGGGTGTGTGTTGTATGTGAACAGGCTGAAGTAATACTCCTGATGAAGTGTACATCCTTTATAGTGAACATCCTGACCACTGCAGAGGGGGTTGAAGAGCATAGTGACTCTGACCTGGTGACCAGTGACAAAAGGGTGCCCCTGTGATATGGTAAAGGTTATCTCTGACCTGACTCCTAAACAGCTCTTGCTCACCCCAGGGTTGCCTCACATCTGTCTGATCCGACCAGTGCTGAGTGGCACTTTGCATTGGCCCATGGTTCTAGACTTCAGAAAGTCTATGTGGGCTCAAGAATGCTCCTGATGCTTTTCAGCGCCTACTGAAGAGTTCTGTGAGGAAAACCCGGACAATAATGCCATCTATAGGGATTCTTGGCCACCTGGGGCACTGAGAAGATGGCAATGGGCAGGAAAATGAAGCCAAAACTGACTATCAAAGCAACCAAGTACAAGGTGGGTCAGTCATCTGTACTCTACCTTGGGCATCAGGGCCGCAATGGGAAGATTTGCAAAGTGGATGCCAGGATCAAGTCTAAGTTAGAGTGGGAGGACCCCGCAACATAAACTGAAGTTAGGAGACCACAATTGTGCCCTTAACAGCCCTGTCATAAAAAACCAAGCCCAAAAGTTGATCTGGACAGTGGAATGTGGGAAAAGCTTTGGAAAAGACCCAGAAACTGTGGTCAGGCCTTCATTGTACAGACTCACACACACAGCTGTCTCAGACAAGAGAGTTAGAGCGTTGGATTTCCTCAATTGGTGAGCATGGCTCCTGGTAATCAGTCATTGATTGGCCGACTGTTGGAACGGGAATGTCCCCACATGGTTTTCCAGGCTTACAGCCCTGTTCGGAGTGATCCCAGCGATAGAATATCTGGTACCTATATGACTAAGGGAGGGAGTGTTCTGCAGGGTACTCGAAGGAGGTCTGAGAGCCATAGGTTCCCCATAGTCTCCAACACCCTCCTCCATTGACCCCCCACACCTCAAGGCCAAGTTTTTTTGGAGGGCCCGCACCCTGTCAGTTCCTGCTCAGCCTCTCCACATCACATAAATCGCTTTCAAGGATATCCGTTTCTCTGTTGCACCCCGTCCACTCGTCCTTGTTGCTTCCCCCTACCTGCTTCTTACAAGTGCAGTCATTTAAATATATAATTTTTCACTTACATACTTTTGAGACTGCTTGGCAGCCGCCATTTACTGTCGGGATGCTCTATTTTATGAAACATTTTTGCGCAAATAAAATCTCAGTGGCGTCTGCTAAATTGGTAAAAAAAACACAAAATCAAGATGGTGCCCACATGATTAAGTTGGTGTGTGGGTGCGTATTGGCACACCCATGCATCATCATGTAGTCACGCGGCTACAGAATGACGCGGTCCACCAGAGAGGCCATGTCATAGCGCCTTTTTTCCAATTTGTTTTTTGCTGGTGCTGCACAGCAACAGCAAAAAGCAATTAGATTTTTGGAAATGCTACAGGGCATACCCAAAAATAAATTTAATTAGCAAAACTAATAGGTCTACAAAGCAAGATTTATTTACTTTGCCAATGCTTGTTCTGGCTTTCTGGTATCCCCTTCTGTGTCTCTTGCACTGGGTTCTTTCAATTGCGACTTGGCTTAGCGCCTCTGTGTGTGTTCCTCTTTTACTTTAGCCAGTTCTCTGGTCAACCATGTCTTAGTGGATTTAATCCCCAGCTGTATTTATCTTGTTCACAGGGGCTCTACATGTCTAGTAAATTTAATATGTTATCTTTGAGGATTTGTATCTGGGGCTCTTCAGGTTCTCTGTTGTTTAACTGGAGGCCTCTGACTGTTTTGTGGTTCTCATCACAGTTTTCCAAGCATGTCCATCCACGTGTGGGTTCATGGCTGCTCCACCTCTGAAGCATGAAGGGAGGTTAGTGAGTGACCAGATGTCATCTCTGGATGTAGGGCCGGCTCCACAGCTAAGGCGGAGGAGCGTCGCCCCACTGCTTTCAGAGCAGGAAAAAGGCAAAATAAAATGTTAATACCATTAGTATCATTTTATTATTCGTAGCTACGGATCTGGGTTAGGGCGGAGCAGGGCTGGTGTCACAGCTTGGGAGGAGGAGTGGTTTGTGCACAATAAGTTCGCAAGATGGTTTGGCCGGCTGTTTTGGGCCTGTCAAACAGTTGTGCACACTTAGCGTGCCCTACCAGGCTGTACTACACAGCCTGAGTGGAGAACATGCACACACTCCCATCCTCGCCTGAGCACCGAACCACGGCACTCAGACCAATCACAACGTTGCATTCAACGACGGAGGAGAGACTGTGGCAGTGAGGAGGCAAGTGTTTTTTAGTTTTTTTTGTTCCCCCACCTCGCCACCCACATTCCCTGCCAGCCTCCACTGTCTGGATGTTCAGGTTGGTTGGTGGATATAAAGCTGTGCTTAAACACTACATTGGACAAATAACGTCCGTGTGAGCCTGGTCCTCCGCCGAGTGGCCGAAGCCCAAGTACTACACGCGTAAATGTGAATACATGACATAAACTGTCATGGCATTTGTGGGGATGTGTTCATGCATATACGTGTCTGACGTGCTACTGTGCATAATCTGTGGCTAGTGGGCTTGCCAAGCATGGGGTGTTTTATCAAGACTTCGAGGCGTTACTCTTGTTTGCGTCACGTTATGTAATGTTTGCGAAGTCTTGATGAAGTGTTTACTTTCCATGACAAAACGTTTTGGCTCTGGAAATTAGCCCTTACATTAATACATATAGAGCTTTGCAGTTGATTGCAGTGCTCTGTGCTGCTTTGAAACAAAGTGGTGTCCAATGGGTGGTACATGGGTGTTTCCACGTTACTACTCACGCTTTTTCAAGCAAGTCCTTGCTTCTAAAATTGTTATACAGAGCTTTGCAACAAAAATGTACAGCTCCTTGAGGCAGGCGCTACGTAGCAGAAATCCTTAAATATTGCATTTGTGGTGCACTGTGCAGCAGACAACCTATGTGGGAAAAGTTAAACATTTTGTCTAGGCTCAATATTTTTTTGTTGGAGGGTACTCTTCCAAGTACAAAATCTATTCTAGACATCAGGCCCCCCATTTTTAGTATGGTGCAAAATGGTGTGCATGGCGCTGTGTGGCTTTTTGTGCACCAGTACCAGGGAAGAGAGTAGCAGCGCCGTATCTTAGAGGAAATTATCTGTGCTGCTCTCGCCCTCAAGCAGCTCAGAAACTTCTTTTTTGTGTGTGTTAATTTGCCCCACTGTATCTTGCATGGTGTACAAATGTGCACGAGATAGAGTGCCAGATGTACTAACATTAAGAATACCGATTTCCTAATTGCAATTCTCTCCGGATCCCAATTAGGAAATCGGTATTCCTAATGTATGAAATTCTTTAGATCTACCTCATGTATATTAATGAGTTCGGTCATAATTTGGGACCCATTGGGAATCGCAGTCATCACAGGATTCGTGGCCTGCTGAGGTCAGCGAACCACCATGTCTGTGATTGCTTTTTAGGTCTCGGACTAGCGAAGGCTGCGCTTGCGCAGCCTCGCTCCGAGACTTTATGTCTACAGTATGGGGGCTTAAACCCATCCTTCTTCTCCATTGGCTGGCCTCGTAAATGCTGGCCAGCCATTGGAGGAGAGGGGCGTCACTCCGTTGAAGACCGGATTCGGGGGGGGGTGTTTTTTAGCTTCTTTCTGTTTTCTTTCCCTCCTCTTCCCATTGGCTGGAATTTTACATTCAACTGCCTATAGGAGGAGTGGGAGGGAGGACGGAAACTGAAAGGGAGAGCAGCAGGAGCTTCAGCATAAAGAGCTGAGTGAGGGGGAGCCAGGCATACATGTCGGACTACCAAGGTAGGCCTGCACATTGTTTTAACTTTTTACAGCGAGCCAAGGAAAGCTTCTTTTGAATATGACGGGTCGCTAGATGCCGTTCTCGACCTCGGCTCGGGTTTTCCCTGTGTGTATGGCGTGGTCCGCTTTCCAGACGGAGCTCGCTAACTGTTAACCAGCGCTCTCTCGCTCCTCCTTGAAACCAGTCTTTGTTAGCCCCCTGCCGCTTCTTCCAGTGCCCCTCCGTGGCTTCACACGGCCCAGGTCCCTCCTCCTGCCTCCTCGTGGTGGTTCGTGTAGGGGGTTCCCATGTACGGGCTCCTCCTCCCCCCCTTCCCCGGCCGAGAGCAGCACGAGGACCAGCAGCGCCAGCCCAGCCACCGCAGCCAACCCTGCCCGAGCCGCCTGCACGCTGCCCAGGCTCTGAAGAGCAGTCCCGCGCTCCCACTATAGTGGTGCTTTTCGAGCGGGAGAGCAGCGGGGTCGCCTCTGGGGCTGAGCAGCCGCCTGAAGATCCGGGGCGGCCACTGTGTTAGGCCGCGGCGCAGAGTCTCAATAGGTTGGCCCCTTCTGCCCCCACTGGCCCGCCCCCCCCCTAGTATTCCAGGTGATCCGGCGGTGGCGTTCTGGCGCCCGTTGGCCTTGATTTAATTGGACCTGTGCTGCGTATGGCCCACGTCCCTTCCCCGGCCTCTCCTCACCTATGCTGTGCTGACGGGCCCTGAGGTCTAGGGCCCGCTCCTAGCCTAGTTTGATACCGGTGCCCTGAGTTCTGGTCTGGGCCTCTGCACACCCGTCCTCTGCAGGCCGGAGGTGCCCAACGCAGGAAAGCCCCGGAGCTCTCTGGGCCTTTCAGTCGTCGGTGAGGGTGCTCTTTGCACTGTGGCCAACCTGGTCCTTCATCCGCTGTGTTACTCGTAAGGGCCCTCAGAGTGCCCCGATCTCAGCTTCCTCTCAGTCGGGCCCAGCCGGGCCGCTTCTCTACCAATCACCCCTCCCCGCCGTCTGGGGGGGGGAAGCACGACTCAAGCGCTTTCAGCCTCTCCAGCCCCCCTCAGTCTCACCTCTCTGGCCGGCTTTGTGATCCCTGTTTTTCTGTGCCTCTGTTCCCTGCTTGTCATCCCGGTTTCTCTCTCCCCTGCTTGTCATCCCGGTTTTTCTGTGCCTCTGTTCCCTGCTTGTCATCCCGGTTTTTCTGTGCCTCTGTTCCCTGCTTGTGCCTCTGTTCCCTGCTTGTGCCTCTGTTCCCTGCTTGTGATCCGGTTTTTGTGCCTCTGTTCCCTACTTGTGATCCGGTTTTCGTGCCTCTGTTCCCTGGGGCGTTACTGGGCAGAGAGCTGTGTGTGTGTGTGTGGCTCTCTGTGAGTGTGCGTGGCTCTGTGTGTGTGGCTCTGTGTGTGTGTGTGTGTGTGTGTGTGTGGCTCTGTGTGTGGCTCTGTGTGTAGCTATGTCTGTGTGTGTGGCTCTGTGTGTAGCTATGTCTGTGTGTGTGGCTCTGTCTGTGTGTGTGTGGCTCTGTGTGTGGCTCTGTGTGTGTGTGGCTCTGTCTGTGTGTGTGTGTGTGTGTGTGTGTCTCTGTCTGTGTGTGTGTGTGTGTGTGGCTCTGTGTGTGTGGCTCTGTCTGTGTGTGTGTGTGTAGCTCTGTCTCTGTGTGTCGCTCTGTCTGTGTGTGTGTGTGGCTCTGTGTGTGTGTGTGTGTGGCTCTGTGTGTGGCTCTGTGTGTGTGTGGCTCTGTGTGTGGCTCTGTGTGTGTGGCTCTGTGTGTGGCTCTGTGTGTGTGTGTGTGGCTCTGTGTGTGGCTCTGTGTGTGTGGCTCTGTGTGTGTGGCTCTGTGTGTGTGGCTCTGTGTGTGGCTCTGTGTGTGTGTGTGTGGCTCTGTCTGTGTGTGTGGCTCTGTGTGTGTGGTTCTGTGTGTGTGGGTGCGTGTGGCTCTGTGTGTGTGTGGCTCTGTGTGTGGCTCTATGTGTAGCTCTGTCTGTGTGTTTGGCTCTGTGTGTGGCTCTGTCTGTGTGTGTGTGTGGCTCTGTGTGTGTGTGGCTCTGTCTGTGTGTGTGTGTGTGGCTCTGTGTGTGTGTCGCTCTGTGTGTGGCTCTGTGTGTGTGGCTCTGTGTGTGTGGCTCTGTGTGTGGCTCTGTGTGTGTGGCTCTGTGTGTGGCTCTGTGTGTGTGTGTGTGGCTCTGTGTGTGGCTCTGTGTGTGTGGCTCTGTGTGTGTGGCTCTGTGTGTGTGGCTCTGTGTGTGGCTCTGTGTGTGTGTGTGGCTCTGTCTGTGTGTGTGGCTCTGTGTGTGTGGTTCCGTGTGTGTGGGTGTGTGTGGCTCTGTGTGTGTGTGGCTCTGTGTGTGGCTCTGTGTGTAGCTCTGTCTGTGTGTGTGTGGCTCTGTGTGTGGCTCTGTCTGTGTGTGTGTGTGGCTCTGTGTGTGTGTGTGGCTCTGTCTGTGTGTGTGTGTGTGGCTCTGTGTGTGGCTCTGTCTGTGTGTGTGGCTCTGTGTATGTGTGGCTGTGTGTGTGTGTGTGTAGCTCTGTCTCTGTGTGTCCCTCTGTCTGTGTGTGGCTCTGTGTGTGAGTGGCTCTGTGTGTGGCTCTGTGTGTGTGTGTGTGTGTGTGTGGCTCTGTCTGTGGCTCTGTGTGTGTGTGTGTGGCTCTGTGTGTGGCTCTGTGTGTGTGTGTGGGGGGGGCTCTGTCTGTGTGTGTGGCTCTGTGTGTGTGGTTCTGTGTGTGTGGGTGTGTGTGGCTGGGTGCAAATGCAATAGGTTTCGCATTTGCAAGAGATTAAGCTATTGGCATTGTAAATGACAATGCCATTTATTTCTATGTTTTAAAAACGAAAATAATGTCATGAGCAATGCCAATAGCTCTAACTTTAACAAGGACGAGACCATTGCATTGTAAATGTTTGTTAATAAAGCAATCATTTTTCTTTTTAATGGAAAATGGGATGCTTTTAAAAATAAACAAGCATTTGCAATGCAATAGGTCTCGCATTAGGAAAGTTTGAGCTATTGGTATTGTAAATGACACATTTTTTATGTATGTGTTGGTTTTGAAAATAGTGAAAATAATAGCTTTGTCATTTACAATGCCAATAGTCATAACTTTCGCAAATGTGACACCTATAGCATTTGTAATGCAATATGTGTTGTATTTAAGTGACTTACATGTATTGCTATTACAAATAACAATGGCTTTTAATTTTTTTAAATATTTAATACTTAAATAAAAGTTATTGTAATTTATAATGGCAATAGCTTAAACTTTTGTAAATAACTTTTGTGAAGATTATGTTCAGTGTATTTTATTGTGACGAAAATCCAAGAACAGAAGTCAAATAACATCTTTTTGTGACATTTGTAATAAAGCTTGAAACATTGAGAGAACATATTTGAACCAGTGATGCTGTGGTGGTGCTAAGTGATGCTGTGGTGGTGCTGAGTGATGCTGTGGTGGTGCTGAGTGATGCTGTGGTGGTGCTGAGTGATGCTGTGGTGGTGCTGAGTGATGCTGTGGTGGTGCTGAGTGAAAATGAGGTGGTGCTGAGTGAAGATGAGGTGGTGCTGAGTGTTGCTGAGTGATGCTGTGGTGTTGCTGAGTATTGCTGTGGTGTTGCTGAGTGATGCTGTGGTGTTGCTGAGTGATGCTGTGGTGTTGCTGAGTGATGCTGTGGTGGTGCTGAGTGATGCAGTGGTGGTGCTGAGTGATGCTGTGGTGGTGCTGTGGTGGTGCTGAGTGATCCTGTGGTGGTGCTGAGTGATCCTGTGGTGGTGTTGAGTGAATCATGCGTGGCCCTGAGTGATGGTGTGGTGTTGCGGAGTGATCCTGTGATGGTGCTGAGTGAGGCGGTGGTGTTGCTGAGTGATGCTGTGGTGTTGCTGAGTGATGCTGTGGTGTTGCTGAGTGATGCTGTGGTGTTGCTGAGTGGTGGTGTTGCTGAGTGATGCTGTGGTGGCCCTGAGCGATATTGTTGTGTGCTGAGTAATGCTGTGGTGGTGCTGTTTAGGCGTAGATATTGCCCAACCCCTCGTTGTTTAAGAAATATTCTGAGGTCAGACTGAATTTGTGGTAAGGGGCATATATCAAACTGTGTGGACAGAGTGCGAAATCAGTATAATGTAATATATATAGAAGTACTGAGGTCAGAGATAGAGAATGAAACAGCAAGGTAAGAGTGTCTGTGTAGGGGCAAATAAATATGCGACAAAGACAGAGCTAGTTAGTATTTGAGGAGAGCAATGGAATAGAAAGATACCCAGAAGGAGGAGAAATGTTGACAGAGAAAAGAGAAGAGAGAACGAGTGCTTGTACAGTGGTAGTACAGCACAAGGGTAGATTTCATGTACCAGGGCTTCGAGTTGTATGTTGCTGTGATGGAGTAAGGTTACCATGCACATAAATAATAAATGTATCTTCCCGTGCGCTGAACAACCATTCAAGATAAATTAAAGGTAGATTCCCGACAGAGGAGCCCAGACTCTCAGAAACATAGGCTGGGGAGGAAGAGCTGATGGTAGACGCAGGTCTGCTGATGCTGCATGGAGCTCAGCCAGATGGAGGAGGACGGGCACACAACTGATAAGTTGTGGGGCTTCATTTTATGTTCAGAAATGTATAACATAACACGTTTACCTCCTCCCCCGTTTTTTTTATTTTTAAATAGAATAACCATGATTAAAGTTTTGCTTTAAAATTAACATTGTTTGTAAAAATGCATCCAATGTAGGCTGGAGAAGAAGCAATACAAACAAAAGCACATCATTTAAAGCACCGTGTGCAAAGTATACCCCATGCGGAAACAAAGAAAACACTGCACTTTAACTCACACATTCCTGAAAACATTGAAGAACGGAAAGTATACATGCGTGGGGGGAGCGAAGGGAAGTAAACAGAAAATACATTTAAATCTGCAGCGGCAGTTTATGCTGCTGATCAGCTGCTGTAGGGGAGGAGGGAAGGAGGGCAAGTTGGAGGCCGGCACAGCGGCTCATTACTGTAGCTGTTAGAGGCGCATCAAATGGGCAGGCTGTTTGCCGCGAAAGTGAAAATAATGTGGGGCCGTGAAAGTCTGATGCGTGCGGCAAATGGTAGTCTGGTGCGAGGCGTGGGGGAGGGGGAGCAGGGGAGCAAGCAGGAGTGGGAGGGAATAAGCAGGCCAAGCGCGCGCCTGGCGAAGCTTAACGCTTCAGTAGACAACATGCATTGGGAGGAATCCGGCTTGGAATCCTCTTAGTCAGAGAGTTTGTTTCAACTACATTACTCTTGTCTATTTATCCCTGCGGGATAGAATAGTCGAGACCTAACAAAAACCTGGACTGGACGAGTATTCATGCAAGGACTTTGCTAACTTGACAGGTCTGTTCCAAGCATTTGAAAATCAACTGCAGGCAGAACTTTGTCTCTGTGACTCATACTCTTGTAATAGAACCAGGTTGACATTAGACTAGGGAACAGTTAAAAAGCATAGATATGTATATATATATATATATATATATATATATATATATATATATATATATATCCACAGTACCTTCCTCCAACGAAAGAAGCAGAAGCCCAGGCGAGGAACAGTTGGAAAGGCTTTATTAGACATCAGCATAGCTCCGGTGGCGGCGAATGCATTTCGGCTATCCGCCTTCCTCAGCGCCCAACACCAGAGTGAAGATTGCGGTGTGTCCTTCCCTGCTGCCTGAAGAATGACTGGCGTGGACCGCTCCTCCCCCTTTCCATTGGGCTCACCTGTTGTAGTTCATTCTGTATGCTCTGAACCACAACTCCCAGAATGCTTAATGCACAGCACCTCGGGCCGGTGACAATGGGGGGTGGAATTCATGTTGTTAATAGTCGGGCCCATGATGTAGCAGGGTAGGGAAACAAACGCCAAAGTCTTTCAAGTCTCTCCTCGTGTCCCCGTCATTACTGCCACCGCCCTCAATCACAAGAGTTCTTTTTGCAGGGACAAATGCAATGCAAATTGCCACAAGAGGGGTTAGTGCCCCAACTGCTCGAGTCCTCCGTAGTCAGGGGCGGGGTGCCGGACAGTCTCCATACCTGGAGCAATGAAAAAAAGCCGTGAGGCGTTTCTTTGCCAGAAATAGTCCGGACTATATATATATTCTTTAAAAAAAAGTGCTCTGCAAGGGCTTGATATGCATGTCCTTGGTTTTGTTAAGCTTTGCAGTTTTTGTACAGTGCTACATTCATCGCTTACACTGCTAGTACTGGAAAAGAGGTGAACAGGTGTTGTACCTTGTGGGTCACCTGGTTCCTTCCTTGTTCTGGGATCAGGTCTTGTCATGCTTCTGTGTGAGATGCCATGTGGTTCCTCAAGATTCTGTGTCTGTCAGAATCAAGAAATGTTATCCAGGCACCTAGATGATAACATCAAGTTCCTGGTGGGGCACTGAGGGAGCAGGCCAACCTGAGGAAGGCACAATGTGGAGAGACTCTGCCTATTTGAGAATTGTTCTGGCATGTAGAGTTGTCTAGGTTGAGGAAGACATAGTGTGAAGACGCTGAGTCCACTAGAAAGGGCATAAGGGTCAGAAGTTACAAAGAAGAGGCATAATGCAATGGATACTTAAGTTTGTCTGACATTGTGGACTGTCTTATAAATGCGGGAGGTTAGAACTTTCACTTGACTGCTGGGAGCAGATACACCTTCAGGATGCGGTGTAACAACATTGGTGTGTGTGATAATGTACACTTTGAGTCTGATCTGGGGATCTGTCCTAGAACTGCTCTGGTTTACAGATAAAATGTATGATTAATGACAAATAGATTTTTGTGATCTGTCAACAAAAAGATACTTCCAGGAGGTGTGCACTTCTAAATGACCCTTAGACAAGCTCACAATTGTGTAGCGAGCGTTTGGTCCCTCTAGTGCCCTGTTTGCAGAGCCTTGTGCACATTCTCCCTCACATGCAACATGACACACACAGAGAGCAGCATGGAGACAGTAGCACTGCCTGCATAGCATGTGTCTGCAGTACATTGTATTTTACTCACCGTCTGACGGGTACCATTACCTCACTTTTCTTTTTCAGCAGTTCTGCTCAGAACTTTGCTTGTGGCCGGGGCAGGTCCCGTGAAGGAGTGTGGAATGGGAAACTAACTTTCCATTCAAGGCTGGAGACACAGATAAATAAAAGGATGGTTTGAAAAGGAGGGCTGAGGATACAAGATGTATAGCAATAGAAAAGGACCTGTTGTAATGTAAATGTTGTAATCTTTATAAGTGCTTGACTACGAAGAAATACTTCCATCTGTGTGTTTGGGATGGGGTTTTGTAGAGAATATGGGGGTTTCATCACTTTGTTCATTGACAAAATACTTGTCATGTTATGATGATGTGGAGAAAAGGATGTTCATCATACAGCCCAAGGAAGAATAAAGAAGAGAAATGCGAGTGTAATTTGTGTTGTGAGGACTTTTAGCCACGGCAATCTGCAGTATTGATACCAACGCTGGGTAATGTCAATGCGAAGAAAGAAATTGCATTCAACGCTGTGTGATGCAATGCCACTGATTGGTTGTATCCATCTGTTACGTTTTCATGGGAGAAACTGTTTACTGAGACTGTCTGGTTTCATAATTCAGAAGTAGAGCACGTGGAGGTTATGCGAAGTTTACTTAGATGATTACTGCCAATAAATACTCTGCTAGGGTTTTTTCTTGTACATGTTTATGGTGCAGAATGTTCCTGAGAAGATGCCTTTATTGTGCATGTTTCGTTGAGAAATGTGGTCCTCATCACTTTATTGTCAATGTACATTTGTACTTTGGGTTTTGCATTATTTCCTGTGAATTCTGGCTGATGTCAATAGTTAATGACGTTTGCTGTGTGTCTGTGTTTAGGCAGCCTGAGTTGTGAGTATATGCTTCCAATAGGTGCACACTTGTGTCTATATAGACGTTGACAAGAAGTAACAATCTTTATTGCGTTCATTTCAATGCCTTGTTATGGAGTGGATGTCAGAAACTAGCCCCTCCTATCACTCATCAATGATTTGTTACACAGTCTGCTGGTGCACCCCTCTTCTCCTGCCATACACCCCCTGACATAGCCAGCACTCACCCCCACAGCAGACTCTGCTTCAGTCGTTCCTCCCAGATTCAAGAGCTTCACATGGCTCCCTTGCAGGGCGGGGCTACAGCTGCTCACCCGGGCTCGTCGCTCTGCTTCCGGTTGCCGGTGATACTGTTGTGCCTGATGTCGGCAGCTCGGACCCCCCCGCACCGCTAAAAGAGCCGAGCAAACGGCAAGCCTGCACTGCGCATGCACCCTGACCCTCAAAGTTCAGTACCAGGAATAGGAGGTGTGGCAAGGCAGCCCGGCCGGGGTGGGGGGTGCAGGGAGGCGGGGGAATAACTGTCTCTTTTTCTAAATATCAATAAATCAACGTTTAAAAATATGCGATCTGAGGCAGAAGCTTTGCTGACCTCTTGGCGCCGCTTATATTTTAAGCTTCCCCAGGTTATGAAACTTCATGTTTAGGGGGGCGTGGCAAGGCGGCCCGACAGGGGTGGGGGGAGGCAGGGGGAATACATTTCTAAAGACAAATAAATCAGCGTTAAAAAGACTGCGCTCTGAGGCGGAAGTGTTGCTGTCCTCTTGGCGCTGCTTCTACCGTGCTACCACTGGCGAGTCACAGATCATACAGTGTTGCAGGGTTTCTGTACTCACACAGAACTGTGCACAGAGGAGTGGAACCTCGGCAAATTAGGGTGTCCCAAAACTTACCTTAGCAACCAACTCACCCCTTACCGAGCTAGCTACAGTGTCTCATTGGACATATCAAACTCCCAATGTTTAGACAAACCAGAACATGAACTTACAGTACCTCAGGGTACGTGGGACTCATGAACACTCTTTCGTTATATTATCATTACAAACCAGAACATGGAGTAAAGAAGACACATGTGCATTTGAAATGTTTATTTACTAATGCCGTCTTCTCAGGCGCAGTATCTTAGATAATACAAGTATACTTATTATCAGTATCAAAATTACCAGCATAGTTACTAAGACATAAAAAGCGAATGGTGACAGCATGTTAACATGCTGTAATGAATAAGAGTTAACAACACTTATATCTCACCCTCCCTAACACATATATTATATTATTAGCTAAGAAGGTCTCTTTGGGTTGTTTTAGGGCGGGCCCATACCTTAGTGTCCTAGCATGAAGGAATCACATCAGCATACACCAGCTCTCTCTGCATGTGCACCGCATCAAGTGTGTTAACAATTCTCGTGCAAAGCAATATCAATCCCGCCTCAAGCCCAATTTGGCAAAGGCTGCACTTGTGTTATGACTATGAAGGCGTGGAGATCAGACCTCATAACAATACCATATCGTGTTGCTCCTGAAACTTCAGCACTCTCCGTGCAGACATGGTTTATTAAACAAAACTGATATCAGAGCAATAACATATTATTCTCACATACACCACGGCAAACCACTAGGTTGAAAGCTAAGTCAACAATTAAGGGTCGTGTGCAGAAGTTGCAAGAAAGGAAAAATGGCGTTTAAATCTCAAATGTACCTATGCTAACTTAACACGATATAAGGATATATAGGAGCTATACAACACCCCCCCATGATCCGAGAACGGACTAAATAAGATAACAGAAGTGCCATCACATGAGAGCAGAATCCAACAATAAACGAGCATGAATAAAAATTCAAATCAAAAAATTAATGCTAAAAAATAGCCCACAAGTATAATGTGGCTCAAGCCAATAGGCAAGCAAAAATAAAATTTCTTGACCAAAAGTCAATAAAATCAAGAAAATGCTATCAATCAGCATGTCCATTTGAGGCAGTGTCTATGATAAGACTGTATATGAAAAGTAAGCTGCAACAGCCCCCAGGAGGAAGTCACTGTCCTTATCCGAAAACAGTTCAGCCATCCAATTTAAAAGATGAAAGGAACATACGTGATCTTCCAGCACCGGATCCTCTATAACCATCAGAGGACAGCTCGGTGGGTTTTCAAGAAAACTTTGTTCCAAGAAATTTTGCGCTGCCGACAACACATCCCAGGGACCCATTAGTCCATGTGCCACCGCCAAGGCCATAATCCTTTCGTCAGAACAAACCAACTCGTGAGCAATGATAGGACTCATCAGTTGATCAAAATCGACGTCAGAAGATATTGGTCCGCAGAGACACAAATCAATGGCCCAAAGGAAATCACAGGTCAGGCAGCGAAATACAGGCTGGACACAGGTGAAATAGGAGAACCGAAAAGATAATCCAAACGCCGTGCTTAGAGTCGCCAACGGCAGTGTGCCATAATAATCAAGCATGCGGTTGCGAAACCGCGTCAGTAGCAGCTGAGCGTGGTCTTGCACAGGAAGGGCATCCATATTTAAAAAGGCAGAAAACCACCAATGCGCCAGCCGCTAATGCAAGTAAAAACGGGAACCCTCCAAATAAGGATGAAAAAATAGAATGGAAGAAGGCAGGGATGACTCCAAAAATCTTCTCAAAGGAAGTCACGAGACCACCGCTAACAACTTTAAAAAAATGCGCTAGGCCCGTTGTGGAGGATGCGTTAAAGATAGAACGGACCATGGCTCCGAAATGCAAAGGCAAATCAGTGTTTAAAAGAGCCTGAACCTCCGTACGGGTGTTAGCAATGTGAAGCACGAAAGTTTCACGGGCCGAGCTCAAGGCCACCTCTTTCTGGGACAATAGAGCTCTTATTCTAGCCATGCCGCTGAATTCTGCTCCCAAGGTCGGTATCTGTGGCCAAATGGAAGACTCCCTATGTTCACGTGTGGGAGGATAAAGAACATTTCTGCAGCAAATAACTCGCTCACTTACTGTTACTATGAAAGCTATACCTTTAATTAAACCACAACAGTTTTCATTATTGAGCATTAAATAACTACCATTCTCTAACAATTTAAACGTAGGGATGATAGCAGGAACTGGCGTGCCCTGTAAAACGCAAGCCATATTCGGTCGGTCCTTGTTACATGAACCGTGTAACTGTATGTGTCTGCACATTAAAGAATGATCTGGTGTCTCAGTACACTCATCCCCTGTTAGATAAACTTCTTGTTCATCCTTGAAACATCTGTATGTGTATGGGAGTGACCAGACCTCATGAAGAAAACCGCTACCTAAGGGTTCAAAACGACCTATTGGCACATATTTCATACAATTTGAAAACTTATATAAAGCAAAAGGCAGCGTTATTAAACCGTGGATAAGCCACGTAGCAGCAGTGGATTCTGCCACAGAAAAAGGTAAAGATTCCAACCTTTCAATATGTAGCATAGAAAAGGAAGCATCACGCATTGAAAGCAAGCGTTGTTTGTCAGTCAAATTAAACGGTGCAAATAAAGAGGAAACGTTCATGTATCCCCAGGGAACTTTACCCATTTTCAGAGTCTGAAGTGTCCATGCAAACTGCATGATTGAACGTAATTGATTTTGACCATGGTATAAAACAGACACTTCATCATGCACAATATCAACAACAGACGACACAATATTATCTAAAGTGTAAATTCTAGAGGAAAGCACGTTAATGCTATTGTCAACAACTGCAAGCACTTTCTCAAGATTCGCCTGATCAATAGCCCTAAGGCGTGAAGCAGCCTCAATCTGTGAGAGTTTCCAAATTTCATTGTAAACCCCGTATAACCACCTTTTCGACCTGCCACTAGCCGGGCCCTTAATGAAATCATTCAAATCCACGTCTGCATTCAGTTTGGAAAGGTGATACTTAACCGCAGGTAAAGTTGAATGTTTCAGCCAAGCTTGACACAACTTGCCCACAGAGTAAGAGGTGACAGTATGACTCAAATCAAACCGGGGATCAGATCTAACAGTCTTAAAACCGTCAGTTATATTTAAAAACCTTTTTTGGCAAGAATCAGCACTACGGTGCCAAAGCAGCCAACCCTTGGGATTCATACTGGAAATGTTAAAGGAGGAATTAAGAAGCAGAGCCTGTATATCTTTAATAGACAATTGAGTAAAATTACTCCAATCCTCATATTCCTCCAACTCCGGGAAAGACGGGGTGTTTAACCTTTTAGATGTAGCCAATCCAAAGCATGTGGTCTGGGAAATGGTTTCATTTAAAAACAACATATGATTCGGGATGAGACATGCACGGTGCAAAGCCTCAGTGCCTTGTACCTGCCAGGCCCTTGAACCCCAAACCGATTTAAGGTCTATGGTTTCCTTCCATAACTCATAGCCCCCAGTAACCAATTGATCTAGGAAGGCCTTCGAGTACAACAATTTTGTATCGGTAAGTCTAACCTTGGACAGTGGCTGTTTGTGAAATTTAAAATAAAAGGACTCGGGATTGGACTGATTAAAGTCAGTGAAATAAGTATACTTTTTAAGAAACGTTTCTGAACTCCCTTGTGTAGGTGCCGGGCAATGTTCCCACTGAGTAAAATTAACAGCATCCCTTCGGGAAGATGTTTTGTGTAAGAAGTGATTGCCATAATGTTGGTAACAGAACAATTCACCATAATTAGCAGATTCCAAGTACAAATCCTCAGCATCAAAAGCAGCATAGTATGTCAAATCAGAAAACAAACTTTCCACAGCATTAACATCCCAATCATCAGAACGAATGTTTTGTTTCACCACATCCCCCATATTAACTCTTAGTACATTAGGAACATTAACGACTTCCGTTGGGCCATGAATCTGAAAACGAACTGCATCCCACGCGATTCCATCCAGAACAGGCCATGCTGTGATGTTAACCAAAGTCAAGTCTCTTTTTAATCTGTGTGTAGAATGTGAAGAGCAAAGTGGTGCCAATGTTCCATTTAAATGAGTAATGCATGTTCTCTCCACGACATAGTGCCCATTCATAATTCGAAAAAAATAAAACACAAAACCAATTGACATAAAAAGGTAAACCGAAAAGAGGACCAGCCAAATGTAGATCCAAGGAGGTATCAAAAAATGTTTTTTAAACAGGCTGGCATATACAGCAATTTGAGAGGGTTTTTTCGAGGCAAGGGAAGCAGAGTCAAATGAAAATCTGGATTCCGTGGCTAAACGAGCTTGCAGGTCAGGCATGGACAAATCAGTGGGGTATG
This sequence comes from Lissotriton helveticus, assembly GCF_964261635.1. Classification (NCBI taxonomy): domain Eukaryota; kingdom Metazoa; phylum Chordata; class Amphibia; order Caudata; family Salamandridae; genus Lissotriton; species Lissotriton helveticus. The sequence goes on along the minus strand of NC_136073.1, from coordinate 797,528,385 downwards.
TATAGTCTGTCTCATCAAGGTTAGTTCCTGGTAAATTAATCAATAATGGACTGGAAACAGCAGGTAATTCGATGGCCACCTCAGGTTCATTATTAGAAGCAGTGGGCATAATTGAATTTCTCACAATGGAAGGACAGGAAACAGCTGGTGTCATGCTAAGAAGAATCGGCCACTCTGTGTATCTTGACATTGTCAATAGAAATAAACCTGTTTTCCTTACGACCTGGAAGTGGTGGTAAAATGACTGTTCTTGTGCCCTTCACTCCAAGCACTGGGACTGGAGCTCGATAGGAGGGACCAAACTCTTTCTTGTTGTCGATCTTCTCCCGAACCAGTTCTCCAACTTGGGGTAGCCAGCCAACTACCGGGATCTGCAACGCATCATCCGATGTGGAGGGCAAATGTTCCTTTGCAAGACTGTCTCTGGTCTTTTGTAGATTCTGTAAAACATTGCAATGTTCATCTGCGTCAAAGGAAGTGGCGCGAACCACAGAGTCTAGACCGTCAAGGTCAGGGACGTACATCTTGATGCCAAAGAGCATTTCGTATGGGGTCCGCCCACCCAGAGACCTTCTAGGGAGATTATTAAGAGCACGCTGCACGCCATAGAGGTGAGCCAGCCAGTTTCTGCCAGTGCCTATAACTCGGGCTGTCAAAGATTGCTTTAAATCACGGTTCATTCGTTCAACTACACTATTACCCTCAGGTCTGTAGGGTGACGAAAACTTGACTTGGACCCCCATCGAAGTCATGGCATCCTTATACGCCTTAGAGGCGAAAGCCGGACCCTGATCCGAATGGAAGGTACCACAGGCAAAAATCCCTATAAAGATACGCAAATCTCTAATGACAGTCCGTGAATCAGCGCTGCGATGTGGCCATACCCACACAAAGCGTGTGCATGAGTCAACTGCTACTAAGATGTACTTATACGCAGTATCAGATGAAAAAGGACCGCAGTGATCTAAATAAACACAGCCTAGTGGTTTATTAGAAATGTACAACTGAGTCTGTGGCGGACGCGTAGCAGTTGAAGGTTTAATCTGCTGGCATATGTCACAAAGAAGGACATAATCACGCGTCTGTTTGTACAGTCCCCGCCACCAGAAACGTTGTTGTAGTTGCGTTACAGTGGCTGAGACGCCCGCATGCGCAGACGCCACACCTTCATGAGCCGCTGTAATCAAGTCTGTTCTGCGATCCGAGTTGGGAATCAGCCGTTCCCCAACATCAGGAATTGTCACAAAAGGAACCTTTTCGGGACTTAAGTGGTATTCATACTTCGAAGGGAATCCCGCAGGATGTTTACTTCCCTTCTCAGAGGCAGCAATCGCTGCCAAGATGTCGCTATCAATCTTGGTTTTAGACCTAGTAACTGCTGCAACTAAGTATGTAGATACTGCTGATTTCGCTGCTTCATCAGCAAGCGAGTTGCCAACAGCGTGAACTCCTACGCGCTGATGACCGAGAGTATGAATCACATAAACGAGTGGCAACATAGCCCTAAGCTCTGCCACTCGAACCCAGATCATTTTATGTTTTATTGTGCTACCCTTGGAATCATGAAAATCATTTTGAATCCAAAAGAACAAGTTTTCATTGTAAGACTGGACACAGTAGTAAGAATCACTTACAATTAGAGTAGTAACACTTGGCTCTGCGTACTCCAAAGCTAGTAAGAGAGCACGAAGCTCTGCCAATTGTGCGGTGCAATCGCCCAGGGGCAACGTGTGCACTTCCCTGGAAACGAACTCATCATTCAACATAGCACCGACCACAATGGCGCATGCGGAAACGTAGGCATGTTTAGAGCCATGCGCAACCTGCGCCGACCCATCAGTGTAAATGATGCAATGGAAGTCCTCCAAAGGTCGCATAGCCAGAGGAGCAGGATGAACGAATTCATACTGCAAGTACTCCTGCGACCGTAAGGAAGCGTCAAAAATAAACATGACATCCGTGGATGACAATGACGCTGCCCACTGAATCCACCGAGGGTGCAAAGCCTTTGAATTCGGTACACTGGCTTTCGTGACTGCCTCCAAGTGAGGACAGGGTGTTACCACTAGCATGCGTTTCCCCTGAGACAGTGCTCGTTCCTTTAGAATAGCCATCTGTACAGCAGTTAAAACCTTTTCTACTGTGGGAAACCGCATCTCAGCCGAAGTGTACAAGTGTGACTTGTAAGCAATAGGTACTGTGTCACCTTCATTAAAAGTGAGGTATGTGAAACCCACCGTCCCAGGAATTATTCTTATTACCAGGTTGGTGTGGTTATCACGAGTCAGTAAATATTTAGAAGCGAGCAGATCAGCCTGCAAGGATTGCAAAATGGCTGAATGCTCAGGCAGCCAGCATGATTTTGAGAAAGTTGGTTGTATCAAAGCATACAGAGGCTTGATACGCTGGGCATAATCCGGAATGTAAGTTCTGCCGAAATTCAAAAAGCCCAGTAAAGACTGTAATTTTTTCAGAGTTGTTGGAGCGCGCAATTGTGCGCACTTCTCTAAGAAGTGAGGAGCCAAACCTCTACCTTCATTGTTGAGCTCATAGCCCAAAAACAACACTGTGTGTTCTGCAATGTGCGATTTTGCAAAATTAAATTTGTAACCCATGTCTGCAAAGGTACAAATTATGGAATTCACTCGACACAGATGCATCCAAATTTCGTCGTCTGTGAGATAAATATCATCCACATAAGAACATGCATCCGGATTGATTCCCTCCAATAGTGTGACTATTCTGGAGGTGAAGACCCCAGGACTATTTTTGTAGCCCATTGGGAGTCGCCAGAAGCATTTTTGCACCCCAGCGGACGTAAAACTTGTCCATTGGGAGCTAAAGCCATCCAGTCTGTGGGCATAAAAACCATTGGAAATGTCAAGCGTTGTCTTGAAACGCTTACGCACTAGACTATCCACTAGGGCAGAGCCGTGAGTATTCTGTACTGCACAGTTACGGCAATGCAAGTTTAAATGCCGGTAATCCAATACCAAACGATATGATCCGTCAGGTTTGGTCACAGTAAAAAAGGGATTATTCATTGGTGACACACACGTTTCAATAACTCCCTGATACTCCAATTGTTCAAGGATTCTCCGACGGCCGCTTTAGCTTCACGCCGTATGGGATATTGAGGCTGAGGCTGCGGCTCAGACCGCAAAGGAATTTCGTGGCATGGGGACAATTTGTCCCAACCACATTGGTTGCGGTAGAGAGCCGGTGCAAGAGCCCGAGCCCACTCTTCTGCAAAATGCTGCGCATGCTCAGTCGAGACAGTGTGCGCGAAACTGGGAAGGATTACCTCCTCCCCTCGCGGCGCAGCGAGCACAAAAGGTGGGGGCCAGTCAGCCTCGGAAAGCAAAATGTCGTACGTAGACGAAAGGTTCTCCCAAAATACCCCTCTGACAGTACGCTGTATGTCACCTTCAATTAACAGGACAATTTGTACCAGGAATTGAGAGTGGACCTAACCTCGCAGCGGACAAAGAGTGGGGGAGGGCGCCATCAAACCAAACTCGATGCTGCCAATGATCAATAGGTATTTCCAATGCCCTGTACGGCGTATATTCAGCCGGGACATCCGAGGCGGTGTAGGAGTGGAACTAACCAGAATTAGCGTCCACAGCCGGAAACGTAACCCAAGAGTAAAACAACTCGTAAGGAAACGCCGGATCTGCACATACCACGAAAATCACAGCCATCCCATCTACTGGGACTTGGTACGTCTGAAGATGGTTGCGTACCGCTACGCGACTATGCTGCGCAATAGCCACCGCCGCCATGACAACACTGGAAACAAGAAAACACAAAGAATACTTTGTAGCACAACTGGGTAGTAATTCAAAGAAACCGTTTAAGAAAGAATCAAGCTTGAATAAAGACCTATTTCAAAAAATAGGTAGGTTTCACCGACACCCCGTTTTCCGGAAACGGATGTGAAGGGGTTAAGGCATGAACGATAAACTACTCGAGTGTCATGATATAAGACCACCGAAACCGTTGGGCGCCATGTTGCAGGGTTTCTGTACTCACACAGAACTGTGCACAGAGGAGTGGAACCTCGGCAAATTAGGGTGTCCCAAAACTTACCTTAGCAACCAACTCACCCCTTACCGAGCTAGCTACAGTGTCTCATTGGACATATCAAACTCCCAATGTTTAGACAAACCAGAACATGAACTTACAGTACCTCAGGGTACGTGGGACTCATGAACACTCTTTCGTTATATTATCATTACAAACCAGAACATGGAGTAAAGAAGACACATGTGCATTTGAAATGTTTATTTACTAATGCCGTCTTCTCAGGCGCAGTATCTTAGATAATACAAGTATACTTATTATCAGTATCAAAATTACCAGCATAGTTACTAAGACATAAAAAGCGAATGGTGACAGCATGTTAACATGCTGTAATGAATAAGAGTTAACAACACTTATATCTCACCCTCCCTAACACATATATTATATTATTAGCTAAGAAGGTCTCTTTGGGTTGTTTTAGGGCGGGCCCATACCTTAGTGTCCTAGCATGAAGGAATCACATCAGCATACACCAGCTCTCTCTGCATGTGCACCGCATCAAGTGTGTTAACAATTCTCGTGCAAAGCAATATCAATCCCGCCTCAAGCCCAATTTGGCAAAGGCTGCACTTGTGTTATGACTATGAAGGCGTGGAGATCAGACCTCATAACAATACCATATCGTGTTGCTCCTGAAACTTCAGCACTCTCCGTGCAGACATGGTTTATTAAACAAAACTGATATCAGAGCAATAACATATTATTCTCACATACACCACGGCAAACCACTAGGTTGAAAGCTAAGTCAACAATTAAGGGTCGTGTGCAGAAGTTGCAAGAAAGGAAAAATGGCGTTTAAATCTCAAATGTACCTATGCTAACTTAACACGATATAAGGATATATAGGAGCTATACAACAACAGCATCTTTGTTTACCCGATGCATTTTCACAGGATCCAGGGGTTTCTGTGACACTGCGCTCGGCTGGTGCTGATCGTTTCTGTGTCATCTAAGATTCGAGACGATGAGGGAAGAAGAAAGATCGCGGCTCAGCTGCTTCGCCAGAGAGACAGGAGATTGGGAACGCGCGCGCGCGGCCGGCTCCGATCGCTTTCCTGAGCGTGCGCGCGCCAGTCTCTGTCTCCTGGGAAGCAGACTCCGCAACTATAGTATCGCGCCTGGCGCGATGCATATGGCTTCGCCATATGCATCGCAGGCGCGAGACCTAAAAATACAATTAGCTGTTTCATTTTTTAAGAATCCCAGCTCTTAAAAAATATTTGTTTACTATTCTCAAAGGGGAAGGGGTTCCCTGAAGACCTCTTCCCATTTGCGAATGGGTTAAAACCTCCTTCAAGAAGTTGGAAAAATATGAATGTTTTTGCAACCGTAATCCAGTCGCAAAACATTCATTCATCCCATTCTGATTTGGTATTTGGAAGGGATTCCCTAAACAGGCCCCTTCCAAATATCGAATTGCAAACACAAATTGTAACGTGTTATTGAATGCCAATTTGTGTTTTGTACATATGCAAAAGCATTTTTGCGGTCAGAATCGGCCCGACCAGCAATTTCCAACCGCAAAAACTTCTTAAATGTGGCTCATAATCCCTTAACTCTACCAGGCCCTAAAAGTACAAAACATGGGTTCTTCATCCTGTGGCTGTTTTATCGGTTTGCCTTTACCCTGCACATCTAGGCTGTACGCCCTGCAAGATGCCAAGAAAAAGGCATTATGAACAGTCAACTGAGCCCCTATCAGGGATACAAAGCATGATATAAAAGCATCTACAATAAAAAATACGGTCTCCGCTTCCCCTTGGGGATGCTTGCTCTGCCCCCAAACAGCTTTGGAACCAAGGAATCCCAAGGAGACATGTTCCTCAAGTCTTCATTGGGCACCTGTTGATGTCACAATTTCTGCTCTGTAAGCATGTGGCGGTGAGCAGGTTACCACCGTGTGGAGAGGAAGAGAGTATCTGTGGGTGTTTAGATGTGGACTTGTAGATAAGTCATGAGAAAGAGAACGTCCATCCCATGCGAGTGTTCCCTGATGTCCCTGCAGGCATAGAGTTGGTGTTGGTAGTCAGTGCTTAACTTGTAAATGAATGAGTGCCGGTGTCTAAGGCTCTGCTCAGAAGTCCGACACTAGTGCATTTAAATGCCGAGGAGCCAGAAACCAAGGCTGCGTAGTCTTCAATCCACTTCATGTCTCCTTAATCCACTGCCAGACACTCCCTGCTCCTTTATCTCCCTCTTGTAGGTTTCTGCTTTCTCTCTTTGTGTCACTTTTCCCTCCTCTCTTGCCCTCGGTATATGTGTGAAGTAGAAAAATATGTGCCAGTCACCAAAAATTGGTGCTGGTGACCCCCACCAGCAAACAACCAGTGGCGGTTGGCGAAACACAAAGCGAGACAGGTGAATGAGTTTAGATAGCGCTGGGAAGATACACAAGTGTGGGTCAATATTTGTCCGAACTCTAAGGATAAGGTCCCAGTCACCCAACAAAGACCAAACAATGTGATAAGAGTAGCCAATCACTATTGTAAAACAGACACACAATGATATATCCTGAGCTCGATAGGCTGAAAAGAGACAACAATTTTTTAGTCCATCAAATTCAATCCAAGAAAGTAGTAGTTTTTTATATCTTCTTCATTTATTTCCAATTTGATCAGGAAAGAAACTTCAATCTTCACCCAGATAACAAAACAAAAAGCCGTTGCCAACACGTGTTTCGTCTTGGTATGGTAACCAATGACTTCTTCAGGGCTGAAATAATTACAATAGAAGCAATCATATATCTAGTAAACTATATAAACATATATCAAACATTAAGACCACACCTAAGATGACAAATATCATACAAAGTGGCTATAGTTGTGAGTAGGGATCCTCAGTTAAGCCCTACCCCAATTAAGCAGGTCTCCAATATTGACTATATTCCCACAGTTGTTTATATACTAAGACAGTTAAATTCTATATTACCCAGACGGCCTTATTTCTGAAGGCATACAAGATTAGCCATCCATATTTCTCATTGGTAATTATACCACAAAAGTATGATACAATCATGTAACATACACTGGAGGTTAACACATAGTCAGCATAGAAAGAAAGAAATAAAGAACAAAATTACACTAAAAGTAAAACACCACACCCAAAGCGTGAGAAGACGGATAAACCGAAATAATCCCAGTATAGAACAAACCAATAAATATCCAAACTCGCAGAACCCATAGTATACCAGTGTAAATAGAACAATGGTTGATAGAAACCAAGGTAAGGGTATGTTAGTATAGTTCGCTCACCTATGGCTAAGGTAAAATCGGTTCATAAGCGGAAGGTTATATTTATACTGATCCACCGCTTTCACCAGTGTAATCTAAAATAAATAGGGATTAATGAGTCAAACTAATACACTATGTCGTATATATTTCAATAATCAAGCAACACTGGTAATTATTAGTTGACGCATCCACGTGCAAAAATTATATGAGACACTCACTAGAAAAGGTTGTTATCCACGCTTTCGCTGGGCGATGAACAATTTGCCAATCAAAAGGCGGAGATCCGCCGATTTCCATAGAAAATATGTATCAAGATCACAAATGAGTATAATTTTCGTGTTATTAAACACGTGGTACCCTACAGAAAAAACATTCGTATTAGTCCTGATTCTATTTTTATAACCAGATGTAGTTATATCAATTAAAAGTATATAAAAATTATATTTTTACATTTAAGAAAAACGAAGTTGTTATCTTATCCGTTTTACGCTAATGAATCTATTTGAGTAAAAACGACTAGTTTGAATAGTCCATTAGTTATCATGACAAACACTTCCAGTTAGTTGTTATTTATAAATAATCGATATCAACATCAATGTCAATGTGATAGTCGAAATTCTAAGTAAAGACTAATTAAAAGGTAAAATACCAGTCCTTATTCCAAAGTTTAAAAAGAAAGGGGACGTCTGGCGTCATTTCATTACCTCCGAGTGCAGAGAGTAGAAAACGATAGTGTCTCCGTGAATTCGGCGTTCAACACGGGCGCCATGTTCGTAACCTCATATACTCCTCCATGAGTAATGGGAAACAAAAAAAGGACTTCACAGTATTCTTTCGGATAAGACGCGATTCGCATCCATCTTGGAGTGGCAAGGATTATATTTAATAATAAATCTAAAGCCAAGAGTTTGACTAATTATAAAAATGCCGAATAACGGGCCTCTAGGGCAAAGTTATATCCTCAATTATTTGAAAATCCCTCACATTTACAGCGAGTGTAATAATATTTTCTAGAAATCGACCAGTATCCTATGCCCCCAGAAAAAAGAAAATTAGGAGAAGGGGGGGGGGGGGCAGAGGGGGTTATCGGGTACCACTATAGTTACAAGCAATATACATGCAAACTAAATAAGGAGGAGTGAGAATTAATTTATATATAAGCGTGAAAGAGAAAATCAATTTAATAAACATAGAAGAAAGAGGAAGGAAAGATGAAACGAACAAAATGTTCAAAGTAATAGAAAAATAAAAAAAAATTCTAACTCTATACCACACAGCAATCATATAAACATATTAATAAAAAGCATTATACAGAATAAATATACAAAGAAATCATATTGTCACAATTCCATCCGGAGTCAAGACATATGATACAATACATCAAAATTACAGAATTTTTCAAATAAGCTCATCATCTATCTTAATGCTTCTCAACATAAGAAATATTGCATCTCCCCGTCAAAATTAAGCCCCTCATCCACCGCATTGGCACGCATAATCCAACGCGCCTCTTGCTGTCTCAACTTCAATTCACGGTTCCCACCCCTAGTTCCAACTGGTACCACTTCTATACCATGGAAGGACATAGTTAGGTGTTCCGTTTGTGATGTACATTTCATAGCATGTGCCGCTATTGGGACTCTAGCATCTCGATTTTTAAGAGCTCTAAAATGTTCACTGGTCCTATCCTCGATAGGACCAGTGAACATTTTAGAGCTTTTTAAGAGCTCTAAAATGTTCACTGGTCCTATCCTCGATAGGACCAGTGAACATTTTAGAGCTCTTAAAAATCGAGATGCTAGAGTCCCAATAGCGGCACATGCTATGAAATGTACATCACAAACGGAACACCTAACTATGTCCTTCCATGGTATAGAAGTGGTACCAGTTGGAACTAGGGGTGGGAACCGTGAATTGAAGTTGAGACAGCAAGAGGCGCGTTGGATTATGCGTGCCAATGCGGTGGATGAGGGGCTTAATTTTGACGGGGAGATGCAATATTTCTTATGTTGAGAAGCATTAAGATAGATGATGAGCTTATTTGAAAAATTCTGTAATTTTGATGTATTGTATCATATGTCTTGACTCCGGATGGAATTGTGACAATATGATTTCTTTGTATATTTATTCTGTATAATGCTTTTTATTAATATGTTTATATGATTGCTGTGTGGTATAGAGTTAGAATTTTTTTTTATTTTTCTATTACTTTGAACATTTTGTTCGTTTCATCTTTCCTTCCTCTTTCTTCTATGTTTATTAAATTGATTTTCTCTTTCACGCTTATATATAAATTAATTCTCACTCCTCCTTATTTAGTTTGCATGTATATTGCTTGTAACTATAGTGGTACCCGATAACCCCCTCTGCCCCCCCCCCCCCCTTCTCCTAATTTTCTTTTTTCTGGGGGCATAGGATACTGGTCGATTTCTAGAAAATATTATTACACTCGCTGTAAATGTGAGGGATTTTCAAATAATTGAGGATATAACTTTGCCCTAGAGGCCCGTTATTCGGCATTTTTATAATTAGTCAAACTCTTGGCTTTAGATTTATTATTAAATATAATCCTTGCCACTCCAAGATGGATGCGAATCGCGTCTTATCCGAAAGAATACTGTGAAGTCCTTTTTTTGTTTCCCATTACTCATGGAGGAGTATATGAGGTTACGAACATGGCGCCCGTGTTGAACGCCGAATTCACGGAGACACTATCGTTTTCTACTCTCTGCACTCGGAGGTAATGAAATGACGCCAGACGTCCCCTTTCTTTTTAAACTTTGGAATAAGGACTGGTATTTTACCTTTTAATTAGTCTTTACTTAGAATTTCGACTATCACATTGACATTGATGTTGATATCGATTATTTATAAATAACAACTAACTGGAAGTGTTTGTCATGATAACTAATGGACTATTCAAACTGGTCGTTTTTACTCAAATAGATTCATTAGCGTAAAACGGATAAGATAACAACTTCGTTTTTCTTAAATGTAAAAATATAATTTTTATATACTTTTAATTGATATAACTACATCTGGTTATAAAAATAGAATCAGGACTAATACGAATGTTTTTTCTGTAGGGTACCACGTGTTTAATAACACGAAAATTATACTCATTTGTGATCTTGATACATATTTTCTATGGAAATCGGCGGATCTCCGCCTTTTGATTGGCAAATTGTTCATCGCCCAGCGAAAGCGTGGATAACAACCTTTTCTAGTGAGTGTCTCATATAATTTTTGCACGTGGATGCGACAACTAATAATTACCAGTGTTGCTTGATTATTGAAATATATACGACATAGTGTATTAGTTTGACTCATTAATCCCTATTTATTTTAGATTACACTGGTGAAAGCGGTGGATCAGTATAAATATAACCTTCCGCTTATGAACCGATTTTACCTTAGCCATAGGTGAGCGAACTATACTAACATACCCTTACCTTGGTTTCTATCAACCATTGTTCTATTTACACTGGTATACTATGGGTTCTGCGAGTTTGGATATTTATTGGTTTGTTCTATACTGGGATTATTTCGGTTTATCCGTCTTCTCACGCTTTGGGTGTGGTGTTTTACTTTTAGTGTAATTTTGTTCTTTATTTCTTTCTTTCTATGCTGACTATGTGTTAACCTCCAGTGTATGTTACATGATTGTATCATACTTTTGTGGTATAATTACCAATGAGAAATATGGATGGCTAATCTTGTATGCCTTCAGAAATAAGGCCGTCTGGGTAATATAGAATTTAACTGTCTTAGTATATAAACAACTGTGGGAATATAGTCAATATTGGAGACCTGCTTAATTGGGGTAGGGCTTAACTGAGGATCCCTACTCACAACTATAGCCACTTTGTATGATATTTGTCATCTTAGGTGTGGTCTTAATGTTTGATATATGTTTATATAGTTTACTAGATATATGATTGCTTCTATTGTAATTATTTCAGCCCTGAAGAAGTCATTGGTTACCATACCAAGACGAAACACGTGTTGGCAACGGCTTTTTGTTTTGTTATCTGGGTGAAGATTGAAGTTTCTTTCCTGATCAAATTGGAAATAAATGAAGAAGATATAAAAAACTACTACTTTCTTGGATTGAATTTGATGGACTAAAAAATTGTTGTCTCTTTTCAGCCTATCGAGCTCAGGATATATCATTGTGTGTCAGTGGCGGTTGGCGGCCCACAAAATGGTGAGTCAACATAAACAAAATAAAAAAAATACAAATAAACATTTACATTTAAAAATGAAATTACAAGTTTCACTTACCTTCTTATCCTGTAGCACGTCCTCGGTGTTCTCCGGCCCCAACTCTAGGCTCCTCCAGTGCGATTTCCCACAGCTCCTTATCCAATCCGGACACTACTCTCATGCTGCATGAGAGAAGCATCTGGATTGGCTGGAGCAGGCAGCCTCAGAGCTCTGAAGAGCACTGAAGGCCTGTGCCTGCTCTCCAACACAGCTGGGTTGGGGAGTTTGAATTACGCATGTGGGTTTGGCTGTAGCAAGGTAGCCGGCCAAACCAACATGCTGCAATACACACTGAAAGTGCCACTTGTCATTGCTGCCAATCCACGCCAATGACGCACTGGCCCCGCACTGCCCTCTCCGTTCTGTACAAAGCCGGAAAATTCAAATAGTAATAAAATATTTGTATTACCATTTTATTTTTCCACCTTTCTGCAGCAGTATGTGTGTGTGTTGGGGGGGGGGGGGTCTCCTCCGCTCCCATGGAGGAACCGCCTTGGCAAACACTGGCTCAAATTAAGCACTGGTAGTGTTTGGTGACATGCCATCATGCACTGGAAAAGGCATTAGAGAGAGAAAGAGAGTTAGAAAGAAGTCGCATTCTCCTACGCATATTCCTTTGTGCTAGAGTTGATTGGAAAGACCTGTCTAGAAATTTCTGGAACTTCCCGGGACCCTCGCGCCTCTGCTGACCGGAAGCTGATACCCTGCCCTCCTCATCCTCGCATCCCAATCAGTGAATAGGGAGCTCTGACCATTGGCGAATGCAGAGAACTCCAGTCTGCCAGAAAGGGAATTTACCCTGCAAATCTAGTCAGGACTTGGCAGCCGCCATTACAGGCAGAGGCCGCGCTTGGACCGACCGTGACCTCACGTCATGGAATAAACAACTCGAGCAACGGGGTCAGCCAGAGGTCAAGTCCATCATGGTGGGGGCCCGCAACCTTGCAAAGAGCAAAATGAATACAAGATGTGAGAGTTATACTGTATGAGTGTAGAATTACAGGCTGACTGTAAATCTATAGTATTCTATACATTCTATCCTACACTTATAATATGCTGCAATACATGGGAATCTGGAATCTGCAATCCGCCTATTAAAAAGCAGTCTCTAATTTATTCATAATGGCCGGCTTCTAATGTACCCAGTCGCCCATTACAAAGAAATGTCAAAACTCAACTGTAATAACTCAACTGTAATAACTTATTGCAGTCGAGTTCTGGCAGCACAATGCCTGTTGCCAGAGCCAGCAGTGAGGGGAAAGCAGGCCATGTCACAGGGCGTAATTAAAGCAGCTGTTTAAAGAACAGAAACGAATGCTGCTTTTCCTTCTTCTGCTCTGTTTTTTCTACCTTACAGTGACAAGCACAGGGAAGATATTTATGACAACATGTTAATTTATTGCATTCTTCAGATAAATATAGAAACGTTTGAATCTTCATACATGTGTATACTCATTCCCAGCCACTGCAGCTTTTTTTTCTAACTGGCTTGTCTTAAACTGATTTTGGGATATTTTTATAACAAATGTCTAACTGTTTTTTTATGTTTAATTTTTCACCAGGGATTCTATTTTTATACATCACATGCGCTCTCTTTCATATGAAAGAGTTATGCACCAATGATTTAAGTGTTTTTTGTGAAATGGAATGGTGTGACCATGTATTATATGGGATAAAGTACCCCTCTCGTACATGATAAAGATATTGCAAGTCACTTTGGGGTTCCATATCCTTATAAAGAAATTCGGTCTTCGGCCTCGGTCCTCAATTTGGTCATGGAACTCTTGGTGACTTACAATACCCTTATCATGTAGGGCCCGGGCTACTTTATCCCACAAATAATATACCGTGCAGGGATAGATTAGAGTATATTATACTATACAGGAATAGGTTTACTAGATCTGAATTGTGATGTTTTGTACTTGTTTATTTTGCGTTTCATTCTCCTCACAAGGCACCAAAGGGCATTTGTAGATAAGTAGCATACTACTCCATGGCAGTGGTGGGATCAGGAAGTGTATACGCAAGTGGGGTTTCAATGTTGAGCATAAGAAATAGACGTAGGGCCTTATTTAGTGGCTGGCTTATGGGATAACTGTGGCATGCGTGGCGGGTGTCCCGTCTGCCGTATTACAAGTACATTGCATTCTATGCCACTTTTAATAAAACAAACGAGATAGCTACCGGTTTTCGACTATTGTAGTATAGAATATCGATAATGGAATAACACAATCACACAATATTGTGTGCAGAATATTTAGGAGCAATACACTGAGAAGGTAAGTGCACAGAGGGAGGTATAGATGTACCATTGTTTATGTTTATGTTTATGTCGGTTTATATAGCGCCAAGTCACCGACAGGTCTCAGGGCGCTTTTGACCGCAATGACATCACAGCTCGGGCAGCAACAGGAGGCGAGGTAGGTCTATACTGAGTTCAACGCTGTTCTAAATAGGGTGTCTTTAGGGCTTTCCTAAAGCGTAACAGGTTTCCTTCCTTGCGAAGAGCTTCCGGCAGCTCATTCCACATTTTGGGCAGTAGGACCGAAAAGGATCTCCCTCCTTTTGTTGCTAGCCTGAACCGAGGACTTACAAGCAACTGAGCCTCGGAGGACCTTAGGCTTCTTTCGGGCCTGTATATGACTAGTCTTTCCTAACACAACCTCTACGTATCTTGAAGGTGTAAATATTGTCAAGATATATATATATATATATATAGAGTTAGACTTATAAAATATATGCATACATACTTGTCAATCTTTTGATCTTCAATACTATGGCCACAATATTGTGCAACATCGATCTTCCTACCCGGAAATTCCATAACCACACCTCTTTTCATAGAATATTCTACCCGCCACGCTGTACTTTATGCCCTTTGACTGTACTTACATTTTTAGCACTTCACCATGAATGAAAGAAATAATCTCTGTAGCACACAGCTACTCCAAGAGGTGTCCCCATGCATTTTTTTGGTTGCTTTCTGTGGGGCATTGTACTGAGAAGTTCCCCCAAAACATTATCATTAGACTCTGAATAAGTGTTTTCAACACTTTTAAAGTTTGCCTCATCTGAGATAAATCTCAAGTATTCCGGCAGTCTATTCCACAGACCTGCCTCTTTAACAGTACAGGAGGAGACGCCCCTCTGTTGTTTCAGAAAGCGTGGAACCATAATGAGGCCCGCAGAGAGCTCCCAGGGTTGTATGCCACGATGCGTTCATTCAAGTACATAGGTTCTCTATTGTGGAGAGCTTGGTGTGTTAGAGTCAGTGCTTTGTACCTAATACATTGCCGAAGTGGTAGCCAATGAAGTCTATCCCGTAATGGTGACACCGTGGTACATTGTCGAATCTTAACCCCTTGCATGCGCAGGATGGCCCCGGGCCGTTCGACGTCACAGTGGGAGAGTGCGGAGGACGAACCCCGTCCAAACCCCGCCCACTTATTATTTCGCCCGCATCTTGGCGGAATTCGCTCCACGGTCAACTGGTTAAAGAGTAGACAAATTGCCATATTCTGCATAACCTGCAACCGCTGGATTAGAAATTCTAGTAGACCGAGCTACAGGACATTGGCGCAGTCCAATTTAGATTAAATCAGAGACCTGACCACTGTCACTTGGGCGTCATGGGGTAGCAAGTAAAATAAATGTCTTCAACATGCCCAAAATACAAAAACAAAGTTTCACCTCTGCTGACACCTGTGCCTCAAACCAGAGCTGCATTGTAGTGGGGAACGCAGAATCTACGCTCCACTCCCAGACGCACTGCGTTTCCTGGATACAAGATCCAACCAACTGTTCTCCATTTCGCTTTACTCAATAATCTACTAGTTTAATCCCAAATTCTTCAAAGTATTCTTTTTCTCATTTGCATATCCACATTCGTAACAAAATGCATTTTAGGAAACTTCTCATAATGCATCTTGTTACGAATGTGGATATGCAAATGAGAAAAAGAATACTTTGAAAAATTTGGGATTAAACTAGTAGATTATTGAGTAAAGCGAAATGGAGAACAGTTGGTTGGATCTTGTATCCAGGAAACGCAGTGCGTCTGGGAGTGGAGCGTAGATTCTGCGCTCCCCCCTACAATGTATTTAATTCAGGGCAAGGCACTACCTAGTTCAGCACGCAATAAACACAAGAGGATGTTCGTATTGGATGAACTTTTGAAAAATATGGAGTGCATACCACCCTTATTCATGTTCAAACCAGAGCTGGCCATCAAACATTACGCACAAACTCCTATCCACCGCCGTTAGAGAGGGTGGAGAAGGACCAGTCAGGCCAGGCACCGACCCATTCTGGAAGGAGGTCCCACCAAACAGTAATACTTCCATGGTGTCTATTGACATTGAAAGGAGTGAAAGACAGGATACCTAAGCATTATTTGCAAGTAAATGGATGAATACTGGTTTGTGAATGAATCTGGTCTACATATGACATGTTTCATTGTCATTCATGTGTGGCAGGGGCCATTCATGCATTTTACAGAGAAATGTGTAGGTCCCCATAAGCATTGTGCAAAAAGGTGCAAATGCAGGTGCCTACCACCTTTCGAGTCGTCTGTATCGTAAAGTTGGTTCCACATTAAATGTAAAGCCATAGGCAGATTCCCCAGATGGTCAGTGCTACCCTTGGTTTGCAATCCTCCATCAAATTCCAATATGTGCTCGTATGTGCAACATATAGTAATGCGCATTGAACAGCCATCTACAGTATATGGTCTGAGTAGTACATTCAGGATCAGTAGCGTCTATGTTCATATGGATGACACCCTACCAGACGCAGTAGGGACCACCCTTAGGAATGGTCTGGGTTTAACCACCTACAGAATATGACTTCAGGAGGCCATCTATGAGCTTTATATTATATGGGCTCCTATGGGTGGCTCCATACCAAAAGCAGCAAACCATAAAAATAGGCTTTGTCAACAGTTGTACAACCACCTACAGTACATGTGTTGAGCAGTCCATCTACGAGTGGTACAGTCTATGTGGTCCTATGGGTGGCTCCCTACCAGAGGCAGTAGAGAGCAACCCTTAGGATTAGGCAATATACAATCTATCTATGGAGTGGTACTCTATCCATGGAGTGGTACTCAATCCATGGAGTGGTACTCTATCCATATAGCGGTACTCTATCCATGGAGCAGTACTCTATCCATGGAGGAGTACTCTATCCATGGAGCGGTACTCTATCCATGGAGCGGTACTCTATCCATGGAGCGGTACTCTATCCATGGAGTGGTACTCTATCCATGGAGTGGTACTCTATCCATGGAGTGGTACTCTATCCATGGAGTGGTACTCTATCCATGGAGTGGTACTCTATCCATGGAGGGGTACTCTATCCATGGAGGGGTACTCTATCCATGGAGCGGTACTCTATCCATGGAGTGGTACTCTATCCATGGTGTGGTACTCTATCAACAAAGCAGTACACTATCCCTAGTGTAGTACTTTATTCATTAAGCAGTACTCTACCCATAACGTGGTACTCTATCCATGGAGTGGTACACTATCCATGGAGTGGTACTCTATCCATGGAGTGGTACTCTATCCATGGAGTGGTAATCAACCCAAGAGCGGTACTCAACCCAAGAGCGGTACTCTATCCATGGTGTGGTACTCTATCAACAAAGCAGTACACTATCCCTAGTGTAGTACTTTATTCATTAAGCAGTACTCTACCCATAACGTGGTACTCTATCCATGGAGTGGTACACTATCCATGGAGTGGTACTCTATCCATGGAGTGGTACTCTATCCATGGAGGGGTTCTCTATCCATGGAGCGGTACTCTATCCATGGAGTGGTACTCTATCCATGGAGTGGTACTCTATCCATGGTACTCTATCCATGGAGTGGTACTCTATCCATGAAGTGGTACTCAACCCAAGAGTGGTACCTAACCATGGTGTGGTACTCTATCCATGGAGCGGTACTCTATCCATGGAGCGGTACTCTATCCATGGAGTGGTAATCAACCCAAGAGCGGTACTCAACCTAAGAGCGGTACTCTATCCATGGAGTGGTACTCTATCCATGGAGTGGTAATCAACCCAAGAGCGGTACTCAACCC
This sequence comes from Lissotriton helveticus, assembly GCF_964261635.1. NCBI lineage: Eukaryota > Metazoa > Chordata > Amphibia > Caudata > Salamandridae > Lissotriton > Lissotriton helveticus. Next base: position 797,510,716 of record NC_136073.1, on the reverse strand, counting down.
AAGAGCGGTACTCTATCCATGGTGTGGTACTCTATCAACAAAGCAGTACACTATCCCTAGTGTAGTACTGTATTCATTAAGCAGTACTCTACCCATAACGTGATACTCTATCCATGGAGTGGTACACTATCCATGGAGTGGTACACTATCCATGGAGTGGTACTCTATCCATGGAGTGGTACTCTATCCATGGAGTGGTACTCTATCCATGGAGGGGTACTCTATCCATGGAGGGGTACTCTATCCATGGAGCGGTACTCTATCCATGGAGCGGTACTCTATCCATGGAGCGGTACTCTATCCATGGAGTGGTACTCAACCCAAGAGCGGTACTCTATCCATGGTGTGGTACTCTATCAACAAAGCAGTACTCTATCCCTAGTGCAGTACTTTATTCAATAAGCAGTACTCTACCCATAAAGTGGTACTCTATCCATGGAGGACTACTCTATCCATGGAGCGGTACTCTATCCATGGAGCGGTACTCTATCCATGGAGTGGTACTCTATCCATGGAGTGGTACTCTATCCATGGAGTGGTACTCTATCCATGGAGTGGTACTCTATCCATGGAGTGGTACTCAACCCAAGAGCGGTACTCTATCCATGGTGTGGTACTCTATCCATGGAGTGGTTCTCTATCAACAAAGCAGTACACTATCCCTAGTGTAGTACTTTATTCATTAAGCAGTACTCTACCCATAACGTGGTACTCTATCCATGGAGTGGTACACTATCCATGGAGTGGTACACTATCCATGGAGTGGTACTCTATCCATGGAGTGGTACTCTATCCATGGAGGGGTACTCTATCCATGGAGGGGTACTCTATCCATGGAGCGGTACTTTATCCATGGAGCTGTACTTTATCCATGGAGCGGTACTCTATCCATGGAGCGGTACTCTATCCATGGAGGGGTACTCTATCCATGGAGGGGTACTCTATCCATGGAGGGGTACTCTATCCATGGAGGGGTACTCTATCCATGGAGCCGTACTTTATCCATGGAGCGGTACTCTATCCATGGAGCGGTACTCTATCCATGGAGTGGTACTCTATCCATGGAGTGGTACTCAACCCAAGAGCGGTACTCTATCCATGGTGTGGTACTCTATCAACAAAGCAGTACTCTATCCCTAGTGCAGTACTTTATTCAATAAGCAGTACTCTACCCATAAAGTGGTACTCTATCCATGGAGGACTACTTTATCCATGGAGCGGTACTCTATCCATGGAGCGGTACTCTATCCATGGAGTGGTACTCTATCCATGGAGTGGTACTCAACCCAAGAGCGGTACTCTATCCATGGTGTGGTACTCTATCCATGGAGTGGTTCTCTATCAACAAAGCAGTACTCTATCCCTAGTGCAGTACTTTATTCATTAAGCAGTACTCCACCCATAGTGGTACTCCAACCATAGAGTGGTACTCTATCCATGGAGTGGTACTCTATCCATGGAGTGGTACTCTATCCATGGAGGGGTACTCTCTCCATGGAGGGGTACTCTCTCCATGGAGGGGTACTCTCTCCATGGAGGGGTACTCTCTCCATGGAGCGGTACTCTATCCATGGAGCGGTACTCTATCCATGGAGCGGTACTCTATCCATGGAGCGGTACTCTATCCATGGAGGGGTACTCTATCCATGGAGCGGTACTCTATCCATGGAGTGGTACTCTATCCATGGAGTGGTACTCTATCCATGGAGTGGTACTCTATCCATGGAGTGGTACTCTATCCATGGAGGGGTACTCTATCCATGGAGGGGTACTCTATCCATGGAGTGGTACTCAATCCATGGAGTGGTACTCTATCCATGGAGCGGTACTCTATCCATGGAGCAGTACTCTATCCATGGAGGAGTACTCTATCCATGGAGCGGTACTCTATCCATGGAGCGGTACTCTATCCATGGAGCGGTACTCTATCCATGGAGCGGTACTCTATCCATGGAGTGGTAATCTATCCATGGAGTGGTACTCTATCCATGGAGTGGTACTCTATCCATGGAGGGGTACTCTATCCATGGAGGGGTACTCTATCCATGGAGCGGTACTCTATCCATGGAGTGGTACTCTATCCATGGAGTGGTACTCTATCCATGGTACTCTATCCATGGAGTGGTACTCTATCCATGAAGTGGTACTCAAGCCAAGAGTGGTACCTAACCATGGTGTGGTACTCTATCCATGGAGCGGTACTCTATCCATGGAGCGGTACTCTATCCATGGAGTGGTAATCAACCCAAGAGCGGTACTCAACCCAAGAGCGGTACTCTATCCATGGAGTGGTACTCTATCCATGGAGTGGTAATCAACCCAAGAGCGGTACTCAACCCAAGAGCGGTACTCTATCCATGGTGTGGTACTCTATCAACAAAGCAGTACACTATCCCTAGTGTAGTACTGTATTCATTAAGCAGTACTCTACCCATAACGTGGTACTCTATCCATGGAGTGGTACACTATCCATGGAGTGGTACTCTATCCATGGAGTGGTACTCTATCCATGGAGTGGTACTCTATCCATGGAGTGGTACTCTATCCATGGAGGGGTACTCTATCCATGGAGGGGTACTCTATCCATGGAGGGGTACTCTATCCATGGAGGGGTACTCTATCCATGGAGCGGTACTCTATCCATGGAGCGGTACTCTATCCATGGAGCGGTACTCTATCCATGGAGCGGTACTCTATCCATGGAGTGGTACTCAACCCAAGAGCGGTACTCTATCCATGGTGTGGTACTCTATCAACAAAGCAGTACTCTATCCCTAGTGCAGTACTTTATTCAATAAGCAGTACTCTACCCATAAAGTGGTACTCTATCCATGGAGGACTACTCTATCCATGGAGCGGTACTCTATCCATGGAGCGGTACTCTATCCATGGAGTGGTACTCTATCCATGGAGTGGTACTCTATCCATGGAGTGGTACTCAACCCAAGAGCGGTACTCTATCCATGGTGTGGTACTCTATCCATGGAGTGGTTCTCTATCAACAAAGCAGTACACTATCCCTAGTGTAGTACTTTATTCATTAAGCAGTACTCTACCCATAACGTGGTACTCTATCCATGGAGTGGTACACTATCCATGGAGTGGTACTCTATCCATGGAGTGGTACTCTATCCATGGAGGGGTACTCTATCCATGGAGGGGTACTCTATCCATGGAGCGGTACTTTATCCATGGAGCGGTACTTTATCCATGGAGCGGTACTCTATCCATGGTGTGGTACTCTATCCATGGAGTGGTTCTCTATCAACAAAGCAGTACTCTATCCCTAGTGCAGTACTTTATTCATTAAGCAGTACTCCACCCATAGTGGTACTCCACCCATAGAGTGGTACTCTATCCATGGAGTGGTACTCTATCCATGGAGCGGTACTCTATCCATGGAGCGGTACTCTATCCATGGAGTGGTACTCTATCCATGGAGTGGTACTCAACCCAAGAGCGGTACTCTATCCATGGTGTGGTACTCTATCCATGGAGTGGTTCTCTATCAACAAAGCAGTACTCTATCCCTAGTGCAGTACTTTATTCATTAAGCAGTACTCCACCCATAGTGGTACTCCACCCATAGAGTGGTACTCTATCCATGGAGTGGTACTCTATCCATGGAGTGGTACTCTATCCATGGAGGGGTACTCTCTCCATGGAGGGGTACTCTCTCCATGGAGGGGTACTCTCTCCATGGAGCGGTACTCTATCCATGGAGCGGTACTCTATCCATGGAGCGGTACTCTATCCATGGAGCTGTACTCTCTCCATGGAGCGGTACTCTATCCATGGAGCGGTACTCTATCCATGGAGCTGTACTCTATCCATGGAGCGGTACTCTATCCATGGAGCGGTACTCTATCCATGGAGCGGTACTCTATCCATGGAGCGGTACTCTATCCATGGAGCGGTACTCTATCCATGGAGTGGTACTCTATCCATGGAGTGGTACTCTATCCATGGAGTGGTACTCAACCCAAGAGCGGTACTCTATCCATGGTGTGGTACTCTATCCATGGAGTGGTTCTGAACAAAGCAGTACTCTATCCCTAGTGCAGTACTTTATTCATAAAGCAGTACTCTACCCATAAAGTGGTACTCTATCCATGGAGTGGTACACTATCCATGGAGTGGTACTCAACCCTAGAGCGGTACTCAACCCTAGAGCGGTACTCTATCCATGGAGTGGTACACTATCCATGGAGTGGTACTCAACCTTAGAGCGGTCCTCTATCCATGGAGTGGTACGCTATTCATGTAGTGGTACTCAACCCTAGAGCAGTACTCTATCCATGGAGTGGTACGCTATCCATGGAGTGGTACTCTATCCATGGAGTGGTACTCTATCCATCCGTCCTGAACTCTCAGAAGCGGTCGCTCCTCTTCACGCTGCTCCCTAACTACATGCCAGACGGGGTTCGTTACTTGTAGACCACCGCAACTAAGAAGCATAATATATTTATTTATAATTCACCCTTGTGCGCTTTAACTAATTAGCATAGCGCTAGTGTCCCATAGCTCGCTGCAACGCTCCTCTATTGGTGCTGCCTGCATTAATTGTACTGTGCCTGATACTGCATTGTGCCTGATTGTGTCTTTATTTTTACCGCGTTTCTTCACACTCTCTGTGCCCCCAACCCGGATCGATGTTGGCTTACTGCCATTTTGCTCAGATTGTTGTTGTTGTCTTGCCTTCCCTCCCCGACTCTCCACCCCGCCTCCCGCCTCCCTGCTGCTCCTCCCTCCCACAGATCATCAGGCTCCACTCTCCCGATAGCTCTCTGTGACCGTCCTGAACTCTCAGAAGCGGTCGCTCCTCCTCACGATGCTCCCTAACTACATGCCAGACGGGTATCGTTACTGGTAGACCACCGCAACTAAGAAGCATAATATATTTATTTATAATTCACCCTCGTGCGCTTTAACTAATTAGCATAGAGCTAGTGTCCCATAGCGCGCTGCAACGCTCCTCTATTGGTGCTGCCTGCATTAATTGTACTGTGCCTGATACGGCATTGTGCCTGATTGTGTCTTTATTTTTACCGCGCTTCTTCACACTCTCTGTGCCCCCAACCCGGATCGCTGTTGGCTTACTGCCATTTTGCTCAGATTGTTGTTGTTGTCTTGCCTTCCCTCCCCGACTCTCCACCCCACCTCCCGCCTCCCTGCTGCTCCTCCCTCGCCCCTCCCCTTCCACTATCCACATATGACAGTTGCATTTGCGCGCAGCGGTAGCGCCCCATGCGCGCCGAAGGTGCGCCTAAGGTAAGCCCGTCTACGCCCGTCCGCCCCTGGACTGCGCCCAGCGCCAGACCCCCTGTCCCCCGCAAACCGCACTCCTCCCGCATAACGTATGATGCCGCCACCCTCTTAGCCCTTAACCCCGGACGCACACCACAATGCTACGAAGCTGCCCCAGGACGTACCCACGGTCCCTTCGCCTGCCACTCCTGCAAGTTCGCCTGCATCAAGACCCACACCAAATCCACGACCTCCAATCACAGCTCCGACTCTAACCACCTGAAATGCATCCTGCTAAACACCCGCTCGATCCACAAACACGCCACAGAACTCTGGGACCTACTCGACACTGCGTCACCGGACATCGCCTTCCTCACAGAAACCTGGATGAACGCATCATCAGCACCCGACATCGCCATAGCCATCCCAGACGCGTACAAGATCATCCGAAAAGACCGTACCAACCAAACAGGAGGCGGCATCGCCATCGTTCATAAGAACACCATCAGAATCACGACCAGCTTCGACGACTACCTTGCAACCGCCGAACACCTCCACTTCCAGATCCACACCGACCCCAGGACCACTCTTAGAGGCACCCTCATCTACAGACCACCAGGAACCCGTAAACAATTCTGCGAAGACATCACTGACTTCATCAGCCCACATGCCCTCCCCTCCGAGAACTACATTCTACTGGGAGACTTCAACTTCCACCTGGAAAAGAAAAACGACTGCAACACCACCACCCTTCTGGACAACCTGGCCAATCTCGGACTCAAACAACTTGTTGACACCCCCACCCACTTAGCCGGACACACGCTCGACCCTATCTTCACCTCCAGCAAACACATCTCCTTCAATCATACCACAGCTCTCCATTGGACGGACCACAGCTGTGTTCACTTCAGCTACAAAACTACCACGACTCACAACCCCCCACAACCTATTCCTCGAAGAAACTGGAACAAAATCACCACCGACCAACTCATCACATCGCTCAACCAAAACCCTCCAGCCCTCTCATCAGACCCAAACGAAGCTGCCACCAAACTCAAACAATGGATCACTCACAGCGTTGACGAATTAGCACCCCTAAGAAACCACCAGATCAAACAAGGTAGCAAAAAGGCCCCCTGGTTCAACGATGACCTTAAGAACTCCAAGAAACTATGCCGTACTCTCGAAAAAACCTGGAGAAAAAACCCAACCACTGACAACCTGACCACCTTCAAGGCAGCCACCCGCAAACACCACCAACTGATCCGATCCACCAAGAAATCAGCATTCAAGGATCGACTAAACAACAACACCCATAACAGCAAGGAACTATTCAACATCGTCAAAGAGTTTACCAACCCCACCGCAGCCTCAAACGACATTACTCCCTCCCAAGACCTCTGCGACTCATTATCCTCTTTCTTCTACAACAAAATCGCCGACATACATAACAGCTTTAAGAACACTTCGAAAGAACAGCCCACCCCACCCTCTTCCAAAACCAAACCGCTCTCTAACAACCTTAACGCCTGGAACCCAATCACCACTGAAGACACCATCCGCCTAATGAACTCCATCCATTCAGGTTCGCCAACCGACCCCTGTCCCCACCACATCTTCAACAAAGCGGATTCCATCATCGCACCCCATCTCCGTGATGTCATCAACTGCTCCTTCAAATCCGCTACCTTCCCAGAAAACTGGAAACACGCCGAACTCACTGCCCTCCTGAAGAAGCCCACAGCTGACCCCTCTGAACTTAAGAACTACCGCCCCATTTCCCTCCTCCCTTTCCCAGCCAAAGTCATTGAGAAAGCCGTCAATAGCCAGCTCGCCGCCTTCCTTGAATCCAACAACCTCCTCGACCCCTCACAGTCCGGCTTTCGAGCCAAACACAGCACCGAAACCGCCCTCATTGCAGCAACAGATGACATCCGAATGCTACTGGACAACGGAGAAACAGCTGCCCTCATCCTACTCGACCTCTCCGCCGCCTTCGACACAGTCTGTCATAGCACCCTCATACAACGCCTCAGCAACGTCGGAATACAAGGAAAAACCTTGGATTGGATCATCTCGTTCCTCGCCGGGAGAACCCAGAGAGTCCAACTCCCCCCTTTCAAATCAGAGGCCACCGAAGTCATCTGCGGAGTCCCACAAGGATCATCACTCAGTCCCACCCTCTTCAACGTTTACATGAGTCCCCTCGCATCCATCGCGCGACAACACAACCTCAACATCATCTCCTACGCTGACGACACCCAGTTGATCCTTTCCCTCACCAAAGACCCTAACACCGCCGAAACCAATCTTCATGAAGGCATGAAAGAAGTAGCCGAATGGATGAAAAACAGCCGCCTAAAACTTAACTCAGACAAAACGGAAGTTCTCATCCTAGGATCTTCACCCTCTGCCTGGGACGACTCTTGGTGGCCATCGGCTCTGGGCACAGCACCCATACCCACACACCACGCACGCAACCTGGGCTTCATCCTAGACTCCTCCCTCTTGATGACCAGACAAGTTAACGCCGTCTCATCCTCTTGCTTCAACGTACTCCGTATGCTCAAAAAATCTTCCGTTGGATCCCCACCGAAACAAGAAAGACGGTCACCCACGCACTGGTCACTAGCCGACTGGACTATGGAAACACCCTCTACGCCGGAACCACAGCCAAATTACAGAAAAAACTCCAACGCATCCAAAATGCATCGGCCAGACTCATATTGGACATCCCTCGCCAAGCTCACATTACCGGCCACCTGAGAGACCTCCACTGGCTACCCGTCAACAAGAGAGTAATATTCCGTCTCCTCACCCACGCTCACAAGGCCCTCTACAAACTAGGCCCCGAATGCCTCAACACACGACTGTCCTTCTACACACCCACCCGCCAACTAAGATCCTCCAGCCAAGCGCTTGCCGCAGTTCCGCGTATCCACAGATCCACCATGGGAGGAAGATCCTTCTCCTACCTGGCAGCCAAGACCTGGAACTCTCTCCCCACTCACCTCCGCCTCACACAGAACCACATTTCCTTCAGAAAGGAACTTAAAACCTGGCTATTCGATAAATAATGCACCCCCTCCCACAAGCGCCTTGAGACCCTATGGGTGAGTAGTGCGCTATACAAATTTCTGAACTTGAACTATCCATGGAGTGGTACGCTATCTATGGAGTGGTACACTATCCATTGAGTGGTACTCAACCCTAGAGCGGTACTCTATCCATGGAGTGGTACACTATCCCTGGAGTGGTACTGTATCCAAAGAATGGTACTCTATCAACAACGCGGTACTCTATTTCTAGTGCAGTACTCCATCCATGAAGCAGTACTCCAGGTCTAAAGTGGTACTTTGTCCATGGAGTGGTACTCAACCCTAGAGTGGTCCTCTATCAAGAGTGATAATCTTTTGAAGTAGTGCTACTCTATCCCTGGAGCAGTACTCTATCCCTAGAGCGGTACTCTATCCATGGAGTGGTATACTATCCATGGAGTGTACTCAACCCTGGAGTGGTACTCTATCCATGGACTGGTACGCTGTCAACATAGCAGTACTCTATCCATGGACCTGTACTCTATCCATAGAGTGGTACTCTATACATGGAATCGTGAACAACCCTAGAGCGGTATTCTATACATGGAGTTGTACTCGATCAACAAAGCGTTACTCTATTCCTAGTGCCTTACTCTATCCATGGAGTGGTACTCTGTCCATGGATTGGTCTCAACCCTAGAGTGGTCCTCTATCCAGAGTGATAATCTATTGATGGAGTGCTACTCTATCCCTAGAGCGGGTCTCTATCCATGGATTGGTACACTATCCATGGAGTGTACTCAACCCTGGATCGGTACTCTATCCATGGAGTGGTATGCTATCAACAGAGCAGTACTCTATATATGGAGTGGTCTTCTACCAACAGAGTGATACTCTTCCCCTAGAATGGTACTCTATACATGGAAAGGTACACTGTCCATGGAGTGGTACTCTGTCCATGGAGTGTACTCAACCATAGAGCGGTACTCTATCTATGGAGTTGTACTCTATCAACAAAGCGGTACTCTATTCCTAGTGTTGTACTCTATATCAATGGAGTGGTACACTATCCATAGAGTGGTACTCTATCTATGGAATCACGATCAACCCTAGAGCGTTGCTCTATCCATGGAGTTGGACTCTATCAACAAAGTCGTACTCTATTCATAGTGCTGTACTATATCCACGGAGTGGTGCTCTGACCATGGAGTGTTCTCAACCGTAGAGCAGTACTCTATCCATGGAGTGGTACTCTACCAACAGAGTGATACTCTATCCCTAGAATGGTGCTCTGTCCATGGAATGGTACACTGTCCATGAAGTGGTACTCTGTCAATGGAGTGTACCCAACCCTAGAGCGGTACTCTTTCCATGGAGCGGTACTCTATCCATGGAGTGGTACTCTATCCATGGAATCATGATCAACCCTAGAGCCTTACTCTATCCATGCGGTTGTACTCTATCAACAGAGTGGTACTCTATCCCTAGTACGGAACTCTATCCGTAAAGCAGTTCTCTACCCATACAGTGTTTCTCTGTCGACAGAGTGGTATTCTATCCATGGAGTGGTACTCTCTCCATGGAGTGGTACTCAAACCTAGATTAGTACTCTATCCATGGAGTTGTACTCAACCCTAGAGTAGTACTCTATCCATAGCCTCATACTCTATCCATGGAGTGGTAGTCGATCCATGGACTTATACTGTCTTCATGGACTTATACTCTCTCCATGGAGTGGTAATATATCCATATACTATACTCTGTCCATAGATGTATACTCTCTCTCTGGAGTGGAACTATAGCCATCGAGTGGCACTCTATCGATAAACTATACTCTGTCAATAGACGTATTCTCTCTCCATGCAGTGTTACTATATCCATGGAGTGCTACTCTGCCATGAGTGGTACTATATCCATGGACTGGTACTCTCTCCAAGGAGTGGTACTCTATTCATGAAGTGGTACTCTATGCATGAGGGGTACTATATCCATGGAGTGGTATGCTATCCATGGACTGGTACTGTCTCCAAGGAGTGTTACTCTATCCATAGAGTGGTACTCTATCCATGGAATAGTACTCTATCCAAGGAATGGTACTCTCTCTATGGACTGGTACACTCTCCAAGGAATGATACTCTATCCATGGAATAATGCTCTCTCCAAGGAGTGGTACTCTATCCATGGAGTGGTACTCTGTCCATGGAATGGTACTCTCTCCAAGGAGTGGTACTCTAACCATGGACTGGTATTCTCTCGATGGACTGGTTCTCTCTCCAATGATTGGTACTCTCGCCATGGAATGGTACTCTCTCCAAGGAGTGGTACTCTCTCCAAGGAATGGTACTCTATCCATGGACTGGTACTCTCCCCAAGGAATGGTACTCTATCCATGGACTGATACTCTCTCCAAGGAATGGTACTCTATCCATGGACTGGTACTCTCTCCAAGGAGTGGTATTCTATCCATGTACTCGTACTCTCTCCAAAGAATGGTACTCTCTCCAAGGAATGGTACTCTATCCATGGACTGGTACTCTCTCCAAGGAGTGGTATTCTATCCATGGACTCGTACTCTCTCCAAAGAATGGTACTCTCTCCAAGGAATGGTACTCTATCCATGGACTGGTACTCTCTCCAAGGAGTGGTATTGTATCCATGGACTCGTACTCTCTCCAAAGAATGGTACTCTCTCCAAGGAATGGTACTCTATCCATGGACTGGTACTCTCTCCAAGGAGTGGTATTCTATCCATGGACTCGTACTCTCTCCAAAGAATGGTACACTCTCCAAGGAATGGTACTCTATCCATGGACGGATACTCTCTCCAAGGAGTGGTACTCTATCCATGGAGTGGTATGCTACCCATGGACTGGTACTGTCTCCAAGGAGTGTTACTCTATCTATAGAGTGGTACTCTATCCATGGAATGGTTCTCTCAAAGAAATGGTACTAACTCTATGGACTGATACACTTTCCAAGGAATGGTACTCTATCCATGGAATAGTACTCTCTCCAAGGAGTGGTACTCTTTCCATGGAGTGGTACTCTTTCCATGGAATAGTATTCTATCCTTGGACTGGTACTCACTCCAAGGAGTGGTACTCTATCCATGTAGTGGTATGCTACCCATGGACTGGTACTGTCTCCAAGGAGTGGTACTCTATCCATAGAGTGGTACTCTATCCATGGAATGGTTCTCTCAGAGAAATGGTACTCTCTCTATGGACTGATACACTTTCGGAGGAATGGTACTCTATCCATGGAATAGTACTCTCTCCAAGGAGTGGTACTCTTTCCATGGAGTGGTACTCTTTCCATGGAATAGTATTCTATCCATGGACTGGTACTCACTCCAAGGAGTGGTATTCTATCCATGGACTCGTACTCTCTCCAAAGAATGGTACTCTCTCCAAGGAATAGGACTCTATCCGTGGACTGGTACTCTCTCCAATGAGTGGTACTTTATCCATGGAGTGGTACTCTATCCATGGAATGGTACTCTATCCATGGACTGGTGCTCTCTCCATTGACTGGTACTCTATCAACAAAGCGGTACTCTATTCCTAGTTCAGTGCTCCATCCATGAAGCAGTACTCCAGGCCTAAAGTGGTACTCTATTAATGGAGTGGTACTCAACCCTAGAATGGTACTCTATCCAGAGTAATAATATATTGATAGAGTGCTACTCTATCCCTACAGCGGTACTATCCATGGAGTGGTACACTAACCATGGAGTGTACTCAATCCTAGAGCGGTACTCTGTCCATGGAATGGTACACTGTCCATGAAGTGGTACTCTGTCAATGAAGTGTACCCAACTCTAGAGCGGTACTCTTTCCATGGAGCGGTACTCTATCCATGGAGTGGTACTCTATCCATGGAATCATGATCAACCCTAGAGCCTTACTCTATCCATGCAGTTGTACTCTATCAACAGAGTGGTACTCTATCCCTAGTACGGAACTCTATCCATAAAGCAGTTCTCTACCCATACAGTGTTTCTCTGTCCACAGAGTGGTATTCTATCCATGGAGTGGTACTCTCTCCATGGAGTGGTACTCAAACCTAAATTAGTACTCTATCCATGGAGTTGTACTCAACCCTAGAGTAGTACTCTATCCATAGCCTCATACTCTATCCATGGAGTGGTACTCGATCCATGGACTTATACTGTCTTCATGGACTTATACTCTCTCCATGGAGTGGTAATATATCCATATACTATACTCTGTCCATAGATGTATACTCTCTCTCTGGAGTGGAACTATATCCATCGAGTGGCACTCTATCGATAAACTATACTCTGTCAATAGACGTATTCTCTCTCCATGCAGTGTTACTATATCCATGGAGTGCACCTCTGTCCATGAGTGGTACTATATCCATGGACTGGTACTCTCTCCAAGGAGTGGTACTCTATTCATGAAGTGGTACTCTATGCATGAGGGGTACTATATCCATGGAGTGGTATGCTATCCATGGACTGGTACTGTCTCCAAGGAGTGTTACTCTATCCATAGAGTGGTACTCTATCCATGGAATAGTACTCTCTCCAAGGAATAGTACTCTCTCTATGGACTGGTACACTCTCCAAGGAATGATACTCTATCCATGGAATAATACTCTCTCCAAGGAGTGGTACTCTATCCATGGAGTGGTACTCTGTCCATGGAATGGTACTCTCTCCAAGGAGTGGTACTCTAACCATTGACTGGTATTCTCTCCATGGACTGGTTCTCTCTCCAATGATTGGTACTCTCGCCATGGAATGGCACTCTCTCCAAGGAGTGGTACTCTCTCCAAGGAATGGTACTCTATCCATGGACTGGTACTCTCTCCAAGGAATGGTACTCTATCCATGGACTGGTACTCTCTCCAAGGAATGTACTCTATCCATGGACTGGTACTCTCTCCAAGGAGTGGTATTCTATCCATGGACTCGTACTCTCTCCAAAGAATGGTACTCTCTCCAAGGAATGGTACTCTATCCATGGACTGGTACTCTCTCCAAGGAGTGGTATTCTATCCATGGACTTGTACTCTCTCCAAAGAATGGTACTCTCTCCAAGGAATGGTACTCTATCCATGGACTGGTACTCTCTCCAAGGAGTGGTATTCTATCCATGGACTCGTACTCTCTCCAAAGAATGGTACTCTCTCCAAAGAATGGTACTCTCTCCAAGGAATGGTACTCTATCCATGGAGCGGTACTCTATCCATGGAGCGGTACTCTATCCATGGAGCGGTACTCTATCCATGGAGCGGTACTCTATCCATGGAGCGGTACTCTATCCATGGAGCGGTACTCTATCCATGGAGTGGTACTCTATCCATGGAGTGGTACTCAACCCAAGAGCGGTACTCTATCCATGGTGTGGTACTCTATCCATGGAGTGGTTCTCAACAAAGCAGTACTCTATCACTAGTGCAGTACTTTATTCATTAAGCTTCCCTTTCTGAAACTCTACCTGCTGACCGTGTGCAAACCCTGCTGAACGCTTACCTTGCTCCAGAGACCCTCCGGTCCTCCTGCCTGCCTCCCGCCGCCCAGCCGCTCTGTCAAGATCTTGAGCGGGGCCGCCGTATGGAGTGTGGCGAGGGGCTGCCTACAACTCCCGGCAGCCCTTGAGGTCCCCAGTGTCACTACCCAGCGCCAGAAGGCGCATAAAAGCGTCACTAGTTACGGGGAGCGGGGCTTCCCTTTCTGAAACTCTACCTGCTGACCGTGTGCAAACCCTGCTGAACGCTTACCTTGCTCCAGAGACCCTCCGGTCCTCCCGCCTGCCTCCCGCCTCCCAGCCGCTCTGTCAAGATCTTGAGCGGGGCCGCCGTGTGGAGTGTGGCGAGGGGCTGCCTACAACTCCCGGCAGCCCTTGAGGTCCCCAGTGTCACTACCCAGCACCATCACTAGCTCCGTCTCGCGGGACGCCGGGCGAAGCCCGGGCCAAGGGCGGACCCGTTTTAGCCCGTTTTAGCCCGTTCTAGTCCGAGCTAGACTGGGCTGAGCCACCCCCCTTGGCCTCATCAACTGGGCTGTATGCCCCTTATGCTTTGGTATAACTGAGTACTCCCACTTTTCCAGCTAGTTTCTCCATCATTACCATCTGTGCAAGCTCTAGGTTTTTCCATCATGACAAGGGGGAGTAGAAGCAAGACGGCCATGAGTGCGGCCCTGATTACCGGTCCTATAGACCAATTTATTTCAAGAGCAAATGAGGCTATCGACCAGAGCATTTCTTTGCTGGAGCGTAGGGTCTCGCAAGATCTTGCCAACGCCAGAAGGTCATCATTGGGCCCCCTGGCCCCCTGGCCTCTGCACCATCCCCGCTACAACCAGTTACAACTATCCCCATGCTATTGCAACCAAATGTTCTAGTGGAGATCCACTCCATCCCGAATACTGTTGATCTGTCTGCCACCAATCTTTCTTCTGACCCTGATTCTATGGGCAATCTTGAAAATACCCCAGATCTACAGTTACTTCAAACCCAAGACCCAGGCCCTGATAAGCAGCTTATGGGGGCGAAGGAGGGCGCCGTTCCCAAGCGGGGCAAAGATAAGAAAAAGGGTAACTCAAAAAAGCCCCATGTTCCTCCTGTTTCTTCAGCTATCAAGAAGGGGGCTACTATTCATCTGTTGCAGGGTGACCTAAATGATCCTAATACTTCATTTATCAATCTAATAGAACCTACCGTCAATCCAACTATTAAGGGCACAGAGGGGGGGACCTGTAGATCATGTACTGCAAACACCCAGCTTCTACTTAGCATTAGGGAGCTCCTAAAACATCATCTACAACCCCTCGAACGGAGCACAATGACCATAGAAAAACAACTAGCGAAACTTTCCCTAAAGAAATCTAATCAGCAAAGCCTGGTCCAAACCAACTCAGCGGGGGGCTAAACAAATCCTCCTAGTTCAGGAGTCCAAGGGGCTCAGCCGGACTGCCGAGCTAAGCCGTCCCAAGCTGCAAAAACCCAAAATATCCAAGCAAAGCCCAATATGCTACAACCCTCCTCTCACTCCACTCCTGGAGGCGGGCCTATGACTAAGACCCCGGTCATTATTCCTTCTCAGTCTACTCTTGACAAGGGTCCCGCCCAGCTATCAAACCAGAGACCCATACCATCTTTGGTGCCTCCGCAACCACCATCTAATTCGCTGGGTGAGGGTAAAAAGGGGTTTAGGCCCAAGCGCCCCATTCATCTACCTCCAGAAGCGTATCCTTTTACTGTCATCCTCACTGGGGTCCCGGAGCTACCAGTAACCACAGAGGAACCGTCCTGGTCCCTTCAAAATAAGGTCCTACAGTGGCTCAGCTTAAATAGGCCCCTACAACCCCCACACACTAGCAGAATTTCTACCGTGCGTAGAGTGCCGTGGGTTGGGGTTGAACCAAAAAGCATAAAAGGAGACTGCATTATAGTCAACTGTGATGATCCAGCCACTGTTGACTATATTTGTTCATGGCCAGCCTTGGCCAAAAAGGGGGGTATTGACGCACATCGCCTCTCTTTCTTTTATCCACCAGTGCACAGCTATCAGTATCCCCCAGCTCTAAACTGGGATCAGCCCCCGGAGTGTACATGGAACCATGTGGGTCTCTGGCACACTCAGAGGAGCAGGAGTAGGGAGTGGGAATCTCGGCCTTGGTACCCTAACAGGGAACAGCCTTCATTGGTGGGATGGCGAGGTATCCTAATCAGAAACAGATATGACTGCTTGGAAATGGTCGATTGACCGTTAGCCACCTCAAATAGCAGTAACCTGATCCAGGGGGTCCCAGGGTCTGCTCAGATGGTAGAGGGAGCTCTAGAGTTGCACAACAACACTCACTCTGAACTTCGCGAAGTATTGTCTGCGCCAACTATTATCCGCGCCCAAACTTTTCTAGATCTCTCTCTTTCCCATGACTCCAGGGGTTGTACCCCGGGGGAACTTGTAAGTTTAGCTGCCCCGTTGTCTACACAGATCGAGGGCCCTAAGTCCCCCTCTCCAACTGCGGTCTTGATGAGCTGTACCTCGTTGTACCCAACCGACAGTGCCTGCACAGATAACCTCTATGGCCATAAACGTAATTCTTCTTCTTTAAATAAACAAACAACCTTATCCGTTCTATTTTGGAACGTTGCTGGCCTACGCTCTAAGATCAATCTACAACCATGGGTAGACACTGTAAACGAGCATCACATAGTATGTCTCCAGGAGACATGGTCAACTGTCCCCGTCCACCTACTGGGTTTCAAAACTTTTCACACCCCAGCAAGTCAGGGTTTGTTTGGTAGACCTAAGGGTGGTTTAGCAGTATACGTAGTAAACAACCACTCCTCTATAACAACAACTAGATTAAAAGAAGAAGAGTGCTACCAAATTTTGCAAATATGTCTGAACAAGAGTTTTATTTACCTCTTGATAAATCCAACCACCTAAGTGTGTGAAGATGTTAAATGAAATTACCACTTTTTTAGTACTGCAACATTATAAGCCATCGTCTCTCCCTGTATATGTTATTTGGGGTGGCGATTTTAATATCCCACTATGCACCAACTATAGAAATGGTAACTGTGGACTGTCAGATGAGAATGGTAGCCCTCTGGCCCATTTCGCACACACCATAAATGTGAATTGCCTGAATGAGAGTTTCTTCTCCCTGGAGATGGATTTTGCCAATGAATTGGTAGACCCGCAAGTTGATTTTTCTTCGACATTCCATGGTAGGGGGTTGTCAAGCACCATCGACTTTATTCTGTGTTCTCAGAGTATGAAGGGACAGTTGGCAAAATTCCACACAGGATCTGAAATTAGTAGCAACCATTTTCCTAATAGTGTTTTAGTCCGACCAAAAACTGTCTCACTACATACCAACGCTACAAGCCTGTTATCACAAAAAACGTTATCCATGAATAAAGTGAACGGCTTCTCTGTAAAGTGGGCAAAAATAGATCCAGAAGTAGTTACGGGGATAGTTCTTAAAAAAGCCCGTCCATGGGTTTATGACTGCTTAAGCCCTGATTCCTCACCTCAAACAGTCTTGGACAGCTTTGGTAAGATCCTGGGTACAATAAAGGAGGAATTAGCTCGCACCCATACACGCAGAAAAATACCAACAGAGGGTTGGTTCAACTCCCGGTGTCGTAAGGCCCTCTCCAACCTCAAGGCAGCCCTCCAGAACACAGTGAGGAATATCCCTGAGATTACTAAACTTAGGAAGCTCTATAACGCTGCGAGGGCAGAACACAGGAAAGAAATTAAGACAAACCTGTGGTTACAACTACACGACAGCTGCCGAAGCAAAGATAGCGGCCTTTTTTGGCGAGTTGTTAAATCCCCCTTCTTGACAGATACATCGACTGTTCAACATCTTGATGTCGCAGTGTCCGCCGAAGAGTGGTTTGCCCACTATTCAAAAATCTTTGGCGGATGTCATATAGAGCCCGCAGAGGAGGGACTTACCCTAGGTAGTGCGTCTGATACAAAGAGCTTACCAATTAACATCCGATTTGAGCACGGAGAGGTAGTCAAAGCCCTGCAAGCATCTAAAACCGGCAAGGCGCCTGGTCCAGATGGGGTCCCGGTGGACATTTTCACACACAACATCGACCTTTGGTCCCCACTTCTCACTCAGGTCCTGGCTGCAGCAACAACTGCAGGCCTGATTGACTCATGGTCCACTTCTATACTCCTCCCTATTTTCAAGAAGGGCGACCGAAACGATCCGGCCTGCTATAGGCCCATCTCGCTCCTGGACTCCCTGGGGAAGGTTGCGGGTCGGCTGCTACTGGAACGGCTTCAGGAGTGGGCATCAAGTAACAACATTATGACCGACCTTCAGTATGGTTTCCAGCCCGGTCTTGGGACCGTGGAGCAGGCCTTGAACCTCGCCCTCCTGATCGGGAAGTACGTGGGAGCCAAAAAGGGTCATCTGTTCCTTGTGTATGTCCACCTTAGCGCAGCTTTTGACTGTGTCCTGCACTCCAAACTATGGGCCATGCTTGGGGAAACAGGGGTTGATCCTGCTCTCATTGTATTTTTGCGTGAACTCTACTCAGATGCAACGGCGCGAGTCAGGTTTGGGATAAATGGAGAACTTTCCCCCTCTTTTTCAATCACAAAAGGGGTTAGGCAGGGATGTGTACTGGCTCCCTTATTGTTCAACTTATACACCAACGGACTTGAGGCGGCTATGCTAGAAGGGAGCCAGGACCTTCCTCAAATTAAACATCGTCCAATCCCAACGCTGCTTTATGCGGACGACTCTGTAATCTTTGCTAGAACGCTGAGGCAACTACAAGTACAACTCAACAAATACTGTTCCTACATGGAATCCCTAGGCCTCAAGGTTAATATAAAAAAGACTTTTGTTATGCACCTCGGCCCCAAAATCAAGAATCCTAAAACAATCTACGTCAATAAAACCAGGCTTGAAAGAACAGCCGTCTACCCCTATTTGGGAATCCTGGTGGACGACACATTGAGCTGGCGGCAGGCTGTGGCCAGTAAAAAACTACTTTTTCAGAGAGCAACGGCAGCCCTGGTCTCTTTTTCTAGGAAACTGGGGAAACCGGCTCCTCCTGAATTACTTGCAATCTATTACGCAAAATGTCACAGTGTTGCTACTTACGGCGCTGGGGTCTGGGGTTATGGCCCAATAAAACCACTCCAAACCATCGAGAATGGGTTTGCTAAGTACCTGCTGGCGGTACCACAAAGTGCGCCAACCTATGCCTCGCTTGCCGAACTGGGTATGGACTATATCACGGACACCATTCGTTGCCAACCTATACTAAGCGTGGAAGGGTATGCTCAGACATGAGTCCCTTGCTCACTGCACCATCAGGATTCAAGCAAGCCGGGCCGAAGAGGCTGAAATGCGACAGGAACAGACTAATTTGCATACAGCCAGGTTCTGAAACTGGGATGATGCAGTGAGCTAAAAAACGGTGTTGGATTTAGCCCTGATCTCTTGACTGGGTGAGAGTTTTCTGCTTAATTCAGAGACTCTGTACATCACCACCCCTTGTTGTAAATTAACCTATAGTTCTGTGGCACCGCATTTGGACTAATGAGGAGTGTCACCTGACGCGTCTATTAATCTTGGATTGCATGGACCTAGCTAATTGGGAAAAAATACCTTGGCTTGTATATGTAAGGAACTTCTGCCGTGATCTAGGCCGCTGTAGTTTCTTTCAGGATCCGCCCAGCATGGGCGATATCTCAAGGAAAGATCTAAAAAAGCTGTGCCTGTGCCACCTAAGAGACCTCCGATGTTTGATGGAGTTGGTCAAACCTACAAATACCCAAATCATTGCTGTACAGAATTATCTGGGTATTCAACCTTACTTGACATTCCACCTGAGTAACTATGAAAAATACCTTTTGACAAGGTTCCGGTTTAATTCCTTTTTCCGCCTTGTGACTTTTCCTAATTCCCAGGATTGGTCCATCACTATTATGCCGTGTCCCTGTAATGGTCTTTCCCCTCAGTCAACATTACACATTATCTTCTTCTGCAAATACTATACTTTTCCACGAAAAAATTGGATTTTGTCACTATTGCGAGCAATGGGCATAAGATCCTGTCGCCCGGCATTCATGGCTCTGCAATCCCTTGAGACCAGTCACATAGCGAAGTGCGTAGCTAACTTTTTAAAATCTTGCATCAAATATCGCCGTAATTTTGAGTAATCATAATTACTTATTATTCTTGAAGTTGCTGCTTTTCCTTTTAAATGTTTTTACTTTTATGATTGATTTGTGTGTAAAAAGTTATATTTTTATCTTTTTTGTACTTTTTATGGTTGCAATAATGAGTGTTAACCGAATAAAAGTTTATGAAACGAAACTTATTAAGCAGTACTCTACCCATAGAGTGGTACTCTATCCATGGAGTGGTACTCTATCAACAAAGCAGTACTCTATCCCTAGTGCAGTACTTTATTCATAAAGCAGTACTCTACCCATAAAGTGGTACTCTATCCATGGAGTGGTACACTATCCATGGAGTGGTACTCAACCCTAGAGCGGTACTCAACCCTAGAGCGGTACTCTATCCATGGAGTGGTACACTATCCATGGAGTGGTACTCAACCCTAGAGCGGTCCTCTATCCATGGAGTGGTACGCTATTCATGTAGTGGTACTCAACCCTAGAGCAGTACTCTATCCATGGAGTGGTACGCTATCCATGGAGTGGTACTCTATCCATGGAGTGGTACTCTATCCATGGAGTGGTACGCTATCTATGGAGTGGTACACTATCCATTGAGTGGTACTCAACCCTAGAGCGGTACTCTATCCATGGAGTGGTACACTATCCCTGGAGTGGTACTGTATCCAAAGAATGGTACTCTATCAACAACGCGGTACTCTATTTCTAGTGCAGTACTCCATCCATGAAGCAGTACTCCAGGCCTAAATTGGTACTTTGTCCATGGAGTGGTACTCAACCCTAGAGTGGTCCTCTATCAAGAGTGATAATATTTTGAAGTAGTGCTACTCTATCCCTGGAGCAGTACTCTATCTCTAGAGCGGGACTCTATCCCTAGAGCGGTACTCTATCCATGAAGTGGTATACTATCCATGGAGTGTACTCAACCCTGGAGTGGTACTCTATCCATGGACTGGTACGCTGTCAACATAGCAGTACTCTATCCATGGACCTGTACTCTATCCATAGAGTGGTACTCTATACATGGAATCGTGAACAACCCTAGAGCGGTATTCTATACATGGAGTTGTACTCTATCAACAAAGCGTTACTGTATTCCTAGTGCATTACTCTATCTATGGAGTGGTACTCTGTCCATGGAGTGGTCTCAACCCTAGAGTGGTCCTCTATCCAGAGTGATAATCTATTGATGGAGTGCTACTCTATCCCTAGAGCGGGTCTCTATCCATGGATTGGTACACTATCCATGGAGTGTACTCAACCCTGGATCGGTACTCTATCCATGGAGTGGTATGCTATCAACAGAGCAGTACTCTATATATGGAGTGGTCTTCTACCAACAGAGTGATACTCTTCCCCTAGAATGGTACTCTATACATGGAAAGGTACACTGTCCATGGAGTGGTACTCTGTCCATGGAGTGTACTCAACCATAGAGCAGTACTCTATCTATGGAGTTGTACTCTATCAACAAAGCGGTACTCTATTCCTAGTGCTGTACTCTATATCAATGGAGTGGTACACTATCCATAGAGTGGTACTCTATCTATGAAATCATGATCAACCCTAGAGCGTTACTCTATCCATGGAGTTGGACTCTATCAACAAAGTGGTACTCTATTCATAGTGCTGTACTCTATCCATGGAGTGGTGCTCTGACCATGGAGTGTTCTCAACCGTAGAGCAGTACTCTATCCATGGAGTGGTACTCTACCAACAGAGTGATACTCTATCCCTAGAATGGTGCTCTGTCCATGGAATGGTACACTGTCCATGAAGTGGTACTCTGTCAATGGAGTGTACCCAACCCTAGAGCGGTACTCTTTCCATGGAGCGGTACTCTTTCCATGGAGCGGTACTCTATCCATGGAGTGGTACTCTATCCATGGAATCATGATCAACCCTAGAGCCTTACTCTATCCATGCGGTTGTACTCTATCAACAGAGTGGTACTCTATCCCTAGTACGGAACTCTATCCATAAAGCAGTTCTCTACCCATACAGTGTTTCTCTGTCCACAGAGTGGTATTCTATCCATGGAGTGGTACTCTCTCCATGGAGTGGTACTCAAACCTAGATTAGTACTCTATCCATGGAGTTGTACTCAACCCTAGAGTAGTACTCTATCCATAGCCTCATACTCTATCCATGGAGTGGTACTCGATCCATGGACTTATACTGTCTTCATGGACTTATACTCTCTCCATGGAGTGGTAATATATCCATATACTATACTCTGTCCATAGATGTATACTCTCTCTCTGGAGTGGAACTATAGCCATCGAGTGGCTCTCTATCGATAAACTATACTCTGTCAATAGACGTATTCTCTCTCCATGCAGTGTTACTATATCCATGGAGTGCTACTCTGTCCATGAGTGGTACTATATCCATGGACTGGTACTCTCTCCAAGGAGTGGTACTCTATTCATGAAGTGGTACTCTATGCATGAGGGGTACTATATCCATGGAGTGGTATGCTATCCATGGACTGGTACTGTCTCCAAGGAGTGTTACTCTATCCATAGAGTTGTACTCTATCCATGGAATAGTACTCTCTCCAAGGAATGGTACTCTCTCTATGGACTGGTACACTCTCCAAGGAATGATACTCTAGCCATGGAATAATACTCTCTCCAAGGAGTGGTACTCTATCCATGGAGTGGTACTCTGTCCATGGAATGGTACTCTCTCCAAGGAGTGGTACTCTTAACCATGGACTGGTATTCTCTCCATGGACTGGTTCTCTCTCCAATGATTGGTACTCTCGCCACGGAATGGTACTCTCTCCAAGGAGTGGTACTCTCTCCAAGGAATGGTACTCTATCCATGGACTGGTACTCTCTCCAAGGAATGGTACTCTATCCATGGACTGGTACTCTCTCCAAGGAATGGTACTCTATCCATGGACTGGTACTCTCTCCAAGGAGTGGTACTCTATCCATGGACTGGTACTCTCTCCAAGGAGTGGTATTCTATCCATGGACTCGTACTCTCTCCAAAGAATGGTACTCTCTCCAAGGAATGGTACTCTATCCATGGACTGGTACTCTCTCCAAGGAGTGGTATTCTATCCATGGACTCGTACTCTCTCCAAAGAATGGTACTCTCTCCAAGGAATGGTACTCTATCCATGGACTGGTACTCTATCCATGGACTGGTACTCTCTCCAAGGAGTGGTATTCTATCCATGGACTCGTACTCTCTCCAAAGAATGGTACACTCTCCAAGGAATGGTTCTGTCAAGGCCGTCTGAATCCGTTCCTCAGGGTTGTGTGATGGTCTATGGGGGCCCACCTCTAAATCGACCCAAGTCCAGTTTGCAGAACGCACAGACTTTTGGGAGCGATTGAGCGGGGGAAAAAAGAAACAGGGAAGGGGACTGCGGGGATGTAGACCTGCAAAGGAGACAAAAGCAGACAACAACAGGTCAATACCTAGTCTTCCCTATTCTATAGATTTCACTCTATTATTTATAGGTTAGGTTTTCCTACCTATATGAACATAAAGACACCTCCTAACTTCTGGGCGCTTCTGAGAGATGGATTCACCGTATTGAGTTCAACATCTCTAGCTTCTGTAGATTTCAGAAACTATAACAAAGTACCCGGAGATGGACACTGATTTAACGCTTCAGGTAGTCCAAATGCAGTGCGTAACCAAAGTAGTACATAAAGGATAGAGAAGGAACCCTTGTAATAGCAGGACTCCTCAGCTAGGTCTTCCCCTTTTAAGATGCAGGTGTAAAATAAACAACAACGTGCCACTAATCCTCCTTAGATAGTCACGTAGTAAATGCAAAACACAAGATAGTATATATGCAGAAGGGCAAGGTAATAGGGTGTTTTAACCTCTCTGCATGAGACAAGCCTGTCTCCTCCAACAGAGAGAACAACCTCCCAAGAGCCTCTAGGTGCGCACTCCTCCTCTGCACGAGTACGCAGGAAAATGCGACTCAGCCAACAGAGGAGATTGCGGGCGTTTCAACCTCTCTGCAAGAGACCGGCCGGTCTCCGCCAACAGAGATAACAACTGCCCAAGCGCCTCTAGGTGCGCACTCCTCCTCTGCACGAGAACGCGGGTACTGCGTCTCAGCCAACAGAGGAGAATACCAAGGCACCCCACGATACCTGAGTTGAGGTCAAGGAAAGCCGGAGGCTGCAACAGACGACTCCCGACACCGAAGGAATGTCGACTCGTCTCTGCCTGGAACTCCGCTGTGGATAAGCATGCCGTGGTGGACCAACGAAAACGTAGGAATAATTATCGGCAGCGCTCCTTAGCGTTCTTGCCGTTTTGTAGCCTGCTGGGTGTGTCAGAGCGACGCCTCGCCTGATTGCCACCTGCTGCTCTAGCGCGACTTTCACTATGCGACATGGGAGTTGTAGTTTTTTGCCGGTTTCTCTTGATGCCATAACACACGCATCGCGCGTGTGCTCCAGAGCGTCTTACTCCCCAAGGTACCATACCTTGCCTCTCACTAGTTTGGCATCTCGGATACCCTTGACTTCATATTCGTCCTCACCCTGGATCGCAACAGGAGCAGGTCTGTTTGGGCACGAACCCTGTAAGGGTTTCAACAAGGATACATGAAATACAGGATGTATTCTCAAGTGTCCCGGTAGTTTGAGCTTGACCGCCACAGGGTTCACAATTCTGGACACTTGATACGGTCCTATGTACTTTGGCCCAAAAACGCTATAACGTTTGAAACGTATGGTTCTTGCTGATAACCAGACCCAATCCCCCACCTTATAGACGGGACCTGATCTACGATGTTTATCTGCCTGAGCTTTGTACCTGGTCTTAGCTTTTTGCAGATTGGCTCTGGTGTTCAAGAGGACCTTGCGTATGCTCTGCAGCCTTTGTCTGAGATCGGGTATTTTGTCGGTACGACCAGGAAGGGCAACAGGGTTGAAACGTGGGTGAAACCCGTATGTACAATAGAAAGGAAAGTATGATGTGGATGCATGTTTGGCACTGTTGTACGATATTTCTGCCACCCACAGCCACTCCACCCACGCCTCTGTGTTGTTGTTGACGTAACATCTCAGGTACTGTTTTAGAGTTTGATTAAGTCTTTCGGTCTGCCCGTCCGTTTGTGGGTGAAAGCTCGTCGAAAGCGAAGATTCTATCTGTAGAGCAGCACACCAGGTTTTCCAGAATCTTGCTGTGAACTGGGCCCCTCGGTCTGAAATAATAGTTTTTGGTATTCCGTGGATCCGCACTACGTGTACCAACAGCAACCTGGCTAATTGACTGGCGGTAGGTACCTGTTTGCACGGCAGAAAGTGGCCCATTTTTGTAAGGTAGTCCACCACTACAATTATGGCTGTGTTTCCTTGGCTCTCCGGCAACCCCACTATGAAATCAATGGATATTCTCTCCCACGGCTCCAATGGTGTAGGCATGATCTGTAATAGGCCTGCTTTGCGTCGATGGTCTGTCTTTGTTTGCGCACATACCGTACATTCCTGTACCCATGTCATCACATCTCTCCGCACTGAAGGCCACCAGAATTGACGCAATACTCGGTCTAGCGTTTTCTCGCCACCTTGATATCCTGCACTGGGGATGGTATAACACCAGGGAAACACGATACGCTTTAGAGTAAGGGATGGAACCAGAAGTAGCCGCCCTTTCAGGGCCAGCCCATCTCTCAGTCGCCATTCTGGATGAGAACGAAGCCAACACCTCCATACCATAGACCTCATGTCTTGACGAACTCTTTGAAGGAACGTTTCAGTGTGCGTAGAACAAAGAACCCGGCACGGTTCGATAATGGATTCCTCCTGTGGTTGGTCTTTCATTGGAGCGGTGTCTTGTCGGGTTAAAGCATCTGCTTTCTTGTTTTCTCGTCCTGGATGAAACGTCACCAGGAAATGATATTCAGCGAAGAATTGCATCCATCGCAATTGTCTGGGTGTGAGATGGCGAGCCGCACGCATGAATTGGAGGTTCCGGTGGTCGGTGTATACCGTGACCTGATGAGCCGCTCCCAGAAGCAGATGTCTCCATTCCAAGAAAGCATATCGGATGGCCAGCAGCTCCTTTTCGGCTATGGTGTAGTTAGCTTCTGCCTCGTTTAGCTTCCGGGACATGAATGCGAAAGGGTGTAAATATTCCGTGGTGTCCTGTCTTTGGGAAAGCACTGCTCCGATAGCTACATCCGACGCATCCGCCTCCACTATGTAGGGTAAGGAGGGGTTAGCATGCGTGAGTACTGGGGCCGTGGTGAAAGCTTTCTTCAACCTCACAGAAGCCGCTTGAGCTTCTTCGTTCCATAAGAATCTTGTCCTTTTCCGGGTGAGTCTGGTCAATGGTACCACCATGTCAGAAAAATCCTTTATAAAACGGCGATAGAAATTTGCAAAGCCCAACAGACTTTGAACCTCTTTGACATTCTGCGGACAGGGCCAATCTTCTATGGCTTTTACCTTCCTCTCCGCCATGACTTGTCCCGATGGAGTAAGCATTACCCCCAGAAATTCCACGGTATCCACATGGAAATCACATTTGGATATCTTGCAGAACAGGTGATGTTTCCTTAGTGCTTGTAGGACTGAGCTAACGTGTTTCACGTGTTCTTGTTCTGTGTTTGAATACACCAGTATGTCGTCAATATACACTACTGTAAAGATGTCCAGATAATCCCGCAAGACTTCATTCAAGAAGAACTGAAACGCTGCAGGAGCATTACAGAGGCCGAAGGGCATCACTAGGTATTCGTATAATCCATACCGCGTTTTGAAGGCCGTTTTCCATTTGTCTCCTTTCTTCACGCCGACCAGGTGGTATGCCCCCCGCAAATCAAGCTTGGTGTAAATGGAGGCAGCTCTCACCTGCTCCAGAAGCACCGGAATCAGAGGAAGGGGATATCGATTCTTAATCGTGATGTCATTAAGCCTCCTAAAGTCAATACAACATCTCAGTTCCCCGTTGGTCTTTGGAATAAAAAAAGAGGCGATGCGGCTGGTGATCTAGAGGGACGTATGTACCCTAGGCGGAGAAACTTATCTAGATATTCCCTTAAGTAAGTCTTTTCTGGGATAGTAAGGGAATAAACCCTGCCACACGGTATCTCTGACCCCGGAATCAAGTCTATCCGGCAATCGTAGTCTCTGTGTGGTGGTAACACTTCTGCCTGGGTATCATTAAACACATCAGCAAAGCTCTGATAACATGAGGGTAGGATCACTTCTTTTTCTGCGGCTGTGGCCACGGTATGGATCGGGTTGGCATATCCTGAACTCTGGTTTGGGTCACGTATACAATGACCTCGACAATACTGCGAATCGAAATGGATTGTCTTCTCCCCCCAGCTCACTGCTGGTTCGTGTTTCCTCAGCCATGGAAGGCCCAATATAGCTCCATACATAGGGGCCTGTATGATGTTAAACGAGATCTTCTCCCTATGGTATTCCCCATATATCATTTCGCATTCTTCGGTGTGATATTGGATAGGTACGGAAATCAATTCCTTTCCGTCTACCGCAAATACCAATTCAGGCACTTCCTTCCGTTCTAGTGTAACCCCCAGACACGAGGCGACTCCTTGGTCCATGAAACACCCTGTGGCTCCGGAGTCTACCATGGCTTTTACTTCTCGAGCCTTGTTCCCCACCATGAGTTTCATTAGTATGATGAAATGCTCCTTTTCTCTGGACACGCGTGAATTCAATGAAGGGATGACCCGACTGCCTGGAGGACTCCCTTCTGGGTCCTTCATGCTTTGGCGTTTCCCTCCTCCTTCCCGGCCGTCAGCACCACTGCTTGTCCCACTCGAGGTTTGCCATACTTGGGTGTGACAGGACACTCTCTCAGGAAATGACCCTTTTTTCCGCAGTAGAGACATAGTCCCTGCTTTCTACGGTGATCTCTTTCGCTGAGGGTTAGTGAGGCTCTTACGGTTCCGATGTCCATGGTCTCTGTAGTTCCGCTACTCCTTTCTGAGCTCACTGGTTTATCACCGTAGGGCATGACTTTCTCCTTCTTTTTATTCTCTCCACTCCGTTCACGAAGGCGATGATCCAGTCTTAGGGTTCGGTCTATGAGCGCTGTACTCGTTGTTGGTTGAGGATCTATCTGGGCTAGGACGTCTTTCATCTATCCGGTTAACCCCCGATAGAACACTGCAGACCGTTTCGCCTCTGGCCAATCTGTTTCGGCAACCAACCGACGAAAGCTGTTCAGGTATGTCACTAAATCCGAGTTACCCTGGTGTAGCTCCAACAGGTCTCTATCTGCGGAGAACGTGTCTGCTCTACGATCAAAGGTACGTTCGAACGTATTTCTGAACTCATCCCAATCATGTAATAACGGGTCATCGTTTCGTACTATAGGGACAGCCCACTGTGCCGCTTCCCCACCCAGATAAGATATGAGAAATGCGACTCTTGCTTGATTTGTGATGAATAGTTTGGGTTTGCAGGTGAAATGCAAAAGGATTTGAGTCATAAAGACTTGGACCTTTTTTATGTCCCCATGGAACCTTTCCGGAGGGGCTAGCGGGACCTGTGTTGGCATCTCTACCACTACGGAAGGAGGGCGAGCTGTTCCCCCCAGATCAAAGGGGTTTCTCTGCAAATGGTCTACTCTTGCGTGTAAAGTTGCGGCTTCCTGGCGTGAGGCAGTCAATTCCGCCTGCATCAAGGCCAGAGCGTCTACCACGTCTTCTAAAGTAGCCATGCTTCACACAACCAGGAGGGATTAATACTTGGGCCGATAATTCTGTCAAGGCCGTCTGAATCCGTTCCTCAGGGTTGTGTGATGCTCTATCGGGGCCCACCTCTGAATCGACCCAAGTCCGGTTTGCAGAACGCACAGACTTTTGGGAGCGATTGAGCGGGGGAAAAAAGAAACAGGGAAGGGGACTGCGGGGATGTAGACCTGCAAAGGAGACAAAAGCAGACAACAACAGGTCAATACCTAGTCTTCCCTATTCTATAGATTTCACTCTATTATTTATAGGTTAGGTTTTCCTACGTATATGAACATAAAGACACCTCCTAACTTCTGGGCGCTTCTGCGAGATGGATTCACCGTATTGAGTTCAACATCTCTAGCTTCTGTAGATTTCAGAAACTATAACAAAGTACCCGGAGATGGACACTGATTTAACGCTTCAGGTAGTCCAAATGCAGTGTGTAACCAAAGTAGTACATAAAGGATAGAGAAGGAACCCTTGTAATAGCAGGACTCCTCAGCTAGGTCTTCCCCTTTTAAGTTGCAGGTGTAAAAGAAACAACAACGTGCCACTAATCCTCCTTAGATAGTCACGTAGTAAATGCAAAACACAAGATAGTATATATGCAGAAGGGCAAGGTAATAGGGTGTTTTAACCTCTCTGCATGAGACAAGCCTGTCTCCTCCAACAGAGAGAACAACCTCCCAAGCGCCTCTAGGTGCGCACTCCTCCTCTGCACGAGTACGCAGGAAAATGCGACTCAGCCAACAGAGGAGATTGCGGGCGTTTCAACCTCTCTGCAAGAGACCGGCCGGTCTCCACCAACAGAGAGAACAACTGCCCAAGCGCCTCTAGGTGCGCACTCCTCCTCTGCACGAGAACGCGGGTACTGCATCTCAGCCAACAGAGGAGAATACCAAGGCACCCCACGATACCCGAGTTGAGGTCAAGGAAAGCCAGAGGCTGCAACAGACGACTCCCGACACCGAAGGAATGTCGACTCGTCTCTGCCTGGAACTCCGCTGTGGATAAGCATGCCGTGGTGGACCAACGAAAACGTAGGAATAATTATCGGCAGCGCTCCTTAGCGTTCTTGCTGTTTTGTAGCCTGCTGGGTGTGTCATAGCGACGCTTCGCCTGATTGCCACCTGCTGCTCTAGCGCGACTTTCGCTATGCGACATGGGAGTTGTCGTTTTTTGCCGGTTTCTCTTGATGCCATAACACACACATCGCGCGTGTGCTCCGGAGCGTCTTACTCCCCAAGGTAATTACGCAGCTAGCATAACAACCGGTGCAGCTTCAGCGCGACTGTGACAGGTACTCTATCCATGGACTGGTACTCTCTCCAAGGAGTGGTACTCTATCCATGGTGTGGTATGCTACCCATGGACTGGTACTGTCTCCAAGGAGTGTTACTCTATCCATAGAGTGGTACTCTATCCATGGAATGGTTCTCTCAAAGAAATGGTACTCTCTCTATGGACTGGTACACTCTCCAAGGAATGGTACTCTATCCATGGAATAGTACTCTCTCCAAGGAGTGGTACTCTTTCCATGGAGTGGTACTCTTTCCATGGAATAGTATTCTATCCTTGGACTGGTACTCACTCCAAGGAGTGGCACTCTAGCTGTAAACTATACTCTGTCCATAGACATATTCTCTCTCCATGCAGTGGTACTATATCCTTGGAGTGGCACTCTATCCATGGAGTGGCACTCTATCCATGGAGTGGCACTCTGTCCATGAGTGGTACTATATCCATGGATTGGTACTCTATCCATAGAGTGGTACTCTCTCCAAGGAGTGGTACTCTCTCCAATGAGTAGTACTCTCTCCAAGGAGTAGTACTCTATCCATGGAATAGTACTCTCTCCAAGGAGTGGTGAGTACCATGGAGTGGTACTCTTTCCATGGAATAGTATTCTATCCTTGGACTTGTACTCACTCCAAGGAGTGGTACTCTATCCATGTAGTGGTATGCTACCCATGGACTGGTACTGTCTCCAAGGAGTGTTACTGTATCCATAGAGTGGTACTCTATCCATGGAATGGTTCTCTCAAAGAAATGGTACTCTCTCTATGGACTGGTACACTCTCCAAGGAATGGTACTCTATCCATGGAATAGTACTCTCTCCAAGGAGTGGTACTCTTTCCATGGAGTGGTACTCTTTCCATGGAATAGTATTCTATCCATGGAATGGTACTCACTCCAAGGAGTGGTATTCTATCCATGGACTCGTACTCTCCAAAGAATGGTACTCTCTCCAAGGACTAGGACTCTATCCATGGACAGGTACTCTCTCCAATGAGTGGTACTTTATCCATGGAGTGGTACTCTATCCATGGAATAGTACTCTATCCATGGACTGGTGCTCTCTCCATTGACTGGTACTCTATCAACAAAGCGGTACTCTATTCCTAGTTCAGTGCTCCATCCATGAAGCAGTACTCCAGGCCTAAAGTGGTACTCTATTAATGGAGTGGTACTCAACCCTAGAATGGTACTCTATCCAGAGTAATAATATATTGATGGAGAACTACTCTATCCCTACAGCGGTACTATCCATGGAGTGGTACACTATCCTAAGAGTGTACTCAATCCTAGAGTGGTACTCTGTCCATGGAGTGGTACGCTGTCAACAGTGGTACTCTATCCATGTAGTGGTACACTGTCCATAGATTGGTACTCTATCCATGGATTTGTGATCAACCCTAGAGCCTTACTCTATCCATGGAGTTGTATTCTGTCCATAGAGTGTTCTCAACCCTAGGGTGGTACCCTATTCATGGAGTGGTACTCTACCAACGGAGTGGTACTCTATCCCCAGTACGGTACTCTATCCATAAAGCAGTTCTCTACCCATACAGTGTTACTCTGTCCACAGAGTGGTATTCTATCCATAGGATGGTACTATTTCCATGTAATGTTATTCAGCCCTAGAGTGGTACTCTGTCCACAGAGTGGTACTCAAACCTAGAGTAGTACTCTATCCATGGATTTGTACTCAACCCTAGAGTACTACTCTATCCATAGCCCTATACTCTATCCATAGAGTGGTACTCTCTCCAAGGAGTGGTACTCTCTCCAATGAGTGGTACTCTCTCCAAGGAGTAGTACTCTATCCATGGACTCGTACTCTCTCCAAGGAATGGTACTCTCTCCAAGGACTGGTACTCTCTCTATGGACTGGTACTCTCTCTATGGACTGGTATTCTCTCCAAGGAATGGTACTGTCTCCAAGGAATGTTACTCCATCCATAGAGTGGTACTCTATCCATGGAATAGTACTCTCTCCAAGGAATGGTACTCTCGCCATGGAATAGTACTCTCTCCAAGGAGTGGTACTCTTTCCATGGAGTGGTACTCTTTCCATGGAATAGTATTCTATCCATGGACTGGTACTCACTCCAAGGAGTGGTATTCTATCCATGGACTCGTACTCTCGCCAAGGAATGGTACTCTATCTATGGACTGGTACTCTCTCTAAGGAGTGGTACACTATCCATGGAGTGGTATGCTATCCATGGACTGGTGCTCACTCCAAGGAGTGGTACTCTATCCATGGAGTGGTATGCTACCCATGGACTGGTACTGTCTCCAAGGAGTGTTACTCTATCCATAGAGTGGTACTCTATCCATGGAATGGTTCTCTCAAAGAAATGGTACTCTCTCTATGGACTGATAATCTCTCCGAAGAATGGTACTGTCTCCAAGGAGTGTTACTCTATCTATAGAGTGGTACTCTATCCATGGAATAGTACTCTCTCCAAGGAATGGTACTCTCTCTATGGACTGGTACACTCTCCAAGGAATGGTACTCTATCTATGGAATAGTATTTTCTCCAAGGATGGTACTCTTTCCAAGGAGTGGTACTCTAACCATGGACTGGTATTCTCTCCATGGACTGGTCCTCTCTCCAAGGATTGGTACGCTCGCCATGGAATGGTACTCTCTCCAAGAAATGGTACTCTATCCATCGACTGGTACTCTCTCAAATGAGCGGTACTCTATTTCTAGTGCAGTGCTCCATCCATGAAGCAGTATACCAGGCCTAAAGTTGTACTCTATCAATGGAGTGGTACTCAACCCTAGAATGGTCCTCTATCCAGAGTAATAATATATTGATGGAGTGCTACTTTATCCCTGGAGTGGTATACTATCCATGGAGTGTACTCAACCCTAGAGCGTTACTCTATCCATGGAGTGGTACGCTGTCAACAGAGTGGTACTCTATCCATGTAGTGGTACACTGTCCATAGAGTGCTACTCTATCCATGGAATCGTGATCAACCCTAGAGCCTTACTCTATCCATGGAGTTGTACTCTATCAACAAAGCGGTACTCTGTTCCTAGTGCTGTACTCTATCCATGGAGTGGTACTCTATCCATGGAATAGTTCTCTCAAAGAAATGGTACTCTCTCTATGGACTGGTACACTCTCCAAGGAATAGTACTCTATCCATGGAATAGTACTCTCTCCAAGGAGTGGTACTCTTTCCATGGAGTGGTACTCTTTCCATGTAATAGTATTCTATCCATGGACTGGTACTCACTCCAAGGAGTGGTATTCTATCCATGGACTCGTACTCTCTCCAAAGAATGATACTCTCTCCAAGGAATGGTACTCTATCCATGGACTGGTACTCTCTCCAATGAGTGGTACTGTATCCATTGAGTGGTACTCTATCCATGGAATGGTACTCTATCCATGGACTGGTGCTCTCTCCATTGACTGGTACTCTATCAACAAAGCGGTACTCTATTCCTAGTTCAGTGCTCCATCCATGAAGCAGTACTCCAGGCCTAAAGTGGTACTCTGTTAATGGAGTGGTACTCAACCCTAGA
Organism: Lissotriton helveticus; assembly: GCF_964261635.1. NCBI lineage: Eukaryota > Metazoa > Chordata > Amphibia > Caudata > Salamandridae > Lissotriton > Lissotriton helveticus. The sequence continues at coordinate 797,477,228 of NC_136073.1, read as the reverse complement.
ATGGTACTCTATCCAGAGTAATAATATATTGATAGAGTGCTACTCTATCCCTACAGCGGTATTATCCATGGAGTGGTACACTATCCATGGAGTGTACTCAATCCTAGAGCGGTACTCTGTCCATGGAGTGGTACGCTGTCAACAGTGGTACTCTATCCATGTAGTGGTACACTGTCCATAGATTGGTACTCTATCCATGGAATCGTGATCAACCCTAGAGCCTTACTCTATCCATGGAGTTGTACTCTGTCCATGGAGTGTTCTCAACCCTAGAGTGGTACCCTATTCATGGAGTGGTACTCTACCAACAGAGTGGTACTCTATCCCAAGTACGGTACTCTATCCATAAAGCAGTTCTCTACCCATACAGTGTTACTCTGTCCACAGAGTGGTATTCTATCCATAGGATGGTACTATTTACATGTAATGTTATTCAGCCCTAGAGTGGTACTCTGTTCACAGAGTGGTACTCACACCTAGAGTAGTACTCTATCCATGGATTTGTACTCAACCCTAGAGTACTACTGTATCCATAGCCTTATACTCTATCCATGGAGTGGTACTATATCCATATACTATACTCTGTCCATAGATGTATACTCTCTCCCTGGTGTGGTAATATATTTATGGAGTAGTACTCTATCCATGGAGTGGCACTCTGTCCATGAGTGGTACTATATCCATGGATTGGTACTCTATCCATAGAGTGGTACTCTCTCCAAGGAGTGGTAGTCTTTCCAAGGAGTGGTACTCTAACCATGGACTGGTATTCTCTCCATGAACTGGTCCTCTCTCCAAGGAGTGGTACTCTCTCCAATGAGTGGTACTATATTCATGAAGTGGTACTATATCCATGGAGTGGTACTATGTCCATGGAATGGTACTCTATCCATGAACTTGTACTCTCTCCAAGGAATGGTACTTTCTCCATGGACTGGTACTCTCTCCATGGAGTGGTATTCTATCCATGGACTGGTACTCTCTCTAAGGAGTGGTACTCTATTCATGGACTAATACTCTCTCCAAGGAATGGTACTCTCTCCAAGGACTGGTACTCTCTCTTTGGACTGGTACTCTCTCTATGGACTGGTACTCTCTCCAAGGAATGGAACTTTCTCCAAGGAGTGTTACTCTATCCATAGAGTGGTACTCTATCCATGGAATAGTACTCTCTCCAAAGAATGGTACTCTCTCTATGGACTGGTACACTCTCCAAGGAATGGTACTCGCATCATGGAATGGTACTCTCTCCAAGGAATGGTACTCTATCCATCGACTGGTACTCACTCCAATGAGTGGTACTCTATCCATGGAGTGGTACTCTATCCATGGAGTGGTACTCTATCCATGGAATGGTACCCTATCCATGGACTTGTACTCTCTCCAAGGAATGGTACTTTCTCCATGGACTGGTACTCTCTCCATGGACTGGTATTCTCTCCATGGAACAGTACTCTCTCCAAGGAATGGTACTCTATCCATGGACTAGTACTCTCTCCAATAATTGGTACTCTCTCTATGGATTGATACACTCTCCAAGGAATGGTACTCTATCTATGGAATAGTACTTTCTCCAAGGAGTGGTAGTCTTTCCAAGGAGTGGTACTCTAAGCATGGACTGGTATTCTCTCCATGGACTGGTCCTCTCTCCAAGGATTGGTACTCTCGCCATGGGATGGTACTCTCTCCAAGGAATTGTACTCTATCTATCGATTGGTACTCTCTCCAAGAAATGGTACTCTCTCCAAGGAGTGGTACTCTCTCCAAGGACTGGTACTCTCTCTATGGACTGGTACTCTCTCTATGGACTGGTACTCTCTCCATGGAATGGTACTTTCTCCAAGGAGTGTTACTCTATCCATAGAGTGGTACTCTATCCATGGAATAGTACTCTCTCCAAGGAGTGGTACTCTATCCATGGAGTGGTACTCTATCCATGGAGTGGTACTCTTTCCATGGAGTGGTACTCTTTCCAAGGAGTGGTACTCTTTCCATGGAGTGGTACTCTTTCCGTGGAGTGGTACTCTTTCCAAGGAGTGGTACTCTAACCATGGACTGGTATTATCTCCATGGACTGGTCCTCTCTCCAAGGATTGGTACTCTCGCCATGGAATGGTACTCTCTCCAAGAAATGGTACTCTATCAATCGACTGGTACTCTCTCCAATGAGTGGTACTCTAACCAATATAGTGGTACTCTATCCATGGAATGGTACCCTATCCATGGACTTGTACTCTCTCCAAGGAATGATACTTTCTCCATGAACTGGTACTCTCTCCGTGGACTGGTATTCTCTCCATGGACCAGTACTCTCTCCAAGGAGTGATACTCTATCCATGGACTAGTACTATCTCCAAGGAATGGTACTCTCTCTATGGACTGGTACACTCTCCAAGGAATGGTACTCTATCTATGGAATAGTACTTTCTCCAAGGAATGGTAGTCTTTCCAAGGAGTGGTACTCTAAGCATGGACTGGTATTCTCTCCATGGACTGGTCCGCTCTCCAAGGATTGGTACTCTCGCCATGGAATGGTACACTCTTCAAGGAATGGTACTCTATCCATTGACTGGTACTCTCTCCAAGGAATGGTACTCTCTCCAAGGAATGGTACTCTCTCCAAGGACTGGTACTCTCTCTATGGACTCGTACTCTCTCTATGGACTGGTACTCTCTCCAAGGAATGGTACTTTCTCCAAGGAGTGTTACTCTACCCATAGAGTGGTACTCTATCTATGGAATAGTACTCTCTCCAAGGAGTGGTACTCTTTCCATGGAGTGGTACTCTTTCCATTGAGTAGTACTCTTACCAAGGAGTGGTAGTCTAACCATGGACTGGTATTCTCTCCATGGACTGGTCCTCTCTCCAAGGATTGGTACTCTCGCCATGGAATGATACTCTCTCCAAGAAATGGTACTCTATCAATCGACTGGTACTCTCTCCAATGAGTGGTACTCTAACCAATATAGTGGAACTCTATCCATGGAATGGTACCCTATCCATGGACTTGTACTCTCTCCAAGGAATGATACTTTCTCCATGGACTGGTACTCTCTCCATGGACTGGTATTCTCTCCATGGACCAGTACTCTCTCCAAGGAGTGGTACTCTATCCATGGACTAGTACTATCTCCAAGGAATGGTACTCTCTCTATGGACTGGTACACTCTCCAAGGAATGGTACTCTATCTATGGAATAGTACTTTCTCCAAGGAATGGTAGTCTTTCCAAGGAGTGGTACTCTAAGCATGGACTGGTATTCTCTCCATGGACTGGTCCTCTCTCCAAGGATTGGTACTCTCGCCATGGAATGGTACTCTCTCCAAGGAATGGTACACTCTCCAAGGAATGGTACTCTATCCATGGAATAGTACTCTCTCCAAGGAGTGGTACTCTTTCCATGGAGTGGTACTCTTTCCATGTAATAGTATTCTATCCATGGACTGGTACTCACTCCAAGGAGTGGTATTCTATCCATGGACTCGTACTCTCTCCAAAAAATGATACTCTCTCCAAGGAATGGTACTCTATCCATGGACTGGTACTCTCTCCAATGAGTGGTACTCTCTCCAATGAGTGGTACTGTATCCATTGAGTGGTACTCTATCCATGGAATGGTACTCTATCCATGCATTGGTACTCTCGCCATGGGATGGTACTCTCTCCAAGGAATTGTACTCTATCTATCGATTGGTACTCTCTCCAAGAAATGGTACTCTCTCCAAGGAATGGTACTCTCTCCAAGGACTGGTACTCTCTCTATGGACTGGTACTCTCTCTATGGACTGGTACTCTCTCCAAGGAATGGTACTTTCTCCAAGGAGTGTTACTCTATCCATAGAGTGGTACTCTATCCATGGAATAGTACTCTCTCCAAGGAGTGGTACTCTATCCATGGAGTGGTACTCTATCCATGGAGTGGTACTCTTTCCATGGAGTGGTACTCTTTCCAAGGAGTGGTACTCTAACCATGGAGTGGTACTCCATCCATGGAATAGTATTCTATCCATGGACTGGTGCTCACTCCAATGAGTGGTACTCTATCCATGGAGTGGTACTCTGTCCATGGAATGGTACTCTATCCATGGACTGGTATTCTCTCCACGGACTGGTACTCTCTCCAAGGAGTGGTACGCTATCTATGGAGTGGTACTCTATCCATGGAATGGTACTCTATCCATGGACTTGTACTCTCTTCAAGGAATGGTACTTTCTCCATGGACTGGTACTCTCTCCATGGAGTGGTATTCTATCCATGGACTGGTACTCTCTCCAAGGAGTGGTACTCTATTCATGGACTCATACTCTCTCCAAGGAATGGTACTCTCTCCAAGGACTGATACTCTCTCTTTGGACTGGTGCTCTCTCTATGGACTGGTACTCTCTCCAAGGAATGGAACTTTCTCCAAGGAGTGTTACTCTATCCATAGAGTGGTACTCTATCCATGGAATAGTACTCTCTCCAAGGAATGGTACTCTCTCTATGGACTGGTACACTCTCCAAGGAATGGTACTCTATCTATGGAATAGTACTTTCTCCAAGGAGTGGTAGTCTTTCCAAGGAGTGGTACTCTAACCAGGGACTGGTATTCTCTCCATGAACTGGTCCTCTCTCCAAGGATTGGTATTCTCGTCATGGAATGGTACTCTCTCCAAGGAATGGTACTCTATCCATCGACTGGTACTCTCTCCAATGAGTCGTACTCTATCCATGGAGTGGTACTCTATCCATGGAATGGTACCCTATCCATGGACGTGTACTCTCTCCAAGGAATGGTACTTTCTCCATGGACTGGTACTCTCTCCATGGACTGGTATTCTCTCCATGGACCAGTAGTCTCTCCAAGGAGTGGTACTCTATCCATGGACTAGTACTCTCTCCAAGGAATGGTACTCTCTCTATGGACTGGTACACTCTCCAAGGAATGGTACTCTATCTATGGAATAGTACTTTCTCCAAGGAGTGGTAGTCTTTCCAAGGAGTGGTACTCTAAGCATGGACTGGTATTCTCTCCATGGACTGGTCCTCTCTCCAAGGATTGGTACTCTCGCCATGGGATGGTACTCTCTCCAAGGAATTGTACTCTATCCATCGACTGGTACTCTCTCCAAGAAATGGTACTCTCTCCAAGGAATGGTACTCTCTCCAAGGACTGGTACTCTCTCTATGGACTGGTACTCTCTCTATGGACTGGTACTCTCTCCAAGGAATGGTACTTTCTCCAAGGAGTGTTACTCTATCCATAGAGTGGTACTCTATTCATGGAATAGTACTCTCTCCAAGGAGTGGTACTCTTTCCATGGAGTGGTACTCTTTCCGTGGAGTGGTACTCTTTCCAAGGAGTGGTACTCTAACCATGGACTGGTATTCTCTCCATGGACTGGTCCTCTCTCCAAGGATTGGCACTCTCGCCATGGAATGGTACTCTCTCCAAGAAATGGTACTCTATCAATCGACTGGTACTCTCTCCAATGAGTGGTACTGTATCCATTGAGTGGTACTCTATCCATGGAATGGTACTCTATCCATGGACTGGTGCTCTCTCCATTGACTGGTACTCTATCAACAAAGTGGTACTCTATTCCTAGTTCAGTGCTCCATCCATGAAGCAGTACTCCAGGCCTAAAGTGGTACTCTGTTAATGGAGTGGTACTCAACCCTAGAATGGTACTCTATCCAGAGTAATAATATATTGATAGAGTGCTACTCTATCCCTACAGCGGTACTATCCATGGAGTGGTACACTATCCATGGAGTGTACTCAATCCTAGAGCAGTACTCTGTCCATGGAGTGATACGCTGTCAACAGTGGTACTCTATCCATGTAGTGGTACACTGTCCATAGATTGGTACTCTATCCATGGAATCGTGATCAACCCTAGAGCCTTACTCTATCCATGGAGTTGTACTCTGTCCATGGAGTGTTCTCAACCCTAGAGTGGTACCCTATTCATGGAGTGGTACTCTACCAACAGAGTGGTACTCTATCCCAAGTACGGTACTCTATCCATAAAGCAGTTCTCTACCCATACAGTGTTACTCTGTCCACAGAGTGGTATTCTATCCATAGGATGGTACTATTTACATGTAATGTTATTCAGCCCTAGAGTGGTACTCTGCTCACAGAGTGGTACTCACACCTAGAGTAGTACTCTATCCGTGGATTTGTACTCAACCCTAGAGTACTACTGTATCCATAGCCTTATACTCTATCCATGGAGTGGTACTATATCCATATACTATACTCTGTCCATAGATGTATACTCTCTCCCTGGTGTGGTAATATATTTATGGAGTAGTACTCTATCCATCGACTGGTACTCTCTCCAAGAAATGGTACTCTCTCCAAGGAATGGTACTCTCTACAGAGACTGGTACTCTTTGTATGGACTGGTACTATCTCTATGGACTGGTACTCTCTCTATGGACTGGTACTCTCTCCAAGGAATGGTACTTTCTCCAAGGAGTGTTACTCTATCCATAGAGTGGTACTCTATCCATGGAATAGTACTCTCTCCAAGGAGTGGTACTCTTTCCATGGAGTGGTACTCTTTTCATGGAGTGGTACTCTTTTCATGGAGTGGTACTCTTTTCATGGAGTGGTACTCTTTCCAGGGAGTGGTACTCTTTTCATGGAGTGGTACACTTTCCAAGGAGTGGTACTCTAACCATGGACTGGTATTCTCTCCATGGACTGGTCCTCTCTCCAAGGATTGGTACTCTCGCCATGGAATGGTACTCTTTCCAAGGAATGGTACTCTATCAATCGACTGGTACTCTCTCCAATGAGTGGTACTCTATCCATGGAGTGGTACTCTATCCATGGAATAGTATTCTATCCATGGACTAGTGCCTACTCCAATGAGTGGTACTCTATCCATGGAGTGGTGCTCTGTCCATGGAATGGTACTCTATCCATGGACTGGTATTCTCTCCACGGACTGGTACTCTCTCCAAGGAGTGGTACGCTATCCATGGAGTGGTACTCTATCAATGGAATGATACTCTATCCATGGACTTGTACTCTCTCCAATGAATGGTACTTTCTCCATGGACTGGTATTCTCTCCATGGACTAGTACTCTCTCCAAGGAGTGGTACTCTATCCATGGACTCGTACACTCACCGAGGAATGGTACTCTATCTATGGAATGGTACTCTCTCTAAGGAGTGGTACTCTATCCATGGAGTGGTATGCTATCCATGGACTGGTACTGTCTCCAAGGAGTGTTACTCTATCCATACAGTGGTACTCTATCCATGGAATACCACTCTCTCCAAGGAATGGTACTCTCTCTATGGACTGGTACACCCTCCTAAGAATGGTACTATATCCATGGAATAGCACTCTCTCCAAGGAGTGGTACTCTTTCCATGGAGTGGTACTCTTTCCATGCAGTGGTACTCTTTCCATGGAGTGGTACTCTTTCCATGGAGTGGTACTCTTTGCATGGAGTGGTACTCTTTCCATGGAGTGGTACTCTTTCCATGGAGTGGTACTCTTTCCATGGACTGGTACTCTATACATGGAGTGGTACTCTTTTCAAGGAGTGGTACTCTAACCATGGACTGGTATTCTCTCCATGGACAGGTCCTCTCTCCAAGGATTGGTACTCTCGCCATGGAATGGTACTCTCTCCAAGGAATGGTACTCTATTTATCGACTGGTACTCTCTCCAATGAATGGTACTCTATCCATGGAGTGGTACTCTATCCATGGAATAGTATTCTATCCATGGACTGGTGCTCACTCCAATGAGTTGTACTCTTTCCATGGAGTGGTACTCTTTCCAAGTAGTGGTACTCTAACCATGGACTGGTATTCTCTCCATGGACTGTTCCTCTCTCCAAGGATTGGTACTCTCTTCATGGAATGGTACTCTCTCAAAGGAATGGTACTCTATCCATCGACTGGTACACTCTCCAATGAGTGGTTCTCTATCCATGGAGTGGTACTCTATCCATGGAATAGTATTCTATCCATGGACTGGTGCTCACTCCAATGAGTGGTACTCTGTCCATGGAGTGGTACTATGTCCATGGAATGGTACTCTGTCCATGGAATGTTACTCTATCCATGGACTGGTATTCTCTCCACGGCCTGGTACTCTCTCCAAGGAGTGGTACGCTATCCATGGACTGGTACTCTCTCCAAGGAATGGTACTCTATCCATGGCACGTACTCGCTCCAAAGAATGGAACTCTCTACAAGGAATGGTACTCTATCCATGGACTAGTTCTCTCTCCAATGAGTGGTACTTTATCCATGGAGTGGTACTCTATCCATGGGATGGTACTCTATCCATGAACTGGTGCTCTCTCCATTGACTGGTACTCTATCAACACAGCTGTACTCTATTCCTAGTGCAGTGCTCCATCCATAAAGCAGTATTCCAGGCCTAAAGTGGTACTCTATCAATGGAGTGGTACTCAACCCTAGAATGGTCCTCTATCCAGAGTAATAATATATTGATGGAGTGCTACTCTATCCCTACAGCGGTACTCTCCATGGAGTGGTATACGATCCATGGAGTGTACTCAACCCTAGAGCGGTACTCTATCCATGTAGTGGTACACTGTCCATAGAGTGCTACTCTATCCATGGAATCGTGATCAACCCTAGAGTTTTACTCTATCCATGGAGTTGTACTCTATCCATGGAATAGTTCTCTCAAAGAAATGGTACTCTCTCTATGGACTGGTACACTCTCCAAGGAATGGTACTCTATCCAGGGAATAGTACTCTCTCCAAGGAGCGGTACTCTTTCCATGGAGTGGTACTCTTTCCATGTAATAGTATTCTATCCATGGACTGGTACTCACTCCAATGAGTGGTATTCTATCTATGGACTCGTACTCTCTCCAAAGAATGGTACTCTCTCCAAGGAATGGTACTCTATCCATGGACTGGTACTCTCTCCAATGAGTGGTACTTTATCCATGGAGTGGTACTCTATCCATGGAATGGTACTCTATCCATGGACTGGTGCTCTTTCCATTGACTGGTACTCTATCAACAAAGCGGTACTCTATTCCTAGTTCAGTGCTCCATCCATGAAGCAGTACTCCAGGCCTAAGGTGGTACTCTGTTAATGGAGTGGTACTCAACCCTAGAATGGTACTCTATCCAGAGTAATAATATATTGATAGAGTGCTACTCTATCCCTACAGCGGTACTATCCATGGAGTGGTACACTATCCATGGAGTGTACTCAATCCTAGAGCGGTACTCTGTCCATGAAGTGGTACTCTGTCAACAGTGGTACTCTATCCATGTAGTGGTACACTGTCCATAGATTGGTACTCTATCCATGGAATCGTGATCAACCCTAGAGCCTTACTCTATCCATGGAGTTGTACGCTGTCCATGACGTGTTCTCAACCCTAGAGTGGTACCCTATTCATGGAGTGGCACTCTACCAACAGAGTGGTACTCTATCCCCAGTACGGTACACTGTCCATAAAGCAGTTCTCTACCCATACAGTGTTACTCTGTCCACAGAGTGGTATTCTATCCATAGGATGGTACTATTTCCATGTAATGTTATTCAGCCCTAGAGCGGTACTCTGTCCACAGAGTGGTACTCAAACCTAGAGTAGTACTTTATCCATGGATTTGTACTCAACCCTAGAGTACTACTCTATCCATAGCCTTATACTCTATCCATGGAGTGGTACTATATCCATATACTATACTCTGTCCATAGATGTATACTCTCTCCCTGGAGTGGAACTATATCCATGGAGTGGCACTCTAGCTGTAAACTATACTCTGTCCATAGACATATTCTCTCTCCATGCAGTGGTAATATATCCATGGAGTGGTACTCTATCCATGGAGTGGCACTCTGTCCATGAGTGGTACTATATCCATGGATTGTGTTTAGTCATCAATGGAGCGCACACCGCTAGCCCCTCCTCCGGATCGCCCCTCGGGACTCTGGTACTTGTAGTTGTTTAGTGGATCACCCAGGTGGGTGCAAGTCGGTACTTGTTGGACTGATGAATCTCTAGACCCGATACATGTCCCGGGTTTTAGGATATCGCCCGAGACATGTCTCGGGTTTCGGGATAACTTCCCTCATCAGTAGAGAAAGATCGTTAGGTGTGGAAGAGAAGGCCGCCACACAACAGTCAAAGGCCTCGATGCCAGAACCGGCACGCAGGTGCGTCGTCCAAGAGCCCGTCGGCCCAAAGCTCAAGGGAGCCGTATTGTGTTTAGTCATCAATGGAGCGCACACCGCTCGCCCCTCCTCCGGATCGCCCCTCGGGACTCTGGTACTTGTAGTTCTTTAGTGGATCACCCAGGTGGGTGCAAGTCGGTACTTGTTGGACTGATGAATCTCTAGACCCGATACATGTCCCGGGTTTTAGGATATCGCCCGAGACATGTCTCGGGTTTTGGGATAACTTCCCTCATCAGTAGAGAAAGATCGTTAGGGGTGGAAGAGAAGGCCGCCACACAACAGTCAAAGGCCTCGATGCCAGAACCGGCACGCAGGTGCGTCGTCCAAGAGCCCGTCGGCCCAAAGCTCAAGGGAGCCGTATTGTGTTTAGTCATCAATGGAGCGCACACCGCTAGCCCCTCCTCCGGATCGCCCCTCGGGACTCTGGTACTTGTAGTTCTTTAGTGGATCACCCAGGTGGGTGCAAGTCGGTACTTGTTGGACTGATGAATCTCTAGACCCGATACATGTCCCGGGTTTTAGGATATCGCCCGAGACATGTCTCGGGTTTCGGGATAACTTCCCTCATCAGTAGAGAAAGATCGTTAGGGGTGGAAGAGAAGGCCGCCACACAACAGTCAAAATTATTTACAACAAGGGGTGGTGATGGACAGAGTCTCTGAATTAAGCAGAGTACTCTCACCCAGTCAAGAGATCAGGGCTAGATCCAACACCGTTTTTTAGCTCATTGCACCATCCCAGTTTCAGAACCTGGCTGTATGCAAATTAGTCTGTCCCTGGCCCAGTGCATCATGGGAACAGGGCAGACCAGACTACAAAAGCCAATTCTTACACTGGGAAGGAAACAAGCTTCCGGGGACCGGTTTCTGCCATTTCAGGCGTCTTCATCACCACCCCCTTTTCTGTATCGTTTTTGGCCACTATAGGTGTGGCAGGGTATACTCAGACATGAGTCCCTTTCTCACTGCTCCATCAGGATTCAAGCAAGCCGGGCCGAAGAGGCTGAAATGCCAGAAACCGGTCCCCGGTAGCTTGTCTCCTTTCTGGTGAAGAATTGGCTTGGTAGTTTGGTCTGCCCTGTTCCCATGATGCACTGGGCCAGGGACAGACTAATTTGCATATAGCCAGGTTCTGAGCTGGGATGGGGCAGTGAGATAAATAACGGTGATGGATCAAGCCCTGATCTTTGGACTGGGTAAGAGTGGTCTGCTTAATTCAGACACTCTGTTCATCACCACCCCCTTTTCTGTATCGTTTTTGGCCACTATAGGTGTGGCAGGGTATACTCAGACATGAGTCCCTTTCTCACTGCTCCATCAGGATTCAAGCAAGCCGGGCCGAAGAGGCTGAAATGCCAGAAACCGGTCCCCGGTAGCTTGTCTCCTTTCTGGTGAAGAATTGGCTTGGTAGTTTGGTCTGCCCTGTTCCCATGATGCACTGGGCCAGGGACAGACTAATTTGCATATAGCCAGGTTCTGAGCTGGGATGGGGCAGTGAGATAAATAACGGTGATGGATCAAGCCCTGATCTTTGGACTGGGTAAGAGTGGTCTGCTTAATTCAGACACTCTGTTCATCACCACCCCCTTTTCTGTATCACACAACAGTCAAAGGCCTCGTTGGCAGAACCGGCACGCAGGTGCGTCCTCCAAGAGCCCGCCGGCCCAAAGCTCAAGGGAGCCGTATTGTGTTTAGTCATCAATGGAGCCCACACCGCTAGGAAGTTATCCCGAAACCCGAGCCATGTCTTAGGCGATATCCAAAAACCCGGGGCATGTATCGGGTCTAGAGATCATCAGTTTTACAAGTACCTACTTGCACCCACATGGGTGAACCACTCAAGAACTCCATGTACCAGATTCCCGAGGGGCGATCCGGAGGAGGGGCTAGCGGTGTGCGCTCCATTGCGATTGCTTATACAAATTGGCTCCCTTGAGCTTTGAGCCGACGGGCTCCTGGACGACGCACCTGCGTGCCGGTTCGGGCATCGAGGCCATTGACGGTTGTTTGGCGGCCTTCTCTTCCACCCCTAACTATTTTCTCTACTGATGAGGGAAGTTATCCCGAAACCCGAGCCATGTCTCGGGCGATATCCAAAAACCCGGGGCATGTATCGGGTCTAGAGATCATCACTTTTACAAGTACCTACTTGTACCCACATGGGTGAACCACTCAAGAACTCCATGTACCAGATTCCCGAGGGGCGATCCGGAGGAGGGGCTAGCGGTGTGCGCTCCATTGCGATTGCTTATATATCCATGGATTGGTACTCTATCCATAGAGTGGTACTCTCTCCTAGGAGTGGTACGCTCTCTAATGAGTGGTACTCTATTCATGAAGTGGTACTATATCCATGGAGTGGTACTCTGTCCATGGAATGGTACTCTATCCATTGACTTGTACTCTCTCCAAGGAATGGTACTTTCTCCATGGACTGGAACTCTCTCCATGGATTGGTATTCTCTCCATGGACTGGTACTCTCTCCAAGGAGTGGTACTCTCTCTATGGACTGGTACTCTCTCTATGGACTGGTACTCTCTCCAAGGAATGGTACTGTCTCCAAGGAGTGTTACTCTATCCATAGAGTGGTACTCTATCCATGGAATAGTACTCTCTCCAAGGAATGGCACTCTCTCTATGGACTGGTACACTCTCCAAGGAATGGTACTCTATCTATGGAAAAGTAATTTCTCCAAGGAATGGTACTCTTTCCAAGGAGTGGTACTGTAACCATGGACTGGTATTCTCTCCATGAACTGGTCCTCTCTCCAAGGATTGGTACTCTCGCCATGGAATGGTACTCTCTCCAAGGAATGGTACTCTATCCATCGACTGGTACTCTCTCCAATGAGTGGTACTCTCTCTATGGACTGGTACTCTCTCTATGGACTGGTACTCTCTCCAAGGAATGGTACTGTCTCCAAGGAGTGTTACTCTATCCATAGAGTGGTACTCTATCCATGGAATAGTAGGGAGAGGTGTGGCGCCGTGGCCAGGGCGACTGACGCTGGAATCTTGGGACCACGGTTCGATCCCCGGCTCCGGCGGCAGGTTAGCCCAGCACCATGTGACTCTGGGCAATAGCTCGCTTAATCTTCCCGACGGCCCCCAGCGCCTAGAGACCCTTACGGGTGATTGTGCGCTTTACAAATGTGGACTTTACTTTCTCCAAGGAATGGCACTCTCTCTATGGACTGGTACACTCTCCAAGGAATGGCACTCTCTCTATGGATGGTACTCTCTCCAAGGAATGATACTGTCTCCAAGGAGTGTTACTCTATCCATAGAGTGGTACTCTATCTATGGAATAGTAATTTCTCCAAGGAATGGTACTCTTTCCAAGGAGTGGTACTGTAACCATGGACTGGTATTCTCTCCATGGACTGGTCCTCTCTCCAAGGATTGGTACTCTCGCCATGGAATGGTACTCTCTCCAAGGAATGGTACTCTATCCATCGACTGGTACTCTCTCCAATGAGTGGTACTCTATCCATGGAGTGGTACTCTATCCATGGAATGGTACTCTACCAATGGACTTGTACTCTCTCCAAGGAATGGTACTTTCTCCATGGACTGGAACTCTCTCCATGGACTGGTATTCTCTCCATGGACTGGTACTCTCTCCAAGGAATGGTACTCTCTCTATGGACTGGTACTCTCTCTATGGACTGGTACTCTCTCCAAGGAATGGTACTGTCTCCAAGGAGTGTTACTCTATCCATAGTGGTACTCTATCCATGGAATAGTACTCTCTCCAAGGAATGGCACTCTCTCTATGGACTGGTACACTCTCCAAGGAATGGTACTCTATCTATGGAATAGTAATTTCTCCAAGGAATGGTACTCTTTCCAAAGAGTGGTACTGTAACCATGGACTGGTATTCTCTCCATGGACTGGTCCTCTCTCCAAGGATTGGTACTCTCGCCATGGAATGGTACTCTCTCCAAGGAATGGTACTCTATCTATCGACTGGTACTCTCTCCAATGAGTGGTACTCTATCCATGGAGTGGTACTCTATCCATGGAATGGTACTCTATCCATGGACTTGTACTCTCTCCAAGGAATTGTACTTTCTCCATGGACTGGTACTCTCTCCATTGACTGGTATTCTCTCCATGGACTAGTACTCTCTCCATGGACTAGTACTCTCTCCAAGGAGTGGTACTCTATCCATGGACTCGTACTCTCGCCAAGGAATTGTACTCTATGGACTGGTACTCTATCCATGTTGTGGTATGCTATCCATGGACTGGTACTGTCTCCAAGGAGTGTTACTCTATCCATAGAGTGGTACTCTATCCATGGAATAGCACTCTCTCCAAGGAATGGTACTCTCTCTATGGACTGGTACACTCTCCAAGGAATGGTACTCTATCCATGGAATAGTACTCTCTCCAAGGAGTGGTACTCTTTCCATGGAGTGGTAATCTATACATGGACTGGTACTCTTTCCAAGGAGTGGTACTCTAACCATGGACTGGTATTCTCTCCATGGACTGGTCCTCTCTCCAGGGATTGGTACTCTCACCATGGAATGGTACTCTCTCCAAGGAATGGTACTCCATCCATCGACTGGTACTCTCTCCAATGAGTGGTACTCTATCAATGGAGTGGTACGTTATCCATGGAATAGTATTCTATCCATGGACTGGTGCTCACTCCAATGAGTGGTACTCTATCCATGGAGTGGTACTCTGTCCATGGAATGGTACGCTATCCATGGAATGGTACGCTATCCATGGACTGGTACTCTCTCCAAGGAATGGTACTTTCTCCATGGACTGGTAGTCTCTCTAAGGACTGGTATTCTCTCCATGGACTAGTACTCTCTCCAAGGAGTGGTACTCTATCCATGGACTAGTACTCTCGCCAAGGAATGGTACTCTATCTATGGACTGGTACTCTCTCTAAGGAGTGGTACTCTATCCATGGAGTGGTATGCTATCCATGGACTGGTACTGTCTCCAAGGAGTGTTACTCTATCCATAGAGTGGTACTCTATCCATGGAATAGCACTCTCTCCAAGGAATGGTACTCTCTCTATGGACTGGTTCTCTCTCCAAGGAGTGGTACTCTATCCATGGACTCGTACTCTCCCCAAAGAAAGTTACTCTCTCCAAGGAATGGTACTCTATCCATGGACTAGTACTCTCTCCAATGAGTGGTACTTTATCCATGGAGTGGTACTCTATCCATGGAATGGTACTCTATCCATGGACTGGTGCTCTCTCCATTGACTGGTACTCTATCAACAAAGCGGTACTCTATTCCTAGTGCAGTGCTCCATCCATGAAGCAGTACTCCAGGCCTAAAGTGGTACTCTATCCATGGAGTGGTACTCAACCCTAGAGTGGTCCTCTATCCAGAGTGATAATATATTGATGGAGTGCTACTCTATCCCTAGAGTGGTACTCTATCCATGGAGTGGTACACTATCCATGGAGTGTACTCAAATCTAGAGCAGTACTCTATCCATGGAGTGGTACGCTGTCAACAGAGCGGTACTCTATCCATAGAGTGGTACTCTAGCTATGGAATCACAATCAACCCTAGAACCTTACTCTATCCATAGAGATTTACTCTATCAACAAAGCGGTACTCTATTCCTAGTGCTGTACTCTGTCCATGGAGTGTTCTCAACCCTAGAGTGGTACCCTATTCATGGAGTGGGTTCTCTGTCCACAGAGTGGTATTCTATCCATAGGATGGTACTATTTCCATGTAATGTTATTCAGCCCTAGAGTGGTACTCTGTCCTCAGAGTGGTACTCAAACCTAGAGTAGTACTCTATCCATGGATTTGTACTCAACCCTAGAGTACTACTCTATCCATAGCCTTATACTCTATCCATGGAGTGGTACTATATCCATATACTATACTCTGTCCATAGATGTATACTCTCTCCCTGGAGTGGAACTATATCCTTGGAGTGGCACTCTAGCTGTAAACTATACTCTGTCCATAGACATATTCTCACTCCTTGCAGTGGTACTATATCCTTGGAGTGGCACTCTATCCATGGAGTGGAACTCTGTCCATGAGTGGCACTATATCCATGGAGTGGTACTCTATCCATGGAGTGGCACTCTGTCCATGAGTGGCACTATATCCATGGAGTGGTACTCTATCCATAGAGTGATACGCTATCCATGGAGCGGTACTCTATCCATGGAGTGGCACTCTGTCCATGAGTGGCACTATATCCATGGAGTGTACTCTATCCATGGAGTGGTACTCTATCCATAGAGTGATACGCTATCCATAGAATGGTACTCTCTCCAAGGAATGGTACTCTCTCTATGGACTGGTACTCTCTCCAAGGAATGGTACTCTATCCATGGAATGGTACCCTATCCATGGAATTGTACTCTCTCCAAGGAGTGGTACTCTCTCCAATGAGTGGTACTCTCTCCAATGAGTGGTACTCTATCCATGGAGTGGCACTCTATCCATGGAGTGGCACTCTGTCCATGAGTGGCACTATATCCATGGAGTGGTTCTCTGTCCATGGAATGGTACTCTATCCATGGACTTGTACTCTATCCATAGAGTGGTACTCTATCCATAGAATGGTACTCTCTCCAAGGAATGGTACTCTCTCTATGGACTGGTACTCTCTCCAAGGAATGGTACTCTATCCATGGAATGGTACCCTATCCATGGAATGGTACTCTCTCCAAGAAGTGGTACTCTATCCATGGAGTGGTACTCTTTCCATGGAGTGGTACTCTATACATGGAGTGGTACTCTCTCCAAGGATTGGTACGCTCTCCATGGAATGGTACTCTCTCCAAGGAATGGTACTCTATCCATAGACTGGTACTCTCTCCATTGAGTGTTACTCTAACCATCGAGTGGTACTCTATCCATGGGCTGGCGCTCTCTCCATTGACTGGTACTCTATCAACAAAGCAGTACTCTATTCCTAGTGCAGTGCTCCATCCATGAAGCAGTACTCCAGGCCTAAAGTGGTACTCAACCCATGGAGTGGTACTCAACCCTAGAGTGGTCCTCTATCCAGAGTGATAATATATTGATGGAGTACTACTCTATCCCTAGAGCAGTACTCTATCCCTAGAGCGGTACTCTATCCCTAGAGCGGTACTCTATCCATGGAGTGGTACACTATCCATGGAGTGTACTCAAATCTAGAGCTGTACTCTATCTTTGGAGTGGTACGCTGTCAACTGAGCGGACTCTATCCATAGAGCGGTACTCTAGCTCTGGAATCACGATCAACCCAAGAGCGTTACTCTATCCATGGAGTTGTACTCTATCAACAAAGCGGTACTCTATTCCCAGTGCTGTACTCTATCCATGGAGTTGTACTCAACCCTAGAGTAGTACTCTATTTCTAGAATGGTGCTCTATCCATGGAATGGTACACTACCCATGAAGTGGTACTCTATCCATGGAGTTGTACTCAACCCTAGAGTAGTACTCTATCCCTAGAATGGTGCTCTATCCATGGAATGGTACACTACCCATGAATTGGTACGCTATCCATGGAGTGTTCACAATCCTAGAGTGGTACTCTACCAACAGAGTGGTACTCTATCTCTAGTGCGGTACTCTATCCATAAAGCAGTTCTCTACCCATACAGTGCTACTCTCTCCACAGAGTGGTATTCTATCCATAGGATGGTACTCTTTCCATGGAATGGTATTCAACCCTAGAGTGACACTCTGTCCAGGGAGTGGTACTCAAACTTAGAGCAGTACTCTATCCCTGGAGCTGTTCTCAACCCTAGAGTAGTACTCTATCCATAGCCTTATACTCTTTCCATGGAGTGGTACTCGATCCAATGACTTACCTGTCTTCATGGACTTATACTCTCTCTATGGAGTGGTACTTTATCCACAGACCTATGCTCTATCCATGGAGTGGTTCTATATCCACAGACTATACTCTGTCCATAGATGTATACTCTCTCCATGAAGTGGTACTATATCCATTGATTGGCACTCTATCCATGAGTGGCACTATATCCATGGAGTGGTACTCTATCCATGGAGTGGTACTCTATCCATGGAGTGGTACTCTATCCATAGAGTGGTACTCTATCCATGGAGTGGTACTCTATCCATAGAGTGATACGCTATCCATGGAGCGGTACTCTATCCATGGAGTGGCACTCTGTCCATAAGTGGCACTATATCCATGGAGTGGTACTCTATCCATAGAGTGATACGCTATCCATAAAATGGCACTCTCTCCAAGGAATGGTACTCTCTCTATGGACTGGTACTCTCTCCAAGGAATGGTACTCTATCCATGGAATGGTACCCTATCCATGGAATTGTACTCTCTCCAAGGAGTGGCACTCTCTCCAATGAGTGGTACTCTATCCATGGAGTGGCACTCTATCCATGGAGTGGCACTCTGTCCATGAGTGGCACTATATCCATGGAGTGGTTCTCTGTCCATGGAATGGTACTCTATCCATGGACTTGTACTCTATCCATAGAGTGGTACTCTATCCATAGAATGGTACTCTCTCCAAGGAATGGTACTCTCTCTATGGACTGGTACTCTCTCCAAGGAATGGTACTCTATCCATGGAATGGTACCCTATCCATGGAATGGTACTCTCTCCAAGAAGTGGTACTCTATCCATGGAGTGGTACTCTTTCCATGGAGTGGTACTCTATACATGGAGTGGTACTCTCTCCAAGGATTGGTACTCTCTCCAAGGATTGGTACGCTCTCCATGGAATGGTACTCTCTCCAAGGAAGGGTACTCTATCCATAGACTGGTACTCTCTCCATTGAGTGTTACTCTAACCATCGAGTGGTACTCTATCCATGGACTGGTGCTCTCTCCATTGACTGGTACTCTATCAACAAAGCAGTACTCTATTCCTAGTGCAGTGCTCCATCCATGAAGCAGTACTCCAGGCCTAAAGTGGTACTCAACCCATGGAGTGGTACTCAACCCTAGAGTGGTCCTCTATCCAGAGTGATAATATATTGATGGAGTACTACTCTATCCCTAGAGCAGTACTCTATCCCTAGAGCGGTACTCTATCCCTAGAGCGGTACTCTATCCATGGAGTGGTACACTATCCATGGAGTGTACTCAAATCTAGAGCTGTACTCTATCTTTGGAGTGGTACGCTGTCAACTGAGCGGGACTCTATCCATAGAGCGGTACTCTAGCTCTGGAATCACGATCAACCCAAGAGCGTTACTCTATCCATGGAGTTGTACTCTATCAACAAAGCGGTACTCTATTCCCAGTGCTGTACTCTATCCATGGCGTTGTACTCAACCCTAGAGTAGTACTCTATCCCTAGAATGGTGCTCTATCCATGGAATGGTACACTACCCATGAAGTGGTACTCTATCCATGGAGTTGTACTCAACCCTAGAGTAGTACTCTATCCCTAGAATGGTGCTCTATCCATGGAATGGTACACTACCCATGAATTGGTACGCGATCCATGGAGTGTTCACAATCCTAGAGTGGTACTCTACCAACAGAGTGGTACTCTATCCCTAGTGCGGTACTCTATCCATAAAGCAGTTCTCTACCCATACAGTGCTACTCTCTCCACAGAGTGGTATTCTATCCATAGGATGGTACTCTTTCCATGGCATGGTATTCAACCCTAGAGTGACACTCTGTCCAGGGAGTGGTACTCAAACTCAGAGCAGTACTCTATCACTGGAGCTGTTCTCAACCCTACAGTAGTACTCTATCCATAGCCTTAAACTCTTTCCATGGAGTGGTACTCGATCCATGGACTTACCTGTCTTCATGGACTTATACTCTCTCTATGGAGTGGTACTTTATCCACAGACTTATGCTCTATCCATGGAGTGGTTCTATATCCACAGACTATACTCTGTCCATAGATGTATACTCTCTCCATGAAGTGGTACTATATCCATTGATTGGCACTCTATCCATGAGTGGCACTATATCCATGGAGTGGCACTCTATCCATGGAGTGGTACTCTATCCATAGAGTGGTACTCTATCCATAGAGTGGAACTCTATCCATGGAGTGGTACTCTATCCATAGAGTGATACGCTATCCATAAAATGGCACTCTCTCCAAGGAATGGTACTCTCTCTATGGACTGGTACTCTCTCCAAGGAATGGTACTCTATCCATGGAATGGTACCCTATCCATGGAATTGTACTCTCTCCAAGGAGTGGTACTCTCTCCAATGAGTGGTACTCTCTCCAGTGAGTGGTACTCTATCCATGGAGTGGCACTCTATCCATGGAGTGGCACTCTATCCATGGAGTGGCACTCTGTCCATGAGTGGCACTATATCCATGGAGTGGTTCTCTGTCCATGGAATGGTACTCTATCCATGGACTTGTACTCTATCCATAGAGTGGTACTCTATCCATAGAATGGTACTCTCTCCAAGGAATGGTACTCTCTCTATGGACTGGTACTCTATCCATGGAATGGTACCCTATCCATGGAACGGTACTCTCTCCAAGAAGTGGTACTCTATCCATGGAGTGGTACTCTTTCCATGGAGTGGTACTCTATACATGGAGTGGTACTCTCTCCAAGGATTGGTACTCTCTCCAAGGATTGGTACGCTCTCCATGGAATGGTACTCTCTCCAAGGAATGGTACTCTATCCATAGACTGGTACTCTCTCCATTGAGTGTTACTCTAACCATCGAGTGGTACTCTATCCATGGACTGGTGCTCTCTCCATTGACTGGTACTCTATCAACAAAGCAGTACTCTATTCCTAGTGCAGTGCTCCATCCATGAAGCAGTACTCCAGGCCTAAAGTGGTACTCAACCCATGGAGTGGTACTCAACCCTAGAGTGGTCCTCTATCCAGAGTGATAATATATTGATGGAGTACTACTCTATCCCTAGAGCAGTACTCTATCCCTAGAGCGGTACTCTATCCCTAGAGCGGTACTCTATCCATGGAGTGGTACACTATCCATGGAGTGTACTCAAATCTAGAGCTGTACTCTATCTTTGGAGTGGTACGCTGTCAACTGAGCGGGACTCTATCCATAGAGCGGTACTCTAGCTCTGGAATCACGATCAACCCAAGAGCGTTACTCTATCCATGGAGTTGTACTCTATCAACAAAGCGGTACTCTATTCCCAGTGCTGTACTCTATCCATGGAGTTGTACTCAACCCTAGAGTAGTACTCTATCCCTAGAATGGTGCTCTATCCATGGAATGGTACACTACCCATGAAGTGGTACTCTATCCATGGAGTTGTACTCAACCCTAGAGTAGTACTCTATCCCTAGAATGGTGCTCTATCCATGGAATGGTACACTACCCATGAATTGGTACGCTATCCATGGAGTGTTCACAATCCTAGAGTGGTACTCTACCAACAGAGTGGTACTCTATCCCTAGTGCGGTACTCTATCCATAAAGCAGTTCTCTACCCATACAGTGCTACTCTCTCCACAGAGTGGTATTCTATCCATAGGATGGTACTCTTTCCATGGAATGGTATTCAACCCTAGAGTGACACTCTGTCCAGGGAGTGGTACTCAAACTTAGAGCAGTACTCTATCCATAGCCTTATACTCTATCCATGGAGTGGTACTCGATCCATGGACTTACCTGTCTTCATGGACTTATACTCTCTCTATGGAGTGGTACTTTATCCACAGACTTATGCTCTATCCATGGAGTGGTTCTATATCCACAGACTATACTCTGTCCATAGATGTATACTCTCTCCATGAAGTGGTACTATATCCATTGATTGGCACTCTATCCATGAGTGGTACTTTCTCCATGGACTGGTGCTCTCTCCATGGACTAGTATTCTCTCCATGGACTGGTACTCTCTCCAAGGAGTGGTAGTCTATCCATGGACTGGTACATCTTCCAAGCAGTGGTACTTTCTCCATGGAGTGGTACTCTATCCATGGAGTGGTACTCTCTCCAAGGAATGGTACTCTCTCTAATGACTGGTACTCTCTCCAAGGAATGGTACTCTCTCCAAGGAATGGTACTCTATCCATGGAATGGTACACGATCCATGGAGTGGTACTCTCTCCATCGAGTGGTACTCTATCTATGGAATGGTTCTCTCTCCAAGGAATGGTACTCTCTCTAATGACTGGTACTCTCTCCAAGGAATGGTACTCCATCCATGGAATGGTACTCTATCCATGGAATGGTACACTATCCATGGAGTGGTACCAGGGCCGGACTGGCTACCGGGCAGTTGTGTGTGCTGCCGAGCTGGGGGCTGATTTCGTTGATAGGGACCTGCGTGTGAAAAACAAAATTTGTTTTGCTTTTTTTATTTCAATGCGCACGCAGGTCCCCATCAATGAAATAAGCCCCCACTACAGAGAAATTAGCCCCCAGCTCGGCAGCACACACAACTGCCCGGTAGCCAGTCCGGCCCTGAGTGGTACGCTCTCCATGGAGTGGTACTCTATCCATGGAATGGTACTCTATCCATGGAATGGTACTCTCCAAGGAATGGTACTCTCTCCAAGGAATGGTACTCTCTCCAAGGAATGGTACTCTATCCATGGAATGGTACACTATCCATGGAATGGTACACTATCCATGGAGTGGTACTCTCTCCATGGAGTGGTACTCTATCCATGGAATGGTTCTCTCTCCAAGGAATTGTACTCTCTCTAATGACTGGTACTCTCTCCAAGGAATGGTACTCTCTCCAAGGAATGGTACACTATCCATGGAGTGGTACTCTATCCATGGAATGGTACACTATCCATAGAGTGGTACTCTCTCCATGGAATGGTACACTATCCATGGAGTGGTACTCTCTATGGAGTGGTACTCTATCCATGGAATGGTTCTCTCTCCAAGGAATGGTACTCTCTCTAATGACTGGTACTCTCTCCAAGGAATGGTACTCTATCCATGGAATGGTACACTATCCATGGAGTGGTACTCAAATCAAATTTCAAAGCTTTATTCGACAGCATGTCATAAAAGCGATTATACATCCTAACACTACATTATAAATACTACAAAGTTGATCTAAAAACTCATTAAACCATTGTGCTGTCACTTTCCAAGATAAAAACAATTTATACAAAGTAATTATAAGCAATACAATAAGACATTGATCGAAAAGTTGAACATACGTAAAGTGGTGTCATAAAAGTCATTGGGTAGCATCTGGGAACTGCAGAAGCGGGTGCGTATAATCCAAGCCCACCCTAAAAATTTTGCAACGGCTATCGCCATACAAGGTGAGCAATCTGATTCAAGTAATCTTAACGCCTCAATGTACCTACGTGTACCCAAATTTAAACACACTGGTTTTATCCACTTGCGACGGGGATTTACATAAAGGGGACATACGAATAGCAGGTGCGAAATGTTCTCAGTTAAATCTTTACAATAGTGGCATTTGTCATCCTGGGTTGGTGACCATTTGTGAGTAAATGCCTTTAGAGGCAGGGTCCCGGTTCTAAATTGGAAATACAATTTTCTATCGAACGGCCTTTCGATAATGTCCCAATAAGGCTCACATGATGGAATGGGTTTGATATCAAGAAAACGACCAGTTAGGTTGGTATTAGATACGGAACCATAAGCAATCGACCAGACCATATCCCAGTACATTTTTTTCAAAGTTGCCTTTGATGGAAAGATTAAGGCATTGGGATTAATCCATAGATGATCTAGTTCCAGCTTAATTAACATACCCCTTAGTTCTTTAAGCCACAGAATGGAATGAAAGCGATCTGCCCTGATAATGTCCTTCAGGGCAGTGGCATAGTGAGCTAGTTCAGGGGTTGTCATGATCCGTCTCCAGTATAATAAAGGTCGTAGCCGAGCCAAATCCTCTATGTTCTTCCTGCCAAGATCATATGTTAATGGGACAGTTGGAGTACTTTGGGGAACCCCCACTAAGCGGCGTAGGAACCTATTCTCCGCCAATGTTAACTGTTGAGATTGGAGAATCCCCACAATTCCGAACCGTACAGGGAGGCACTTATCACCTTCATGTTATAAATTTCTAAGGCAGGGGGGATTGGTTTAGTCAGTGAAGCTTTATGCTTGAGTGCCACTACGCCCGCCAACTGATGGAATTTTAGGACAGCCATATCAATGTGATTTTTCCATCTCATATTATACTGAAGGGATATTCCTAAATACGTAAAGGCCTCAACCTGTTCTAAAGGAGTTCCATTATAATTAATGGTGCCTTTAAATGTTTTCCGCTGGTTCAGGCACATGAACTTGGTTTTGGAGGTGTTTATCTCAAGTCCACGTGTCTGACAGAACTCACCAAATGCATTAACTGCCTTCTGAAGCCCACTCGGAGTTCGAGAAACTATCAGCGTGTCGTCCTCAAACATGAGGACTGGCACGCGTGCTCCTGCTAGTACAGGAGCATCAGTGGGGGAGCGACTTAGGTAATCTACTATTCCATTGATGTATATAGAAAACAGTGTGGGTGCCAGGACACACCCCTGCCGGACACCACGTTCAACAGGGAAAGAGTCGGTCACCTCACCCTGGGCCCCCCACCTAATTCTTGCATAATTGTTCTCGTGCAAGCGGACAAGAAGTGTTAACATTTCCGGGCCCAGCCCAGCTTCAGCAAGTACACTCCAAAGTTTAGAACGAGGGACTAAATCAAAAGCTGATTTTATATCTACAAAAACAGCATAAAGGGTCCCATTGGTTAGGGCCACGTTCTTCCAGTAAAGAGCTATAAAATAGAAAACCTGATCAACTGAACTTGTACAGGGGCGAAAAACAGCTTGGTATGGGGACAAAATATCTTTTTCTTCTATCCATGATTGTAATTTATTTTGCACTAGTCGACCTATTAGTTTTTGTGCCGAGTCTATAAGACTGATAGGTCTATAATTACTGGGTAGTGATTTGTCTCCCTTTTTAAAAACCAGAATTATTTCGGCACCCTTCCATGAGGTCGGTATTGGTGCACCCCTGGCCACCGAATTAGCTAACCACACGAAATACTGACACCAAGACAATCGATCACTTAAAAACACATCAGCGGGTATGCCATCCATTCCTGGTGCTCTGCCCCCTGTCACACAGTCCAGCGCTATACTAACATCTTTTATGGTGAATAGCTGACATTGATAAAAAAACTGTAGGTGGTAGTGTGCACTCTTCTTCAACTAAATAACGAGCATATTGTGGTTTGAAGAAGTCTACCCACTGGTTTTTAGCAACATTATTTTGCGGGGGTTGTGCTATCCCTCCTCTGTCCCACTTAACTAGAGCCCAGAATTGCCTTTGGTCCTTTGATGCACAGGCATATTTCAGATCACGCCAGTGATCCTCGTCCCACTGTTTCTTGGCTTCTTTCTGGGCCTTCCTATATATATCCCTCGCTTTTCTCACACCTGAGAAGTTCCTGCTTCTAAGTTCACTACTAAGATTCTGGCGGGCTACTTTGCAGGACTGGTTATACCACCCCAACTTAAGAAAGTTTTTGTTCACCTTATCTAATTTTATGGCCTTCCTAAAGAACCCTTGGAGCTTAGTAAAAAATTTGCTGTGAGCCTCTAGCATGATTTTGGAAAAATGTTGTTTTTTACTGTGTGTGTTTATCTTGCCCACTTCTTCGACCACTACTTTTTTAAGTTCCTCCAGTCTCTCCGAGTTCTCAATCAATCTACCCCATTTTATATGGCGCAGATTGTTCGAGGCTACAATATCTAGGGTAACTTTGCCGCCCACTGGTTTTGGTTCTCTCAACCCCACTTTTGCTTGGATATCCATACAAAGAGGGTTATGGTCACTATTTTTTACAATCATATCAATCAGCCTATGCCATTCTCTGATATCCACCAGGAAGTAATCTATTCTACTTGAAAACCTACCATTATTAAATGTTTTCTCCCCCTGGCGATCTGATGGAGTACGTCCATTGAGTGCTCTAAGGCCTCTCGCTAGACATAGAGCCTTCAGTTGGATGGCCACTGTTGTCCATCTTTTAACTGCGGGTAATTCAAGTTGGGGGACGCCCCATTTGCTGTTCTCTTCAGCAACAAGAATTTGGACCTCTTGACCAAGTGGTTCGAAGGTAGTGTTAACATCTCCCCCCACAATGATAGACAACTGGGTTGGGAGCGCCTCAAGCTCGTGGTCAAGGGCAGTGATTACTTCAGATGTTTGGCCCCCCACCACTCCCCTAGCATAGATGTTGAAAATAGCCACCTCCTGGCCATTAGCCCATGTAATTTTAACCGACAAAATGTCATTTGATAGGGAACTTCGTTGCTGGATACTACAACATAATGATTGGCGAATCCAGATTATCAAGCCCCCTGATGGGCGACCTTTAGGGTTTTTTGTGGCTAGTACCTGGAATTTAAGGAACCCAGAACGATGTACTGGGATCAATGACCACGTTTCCTGAAACAGGATGATGTCGAATTGGTCGACGAAATTGCACCATTCTGGGGAAGTTAACTTGTTAACAATTCCGGCAAGGTTCCAAGAAAGAAAGGACAACCCAGTCTCAGCTCCTGGGCAGCAAGAAGGTTCCTTAATTGTTAGCATTCCTTGGGATTCAACCTCCAATCCCGATTCAGGTTCTTTATTAATAGATGAATAGCCTGTTGATTCTAGTGGAA
Source organism: Lissotriton helveticus (assembly GCF_964261635.1). Classification (NCBI taxonomy): domain Eukaryota; kingdom Metazoa; phylum Chordata; class Amphibia; order Caudata; family Salamandridae; genus Lissotriton; species Lissotriton helveticus. The sequence continues at coordinate 797,450,461 of NC_136073.1, read as the reverse complement.
GTACCTCTAACCCAGGAGTAGTACATGTCTCTAGCGAATTGTAGCAGATCTGCTGTTCGGGATCTTTACTCTCTATTCTCTTCCCTGTAGGATTAGATTCACCCCCCCTTTTTACTTGGGTCGTAGACATTACATTGTTAAGAGTAGTCCCCTCAATTATGGGAGCACACGTTCTAACAGGCTCAGCTAATTCTTTGAGCACAACACTATCAGCCCTTCCAAGTCAATCACATTCGTTCAAGTCTGACAGTGCCGCAAACCTATTTTCAAGGCTAATTCCCCATTCACTGGCTTGGACACCCCTACCCCACCCATTTGGCACCGAATTCCACTTTGTCCTTAATATGCTGGGATTCACTATGCTACCTCTGGAATAGAAAAAATCAAGTGTTAGTGGGATTATATCAGTGCTCCTACGTTGTGGGGGGAATATATTTAACAGGACACTAGGAAGAACATCTGGGCCTGAAAAATTCGGAACTGCACAATCTCCTCCACATTTTTTCGGGCTATTCCCTATCCAGGCTACCCTTCTTGCCATGTTGACTTCCCCAGCTAGCTGCTGTTTACCCCAAGGAGATATCAACATATTATTCGTTAGCCAATGCACCGCTTTACTGATCAAAGAAGATGTAGATTCCACCTGGCCTGGCTTCAAGGGGGGAACATTGGCCAGGACCAGAACAAGGGGAGAAGCCTCTACAATGAGTTGGACAGAGCCTTTCTCAGGCCGCGATGCGGTGGGTATTAATGGTGGGTCTTCTTTTGCCATTACCTGGGCACCTTTATCTACTGTGGGCTGAATGGGGGGGGGGGATTCAATACCACTTTCTCCCCACCCCCCTCCATACTCCCAGAGAGCTCCTTGTTAATTTCCACTCTACTTGAAACTATATTTGATATGTTACCCACCTCCTCCACTGTCTTGTTTAGAAGTCCTCCTAATCCGTTTACCTCTACTGTTAGCTGGTCAATTTTAGCTAGCAGTGGTTTAATGATACACTTGATTTTAGATTCGAACATATTCACTAGTTTCTTCAGTTGCTCATCTTCCATGATCACCTTCCCACCATCCACCCCATTTACTTCATTTGTAACCATGTTTTTTGGTGGTGAAGCTATCCTTTTTCTACCCGAACGTGACCTGCCACGCTTAGTCTGGCCTTTTCTACACGCTCTAACCACTCTAGTTACAGGCACAGGGGGCGGGGAATTTTCTTCTATCATGTTTGGCAGATCTTCTGAATCATTTTCTAGGTCAACAATGGGAGGTATACTTTGTTCCGAGATATCATGTGTAGGATAATCAGTAACTAGAGCATCGCTACTGTTAGCCTGTACCGGAAGTTCTACTTGAGAAGATTCGAGCAGGGAACTCTGTGTGGTGATGGGGGAGGAGCTCAACCCCAGTGACATCCTTCTATTGCTGTTAATTTGACTCACAACCTGCACTAAGTAATTGTCCATAGTATTAGATACTGAGGGAGTCTTTTGCTTTGACATAGTGCGCACAGGTAGCTAATAACACACTTACACTCAGTAACCCTGTACTTAGGCAATAAAACAAACAATAAATAACGGTTTCAGGTGAAACAAAAGCACAGGTAGTCCACAATATAGATGAAAAAAGAAAAAAAAAGATAAGTCTCACTGGTTATATACCACAGGTGTCCCTCGGCAGCGACGGACAAAGGTCCTGGCCCAGCCACGGCCAGTCCCGGACTGTCACAGACTGTCCGCCCTTAGTCCAGGCTTCGTCCCGGTGCGCGTCCCGCGTGCGCGGGGGAGGGAGGGATTAAGTAGGAAGAGGCGGGGGCGGGGAAGAGGCTCCAGCTGCGGCGATTGCCTGGCCGCTCAGAATGCTGGGCCTCGCAGTCCTGGCCCCTGTCCTCTCTGAACAACAGTACTCTCAGCCTCTGGTAAGGGCAAGTGGCAGGGCTCCAACGAAGGCAGGTCACGAAACTCCTTTGATGAGCTGGCAGAGCTCCCACGAATGCAGGTCAAGAGAGAGGGATTCCAACCTTTGCTACGGCTTGCGAGCGGCTCCCGCGGAGCGGGGGCCGCGAGCCGTTTTCAAGCACTGCAGAGAGGCGGGGCGGGGAAGAGGCTCCAGCTGCGGCGATTGCCTGGCCGCTCAGAATGCTGGGCCTCGCAGTCCTGGCCCCTGTCCTCTCTGAACAACAGTACTCTCAGCCTCTGGTAAGGGCAAGTGGCAGGGCTCCAACGAAGGCAGGTCACGAAACTCCTTTGATGAGCTGGCAGAGCTCCCACGAATGCAGGTCAAGAGAGAGGGATTCCAACCTTTACTACGGCTTGCGAGCGGCTCCCGCGGAGCGGGGGCCGCGAGCCGTTTTCAAGCACTGCAGAGAGGCGGGGCGGGGAAGAGGCTCCAGCTGCGGCGATTGCCTGGCCGCTCAGAATGCTGGGCCTCGCAGTCCTGGCCCCTGTCCCAGGCGCGGTGCGTCCATTGGGGCGTAGGGGCGAAGCCCCACTAAGCCCCATGGACCCACCACGTCGTCACTAGAAGCCAAACACAATTATTTTAAAAAATCGCGCTATCTGCCGGCCGGGAAACCGGGAGACACCCGACCTTCCCGGAGTGCGCAAGGGGGGGGGGAGGGAGGATCGGGCAGCTGCGCAAGTGTATTTTTGGGCACAAACATGCCCGCGCATGCGCAGATCGTTTTCTTGTGAATTCCCCCTTAGAGAGAGGACCAGGGGGCGGGCCGCAGCCCCGGGGTTACACAGGGCGACTGGGCGAGGAGTCATGGTGCCCCCCCCAGCCTGGTCACTACATAGCCCGGTTACATAACCCCTGACGGATAGCACGGCCGACTTTGGTCCTGGGAAACCAGGTTCGAGCCTCTTATCGAACCATAAAAATGTATACATGACTTACTTTGGAGTTAAATAAAAAGATATTTTAAAAAACAAATAAAAATGATGTTCCGACTAAGGTGTTAAATTGGTGTCGAATAAATATATGTTTTTAAAAACAATTAATATTAATCATGTATCATTGGTGCTGGAGTACAAGGTTCGAGACTGGTATTAAACACTGACAAGCTGTGTGCAAGTTATATGGTCATAAAAATACATGAATGATGGATGCAGGATGGGTGGATGCATGAATGGATGCAGGATGAATGATGGGTGGATGAATGGATGGGTGGATGCATGAATGAATGATGGATGCAGGAAGGATGCAGGATGGGTGGATGGGTAGATGAATGAATGATGGATGCAGGATGGATACAGGGTGGATGGATGGGTGCATTAATGAATTATGGATGCAGGATGGGTGGATGGATGGATGATGGATGAATGATGGGTGGATAAATGGATGGGTGGATGCATGAATGAATGATGGATGCAGGATGGATGCAGGATGGGTGGATGAATGAATGATGGATGCAGGATGGATGCAGGGTGGATGGATGGGTGCATGAATGAATGATGGATGGATGGATGGGTGGATGCAGGAATGGATGCAGGATGGATGATGGATGGGTGGATGGATGGGTGGATGGATGGATGGGTGGATGGATGGGTGGATGAATGAATGATGGATGCTGGATGGGTGGATGGATGGGTGGATGAATGAATGATGGATGCAGGATGGATGGGTGGATGGATGGATTGGTGCATGAATGAATGATGGATGCAGGATGGATGGATGGATGGATGGATGGATGGGTGGATGCATGAATGGATGCAGGAATGGATGATGGATGGGTGGATGGATGGGTGGGTGGATGGATGGATGCATGAATGAATGATGGATGGATGCTGGATGGGTGGATGGATGGATGTATGGGTGGATGAATGAATGATGGATGGGTGGATGGATGGATGGATGGGTGCATGAATGAATGATGGATGTAGGATGGGTGGATGGATGGGTGGACACATGAATGGATGCAGGATGGATGATGGATGGGTGGATGGATGGGTGGATGGGTGGGTGGGTGGATGGGTGGGTGGATGGATGGATGCATGAATGAATGATGGATGGATGGATGCAGGATGGATGGGTGGGTGGATGCATGAATGAATGATGGATGCAGGATGGATGGGTGGATGGATGGATGCATGAATGAATGATGGATGCAGGATGGATGGATGGGTGAATGCATGAATGAATGATGGATGCTGGATGGATGGGTGGATGCATGAATGAATGATGGATGCAGGATGGATGCAGAATTGGTGGATGGGTGGGTGGGTGGATGGATGGATGGGTGGATGCATGAATGATGTATGGATGGATGCAAGGTGGTTCGGGCTCGCTCGCTGCGCTCGCTCGCTGCGGTGCAATATGCAAATTAGTTTACGCCTCACCACTTTCAAATGTCACCAGCCGCCCCTGGCAGGCGCGGTGCGTCCATTGGGGCGTAGGGGCGAAGCCCCACTAAGCCCCATGGACCCACCACGTCGTCACTAGAAGCCAAACACAATTATTTTAAAAAATCGCGCTATCTGCCGGCCGGGAAACCGGGAGACACCCGACCTTCCCGGAGTGCGCAAGGGGGGGGGGGAGGGAGGATCGGGCTGCTGCAGCTGCGCAAGTGTATTTTTGGGCACAAACATGCCCGCGCATGCGCAGATCGTTTTCTTGTGAATTCCCCCTTAGAGAGAGGACCAGGGGGCGGGCCGCAGCCCCCGGGGTTACACAGGGCGACTGGGCGAGGAGTCATGGTGCCCCCCCAGCCAATCCTGGCGCAGGATTGGCTGGTCACTACATAGCCCGGTTACATAACCCCTGACGGATAGCACGGCCGACTTTGGTCCTGGGAAACCAGGTTCGAGCCTCTTATCGAACCATAAAAATGTATACATGACTTACTTTGGAGTTAAATAAATAGATATTTTAAAAAACAAATAAAAATGATGTTCCGACTAAGGTGTGAAATTGGTGTCGAATAAATACATGTTTTTAAAAACAATTAATATTAATCATGTATCATTGGTGCTGGAGTACAAGGTTCGAGACTGGTATTAAACACTGACAAGCTGTGTGCAAGTTATATGGTCATAAAAATACATGAATGATGGATGCAGGATGGGTGGATGCATGAATGGATGCAGGATGAATGATGGGTGGATGAATGGATGGGTGGATGCATGAATGAATGATGGATGCAGGATGGGTGGATGGGTAGATGAATGAATGATGGATGCAGGATGGATGCAGGGTGGATGGATGGGTGCATGAATAAATTATGGATGCAGGATGGGTGGATGGATGGATGATGGATGAATGATGGGTGGATGAATGGATGGGTGGATGCATGAATGAATGATGGATGCAGGATGGATGCAGGATGGGTGGATGAATGAATGATGGATACAGGATGGATGCAGGGTGGATGGATGGGTGCATGAATGAATGATGGATGGATGGATGGATGGGTGGATGCAGGAATGGATGCAGGATGGATGATGGATGGGTGGATGGGTGGATGGATGGATGGGTGGATGGATGGGTGGATGAATGAATGATGGATGCTGGATGGGTGGATGGATGGGTGGATGAATGAATGAATGATGGATGCAGGGTGGATGGATGGATGGGTGCATGAATGAATGATGGATGCAGGATGGATGGATGGATGGATGGGTGGATGCATGAATGGATGCAGGAATGGATGATGGATGGGTGGATGGATGGGTGGGTGGATGGATGGATGCATGAATGAATGATGGATGGATGCTGGATGGGTGGATGGATGGATGGATGGATGGGTGGATGAATGAATGATGGATGCAGGATGGATGGGTGGATGGATGGGTGCATGAATGAATGATGGATGTAGGATGGGTGGATGGATGGGTGGACACATGAATGGATGCAGGATGGATGATGGATGGGTGGATGGATGGGTGGATGGATGGATGCATGAATGAATGATGGATGGATGGATGCAGGATGGATGGGTGGATGGATGGATGGGTGGATGCATGAATGAATGATGGATGCAGGATGGATGGGTGGATGGATGGATGCATGAATGAATGATGGATGCAGGATGGATGGATGGGTGAATGCATGAATAAATGATGGATGCTGGATGGATGGGTGGATGCATGAATGAATGATGGATGCAGGATGGATGCAGAATTGGTGGATGGATGGGTGGGTGGGTGGATGGATGGATGGATGGGTGGATGCATGAATGATGTATGGATGGATGCAAGGTGGTTCGGGCTCGCTGCGCTCGCTGCGGTGCAATATGCAAATTAGTTTACGCCGCACCACTTTCAAATGTCACCAGCCGCCCCTGCCCTGTCCTCTCTGAACAACAGTACTCTCAGCCTCTGGTAAGGGCAAGTGGCAGGGCTCCAACGAAGGCAGGTCACGAAACTCCTTTGATGAGCTGGCAGAGCTCCCACGAATGCAGGTCAAGAGAGAGGGATTCCAACCTTTACTACGGCTTGCGAGCGGCACCCCTAGAATCAACATCAAGCTGCAATTTCTTTAGGTCTCACCTACGGACAGCTCTTAGCTATCTGTTTGTGAAATACCTCCTGTGGAACAGTGGGGTTTGAGCCCACTCATTGTTTACCATTGGTTGGATTTATTGTAGCTCTCATTTGCTTGCATCCTCTATCCATGGAGGAGTACTCTATCCATGGAGCGGTACTCTATCCATGGAGTGGTACTCTATCCATGGAGTGGTACTCTATCCATGGAGCGGTACTCTATCCATGGAGCGGTACTCTATCCATGGAGTGGTACTCTATCCATGGAGGGGTACTCTATCCATGGAGGGGTACTCTATCCATGGAGGGGTACTCTATCCATGGAGTGGTACTCTATCCATGGAGTGGTACTCTATCCATGGAGTGGTACTCTATCCATGGAGTGGTTCTCTATCCATGGAGTGGTACTCTATCCATGGAGCGGTACTCTATCCATGGAGTGGTACTCTATCCATGGAGTGGTACTCTATCCATGGAGTGGTACTCTATCCATGGAGCGGTACTCTATCCATGGAGTGGTACTCTATCCATGGAGCGGTACTCTATCCATGGAGTGGTACTCTATCCATGGAGTGGTACTCTATCCATGGAGTGGTACTCTATCCATGGAACTCTATCCATGGAGTGGTACTCTATCCATGGAGTGGTACTCTATCCATGGAGCGGTACTCTATCCATGGAGCGGTACTCTATCCATGGAGCGGTACTCTATCCATGGAGCGGTACTCTATCCATGGAGTGGTACTCTATCCATGGAGCGGTACTCTATCCATGGAGTGGTACTCTATCCATGGAGTGGTACTCTATCCATGGAGTGGTACTCTATCCATGGAGTGGTACTCTATCCATGGAGTGGTACTCTATCCATGGAGCGGTACTCTATCCATGGAGTGGTACTCTATCCATGGAGTTGTATTCAACCCTAGAGTAGTACTCTATCCATAGCCTCATACTCTATCCATGGATTGTTACCCAATCCATGCACTTATACTGTCTTCATGGACTTGTACTCTCTCTATGGAGTGATACTATATCCATAGACTATACTCTGTCCATAGAAATATTATCTCTCCATGGAGTGGTACTCTCCATTGGCTGGTACTCTATCCAAGGAGAGGGAAACTATACTCGGTGAATAGGCTCAGGCTGAATCCAGGATCCGTCATAGATATAAGATGCAACTGTGGCGGTCCAGGCTAAATGAAAGGCAGGAGTGGTATTACACCCACATTGCAGCTGCACACTCAATACAGGATAAAACATACATGTACTCTGGGGCAGTGGCGGAAAAGGTAATGCATGTAACACACTTTCACTGTACATATGATACATGTAAAGTGAACGTGTGATATTACACTCCCTGTACTCTCCCAGTGCGATGTGCCACGAGGAGAGCCTCAAGGCGGGAAATCAGGACTGATGGTGACGTCACTTGAAGCTATTCTCGTGAGCAGTCTCAAGGCGCTTCCTGTGTTTATCGTAAATAAAGGGAAGAGTCTAGGAATGCGCAGCCTCTCAACCGGGCACTGATGCCCAACTTCAAAGGGCTGAATCAGACGAGACAAAGAAGATTAAAAGAAATGAGAACATCTCAGAGTCTGTCTGGCTCGGAATCACCGCCTGAATCCAAGGAAACGAAAATGTGTGTGAAGTGTCAGCCCTTCAATATGTGTGTGGAGTCACTCCTGGAGGTCAGTCCTTCAATATGTCTGTGTGGAGTCACTCCTGGAGGTCAGCCCTTCAATATGTGTGTGTGGAGTCAATCCTGGAGGTCAGCCCTTCAATATGTGTGTGTGTGTAGTCACTCCTGGAGGTCAGCCCTTCAATATGTGTGTGTGGAGTCACTCCTGGAGGTCAGTCCTTCAATATGTGTGTGTAGTCACTCCTGGAGGTCAGCCCTTCAATATGTGTGTGTGGAGTCACTCCTGGAGGTCAGTCCTTCAATATGTGTGTGTAGAGTCACTGCTTGGAGGTCAGTCCTTCAATGTGTGTGTGGAGTCACTCTTGGATGTCTGTCCTTCAATATGTGTGTGGAGTCACTCCTGGAGGCCAGTCCTTCAATGTGTGTGTGTGTGGAGTCACTCCTGGAGGTCAGTCCTTCATTATGTGTGTGGAGTCACTCCTGGAGGTCAGTCCTTCAATATGTGTGTGTAGAGTCACTGCTTGGAGGTCAGTCCTTCAATGTGTGTGTGTGGAGTCACTCCTGGAGGTCAGTCCTTCATTATGTGTGTGGAGTCACTCCTGGAGGTCAGTCCTTCAATATGTGTGTGTGGAGTCACTCCTGGAGGTCAGCCCTTCAATAGGTGTGTGTGGAGTCACTCCTGGAGGTCTGTCCTTCAATATGTGTGTGTAGAGTCACTGCCTGGAGGTCAGTCCTTCAACATGTGTGTGTGGAGTCACTCCTGGAGGTCAGTCCTTCAATGTGTGTGTGTGGAGTCACTCCTGGAGGTCAGTCCTTCAATGTGTGTGTGTGGAGTCACTCCTGGAGGTCAGTCCTTCAATGTGTGTGAGTGGAGTCACTCCCGGAGATCAGTCTTTCAATATGTGTGTGGAGTCACTCCTTAAGGTCAGTCCTTCAATGTGTGTGTGGAGTCACTCCTGGAGGTCTGTCATTCAATATGTGTGTGGAGTCACTCCTGGAGGCCAGTCCTTCAATGTGTGTGTGTGGAGTCACTCCTGGAGGTCAGTCCTTCATTACGTGTGTGGAGTCACTCCTGGAGGTCAGTCCTTCATTATGTAGGTGGAGTCACTCCTGGAGGTCAGTCCTTCGATGTATGTGTGTATGGAGTCACTCCTGGAGGTCAGTCCTTCAGTGTGTGTGTGTGTGGAGTCACTCCTGGAGGTCAGCCTTTCTATATGAGTGTGTGGAGTCACTCCTGGAGGTCAGTCCTTCAATATGTGTGTTTGGAGTCACTCCTGGAGGTCAGTCCTTCAATGTGTGTGTGGAGTCACTCATGGAGGTCAGTCCTTCAATGTTTGTGTGTGGAGTCACTCCTGGAGGATAGTCCTTCAATGTGTGTGTGTGTGTGTGGAGTCACTCCTGGAGGTCAGTCCTTCAATATGTGTGTGTGGAGTCACTCCTGGAGGTCAGTCCTTCAATGTGTGTGCGTGGAGTCACTCCCGGAGATCAGTCTTTCAATATGTGTGTGGCGTCACTCCTGAAGGTCAGTCCTTCAATGTGTGTGTGTGTGGAGTCACTCCTGGAGGTCAGTCCTTCAATGTGTGTGTGTGTGTGTGAAGTCATTCCTGGAGGTCAGTCCTTCAATATGTGTGTGGAGTCACTCCTGGAGGTCAGTCCTTCAATGTGTGTGTGTGGAGTCACTCCTGGAGGTCAGTCCTTCAATGTGTGTATGTGGAGTCACTCCTGGAGGTCAGTCCTTCAATATGTGTGTGGAGTCCCTCCTGGAGGTCAGTCCTTCAATATGTGTGTGTGGAGTCACTCCTGGAGGTCATTCCTTTAATGTGTGTGCGTGGAGTCACTCCTGGAGGTCAGTCCTTCAATATGTGTGCGTGGAGTCACTCCTGGAGGTCAGGCCTTCAATGTGTGTGTGTGGAGTTACTCCCGGAGATGAGTATTTCAATATGTGTGTGGAGTCACTCCTGAAGGTCAGTCTTTCAATGTGTGTGTGGAGTCACTCCTGGAGGTCAGTCCTTCAACGTGTGTGTGTGTGTGTGTGTGTGTGTTTGTCTGGAGTCACTCCTGGAGGTCAGTCCTTCAATATGGGTGTGTGGAGTCACTCCTGGAGGCCAGTCCTTCAATATGTGTGTGGAGTCACTCCTGGAGGTCAGTCCTTCAATGTGTGTGTATGGAGTCACTCCTGGAGGTCAGTCCTTCAACGTGTGTGTGTGTGTGTGTGGAGTCACTCCTGGAGGCCAGTCCTTCAATATGTGTGTGGAGTCACTCCTGGAGGTCAGTCCTTCAATGTGTGTGTATGGAGTCACTCCTGGAGGTCAGTCCTTCAACGTGTGTGTGTGTGTGTGTGGAGTCACTCATAGAGGTCAGTCCTTCAATATGTGTGTGGAGTCACTTCCGTAGGTCAGTCTTTCAATATGTGTGTGGAGTCACTCCTGGAGGCCAGTCCTTCAATATGTGTGTGTAGAGTCACTGCATGGAGATCAGTCCTTCAATATGTGTGTGTAGAGTCACTGCTTGGAGATCAGTCCTTCAATATGTGTGTGTAGAGTCACTGCATGGAGATTGAGGTTCCGTGAATTCTGAACCCGTTTCATAAAGGTCATGGTTTTGTTACGAATTTGATATTAGCGAACCGTAACTAGTTAGTGCGGCAAGTACGAGTGTTTTCGTCATGTTAGACCGATGGATTCACTACGTATTTAGGGATTTCGTTCTGAACCCTTGGGTTCCATTTTGTGTATGGCAGCCATTTTGTGGTTGCCCTCACATAGGCTGATGACTGTGGCTGAACTAGTCTTTTAAGGACATGTACACCTTAGCTCGAGTTCGTGCTGACTCCTGTTTGACCTGAGTGAACTGACCCTGCTGCCTGAAGCTGACCTTGTTAAACCAGTTCCTGCCCTTTAGCTGATCAAGATTAAGGATCAGAGCACAGGACATCATAAAGTTTTACTGCACACAAACATGCCTTATCCTACTTCTATCTGTTTCTGTTTCTTCTTTTATGGTATATTTACGATATGGGTTGTGGTCCTTTTTATTATGGGTTTGTCCGGCTTGTCTAAAGAAGAATGTTGGGTTTGTTCAATGATTGATTATGGGCCGGACAACTGTAAAATGGGTTTGTCGTCATGCAATACTTTTGTTGTGGAAACATGTGATTGGTTAAACTGTAAACAAGGAATGTTTGCCTGAAGCATAATGTTTGGCATAAAAAGGGATGACTTGCTTTGTAAAGTGAGCAGTCTCTTGAGAACTCATACCGTGATGATTTCTAGGACTTCTGTTACTGGCTGCAGCCAATAAATTTGATCTTCGATGCAACTCAGAAGTACCCCGTGTCTCTGTATTCTAAGACAGGTGAACCCGAAGACTTTGGGCGTGCCCCTGGCGCCGCTGGGTTCTAAAACCCGGTTCTTCAAGATCAGTCCTTCAATATGTTTATAGAGACACTGCATGGAGGACAGTCCTTCAATATGTGTGTGGAGTCCATCCTGGAGGTCAGTCCTTCAATGTGTGTGTGTGCGGAGTCACTCCTGGAGGTGTGCCCTTCAATATGTGTGTGTGGAGTCACTCCTGGAGGTCAGTCCTTCAATGTGTGTTTGTGTGGAGTCACTACTGGAGATCAATCTTTCAATATGTGTGTGGAGTCACTCCTGAAGGTCAGTCCTTCAATTTGTGTGTGTGTGGAGTCACTCCTGGAGGTCAGTCCTTCAATGTGTGTGTTTGGAGTCACGCCTGGAGGTCAGTCCTTCAATGTGTGTGTGTGGAGTCACTCCTGGAGGTCAGTCCTTCAATGTGTATGTGTTGAGGCACTCCTGGAGGTCAGTCCTTCAATGTGTGTGTGTGTGTGGAGTCACTCCTGGAGGTCAGTCCTTCAATATGTGTGTGTTGAGTCACTCCTGGAGGTCAGTCCTTCAATGTGTGTGTGTGGAGTCACTCCTGTTGGTCAGTCCTTCAATGTGTGTGTGTGTGGAGTCACTCCTGGAGGTTAGTCCTTCAATATATGTGTGGAGTCACTCCTGAAGGTCAGTCCTTCAATGTGTGTGTGGAGTCACTCCTGGAGGTCAGTCCTTCAATGTGTGTGTGTGTGTGGAGTCACTCCTGGAGGTCAGTCCTTCAATGTGTGTGTGTGGAGTCACTCCCGGAGATCAGTCTTTCAATATGTGTGTGGAGTCACTCCTGAAGGTCAGTCCTTCAATGTGTGTGTGGAGTCACTCCTGGATGGCAGTCCTTTAATGTGTGTGTGTGGAGTCACTCCTGGAGGTCAGTCCTTCAATGTGTGTGTGGAGTCACTCCTGGAGGTCAGTCCTTTCATATGTGTAGTCACTGCCCGGAGATCAGTCTTTCAATATGTGTGTGTGCATGTGTGTGTGTAGTCACTGCCCGGAGATCAGTCTTTCAATGTGTGTGTGTGCATGTGTGTGTGTGGGTGTGCGGAGTCACTCCTGGAGGTCAGCCCTTCAATATGTGTGTGTGGAGTCACTCCTGGAGGTCAGTCCTTCAATATGTGTGTGTGGAGTCACTCCTGGAGGTCAGTCCTTCAATGTGTGTGTGTGGAGTCACTCCTGTAGGTCAGTCCTTCAATGTGTGTGTGTGTGGAGTCACTCCTGGAGGTCAGTCCTTCAATATGTGTGTGTGGAGTCACTCCCGGAGATCAGTCTTTCAATATGTGTGTGTGCATGTGTGTGTGTAGTCACTGCCAGGAGATCAGTCTTTCAATGTGTGTGTGTGTGCATGTGTGTGTGTGTGGGTGTGTGGAGTCACCGCTTGGAGGTCAGTCCTTCAATGTGTGTGCAGAGCCATTCTATGGAGAGCAGTCTTTTAATTGTGTGTGTGCATGTGTGTGTGTGTGTGGGTGTGTGGAGTCACTGCTTGGAGGTCAGTCCTTCAATGTGTGTGCGGAGCCATTCTATGCAGAGCAGTCTTTCAATATGTGTGTGTGCATGTGTGGAGTCACTGCATGGAGATCAGTCTTTCAATATGTGTGTGTAGAATCACTGCCCAGAGATCAGGCTTTCATTATATATATATATGTGTGTGTGTGTGTGTGTGTGTGTGTGTGTGTATGTGGAGCCACTGCATGGAGATCAGTCCTTCAATATATGTGTGTAGAGTCACTGCCTCATGGGTAGTCCTTTAATATGTGTGTGTAGAGTCACTGCCCAGAGATCAGTCTTTCAATATATATATTTGTGTGTGTGTGTGTATGTGGAGCCACTGCATGGAGATCAGTCCTTCAATATATGTGTGTAGAGTCACTGCCCAGAGATCAGTCTTTCAATATGTGTGTGAATGTGTGTGTGTGTGTGTGTGTGTGTGTGTGTGTGTGTGTTTCGAGTCACTGTATGGAGATCAGTCCCTCAATATGTGTGTGGAGTCACTGCATGGAGGCCAGTCCTTCAATATGTTTATAGAGACACTGCATGGAGGTCAGTCCTTCAATATGTGTGTGTAGAGTCACTGCCTAGAGGTCAGTCCTTCAATATGTGTGTGTAGAATCACTGCCTAGAGGTCAGTCCTTCAATATGTGTGTGTAGAGTCACTGCATGGAGATCAGTCCTTCAATATGTTTATAGAGACACTGCATGGAGGTCAGTCCTTCAATATGTGTGTGTAGAGTCACTGCCTAGAGGTCAGTCCTTCAATATGTGTGTGTAGAATCACTGCCTAGAGGTCAGTCCTTCAATATGTGTGTGTAGAGTCACTGCATGGAGATCAGTCCTTCAATATGTTTATAGAGACACTGCATGGAGGTCAGTCCTTAAATATGTGTGTGTAGAGTCACTGCCTAGAGGTCAGTCCTTCAATATGTGTGTGTAGAGTCATTGCCTGGAAGTCAGTCTTTGAATATGAGTCTGTAGTCACCGCTTGGAGGCTAGCCTTGAATATGTGCGCGAAGTCACTACCTACAGGCTTGCCCTTGCAGATGTGTGCTGAGTCACTGCCAAAGGCTAACCCTTGCAGATGTGTGCAGAGTCACTGCCTAAAGGCTAGCCCTTGCAGATGTGTGCGGAGTCACTGCTTAGAGGCTAGCCCATGCAGATGTGTGCGGCGTCACTGCCTAAAGGCTAGCCCTTGCAGATGTGTGTCGAGTCACTGCCTTGAGGTTAGCCCTTACAGATGTGTGTGGAGTCACTACCTAGAGGCTAGCCCTTGCAGATGTGTGTGAAGTACCTGCCCAGATCTTAGTGCTTTAATGTGTGTGTGTGTGTAGTCACCGCCTGGAGGCTAGCCTTGAATATGTGTGCGAAGTCATTGCCTTGAGGTAAGCCCTTGCAGATGTGTGTGGAGTCACGATCTAGAGGCTAGCCCTTGCAGATGTGTTTGGCGTCACTGCCTATAGGCTAGCCCTTGCAGATGTGTTTGGCGTCACTGCCTATAGGCTAGCGCTAGCCCTTGCAGATTTGTGCGGACTCACTGCCTAGAGGCTAGCCCTTACAGATGTGTGTGGAGTCACTACCTAGAGGTCAGTCCTTCAATATGTGTGTGTAGAGTCATTGCCTGGAAGTCAGTCTTTGAATATGAGTCTGTAGTCACCGCTTGGAGGCTAGCCTTGAATATGTGTGCGAAGTCACTACCTACAGGCTTGCCCTTGCAGATGTGTGCTGAGTCACTGCCAAAGGCTAACCCTTGCAGATGTGTGCAGAGTCACTGCCTAAAGGCTAGCCCTTGCAGATGTGTGCGGAGTCACTGCTTAGAGGCTAGCCCTTGCAGATGTGTGCGGCGTCACTGCCTAAAGGCTAGCCCTTGCAGATGTGTGTCGAATCACTGCCTTGAGGTTAGCCCTTACAGATGTGTGTGGAGTCACTACCTAGAGGCTAGCCCTTGCAGATGTGTGTGAAGTACCTGCCCAGATCTTAGTGCTTTAATGTGTGTGTGTGTGTAGTCACCGCCTGGAGGCTAGCCTTGAATATGTGTGCGAAGTCACTGCCTTGAGGTAAGCCCTTGCAGATGTGTGTGGAGTCACGATCTAGAGGCTAGCCCTTGCAGATGTGTTTGGCGTCACTGCCTATAGGCTAGCCCTTGCAGATGTGTTTGGCGTCACTGCCTATAGGCTAGCGCTAGCCCTTGCAGATTTGTGCGGACTCACTGCCTAGAGGCTAGCCCTTACAGATGTGTGTGGAGTCACTACCTAGAGGCTAGCCCTGGCAGATGTGTTTGGCGTCACTGCCTATAGGCTAGCCCTTTCAGATGTGTGCGGACTCACTGCCTAGAGGCTAGCCCTTACAGATGTGTTTGGAGTCCCTGCCCAGAAGTTAGCCCTTTAATGTGTGTGTGAAGTGACTTCCTAGAGGCTAGCTGTTGAATATGTGGAATAGCTTTATGGTGGCCAGTCCTTTAAAATGTTTGTGGAGTCACTGCTTTGCGGCTAGTTCTTGAGTATGGAAGTGGAGTCACTGACTGGAGGCTAGCCATTGAATATGTGTTGAGTCGCTGTCGGAAGGATAGCCTTTCAGTATGTGTGTGGAGTCACTGCATGGAGGCGAGCCCTTCACTGCATAGCGTCACTGCCTGGAGCCTAGCCGTTCAATACTTCACCGACTACTGAATGTTAGCCCTCAAAAATGTGTGTGGTGTCACCGTCTGGGGGCCTGCATTTCAATGTGTGTGCAGAGGCAGAAGGTTTCACTGCTTGGAGTTCTGGTCCGGAGGCTTGTAGCCTCCAACATTTGAGCTCAGACACAGGTTGGAGGTTACCAACACAAATTTGCAGAGTAACGTCCTGGAGCCTAGCCATTCCGGACACGGACCTACTGCCTGGAATGTAGCCCTTCAATATGTAGACCCACTACTAAGAGTCTAGCCTTTCAACATGTGCGTGGAGTACTGCCTGGAGACTAACCCTTAAAATTGTGAAGTCACTCCTGGGCCCAGCTTCAGAATGTGCAGAGTCACTGCCTGGAGCCCAGCTCTGGGACACGAGGAGCCACTCCCTGGAGCCTAGCTCTAGAACATGTGGAACCACTGCCTGGAGCCTAGCTCTTGAACATGTGGAACCACTGCCTGGAGCCTAGCTCTGGGACACGGAGCCACTGCCTGGAGCCTAGCTCTGGGACACGTGGAGCCACTGCCTGGAGCCTAGCTCTGGGACATGTGGAACCACTGCCTGGAGCCTAGCTCAGGGACATGTGGAACCACTGCCTGGAGCCCAGCTCTGGGACACATGGAGGCACTGCCTGGAGCCTAGCCCTTGAACATGTGGAACCACTGCCTGGAGCCTAGCTCTAGAACATGTGGAACCACTGCCTGGAGCCTAGCTCTTGAACATGTGGAACCACTGCCTGGAGCCTAGCTCTGGGACACGGAGCCACTGCCTGGAGCCTAGCTCTGGGACACGTGGAGCCACTGCCTGGAGCCTAGCTCTGGGACATGTGGAACCACTGCCTGGAGCCTAGCTCAGGGACATGTGGAACCACTGCCTGGAGCCCAGCTCTGGGACACGTGGAGCCACTGCCTGGAGCCCAGATCTAGAACATGTGGAACCACTGCCTGGAGCCTAGCCCTTGAACATGTGGAACCACTGCCTGGAGCCTAGCTCTAGAACATGTGGAGCCACTGCCTGGAGCCTAGCCCTTGAACATGTGGAACCACTGCCTGGAGCCTAGCTCAGGGACACGTGGAGCCACTGCCTGGAGCCTAGCCCTTGAACATGTGGAACCACTGCTTGGAGCCTAGCTCTAGAACATGTGGAACCACTGCCTGGAGCCTAGCTCAGGGACATGTGGAGCCACTGCCTGGAGCCTAGCTCTAGAACATGTGGAACCACTGCCTGGAGCCTTGCTCTAGAACATGTGGAACCACTGCCTGGAGCCTAGCTCTAGAAATGTGGAACCACTGCCTGGAACCTAGCTCAGGGATATGTGGAGCCACTGCCTGGAGCCCAACTCTGGGACACGTGGAGCCACTGCCTGGAGCCTAGCTCAGGGACATGGGGAACCACTGCCTGGAGCCCAGCTCTGGGACACATGGAGCCACTGCCTGGAGCCTAGCTCAGCAACATGTGGAACCACTGCCTGGAGCCCAGCTCTGGGACACGTGGAGCCACTGCCTGGAGCCTAGCTCAGGGACATGTGGAACCACTGCCTGGAGCCCAGCTCTGGGACACGTGTAGCCACTGCCTGGAGCCTAGCTCAGGGACATGTGGAACCACTGCCTGGAGCCTAGCTCAGGGACATGTGGAACCACTGCCTGGAGCCTAGCTCAGGGACATGTGGAACCACTGCCTGGAGCCTAGCTCAGGGACATGTGGAATCACTGCCTGGAGCCTAGCTCTGGGACACATGGAGGCACTGCCTGGAGCCTAGCCCTTGAACATGTGGAACCACTGCCTGGAGCCTAGCTCTAGAACATGTGGAACCACTGCCTGGAGCCTAGCTCAGGGACATGTGGAGCCACTGCCTGGAGCCTAGCTCTGGGACACGTGGAGCCACTGCCTGGAGCCCAGCTCTGGGACACGTGGAGCCACTGCCTGGAGCCTAGCTCTTGAACATGTGGAACCACTGCCTGGAGCCTAGCTCTTGAACATGTGGAACCACTGCCTGGAGCCTAGCTCTGGGACACGTGGAGCCCCTGCCTGGAGCCTAGCTCTGGGACATGTGGAGCCACTGCCTGGAGCCCAGCTCTGGGACACGTGGAGCCACTGCCTGGAGCCTAGCTCTGGGACATGTGGAACCACTGCCTGGAGCCCAGCTCTGGGACACGTGGAGCCACTGGCTGGAGCCTAGCCCTTGAACATGTGGAACCACTGCCTGGAGCCTAGCTCTGGTACATGTGGAACCACTGCCTGGAGCCTAGCTCTTGGACATGTGGAACCACTGCCTCGAGCCTAGCTCCGGGACATGTGGAGTCACTGCCTGGAGCCTAGCTCAGGGACATGTGGAACCACTGCCTGGAGCCTAGCTCAGGGACATGTGGAACCACTGCTTGGAGCCCAGCTCTAGAACATGTGGAATCCGGGCGTAGAAGCTAGCCCTGAAATATGTAGAATCCTTGACTGGAGGTATCCCTTGTATAGGTACCCTACACAGCGTGTAGGGTAGCCCTTGCTCATGTGTGTGGAGTTCCTGTTCGGAGGCTATCCCTTTAATGTGTAGAGTCACTACACAGAGGCTAGTATCATTATACGTGGTCACTCCATGTAGGATAGTTCTTCATAAGTGATGTTTCTGGCTGGAAACTAGCTAGCCCTAAAAAATGCCTGTGGATCACTGCTGAAGCCTAGACCGCTTCAGCAAAGGTGACATAAGGTCAACATGTTCCATGCCGCAATGCCGGGCGGGAGGGTCTGTGGCATTCCTTCAGAACCAGGTGAGTATACCTACCCTACAACTGATTGGAAACTGAGGGATTGCAGTGAAGGTGTCCATTAAAGAAAGGTTTACTACACCTGCTGCGGTGCAGGACAATCGAGTTCCGACCCTATAAAAAAGTTAATAATGCCCCTTAGAGAGGGCCTTGCCTAGCTGCGGGGAAAAGTGTACCAGGCAGTCATTGGTCCGGTATCTACCCTCCTCTGCTGACCTGTAGGCATTGGGGCATGAGACATATTGACCATACGTCCCATTTGTTGAAGCTGTCTAGGTGCATCATCCCCAGTGATAGCTCACCTGGTTTTACTTTGTCAAGGGGACCACTTTATTAATAAAGGTATCCTCAGTACCTCCTGAACTATTTGAAACCACTTACACACCACCCTACACTCACCCCTCACTTGCATTCACTGATACAGCTAAGATCAAAAGATTTCCGATAAAGAGCCCCCATTGAGGGTCCCGTCGGGCATTGCAGCGCCGGCCCAACGAGGAACAGCCCTATGATGAAACATGACACCCTTCTGGGTGTGTGAGGACATTCAGGTCTGATCACTCAACTCCCTCTGGTCGACCTCCAGTCGCTTCTGACCACCCTATCCCCGCCATATGAGGAACTGCACCCTCCTTTTGTGGTTGCACTATAATGTTGACACTTATGGCAGCCTAATTGAGTGACATGGTATAATGCATTAATTTCAGGAATTTCGAATAACAGGCATAATGAGAAAATCCCAAATTACTTGAATTATGCTGGTGTAATTAAAATTTTGCCCAAACCTACAATATAAAACAGACCCGTGTATGGTTCCGATTAAATCTTGGCGCTACAATGGACGTCCCTGGTGTAAGGATTCACCTCTGGATCTTCTAGTCAATTCCAAAAAGACCACCAATTTGTTTTAAGAGGCATCGGTTTAATAGGATATTTGAGCCGATGTTCACATTTTCAGTAAAATGTATGAAGGCCTTTTGTGTCTGCAAACAATATGTTTTGAATGACTGTTTCATTTACAAGACATCTCAAGTTCTGTACATTTTATAGTTTAATTATTATCATGTTTTAATCCTCTATAAATGGATCTGAACCGTGAACCCAAACTCTCTGTGCTGTCACCACCCTGAATGACACAGGGCAGGGGGTGTGCTGGAGACCTGGCTCGGAAGCTTGTTTCCGGTCCAGGGAAGGCATGGCTTGGCAGTTCAGGCTGGACTGTTCCCATGAGGCACAGGGTCAGACTGATTTGCATATAGCCATGTCTGAACTGGGGTGGCAGAGTGGGCTAAAGAACGGTGATGGATCAAACCCAGATCTTTTGACTGGGTGTGAGTGTTTGATTGGTTCCGATGCTCCGTCCATCACCACCCCCTTTTGTACCGCTGGAGACCTGGCTACAGGCACAGAGCCAGGAACAGGGCCGGACTGGGAATGCAAACCGACCCTGGCAATCGAGTCGGACTGTTGCAAAGTAATGAGGCCCCCTGATACAGATGAGAAGTACACCTAGACAGGGAAATACATGAATGTAAATACTCTAGGGATACTTCAAATAAATAGGTATCTAAACCATGATAGGGAAAAAGACAATGGTGACACTAATAATTAGAAAAATATAAAAAGACTATTTATTGGATTTCATAGCCATTTTAGTGAGTATAAAACTGGCGTATTAGTTCTCCAAGCATCGGCTGGCTACAACCCGTATGGAGCAAAGAGCTGCCTGTCTTATTTCCACACCAAATTTGCATTAATTTGCATGGCTTAAAGGACCAGCAGCTCATCCATCCTGCCGGAAATATCTTTGAGCAGGGTCAGAACCCTTTTTATCAATAAGATCGGGCAAGAAAGGCCATCATCAGTCTGATATAGGCTGACACACAAAGGCCCACTGAAGTCATCTCAGGTAACATGACGTTTTTAAGATTCATTTTGATTGTCACTAACGTTCAAAACAGTCCATGATTTTGAACATCTTCGTCTTGTCCATATGAATGCAACTTCGGAAAGCTTTTATCTTTCATCTTTAACCTATGGACCTTATCTAAATATTCTGAGCACAACATTCGGTGGTGGAACTCCTGATGAAGGCAGTTGTCTGTCGAAACGCGTGTTGAGTTAATCTGGAAACCACCCAAAAGAATTATATGTTCATCAACATGTTTTTTACTACATTAATTGCGAATTAAACTATTATTGTCCAGAAGATCATATATATCAATATGATTGTTTGAATGTAGTATGCTTGAGTAATGTATGAATGTGGTCAGAATGTTGTTTCATTGTTAGCATCTGTTGGACCTTTTTCTCTTAATATGTGTTTTATATTCACTAAAATGACTATGAAATCCATAAATAATCTTTTTATATTTTCTTAATTATTAGTGTCACCATTGTCATTTTCCCTATAATGGTTTAGATACCTATTTGTTTGAAGTAGCCCTAGAGTATTTACATTAATCGAGTCGGACTGGCCGCTGGGTGAGCGGGTTTGGAGGGGTGCACATGGAGAACACTGCAGCTGCTTTTGTTACAGGGGGCCGATATTGCAGCTACTAACCCCCCCAGTGGTCCAAAACCGGACCCCACCCTGGTGGCCCACCGGGTGAGCGCTAGGGCCAGTCCGGCCCTGGCCAGGAAGGGCCCATCCTGACATCCACACACACTCCATCTGGGGAGGTCTCCAGGATTTTAGTGTTCCATTTCAAGGATTCATGATTCATGATATCATCTCTTCTTGCTGTAAAACCCCAGAATAGACCAGACCAGAAATGGGTAAAGTATTCCTCCTCTGGGATGCCTGGTCAGTGGGGTGAAGCTGGTGCCAGATGACTCCTCGGCGAGCTGCAAATTATCTTCATTGCTTTTGACGTTGACATTGACCACTGCAGTACATTTTATTGCTTCTTTTTTTGTTATATTCTATTTTTATTCAGATTTAGTGTGTCTAAAAGGGGTATAAATATTTGCCTGTAGAAATAAAGTCTAGAAATTAAACTTTTTGTGCAAGTTAAAGAAGGGAACAAGGGAGGGAAGGTGAGCAGGAGCAACTATAACCAATGTCACCAGTACTCATTAAAGTACTGAAGAAAACCAATGCCACCAGTACCCATTATTAAAGTGCCAACAAACACCAGTCAGCTGTAGGAGGCAGAAGGGGCTATTGCATGATGGGACGTTGTGCTTTAAAGGAACAGGTCCCATCTCAATCTGCTTGTCAAAACTCTCCAATGTTGTAAGTATCCCACAGAGTAGCGTGCTACCCATCCGCAAAGTGGTTCAGAGCCTTAGCACTTCGTTAGTGGTAGAATGCACTGCATACATGCCAATACATTACTATGCAGTTTAATTGTTCTTTTTTTAAATATTTTTATTGATTATTATGAAACAGTAAAAAAGCACAAGTCAAGAATGAGGGTCCCTTCCCGGCACAATAGTAAAGTCTAAAGTCAATTGGGGCATTACAGAGCATTTTAGTAATCCGAGTACATGCGTGTTTGTGACAACACGGCAGGTCATGTATACCTAAAAGAGAGTTTCTATGTTGGAGGTTTTCGGCAGAATAGGTCCACCATGGAGGCCACATTTTGGCATGTTCTTTAGGCACCTCAGTGGGGGCTGCTGTCAAGGCACAGTGGCGCAGTGGTGTGGGGTGGACGACGAAGAAAAAAAAAAGAAAACCACTTACTTTGCGTACGCCACATCGCCGACTCTGTGCTCTTCTGCAGCACTGCACAGGCTCCCAGACTTCCCTGTGGCCAATCCTGACGCTGCTTTTAAGCATGAGAGCACCATCAGGATTGGCCTGAGTGCCCTCGATTTGCACTCCCAGAGAGACTGGGAGCCTCTGCCTGCATGCATCCAACCTGGCAATGCAGCTCGGGTGGAAACATGCAGTGCGCATGTCGGTCTGGCCGTCCTGAGATGGCCGACCAAACCAACATGTCCACTGACCGCAGTTCTGAAACACTCCCGCTCCAGCCTGTCATCGTCTGGCCCACCCTGAGACGCGGAGGAGTCGCCACTGGGCACCCCATGGGCCTTATGAACCAGACCATTCCTCCAGCGAGGGAAGTTCCACCCTGCACCAATGGTGACCCTTGTCTCTGTTAGCAATCAGGAGGCCAATAGCAACAAGAGAGCGGATATTAGTAGGACCTCCCAGATGATCCATGATTCCCAGAATCCCAAACTTCGTATTCAGAGGCAATGATCTCCCCACCACCTCTCCTAGGGCAACACACACTGTGCGCCAGTAGCCATCGCCTCGGGGGCGTCGCCATTTCATATGAAAGTGTGTGCTGAGGGGGAAGCCACATCTTTGACAAATCTGGGTCCTCGTCTTTCCCATTTTCCATAGGAGTGAACGATTGTAGTAATATCTGTGTAGGTATTTGAACTGGATAAGGCATAGGCGAGTAGAAATGGTTAGCGCCTGATGGGCCATCTTCGGCTAAATTTAGTCATCGTCATCCATCGCCCCTAGATCGAGTTCTCACATTTCCCTCAGCTTCAAATTGGAGTCAGGTGAGTTAACCACCAGGGAGTGTATAGCCGTGATACCCTTTGCCCTACTGTTTATGGGGCGGCTCTAGGCTCATGGCGGCCCTGGGCAGGGAGCGTAGGTAGGGGGTCCCGGAAGAGGGGGTCCGGGCGGAGCGGAGCGGGAGGCCAGTGAAGAGGTGGGTGTTTGGAAGTGGAACAGAGCTGGAGGCCGCCAAATCCCTGCCAGGGGCCGCCACGCAAATATGTATCCATCCTCAGAGGATTATTATATTAGGGATATATATTGGCGTGGCTGCCCCTGGGGTTTGGCGGCCCTGTGCAGGTGCACAGCTTGCACATGCCTAAGGCCTCCCCTGAATGTTTCAATAGTGAATTGGCCTCTAAGGGGCTAAAGGTGCATCAGCGCGTCCCTGTAGCTCACAAGTGCATGTCTCAGTTGGAGGTACTTGACCAATTGGGTTGTATGATTGTGTAAGTCCCCTACACGATCTTGAAAGAACTACATTCAATTGGCCCTCCACACATCACCCAGAAATCAAATGCCTAACATGTCCCATTTCCGAAAGCCCATCAGGTTCACTGTCTGCACGAGGCAGGTGCCTCACCATAGTGGAGTTATTGTGGTGGGTTTCGCATACCACGGGATTTGCCTAACGGTCTTCTGACAGCACAGCAATGGTATTCTAGTTACTGCTGTAATCGTTCTGGGGATTTTCTTGCTGTATATTATGTGGAATTGGTGAAACTTGTCTAAGAGGTGTGGTACCAGCCAGTTTGAGATGGTTTCCTCTGTCCCTGAATATCCAGTCATTAACTTTGCAGTGTTTTTTCAAGGCAAATTATTCACTTTACCTCATCTCAGAGATTCCACTTACCTGAGTCTTCCTGACAAGTGCAGATCTTTCTGGCAGCCTCGACTCTGCTAGGGACGCCTAGGGATACTTCCCACTTGCTGGGCTGTCTTCTGTCCTGAAGAAGACCCTCTTTGACACCATACTAACGCATTATCAGGGTCGAAACGGCGACGATAACACATGGCTCAGTTTTTACAAATCTCTTGGTGCACACTAATGAGCGGCCCCGCCACAACCAGAGATATTGGCTTCATTGTTGTTCTGACCATTCTTCAACTTGTACATATTTGTATATAGCTTCACTCTTGTAAATATGCACTGCACCATCAGCACTGGGCACCCATTGTTACTTTGAAACACTTGTCACTTTACAGTTATGCCTCACCTTGACAGCCCCTGAAAAATGTTTTTTCAATATGTTTTGTGAAAAACTCGAAAATAGCAAATAATAATAATAATAATTTTTGTAAACAATTTGGAGTTTTTTGTTGTACTGTTGTGTTCCTATATTCACTTTGTTGCTAGTTGTGATTTAGCCCACTTTTACTCTCCGGCATATTGGTTGAGCAGAGTCATATAAAATAGTGGTAACAAAATTTGTCGCCATTTGCAATGTAATTGTTTGATTCCCCGACAGAGAACAATGTTTAATTCCCAACTTCGCTGAAGGTTCCCCGAAATTACCATGCCCAAGTATTTGAAGTGAGAGCCTGCGATCCGAAGAAGTATCGAGGCGAGGAGTGAGATACGACTTGTGCTGATGTGCTCAAAAGCAGATTTCCCCCAATTTACCCGAAGGTCGGAGGCCTTGCCATATATTTAGAGGACATAAATGAGACAAGGAATAGGTGTTTTGGGTTCTGGAATATATAGTAATATGTTGTTGGCATATTGGGATATACCGTCCTCCCCTCCACTTGCCCATGGGAGTCCCTTTATCTGAGTATCCACACGGATCCATGTTGCAAGGGGTTCTACTACTAGCTCAACCAATAGAGGGGAGAAAGGGCACCCTTGTTGTGCGCCCCGTCCAACCCTGAATAGTTCTGAAATAGTCCCATTCACTCTGGCCTGTGCCCGTGGCTCCGTCTAAAGGGCTTCAACAAACCTACCAAAGTGCCTTCCAAAGTTGGTATGCAGACTTAGGTCCTAGTTTATTATACCAACAGCCATTTTGCAGCCCGTACTGCAGCGCTTAATTGACCAGTGCTGCATCTGATGGTGGCAAAATGACTATGGGCACAGTGGAAAGGGCAGTGGGGCACAGGGCAGCGGCACCCTCCCGTAAATAGAAAAAAAATTGCGGTCACTGTGGGACAAACACCACCGTCCAGAGCCGGGCGGGGTTTCCCCTGCAGTGAAATGTTCGCAAATCTCCAAAGTCCAAGTCACATTGTTCTTAATTATATACTTAGGGACCCTCCATGATAAGGCCCTTTGACACTTTCTGCTTGGGTGGAAAGATCAACATAATAACAAACGCCTGCCTTGAACTATCACATACAAATAGCAGAAAATGTAGTCAATGTTTTGCTTCTAAATGACTGGAGACCAGTGTTGTCACTTATTGGATCTGTATTTTTTTATTTACCTTTTGAGTGACTCACCGAACACTGCCGTCAGCACGATTTGCATAATTGTTCACCTTCAAAGACATATTTTGATATTAATACAAAACAAGAGCCCATATAAGAAAATTGGGTCCCCTCTAGATTCTTTTTATGATGTTGAAGATACATTTTTTTTAATTTAAAATCTGAAGGTGCATTCTCTTGATACTTTTACTCATGAACAAATCCTACTGAACCTATGCATTTGTATTCAGTTGCAACTACAGCTCTAATTTGCTACAACTCCAAGGGCCAGATGTACGACCCTTCCGTTTGGCAAGTCGCAAATTACGTAGTTTTGCAACTTTGCAATTTGCAACTCGCAAAATGGATTTTACAACAGTGTCTCAGACACTCTTTGTGATTCGCAATGGAGTCGCAGATGACCTGCATCATTAATATTCATGAGGAAGGTCGCAATTTGTGACCTCAATGGGAATGGCCAGCACTCACAGGGATGGTGGCCTACTGGGGTCAGTGTTGGACTGGAAAAACGCTTTTGCTGAATTCCCTATGCACTGTACGATTTAAGTTCGCATTCGCTGCACCATTTTGTATTTAGCCGCCATTTTGAGCAATGATCGAAACTAACTTCTGTCTCACTTTGTGTCTGCCTCACCTGGCGAGATAGGCCTGCTTTCAGAGCTCAGGGCGGCGAGAGCAGGCAGAGTAACCTTGAATGCAAGATATTGGGTGGGCGGCCCCAGGATTGTAACTCATTATTCTGTATCTCTTTTGTACACCAGCTACCAGACTGGAAAATTCCAGTCTCGGTGTGTCTTTAGGGGTATTGGAAATGTACTTTATACCATACCATGTTTTCTGAGGTCAGTTCCTCTGCCGTAATCTAAGGAGGCTGGTCAGACCGGACTCCACTCGCGTGTGCTTCTAATAAATGTCTTTGATTTGTATTTTCTACTGTCTGACCGACTCTTCATTTGTGTGGAAGGCTGAGAGGTGGTCGCGAGTGACCCGGGTGACACTAATTGGGTCACTTCCTTCATTAGCAGACCACCATGTCTGTGACTGCTTTTAAAAGAAAGCAGTTTTTTAAATGCATCACGTTTTCTTAAAAAAAAAAACAGGATGCCTTTAAAAAAGGAAAATGAAACATTTCCGTTTCATTTTTTGGACCACTGCCTGCACTTAAAAAATATTTTCGCTACCAGTCACAAAGAGAAAGGGGTCCTCTGGGGATTTTGTGGTCGCAAACGAGTCAGTTTCCTGTTTGCGACTGCAAAAAGTGGTCGTACACCTGGCCCCAAGATATTCATTGTCCTCTTTGAAGAACAGCAGAATTGGCTTTTAAAAACTTGGCTGGTTTTCCTGTTCCCGTCTGAAGTACCCAATGGCTGATGGAATTGCATGCAAGCTTCTGGCCTTTATTAGATGAGGGTTTCAACTCCTACTTTATAGGCCTGATTCACAGTGCACTTCTCTGCAACTCCTAGTGTTTTTATTTTGCCCAACCTATAGGATTACATTTTCTATCAACTCATTCTACTGGCTGGTTGGTGTATCATTCCACCCCATAAAGAGCGCCTGTTTTGCAATTCAAGAGCGATCATTTTACGTCTCAAACGTATACCGAATTCCCCCACATTACATTGTAAAACTCTCAAATGTATTGCACATGACAAGATAGTTGTTTGTTTTGTTTTTTGCTTAAAATAGTTTTTTTGTGCTTTTACGGGACGGACAATGCTTGTTCATCGTGAAAGCACCGCAGCCCGAGTCTTGTAAAATATATAAAAACAACACTAATAGGAAACAGAAGAATGAAAACAAACCACTTATGAAATGCTAATAAAAAGAAGCTGTTTATTTAGCACTCAATACTGCACTGCTGTAAATAAAAGAGGTTACTTTGACCTAATTTAGTTTTAAGGAGCTTGATTCAGATCCTATTTCATACAACCTGGAAAGTTTTTTTTTTAAATAAATAATTAAATTCCAAGAGTGTGATCCAGGTTTTAGAATCTAGTGTAAGCCAAGTCTTGCCACCACAACCCCAAAACTGAAGTCCAATCCCTAAATCTGATTCCATCCCAGCTTTTCCTCCCTGGTGGTCCTTGAGTGAAAGATTGTCTGAGTGATCTGCCCTCCTGGACAGAAATGCTGTTCCCACCAGCTCAAGAGAGATAGTGCCAGTTGTCTTTGCTGTGTCCTCCTTGGGGTGGGAGGAAGGCATCATGGGAAAGTGCTCTCCGCACAGCTGTCCATTCCTGCCTTTCCTTTGTGTTGATTGGCTGGGGAACTGAACATCTGCTGTAACAATGTTACTTTACAATAAGCCACAATGTATTGTGTTAAGCTTCTTCTGTGACTGCATCTGTTTCTGGCACTCTGTAGTCATGCCCCAAGAGGCCGAAGATGCATCAGTTAGATAGGAGCTTAAGGAGAAGAGAGGGGGGCTGCAAGCTAGCCAAGAGAAACAAGCAGTGGCAAAGCAAACATGCTGGTGTTGGCTGTTAGCCTTTCCACTTTGTTGTTTTAATTTGTCATGGTTTTTGTAAGACTTTAATGCTGAAGTCTTCAGGAGGATACTCAAGACCTGGCTGTTTGATCAGTCGCGCCCCCCTCCCCCCCCCCCCCTAGCGCCTTGAGACCCTCACTGGTATGTAGTGCGCTTTACAAATGATTGATTGATTGATTCATTGATTGATTCATTGAAGTGCTGCCAGGGCCTAGCCACTATAAAAAAATGAAAAAAAGAATGTCTAGAAGCACTTTTTGTTTATGTCTCAAAAAATGCACATTGCCATTGCAGTCCCTGCCACTGAAAGGCACTACTTTGTTTGCGGAAGTGCTCTTGGTGAAAGAGTTGAAGGCCAACACTCACTGCAAACTTAGCCATTGGCTGAAGTGGACCTCAGAATCATAGATTTTGGTGGATAGAGAAGTGGTCCACACAGGGAGGATGGTCAAAAAGGTGTTCAGAACAGGTTCCGGTCAGTTTCAAATCCGGAAATCCCAGCAGATTGAACAGAAACACAGCATCCAGGGTCCCCTCAGGAGAAACCTTGGCTTGAGGCCAGTACTGCTTCTATAGGCTGTTATCAACATGTCCACCAGGCATGAAGAGTTAGGAAAGAGAAGCTCTGGTTACTGTGGTGTATCTAATTGTTAGCATAAACATAATCTTGAGACATGATGGCAGAGGGCAGGTCTCAGTGGGAATAATGAACTGACTCTCTTCGGCTTGTGCAACTCGTGTGTACAGAAAAAGGAGGCACTCGGCCCACCTTTACGCGATCCCTGCTAAGGTCCAATGTTCGTGCCTCGGACTAACCCTACCGTAAAGGAGTAGGGTATCGTAGAAAGCAAGCATCGTGTTTTTGATTGGTTAAGACAGTTTTAAAGACTCACGGGCGCAGGTCATAGCGTTGCAGGAAACACACCTTCTTAGAACAGAGGCAATTACTATACTAAAAAAACATAGGTGGATTGACAAATTCTGCACCACAGATCACAACGCTAACATAAGAGGGGTTGTGTTCATTTTTTAAAAATCTGCAAAAGCAGAAATATTAGATTGCAGGGAGGACCATACAGGGAGATGGCTAATAGTAAGAGCTTCGCTTGATGGTCAGATAAGAACCTTGGTGGGCTATTATGGCCCAAACACGGACGACCCATCACATCTAGACGCAATAAGGAACCAACTAATAACTGTGCAGGAGCCAATAATCTGGATGGGAGACTTTAATATAGTCCTAAATCCCAAATTAGATAAATCAACAAGGATTAAAACCACAGGCTCTATCAAATCTAGAGAAACACTTAAACTAATAATGACAAATTTGGGTCTGGCAGATTGTTGGAGAGAAAGAGTGAGTAATAAACTGGGGGTGTCTTACAGGAACAGCCGGTTTAAACATAAATCCAGAATAGATTACGCTTTCTTCAGTTACTGCCTAAAAGATAATCTCGAATCAATAGATTATTTACCTTCACATCTATCAGACCATTCGGCGCTAGAATTTTCTCTTAAGTCTGACACTACAGCTAAACACCCTTCATGGTCCTTTGACAGGACACTCCTGCTTGAGGAAGAAGAAGTCACCTTCCTAGTAAAAGAATCTCTAACTTTTTTTGAAATAAACAAAAACTCTGCAAACCCAACAGTCGTTTGGGAGACATTCAAAGCTTTTTTGAGAGTACAAATTACTAATAGAGCCTCCTACAGGAAGAAGACATATTTTGATAAGATAAATAGATTAGAACAAGATATGAAAACTTTAGAGTTAAAAATGGTCTCGCCTTCAATAACAACTGAAGAGCAAGAAAAATTGGCTGAATTGAAAGGTGAATTAGAGAACACTCTGCAGGAGAGAATTAATAAGAGGTGGGAAGCAAGTAAATCCTCTCAATTTGAGTTTGGAGAAAGTGCAGGGAAAATTCTGGCCTGGAAAATCAAATCTGACAAAGCATCAAATTACATCAGGGAAATCAAGATAGATGGTGAGTTAGACACAAGAACCACCAGTCCTGAGATAGGGAGAGCGTTTCTTGAGTTTTTTCAGGATATCTACAAAGAGGCTCTCCCCAACGACCAAAACGCAAGAGACAGATGGCTAGACGCCATTACACTTCCTACTCTCTCAATAATCCAGACCAAATCTCTAGAGTCAGACATTACAGAAGAGGAGGTGAAAAAAGCTATTAGTCAAACCAAGAAAGGGAAGGCTGCAGGTCCGGATGGATTGCTGGGAGGAATCTATAGAGCCTTGGAGAACATCATTATACCGGTACTAACTGAACTCTTCAATGGCATCTTAATGGAAGAACAGCCAATGCCTAAGTCTTGGGGTGAGGCCACAATAGTTCTCATTCCAAAACCAGGGAAATCCCCATTAGAGTGCGGGTCATACAGACCAATATCGTTACTTAACAACGATTATAAAATTTTTACAACTATAATTGCCACAAGATTGGCTAGCGTTATTGGTACTGTAGTCCATCATGATCAGAAAGGGTTTATAAAGGGGCGACAATTAGCTGAGCTAACGCGGGAGGTAATTGGGGCTATAGATATCGCTACTGCTTTCTCCTTGCCCTTGGCCACTTTGACCCTAGACGCAACTAAGGCGTTTGATAGAGTCAATTGGCTCTACCTAAATGACGTCTTAAAGAAATTTAATTGTGGGGAAGTGTTCTGCAGAACCATAAAGCAGTTATATAGTGCACCATCTGCTAGGCTGCTGATTAACGGGTCCCTGACTGAAGCATTTAACATCACACGTGGAACAAGGCAGGGCTGCCCGCTTTCCCCTCTCTTATTCGATCTGTACTTCGAGCCTTTTGCCCAGGTGTTAAGGGAAGAGGTAAACATTCCATCTTTTTGTTTCGGAGAGTGGGAAAGACGGATAGCATTATATGCAGATGACATCTTAGTGCTCACATCCGGTCCAGGCAGGGCATTCCCAGTGGTAATACAACGGGCTGAAGAATTCGGCCTTGTCTCGGGCTATGACATAAATTCAAGCAAGAGCGAGATCATGGCATGGAATCTACCCAACTTAGATGTTGGGATAAACATCTCATCTTCAATGCGGTATCTGGGAATCAAAATAACCCAAGACGTGGGCACCCTTGCACAAACTAACTTGGAAAGACTACTCAGTGAAAGCAAAAGACTTATGATATCTTGGACACATCTGCCTCTCTCGATAACAGGAAGGGTAAATCTAATCAAAATGTGCATCCTCCCAAAATTCACCTTTGTATTTAACACTATCCCAATTGCCATGGAAACAAAAATGATGGAAAAATGCCAAAGAGAAATCAACTCTTTTATATGGAACTATAAGACCACAAGAATAGCATGGAAGAAGCTTAGAAGAAGGAGAGAAAAAGGGGGCCTCGCATTGCCGGACCTAATGTACTATTCATGGGCCTTTCAGATGTCCTATTCTAGAATGCTCCTCAAAATGCCATCTAATCTTCCTAATACATCCATGTACGGGGCCATGCTAAGGGGGACAAATTTAGCAGCAGATGGCTTTATGTTTAAATTTGGAAGTCAGACATTTTTCAAAAACATCAAACTGAAAATATTACACTCATGGGCCAAAAACTGGTTTAACATCAGAAAAAAACTGGGCTTATCTTACTATTCAAACTATTCCCCAATTTGGGACTCTCCCGGTTTACCCCCATGTCTAAGAGACAATTTGTCTATTATACTAGAACAAGCAGGTATCACCAAATGGGGCCAATTATTTAAAGAAAAAAACCTGATAACTGGGGATGAGCTATACGATCTAGTTGGCCCGGGGCTTTCCAGGTTTAAATACATTCAATTGGATAGTTGGGCAAGATCTGAAACCCGTACAGATGGTAATATTGGGAAGATAAGTGAAACAGAACGACAAATGGTGGAACGACCAACTGGGGGAAGAGAAGTAGCCAAATGGTATTGGCTCTTGTTGGAGGAAAGCGAAGGGGAGTTCCAACTCCCGGATGAGTTATGGGGGGCAGAGATAGGGCTTCCATGCGAGGAGAGGTGGATAAGCTCCTTTGAATTATTACGTAAAATCGTAAAGCCCTCATGGCTAGTAAGAAATCATATCTTCTCGGCACATCGGGCATATTTAACACCACGAAAACTTTCTAAATACCAACCGGATAAGAAATGTAACAAATGTAATTTAGCGGATGCATGTGATGTACACATGTTCCTAGAATGTCCGAATATAGCAAAATTCTGGGTAGACGTGAAAAACACTCTAAACTCCATACTAAATACATCCCTTTCAATAACCCTCCCACTGGTCATCTTTGGGATGGAAGACAACATCATTGGTAAGGAGAAATCATTCCTTTTTTACGCAATTCTATTAGCAAGAAGACAGATCTGCATACAATGGGTAAAGAAGACACCTCCTTTACATTGTTCATGGCTAACATCTTTATACGAGACATCCAAAAGTGATCTAAAAAGATCTGTCGGTAAGAGAAACTTGGCGTTCTGGGACCTCCTGACCAACTGAAGATGATCCGGGTTTTTTTTGGGGGGGGGGGGGGGTTTTCCCCGGGTCCGATGATTATGCCATCTATACTCTTTTGACCAGGGCCCAGGACAGTTTCAAGTAAGGTCCGGCAGGTTGAAATATACCTGGATGGAGTCAAAAGAAAGCACCCCATATTTTTGGTGTCGGTATATCTCTCCCACCAATAGAACACATCACGTCAGCAATGCCGTGCACGGTGGGTGGCAATATCCGCCTAAAGGGGAAGGCAGATGAGGACAAAAAAAAAAAAAGACAGTTTTAAAGTACTTACTCTATTTAGAGGCTCGCCCACACAAAAGATATCTTCAAAAACTCAAATGTAAAAGTATCGGCAAACATGGCGAAGGAACCATGAGAGTTCATCAACATGTTTGCTGACCAATGGTGCAGCTGTCGAGCGTATACAACAATAGTTCCTGGTGTCAAATGCTTCAGACAGATCCGACAGCCTCTCTAAGGCACTTCCTACTTGGCCCAGAAGTGATGAAAAGTTATTCTCCAGGGTGATGAGTGGATACGCCGGAGCCACCACACATTTATTGCATATTTCGGACTCTGCTTCACAGGGATGCATTACATTAATGGACAAGACCAACGCTTCTCAAGATGGCTGCCATCAGTGGCGTAGCAAGGTCAGGTGGTACCCGGTTAGAAACATGTCTTGTCACCCCCGCGTTGAGTTCAGCCGCGTTTCGTTGTGTTTGTTGACTGAACTAAAAAGTTTCAATACGTACATACTTTTGCCATTTTGTCACCTTCCTCAGTGATGACATGCACCGCACTGCACCCCCCTTCCTACGCCGCTGGCTGCCATACTTTTAATAGGGCATCAAGGTGCTTTTTAGCAGCCAAAAATACCCATAGAGGCTTTCAGTCACCTTGAATTCGATATCAAACCTTTCCTGCCATTATAGCTGAAATCACTTTGAATTTTGATATCTATAATCCTCCATGGATATTGCCGCAAAAGCTTTACATTACCAGTATGTGAATTGATGTGAATGAAAAAGCCTGGATTTGCTCAACGTCTCGAACAGGACGAAGGAACATTAAAGAGCCCATGGAAAGCAACAATATCTCAGGCGTGGTACTGTACCTTAAATAGTCTGACAAGGGTGTTTATAAGGGAAGGGTGCTATTCTTTACATGTTAGCCATTTGGCTGGTATCTTAGTTGACCCCATACATTAGTTCAGATGCAAACCGGACATGTGCAATCCTTTCTCCCTCCTACACCTTTACCCCACCCCCATTCTCTTCTAAGCTCCATTTATTTTGTCTTCGGACGCTCTTGAAATGTTTTCTTGTAACTGATGTAACTTGTAACTGATGTAATTTTGAGTAACCTTATGTAAAGCGCTCTGATACCTCTGGGTCTAACCAGCACTATATAAAACTCAAATGAATAAATAAATAAATAAAATTACACAGTACTGGCAGGGATCTTATATTATAAATGTGATAGTGCAAGTCCTTACTTAGTAGGGCTTCTGTACATTGAATGACCCAGTGTTTCTATTACTTACATGATTGCTTTACATTCAAATGGAAAGTACTGGAAATTTTCAGCAGGTCTGCAATTTAGTTTAAAGGGCAATGACTCTTTTTAGGTAGAATCAAGGTAGTGTAGGAGTAAATAACTGTCTTTATTTGGCCATTTGGAGCACTGGCTGACGTCACTCATCATTTGCACATATAGCAAACATTCAAATGTTTAACTGGGATGGCACGGTGACAGAACACTGCAAGTACACACAGGTGCCAAGTTCTTGACAAGACCACGCTGTGTGTGTGTCTGAATCACTCACACCACTCCCTAAACCTTGTAAATGATATTAAAAAAAACATAGTATGCAGTGACTCATACCACGTCATTCATCCATCAACCAGACCTCTAAACGCCACTTCAGAGTGGACGGTTCCATGTTACAGCTTAAGAAGGGGGGTTCTTTACTCTACCTGGTGCTTTGTGGCAGACTCACAACACAGACATGCTCCGCTGGACTGAACCACTGGCATGAAGCACACGGGGGGGGGGGCAGTCAAATAATGGGAAATGGCGACGCCCTCCTGTAGAATGTGATGAGGGGTGCCTGAGTCTCCCATATCTCACTGATATACATTAACCTTGTGTTGAAAGGGATGGGGGACTGATGGATGGGGGGTGGTTTGAGGCCTGTGTGCCTCCCCTGAATGGGCTCATGGACATACCCCAGACCAGACCACACGATCACAGACGCCTTGCTCAGGACCACGGATGGGGACCACCTTCTCACATAGCCTCAACCCAGGGAACCAACATAGTCCGCCCGCTCTGGGAATCCGCGTATGGCGCTCCTCTGGCTCTCCCGTCAATTCTATAAAAACATCTCTGAGCTCTAAGGGTAGATGTATAGGTGAGTGGGGGGGCAGGAAGGCCTACCTGTACCTGCAGGTAAATGTATCCATGGGGTTAAAGGAGCTGCAAGGCGCTGGGGTAACCTACATTCCCAGGTCCTGTGGTACAGTGTCCAAACAGCGCTTAATTTGTATAATAATGAGTGCTGGTGCCCAAAATATCCCCAGAAGCCATCACTCAATGCAGCAGAATGCCGGGGTTGCCAATACCAAGGCTGTGTAGTCTTGATTCCATTTCCTCCAACACTATAGACTCCGTCACCATTTTTTGTCCCTTGCAGATGTTTTGTTTCATCCCTGTATTCTCCCTTTATCATTGTTTTTTCATGGTTCTCTTTCAAATTCCTGGTTTTCTCTTTCTCTCTCTCTTGCTCTAGGTCAAAGTGGAAAATTGAGTGCCAGTGGGGCCCACCTCACACCATCAGCTCAGATTACAATGAATTCGATGGCATCCAACACCTAGAGAGGTTCTGCAGCTTATGGCAACCCAAAATCCTATGGTAGTCCTCTCCTAGACAGGTTCATCATCCCAGGGCGCAGTACCCCAAATAGGTTTTGCATCCTGAAGCAGGCACCGATCCTCAGAGAGGCCGCCCTGCTTCTAGGGAACCCTAGCCGGAAAACGTACTGTACCTTAAGACAGCCTAGACATAGAGAAAGTCTGCGTCCAGGGAACCCTACCCCTAGTGAGGGTCTTCATCCAAAGGCATCCCACCCCTAGAGAGGGTCTGCATCCAAAGGCACCCTACCCCTAGAGAGGGTCTGCATCCCTTGGCACCCTACCCCTAGAGAGGGTCTGCATCCCTTGGCACCCTACCCCTAGAGAGGGTCTGCATCCCTTGGCACCCTACCCCTAGAGAGGGTCTGCATCCAAGGGCACCCTACCCCTACCCATAGAGAGGGTCTGCATCCCATGGCACCCTACCCCTAGAGAGGGTCTGCATCCAAAGGCACCCTACCCCTAGAGAGGGTCTGCATCCAGGGGTGCCCTACCCCTAGAGAGGGTCTGCATCCAGGGGTGCCCTACCCCTAGAGAGGGTCTGCATCCCATGGCACCCTACCCCTAGAGAGGGTCTGCATCCCATGGCACCCTACCCCTAGAGAGGGTCTGCATCCAAAGGCACCCTACCCCTAGAGAGGGTCTGCATCCAAAGGCACCCTACCCCTAGAGAGGGTCTGCATCCAAAGGCACCCTACCCCTAGAGAGGGTCTGCATCCAAGGGCACCCTACCCCTAGAGAGGGTCTGCATCCAAAGGCACCCTACCCCTAGAGAGGGTCTGCATCCAAGGGCACCCTACACTTGGAGAGGGTCTGTATCCCTTGACACCCTACTCCTAGAGAGGGTATGTGTCCCTTCACACCCTATCCCTAGGGAGGGTCTGCATCCCTTGGCACCCTACTCCTAGAGAGGGTCTGCATCCCATGGCACCCTACCCCCGGAGAGGGTCTGCATCCAAGGGCACCCTACACTTGGAGAGGGTCTGTATCCCTTAGCACCCTAGCCCTAGAGAGGGTCTGCATCCCTTGGCACCCTACCCCTAGAGAGGGTCTGCATCCCTTGGCACCCTACCCCTAGAGAGGGTCTGCATCCAAGGGCACCCTACACTTGGAGAGGGTCTGTATCCCTTAGCACCCTACCCCTAGAGAGGGTCTGTATCCCTTGACACCCTACCCCTAGAGAGGGTCTGCATCCCTTGGCACCCTACCCCTAGAGAGGGTCTGCATCCAAGGGCACCCTACCCCTAGAGAGGGTCTGCATCCCTTGGCACCCTACCCCTAGAGAGGGTCTGCATCCCATGGCACCCTACCCCTAGAGAGGGTCTGCATCCAAGGGCACCCTACACTTGGAGAGGGTCTGTATCCCTTGACACCCTACTCCTAGAGAGGGTATGTGTCCCTTCACACCCTATCCCTAGGGAGGGTCTGCATCCCTTGGCACCCTACCCCTAGAGAGGGTAGGCATCCAGCGACACCCTACCCCTAGAGAGGGTCTGCATCCCATGGCACCCTACCCCTAGAGAGGGTCTGCATCCAAGGGCACCCTACACTTGGAGAGGGTCTGTATCCCTTGATACCCTACTCCTAGAGAGGGTCTGTGTCCCTTCACACCGTATCCCTAGGGAGGGTCTGCATCCCTTGGCACCCTACCCCTAGAGAGGGTCTGCATCCCTTGGCACCCTACCCCTAGAGAGGGTCTGCATCCCTTGGCACCCTACCCCTAGAGAGGGTCTGCATCCAAGGGCACCCTACACTTGGAGAGGGTCTGTATCCCTTGACACCCTACCTTTAGAGAGGGTCGGCGTCCCTTAGCACCCTACTCCTACAGAGGGTCTGCGTCCCTTGTCACTCTACCCCTAGAGAGGGTCTGCGTCCCTTGGTACCCTACCCCTAGAGAGGGTCTGCGTCCCTTGGTACCCTACCTCTAGGGAGAGTCTGCACCCAAGGGCACCCTACCCCTAGAGAGGGTCGGCATCCAGCTACACCCTACCCCTAGAGAGGGTCTGTATCCCTTGGCACCCTACCTTTAGAGAGGGTCGCGTCCCTTGGCACCCTACTCCTACAGAGGGTCTGCATCCCTTGGCACCCTACCCCTAGAGAGGGTCTGCATCCAAGGGCACCTACCCCTCGAGAGGGTCTGCATCCAAGGGCACCTACTCCTAGAGAGGGTCTGCGTCCCTTGGCACCCTCCTCCTAGAGAGGGTCTGCGTCCCTTGGCACCCTACCCGCAGAGAGGGTCTGCGTCCCTTGGCACCCTACCCGCAGAGAGGGTCTGCGTCCCTTGGCACCCTACCCGCAGAGAGGGTCTGTATCCCTTGGCACCCTACCTTTAGAGAGGGTCGGCGTCCCTTGGCACCCTACTCCTACAGAGGGTCTGCATCCCTTGGCACCCTACTCCTACAGAGGGTCTGCGCCCCTTGGCACCCTACCCCTAGGGAGGGTCAGCATCTAAAGGCACCTACCCCTAGAGAGGGTCTGCATCCAAGGGCACCTACCCCTAGAGAGGGTCTGCATCCAAGGGCACCTACCCCTAGAGAGGGTCTGCATCAAAGGGCACCTGCCCCTAGAGAGGGTATGCGTCCCTTGGCACCCTACCCCTAGAGAGGGTCTGCATCCAGCGACACCCTACCCCTAGAGAGGGTCTGCGTCCCTTGGCACCCTACCCCTAGAGAGGGTCTGCGTCCCTTGGCACCCTACCCCTAGAGAGGGTCTGCGTCCCTTGGCACCCTACCTTAAGAGAGGGTCGGCGTCCCTTGGCACCCTGCTCCTACAGAGGGTCTGCGTCCCTTGGCACCCTACTCCTATAGAGGGACTGCATCCTTTGGCATGGTACTCCTACAGAGGGTCTGCATCCCTTGGCACCCTACTCCGATAGAGGGTCTTCGTCCCTTGGCACCCTGCTCCTACAGAGGGTCTGCGTCCCTTGCCACCCTACTCCTATAGAGGGTTGGCGTCCTTTGGCACCCTACTCCTATAAAGGGTCGGCGTCCTTTGGCACCCTGCTCCTACAGATGGTCTGCGTCCCTTGGCACCCTACCCCTAGGGAGGGTCTGCATCCTAGGGCACCCTACCCCTAGAGAGGGTCTCCATCACTTGGCACTCTACCCCTAGAGAGGGCCTGCATTATTTGGCACCCTACGTCTAGAGAGAGACTGCGTCCCTTGGCACCCTACCCCTAGAGAGGGTCTTCATCCAGCGACACCCTACCCTTAGAGAGGGTCTGCATCCCTTGGCACCCTACCCGCAGAGAGGTTCTGTTTCCCTTGGCACCCTACCTTTAGAGAGGGTTGGCGTCCCTTGGCACCCTACCCCTAGGGAAGGTCTGCATCCTAGGGCACCCTACCCCTAGAGAGGGTCTGCATCCCTTGGCACCCTACCCGCAGAGAGGTTCTGTATCCCTTGGCACCCTACCTTTAGAGAGGGTCGGCGTCCCTTAGCACCCTACTCCTACTGAGGGTCTGCGTCCCTTGTCACTCTACCCCTAGTGAGGGCCTGCATTCCTTGGCACCCTACCCCTAGAGAGGGTCTGCATCCATGGGCACCCTACCCCTAGAGAGGGTCTGCGTCCCTTGGTACCCTACCTCTAGGGAGAGTCTGCACCCAAGGGCACCCTACCCCTAGAGAGGGTCGGCATCCAGCTACACCCTACCCCTAGAGAGGGCCTGCGTCCCTTGGCACCCTACCCCTAGAGAGGGTCTGTATCCCTTGGCACCCTACCTTTAGAGAGGGTCGGCGTCCCTTGGCACCCTACTCCTACAGAGGGTCTGCATCCCTTGGCACCCTACCCCTAGAGAGGGTCTGCATCCAAGGGCACCTACCC
Organism: Lissotriton helveticus; assembly: GCF_964261635.1. Taxonomy (NCBI): domain Eukaryota; kingdom Metazoa; phylum Chordata; class Amphibia; order Caudata; family Salamandridae; genus Lissotriton; species Lissotriton helveticus. Next base: position 797,411,330 of record NC_136073.1, on the reverse strand, counting down.
CTCGAGAGGGTCTGCATCCAAGGGCACCTACTCCTAGAGAGGGTCTGCGTCCCTTGGCACCCTCCTCCTAGAGAGGGTCTGCGTCCCTTGGCACCCTACCTGCAGAGAGGGTCTGCGTCCCTTGGCACCCTACCCGCAGAGAGGGTCTGCGTCCCTTGGCACCCTACCCGCAGAGAGGGTCTGTATCCCTTGGCACCCTACCTTTAGAGAGGGTCGGCGTCCCTTGGCACCCTACTCCTACAGAGGGTCTGTATCCCTTGGCACCCTACTCCTACAGAGGGTCTGCGTCCCTTGGCACCCTACCCCTAGAGAGGGTCTGCATCTAAGGGCACCTACCCCTAGAGAGGGTCTGCATCCAAGGGCACCTACCCCTAGAGAGGGTCTGCATCCAAGGGCACCTACCCCTAGAGAGGGTCTGCATCAAAGGGCACCTACCCCTAGAGAGGGTATGCGTCCCTTGGCACCCTACCCCTAGAGAGGGTCTGCATCCAGCGACACCCTACCCCTAGAGAGGGTCTGCGTCCCTTGGCACCCTACCCCTAGAGAGGGTCTGCGTCCCTTGGCACCCTACCCCTAGAGAGGGTCTGCGTCCCTTGGCACCCTACCTTAAGAGAGGGTCGGCGTCCCTTGGCACCCTGCTCCTACAGAGGGTCTGCGTCCCTTGGCACCCTACTCCTATAGAGGGACTGCATCCTTTGGCATGGTACTCCTACAGAGGGTCTGCGTCCCTTGCCACCCTACTCCTATAGAGGGTTGGCGTCCTTTGGCACCCTACTCCTATAAAGGGTCGGTGTCCTTTGGCACCCTGCTCCTAGGGAGGGTCTGCATCCTAGGGCACCCTACCCCTAGAGAGGGTCTCCATCACTTGGCACTCTACCCCTAGAGAGGGCCTACATTCTTTGGCACCCTACGTCTAGAGAGAGACTGCGTCCCTTGGCACCCTACCCCTAGAGAGGGTCTTCATCCAGCGACACCCTACCCTTAGAGAGGGTCTGCATCCCTTGGCCCCCTACCCGCAGAGAGGTTCTGTATCCCTTGGCACCCTATCCGCAGAGAGGTTCTGTATCCCTTGGCACCCTACCTTTAGAGAGGTTTGGCGTCCCTTGGCACCCTACCTTTAGAGAGGGTTGGCGTCCCTTGGCACCCTACCCCTAGGGAAGGTCTGCATCCTAGGGCACCCTACCCCTAGAGAGGGTCTGCATCCCTTGGCACCCTACCCGCAGAGAGGTTCTGTATCCCTTGGCACCCTACCTTTAGAGAGGGTTGGCGTCCCTTGGCACCCTACCCCTAGGGAAGGTCTGCATCCTAGGGCACCCTACCCCTAGAGAGGGTCTCCATTTATTTATTTATTTTGAACGTTTTATATAGCGCTAGCTTCACCCGTAGGTATCAGAGCGCTTTACATACATCCTGTAACAAGAACAGACGGAAATTGCATTACATAGTAGGCATGTAGTAAGGAAGCAAACCCAGGATCACAAAATACAACATGAATAATTAGGTGGTTAACACAGTCCGGTCAACAACTATCCTTGTATGTCAAGAGAGAGGAGTAAAAAACTCGGATATTGAAGACTAGGTTAGTTGACGTTGGTTGGGAAAGTATTTGTGAAGGAGATCAAGTTTTATGTCCCTTTTGAAACAGGAGAAGGAGGGGTTGCATCTGAGGGCTCAATGAAAGTGTTCCACATCCTGGGAGCGTTGCCAGAAAACGATCGGTTTTGTGTGGTTTTCTTTTTCAGTTTCGGAGGAATAAGAAGGAGTGAGTTGGAGCTTCTCAGAGTTCTGGATTGACCTGCCCTTACCAGTTTGTTGTTCAAGTATTTAGGGGCCGGAGAGTGAAGGGTTTTGTGTGTGATGCAGGCCAGTTTGCAGATACACCTCCCTTCCATGGGAAGCCAGTTGAGGGAGTTGAGAGCAGGAGTGATGTGTTCAAATCTTTTTACTCCAGATACGAGTTGAGCGGCCATGTTCAACACTGCCCTTAGAGGGGCAAGGTGAGCTTTAGGAGTCCCAGTTAGGATGGCGTTCCCGTAGTCGATTTTAGTGAGGACTAGGGATTGGACTACTGTCTTGAGGTCATCATGGGGAAGAAAAGGTTTCAATTTCTTGATGTGTTTTAGAGAGAAAAGAGCACTTTTTGCAGAATTTTTGATGTGGGCCTCCATAGATAAGTTCTTGTCAAGGGTGATGCCTAGAGACTTAACTGAGTCGGATAGGACGATGGGGCAGTTTAGGGCGACCAGATTCTTGAGCCACTCTTGGATTGGACGATGGTTGCTTTTTGGAGAGAATAGGATTAGTTCAGTTTTATCCCGGTTGAGTTTTAAGTGATTAGCGTTGAACCAAGATTGGATCTCGGTTAGAGTGGTATTGAGGTGTCAGATGTCACTGGGAGACTTGATTTTGAAATCGATTTGGGTGTCGTCAGCGTATAGGTGATAATTCACTCCAGATTTTTTCAAGATGATTGTGAGGGGCTCTATGAAGAGATTGAAGAGGGACGGGGAGTGGATCGAGCCTTGTGGGACCCCAAGTGTGCCTTTTGTTGGTTTCGAGAGTCAGGAATTGGTTTTAATTTGTTGCGAGCGGTGTTGAAGGAAGGAGGTGAACCATTTTAGTATTGTGCCATTGATGCCGGAGCACTTCGACAAGGTCTCCAGAAGTGCTGGATGATTTACTGTGTCGAATGCCGCAGATAGGTCAATAAGGATGAGAAGGCAGGCATCACCTTCATCTAAAGCCTTGTACTTGGAGAGGGTCTGCGTCCCTTGGCACCCTACCCCTAGGGAGGGTCTGCATCCCTTGGCACCCTATCCCTAGGGAGGGTCTCCATCACTTGGCGCTCTACCCCTAGAGAGGGCCTGCATCCCTTGGTACCCTACTTCTAGAGAGAGACTGCGTCCCTTGGCACCCTACTCCTAGAGAGGGTCTGCATCCAAAGGCACCCTACCCCTAGAGAGGGTCTGCATCCAGCGACACCCTACCCCTAGAGAGGGTCTGCGCCCCTTGGCACCCTACCCCCAGAGAGGGTCTGTATCCTAGGGCACCCTACACTTGGAGAGGGTCTGCGTCCCTTGGCACCCTACTCCTAGAGAGGGCTGTGTCCCTTAAGGCAGCCTATCCTTGATGAAGTTCTGCTTGGTGTGGTCCTGGTTCTCCATGTCGGGTGCCTGCTTGTAGTTACTCTGGTGGCCTTCCTGAGTGGACTCTCTGGATGTGTACCTTGGCTGTAGGATGCTCGCCGCCCGCTAAATCCAGAGCACTAAGACCAATCCTTCAAAGAAACACAACTCTCTTCAAAAGAAACCTTTCCCCTACCATCCGCTCAATGTTCTTCGGTACCTCATCGGTGTAGGAAGCCCCATATAAATGCCAACACAATACCACAGACACACACCACAGGAACACTGACATACACCAAAGGATCATAGACATACACCGCACCAAGGGATCACAAACTAATACTAAACCACAGTCACCTACTACAAACATTCACAGCAAGACCACAGAGACACAGATCTCACCACAGGACTGTCCATGCCCTTTTCAAAGAATCACAGACACACACCACAAGAGCTAATGCATACACCACCTCATCACCCAAACCTACAGCTGACACAAACTTCATGATCACAGTCATAGATGGCAAGTTACCCGGCATACCTAAGAATTGCGGCAATCACCAGCACATTTGCACACAGACACTAGCATATACCACATGACTACTCATAAGTAGCATAGGATCACCAGAAAAGAACCACAGATAAACCAAAAGGCACCTTATAAACACCACACCATCACAAACATGCACACCCCAGAAGGATCACAGTAATGCAACACAGACAACACCCCACAGGGTCGCCAACATGTATACCACAGATTAATTTACACACCACATGTTCATTGGCTTGTAGGACAGAATCACAGGCACATACCTTCAAATCAGTCCACTACATGGACAGGTACTGTCCGGTATTAATTACCTGCACTTGTTTTTCAATTTGCAAGAAAGGGTACCGGCACTTCTCAGCACTGCTTCAATGCATTTAATGGGAGAGGACGGGCACTTCTCAGCACTGCTGCAATACATTTAATGACAGAGTACCGGCACTTCTCAGCACTGCTGCAATACATTTGATGGGAGAGTACCAGCACTTATCATCACTGCTGCAATCCATTTAATGACAGAGTACCGGCACTTCTCAGCACTGCTGCAACACATTTAATGAAAGAGTACCGGCACTTCTCAGCACTGCTGCAATACATTTAATGAGAGAATACCAGCACTTCTCAGCACTGCTGCAATACATTTGATGGGAGAGTACCGGCACTTATCATCACTGCTGCAATCCATTTAATGACAGAGTACCGGCACTTCTCAGCACTGCTGCAACACATTTAATGAAAGAGTACCAGCACTTCTCAGCACTGTTGCAATACATTTAATGAGAGAATACCAGCACTTCTCAGCACTGCTGCAATACATTTAATGGGAGAGTACCGCCACTTCTCAGCACTGCTGCAATACATTTAATGGGAGAGGACAGCACTTCTCAGCACTGCTGCAATACATATGAAGGAAGAGAACCAGCACTTCTCAGCACTGCTGCAATACATTTAATGGGAGAGTACCACCACTTCTCAGCACTGCTGCAATACATTTAATGGGAGAGGACAGCACTTCTCAGCACTGCTGCAATACATATAAAGGAAGAAAACCGGCACTTCTCAGCACTGCTGCAATACATTTAAAGGGCAAGTACCGTCTCAGCACTGCTGCACTACATTTAAAGGGCAAGTACCGTCTCAGCACTGCTTCCATGCATTTAATGGGAGAGGTCGGGCACTTCTCAGCACTGCTGCAGTACATTTAATGGGAGAGTACCGGCACTTATCATCACTGCTGCAATACATTTAATGGGAGAGTACCGGCTCTTCTCAGCACTGCTGCAATACATTTAATGAGAGAGTACTGGCACTTCTCAGCACTGCTGCAATACATTTAATGAGAGAATACCGGCACTTCTCAGCACTGCTGCAATACATTTAATGGGAGAGTACCGGCTCTTCTCAGCACTGCTGCAATACATTTAAAGGGAAGGTGCCGTCTCAGCACTGCTTCAATGCATGTAATGGGAGAGTATTGGCACTTCTCAGCACTGCTGCAGTACATTTGATGGGAGAGTACCGGCACTTATCATCACTGCTCCAATACATTTAATGACAGAGTACCAGCCCTTCTCAGCAATGCTGCAACACATTTAATGAGAGAGTACCGGCACTTCTCAGCACTGCTGCAATACATTTAATGAGAGAATACCGGCACTTCTCAGCACTGCTGCAATACATTTAATGAGAGAGTACTGGACTTTTCAGCACTGCTGCAATACAGTTAATGGGAGAGTACCAGCACTTCTCAGCATTGCTGCAATACACTTAATGGGCGAATACCGGCACTTCTCAGCACTGCTGCAATACATTTAATGAGAGAGTACTGGACTTTTCAGCACTGCTGCAATACAGTTAATGGGAGAGTACCAGCACTTCTCAGCATTGCTGCAATACATTTAATGAAAGAGTACCTGCACTTCTCAGCACTGCTGCAATCAATTTAGTGGGAGAGCACCGGCACTTCTCAGCACTGCTGCAATACATTTAATGGGAGAGTGCCGGCACTACTCAGCGCTGCTGCAATACATTTAATGGGAGAGTACCAGCACTTCTCAGCACTGCTGCAATCGATTAAATGGGCGAGTACCAGCACTTTTCAGACGCCAACAGGTACTCTGGGGCTGTGACTAGCTGCCATTCTATTTTTTCATTTCTTGCACTGCTCAAAATCACTGTCATACACCACCTGATCACAGACACGCACGGCAGGACCACAATCACACCGCAGACACACATACCACAGGATAAAGTAAACACACACCACAGACTCACAGACACAAATCACAGGATCGCATAAAAACACCACAGTACCACTGACTCTACATACCCCCACAGCGCCACCGACCAGCATCAGCAGCTCACTGTCACATGCACAACGCTATAGCACAGTCCAGGGTTTTAAGTGGGAAAACAAAAGTGGTGGTGCTCTAAAAGGGGCATGGCAAATTTCTTAAGGGGGTGTGGCCTATCTGAGTAGGGGCGTGGTCTAAATCAAGATAACTAGCATTGTGTGTTTAAGAAAAGCATGAAGTCGCATCCAGCAAAGGATAATAAAATAGGCAAAAAAGTATATTTATTAAGTGTAAGCCATAAAATACCAAACAATTTTAAAAAACATGTAAAATTATTTACATTACGTAGAAATCTATTGCAGGATTTCCCAAAACCCTTGAAAATATTCACTGTGTCTATTTTGCTGGGGTTTCTCACAACAATTTTCTTTAGCAGACCTACCTTTTGCCAGCCAACTCTTTACATACAGCTGTGCGTCAAACGTTTCAAATGGAGGACCATTGAGTTTTACCCATTCTACATGCAGATGGGTCTATTCAGCCTTGTGCTGACTCAGCCAGCCTCCTCGAGCCGCCCCCAGCCCCTGTCACTCACAAACCAGACAGTCAATACATAACCAGGCAGAGGCACACAGAAAGGTTGAACAGGAAAATAGCCACTTTCTAAAAGTGCTATTTCCAAACGTAGAATTTAAAAACCATCTTCACTAAAGGATGTATTTTTAAATTCTGAGTTCAGGGATAACAGATTTCATATGTCTATCTTGCCGTTATGGTAAGATATGCAGATAAACATGTTACACAGTGTTCCCCATGTTATCCTATGGGCAAGATAGCCTTTCAATAGTGAAAAACTAAATTGGCAGTATTTCAATTATGAAGACATGTTATCCACACGAGTAACACCAAACAAAAACTGGGCAGTCTGGTCACCCTACCTTTGATCTTTGAGGCCCGAAAATAGAGCCCCCTTTAACCCACTTTCGAGGCCCCCCAAAAACACTGGGGGGGCTCAGACCCCCACAGACCCCCCCCCCCACTCCCCACTTAAAGCCCTGGCACAGTCACAAGCAGCAGGGACACAGGAATGCACCACTGAAAACCTAAAGCAAATCGCAGAAGCACTAACTGTCCCAGCGCATAATCATAAAAACACATTATTAACATGAACCACAAAATCAAAGACACACACTACAAAATCACAAACAGACCGCACCCGATCCAGAAACTCACCGCAGTACCATTACATCTCCATCTCTCTGTCGCCCCCTTTCTCTCTCTCTTTCTCTCTCCCTCATATCTCTGACGCACCAGACACCTATAGGCCTTGAGAGGGGTAGCAGTGTGTGTTTATATATGTGTGGGCTTTGTATGGATTTGTCTGTGTAGTCTTACGGGGGTCTTTGAGCCTGTATTCCTGTGGAGTTGTGTCTCTGACCACACTACACGTGGGAACACAGACTCGCATAACTAGTGCTTATGTAAAGCGCTCCAACACCTCCGGGTCGAGTTTGCGCTATATAAATCTGCATAAAAATAAATAGTACTACATTCACAAACACACTAGGCCCACCCACACGCATATACAAACGCACACACACAAACTGCTGCATCTTTCCCAGCATTTATCACACTTTATATGAAAGTGCTTTCAACTCGCTTCTCTTCAAGGTGTACAGTCAACAAGGAGTGAATGTATGCAGCAGCCAAATCGCAATGTAATCTCTAGCTGATTTAGTTCACAGCTGTCTGTTACGGTCTTCTTCCCTCTTTAGCGCCAGGATGCCTGCTGGGTTGCAGCGCGCTTTACAAATTTATTTTACATTACATTATATCGCTGCTCAGCAAAGTCCCCGATTAATGCGGTGCATGGAATGGAAGGACAGAGAAATTCGGGAAGGTGTCAGGCTATAAGCTTAACCAGCAGACGACGCAAGTTATAGCCAATTACTCTCCTATCGCACCTATTCCTGAGATATGTAAAGAGGCCACATATTTAGGGGTTAAACTAACAGCTAGAATACAAGACATCAATAATATAAATTATAATGATCTGACTAAAAAGACTATTCTTATTTTGAAAAAATTGAACAAATTGCCTTTGACTATGGTTAGCAGGATAAACCTTATTAAAATGAAAATACTCCCAAAATATGTATACTTATTCCGATCAATTCCATTGGCATTAAACAACAAATTCTTCCAACACTTAGATGGGATCTTTAGTAGCTTCATTTGGGGTTACAAAAAAGCCAGAAGGTCGCTAAAAATGCTGAAAAACAATACAAATAAGGGAGGGCTGAACGCTCCAGACTTCAAACTATATTTTTGGTCCTCGTTTATTACACGCATACGCTCTTTACTGCATGGGGGTAGAATTCTTTTTTTCCATTATTTTATGTTAAAACAAGACTCACTATCCTTTTTGTTCAGAATTAACGACCCGAATTACTATAAAAGGGTAAGATTCAAGACTGCTAGAGATATCGTTAAAATATGGGAAAACATACTAAAATTCTGCAAAACAACCTTTTTCCACCCAAAATTACCACTGTGGGGCAATCCAGGTCTCCCGGCTATATTTACAGATTCCACCATTAATAGCTGGGCCTCTTCTGGGATTAATATCTTAGCAGACCTATATGGCGTGCAGGGGTTTTTAGATTTTAACACGCTCAAACAAATATATGATCTACCTGAAACTGCAAGATTTAAACATATGCAAATCCATGATTATTTGATTAATAAAAAAAAGATACAAATTGTTTCGGAATGCGATATATGGACATGCCTTTATACAAATAAGAATAAATCAATTATTAGTGAAGCTTATCGAATATTCAATACATTCAAAATAAATGACAATGATAAATTGGCCATGAAATGGAGCACACAATTAAATCTAAATGTTACGCCTAAGCAGATAGAGAACTCTTTTACTAACATTAACAAACTGGTACGCTCATCTAGCTTTAGGCTACAACAATATCGAACGACCTGTATGCTCTACTACACACCCGAAAGGATCGCTAGATGGTCTCTGAACCCCACCTTTAGCAGTCGCACCAAATGTCCCAAATGCTCGGCTGTAGCAGCTAATCTAGTTCATATCTTGTACTCTTGCCCCAAACTCAAGAGCTTTTGGGATGATATACTGAGGGTTCTCAGAGTAAAAAATATCCCGCTTCCCACCATCACGGCCGCTTCGGTTCTGATAGATCTTAATCTATCCACATCTCCATTATCTCCCCTAATGACTATACTGTTCTCATGTGCCAAATTAACCTTAGCTAGGGCTTGGATTGATCTAGATACCCCGACGGTTTGGAAGTGGTGGATATTGGTAACAGAGGTACATGCTATGGAGCTGGCTTTAGCCAACCTCAGGGGAGCACGATCATTGATTAAATTTGATAGAATTTGGGGTAGTTTTATAGACTAAAATCAGAACATTATTTTTATATTGTTTAAATGATAAACCCTCATGCATTAAAATTGTAATAGCAACTTTAACTACGGTGATTACATACCATAACTAACTTGTTCATTACATATTTAATCTAGCTAGTTTTCTTTCTGTAATTACTCATGAATGTCTTATGAATGTTTGTCGATCTCTGTTCTCTTTGGTTTTTTTTCCGTCATCCTGTCAACATCAATAAAAATCTTTAAAATAAAAAAAAGATGGATGCCAGACATCCAGGAAGCAGAAATAAAGTTGAAACGGATATTAGTGGCTACCATGTTATGGGAATCATATTTTCCTTTGCAGTTTCTGTTCTTTTTGTAACCAAAGAAGACTTACAGAAAGACAGAAGTAGGATATCACAGCGTTTCATGTGCATTAGTCACTAACTGTCCATTTCTGAACACCCTCTAATAACATCTGGAAAGAAAAGACATACGACATTCCTATGAAGTATTTCCATCTGAAATCGGTTATAGCTGGAACACTACATTATATGAATATGAAGCATTTTGACAAACATAGTATTGGATAATGGTAAACTATTCATGGGAATAAATTAATAAAAACACGTAAAATATTATGGGGGAAAAAAAGAAAAAAAAGGAATGGAAGGACAGTAGGTCTGCACTGCCCCCTGGCGGAACATTAGCAAAATGCAGGTCACTCTGGATCATATGGTGCAAGGACAGGCTCCCTGCAGTGAGCCGTGTTTAACTGAGAGTCCTCTGTGACTAGTCTTCCAATTCGAGGTCAGGCTCATCTGAACCAGATTGACCTTTCACCCTCAAACCAAAGTCGGGCCACACCAAGCACAAACTTCCATTCCGGGGTCAGCGCTATTTCCAGTACGTCACAAGTATCACGGGATGAACCAACTGAACTGCTCACATGCCATTCCTATACACAGAGCCACTCGCATTATGGAGTAGAGGAGTACGAAATTATTCAGCAGTGTTGACTAAATTATGCAACAACAAAAGGCAAATTATGTGGAATAATACGGCACCGTTCGTGATAGTATTACTTTCTCATTTTTACACACGGTAAGAGTGTCTGAGAAAAGGGTTCACTTTAATTAGTACCAATTTAACAACCAAATACAGCAATAAGCAACTGAAAGATGACCAGCCAAGTTTTGCAAAAGGCCTTCGGTATGCAAGAACCAGAGTCTTCATATGTTTTGTAACTTTTGACCCGTTTGAGCTAAAAAAAATCTTTCTTTGCTAAAAACTGCAGATTATGCGACGGTTTATGGATTATCTGGCAAATGTGGCAAATCCCTAATTGTGTAAAAATCACCACAGAATCGCATAATTCCATTGACCCTGCCCAGCGACTGCCACCACATAAATAAAGTGGTGGGGTTGGGGAGGGGAATGGGGGGAGTGCAGGAGAGCAAGGGGGGAGCGGTAGCAGCTGCTACCGGACCCGGTTGGTAGGGCGGGGCGGTGGTGGGGGGGAGAAAAAAGTTTTAAAGCCACTTACCTGAGATGGCCGGCCGCCGCCTCTCCTCCATCCTCTTTTTCCTGTCACCGGTCTGCACAGGATGCAGGAAGCAGCAGGAAGCACCCTCCCATGCAATGCAGCGTTGTGATTGGTCTGAGCGCCCAGGAGCTGGAAAGTCGGACATTATCTCCCCGCAGGCTGTAATGCAGCCTGCATGAAGAACAGGGAAAGTGTGCATGACTGTTTTGGGTGGCCAGAGAGGGCCGGACAAACAGCCATGTGCACTTAGGAGTGGGCAAATCACTCCTCCCCTGCTTTTCTGTAGTCGGAGCAGCCCCGCCCGCCCTGAAAGCTGCCGCAGCAGAAGGAAACCTAAAATCATAACGCAATTTATTATAATTTTATGTTTCCTTTACTTTACTGCTGTGAAGCAGTGGGGAAGTGCTCCTCCGCCATACCAGAGGTGCTGCCACTAGGAGGGAGTTTAAAAATTAATAAAAAGTGAAACTTACCAGCTGCCGGCTCCCTCCGGCGTCACACTTCCATGCAGGTTCTCCCTGGTCCCAGCAGAAACTGGGACCACATCACAGAATCCCAGTTCAATTCCCACACTGCACTCCAAGAGAGCAGCGCGGGGATTGACTTGAGCGGGCTGGAAAGATGTTCCGCTCAGGTCAGAGAGTCTGTGGAGTTTCTCTAACCCGGCTGTTCAATACCGCCGGGTTAGAGAAACCTAAGTGAGCATGTCTGTTTTGGTCGACCTGAGACGGCCAGCCAAACACATATGCGCACTTGGAGAGTTCACATAGCAGTCCACCTCTCCCCTCTCATTCCTCCCCCATCCCCACAGTGCTGGCTGAGCCAGCTGCTTAAAAATAAAACGATAATGAAATATTGTTTTATTTTTTAGCTGCTGGCTCTGACCAGTGGGGCGATGCTCCTCTGCCATTGCAGAGGAGCCACCCCTGGCCCTGCCTACACCCGAAAAGAAAACCTGGCAGGTGCCTCGTGTCCATTTCAATGTATAGGTGTGTTAGGCATCAGTCAGTGACGTAGCAAGTATGTCGTTTACCCTAGTACAAGGAAGGATATGCTGAAGCCTAAAGGCCAAGGCGGTTGGCCTCAAAGCTTGGGAACATGGTTCGAGTCTCGGCAGGGATGCTCAACATCCTGTGATTCTGGGTAAATCACTTAGTCTCCCGGTGCCTAACACAATGAATGTATCTGTTTGTAACGCAACGGGTGCTCATGTAAAGCGCTCTCATACCTTCGGGTCAAGTTTGCGCTATAGAAACCCCTCTCCCCCTAACAAAAAAAGAATATGGACACCCTAGATGCTGTTTCAATTGTAACATACAACAAAAATCAAGATTGAGTCAGACCCCCAGGTCTCTGGGCCTCTGTGCCACTGCACTTGCAGACAGACCCGTCAGAGATCTACAGTTTTTCTACAAACCATGTAACAACTACTATAATAAGGATCCATAAGTCAGTGTATTAAACGATTTAGAGGGAATGCAAAATATACACCAATCAGATTCCCTCACCCAGCCCTGTACAAGTACTCCAAAACCTCCCCTAAGTTAGTAATCGCGGGCGGTAACTAGCATGCCTTTATGTGGCAAAGTCATGTAAAGCCCAGCTGCATACCTTTGGCCATTAGACCTGGAGTCAACGAATAGCTTGTCAGCATCCCTCTCCCAACTAGTCCAGCAGCCTCACAACACACCCAAACAATATACATTTAACCGCTTAACCGCAGCGCGAATTCCGCCGCAGTGCGGCGGTTTTAACGAGTGGGCGGGGCCACGTCGGCCAACGGACGTGTGCAGCACTAGCCAGGTAGTGCTTGTGAAGGCCATTGGCCAATGGGAGCACGGAAGGGGTTAAAAGTATATGGTTATCTGCGCAGCAAGGAGCGGCTCGGTGTTCAACTAATGTACTCACTACACAGGATAGTTAAACAACTTACATTTTGTGTGTTAAAATTTGTGCACTTTTCATTCTATTTTAATTTTCATTACCTGAGGTGAAAAGCCGGGTAACATCTCGCTCTCCTGCTATCTGTGGTACGATCTCCACCTGTACCCTTCTGTTTCTGAAGATAGCGCCACGCCTCGCATCACTTCCCTGCATTTTTCCCTACCCTCACGGCCGATTTTGGAACCGAAGGGGATTCTGGGACCTGTAGGTCTCTTTCCTTGCTAGCGGCCATATTGGGGGGAGGCACGCCCGGCTGGTCGGCTGACTAGTGGTGCGGTCTCTCTCGCCTGCAACGCCTTACATTTAGAGGCTCTCTCCTTCGCGCAGCGAACGCGTACAGCGGTCGCGCCTCATTCGCGCCAAAGGAGCGCCTAAGGAAAGCCCATCTGCGCCCGTCCGCTTCCCGGAGGCGGACGGGCGCGGGCGGTGCAAGATCCCTCATCACTATAAATAGCTTTATAATTAGTATGCTGAATTATACGGCGACTGAGCTTCTGGCTCTGAGGGGTAAGGCGGGGAAATGTTGTACTGTTTTTCCAAGTCGACATAGAGGCAAGAGGCAGTGCCCTGGCTGTGGCTGGTTACCTAGAAATGCCCCGGTCAATAGCCCTATTTATCCAACTACTCCGAGCTCCTGTCTACTTTTGAATACCAGATCTTTCAGCAAGCATGCCTTAGACCTTTATAGTTTACTTTCTGAGTCCAAACCTATCTGCCTGTTTCTTACCGAGACGTGGTTGAATGATTTTTCAGGCCCGGATATAGCCTCCGCACTCCCACCTAACTACGTCATTTTTAGGAAAGACAGAACTAATGGCAGGGGGGGTGGTGTGGCGTTGGTGGTGGATAAACGGGTCACTTGTTCAATCATTCCAACTGACGAGATTCAGGGATGTGAGACCTTGGGGTTCTCCCTCTCCTTGTCCCCACGCCAATCATGTTCTGGGCTACTGATTTATAGGCCACCTGGCCCTACTGGTGCCTTTCATGAAGAGCTCCATGCAGCGGTCTCGGCACTTTGTCTGAAAACTGATCATTGCTTTCTCCTGGGAGATTTCAATATTCATATGGACTCCGCGGATGATGCCAATACTGTCAAGTTACTGGATACTGCATCTCCACTGGGTCTTATACCCTACTTCTTTGTTCCCACCCACAATAAAGGTCACACAATTGACCAAATCTTCTCCACGTTGTCTATCGGCACCTCCCTCCCAGTTCCTGTTCTGTGGTCTGACCACTTTTTACTGAAATTTGAGATTTTTCATCCTGACAGGCTAGCCTCCAATCCAAAGGACCGCCCCTATCAGACTTCGCGGCCCTATCATCGTGTCTCCCCTGACATGCTCACACAAGCACTACACTCTCATCCGTGTACATTGTCAGGTAACTTAGAGGCCGATCTTGACCTCCTACAAACTTGGTTTGGGGAGAGATTAGATGAACTTGCCCCGGTGGTGACCGCTCATAAGTCCTTCTGTCGCGTGTCTGCCCCATGGTTCACGGCTGAGTTGGCTGAGAAGCGGCGGTTCTGCAAGAAAGCCGAAAGGGAGTGGCGCCGCAAGTACGATCTCAGCGCCAAGCTGATCTATAAAGAATCTATCAAATCATATCATTGTGATATTGCGCTGGGAAAGAAAGCCTATCTAGCCAGAAGAATCGATGCTGCCAAGAACATTAGCAAAGAAATATTTTCCATTGTTAAGGAATTCATGTCTCCAACTTCGAGCACGCCTACCTGCTCTTTTTCTGAATTGTGGGTTTCCCAACTAGCCAATTTCTTTGCTAACAAAATTAAGGCCATTCAGAAATCTTTTCTTCTTTCGGGTGCAGCGAGAGTTTCCGTTCCTCTCTCATCCTTGTCTGTTGACGCTCCCACGCTTTCCACCTTTCCCGTCCTCTCTCTGTCTGCCTCATTGGATCTTTTGGCCAAACTTAAATCTGGCTCCCCCCTGGATCCTTGCCCGGCTAAATTTCTTGCTAAATCAGCTTCGGCAATTAATGCTCTGATCAATCCAGTGCTTAATCTTTCACTTAGCAAGGGCATGGTTCCACCGGCCTGGAAGCAGGCTTTGATCCTGCCACTTTTGAAAAAGCCTAACCTGGACCCCCTGGTACACGCCAACTATAGGCCCATCTCTCTCCTGCCAGCTTTTGCCAAAATCGTGGAGAAGCATGTCCATCATTCCCTCTCCAACTTCCTTCAGACTAATAATATTTTACATAACACCCAGTCTGGCTTCCGTTCCAACATGAGCATGGAGACGGCTCTGCTGGAAGTCACTGAGGCCATCAAGGAGGTTTTGGTTTCAGGGGGAAAGGCAATGTTGGTAATGCTGGATCTCTCGGCGGCTTTTGACACCGTCCTCCACAGCGGTCTCCTTTTAAGACTCAGGGAGATTGGGCTGCGGGGGACGGTGCTCAGCTGGTTTGAGTCCTTCCTGGCGGACCGTCGTCAAATGGTCTGGGCCCCTCCGTACTCCGCCATTATGCCGCCGTTGGAGGTGGGAGTGCCTCAGGGCTCTATCCTGAGCCCCACTCTTTTTAACATCTTTATGACCCCCTTGGCGGCACTGGCGGAGTCGTTTGGTGCCCAGATCGTTTCGTATGCGGACGACACCCAGCTCCTCTTCTCCTGTAAGAAGGGTGCCGATTTCGATGGAGGGAGTATTAAAGGTTGCCTTGAGGCTGTGTTCAAATGGTTCCAGCTTAACAGCCTGAAGTGCAACTCGGACAAGTCCTAGGTGCTCTTCTTCGGCTGTCTATCAGATCCTAGTTGGAAGGCTTTGTGGCCTGCGGCCATGTTTCCACCTTCCGATGTTTCCACCTCGGCCAAGAATCTGGGAGTTTTAATTGATAGCAGTCTAACCTTGAAGCCTCAGATTCAGGGTCTAGTTGGTAAATGTTTCGGAATTCTCAAGATACTTAGAATTTTTTTGCCGCTGCTGTCCCCAGGTCATAGAAAAATCACGGTGCAGGCGTTAATTGGTTCACGCTTGGACTATGCTAACGCTTTATATCTTGGACTCCCGGAGTATCTTTTATCGCGCCTACAAATTGTCCAAAATTCTGCTGCACGCGCTATTTTTGGCCTTCATCGGAGATCCAGTGCTAAAGAACTTTTGAAAAAACTCCACTGGCTCCCGATCCGGAAGCGTATCGTGTTTAAAACGTTGACACTGGCTTTTAAAGCCCTTCATGGTACGGGCGCACATTACATAAGCAAGCGGCTGTGTTTCTATCATCCATCAAGAACACTGAGGTCAGCTTCGCTGGCCTTAGCTGCCGTTCCTGTGATCCAGCGAGCACGCATCGGAGGCCGGTCTTTCAAACACCAGGCACCACAATTGTGGAATTCCTTACCGATTACTCTCAGAAAGACTGACACCTTGCTTGCTTTCAGGAAAGAACTGAAGTCTTGGCTTTTCACCCAATAGATTTGATCATGTCTTGCTCGCCCTGTTTTCCACACCAAGTTAGAAGCGCCGGGACACTCCTCGGAGTAGCTGAGCGCTATATAAAACACGCATTAACATAACATAACATAACAACGCCTCCATTTTTGTTTTTGGAAACACATGGTTCCAACAAACTATTGTATCTTTGCTTCCATATCTGAGGAACCAACAAGGTCATAATATTGAAGCACATCTCTTACCACCATGTGAGCTAAATACTGTAGAAAGTGGGAACATTCCTTCTCTGGATTGCTACTAGGACCACAGGAAAAAACAAACACATTTAACTTTGGGAGTCTGCAGCTCAGCAAGCTTGCGTTAGTCCAAACTTTAAATTCAGACCTCTTCCACGCCAATGCACAAAACTAGAATTTGTTGACATTCAGCAAGGCCTGCCTCGAGCGTAACACCAAGGATAAACATAAAAAAGGTTGGTACGTCTCCCAGGCAAGGCCAGTCACCACCAATGAAGACCAGATACCTAGTGCAGTGGCGGCTTCTCGCCGTCCTCTGCTCCTCCTTGCTTCTGAAAGCAGAAGGCCCCCAGGCTCCCCTAAACCAATCACCATGCTGCTGTCACCATATGCAAAAGAAACAATTGATGGATGGAATGCTGGACAATGCAAACATTCACCCCCATTCACAAGGATCTGGGTTTAATACATAATTCTTTTGCTCACCACACCACCCCAGTCACCATGACAGCAGCATCGTGATTGGTCTGAGCATCCTGGTTCAGCGCTGAGATGAGGACTGCAAGCCTGTGCATGATCTCCACCCAGGCTGTGCATTACAGCCTGGTGAAGAACATGCTAAGTGCGCATGACTGTTTTGGACGGCCAAACCATCATGTGCACTTAAGTTGAATATACCATTCCCCCATCCTCCTGCACTGTGACAGCAGCCCAGCCCCCCACCACACCCAACCTGACTCTGTATAGAAAAATGCCACTCATTGCTGTCTGCTTACCGGGCTGTTTGCTGTTAGCCATCACTGCTGGGGCACTTTCACCGGACTTTGGCAGGCGCGGCCCCCGCTCCACGGGCGTGCCGCTGTTCCGGTCTGCACCGCTGCGGGACTGCGAGGCAGGGACTGGACACACCTGCAGCCTCTTCCCGCAGCGGCTACGCCCTCCTGCCTGGCTTCCTATAACTTTTCGCGGCACCTGCTTCGCGGGTGCCACTCATTGCTGTCTGCTTACCGGGCTGTTTGCTGTTAGCCATCACTGCTGGGGCACTTTCACCGGACTTTGGCAGGCGCGGCCCCCGCTCCACGGGCGTAGCGCTGTTCCGGTCTGCACCGCTGCGGGACTGCGAGGCAGGGACTGGACACACCTGCAGCCTCTTCCCGCAGCGGCTACGCCCTCCTGCCTGGCTTCCTATAACTTTTCACAGCACCCGCTTCGCGGGTGCCACTCATTGCTGTCTGCTTACCGGGCTGCAAGGGACGAGTACTCATGCCAGGGTTTCGCGGCATTCTCCATCCCTGCGAAATGGGGGGGTAGGGGCCGCCCCTCCGGAGGCCTCTCAACCTTGGTGGCTACCCACCTGGGTTGTCAAGACACTCGCCTTCCCTTGCCTTCTGAAGACATATTAGCGGTGTTATTGGAATGGCCAAACTCCCTTAGATTAGCTGTAATAAATGTATACTCTAGGCCTGTAAACATAGGACGAGAATCAGCCACCATCGAGGAATTGTCAAATTTCCTTAATGAAATTCCTAAGGGGACTGCATACGTGGTAGGTGGGGACCTAAATTCACATTTTGAGCCCCTACCAGGTCTCTTGGATGGGTCCTCCTTGGAAGAGGACGCAAGGTGGTCAGTACCCCCCACGGCGGCTCCGCCGGCCAGAGCATGGACGCCCCTCGCCCTACAGATTACCGCTCTGACTCTTAAACACGGTCTCAGAGCATGTAACGGGCGCATCAAATCTGATATTCCCAGCAAATACACCTTCAATAGATCAGGCAGGGAGTCTAGACTGGATTATGTTCTAGTTCAATTGTCCTCGTGGTCGCATATTACTGATTTCAAGGTAATAGATAGAACGGACAGCGACCATAACGCCCTTGAGTTGGTCTATACCCTCCCTGGCAAGGAGGGTTCGGACCAAACTACGAGAGCTACAAACACAGGGCTTTTACTTGAAAATAATAGAAGAAGAATAAGGTGGGAAAAAGTAGTGTCTGGCAGAGAGAATCTTCCCAAACTTTATGCTAGACTTATTCCGACACTGGAAAAAGTGAGCATTCTAAGTGAGGACTCCAGTACAATGGAAACCCGCAAATTACTAGGTATGGCACATGAGGAACTTATTAAGACTCTGGCTACAGATCTCTTTTCCATGGGACAAACCAAAGGTGGTGGACCTCGCCGTAATACATGGTATAACGCCACATGCCGTAAGGCGAAAGGGGATCTTTTGACCAGTATCAAGAAGGGTAAAGGAAGACAGGAGATACAGGCCAAAAGAAGGGAATATAAGGAACTGGTTACCCAGGCCAAGATTGAATGGGACCAAGATAAATGGGAGAAACTCTCAAATTCTTTAGCGATCAGGGACTACCGTAAGTTCTGGAGAATTGTCAATACGGGATCCGAGCACCTGGCATCGGCAATAGAAACAAATATTGCACCCAGGGTATGGAAGGAGCACTTTCAGTCCCTCTATACAGAGGAAACTGGAGCTATATGCTATCCTTCCCTTGATAACACTACTTATCCTGAGGGTTACCCCTTTACAGAAGAGGAGGTACGAGTTGCTATTGCACGCCTATCGTCAGGCAAGGCTCCAGGGTTGGATGGCCTCCCTGGTGACCTCTTTAAACAAGAACCTGACGTTTGGGCCCCTTATTTGGTGACAATATTTAATGCCATCCTAAAGGGCATGGAGGTCCCAAATACTTGGCTGGGTGCAGAGGTAGTTCCGATATTTAAGAAGGGCTCGCCTCTGCTCCCAGCCAACTATAGGCCCATCAGCCTAATAGATGTTTCCCAGAAGCTCTTCGGTAGGCTCATCCTGGATCGCCTTCAGAATTGGCTTGAGGAAACTGCCACTCTGAGTCCTTATCAGGCGGGATTCAGGAGGGGGGTGTCCACAACTGATCAGATATTCCGCCTGAATCTCATTTATTGGAGAACTGCGCTAATCGAGGGCGGCAGCTTGTACGCAGTCTTTGTGGACTTGCGAGCCGCCTTCGATTTGGTGCCAAGATCTAAGTTGTGGAATGTCCTGGCTGATCTAGGTGTTCCGCTAGACATTCTCGCAATTCTGATGAAACTGCATCAGAATAACTTTGCCCGTGTCAGATGTGGTAGAAATGGCAATTTAACTGAAAGATTCCCCATTGACAGAGGGGTGAGACAGGGCTGTATGCTTGCACCGACCCTGTTCTGCCTCTTTGTGAACGGGGTAATCACCCATCTGTCTAGGATTAATGACATTGACGCCCCCAAATTGAACGGCAGCAGGGTACCCGCAATTATGTTTGCGGATGATACCCTGCTGTTGTCGAAATCCCCCATGGGAATACAACGTGTAATGAATGGGTTTCTGGAATTCTGCACAGAGAGGGGTCTTGAGATTAATGTCACTAAAACAAAATATATGATCTTAAACCCTACCCCATCATCACGTCCCAATCCCTCCCTAGGTCTAGCGCGGCTAGAGAGGGTATCTACATTTGAGTACTTGGGAGTAACTCTCAACGAGAACATTACCTGGGGTACACAACAGAATAGGGCAAATATGAAATTGGTCCAGATAACGGGTGGTATCTCTAGGATGGCGAATACATCATCACATCGTCCATTTGGTCCTGTCATCCAGATCTACAAATCCCAGGCAAGGGGGGCAGTCACCTATGGGGGTGAGTTGTGGGGCCATACCTCTGCCAAAAACCTAACAAGCACGGAAAATAAATTAATCAGGCAGTAGGCAGCTCTCCCACCAAGTACCCTGTTACTCCCACTGAGAATGGATTTGGGTATCAGGCCAATTGCAGAAGAACTGGGTCTTAAACCACTAACCTTCTGGCGACGTTTATGGAGCAGCCAAGATCTGATCAACTACAGAATGGAGCTCCAGGAGTTCTTAACTTTACCAAAAGCCTCCAACATCCCATGGCTTGGATACATAAAAAGTTCCTGCGAGAGCCTGGACCTACCGGAGCTTTGGACTGATCCAGTAAATGCAAGCACCAGGATTCCACGCAAGGTATTGTCAAAAATCTATTATGACCGAAAGTTGGCCAATATCTTGAACACAATGCGTGAGGGATCCCTAAAGAACTCATTTATTCAAAGCAAAGACTTATATTTACTGGAATGTGTTCTGGATGGTATAACTCCGGTGCTGACCAGAAAGCTATTTCTCCAATGGAGATACGGCACACTTCCCCTTAGAACATTCACTAGCTCCTGGTCTTCTCCCCCGACCACCGAGCACTGCCCGGCATGTGCGCATTTTAAAGAAAATGATCTACATGTGGTCTTCTTTTGCAAAGCTTACAAAAGAATCAGAAGACATTGGCTAATCCCCCTTTTTAAAAATCTGGGGTTCAGACAGTTTCTTCCTGCATACAGAATTTTAAAAACTGATATCTCCCCCCCAATCGTGTTCACAGTGGCAAAGTACCTAACAGCAATGTGGTTCACTCGCAATCGCTTTTTGAAGACGGAATTGGCTTTTTAAACAAACTTAATCTCATTACTGATTTTTAACCTTATTTTAATGATGAATTGATTAATGTGTAGCAGTGTAACCTTACAAGCAATGTTTTATTAATTTGTGAAATTATTTTATTGATTGCATATCTTTGATGATCTATAGATCGATATAAAGATTGAAATGAATGAAAATAAAATAATAACATCCTGTTATCATTTTATTTTTCCTTTGTTGCACTGCTCAGAAGCAGTGGGGTGACGATCCGCCGCCTTAGCGGAGGAGCCGCTGCTGAACCAATGCAAGCCCAGCCCTCTCACAACAAGGCCAGCTAATCTCTCAAAGCACTGAGGGGCATATTACCAAGCAATAGCGATAATTATCGCTATTACTTGGTTAGAGACAATATTTTACCGCAAAGCTGCGGCGATTTTTATCGCAGATAAACCTTGGTATTACCAAGGTTTATCGCAAATGCGATAAAAAACGGCCGCCATGCATGAATATCGCTGAAAAGTCAGCGATATTCATGCATTACCGAGCTAATGCTCCTAGCCATGTTATCCACCTCCCATTGGATAACATGGCTAAGAACTGCTCAGAGCAGGTGTTAGCTTAGCGCGAATATCTCCAAAAGTTGGTAATAGGAGATAGCGATGTTAGCGACTGTTTCCAGTCGCTAACATCTTGGCACGCCCACTTTGCATGTCATTAGTGATAAATATCACTGAGATGCAAAGTGGGGCCCAAGATGGTCGCTATCTCCTACTAGCTGTCGCTAACTGGTGTTAGCGACAGCTAGGTAATAGGGAGATAATTTTTCTCCGCTTTCTTGGCTTTTAAAGCCAAAAAAGCGGAGATAAACCCCCTTGATAATATGCCCCTGAGTTCCTCTCCCTCTCCATCACATCAGAAAAGCATCAATACTAAGAGATTTTCCAAGGTCAAAGCCCATCTCCAACCTTGGTCTAGCCTTTCCATACCTACAGCCTCTTGTCCGGGTTCAGCACAGCATCTAGGCCAGATCCCAAGCCTAAAGTGAGACTCCGCCCTCTAACGCTAAGCGCGGTCTCGAAGACCATATTCAACTGATTCCGAGCAGCTTGGCTCTCAGCGCCTGGATACCCTCACGGGTGAAAAGCAGCGCTTTAGAAATCATGACTGAATGAGGAGCTAGCCACTACCAGCAAGGTTACCACCCCATACAAGATCATCGCACCATCAAGGTCAGGCCCCCCTCTGAAGTTCACAACACCGCTAACCTGGGCACACTCTGCCAGGCCAGGGGCCTGACTTGTTAAAATACGATTATAAAAACCTGAAAAATAACATTTATTTATTCATTGGAGTTCTTCTCCATCGTTGTTCCTTTTTTGTTGGTATCCCCATTTTTAGGTCTTTTCTGCTTTGGGCTGCACCTCTGCCTCCCAAGACCTCCACTTTCCACAGTGACCTCTGCTGGTTACTGAAAGCATTGCTTCTTTTGTCCGCTTGTGTAACCCTCATGCTTCCTTGACTTTCTTCTTTCTGTGGTCACCTATGCCCCTGCCTTTCGCTGGCCTCTTGTCCTTTCCTTTCTGTGATTTCCTGTGCTTCCCTTAGTCTCATGTGCTCTCAGTGGCTTTCTTCGTAGTTGAATGTGATGTGGTTTGTATTTATATATTTGTTTCTTTTACATACTTTTTTTTAGGATTTATAAACAATCAATTCAATACAGAAACAAACTTAAAAATGTAGCTGTGTAAGAGACAAAGCAACCCATTACTCAACATTTCAATTCCGGAAACTAGAGACCCGCCATATTATGAAACCTTAAATATATCTTACCTCAGCAATCAACGTTCTTTTGTATTGATTTAAAAGTAAATCAATATGTTAAAGTATGATTAGAAGTAATATCACTCACACAAACATATAAGGCAAGATGAAACAGTCGAGTAATATAAATAACAAGCATTGGCAAAGCCAATAGGTCTTTCCTATGCGAGAGCGAGTTGGTTTGTTAATGTTTTTTTCAGCCATGTTGCAGAGAAGCGCAGTTGGAGTGCAGTATGACAAAAAAATCTTTAAAAGTGCTTTGATGCGGTTGATGCTGTTAGATTTATATTTGTTTGTCCTTTTAACCATGCAGCACAGCATCCACATTGTTTAATTGTAAAATTGTATGCATTTAAAGAGATACTTTTTAAACACATTTTTATTATTTTGTCACGTACAAAGTAGGATTGTATTGCATTTTGACAGTTTTCAATTATTATTTATTAATGCAACAATGTTTAAGTAATATGTTACAGTATTATTTATATTTGCTTACAATTTTGTAAAATCTCTGTAATGAATCCATTACAAAACGTAACTTGACATGTAATTGGCACATGTTCCTTGAAAGCATCCTCAAAATGTTCCAGAGCAGCAGAAATGTTCAGTCAGTCCATGATAAGGTGAATCTTGACATCCATTGACTGATAAGTGACCTTGTTGTAATAAAAAAAATTCTACTTCAGGAAAATGTGTGTGTGTGTGTGTGTATGGGAAACATCCTTTACAACGCAACTTTTACAACGCACTACCATTACGACGCAACCTTTACAACGCAAGTCATTACAACGAATTGCGCTGGAGGGCGCTCTAGGATAGGGAATAGTTTAATTACTATCCAACACTTTCCCTACTATCCACGGGGACTGGAGTTGGAATAGTAAATTAAACTATTCACTATCCAGCGCCCCCCCAACGCAAGTCGTTCTAACGACTTGCGTTGTAAAACCTGTGTCGTAATGGCATGCGTTGCAAAAGCATGCATTGTTTCCAAAGAACCCATTGGCTTAGAATAGAGGTGATAATGCAAGGAGGGCAAATCTATTTTAAGGAAAAGGTGCTCCGTGGCAGAGGTAGAGCGTCCTGAGTTGTAGTGGTATTAATGAAATATGCAGCTGTAGTTTATTGCGGAACAACAAATTATTATTGTATATTGATTTTATTTATGCCATAAGGTGTTACTGCCCATAGTACATGTAAAGTAATTAAGGCGCACTAAGTAATGTTGTATAGGCTAGAACTGAAAAGTAAAAAAAAGCAGGAGGCCTGTTTGTTGCTTATGTGATTTAGTCAGAGAACATAGGGGCCTGAAAGAACATATATTTTTATGTGCTGTCCATGCTGGAAGGGCATGAAGGGTGCAGTGTAGTTGTTGTTCAAGCCTGTGGTGAGGTGTAAGTAGGCAGTGTTGGGTAAAGTGTTAAAAGAGCCTAAAGGTAGATTGTGAAGCTTTGCAGTTGGAAAGGCAGAGGA
Source organism: Lissotriton helveticus (assembly GCF_964261635.1). Classification (NCBI taxonomy): domain Eukaryota; kingdom Metazoa; phylum Chordata; class Amphibia; order Caudata; family Salamandridae; genus Lissotriton; species Lissotriton helveticus. The sequence continues at coordinate 797,387,049 of NC_136073.1, read as the reverse complement.
GCTTAGTGGTGCTTAGACCTGTGGGTGGGTGGAGGAGGCATTCTCACAGTGGCTCTAAGATTGTGGTGTCTGTTTGTTTACAAGTAGCCGAAAGATAAGTGTTATAACTTGGACGTTTGTGCATGAAAGCACAAAGGAGTGAAATTACCATCCTGGAGCCGGTAAACTTGCTGCCTGAGTGGAAGTTAGGACTTTGTAAAAGCAGGAGGGGTGGGGTTGTCTAGGGACAGAATAGGAATATGTAGATGGGTGTAGTGAAGCTGAGGTTTATGTGGTTCATGGTGCCACTGTACCCGCTGCACAAATGTAATGTCTGGTCTGGTAAGTGTAGCTCAGAATGACCAATATGTATTTTGTTGGTGTGTGTGCCCCAAAGCAGGGTGATAAGTTGCGGTGTTAGTAAACAATATCCATGAAAGAGCACACTTTACATTTTACCATTGAACTAGAGTCAAAATGTATATTCTGGTGCAGTTAGTGTGTGGCATCCCCAGGTGCAAGTAAAGGAATTATGTTCTTCTTGTCTGTTTAAACTGAAGCATTAGCGTAGGTTTAATCTTTCCATAAGTACTTGTTGTCCTGGTGTCACTGCTCTTGCTGTTTGGAGATAAAGTGAGCTCCTGTTCAAAGGATAGGGAAGAAAGAGGTGGTTTGAGGTCCTTAGAGGAGCAGTGATGTTGTGTTATTGTTTGTGAAGTGACTTTGCCTACTTGCCTCTTTTGAACTTGTCCTGGTGTAATTTTCAGACAAAGGGACACGTTTAGCAGCGCCTACACTGTTGTCTGCTTTCATTCTAAGCAGCAACATGCAGGTGGGGTGGGTTTTAATTTTGTTTATATTTTCACCTCCAGTTGGGCCAAAGATAAAGCTCGAAGTTAAGGGGCGATCAGACCTCTTTTTATTCAAATATGATCCTGGTTGGGTGCAGTCTGGGGGCTCACACCTAGATGCAAATGGAAAGAAGGGGAAAGAAAGACTCACAGCTTGTCACTTCACAGGTGCTTAAGAGAGGCATGCTTTTGGCTTTCTTCAGTCCCTGTATTTCATAGAAATGCATGCACTGTAAGAAAGTCAGATGTGCTGGTATGTTCCAGTATTTGTATAAATAACAATGTAAATATCACTTTTTTATTTCTTTTATAGCGCTACTTATCCCAGTGCAGGGTGTCAGAGCATTTTACATAACATACTATATATAACCTATAAATTGTCAATACATCATGTAAGTATATAACCAATTTACAAGATGTTTGTTGCATAAAACAGTGAGGATTAGAAGGTATAGGAGTCAGATGTCCTTTAAAGCTTACTGTGCTTTATTAGAAGGATTATCATTTATTAACTGCAAGTAACTAATGGATCTCTGTGTTGAAAGCAGTAACACACTTATTTAGTTAAGATAAAAATCTGTCATCCGCAAGTTACAAGATGTGCTATTTAAGGGTTATGTTACAGCCTCGTAAATTGGAGCATAGGAGGGGCATGAGCCAGCTCCATGTGGAGAGTAATCTACATTCCGCTTTCCTATAAATGTAAATGTAAATGTAGACATACTTGTAAAGCGCACTGATACTCCTGAGTGTCCTGGCGCTGTACATATACCGCTAGGGAACCCTTCCTGTTTTTTCCCCGTGAAATGTCCACTCCTGGGCATTCCCAGGGTGCAACCAGGCATCCCTAGCGCTGTAGGGGGCCGTTGTGGAGACTAAGCAAGCTATTAAACAGAGTTGCAGCGTGGGGCCCATGCTTAGAGTAGGCACCGATGCGAGAAATCAGGTCCGAGGAATTATGAGCCCTAGATCCGCCGAGACCAGCCAAGGCAGGAATTGAACCCTGGTCCCGGGCCAGACCTCTGCATCAGGGTCTGCCGCTTCTAACCAGTGAGCCACACTTCTCCACATAACACATAAACACTCTCATTTTGAAGTCAGTGAAAGCAAGGTAAACACTAAGCTCCCTCCTGAGATACTGCTTGACATATGACCTCTGTCTTTGAATGCACAGCAAATGTGACAAGATAGAAGTAGATTGAATGACCTTTATGCAAAGAGAGTTCTTAGAATAATACAGTAAACAAAGTTTGGGCATAGGGAGGGACAAACTTAAGCTGGACAACCAAAAGCCAATAAAGCCAGCAAATAAAAGGCTAGAAAAGGTGGGTTACAAACCACAAAGCCAGTGGTAAGCAACAGACGAATACGTTCCTGGGTCCGCTTTCTGAATGACCCCAAATTGTCTTTAGCAGACCAGACAGCTGTGCTAATAGTAGAAGAAAAAAGATGAAAGAAAAAATGGATCCATCCGCATAAATCACAAAATTCATGAAATTGATACAAAATGTAATTGTAACTGCTTTTCATGTTGAATTTCCTCAAATATAATTTTCTCTCGCCTTTAAAGTAAAGATGTTTCCAGTATAAAATTGTCAATCACATGTGCTCCATTGACTCCAGTTCTGAATAACTAGCCACGTCTGACAGTTCCTAAATTTGCTTTTAAATGAAAAGTAGTGTAATAGGAGTTACAAGGGTGATCTAGCTAGCTAAGCTATTATAGTTGTAGGCACAGATGTAAATATGTATTTACAACTATTTCAGCGCATCAGCCCCAAGTGCAACAAACTTTCAACATTACAACAACGTGCAACAAGGGCTTGGAGCTGAATTACATTTCCTGTAATTCTCTGAAGCAGATAAACCCAACTTTTCCATCTTGCCTGGTGACCACTATAAGTAAAAGAGCATTGCAGTTCTCTTTATTATAATTTCATAGGGCCAGACTGTGTATGACGCTTCCTATCACTGCTCTTGGAAAGTTCAACACCAGCATAAAAACTCAAGGTATTTACCATTTTCTGGTAAACCTAAAAACACACCTTTATTTGTTATCTCCATCATGAGAGGCAATCTCTTAGTTTGCAAAATAAAAGTAAATGAATCAGATGGCTACAGACAGCCTGGGAAGGTATTTCTCAATCTGTAACATGCTACAGAAGTGATCCATCTAGCTAAACAATTGCAGTGCATGTTAAAACAGAACCAACAAAGTAATGGAATGTATTTCTAAACTTTAAACACAATGGGCCCTATTCACAAAAGTGCATTTATGGGTGAAACTTTAAAGACACACAAATGTACCCATGGGCCTTGTGTAAATCTCCATCTAAATTTAGCGTAGATATTCCGGAGGAGTTTTACTTCTAGTTGTAGGAGCGTAGACTTACATTAGCAGGTGGGGGCATCAACGCGTACAACTTAAAATACGCCTGTGAAGTACTAATAGTAAATTTACATGCGTAATTCAGGAGTAAATTCACCTTGCAGTTCCCCATAGGCAGGTGGACGTATCTGTCCACACTACACAGAAATGCAAATTGCAAAGAATAGGGAAATGGGGATCACCTGAGGGTGAGGTTCTGTGAATTCTGAACCCGTGGGTTCCATTTTGTGTATGGCAGCCATTTTGTGGTTGCCCTCACATAGGCCGATGATTGTGGCTGAACTAGTCTTTTTAAGGACATATACACCTTAGCTCGAGTTCGTGCTGACTCCTGTTTGACCTGAGTGAACTGACCCTGTTGCCTGAAGCTGACCTTGTTAAACCAGTTCCTGCCCTTTAGCTGATCAAGATTAAGGATCAGAGCACAGGACATCATAAAGTTTTACTACACACAAACATGCCTTATCCTAACTTCTATCTGTTTCTGTTCCTTCTTTTATGGTCTGTTTATGATATGGGTTGTGGTCTTTTTATTATGGATTTGTCCGGCTTGTGTAAGAAGGAATGTTAGGTATTTTGCATGCTTGCAAAAGCTAGGACTGCCCCTTACTTGTATGCTGAAGTTTGTAACCCTAAGCATATAAAAGGCCTCTGTTTTCTGTATTCTTCAGACTACCTCATTCAGTTGCTACGGCTTCTGTGTGACGTGGCCTCACTTATTAAATTTAATAAAGATATCCTTTCATATTTCAGCTTCTGTGCCAAGTTCTTCTTCCTATTAGTAAGTATTCCCTGAGAATGAAGATTTCATTTCTTCAAATGGCGCGGCCAACGTGGGCCTCATCAGAGAAGTGACTTTCTGTGGAAGTGATCTTGTCAGAAGACTGAAATCTACTGAGGAGAACAGGACGGGACTCTACTACTCTGTGCACAGGAATTCTGGAGATTCTCTGTTTCTGCAGCCCAGTATATTTCTGCTCTTCCTGATTTTGATCCTCCACATGATGTCACTCCTGACTGAGAACCTTTTTGGCGTGAGTATTCTAAAAAAGACCGTTAGGTCATGTAAAACTTGACAGTTAGAATTTGGATAACCTTTTGATTAGTAAGAATAAGAAGTACAAGTGGGTCGCTCCCACGACTTTGTTTGGTTTCTTGGTTTTGATTTGGTTATTGCAATTACCAAAGCCGAGGGTCTCGTATATTTGCAAGTATATCGTTTGTGATAACCCCTTGAAGTTTGAAGCTAGATTAGTGAGCTATAAGATGCCTGGTCTTAGCAAATTTAGGACTGTAACTTTGTAACTTTGGAATTTGTGTTGGCCAACTTTTGTATTTGTATAGGTTTGTATATGCGAATTGCAATTTGTGTAGAACAGGTAATGAGGAGAATTTTCTCTATTTGGTTTAGTTGAACGGTGCACGTACGAAAAAGTACATTAAGCACTACATTGATTATAATATTGTATATTTTGCAATATTTTTGGCATGCCTGTTTAAAAGCTCACATAAGAAGAATGTGTGGCTGTATTTGGAAGGTACCATAGTGTGATGTGAAATTAATTAGCCGGCTCTCCTAGAGGGAATACTTAAATAGGTTTAAGTATACAAACATATTTCTTCCTTGGTGATTCTGTAATCCCCAGGGAATTAAAATATGACAAAATACAAACAAGGATCCTTTATTCTGTGCATTTTTTTGATATGTAGAACAATTTTTGGTGTTCTGCTAGCCAAAATTAGTGAATTGAGTGTATTTTCGCTTCTTGGACATACATCAGTCTGTTGGGCTGTTTTTGAAGTCTTTTGGAACACTATTGAGAAGCGTTTCTTGTAAATATGACTTACAACTAGTATTTACAAATGGTTTGGTTTAAGTACAGTCTGTGGGCTGTCCTTTGTTTTTGTTCTGAGTATTGGGTTGTGGATTAAATGTGTGTTTAAATGACTATGTGGTTTTCCCATTAGTGCAATTTCTGTAAGTGAATAGCGTTGGCGCTATTTATGAAATGTATGGCTAAAGCGCACCGTATTGTGTGTCCTGAGTGTTTCACCCCTTTCTGTTTATGTCTGAAATAAGGGATGCAGCTTGCTTTTATATGTGGTATTATCAAAAATGATTGGGTTTATTAAAAATAATTATTAAATTATGAAAAATAATTATTAAAAATAAGTGCTACAAAATTAGTTTTTTACTATTCATTAAGCTTAATACTCATACTATGACCCCCTAGCATTAACATTTAATTTGAGTTGTGTTGCACTGCATAATGAGGACATTAGCATATGACATCTCACTTAGCGCAGGCGTAAAAAAACTCATTTTTCTAAGGATTTACATGAGATATGTCTAAATGTCTAATATCTGTAATGTGTAAAGAACATTCTGAGGATGATTAATATGTAACATACTTATAGGATATTTTTTTTTAAGTGCCCCAAATATCAAAGTCGAATTTGGGTATTTTTGCCATTTATAATAGCTTTAAAGTGCTTTAGGCTTCAGAAAATGCATACTGTTGGACCCGGCCTCGTGGCGTGGTCCTACCCCTCCCGCATGGAGGGCCCCGGACGACATCGGCCCTCCATCCAGCCCGGGTCGGCCTCGGGCACACCTCTGCACGCCCTCCAAGCCACCAGATCCGCCACCCCCCGGCGCACCACCACTGACACGGCACCCTAGGGCTGCCCCAGCATTGCCGGTCCGGTGCCCACCCCGGACCCTCATTCCAGGCCCGACGCCATCTTGGGCCCATCACGTCACAGACACGTGGTCCCAGACCAGCCGCGGCCACGGCCCCAGCGAGCCCGCCATCGAGGCACCAAGAACCCTCCGGGTGGTAGAGTGGCCCCTCCACCAGAGACAAGGAGAGCGGAGTTTCGATGGCTCTCCAACCGTCCCCGGATGTCTGGTTTCGATCGCCCTCCGGCCTCCCTGGGCTCTGGCTCTACCCCCCCGCTGGGTGTCTGGACACCATCATCCCGGCCCCTCGGACCCCCAGGCGAGAGGGTCCGGACATCAATGGACTCCAGACCTATATCTGGGCCAGCCCCGGAGTCGGACGGCAGTTGTATCCCGGAGTCGAGAAGCCCTGCTGATGCTATCGCGGCTGACCCTGTGACGAACTCCCCTTGCTGTTCTACTTGGAACCTGCTGGCGCTGCCGCGGTCCACACTCGCTGAACCATCTCGGAACCTGCTGGCGCTGCCGCGGTCCACACTCGCTGAACCATCTCGGAACCTGCTGGCGCTGCCGCGGTCCACACTCGCTGAACCATCTCGGAACCTGCTGGCGCTGCCGCGGTCCACACTCGCTGAACCATCTTGGAACCTGCTGGCGCTGCCGCGGTCCACACTCGCTGAACCATCTTGGAACCTGCTGGCGCTGCCGCGGTCCACACTCGCTGAGCCATCTTGGAGCCTGCTGGCGCTGCCGCGGCCCCACCTCCCGGGACTCCCCAGCTCGAGGATTGAGAGCTGTGCGTAGAGTCTCCTTGCCACCGACCACCTATAAGACTGTCCCACTACCTTGCCCCTTTGTCACGAGACTTTCCAGATCTCGGGATCTGCTGTATATATTGAAACAATACTTATTGCCAGATAAAGATTGAAAACTCTATCTACGTGTGGTGTATATTTGTAGTGGTGTGGTTACTCTGCTGTATGATTCTAGGAGAGGGCCCTCCCGTCGGAGGCCTCTCGACCTCGCTCGGTCCCTTCTCTGAAGGAGGGGTAGACCTAGGGGTGGTCAGTCAGATACCTTCTGCCTCACCCGGGTTAGCCTTTCTAACATTGGTGGCAGGCGCTGCGATCCGAGCCAACGCAAAATCGTACAGAGAGTGATCTACCCGCTACAACCAAAAAACACACAGAGACCATGACGACCCAAGGAACCAACCTACCGGCCGAATTCCAGAAAGAGAAGATAGAAGAATACAGCCACAAAGAACTAAAACTATTCTGTAAAGACATGGGTATCGCTACCACTGGCCTGAGCACAAAAGAGGACTTCAAATCGGCCCTACAAGCCTGGGTGGAATCCCGAGACAGACCACCCCAAGAGGAGAATAGCCCGAACGTGCAACAGGAAACCAGTGCACCCTCGACGGGGGAAAGAACCGCAACACTAAACGCGGACCTCATCTATGAAGACGCTCGAGAACGAGAGCGCAACCGGCTACACGAATTGGAGCTTGCACGACTCCGGCTAGACGGAGAACTCCAGCTAGCGGAAAGAAAGATAGCCCTCGAGCAACTACGGCTGGAGGGGGATCTAGAAGAGAAACGGAGACAACGTGACCTCGAAGAAAAACGACTAGCCTATGAACACGAACGAGGCCTGAGAGAACTAGAAATCAAGGCCAAGGGCAACGAAGATAGCGCGGCCGGGGCCACGACCTCAGCCCCTCCCGTGGACACCAAGGTTCACCTACCGAAAGATGTAGTCAAAGAATACTACAAGAACGATGATATCCAGCAATGGTTCAAAGCCTACGAGGTGGCCATGACCGCCCATCGGGTGCCCCTGAAGGATTGGGGCGCCGGCCTGTGGGGAAAGTTCGTCAACGAAGGGAGGGACGCCCTGCTGGAACTCCCTGACACCGAAATGACCTCCTATGAGCACATGAAAACGGCCCTACTCACGCGCCACGGACTCACCCCCGAAATGTACCGGCAGAGGTTCCGAGACTGTAAACAAATCCCCCGTACCACTTGGGTAGAATATGTGAACTTTTTAGCAGAGCCTTCGAGGGGTGGGTCAAAGGCCGTCAGGTCACTACCTACCAGCAGTTGGTCGACCTTATGTTGTGGGAGCACCTCTCCAACAACTGCTTCATTGAACTACGACAGCACCTCCTCGACAGCAAGTTGACCGAGCCGCGAAAGCTAGCGGTCGAAGCAGATCGGTGGGCGAGCAACCGCGTCCACCGGAACACCACCGGAGAATACGGACGAGGGTCCCCGGGGAACCACCGGCCGCGAGGCGGCGGGTCTGGCATCAGCCGAGGCCGAGACCTCCCGGCGGGGTCTTCGCCCGCCTCCTATACACCGACCACCAGCCCCAGGGGGGCCCATCCAGCCCGGCCGGGGCCACGCCCCACCGTTACGTGCCACAGATGCCAGCGGCTGGGTCACTATGCCAATGACCCTCTCTGCCCCATGAACCAGCGGCCCGGCCCCACCGGGCCCCCCGGTCGACAAATCGCTGCGGCTGCTCTGAGCGAAGAAAAGGAGGAAGAAGAGGTCCCTATGGAACCAGAAGAATGGGAGTCCGCGGCCATGTGCCTCGCCTCCCTGGGCGACAAAGACATGATCCCCCGAGACCAGATTCCGATCAACACCCAGAAGTACCGCCAGTGGGTCACCATCAACGGACGCCGGGCCGGGGCTCTCCGTGACACGGGGGCCAGCATAACCGCCGTCCGCTGCCATCTGGTGACCCCAGAACAAATCTTGCCCCACGGTCGGTGCCCTGTCCGGTCAGCGGACAATTCCGAGAGCCTGTGCCAGATGGCCCGCATCCCCTTCGAGTGGGGAGGAGTGTCCGGCCTGCTGAAAGTCACCGTCCGAGACGATGCCCCGGTGGACTGCCTCCTAGGGAACGACCTGGAAAGTTCCCCCTGGGCACAGATCGAGCGAAGAGAGCATCTGGGGATGCTAGGCCTTCCTGAATGGGTTTGCGTAACGACCCGATCCATGTCCACCCGGGGCCCCGTCCCAGCCGAAGACGAACCCGAAGAACCTGAATGGCCGGCACCTCTGCCACCCGCCACTGCCACGGCCGAACTCGAACTGGGGCCGCAGAGCCCCAACCATGAAGAACTTCCCGAGCTCGGGCCCCTTCTCGAACTAGCCCAGTGGCGCCAAGAAGGGGGCCCCACCCGCGAGCAGTTCCCGCGGGAACAAAAGACATGTCCGTCCCTTGAGGGACTCCGACAACAAGCCGCCACGCAAGCCACAGGAGACTCCTCGGGGTCCCACTGGATCTATTGGGACCAGGACCTCCTGTACAGTGAACAAAAGATCGCCGAGGTGGGGGACGGTCAAGTGCTAGTCGTCCCCCTCCACTTCAGAGACTTTCTCTTAAACCTGGCACATGACGTGCCCCTCGCCGGGCACCTGGGGCAGGACAAAACCTACAGCCGCCTGGTGACCCACTTTTATTGGCCGCAGATGCGCCGCGATGTGTACAACCACTGCCGAACCTGTCCGACCTGCCAAGCCAGCGGAAAGAGTGGGGGGAAAATCAAGGCCCCACTCCAACCGTTTCCCGTGGTGACCACTCCCTTCGAGCGAGTAGGGGTCGACATCGTGGGGCCCCTGGATCCTCCCACCTCTCAGGGGCACTGCTTCATCCTCGTCCTGGTGGACCATGCCACCCGCTACCCAGAAGCTATCCCCCTCCGGACTATCACAGCCCCCGTAGTGGGTCGGGCGCTGATGGGGATCTTCTCCAGAGTCGGCTTCCCCCGAGAGGTCGTCAGTGATCGGGGCACAAACTTTATATCGAAGTATATGCGGTCCCTGTGGCAACAGTGCGGGGTCGCGTATAAGTTCACCACCCAGTATCACCCTCAAGGCAATGGACTAGTGGAGCGATTTAATAGGACCCTGAAAGGGATGATCATGGGCCCTCCAAGCCACCAGATCCGCCACCCGGCGGCCCACCACCACTGACACGGCACCCTAGGGCCGCCCCAGCATTGCCGGTCTGGTGCCCATCCCGGACCCTCATTCCAGGCCCGACGCCATCTTGGGCCCATCACGTCACAGACACGTGGTCCCGAACCAGCCGCGGCCACGGCCCCAGCGAGCCCGCCATCGAGGCACCAAGAACCCTCCGGGTGGTAGAGTGGCCCCTCCACCAGAGACAAGGAGAGGGGAGTTTCGATGGCTCTCCAACCGTCCCCGGATGTCTGGTAGTGATCGCCCTCCGGCCTCCCTGGGCTCTGGCTCCACCCCCCTGCTGGGTGTCTGGACACCATCATCCCGGCCCCTCGGACCCCCAGGCGAGAGGGTCCGGACATCAAAGGACTCCAGACCTATATCTGGGCCAGCCCCGGAGTCGGACGGCAGTTGTATCCCGGAGTCGAGAAGCCCTGCTGATGCTATCGCGGCTGACCCTGTGACGAACTCCCCTTGCTGTTCTACTTGAAACCTGCTGGCGCTGCCGCGGTCCACACTCGCTGAACCATCTTGGAACCTGCTGGAGCTGCCGCGGTCCACACTCGCTGAACCATCTTGGAACCTGCTGGCGCTGCCGCGGTCCACACTCGCTGAACCATCTTGGAACCTGCTGGCGCTGCCGCGGTCCACACTCGCTGAGCCATCTTGGAGCCTGCTGGCGCTGCCGCGGCCCCACCTCCCGGTACTCCCCAGCTCGAGGATTGAGAGCTGTGCGTAGAGTCTCCTTGCCACCGACCACCTATAAAACTGTCCCGCTACCTTGCCCCTTTGTCACGAGACTTTCCAGATCTCGGGATCTGCTGTATATATTGAAACGATACTTATTGCCAGATAAAGATTAAAACTCTATCTACGTGTGGTGTATATTTGTAGTGGTGTGGTTACTCTGCTGTACGATTCTAGGAGAGGGCCCTCCCGTCAGAGGCCTCTCGACCTCGCTCGGTCCCTTCTCTGAAGGAGGGGTAGACCTAGGGGTGGTCAGTCAGACACCTTCTGCCTCCCCCGGGTTAGCCTTTCTAACACATACATTTAGGTATAATACAAATTTGCAGGCTGTCCCCATTTGGGGTTTGCTTTTAAATGACCCAGTGAGATCCATTTAAGGTTGATGAAATAAGTACCATTGCAACACGCATTTGTTCTAAAAACTGGTATGTGTGTTATTAGGTTCTGTGAATTATTCATAGTAAATATTGTTTAATAATCTGGAAACAGAGATACTTTTTTTAGCGCCTAAAAAGGAGACATTATTTTTCAAAATAGAGTGAATTATTGCAGGTTATGGGGGAATTAGGTAGGCCTTTTGCCTTTGTCAGCCTCAGAATGAGCAGAGGGTGGGGGCTAGTAGAGCTGCAGAGGCTTGCTCAAGTGCTAAGGTGTTATCTTTAGTTTCCCTGTAAACAATGGAAGGAGGCTGTCATGTTGACATTTGTGACCTTTTAAATTAGGGCCTTGTCTCTGTGAAATGCAGAATGACCTTGCTAAACAGGCCTCTAAAAGTAAGGGTTTCTGGTTTCTCCACAAAATTAAAGAACTTAATTCCAAAGGGAAAATATGAAAAAGGTTTCTTTGAAAGTCCCAACACATGCTAAATGCTCTGCAGAAATGATATATTTGTATCTCTGCCTCTAAAAAAATAATGTCTGCTAGTTGCTTTTATTTGACCGAAAATGAAGCATTGCATTAAGTCTTAGACAGAAAATAAGACAAAGCTTTTTATTGAAATTTTGAAGGCTACATGCCTAAGTGAGAACGATTTTCCAATTAAGAATTATTTTTTACAGTGGAAATTGTGGCCCAAAGATAACATGGAGTGTCAGTGAACGAATTTTACTTTTGGAAAGTTAAAATGGCTTAATGTTGCAAGCTGACTGACAAGATGGTAACATTTAAGTAATGGAAATGTATTTTTGTGTCTGTTCATGTGTATTATGTTTTGTCTTCTGATCAAAAGTTATAATTGATGTCTGTTTGTTATGAGAAATGTCTCTCTTTTGTGTGTTGTGTATTTTTTTTGCTTCTGCCCACAGATCATTCATGGATTGTTCTGGGTGATTTTAAGGCTGACAAGACACGTGAGTTTGGTTGGTTAAAAAGGGATGTGTTTTTGCGTAGCCTTTGGGAAGAAATGTTCATGTGTTTTTTTTGTTTTTTTTTTATGTTTGTGTATTTGGTCCTATCATGAATTGTTCCTGCGGGTCCTGTGTGTCAGAAGAGACATAGTGGGTTGTATTTGACAGCCAAATGTCCACTAAATGGTGATTTGATGTCAAAAGGAGGGTGAGGATTTTAAACCTGACAAATTAAGCAAGCCCAAATATTGAGTTTTGGGCTGCAGGTTTACAGTGCATAAAGTAAAGGACTTGAAGTGTGTGCGTCGCCGCTCATTTACATATGCTATTGTCTTGTCTATGTTTTTGTGCTTGATATACAGCAAGTATATCTGATGGCTTGACATGTCCGTTTTGTGCGTTTTTTTTGCATGTTTTTTGTTTTATGTTGTTGTTTTTGATACTATTACAAGTTTACCTGTGTTGTGAAGGGATATACATGACGATGTGTATCCTGCAAACAGTTGGGTAGATTTGCTTTGACACTAAATTTCACAGTAAGACAGACAACACTTCATCAGTGTATGTCAAACTTGGCTTTATTGGTATTTGAAGGAAAATAAAAAAGAGATATACAGAATCAAAGTGCGTCACATGCTGCCCCTCCCCTTAAGGAACAGGCAGCCCTACATTTATGTATCCTGATTGGACGTAAGGATAAAATTATAGATCTGTGACTCTTGTACATGGTGACCTAATTTCTATATTACATTAGTCAGTTTTGTTCGGTTTCCTAAGTAGTGTATGGCTTTGTACCATAAAGGAAACAAGGTTTCATTTTTCCCTGAAGAAAGGAACTAGAACATTAGCTGAGATTACCGTACCTAGTCCCATTTCTCTTTTCCATATTCCTTTCACTAGTCAGCCTTTATTATTGTAGGTGTATTGTTCAGGTTCACACTTCCAGATTGCAGTAATGTACTAGGAACCCCCTATATTATGTATAATTCCCTTTTATATGACCAGACTGTTTTTTAAGAATTTTCTTTAGGCCTACCTCGATGTTTTCCAGTCTGACCGTCATGGTAATGATGGACTGGTTAACTGAATCAATGCTATTATAAGACCAGTTTCCACATTTTGATCATTAACCTGTGTATTGCATAGAGCACTTGATGCAGTTATTAAAAGGGAGGTATCTACATGTCCCTGATAATCTGTATCATGTGATTTCTTTTTTGAGATGTTCTAGATAAGGAGTTTAGGAACACCTAGACTTAATCATTGAGAGAAAAAATGTGTTTACCCCATTAGACGATGTCACTATGTGTGAGGACATCCATTTAGATAAAATTCTCATATAGTTATCTACCCTTAGATGGTAGAGGATATGCTCTCACATGGAAACCCAATTGAAGAAATTAGAGGCACTGTTTTGCTTATTGCCTTTGTCTTTGTATTCTATGAGAATGACAGTGTGTTCTAGACCAGAATTGTCTCATGGCGTATGGCCACTCCCTCGCAGATTGCAGGCCACCTGCTTGCAATCCTCTTGTTAAAAACAAACTGTTTTTGTACTAAATTGAAGGAAAATAACAAATGTGTCCCATTTCCTACGTCACTAGGTTCTGCGTGATTAAGTCATAATAACCTGCGGACCTTTGATGAAAAGCTAATTCCCATCAGTGACAGTCTCAGCACCCAGAAAAGCAGCAAGGCTGGACAGTGATCGCCAGAGCGCCATCCAGGGTATCTCCAAAGAATCGTACTTGCTCCATCAGACGGCATTGGACATCACAGAACCAGTTTCAGTGCAAAAGAGCGAAAGAGAAGGATTCCAGTTATTTTAAGGTTTTAGTTTTTCATCTGTCATGTGCTGGTAACCTCTGACAGTAGGCAGTCCATTGAGCCCTTTGGCCTGAGTTTTGGCCACACACCCCTTTTCTTTGCTCCAACGGAAAGGTAGTGCACCGTAGGATCCAAGACTGGCAAAGGGCACTACATTGTGGTACCTATGATTAAATGAAAGAGCAGCCCGAGCATCCTCTGACACTGAAAAGCGAGTGTTGGAGTCTGAAAGTGTTGCTGAGTATGAAAGCCTGTTGCTCTTTCCTGATTAATAGTACTTGGGTCTGCATGAGATGATCTGTGCCCATGATCAATGGAGAGCACACTATCTGTAGTGCCTGCCGCAGAGGAGAGATATTGGTGCACTGCCTTGAGACATTGAGACTTTCAAATAAGCTGCAAGTGTTTGCCAGGAGGGCACTCCAACGGATACTGAGAAGGACCATTTTCATGAAAGGCCTGAATGAAGAGTCCCATGCGGAAGAAAACAACAGAAGAGGATTTGATGAACAATAGAAGACTGCCGGAGAGGCTTGGACGGACTCTGGGTATTCCCCGTGCGATTGCATAAAATGGGTGTCAGGAGACTGATTTTTGCTGTTTTGCTGGCATTATTTTAAAGTAGTATTCTGTTTAGTAAAAGCAGAATAAGTCCGTTCTCTGTGGAAGAGTATCCCTTTTCACCTCAGAGCATTGATGAGGATCACCACTGTTTCACCTGAACATATAATAAGTTACTGAAATGCATAGGAGCCATAAAAATGTTACTAGATAATTTTAGGATTTGCTTTCCGCTTAGAGTTGTGAAAAATGATAATTTTGCTTGTAATAGTGGTCATTACTTTCTCCTGTTGTCTATATGTTCTTAATAACGTGTTCTCTAGTGTTTTTAAGCATGACGTTGTCTTATGTGGGTTGAATTGTTTTTGCTACTCAATTGACACCTGTACCCACCTCCCAACCTATGTCTCTTCCTACTACTACTTCTTTGCATTCTTTCCATACTTTACCTGAACATGAACTGGTTAGGAGGTCAGAGTTTACTAATAATTCCTTTGTACAGTTTCAGCATCAACACCAGTTAGTAATGAACACCACTAATTGTTGGGTGTGTGGTCTTATGCCACATACTACAGATAGAGGTATTCCCTATTTGGTTCTGCCATTTAGTTACAATGGGTCTGTATTGGCATATCAGACGATGTTTATTTATGCCAACGAAGTCTATCCCTTGCGTTCCATGAAAGATAACTCGAGTAATAATGCCTTAGTGAAGGGAATAACGGATAATATTGATATTGATTCAGATACAGACTGAGTGATTGCCTATGTAAGGGCAAAAGGAGGGTCTGAGGTTCTGTTAATTCTGAACCCGTGGGTTCCATTTTGTGTATGGCAGCCATTTTGTGGTTGCCCTCACATAGGCCGATGATTGTGGCTGAACTAGTCTTTTTAAGGACATGTACACCTTAGCTCGAGTTCGTGCTGACTCCTGTTTGACCTGAGTGAACTGACCCTGTTGCCTGAAGCTGACCTTGTTAAACCAGTTCCTGCCCTTTAGCTGATCAAGATTAAGGATCAGAGCACAGGACATCATAAAGTTTTACTGCACACAAACATGCCTTATCCTACATCTATCTGTTTCTGTTCCTTCTTTTATGGTCTGTTTATGATAGGGGTTGTGGTCTTTTTTTTATGGGTTTGTCCGGCTTGTGTAAGAAGGAATGTTAGGTATTTTGCATGCTTGCAAAAGCTAGGACTGCCCCTTACTTGTATGCTGAAGTTTGTAACCCTAAGCATATAAAAGGCCTCTGTTTTCTGTATTCTTCAGACTACCTCATTCAGTTGCTACGGCTTCTGTGTGACGTGGCCTCACTTATTAAATTTAATAAAGATGTCTTTTCATATTTCAGCTTCTGTGCCAAGTTCTTCTTTCTATTAGTAAGTATTCCCTGAGAATGAAGATTTCATTTCTTTAAGGGCAAACCTTATTACTGGGAACACATCAATATAGCCCACACCAATGGTTCTGCTTTCTTCCCACTTTGTCTTGAGTGTGTGCAAAGAAGTATTAGATGCAAGTTGAGTCATGTTTTCTTTATAATTCATTAAAAGTTTATATACGTATACTCTGTCTGCGCATTTATTATGTTTACATGTTTTAGTGGTCTATATACATTTAGACAAAGTCAAGTCTATGCATGTATGCAACAACTAAATTTATGACCATTTTTTAATTAATTTAATTTTTATTATGTTTTCAGTATTTTACTAGATGATTTGCAAAGGTGTGTTCAATGTCTAAGGTTATTCGACTTTTGTTTCATTTTATTTTATATTCATAGTCTTATTCACGACCTCCATTTATTTATATGTGAATATTTGCAGTGCCTATGAGTCGTTTCGACTGAAGTGGTACTAGAGTGCAAGGTGTACATGTGTGAATTGAACATGACCTACATTTTTGTAGGTGTTATTTTTTGGGGCTTTCTTTATACCCCACCTTTATTTTCACTCTGCTCCCCCCGGTTTGTAGCAAATACCCCAATTTTCCATCCTCGCCAAGTTTACACCAAAATGAGGATTACATTAAACGAGTTCCATTAACTCTAAGAGCTGACAGGACAACCATGGGTATAGATAGTGTTATGCTCAACACTTTGTGAATTTAAGAGTAAGTGCAGAGTACTACAGTAGTGCCACAACACATGCACGTAAATACTATTGTTAATTGGTTGCAATGAGTTTATTTTTTCCTAAAGTGCAAGTCACAAGTATTTAACTCAATCCACATCATTAAAAACCATGTCTACCCATATCTCTATTTAATGTCAATTCTTCCATCTGCTGCCAGACATGGGGGAAATCAGTAATACCAAAAATAGCCACTAGATGGCAGTAGAAGCACAAAGACCATCTGTGATCAGTTACAGATTCAATGTCCTTACTTCAATATTAGAATGTTAACTGATGGGCTAGAAGATTTACATAACACAATAATGTACAGTTTCTAACTCCGGTCTTAACATATTTAAGGAGAAGAGCAGAGATTACTGACAAGTATCATGCTTCATGGGCGATGTTATGAGTAGTGCGCCTTTGGTTTGTCGATAGTGTGGAAGTATTGATTCATCCATTTATTTTACTATTTAAGTGTATATCAATTTATGAGAAGGGCGAAGACCTTGGAATATAGAATACTGATGAGAACATAACAATTACGCACATAATAATATGTAACAACTGTTACAGTCCCCAAACTAGAACGCTGTGTTTGTGTCACTAAAGTGACTCAAAACGAGGCTAAATCTTTCTCACCTATTTACTTTCTAGCGTAAAACCTGTTTTACACTGAAACATCACTTGAAAGTAACGCAAAGCAGCACATAGCGCAACGTTGTATTACTTAGCGCCAAGGGAGGCGTGCCACGGGTGGTGCATGGGCGTTCCCATGCAACTACCCGAGGTGTCTGTCGCTAAGCCCTTTTTACGTAAAAAAAAGTAGACAAGGTTTACTGTCAGAAAATAGCGCCCATTTCAGATAGGCACTTGAAGGAGAAATTATTTCCTGACTTTGCATGTGTGTTGCACTGCAGTGAGAAAATATTTAAAGTCAGTCTATGCATAGTGTTTTGTATTGGAAGGGTAACCGTCCAGTTCAAAACTTATGCTAGACTCATGGAGACCCCCTTGCACTATTGAGCAAAGGTCTGTCTGTGGCGCACGGCTGCACATTTCCGCGCCAGCACTAGGGAGAGGGGAGGAGAGTGCCATATTTCTGTAAATAAGGTGCTCTGCTACTCTCTCCGCACTCAGCACAGCATTTGTGGCCGCTCCGCTGCATTCCGTGACAAACTAGTAAATCTGGCCCTAGGTCTGACCAATCAAAGGCTAAGACGTCAGCAGCAAATGTATGAAAAAGTGGCGAGCACAACAAGTCACCTGGCTGCACTGTACTGCGTCACTGGGAAAGGGCAGGAATGTGCCGGCAATTAAGGCATACGGGCATTCCCGACTTATCCCCGTGCGCTGGTGCACAATGGACTGCCTAACGCCAAAGCAGGTACCCGAGCACCACGGTGCAAGGGTGTCTGCGTTGCATGCAGGATTGTTTTTTTGCAGGAAGGTGTACCGTCCTGCTTAAAAACAATCCTGATAGGCTTTTTCCTCTTTCTATGTGTATGAAAGAGAAGAAAACACAGAAAAATAAAGATGTTTTTCCTTGTTACGCTTCACCTGGGGAGGCATATCTTTTTGGCACATTCCCAGGATTACAAAGTCTTGTAAATCTGGGAATGCGGTAAAAACCATGGGAGTTGCAACATAGTGATTTGCGCTGCGTTGTGTGATTACAGATTTTTGGAGCCACTCAAAGCTATGCAAAATGGCTTTATGTGGCTAAAGAAAATTGGATGTCGAGGTTTGCATTGTGCATGCACCACGTCGCATGGTGCAAACGTGACATAACCCTCTCATGGCGGCTCGCAGAAGTAATGATGTGGGTCGGTGAGACGGAGCGGGGCTGGATGGGGGGGTAGTGGAGTCCAACATACAATGGCAGATATGTATTTATTCATTTACGTTCACCTTTGCCGTCGTATGTCAGACTCCACTACCCCCCCCACCCTTCCCTGCTCCGCCTCACTGCCCCACAACGTTACCTCTGCGAGCCGCCACTGCCTCTCATAAATATGCCCCTCAATCTTTAGGTGAAAGAACTCACAAACAGTTTAGTTTCAAGGAATTTCCTGAAACGCAAACACATTCCCTGCTCTAAAGTGAGGGCCGAAATCGTTCAGACTTAGATCAGAGTCTTTTTGCCCTGCTCTCCCACGTGGTCGTCATGTTTCCGACACCTTTATGCGCGTCAGGGGAGTAGGTCCAAAGATTCTGACCATAAATTCCTAGCAAGGGTGTCCTGGAGGACAACTTTAGAGTCTTTGATCCAGGAAACCTGGAACAGTTTGAAATTGGGATCCAATGGGAGCCAGTGGGAATGCTTTTAGTACAAGGGTAGGAGAGGATGTAGCCTAATGGCTAGAGCTGTCGACCTTGAAGCTGGTGAACCGGGTGTGAGTCTCAGCAAGGAACGCACAAAATCTTGTGATTCTGGGCAAATCACAGAATCTCTCCTTGCCTAACAAAATGAATGTGTCTGTCTATAATGCTACTGGTGCTCATGTAAAGCACTGATACCTTCGAGTCAAGTTTGTGCTATTTAAAACTCCGGGGCGAAAAAAGGGTAACTTTGCAATACCATAGTTTCAGCCATACCCTTCCACAGAGGGAGGGGTTGAGGTAGACGTATTGCAATTACCTAAGCACCCAATAAAATGGTGTCTTGCAAGATCCATTCAGCTGATCTTAGATAAGTTTGTAAGAGAGGAACCCTTTTTCCAAGCACAGTTAGTTACCTGTTGTCAGTCACCATTGGCCGCAGCGTTGAATCAAGGGGTAAAAGATAGATCTACAGCTCTTCGGCGTCGGTCAGAAAGCGAGTTTAACAACGCCCTTGTATACTTTTTAATGCATGTCAGGCATCTTTATAAAGGACCAGATTTGATTCAAATGGATGAGTTTAAGGAATGTATTCCCACCTGCTCCATGAAAGAGGCGGTCATGAAGACTGAATCTTTGACCTTGTTCAGGAAATGCTAATTTATAGGTGTAGTTAGAAGTGTGTAATCAGGCTCAACAATCCCCCTGCTCTTTCTTTGTGTGGCTTAGATACCTAAAGAATGTATGCACAATAGAGTATTAAGCTTCTTAATGTAAATAAATAATTGAGTATTACTTTTGTGGTTTTTAGAGAGCAGGTGAAGGTCTGATTTAGATTGGTGGTAACCGATAACCGGCCAGTTTCTGAAGCTAGCACTGACTATAGTGGATTTATTTATACCCAAACGCTAGTATACGGGAGGAAAATCCACTGATGGGTCCTTCTCCGGCTTTAATATCGGAGCCCATATTACGTAATGAGCGTTCAGTCGCTATTTGCACCGTCAGTGCACCTGATTACAAGTATTGAGCCGCCCTGATTGTAGAACAATTTTGGAATGAAGCAAGTTGAATGCACTTTTAATAAACCTGGTGTAGTACACACAGTTGAAGAACTATTAACCACAAACAAATTGAGGAGGCTTGACACCAGGCGTGTTTATGCCCCATAAAGAACACCTCATTGTGCAAAATGGGACATGGAAAAAAAATACCAGAAGATCAAATAGTAGGGTGTCAGAGAGGTGAAGAGGGAAAATGATTGTGGGTGGAGAATTTTTCCCCAAGATTCCAGTATGTCAGTGCACACAAAATTTTGCACCATGCATAGTCAGTCGACTTAGTTATCTAAAAGTAACGTATCGATGGATGAAGCAGGAGAGATAAGTGGCGTGGTCCCCAAGAATTTAATAGGGCCTCTGCATTGGATGTGTCTTGTGGGACCACCAACAATGTAGCATCAGATGAAACTCTTAAACTTAAAGAATGTTCAAAAAGTATAAAAGATATCGTCCAATTTGATGTTCAACAGATTATGGAAATTGGTAAATTTCCCCAACAATCCATTGCATGTCCAAAAATTATTGCGTACGCTTCCTACCAGCGTCACGATCATCGAGCCTTCCAAACAAATTTTCTCATTAAGGGATTCATTTGATTGACTTCATCGCTCAACCACTGGTTTCTGCTTTCAAACATTTGATGGGAAACAAACAAAAATCATAAAAGAGCAGGCAGAAGGTATTGTTTGCGCCTGTATTCTAGGCTATCCCAGTACTACATGGCAACAAAGTATTGTGACCGTAAAGAACGGTGAGGTGCCATGGCAACAGCATACAGGGAGGATTCACAACAAGTCTGCCTCTGAATTAGTTTGTGTGCAGGGCGCGGCCTTCTAAAGCATTTTTCCATGCATGAATCATTTGGCCATGCCCAGGGATTTTCCAGCGCCTACAGGGATCATCAGATGCAGGGCATGGATTTCTTGCATAATTCCCCTACAGGAGGTGAGGAATGGGTATTTGTGCATTTTGGGTTGGGTTCTATTAGGATCACCGGGGAAAAAAAACACAACCTGGAGGTAAGGTTTGCGTAACTAAGGCAGATCATGATTTTGTTAAACAATTTTTTTTATTTATTTTGACATTGTTTTCTTCCAAATCTGTTGGTCTTAGGGTGAGTAGCTTCCAAGTGCTTGCCAACACAACCTCAGCAATTCCCACATCATCGCACTTCATCCCTATTACCGGACGGGGAGGTGGTGAATGGCGAGCATTGTCTCTGCAACAAACTCAAGTAGGTCTTCCCGAAAGGATCATGTAACAATAGCTAAGAGTGACTGTGGTATTTTTTTTCTTCAGTTTTATATAGCGTGAACTCGACCTGAAGGTATCAGAGCGCTTTAGATGAGCACCAGTTGCGTTACAGATGGACACATTCATTTGTTTCGTTAGGCACGGGGAGATTAAGTGATTTTCCCAGACTTGCAGGATGTTGAGCGTGCTGCCAGACTCAAACCTGGCTCCCCAGCTTCAAAGCCGACCGCTCTAGCCGTTAAGTCATTGTGAGAAAGTGCCATCTTTCTTGTCTTGGTATGCCCCCACTTTTTTCTGAACTGCTGATGTGCTTTGACTGAGTGTGCCCTGGGCTCCTGCCAACCAGGTACACAGGGCCTGTTTTCCTTCCCTAAAAACTGTGTTGAAACAAAACCCAATTGGTATCTCTCTCCACCTATCAGCCCCTAGTAAATGGTACCCTGGGTACCCAGGGCATGGTGACCAGAGAAGACCCCTAAGGGCTGCAGCACTTATTGTGCCACCCTTAGGGGCCCTGTACCGGTACCCACACATTGCCTTTGCAGGCTGAGTGTCTAGGTACAGAACTAAACAAAGAGTCGACATGGCACACATCCCTGTGTGCCATGCCCACAAACCCACTGCCCTGGCATACATCAGTCACCCCTCTAGCTGGGTGCCCTATGCCAGAGGTGTGGGCACAGGTGCATGAGCCCTGTGCCCCTACAGTGCCCCGGGCCATTCCTGGGCACTGTAAGTGCAGTGATGCCATTAAGAGTATATGGTGCGGGAGGTTGTCATTACGAACTCCACAGCACCATAATGGCTACACTGAAGACTGACAAGTTTGGTAACAAACTTCTCAGCACATTAAACCCACACGATGCCAGTGTGAGATTTAATGTAAAATGCACCAGAGGCCATCTTAGAGATGCCCCCCTGAAAACCTAACCTACAATCCACGTCTGGCTGAGTGGCTGCAGGGGCTGCCACACACCAGACATGTTGCTGGAACCCTGGGTATGAGAGCCCCCGCTCTCCTGGGCCTGCAACAATGCACATCCTGGGGGGAGGAGCTACGCTACGAATCAAGATGGCCGCGTAAGCTCCCGGCTCCGCTGACCTCCGCCAGCAGCTCGATTATCCTGTCTTAATCCTGACCTTACACCTGATTTTCTTGTTTATGAAGGTCTACTGCTTCTAAAGGTGCAATCCCGAGATTTCTACCTCATCGGCTGACGAAGATACGCCGTGTTTCCATTCTCGGCCTAACAACGTGTGGAAGCCGGGGCCTCGATTTCTAGACTATCCGGGTCAGAGTTGAACAACATCGGCCGTGAGACCTGGACTGAGCCCGGTCTCCCGAAGAGTGCCTGAATTGTTGACTTTTTGTGACTATCCTTTGAACGATCTACACCGAGGACACACCAGCGTGCCACGCCGGCTGCTGTGGTGGGGGTCCGGTGCCCGGAGACCTTACTGCCCTCCCGGGGTCGACGGGCTGGGGCCCTCTCTGACGGCGAAGGTGTGTTCTGTAAGACGAGGAGCGCCCATTACTTGATATCAGATTTGCGTGGCCTGCGACTCCGGAGAAGCCGACCTCCAGGGTTCAAGTCCGGCTCTGTCGCCTATTGAGAGGGGATGGAGCGGACGGAAGGCGCGCCATCGCTGCAGG
Organism: Lissotriton helveticus; assembly: GCF_964261635.1. Taxonomy (NCBI): domain Eukaryota; kingdom Metazoa; phylum Chordata; class Amphibia; order Caudata; family Salamandridae; genus Lissotriton; species Lissotriton helveticus. The sequence continues at coordinate 797,364,277 of NC_136073.1, read as the reverse complement.
CCGTTGTGGCCGCCATTGGGGCGCTCCATTCGCACACAGTCGCTGTGTTTCGGACACTGATGGTGAAAGTGGACGGTATCCTGGAACCGGAGGACTACACCTCGATTGGTTTCCAGCTAGAGATGGTACCAGCGGTGCATTGCACATCAGAGGTCGAGGTCCCCGTGCATAACCCGGAGTTCATGAACCTTGACGGTCCCCTATTACCGACAAGCCAGACCGTGCTTCTCGCTAGCGTCTCTTGCCTGATCCTGCTGCCGCCTAACGCATCTATAGACGGTCTTCCATGTGGCTACGAGTTCCTTGGTGATGGTTTGGGATACTCGCTGTTTTTGGACACCTTTCCTCGTTCGAGCCGTGAACTTTTATCCTGTATTCGATCCTCCTGTGCTGACAAGAACTTTTGTGGACGCTTTGCCTTTTCCTTCAAAATGGCGGCTCGAGTGGCAAAGACTCTTATGACGGACCGTACTGGCCAGGGCTGAACTTTATCGCTGGGTTCCGATAAAATAGCTTTTAGCGATGCCGGGGTTGTGCCTATATTGTGACGAGAATTGGGTGGTTGTTGTTTATCCTCCCCTGACTGGTTTGTATAGTTGCTAAATATTGATTTTACCATGTCTCGGGGTGGTCGCTGTTGGCGGGGGGTACGGGAGACCGGGAGTGTGTTTGATTTCTCCTACTCCGCTTTCTCTTTTCCCTTCCTTTAGGGTAGTTCTTGGGCGACAGGCACGCTGCTAGTGGGGTTAGGCCGTAGCCATTGCAGGGGGTGCAGGGTGGGGGGTTAGGGGTGGGTTTTTTTATTTTGCCTTCTTTTGTTCTATGGCCCCTTTTGTCTTTTCTTTTTCCTTCTACGAGAGATGGGCTGTTTATTTTTCACGAATCCTTTATTGTCCGGGTGTCTTCGCTGGCTTAATTATCCTGTAACATTGTGGACGAGGTCACGCGGGTGGGATTGCTTTGATTGCTTAATAGATTGCTTATTTCCTATTTCCGTTATGTGTACCCGTGATGGGCCTTTTACTTCTTACAGTGATTATTGTTTGTACATTTCCCCCGCCTGGCCCTGTTCTGTATTTTACTGCGAAACACCTGATATCTGTATTGCCTGCTCTTGTTTTACTGTTAAAATAAAAAAAATATATTTTAAAAAAACAATGCACATCCTGGGTGAGGTGCTAGGTCTCCTCCCCCAGGATGGGCAGGGGGAAGCTTCTAAGGCATGCCGCCTCTGTGAGCTTCTGCAGACCATTTGTTGTACCCAGCAACCAGCCCCCAACCGTCCTGACCCCCACTCTGGCGGGAAGACTGGTGGGAAGACTGGTGGGAAAAACTACGTCAGGAAGGGGGGTGTGCCAGCCTGTGCCAACCCCACCCTCAGATGGGGGAGGCGAGACGAAGCACGACCCCGGGCCCGGGCAATCTTGTAGATGGGGAGCCCTGCCCAATCCCAGCTAGGCTCCTGTCCCCCTCCCACAGGAGAGGAGCAGGCTAAGGGGTGTACTCACCCCAGGACAGGGACCCATTGGTCCTTGTCCTTGCCCAACCTGTAACACCCCTAAATTTACTATTTAGGGGCTCCCTGAACCATCCTTCCTCGGATCCCGATACCAAAAAAGAAGAAAGAAGATCAAGAAGAAGAAGACCCGCCCTGCAGCTGCTAACAGGACAACAACAACTGACTTGGCCCCAGCCCTACCGGCCTGTTGATCCTGGAACCTGCTCCTGCCTAAACCCGGTGACCCCCGCGGACAGCAACCTTGGGACACCCAGAGGATCTGCCTGCCTTGACCCTCTTGAAGATTGGAACCCCCATCAGCAGAGGCTCTGCTGCAACAACCCACCTGGTGCCCATCAGGAAGCTCCGGACCAGCCCACTCTGCACCAGCCAAACCCGGGCCGGGCCAACCCGAACCAACACCACGTGGACGTCCCCCTGGTGACTGGGACCCGAAGTCCAGTGCCCAAAGACCCTCCTCGACGAAACAGCCGACGCCTGCAGACTCAGAACCAGGGGCCACCCCAACCGCGACCAGCAGAGGGTAAGCTTTTCCGACACCCAAAGACACCCCTGCAAACGGCGCCCTACAACCCCCTGTGCCTCCCTTTGGGGTACCTACCTGTGCTCCAAGATCCCAACTTACCTCTCCAAGTGCTGGTCGCCCCTGGAGAGTCTCCGTCCCCGAGCCTGCAGCCCTTGTTCCTTCTTCAAGATCCTCATTGGATAACATTGAGCGCCCGACAGCTCAAAAGCACCCTGCACCCAGCCGCCCGAGTGCCGCTGGCTGTGACCCCTTTGTCCTATCCTACTTCCCCCCTTGCCCTGAGCAAGTGACCAGGAGCCCAGCTCCCAGAGCCGCGTGGCCTGCTAGCCAGCAGCCACCAACCGAAGGCCCCCTTTCCCTCATTGGATATCATTCGGCCTACCTACCTCTGCATCTTGCCGCACCTGTGACGCAGGGATTGAACTAACTGTACTTAGCTGACCCTGGGGGACCACTGAGTCTATGCCCAGAACCTTAACTTCACCAACCAAGTACTCACCTGGAAACCGGTAACTAACTAACCTGCCATTGGATAACATTGACCCATTTTGACTCAAAAATGTTCTAAGTGTGAAGTTTTGAAAACTGAAAATATTCCTATAAAATCAGCCAAAGTCCGAATTCTAAAGTACTCACCTGGGATAAGGGGAGAAGCCAGTACTGTACCTTTCAGCCCAGTACTGAACCGCAAAAGTAATCCCTAGCGGGTTTACTAGTGATCTGTATTTTCTCCATAGGAACCCATTGTCTGCTTTTCTATGAAATTTCTTTTAAGTGGCTACGTTTGAAATCTGCATATATTCTTTAAAAATCATACGAAATACTGAAACGCAATTACCTACCTGTTTTGAGTTAAGCCCCAAGTGCTGGCCCGATGAGAACAGTGCTGGGTTACAAAAGTAACCCGATCGTACTTTACCTGCAACCAGAATTCCCTCCCATTGAATAACATTGTCAGATTTACGTTGAAAAGTTTCTAAGTGTGAACTTTTAAAACCGCTTTATATTCATGAAAATTCACTACAGTAACTAAAACGTTTTTGCTAATCTGGTTTCAGCTTAGACCCCAGGACTGAATCTAAGGTCTAGTCCTGGAACTACCAAAGTAATCCATAAAGTAATCAACTGTATGTATACAATATGTAGAAAACCCATTGAGCTCAATGCTAGAGTGTGTTTTAGGATTAAGTTGCTTACTACCAATACTATAATCATTGTGTGCACAAATTTTATCGCTCCTTTGCAAAGTATTTACATGAGTGTATTCATAAAAAGAAAAGTATATTTTTACAACTGTTGGTTCTAAAAATAAAACAACTATATCTGTGGATATAAAAACAATTGGCCTGGAGTTCAGTCCTTGAGTGTGTGAAACTTTTTGCTGACTGATTGTGTACAACAAATGCTTTACACTGTCCTCTGGTACTGCCTTACTGCTCGACAAGCTACCACTTTGGAGAGTAAGGTCAGTTCTGACTTTAACCTCTGTTATACCTCTGGGGTTTGTGGACTCTATACACACTGTACTTCATTCTAGTCCAGTATATATAGAGCCACTTTCTCACAGTCATGTCCACTTGAGCTATAGCAAATGGCTCAGAGCACAAGGATGCTGTCTGTTAGATAACTGCTCATTAATACCTGCACAGATACCTGTGCTTTGAGCGAGATGGAATGGTCAGCGCACCTTTGTGCTCCCATCCATCAAACACGTATTGGCATAGCCAATAGGTTTCGCCTTTGGGACCTTATAGGTGTTTAGCCAGAATGATTGGCTTTGTCAATATCTTTAAGCTATGTTGTAGAGTATTGTGGCTGCTGTGCAGCATTTTGACAAGTTATGATTAAAAAAGTGTTATAAGCATTTGTGTTGCCTTGTATATAACCAAAGACGACAACAGGCGAGTGGAAGTTGGGAAATTGTATCTGATTTACAACTCGAGCAGCGGACGGACACTAGGGGACAATCAACAGATGCTGGATTCCGAGGGCAGACTGAAGTTGTGCTGAGTGATGCCGAGGTGGTGGTGTGCTGGTGTGGAGGTGATGCTCAGGTGACACTGAATGATACTCAGGTGGTGCTGAGTGATGCTGAGATGGTGGCGTGCTGGTGCAGAGGTGATGCTCAAGTGAAATAAGTGGATAATAGAAGAAAAGAAATAAAAATTAAAGTACAATGTCTGATAAAAATGTAGTTGGCGGTAATCATAGTAAATCAGATGTGTGTGTGTGAGAAGGTCCTAGTGGGGAAGGCTTGTTGGAAGCTAGGGAAAGGAGAGTGGCAGAGAAATAGAAGGTGTGGCAGGGAAAATGGAAATGTTGCGGCTATGGTGGGAACATGGAATATGCGAGAGAAACTGCCTAAGCAATGGTAATTGAACGGAGAAGCTTTTGGGGATGAAAAAAAGTGGTTGAAAATGGGGAGCGAGGGGAATTCCTGGGAAAGGAATGGGCGACTGGGACAAGAAAAGACCTGCCTATAGTGCAGTGGTCTTCAAACGTGTTTACGTCGTGCGACCCCGTAAAAAAAATGTTTTAAATGAGGGCCCTCCCAGAATTTTTCACGATTATTCTATTCAATTTCCAATGTTTAAATATGTCTAGACTTATTTAAGCATTACAGTTATGTTAAACCTTTTAAAAATGCAATCAAATACATGAATATCAAACATACTATTCTGGTTAGCTAGGCCTTACTAACATGTAAAAGTGTGATTATCCGAACTAGGGCAGAGAAGTTTGAAGAATCCCTTCCCTTTTGACACATACCACCAGCCAGATATAAATGACAAAAGAGGTTAGTAATGGGCCATTGCAACGGGGCTTACTGCTGATCATTTGTTTTCAGCTTAAAACAAAGCACTGCTATCAGCATGATGCTTCTTTGAACCAGAGCCTGGCGCCCCCTGGGATCAGTTAAGGCCCCCCAGTTTGAAGAACCCTGCTATAGTGTGTGGGTGAAGTATACAGGAGGAAGGTTTACCGTACCTGTGTGCTAGGCAGTGAAGGAGTGGCTGGGGAACGCATGGCAGGAATAGCATGGGAGTGCTGGAAAGTGTGTGTTTTTGTGAGGTGCGGAAACAAGAGTGGGGAGTGTATGTGTTGTGATGTTGGACTGACTAGGGCCATGATGGGATAAAAAGGACAGGCACGGTGGTGAATGGGACTGATTTAGGAATATGGGAAAGGAAAGAGTGACCCGTAGCTGCCTCACTGTTTTGGGGTTTGGATAGGATTGTGTACGTAGGTAAGGAACAAGAGTGGATGCAGAAGCACTTTTCTGGGTAGGGGCGTAATAAGGGGTAAAGTAGATGTGAGTTGGGACAGCTGAAGGATATGGGGGCGAAGAAGTGCCTGGGAGATGGGACTGACTTGGTGCTATGGGAGGGTAGGGCTGAATGAAAAACCCAGGCTAATGGTAGTCACCGTGGTGGCCATCTTTAGAAGCAGCCTGTTCCATTAAATGTTAGTGTTTGACACCTAATTAAGAATGTCATTAACTATTAAAGCTTTTTTTTTTATTATTATTTTTTGGGGTTTTAGCTGAATAAACGTTGTACTAGTATTCCTTCGAGTGTAATAATCAACTCAAGGTTTTTTAATAAAATAATTGATCAGACGGCAATTAAGACTAGACAGTGCAGGGTCCTTTTTGACTACATTTGTATTCTATGCAGACCAGAAATTGAATACTTGTTTTGCCCAATAACATTAAGCTTCTGGAATGTAGAAGCGCAATGAAGACTGTGGGGCAGATTTACAAGCGCCTTGCGACACTTTTGTATCACTTTTCCCATGTTAAAAGTGACGCAAGGGACTTGTAAATCTGCCCCGGTATTACTACTACTGCAATTATACCTCATCTTATTCGTGAGACAATGGCAGTCTCCAGTGAAGCAGTGCCATAAAAGTGGGAACATATTTGGAACCACTCGGCATAACATAAGACTAGCAATTGAGGTAACTATTAAGACGGCCCTGTGATTTATTTTAGCATTTTGCAATTAAATTGATCGAAATACAAACTATTAATCAGGGAACTTAACCTTGATGAAGACTTTGAAACACTCTTGTCCTGAACTCTGGACACAATAGAAGGAATGGCAAGCTGCACCCGCACTTTGCATTGTGATTGCCGACCAGGAGGAACCGTGAACGTGTTGGATGGTCAACTAGAAACAATGAGTGAAATCTGATGGGAGGGAACCAGACACCCAAAAGAGGGACATTTCCAACAAATGCACCAAACAAAGCCAACATTTGAGAATGGCGCAACAAAGAACACATGGAAATCGATGGGCGTTCTTGAAGCCCAAAGAGGAGATACAGCCTTTCCTACAGACAGTGCATGCGCGTTGCCTAGGCTCGACCTAAAAAGTGGAGTAATCCACCTTGCTCGTAAAGGAAGAAGGAGATATTGTGACCCTTCTACCTGGTTAGAGTGATGGCAACTGGGAGGTGAGCTAGAATGTGTGTTGTGTGTCCACTCAGGTGCTCATACACACATTCAAGACACTACACAACTGAGGCCCCACCTACCTGAACAGTTGCATTTCCATTCACAAACACCTCCACTCCACAGGACTCCTACTCGCACACATCCCACACACACACAGACCCAGATCAGGAGGATGGGCATTCCCGTACAATGCTCCTAATGCGTAGAACAACCTTTTAGTCCATATCAGAGCCTCATTCTCTCTTCTTGAATTCCATAAGAAGCGGAAGACCTGGCTTTTTACTTAACTACCATAGACAGGTCTAGGCGCGCATACACACCTGCTCAGTGCCAGAATACCCTTGCATGTGTGCTTTGCAAATGCATATAACAAATCCAGGCATTAAAGTACCTCATGTGAGCCCAGCCATGAGTGAGACCAAATTGAGAGGATTCTATCATCATTATTCTGCAGTCATGAGCAACAACATCCATCTTGTGGCAGGGGAAGCATTTGAAGCTTACAAGATGGCTGCCACTGCTGACTGTGTGAGTAACAGAACACCAAAGAGGGGCCATAGCGGAAGGAAACTTTAACACATATGGCTAGTGGAGAATGATAAGCATTGATGAGACACAAATTCACTCCTAGGACATCTGATCGGCCAGCCTAAAGCAGAGCGCTCTCCAGTGAGATACTTCCACTGGCTCCTCCTTTTGCTCTTCAGGTGGTTTGTTCAAGGCGGTTATTAATGCTAGCAGACATCAGGCACTACCCAGGAATGGGTCTGTTCATTTTTGGTCAACCAGAGTCAACAGAAGAGGATCGGTGCCACTAAGCCCTGAATAAAAAGTAAGTCTGGGTTTGCCAGGGTTCTTTGCTATCACTGCTGCATTTTTAGGTTTTCAGGCAGACATTCACCCATGTGATGGCACAATGCATGGCCCATTTTCAAATGTATGCGGACGACACTCCGGGAGTGGAAGATCACAAGGAGGTCTGGAAAATACCAGAATGCCTGGGATACATTTACTTAGGAGTAGAGGACAGCTACCTATGATATCTGAGGCCAAGGCGGAGACATGGCAGATTTGATCAGAAACACTTTACCCTTCAAAGTGCTTTAGGTCCTGTGAATGTCAAGTCCACAGGCTGTCAGTCATGAACCAGGGCGTTCTGTGCGAGTCTGAACTTGGTATGATGAATGGTGTTGTCAAGAAAAGGAAGAGCTTCCTTGTGAGGCTCTGGAAGGTTCCCAGTACTCCTCCAGGCAAACCTTTTGTGATGGAACTTGAGTACATGAGTTCAATCCCTCATAGACCTTCCACAAGGGAGCTCCCAAAAAGGACGTGTGACAACTCAACAAATCCAAGCTCGACTGCCAAGGTGACCTCTACCCTTAATTGTAGTGCAGGGTTCAATACCAGGTAAAAACATTGATACCCAGGAGCATGGAGGCCCACTCAAATTTAGAAAGGATCCTTATGAAGGTTTGACCTGGTCCTAGGAGCCACTGACATAGGGAGCTATAAAGAGCAGGAAAAGTGAAATAAAGGGAGAAAGTTTGATACAGTCGTGTATAGCACATGAATATAGTTCCCGGTGAGGTCAGATGCCCAGTAGACCATAATGCAGAAGGTAGGAGCCTTGAAGCATAATATGATCTGGGAGAAATTGGTAGTATAAAATATAAAGTAAACCTATATATTGATGCCAACACTCTTTGTGGGTCGCGTTTTATCAGTGAAGGAACCAGTTGGGTCTTGCAGTGTAGTGTGCATGGTAATGTCCTGTATACAACCAAAGACTTCCATTTACTTTTTTCATAAAACAGTATGTTTCCTTCCATGTTTTTTAAGAGTGATAATTGTATTCTATTCCACCCCCTTTATCTCTTCCGCTTTAGCCAACATTTTCTTAAGGTGCAGCAATATCACTCACTCCTGCTGAGGCGAGGGCCAGAAAAGCACTCCAAGAACCACACGCGATTTTAACATGGTCTTTTTAGTTATTTTATTAGGAAGATTTTATTCAACGCTTATGCAGTTTGTACAAAATAACACACTATGCTCCAAATAGTGAAAGTGGTGCAAACAGCATTTGAAATGCACATCGGCAATATTCATCAGGGCGTGAGGTACAGCCGGCTATGTGAATACAGTACAATGTGAGCGAGACTATACTGGAGTTGAGCGAAGCTCCGCCAACACTAGGCGTTGAGAATATTACCGCTTCATGTGTGGTGCATGACTCCGTACACACACACAGATAATGCTTATGTGGTCCCAAGGTGCATGGTGCTATTGCATGGTCTAACAGTTCAATTAGTAGATTATAGACACCCTTGTATTCCACACACACAAACAGTGGCAGGACACGTAGGTGGTTACAACAAATAATGCAATGTCCCTATATAAAGCAGAGGATAAATGCACCATATATGGACTGAGGAATGCCTTGATGGTTGATACAATATATTGTGGAATTCACTACATCATCATAAAATAACTTTCCCATGTAAGCACCGCAGCATGCAATGCTTACAGGTAAACCAGTGCATGCTTGTCCTTTATATACATAATGTAACTTTGCCATATATATACTATAGTGTGCCTTGAGTGTGTAGAAAGGATACAGTGTGATCTGTGCCTTATGGCACATGTGGAGCTTGCCAGTGGAAGCATCAAGTCCAAAACTATGGATAACACCAATCGTTACACTTCTACAACTTCTCGTGGGCTCCCTCGGATGTGCTATGTGTGCTTGTCTGGGGTGCAGAAAGCTAAGAGGGCATAAGGAGACCCTGGCCATGGCAGAGGGGCTATATAAAAATATACTGATGTTAAGTAGCCTAGGTCCACCACTTTGCCAATTTCCCAACACGAAAGGTCAATGTGCCCCAAAAATATTTTCTAACAACCCAGGTTAACCAGAGAAACAAAATGCGGTGAATGGGGAAGACCAGCCGCCTGACCATCCGCAGCTGTTTTCCACTTTTCCTCTGATTCCAGTGGCTTTGGGAAGAGATCTTCGGTAATATTTAGGAGATATATTCCTAGGTCAGGTTATGGATCTACCTGGTTTCCAGCCACCCGGCAGAGCAGTTTTTACAACAAATGCTTGAATATAAAGCTTGAAAGTCTATGGAGAGGAGAAACGATGGCGATCCAGCCCTTAATACTCGCTCCCTGAAGTGGCGACCACGATGTTACGCAGGTAGTTGAGGTTGAAGCACTTGGCTCTTTCAGACTCCGACTTACTGCAACATTTCTCAGTGTCTTTCCAGGAGTCTTTCTTGGTGGAGCAGAGCATCTCAATGAAGGCGGCCTTCTGCAGGAAACAAAGAAAGAGCGGACAGGTCAGAGCCACAGAAACCAGCCACGACGGAGCTCTTTGTAGAGAAACAAGCAGTTCATCGCAAATCACTGCATTGTCTAATGCAAGCTGGAGATCAGTATGGAAGCGGTATAGCCGAAATAGGACAGGGAACCCCCCACACACACGCCCCCCCCCCCCCCCCCCCCCAAGACAAAATCACTTTACAGGTATGGGAGCGGGGGGAGAACAACATCCAAAACAGGGACAAATGGGGTATGATTTTAAGGCATAATCAATGACCTTTTTTGACACATGGACATTTTTGATAAATGTGTCATTTGTGTTAGTCATTGCAACACAGTAGTATTGAAATATAAGCTTTATGGAAATTGTTAAAAAATCTAAATTAAAAAGTATGATTTTTGGAAAATGATATAGAGTGTAAATGTGGTCCTTCCACTTTTGGATTTACTCCTTCTGTAAATGCTAAGCCAGGCTAGGGGGACCTCTTGTTCCGGAACCCGGTATAAGACATTGTGCATAAATGTAGAAAAATATAACAAAGCACATTTGCTACAGTTGCTCTCACTTTTATCTCCTTAATAGTCATAACAGGTGACCTGGATAGCCATCATTGCTCAGAATACTCAGTGACACCCGCTATCAAATCAGAAAATACTGCAGCCAGCCGCGACAAGGACCATGTACTAGCCGACATGATGCTGTTGCAGATATTTGAGAGACCATGATTGCTTAACATATTGTATTCATCCTTGGGCCAAGCTCTCTGTGCGCAATGCATCTCCTTAAAACATCTTATAGTTTCAAAGCAAAGAATGGCAAAGATAATTTAAAAGTTTATTTACCTGTAACAATAGTTTTATACTGCGGTATCTGTCAGTGATTCCTGTGCTTTACATTCCTGTACTTCGCAGCTCCTCAGTCCAGACTGAATAAAAATATTTGTTGAGCGCGCTATCATATCATAATAGGGCATCCTGGTGATAAGGGAAATCCAGAGGAGGGGAAGCATGTGCTAACAAAGGAAAAGCCAGATATTTTTTTTCCCCGAAACAACATGAGATTGGAATTGACCCAGAGCTCTGGGTTGTGGGAAGAGAAGTGTTTCAAGTTTTTGCACCCAAATAAGGAAACAGGCACCTCACATACATGTCCTCATGCTTTTAGTGATGCACTGGAGATTGGTGGTCATGGAGCACAGGTTCCAGAGGGAGCACAAGAAGTGATCCGATCAGGAGCGGCCAGTGCAGGTAAGAGCAGTGGGGTGTATTCGACAGAAAATTATTTATTTCATTTTCTCTCGTCGTCCTCTGTCAAATCCCCCCCATTCTGCCCCTCCGCTCTTACCTGGACGGGTCGGTCCTGGATTCGATGCTGAAAACAGAGAAGATTTGTTTCATGGAACGCACTGTCACAGACACACATTGCCTTAAAGACGGTTTACATGGCCAGTGAGAGTCTACAAAGAACAGAAAGGCGTTCGGAGATAACAGAGCAATGAGGCACCCTTGGGTAAGATACACATCAGTGTTCTACGTCAGTTGAAGGCGGCTTATGATCTGTTAGAGTATTTCAGTTGTCTCGTGGAAGAGTCTTACTGCAATGAGGAGGTAGAGGAATAACAAGTCCACGTATGTATTAAAAACACACAGATGACTGATCCGTTGGGAGAAGGAAAGGCAGTGGTCCAAGATGAATACAAAATATCCTTTCAAGTCCGCCAGGATGGTCAAAGGCACAGATACCCCAGCCACAAAGAAAAACCATGAAGTCAGGGGGGCTCCAAGGAGCCACTTCCATTCCACAGACACCAGAAACCCATCCTAGACTAGTCCAGGAGCGTACTGCTTTCAATTCAAGGAGGCGATCTGTCAGTTGACTTATTCTTCAAGAATTTTAGAGGGGAAGGAGTGACAAAGAGATAGGCCAGAAGTTGTTGAGAAGCTTTGGATCTGCCTGCCGAAGATGTTTTTCAACAAATAAAACAAACATGCCGCCTCGCTTGGACCCAACGAAGAGACAAGATAAGATCAGGAGCTGCAGTCACGCATAGGCAGGTCACGGGTCTTGTGGATATCCAGATGTAATGGAGAAAGCAAGAAGAGTTATAGAAAAGTCAAAGAGAAGGTTGACCTTCTATACAAGGCTAACGGTGCTGAAGCCATCTCCTTGTGTGAGAGATTGTGCTCTGATGTCAAAAGTGAGAGGGAGATTTGCGTCTTAGTAGAAATTAGACAAATAATTGCAGTTTGCAATAAGGCCTTTTGAACTTCGCAGCAAACACCGGCTCAAAGAGATCTCAAACTACGATGTAAACCAACCTCCATTTTTACTGAAAGCTTTGCCCGCTTCCTATATGTTCACTCTGCCAAGAATTCAGGAGTCCCCAGTGACCCGATACGCATTTGTTGGCCAAATACAGTGTATGACTCTTACCTTTTCATATTCAGAGGCTCAGGTACGTCACTCCCATTCTTCCACATGTGTGTTGAAAAACTTGTTTAATCCTTGATTTTATCTAGGATTGACTACAGTAAATCTCTTTATCTGGGATTAACCAAGTAATCTGGTTTTAAAACACTGCATCCAGACTCTTGTTCAGTTTTCTAGCACAGCCTATTTCTTCTCACTTAATCTGCCGGCATTACCTCGTCGTAGCCAAGCCAATGGTCTTTAACAAGGGGACTGTTTTTATTCAGAGACGTTTAATTCACTACACGCCTTCTAGCTCTGTGAGCTCCATCTCAACTGATCTTCTTGCAGCTCCTTCATTCTCTAAACTCTAGCATTGGTGATTATTCCTTTTTTCACTCAGTTTCCAAGTATTACACAAATGTTCCTCTCATTATGTGCCCTGAAACCATCCACTTAATTTTACATCAGAAGATTATAACTTGGGTCTTTCCGCTGACCATGTAGAAAGGCGTCTAACGATTCCTCAGAATGAGGAGAACCTAGTAGGGCAGCAGTGCGCTTTTATAAAACACTCATTCATTCATTGTTCAGCAGGATGGGATATGTTGAATAAAAGTATGCAAGAGAAAGTTTTGGTTTAATGCAACCTTCTCTTCCCTATTCTAGACCTCGAGGCACTTCTAGCTTCGAGCATGGGTAAATAATGCTCTATTGTACCATGGAAAAAGTAAGAAAACAGGCAGCGCACTAGACTAATTGAGGTAGAAATTATATATAACCATTGTCGGAAAGTATGGATTTGGTCTCAACTAGGCCCAGGGGCGGCTCTAGGCTCATGGTGTCCCTGGGCAGGAAGCGTAGGTAGGGGGCCCCGGAAGAGGGGGTCCGGGCGGGGCGGAGCGCGGAGGCCAGTGAAGAAGAGGGGGGGGGGGTCAGGGTGTTTGGAAGTGAAACAATGCCGGAGGCCGCCAAATCCCTGCCAGGGGCTGCCACGCAAATATGTATCCATCCTCAAAGGATTATTATATTAAGGATATATATTGGCGTGGTGGCCCCTGGGGTTTGGTGGCCCTGTGCAGGTGCACAGCTTGCACATGCCGCCCCTGCTAGGCCTGAGAAAAATATATGTTACGCTGGTGAACTTTTGATAATTTTGCATTACTCTTGGTCAGCAAGATGACACATTGTGCAAATATAGGCTATTTGGGTAAAAAGGTATTGGGAGTGTGACATTCGCTGTAAAAGATGTATCGTATGCACATTAGGACAAAGCAAATAACAGAACCAGAGGAGCTGTTATGCGCGGTGCTTTTGTTTTGTGTAAAGTTTTGGTGCAATAAAATGCATCTTGAGGCTAAAAGTGGGTGTAAGGATGGCTTTCGTGCTAATAAAACAGCCCCTAATGGCAGTTTTGCATTTCGCATTATTATGCACAATAGTTTCAAAAAATCACGTAATCTCGCAAACTACGAGAGTTTCACGCACTCGAAGATTAAGCACAGATTTATTTATACCCTTATGAACAACAGGAAGTGGACAGCAATTGACACTCTGTATAAGAAAAACTGACTAGAATCGCCAGGATCTGCCTGGGTTCCTTGAACCTGCAAGGAATATTTTCTTTTAAGTTCAAAGAGGATATTCTTCCTATGAGGGCCTCCCTACTTGAAGTTAAAGACCCGGGCTTCGTAACCACTCCTGGCATGACAGCTGGTAGTTAGATCTCCGTCTGTCTAACTGCGACAGACTTTGAGGTGTCTGTTGGTCACAGCAACAACAAAGTGTTCAAAACTGGCCTTGCATCAACAGTATCTGACACTCTCTTGATATTTGGAAGAGCTGGGTACCACTGATCATCCCTCTGCTTATGAACTTTACACAATGAGAGTAGTGAGTACTCCACAGATTAGCGTAGAGCATTTCACCCAGGTGTAGTGAGTGCAGAACCAAGTATGTGGCATTAGTTGTAGATGTGAACCATGTGCAGAGCTACCATCTTGATCAACGCAGGGCATTTATACCTATGGACGGAGAACGTAGACCTAATCCAGTGACAAACTGTATGCAGTGAGAATGCACAGGGAGGACCCTGATAACCAAAGTGCCTCAGAGCTATGGGCAGTAAGCATGTAAAGTGTCCAGGTGCTATGGTGCATTCAGTGGCATACTGCGTTTGCTGCCCTGCGACGGCAGCAGATAAGAGCGGGGAGGTTCTGCCGATTACTGCGGTTCCCCCCTCACGACGCCCCCTCCCCATGTCACTGGATACATTTGATTTCATACAGCCAGTATATAGTTACTCTAGTACCTCACCGGAATTCTTTCAATACAGTTTTTCTTCTCACAGTAGACATTTGCGGCACACAGCAAGCGGATGACCCAGGGTTACATTTTGTTAGTGTGGGTCTGGAATATTGAGGGGTCACAATAGCGTACCCAGAAATCGAGGAACCAAATATTGAAAGGTATGTTTGTATAGATTTTCTATACCTAACAGCATATACACACCTTGGCGACAAATCTATGTCTTCATGGTACGTAGATGTGGACTTGAAAATCGTAAATCCTTGCCTCCCACTGTGCCCTTGCCTCTTCAGTATTTTGTCTCTCAATATTCTGGTCAACATATTGTGAGCCTTCGATGTTCAGCTTTGATATTCCCTTCCAAAATCATTCTTGGTTAGGATAATCACATAAATCTGTCCCAACCCGGCACCCAGCGCATGCCGCCACGTACCTTTTGTTCCGCACATTGTATTCCTTCCTCCATCGTCTGCTGGCAGCAGTCGTCTGTCAGGCTTTTGACTAGCAAAGGAATTTGTTTCCTAACAAAGACAAAAAAACAAACTCTTTTTCACTCTTAAAAAATGGTGATGTTTTACCATCATTCATATGCCCAAAATCATTCACCGCGTGAAAATCTGCCATTTTGAATGGTCATTTACAGAATGACGGCACTTTACATGTGCTGGAAGGGTGAAAGGAATTTTTCGGCCCAAAGAAATAGTGGGGAAAAAAAGAAAGCCAAAAAACATTTTTCTTTAAAACACCAAAACATCAGACAAGAACCAGGAAGTAATGAAGGGCTACAGTTAAAATAATATATACTTATTAGGAAAGGAAACTTTAAAAAAGAGGGGTCACAGCGGTTCTTCCCCAAATATAAGAAGTCTAAAAAAACAAAAAACAATTCAGTAGATGGTGCTGTACAGCCATATGCTGAAAAATCTAAATTAATGTCAGTTAAAAACAATGTTTAAACGGAAAATAATGTAAAAAAAAAACTAGAGAAGATAGGATCCACAAATTAATAATTCCGATATTAATCTTCCAAGATTAATTTCAAAGTAATTCATGGATATGAAAATTAATCGCATGCATCCACTGGAAATGGGGTTGAGTGATGAATAAAACAATGAGGACCTCTAAAATCAGAATATCAAAGATAACCGGGATCTCAAAGATCTGGTTCATTTGTTTCAAAAACAGAAGAAACTATGTAAACTACTGCCCTCTTATGGCCTGTCATTGTCACAACCAATGTTGTGTCCACAATATACCCAGAAAAGTTCAGAAGGTGACTAGCTCTGTAGAGCGCTATTTCACACATCCCATTGTTTTTAGGACTAACAAAGTGTGATAACATAGAAAGGGAGACACAGCATCAATTCTGCGTTGGAGAGGATTATAGCAGTGAGCAATCACAAAACAATGTTTTTATACCAGGGCGCCATATTCTGTATTTAATCTCCATGTAGCAGCATGATCTACCCTCTCACCTCACAAGTCAGAGGCACCCTTTAGTCTATTATTTTATGCTCACCCCGGTTGAGGATCAATAAATATGTTATTAATAATAAATATATATATATATATATATATATATATATATATATATATATATATATCTTTATTTCTCTTTTTATTTTTTATCGGGAAAAAACTTAGGTAAAGTTTAGCTTAGGTTGATGAGCGATCAAAAATGGTTACAAAATAAGACCTCAAAAGGCAGGAAATAGACCAGTTCATGTAGAAACTTAACCTTAACTCCCACCCTGCGATGCCTTCTTCATAACCTTCACACCTATGATACTTGTAATCTATAATACCAGTAAGAAGGTATGAGTAACTTCTAGGACTGCACAGAATGACAACTAGAAATTGATAAAAGAAGGAACTCAGGCACACAAAGCAGAAACTGCAAAGGTATGGTTTTATAGAAGGAGAAATGAATAACAAAGGATGACACATCAGGGTACCAAACAACTATGCATCACCTTGTTACAGCCTTTAAATAAGCAACAGTAGCTACGAAGATCAAAAAACACAATTGCCCAATGGGTTTGTTCCTTTCCACTCGAACTTACTATCCAACACATTTTTATTGTGACATACTCCATTGCTATTCACTAACCAACTTTAACACAAGATGGGCTGTGGGCATTAAGGGTAAGTTATTACCTTTTCTGGTTTATTTCCTATTGCTTTGTTCTTCGCTTTCTAACCAGTATTCACTCACATTCACTTCAACTAAAGTGTTTTTTTTTAAATTTCGATTTTATTTTTGCGATACAAAATCCAATGCATAGTGGGAGTGCACCCAGGCCTAATGTGGATCTGTGTCCTATGTTAGGAATGAGATTTCACTGCTTATAATTACTCAATTTAAACTCTTTAGGCAATAAGAACCATCACTGTGCACAGATTTAATGAGCCTCGATGGTACTATGCATTAACGAGCATTAATGGCCCCCCATAACATGGTTTTACCAGGGCAGGAACTCCCCATAGAAGTTATTGTAGAGGACAGTCTACATTAAAGCATTGCTATGCGGGCGCCATACAGAGCATCAGTAGTTGATAACATAAGTAGAAATATGTCTTTATATCTCTTTGTTGTCATTTAATAACAAGGGAAACATGCTGAACGACACTACATTTACAGAATTGGTGAAGTTCAGAGTTTACCACAAGGCATCTTTTCTATTTTCTCAAGTTACTGCAGGACACAGGGAGAGATTAAAATACAGAGCTTTGTTTTTGCCTTTTGTTTGTAATTTACTAAAGCTCAGTGAAGAACCGTGAATTCATGGAGATTTACAGGGATGTCATGGTCCATGGACCAAGCTGCCAGCATCTTCCTAGCATTTCCCCAAAGGCCTGGAGAATTTGGGGTTAGTTGGGGACCACTTCCATCGTTGCCAGGATTTCCCCAATTGAGACCGTGCCTTGGTCCTCTTTCACTCTCAAACAGTGAGTGTAAAAAAGGACGCGACAGCCTACACCGTCAAAAAATCATCAATTTAAGGAACATTGAGGTCTACAGAGTGATGCAGTGTAGTATGGGGATTACTTCTACACCCTGGTGTCGTCGACCACCAGTGCCTTCTACTTTGCATTAGTGAGCTATACCACTGAGCACCTGCCCGCAGCATGATGGCATCGCAAATACAAAAACCTTAGGGTCTCTATTCTGAGTCCACACCTTACCTGGAAGCTATTGCCACCTTTTGATTGGATTGTAATGTGGACTTAAATTACAGCTCCCATGATGCAGATGCTAATAATGCAACGATATGTTTAAGCTGAGAAATATAAGAATACACAAAAACTACAGGCCAGATTGTCATTATACAGCATGTTCAATGTTGCTTCAAAGTTTTTTCCTGAACTGCGCCGCTGGACCCCAGGGTTGCCGGCTAAATGGCTGTGTTAACTTATCAATGTTTCTCTTGAATATCCTTTATTTTTTCAGCTGCCGGCTCCTGTGGATTGCAGGCTATGTGACATGTATTTCTTTATTTATTCTTCGAACAATAAAGGTCTTCAAAAAATTTTTTTTTTAAATGGGGATTACTTCTACACTACAGTATTAGGGTCCCTGTAGCATTGTGACCAATGTGTGCTGTAGTGTAGGGAATGTACACTGCTATTCTTGAGCCTCTGGACTGTAGTGTCCCATCTCAGTCGTGCAGCAGAAACCATTGCTATGATAACACATTCCTTGTGTTTTAGGGATAGATGTAAACCTCTCCTAACGTCTATTTTTCTGGGATGAATCTAAAATGCACATATCCCCCAGATGCCGCTACAACCGAACGGTAAACAACGTTTACCACAAATCTTTCTCCCCGCAGGTAATCACAATGCAGTCGTTGCGACGACTGCATTGTGATTCCGCATACCATTACTCCGCAAGTCGGAACAACGACTTGCGGGGGGGGGGGGGTGTTGGATTTAAAATCCATCACCTTCCCTAGTGGCCGCACAGTCTGGAGTTGGAATAGTACATTATACCAACATCCAGCACCCCCCCTCCGCAAGTCGTTGTTCCGACTTGCGGAGTAATGGTATGCGGAATCACAACGCGGTCGTTGTAACGACCACGTGGTGATTCCCTGCGGGGAGAAATACAGCGGGATAATATCATACATTCCATTTGAACCATGTGGGGCTCTACAAGATGGCTTCTCTTCCAGTCCACAGACAAAATAACTCTGCCTGGTTATAGACAAGCCACTTTTCTTCTTCTTCATAAACTGGGTCTAGCGTACATCTGTTCCGTCACAATGTACCACCTCTTCCTGTTCCCCGATATGTTCCCTTACGCTCTCATCGTTCCTGTGTTCCCGCCTTCTTCAGAATCGCCCTTTCTTCCTGTTACACTAGTGATCTATTATATTCTGACTTCGGAAAAATCTCCGAAACTTTCTATTCTTTCACCATTACTAAGACAGTTCCTTTTAATACGATACTTGATGAGATTACTTTACATCTTTTTCATAGACCAGTGTGTATTGTTTTTGAAACTTATTTCTCATAGACAAATCCACTGCCCTCCCACTCCCAGGCAAACCCTCACCATGCCACCATTCCTAGACATGTTGTTCTCTCTCTTCCTCTGATTCCTAACTAATACCTATCTTTGCTTTCTTTTACAGCAAGCTCCCTTTATCCCATTCCTCGAGAAGCTCTCTTCACCCGTCCCTACACAGCCTCCTTTCTTTTACTATTAGTACACCTAGCCTCTCAATTGCCATTCCAAGATAAGCTCCCATATGTTCCTGAACGCGCTTCTACACCCTCTCCTCTTGGACAAGGCACATCTCTTCCCATTCGCGGACGAGCTTCCTTCCCTTCTCCATACTCCTCAGTTCCCAGACAAGAGCCCTTCTTATTCCATCTTAGATTCCTCCTTTTTTCCTTTCCAAGTCAAGCTTCCTAGGCATCCTATCCTGATACATGCTCCTTCCTCTTTTAATTCCCACACACACTTCTCTCTCGTCCCATTCTTAAACCCATGCTCCTTTCTCCCACCCCTAGACTAGCCTCCTTATCATCCCCATGGCTAAACTCACTCCTTGTTCCTTTCATTTTTAGACAAACGTCCTGCTCATCCCATCTTTAAACACACCTTCTCTCATCTCTTCCTTGCACCCCCCCCCCCCCATCTCCTCACATTTGAAGCAAGATAGCTTCAGATCCCATACTTGGGCATACTCCCTACTTCTCTCATGTATAGACAATCTTTCTTATAATCTCATCCTTACATAGGTTCTCTTTTCCTCTCATTCTCGGGGTGGAGTAACAATAGCCCCCGCAGCTCTCGCGGTGTGAGAGCTCCAGGGACCCCTCTCTGGCACTGTCCACGGGCGGCCTGAGAGCTCCTGACCGGGTCCGTAGAGTGGGGGGCTCCATGCCCTTTGCAGGACCCCCCCCTCAACTTTTGTTATGCCGCTGCATTTTCTGCAAGCTTGTTTCTCACTCCATCCCTAAACATACTGCCTACTGCGCGTATATATATGACCGCATTCTTCTAATCACATACTTAAATACACCCCTTTCTCCTTTCATTCCTATACAAGCTTTCTTCTCATCCCCTCCTTAACCCATCTTCCTACAGCTACTATTCCTACATAAGCTTCCTTTTCACTCCTTCCCTGAACCCATTTTCCTACAGCTGCTATTCCTACACAGGCTTCCTTTCCACCCTTCCTTAAACTATCTCCCTCCTGCTTTCATTCCTACACAAGCTTCCTTTTCATCCCTTCCTTAACCCATCTTCCTACAGCTGTTATTCCTACATAAGCTTCCTTTTCACTCCTTCCCTCAACCCATTTTCCTACAGCTGCTATTCCTACACAGGCTTCTTTTCCACCCTTCCCTTAAACCATCTTCCTACAGCTGTCATTCCTCCACAAGCTTCCTTTTCATCCCTTCCTTAACCCATTTTCCTACAGCTGCTATTCCTACACAGGCTTCCTTTCCACCCTTCCTGAAACTATCCCCCTCCTGCTTTCATTCCTACACAAGCTTCCTTTTCATCCCTTCCTTAACCCATCTTCCTACAGCTACTATTCCTACATAAGCTTCCTTTTCACTCCTTCCCTGAACCCATTTTCCTACAGCTGCTATTCCTACACAGGCTTCCTTTCCACCCTTCCTTAAACTATCTCCCTACTGCTTTCATTCCTACACAAGCTTCCTTTTCATCCCTTCCCTTAAACCATCTTCCTACAGCTGTCATTCCTCCACAAGCTTCCTTTTCATCCCTTCCTTAAACCATCTCCCCACTGCTTTCACTCATACACAAGCTCCCTTCTCAGCTCTTCCTTAACCCATCTACCTACAGCTGTCTTTTCCCCACAAGCTTCCTTTTCATCCCTTCCTTAAACACAACTCTACTCCTCTCCTTTGTAGACAAGCTTTCTTCTAATCGCATTCTTAATCACAACCACTATTGGTGTTCCTAGAAACAGGGCCCAGACACTCACTGTTTGGTCTGCAGTTTTGCGCTTCCACAGATCATGGCCAGGGCTGTGGCGTTGATAAACCCCAGGTCAATAGTCTCGAGTTGCTTGTCGTAGCCAGGATGAGGGGCTCTACTGGCGAAGCAGGCCAACTGGGCAGAGGGCTCCAGTTCTTCACAGCATTCGTAGTGCCTCGTTTTCACCTGCAGTTCTTGTCGACAGAAGTCTAGAAGCACATCTTCCCACTAGAGAGGAGAGAAAGAAAGAAAGCATGTAAACTATGTGAAAGGAAATGGTGCTTGGACTTGGCTGTCGCGGTTTACCGCCTGGTGTTCATTCCAAGATGGCAGCTGCAGTATGCAGAAGTCATATGTTTTGGGTGCTCTAGGATGTCATACTCATTTAGTATATATGCACCATCCTTATTCTCGAGTTATCAGCAGCCTGTTAAACACATTCTCATCCCCTAGAACAGCATCCAGCTTGGAGGCAATGTTTTGTAAGAACTATGAAAGTTGAGTGATACCAGCTTGTTACCTAGGGGCACCAATGAATGTTTATAGGGTGGTAGCTACCTACGTTCACCCTTAAAATAAGGCTAATGACTATTATTAATCAGGGGAGGAGTGATGGCTGTCAATCATACCTGGACAGCCAAACCAAAACCAGGGATGGGGCCTTAAGTAGCATTAATTTAAGGCTGACAACGTCCTCTTCCTTCAGGTAGCGATTGTTATGCCCGCTTTCTCAAACAGTAATCATCAATTATTTCTGCTAACTGCTAAAGATCTCTCCCCTATCAGTGAAAAGCATACTAATTTAGATTAATATCTGATTGTTGTCTAATATCCTTGCCTTTGCTAAAAAAAAATAATAATAATTGTACTAAGTATAACAACTATTTCAGATGTTTAACTCCATTCTATGAGCAATTCCTAATTATGCATAGGTTGGCACATTACAGGGAAGGCATGCACTTTCTGGTTGAGGGGGCTTTTGAGAGGGTATTGCTGTTCACCCCTCCTCAGTACAATATGTGGTCCCCAGAAGAGGCATGTATGCTTATTAGAGACAGAACATACATTAATGAATTCTACTCAATGTTGAAGTTAGCTTTCAAAGTGGGAACTAACAAGTCAGCCTTAATGGGAATGTTGGCTGGTATGCTCTGCAGACCCTGAAAATATTAGGTGGTGTAGCTGGCCTTAATCCCTTATGGGATGTGAATGTTATCTACATTGATGGCCAGTGGTATTCACTATTTACAACTTCCTCCAATCGCTTTTTGTGATTAATTTGTGCAAGTGTTTTCAGGTGCTCAGCAGTATCACTTAATTCTTCAAACCAGAACTTTTTTTATGGCTGTCTACCACATGGTGTCACTGTCTGTTTATTTCAGCAGAGCACATTAGTTTAGTAATTCCATATGCACTAAAACATAATAGTATAGGCACTGAAATTTTGCTGCATTGGCAGGGGCAGTGGATAGTACATGCTGCAGTTGCATCCTAGGAGATACCTTTAGCCCTGGCACTTATTGTTTTAGAAATTAAGGCACTAGTTTGATGTTATGCTATAAGTGACATGGGGCGTGCCCGGACGTAGGTCACTTGCTTGCTGTGCCAAATGATCCAAGCTATACCTCGCTGCTGAGGCCTAACACTGCCAAAACCAGTCCCTCTGCTCACTTCTGAGTGGGTTTTGACTGTAAGTTCTGGTTTTTATGTATGATGAACACGTCATCATACATCTTTAAATGCTCCTTACATTACTTATTATGATCGGATTGTGTAGGGGTGCTCGACATCTTTTCCATTTTAAAGCATGATTCCATCAATATGTCAACATTAGTGATATCATACATGAAGTGCAGTGGTAAGGTGTGTGTGAAATAACTTTTATGACATCATGAATCATCCATGGTGGGAGCTACGGTAAAGTTGCCCCCGTAACGTGTTAATATTTGGTCTATTTAGATTTTATTTGTACACACTTTAGTTCCCATGTCAAAATTAACTAATCCTTGAACAAACTTTTCTGAGAGGGAGTGAAAGATAGAGACGGTAAATGGAAAAACTGAAATTATACATCCACGTTCTCAGTACCATTGAAGTATATATTTGTGTGTAAAATGCTGTGATTTTATGGATGTTAATTTCCTTCCTGCTTGCTTCTTAATTTTGACTGGTGTCAATTGTTCAGGGTAATGTTATAGTAAGCACTCCAACCCCCACGCCTACACTTACCACTGCGTGGGCACAGGTGATGTTCTCATTTTTGCAGCAATTCTTAAGATCGATCTCCATGCGGTTGATCGCTTTGATTTGCCGCTGCAGCCATCCGTACCCAGTCTGGGGGTAGTCCTTGGTGGTGTACTGGGGTCGGAACTTCCTGAGCCGGCAGATGTTCTGGATGCAGCTATCTGAGGGTTCTCCTGGAGGGAAGGACAGCTTGGGCACCTTCACCCTACGGCTGCTTCCAGGTTTTGCTTTGCGGCACTTGCCGGATGCAGAGGCCTGGTCTTCAGAGCAAGGGCTGAGAGATCGGGGGTTGGCTAGCTCTGGGACATCGATACTCTCCCCTTCCAAAGGTTCAGGTGGACTGTCAATCGTAGACTCATAGCCAGAGTCGGGAGCCTCTTTCGCAAAGCAGGCCTCTCTCGCGGACCCTCTCCGTTTACAGCACTGGTGGTGCCTGGTCTTCACAGAGAACTCCTCTTCACAGTACTGGTCCAGGCCATTCTTCCACTAAACATCATATAAGAGAGACACAAAGATATCAAAACCTATTAATAACGCAAGCCAAAAAGGGAACAGCAGAAAGAGAGGGAAAGGTGGTAGGTGAGATAAGAATCAATAGGCAAGTGCCACTAAAAGACTGCTGGGACCCAGTCACATGTTAGGCACACCTCTGAAAGGTCAATAGGCCTGAGGTAGAGTCCGTCACATGACATGTAGACCAGCCGTGTGATCAACCAGGCCCGGTCCTACTTATTGGTTCCCATGCAAGTGCCATGCAACACTCCAGACCTTCTTTAGTTCCAGAGGCTGGTCTGGTAGAACAGAGAGGAGGAATCTAGTCCAGGAAATAATTGTGCACTTGTGCATGGTTGAAGAAGCCTCAAGATTCCCACTCAATCATTATTGATTAAGGCATAGATGCATCAAGATAAAATCCCATCGCAGACTGGGCACTTTTGTGACCGGCATTTTTGCATTTGGGATGCATCACCCCAAATGCAAAAATCGCAATTTTAGAAATCGCAAAGTTGCGATTACTTGCATTTAAGGATTCTCAAATTGAGATTCCTTAAATGCAATGCATTAAAGTTAAAAAAAATAGCGATTTCGCTAATAGGGGTCACAAATTACCATGAAGTTGAACTTCATGGTAATTTGCAAAAAGTTTGAAAAATCCACTAAAGTGCATTTTTCAAAGTTCCATTTTACACACAAACATGCCCTTAGGGCATGTGTGTGCGCAAGATGTACCCATATGCAGATTTCAGGGGTGCAACAGGGTGTCCTTTTGACACCCTGGCACCCTTAAAATTGCAATCTCAATTTGCGATTCTCTAATTGAGAATCGCAAATTGAGATTGTCCTCCCATTCATTCCTATGGGCCTCTAGGCCCATAGGAATGAATGGGGAGGTATTCCCTAATTGCAACTCGCAATTTGCGAGTCGCAATTAAGGAATTTTAAGAAATCGCTATTATTTTAGTGATTTCTTCATGCATAGCATTTTGCAATTCCTTATTAGCGAATCGTTATTTTTCGCTAATAAGGATTAGCAAAATGGGTTCTTAATGCATCTGGGGATAAGACTCCTCTATTCTCACAAGGAGCCGATGAGCATCCGCCATTTGCTGGACAAAGCATATGAGTTCTCACCAGCTTCAGGAGACAGATGGGAAGGGCCCATGTCCTGCAGACTTTCACTAATCGTTGGCCAACACCCAAAAAAGAAAAACCCAAAACAAACCCATCATCCCCCAAAATCCTGGTTTGAAAGGGTAAAGCAATTAAAGTCCAATCACCACAGATCAGTACGCTGTAGCTATGGCAAGGCTTTGGCTAGATCTTTCAGATTTTGCTCATTTCTTAACAATCATTTGGTGAGTATTAGTAATGGAACAGAGTCCCTTGGGGGCATACGAGAGCTTTATAAAAACACTTAACATAACATAACATTCACTGCTCTCAGCCGTCTTTGGCAGGTAATCTGTTGTGTACCCTGGGAAAATAAATATAAAAGTGTCTCCCATGTGGATTTAAATGAAATATGCATGTCCGAAAAAAGCAGTAGCTTCATGGCCCGGATATTTCATAAACAAAGACACCACAATGAAATCGGTGGGGGCTCTGGATTTTTTCACAACGTCACCAGAGTTGCCTTGGCAGCTCACAATGACACATGAACCACTCCTGGTGTCTGATTTTGCAGGCTGCATGTAAATGTGTAAATGTAAATGTGTAGTACTTGTATAGCGCTCGAATCACCGATGAGGCATCTCGGCGCTTGTTCCCATACTGCTGTGGAACCCTTCCTGGCTTCTCCCTGTGAAGTGCCCACCCCTGGGCACCCCCAAGGTGAAGCCAGGCATCCTAGCGCTGTTGAGGCCGTTGTGGAGATTAAGCAAGCTATTGCCCAGAGTTGCAGAGTGGGACCCATGATTAGAATAGGCACCGAGGCGAGAATTATCAGGTCCGAGAAAATTGAGCCCGAGAACCGCCGAGGCGGGAATTGAACCCTGGTCCCGGGCTAGACCGCTGCATCAGGGTCTGCCGCTCTAACCATTGAGCCACACTTCTCCACACTTCTGCATGACTGGGGACCTCGCCCATATCTTCTCGAGTACGCCTCCCCTCCTTAACTTCGCCGCTCCAGGAGAGTCAAGTTCCCCAAAGTAGTAACAAGATTACCTAATTTACAATATTATTAGTTACCCAATAAGTAAATAATAGTACTCACAAAGGACTGTTGTTTAGAAAGTCCTGACTGCCATGCAATTCAGAAATGGCTTAATACTACTTCCTGCGCAAAGCCTCAGATCTTTCATCACAACCACAACCACAATAGTAAGACTATGACACACTGTCCTACTCCGCACCATGACACACACTAATCTGTGTGAAGAGTGGACAGCGTGCTCTATCACAGCAAGTGTGCGGTTCCAAGTGCAGGCACACATCTGTGCCTTAATTCGGTACAATGCATTATTAAAAGACAGACCCGCTGTTTAAACCCAGATCTTTTGACTGGGTGTGAGTGTTTGATTGGTTCGGATGCTCCGTCCATCACCACCCCTTTTTGTACCGCCACGTCTGTAATATAGCATTGTGCAGAGACAAAGTGTTCCATCATTTGCAAGGGGCTGTGCCCCCCATCAATGGAGGACGGGCTCTCTTATGATCCCTTGGCACAAAATGTGACATATATCTGAAGCCCCTTCAATTATACCAAAGTGTCTCAGGGGCACACAAAGTGAGCACAAATACCCATTGTTGAGGGCACTTATTTTATAATTTGGCCCATGGTCAGGAATCACTAATAACCAACTATCCACATCAGAGTCTGGCTGCATAAATATTCACTGCGTACACAGCGGACAGATGGATCTCATTACCAGAGTAGGACATGTCTTCTCATCACTTCCTTCCTACAACAGAACCTGAGGACATAAACACTCACAACTCCATGTACGAAGCTAACAAACTCTACCCACTTCTCAAACATAGCTGACATCCACTCACCACTTCCTGAGCACAGCTGAGCCGATCCTCCAGGTAGCAGCATTGGCTGAAGCCCTCCTCAATATTGGTGATAGCATCACCCTGGCGGCTAAGATGGCTGAACCCAGTCTGCGGCAGGTTGTGGGAACCGTAGTTGGACCGCACTCTTTCGTCCACGCAGATGTTCGCAATGTTGTCACTGCTGGGCTTGCCCGGAGGGAAATCTGGCAGGTTGCCTCTCATCGGGGGAGCAATGTCGGCTGTTGGGCAGGAGTCTTGATCCTCACATTTCGGCGTGGGTTTACGGCCTCTTGGAGAAAACACAGGCTCGCCCATCATAAGGAGCGGAGGCAGTTCAACTAAATAGGAACAAAGCACAGGTAATAATGTAGGTTTGTAAATGAACTACTATATGAGCAGATAACAATAAATAGTACAGTCTGGCAATTTGTGTATAAAAGGCTAAAAAAACACTCAAATCAACAACGTTAAATACCTATCAGAATAACCAAAGCCGTACAGTGAAATAAAGTTGTAATCTAAAACCTTGCCTCCTAAAACAACATGTAAACCATCATGTACGACAGGTGTGGTAAGGACTCTCTCGCTACCCTAAGGCAGAAAAGTCAACAGGCTGTGGTCATCGAGCAATATAGATTCACCCAACTCCAAACATAGCTTTAATCCGAAACATAAAACAAACCATACGTAAATGCACAATCCTAATCATAAGTGTAGCTATATCCTTTACGTTATTCCTGATGATTACCACAAGTTGAACTCTACTGCTCTGATAAAATCAAAATTATAGATCTACTTTTAATCAGTGACACAACTAAAAGGCCATGAAACTCTCCTATTATTGTTGCTTAGCCTGGACACTAATATTGCATTAAAATAAAAAAGAAAATACTTATTTCCTTTAAGGCATAAAAATATTCTCCTTTTTAAAGTAATGATCTTTGACAAGGCTAGCTCATCCTTAATGGCTAGTTCTAGTTATCAGAGTCAAGAAGCCACAATTGTGTGGGAAATTGTCCATAACACTAGAATACTTATACACCATTCATTACACAGTGTAAACGTTACTCTTAATTCTATCCTTAATCCATTAACTTGCCATTACTATAAATAATAGCTCATGGTTGGGTAGTAATGTTTTTTTTCTTAATGTCAACATTTAGCCTAAGACCAAGTGAAAGTCCTTCTTAATCCTAAAGCTAACACTAACCGTTTTCCCAGGAGGTAATTAGTAACATCTTCCAAGTTTCCAAGATACTCTGAAACAGACCTCAAGGTTTGGACACACAAACCTGATTAACCAGGCTAGATTGAACCACACGCCCATGGTGGCAGGACCATCCGGGTACTGGGGAGCCAGCTCTGGAAGACCCATTGCTTAGATATGAGAAATGAATCAAATATGGCAATTATTTCATGAAAAGCTGAAACGGAATCCCTTCGAGAGGCTTCCACAGCTCATCTCTAAACCTTTGGGATAGCAAACTCAACCCCTTAAAATATACACTATGACCCTTTGAACGAAATTCCAACACAACTGGTAAAACCTTGTTTGGGATCTAGCAGTCCAGGAGGCTTCGGTTCCCACGCCTCAGGAAGAGATGGGTTTAGTCATAAACTGCCTTCCAACAGAGACACCTGCACCAGGAAGTGGCTGTTTTGTAAAAAGCCCCCACATTAAAACACAGATAAATAACTTCTTTTGAACCATAACTGTCTAACCTTATGATAGCTAGTAGCGGTCATTTTCACCTCAAGGTATGGCACCAGAATATCGAGGTCTAAATATTGCCCAAGAACAAAATGTGTCTTTAATATAATTTATAAAAGTATTTCCCCTTTGCATGGAATAGAAACGCTATACTGAAAGGAGAGATACTTCTGTAAACAATACTTAAGTGACAATAGTCATGTCAGATGACGTGTTTGTTATCAATATTGTGACATGCAACCCAAGGTAAACTTTTCTCTCTCAGGACAACTAGTAAACTCAGTTCTTAATTCTAAAACATGACCCAGGCGGTACCCAACAGGACCTCTTCCAAACCCTGTCCCATCCGTGGACCCGGTCTGTGAGTTGGATGACCAGAGAGTATCCACCAATAAGAAGACCGTCAGGCATCGACTTCAGTTTACCTGAAGGCCAAGAGGTAGCAGAAATCTCATCAAGCATCTTCTGACCACCAGTGACATCACAGGGTTGACCTCATGTGCCTCAGCATCTATTGGCACTATGATGCTGGATGGAGGACAGCTAAGATCTTTCTTCGGGAATTTAGGGCACTACATTTTTCTATAGCTGCCCTTCTCGTCATGGGTGGTAGAACATGGGTAGAGAACGTGCCGAAAGTACCAACGTTTTGGGGGAGTGGTAGAATCTACTACCGGCTACCCTTTACACCCATGCCCCTAGTAAGTATATCGGGAAACAAAGAAGAGATCCTCAGCTCAATATTCACTGGTCCCAAGGAGAAACGATACATACCTTCTTTCTGAAGAATGTCGTACGGAAGTTCTGGGACCTCCTCCTGCTGGTGCATGATCTCCTCCTGAGCCACGAACGTCTGCTCGTGCGCCGTATCCTCGTGGTGCACTAGCTCCTGCTGGTATGTGATCTCCTGCTGAGGTACAAAACCCCTTCTTAACTCAGTTACATCGAGGTCAGGGTACCGGATACCTGGAAAGAAGAAATTAGATTGGGGTTGGTATAAAGAACTTGGCAAAAATTTGAAAGTATTGGTGGTTAATTATTTCTAACAGACAAGTGCAGGACTGTCATTATGGTGCCCCCCAAAATGGGTTAGGTGGCATCCTAGCAACGGGTGAAGAAGCTATCGTTGTGCAGGTAGGGCTTCTAGCCACTTGTCGCCATGTCACAAGGAACACACATTCCTTTCCAGGGCTTTCACTTAGCTTAGTGCGTCCTGGAAGCTGTATTCTTGGTTCATCACAACCGAACGGACAAGCCCAAAAGCAATGAACGTAAAACCCAGGTTGGGATATGTAGTCCCAATCGATATTGAGTAAGTGAAAGCACAAAGACTACAAATTCTTTATAAAGTTGAGTGTCAAGTTGTTCGGTGTCATTAATCATTTTTTTTAATTTCAAAAACTTCCTCAGTGTTATCCCATTGTATTACTTCAATTTCTCTTTGTCCCATATATTTTTCTCTGCCCCGTGTTATGTTTTTTCGATTCCCCGTATCCATTGTTTCCTCTTACCACTTTTTCCTTTTTTTTAAATTTCTCTAACTGTCCACTGGCATTTTTTTGTTTGCTTTTTTATGTTTTCCCTTTGTTTATTTTCTCTTCCTTAAGAGAGAGTTGGATGTCCTCATGCCACTGCTTTCGCTCACCCATCCTCTTGCCTTCGTCCTCTTCTGCACAGTCTGCCCCTAACAGAGTGTTCTTTTCGAAAGGTTAAAGTAATAAGACTTTTCGATTTGTAATTTTATTAAAGTTTGAAAACTGCCGCATTCGAAGTGCTATATTTCATAGTGACGGAGAAATAGTTTTAACATAATACCGAAGTTGGCGGTGGTCTCATAGCGGAAGTGTGCCCAGTGTAAAATGATGGGCAAAACAGGGTGGACACTTGCACTGGTCAAGTGATAATACTACAGATGTCCCAGCACTGCAGAGAGCCCTTATAGGCCAGTTGGGGTACCCTTGGTTGGGGATTTTTTTTGTTAGTCAGGGTAGAATGATGCTACATTCCCGATTAAAAAGGTCATTGAACCTTACTACCAAAGACTGGATCACTCATGTAAGACCAGCAACTTGTAAATGAGAAGCTAGGGCCCACCTCCCCACCCAGCGGACAGGCCCCTTTTATCGGTTTCTTGATCCGACAGCTGATCAAACCGAAGAGTTCTGACTTCTGACCACAACACTCAAGAAAAAACAACTCTAAAAAAACAAATGTTTTTGTCAATGTTCACTATGGGGAAGGTGTCCCTTGGGACCCCCCCCCCCTTAATATTTTCAAATGGGTTACCACCTCCTTTGAGTTGTTTGTGAAATATTAATATATAGCGACCGGATTTCAGTCACAAAACATTAATAAATCCCATTAACCGCATGCGCGCTAGCGGTTTTCCCGCTGCGCGCTGCGATTCGCAAAACCCCTCGTTACGTGACAAGGTCAGCTCGTCACACGCGCAGCGCAGGTAACGCCCATGACGAGCTGACCTTGTCACGCGCGTCGAAGGGGTTAAGATTAACTATTTGCAAGGGGTGCCACAAACATGCCCCTTCAAAATAGCGAGTTGGTATGTACTTGCACCCCCAAATTGAGATTTGAAAACATATCTAATCGCGATTTGGGTTTTGTACACACCAAAAGGTCATTTTATAGTTATTTTTGAGAATCGGAGCCCAGCCAACAGCAAAATCCCTTCGTACATCTGGCCCCTCGTGCCGTGTAGAATGGCACAGTGACAGTTCACTGCAGTAGCCAATGCAACCGACGAAGGCAGCAGTGGACCCTCGAACTGAAGACTGCAGTGAGGTACCCACTTAGTTGGGCCACACAGTCAAAAACTGCAGTGGTCCATCCTGCCAACAGTGGCTGTGCAGCCGAAGACTGCAACAAGAGCAGGGCCAGACTGGCCGTCGCGGGCAACAGGTGGGGGGCGATTTTTGCAGTGGTGGGGCTGTTTTCGTTACTGGGGTCGGTTTTGCAGCAGTGCTGTTATATCGGGTCCAAGTAACAAAAGCAGCAGGGGGGCTGGTCCGTCAACATTGCCAGGGCTGCTTTGGGTTCCCAGTCCGGCCCTGGCAAGAGTTGGTGGTACACCGAACCAGGGGCGGCTCTAGGCTCATGGCGGCCATGGGCAGGGAGCGTCTGTAGGGGGCCCCGGAAGAGGGGGTCCAGGCGGGGCGGAGCCCCCCGGAGCTCAGGAAGGGGGTCAGGGTGTTTGGAAGTGGAAAAGAGCCGGAGGTCGCCAAATCCCTGCCACTGGGGCCGTCATGCAAATATGTATCCATCCTCAGAGGATTATTATATTAAGGCTATATATTGGTGTGGCGGCCCCTGGTGTTTGGCGGCCCTGTGCAGGTGCACAGCTTGCATATGCCTAAGACCAGCCCTGACCGGACCATGCCACCATACACTGCGGTAGCCCATACCGCAGAGCCAGCTGTGCAAAGGACTGATCCACAGAAAAACTGGGGGGAAAAGTAGTGCAGGAAATTTGGGGTGCATTTGAACACTGTTGTGCATAGAGATGTAAGTTGAAGAGTGTAGTGTGTGGAAAGCTAAGCATGAAGCCTGCGGTGCAGTGAATTCTCCCACAAAACACTGCACCGTGCAGAACAGTCAAAAACACAGTGTAAACCTACAGTGCAGTGCATGCAGTGTAAGTCTACAGTGCAGGAATCCGGTGGGCTGCTATCCCCCTGCTTTTGTGTAGATTTTCTTCCTTGTGCACACACTTGGCTGAGCCCTGCATATTTTTTCTCCCATGGACAAGTTCAAACGCACCCAGGCGGGGTGAGTCACCGCCACAAGACAAGCTTTTAACAAAACAAACAGGGCTCAGATAAAGAGGCAGTGTGTACCTAACGGTGGACACAGCAGTGTGTGTCTACCTGTCAGGCGTACACTTCACAATGTTTAAGTCATGAAACATATTAAAATATATTGCACGTTATTTCCTCAAAGTATACACGCCTCTGTGTAAACAGGCATCTCGTGTGAAGCATCAAACTTTGTATCGCTACCTCACAAGGCAAACGTCAAAGTGCGCTCCACAGCCCGGCCACACAGTTCCCGCCAAATGTAAGGTAAATCCAGTACTTGTATAGCGCACGAATCACCCCCAAAGGGGTATCTCGGCGCTGGGGGCTGTTGGGAAGATTAAGCGAGCTATTGCCCAGAGTCGCATGGTGCTGGGCAGGCCCCTGCCGCCGGAGCTGGGGATCGAACCGTGATCTCCAGCGTCCAGCATCAGTCGCCCTGGCCGCGGGGACCTGTGGGCTGTGCCGTCTTAACGCATGGGCATGCTGGGCAGTTGCCTGTGGGCCCCGAGAGCATAGGGCCCCATGCAGACCAGAATTTAACACTCATTTTCCGTTAAACATTTTTATTCCTGTGAGTGGTTGTGCAGGCAGAACCCAGTTCACTGCTTTTCCCGGGGGCCTATGCTGCTGTTAAGACGGCCCTGCCTGTGGGCAGGGCTGCAAACAGTGGGAGAGGCATTTCTTGGAGCTGAACCAAACATTGGAAATCATTACACCAGATCAGACCTGCAGAGAGCAGTTTTGACTCTTTCCAGGAGGGGCTGTGGCGATCTCACACACCCAGATTGTTGGTCTGTCGGACACAGCTGCTGTCTCTTGACCTGTTGTTATCAATGCTACAAAACATACACAGAGTGGCCTTTATGGCCCCCACCCAGAGGCGCATTCACTCTCACGCGGCCGGACAGGCTTTTTGGGGCACCAGGCATTTTCCTGGTGGGTTGGTGACCTTGGAGACCGGCAGGGGCGGCTATAGGCTCATGGCGGCCCTGGGCATGGAGTGCAGGTAGGGGGCCCCGGAAGAGGGGTTCCGGGCGGAGCGGGAGGCCAGTGAAGAGGGGGGAGTCGGGGTGTTTGGAAGTGGGACAGAGCTGGAGGCCGCCAAATCCCTGCCAGGGGCCGCCACGCAAATATGTATCCATCCTCAGAGGATTATTATATGAAGGATATATATTGGCGTGGCGGCCCTGTGCAGGTGCACAGCTTGCACATGCCTATGGCCGCCACTGAGACCGGCTCTGAAAGCCCCGGGCCACTCCTGGTGCCTCTGTCACTTTCCCCAGATGTCTGAGGTTAATTGCAGCAGCCACGGGCGATACTTCGAGGGGGAAAAAGAGGGAGGGAAGAGGAGAGAAAGCATTCAGAGAGGGAGGAGAGAAGGAGACAGAGAGCATGGATGGAAAGAGAGAGATAGCACGAGGAGACGAGGGGCGTGGGCTGGTTTGAGCATTTTTGCATTTGACTACCTATTTTGGGGGGCGTGGGCTGGTTTGAGCATTTTTGCATTTGACTACCTATTTTGGGGGTGACTTCCTGCTTGGAAGAGTTAAACCAGACACGGGAATGACCAGAAGGTTTGGTTGCTGAAATGTTACGGTCCGCGTACCGAAATGCTAGGTTGAATTCTTTGGTGCCACCATCAGTAGGTACCACAGTGCCCCAAAATGTAATAGATAGATCCTCACTGCCAGGGGATGGGATAATACATTTTCCATTTGCCTGGATAGCAAATATCCATGCACAAGTCCTGCTGAAAGCATACTTAAAAGTGTGACAGGAACATAGCGGCCATTTTGCTTAGCGTAGGCACGTCCATTTTGTTAGTGGTAAGCTTAGGAAAAACATCTTTTGGACAACACTCTTTTTTTAGGTCTTGAACACACGTCAAATTCAGTTGAGGTGCAAATCTTTAAGGAGCCCTGGGGTTGAGCTCTGTGTATATACTTATCAGCTGCTTCCAGAGACAGCGACTTCCTCTTTGGTATTAAGTGACTTAAATAGCAACTTGCCTATATTTGTAACCCTGTGGTCTGCCAGTGTCATCCTGTTTACACCACACAGCATCACTACTGTGTCACCATAACAGACCTCCATGGAAGATTACAAGGAACTCTTCTTAGCGTGGTCTCCTTGCGAGCCAGTTTGAGGTGTATCCTAAACCCCTTCGATGCCCGATGCTGCCTGGGAAATGCTAGAGTCGGGTGGAGATTATAATAATAATAATTTCTATTTGTAAAGCGTGAACATATCACCCCTTAATGTTTCAAGGTGCTGGCGGCTGTCCGGAAGATTGAGTGAGCTACTACCCCAGAGTCACATGATGCTGAGCTGCTGCGGGGGATCCAACCAGGAGCCCTGCACCTTGCGGAGTCAGCCGCTCTGGCCGCTGCGCCACACCTCTCCCTCTAAAAAGATTGGTTGTAGCCACAGATCACCCGAGGCGTGTAAGGCAACCTGCGAAGTAAATGGTGTGCGGAGAGACTATAGTATATCCTTAGTGGGTGAAAAAAGCTTGTGCACTAAACTAGAATAAGAAAGGCTCCTGATCTATATACTTGCTGTGTATTTGACAGTGTGACAATATAGCCACTGCCGTACATGGACTTGTAGTTGTGTGTCACCGGCAAGTGTGTAAAGTTTGCACACAATGGTGTCACTTTGGCTCGGAGAAGGGAATCCATTTCTTCTCCGTGTTGTCCAAGGTTGAGATGTACAAAAGAAGCTCTCCTTTCTGTGAGAGTCTGTATTGTCAGTGATCCAGCTTTATCCATAGGCCTAAGGAGAGGTGGCTACATGTCCTTGGTACATAAGCTAATTTCTTGGAATTATTTCTAGTGTGATACGGGTCACTTAATCTATTCGCAGAACATATGCAAACAAAACAGACTACCCTGTCTACCAAAAGTATTGGTCCACCTTCCTAATGTAAATAGCGCAAACCATCATCTTTCCACCAGTAGTGCCCCGCTGGCTTTATGGATGGAAATCCGACTACTCTTGACAGCCTGTGGAAGTCCTAGCCGTTAGAGTAATGGCATCTCACCACCCCCTACTTATGCTGACAATATGATGTGAACTTTTTTTGTGTCCATCACAGTCAGAGAAAACCTGTCGGAGATTAATGAAACATTGGTATAATGTCCACCACACCCAGTGGGAAAAAAACGCTGGGTGTAAGGGTCATTAATAAATACATACATATTCAGTGAAAAAAACAAAGGTTACAGGGGCGTTATAGTTAGGTTTACATTTTACCCACACAAAACCATAGAAATTCAGCCGTTATAGTTATGTTAAGAAACTCAAACTCATGGCCTAAAGTTACTTAACAGCACAAGTTATGGTTTCTTCAGATAAGTATAACTATGACTGCTAAATTTCTATGTTTTTTGTGTGGTTAAAATGTGAACCTAACTAAAACGTCCCCGTAACCTTTGGTTTTTTTCAGTGAATTGGTTTGGTTTTTTAACGTAAACTAATATATAATTGGATTTGTGTGTACCCGCGGGTCCGCAGAGGATCTGTGTCCCTAGATCTACTAAGGTTTACTTCTTTAACCCCTTCCGCGCTCACGACGAGCTCAGCTCGTCATGAGTTACGGCGCTCGTACGCTGATGACGAGCTGAGCTCGTCATGTAACGCAGCTTTTAGAAAAACGCAGCGCACAGCGGGAAAACCTCTAGCGCGCATGCGGTTAATAACTCTAAAACTACTTAACAGATTTACACTAAATTACTAAAAGGGCTCTCTCTGGACCAACAGCTAGCTTTCTGCCAAATTTGGTGTAAATCTGTTCAGCCTGTAGCCACATCCAAAAACTTGCAAAATCCTCCCCATATACATTGAATGGGAAAAAATCGTTTTGGCACCTTATTTTTCTCAGCCCCCGCTTAGCAAATCACCCCGAACCTTTCCATTCAGAACTAGGCAAAAAAAGCCAATTTTTGGGGGAAATTTCTGGAAGATTCGTCAAACGGAGCTAAAGTTATTAGCAAAACAAAAAACGCTTGTCTATGGGAAAAGTTGATCCTAACTAGAACTACCTACTGATGGCTAGTAGGTAATATAATAATATACATATATTATTTATTTAATTTTTTTTTTTAGAAACTCCTACTTTGAGTGTTTCTTTTTGAAAAACAAAAAAGTTGGTGGATAGCCATCAAAATCGATGCCTGCCATCCACCAAACGTTTGGTACCTACGGAGGAAACGCAGTGACAGCGATTCCTCCAAAGGTACAGAGCTGACTGCTGGCCTAGCAGTGATCTCTAAATATGGTGATCCTCCGTCTCTCAAAATGACGGGCATAATGTCCCTGCCACCCTTACGGACAGAGTAAATGCCACTATATTCTAAATGAGGCCCAAACTCCATTGCACGTTGAGTTCGTAAAATATATGTAGCCGCTGACAGTCATGTAATTGGGTAATTGGAAAGTAGACAACTGTAATGTTGCAGAACTCCAAAGAGCTTAGTGATGCAAATCAGCGTCTTCCAGAGACACTAACGTCCTCTTTGATAACACGTAACTTCAAGAACAGCTTGCCCTAAAACTGTATTTATAACCCGGTGGTCAGCCAATGTCACTCTTTCCGAACCTCACAGTTTCACTTCCTTGCCACCATAACAGACACGCTTGTGAGATTAGGAGAAACTCTTTTCTTAGCATGGTCTCTTTAAAATCCAAATTGTACTGGATCTTAAACCTCTTCTCTGCCCAAAGCTGCCTGTGAGATCCTTGAGTCAGGAGGAGATATGTTGTTACCCAGGATCACGCTGCGTATGTGAGGCAAGCCATGAATTAAATGGTGTGCCGAGATATTTTACTATACGGTGATGCGGCAATTTCTTGACCTATCAAGAAAATAGTTTTACACACAAGGCAAAACCCTTGCAAAACTAGATATGTTTGCATAGCACTATGCTTGACCTTTGCGCACCATGAAAATATGAGCTACTTAAGTGGAGGAGCCTGCTCCTAGAACCGCAGAGCCATGCTCGGGTACTGATGGGCACCAGGATCACTGAAGCCTATACTCAAAGTCAATGACCCTACAATGGGTTTGATGGAAGCGGCCAATCAAATCACCAGAACTTGGTATAAGGAGATAGGAGGGTCCAATGAGCTCTCCAATGGGACATGAGTATTGTGACCACTGGAGGCAGTGCCAGGGTTAGTAAGAGTTTACAATCACTGGATCCTCTACTCTGGGCAGTAGGGATTCATCTGGACTTTCTTGAGCAGGCAGAATCATGACCACCTATGTCTGGAACCTAGGGAATCGGGAGTGATCAAACCTGACTCAGATGGAAGGGAGTTTTGGGGCAAATAATTCTGTTCCCAGGGCAAAGCAGTGGCGAGAAAGGAACAATATAATAAATTAATTAAAAGTATTGAAGTAATTCAACTTGTGTTTGAGGAGAGTAGTGACTTCGCTGCGTGTCTCCTGCCTGTACCCCTCGGGATCATGGTACGCTACCAATGAAAAATAAGCACATTGCTATTAGAAAATAATCTAGCTGAGGACTACTCTTGGTAATTTACAAACATTCAAATTATTACAACATGTATTTGCTCATGTTGAAGGATTTATTTACTTTCACGTGAACATATGCAAATGAGTTACCACTTGCATATACAAACATGTAAACAAGAAACCTCTTGACAAACCAAATAAATATTTCACATGAATTAAATACATCCTCTTTTAGTGTAAGTACAGAAAGACCGTAGTATTTGTATGTTTGAAATTACCACGAGCAGTGTACCTGACAGGTTTACTAAAAGCTACATGCTTATTCTTCTGAGGAGAATGTAGGAGATTACATTTGTTTCAAAGGCAAGAGGTGTGAGACCCACCCTAGACGCACAGTAATTTGGTGCCTGCACCTAGAGCAGTAGATGGCCATGACCACAGGATCCTGTATCCAGGACTTGCGGCACCCTGCCCGATGCGGAGAGGAGACCAGAGCCATTTTATCCTACCCCAAAAGCAGCGGGTGGTGGAGGTCTACAGAGGATGTGATGGGAAGTGGAACCACAGAGACAAGATCCAGTATCCAGACTGGAAGGGAATCCTTCTGAAGACGGAATAGAGACACATAGCCAGAGGAAAACGGCCATCAGGTACTCATCTCGGAGGGTGCCCAGTCTCAGATCTACACGGATACATCTTCACTCGGGCAGACTACAGGTTCTTGGCTCAACCCCAGTGGTCAAACATCCTCAGACTTTGGAGATGCTCACATGTTGGCTGCAAGGCTCGGGGGCCTCACCTTGATTGTGGCACATCCTCAACTCAGGATGATGATGTGCTGGAGGGAAGGCGCTGGACGTCACAGGGTGTCCACATTCAAAGCGGTTGAGATCGCTACAAGTCAATGCATGGAGGGTTTGAGAAAACAATGCAAAACCGAAGGGCTGAAGACGGCTGATAGTCAGAAACAGGTCCTAGGATGCTTGATTCCGGTCCAGGGAAGACATGACTTAGCAGTTTGGGCTGGACTGTTCCCATGAGGCACGGGGTCAAGACTGATTTGTATATGGCCATGTCTGAACTGGGGTGGCGTGGTGAGCAAAATAACGATGGATTAAACCCAGATCTGTGACTGGGGGTGAATGTTTTGCCAATGTGCAACATTCCGTCCATCACCTTGTGTGTTCTGAGAAAACAATGACCAGCCTCCGGAGCCCCTGCTGCCAGCGGGCACACACTGCAAACTACACATGGATCTCCGTCCTAAAGGCGACACTGAAACGGGCCATCGCGAAGCTAAAGATCAATCTTCAGTTTGTAGCAACATCTTCTTTTCTCTCCCCGCAGCACTCTTAACCAGTCTTGCGTTGGGTGAGGCAGCGGTATTGGGTCTTATGATGGCGACACTTGTCAAACCAAACTTCTGATGACAGCACTTGGAGCAGCTGGGCCTGTTGCAAGGTCTCTACACACCAGGCATTACCTCCTCTTTGCTTTCAGGTTGCAGCAGCAATAAGTATTTTTGCTGCGTCTAGGGGTACATTCCCTACTCTTGCCTGGGAGGCAGCGTTGGTCTACTATCTGTGGTCCTCCCTGTCTTTGCACCAGTCTGCAGAACCTCTTTAAGTCACAGGATGACTGCTGATTTGGACAAAAAGGCGAGTTTACATTAAGAAACAGTGCTTGGTGGCCCAAGGCAACAGACCACTCAGATTAAAGATGTTCCCAATCTTTTAGAATCAACCAATGCTTGCAAAATACATCTTCCTTATACAGCTAACTTCCTGGCAACAGGCTCCAGAAGGCGCAGAGTCACTCTGATTTCCTTAGAGGTGTTAGGCATCCCACAATCTACCACAAAACGTGTGTGTGGGAGGTGGGGGGTGGCACAGGAGCGCTTGTAGGTCCAGCATACGAGCTCCAAGATAAATCTCAACAATAAAGGGTATGCAGTTCCAGAGGGGGGAGAAAGACTGATGCTAAACAACCACTAGCCAATCATGGTCTGTTGTCGCGCTCTTGTCGCCAGCAGCTCAGTGCCCAGGAAGTGGGTGATGGGCGGGGAGGCCATCTCCTTTGTGAAGGCGTACAGCAGTGGCCATCTCTTGGCCACCGTGTATTGTTCGGGTGTTGGCCCTCTCCGGCTGATCTGCGGCAACCATCTTCATCCAGGAAAGGTGAACACAAAGGCACCATGTTCTCGTTCAATGAATCCAACCCAGACACATAGGGGCTAATTCACAAAAGAATTTACGAGTACCCGAAGTAGTACTACAGGAGTACGCTTACATACTTCGGCATGAGTTTGTGAATCAGCCGAATAAGTACAACTCCCTGTAAGTTAGTGCAAAAGAGGGCACAATCCTGTCTATTTGTACCAATATAAATATTAGCACAGTATTCTCATTGTAGATGTGTTGGGCACTTCACAAGGACTCTCTCTCGTCCCTTTGTGAATCAGCCCCATGGACAGGACTTTAAAGTGGTTTCTACAGGGGGAGGGCAGCTGAGCAGGAGGCATTACGGCATGAGACACCTTTCTGGCAACTGCTCTGCCATATAGAGAGCCAATGAACCTTAGAGGCTGAATATGCTGGGTGGTGGGGCAGATTTCTAGCTACCACTAAACCCTCCAAAAAACCCTAGTTCCTGACCATTTGGCTAACACTTTCTCCCAGAGGGTGTCACTCTGTTGGTGGGTAGCCTGCAAACCACCTACCGCAAATGTTAGAGGAATCAAAATAGCAAATGTTAGAGGAATCTTAAGAGAGGTTTTTAAGGAACTTATAGAGTTAGTCAGAATGAGAAAATTCGGAGCAGATGGTACATTTGTTCTGTGACAGGGACACACCCCGGATGTGATAAGGCAGAGGGGAATGTAAATCAGAATAAGGAGAGGTGAGGAATAAAATAGAGGGGAAGAGAGGGTGGTAGAGAGGGGAGAGAGAGAGAGAGAGAGAGAAAGAGAGAGAGAAAGAAAGAAAGAGAGAGAAAGAGAGAGAAAGAGAAACAGACAGAGAGAGAGAGAGAGAGAGAGATAGATAGATATCTCGGCAGGTGTGAGCAGGCAGCAGTGACTGTCTCTGTCTACAGATGAGTCATGACTGACATCTGTAGACTGACGGAAGAGGCACCTGTGGACAGACAGCAGTGACTGCCTCTGTCAGCAGCTGGCTGTGACACCTGAGGACAGATGGTAATGACAGGCCCTGAATTGCAATACATCGCAGTGATTGGCCAGTGCAACAGGAGTCACTCAGCGCCTCCCTGACAAGGCCTGGCCAGGCTGAAGCATGACTGCTATTTCTGATGTTTCCATTCAGAGAGGGCGTGGCCTCACTGCTTGACCTCTGACTGTCGCATCAGGGTGGGGTCGAGTTTCATTTGGATGTCAGTCGTCATCGTCTGACGTGGAAACGTGAGCAAAAATGTGATGGATTGGAATGCAGCCCAAAGTAATTAACATCGTCTGAAATGAATGTAACCATTGCATTCCACGGCCTTGTTTATCCTAAGTGAGTCACACAAACTGGCGTGAGTATAAACACTGAGTGAGAGTAGACTGACCGCAATGCCAGCGCCTCAATGTGAGCAGATAGCGCTAACCATAGACCTGCCTCGTGGTCTCTCATACGCATACCTCATCATCCAACACACTGCTAGGCACTGCATTTCAAAACACGTTTTTGGGGGGTGAGGTGGCAGTTTTATATAGCACGAATTCCACCCGAGGGCATTGGAGCGCTTTACACGGGCACCAGTTGTGTTACACAAGGACACATTCATTTTGAGTAGGCACAGGGAGATACAGGGGCAGATTTACTACTTCTGGCGCATCTCCGCTAATCAGCAGGGATGCGCCAGAAGAGTTGCGACGCATCTGCCCACCCGTGCGCCACCACTGATGCGCCGCATTTACAATGCGGCACACCGTGGCGCACTGATGGGCAGATGCGTGTCTCATCCCCCGTCGGAAAGGCGGCGCATTGCTGGAGTTGCGTCGCAAGCGTAACGCAGCTCCAGCAAGGCTCGGGGGTGCCCGATCCCTAACATGCTGTGTCAATCCTCAGGCGCAGGGTTTTGACGCAGCATGGCCTTAAAAGTGACTGCAGGTGCCACTTTTAGGAGGGGTTCGTGCGCCGGACCCCCCCCCCCTGCGCAGGAACACCTACATGTGGCACAGGGCTTCACAACGTGACGCATCTCCCAGATGCGTCAAGTTGTAAATACCCCACAGCATGGCGCCGGCTTTGCGCCGCCGCCGCGTCACAAAAGTGACGCAATAGCAGCATTAAAGAGGCGCAAGGGGCTTGTAAATCTGCCCCCAAGTGATTTGCCCAGAATCACCGGATGTTGAGCCAACGCCGAGACTCGAACCTGGTTCCCTGGCTCCAAAGTCAGCAGCTCTGGCAGTTAGGCCACAACCTCTCCCACGTTAACTGCAGCTCGGTGGTCTCCACTCACAACATGGAACAAGCATTTACAATGCAATGGTTTCGCCTTTGGAAAAGTTAGAGCTATTGGCATTGTAAATGACAAATTTTGTATTTATGTGTTGGTTTTGAAAACAGATAAATAAATGGCATTGTCATTTACATTGCCATTAGCTTAATCTCTTGCAAATGTGAGACCTATTGTACCCTACGGACGAGCTCAGCAGACAGCAATTACTACCACACACACACACCCAGAGCCACACACACACACACACACACACACCCACCCAGAGCCACACACACCCACTCAGAATATTAATATTTGGCTTTTAAGGACTAAAAAGAATGTATTTACCATAACCAGGATTCCGATTTATGTACAAGGTAATGTGAGAATCTGTATTACTTGATCGAAAATCAGGTTCTGAAATGACCAAAGGGGTAAATATTCATACTAATATTCTCCTACAAGCTTCATATCTATTACCATCAAGACCTGTACCTGATATACTGGATAAGACAGGACATAAAACTCTCGCCGTCCGCTAGCCGTCTATCAAAGTGTGTATATTACTCTTGACCAAATGCATGCATTGTTGTCACCAATACCCCGTATTTGCACCTGGCAAATTCTGGTCAGTTCCCTTGTTTTAAAACTTTGCATTAATGAATTGACAGAGCACGCTGTATGTAGTTCTATGGTTCGTGTTTATTTTTGTCCGTATCACTCCGTATACAGTGTAGTGTCGCCTACTCGGTACGCCACCACTTGACATAATACTTGTAAGAAATGTACATTGTTGTTACTGTGTGCCCCTTTTACCTCCGTGTTAATTTTTATTAATTTTTGCATTATGCACTCCGTATACAGTTTTAGTGCCCACTGCTCCGTATGCTTCCAATGCACACAGTACTTGTAAGATATGTCATTGTTGTTACTGTGCTTCCCTTTCACTTCTAACTAACTCTCTCTCAATAATCTCTTGCCTATTCTTGTCCTTATTTCGGCCGATCGAACACTCCATCTTCTCCCTCTCTCGCCGGCCTGTTGTTCCTTCCAGGTCCTCCCCTCCGTCCCCGCATCAACTTCGTCACATACCGCCTTCCTATCAGTGCGCGGCATCCCCGCGACGTCACCCACCCGGAAGGGATATCCCAGCTCCTTTCCTTTCGGCCCGCTGACGAACCGCTGTAACCAAGGTAGTAAGCCTTCACCGTGACAAGCCTCTTCATTCTCTGACCCCTCGCCATACCGGCACGCATTACCCCGATTTTTTCCCGTAGCTACGACTGCACAGTTCCTTCCCGCCGCCGATGCTCCGCCCGGACACGGCCTGAACCGACCCCATTTCTCATAGGTAAGGGTTACTACTCAAGGTTTTCCTTCCTTCTCTCCCACGCACCATGCCAATGGTGCTTCACCCTAACCCCCGTTTCCCCTCCCTTGCCCCACAGGACTCTGCTGACTTGCCTGA
This sequence comes from Lissotriton helveticus, assembly GCF_964261635.1. NCBI lineage: Eukaryota > Metazoa > Chordata > Amphibia > Caudata > Salamandridae > Lissotriton > Lissotriton helveticus. Next base: position 797,320,620 of record NC_136073.1, on the reverse strand, counting down.
CGCCGCGGCACCTGAGCCCTTCGAAGCATTATTGAAGCAGGCACCCACGCCCCCCAAAGGTATTATGTGGCATCTCTTCTCGACCCCAGGCTGTTATGAATCACTTCCCTTATTCGGCCTCACAGCAGCCAGCCGCGCCAGTCCACACACACCTGCCTGGTTTTTCACAGGGGGCGGGAGAGGACACGGACGGCGGGAGGGGGCGGGAGGGGGCGGGAGAGGACACGGACGGCGGGAGGGGGCGGGAGAGGACACGGACGGCGGGAGGGGGCGGGAGAGGACACGGACGGCGGGAAACGTGCACAGGACAGCGAGGGGGGGCGGAAAGGCACACGGAGGGGGCGGGAATGGACAGCGCATCTGAAATCACTTTTAGTGAAAGGGGAGGGAACGGGAAAAAACGTAACTCCGCCCAGGGAAAAAATCTCGGGAACGCCCCCGAATCTGGTCCGGCCTTGACGGACAGATCCGGCACCCAATGGCTAGCCTCCATTTATGGAGCTAGCCAATGAGAGCCGGGGGACGTTCCCAAAGTCCTTATGGTCAACATAGGATTTCACCTGCGCTGAAAAGCTGCGCAGAGCGCAGCCTTTCGGCAGGCGAAACCCAAAAACTAACCACAGAGGATCAAAACTGTTGTAAAGCGGCCACTGGAATCTTAAATAAAGTAAAGCAATCTTCATTATTTCAGGTCGAATCACCTCAGGAACACATTGCTCAGAAGTGCCCCACAGGGAAGGTCTCACATCCCCAACTGTCGACATTCTAGAACATTCTTCTCTAGTCAGGAGGGCCGAACCATGGGACGGGTAAAAGGGGGGGGGGGGGGGTCAATGAAGGAAGGAAAATAGAAAATAAGCAGGTGTAAAGGGGGCAAAGTTATGACATAGACAAAATCCTCCCAACCACACAACCTGCACCGTGTAGCATGCAACCCCTGAGGGAAGCGTTTCAGCGCCCCATATAAGCGCTATATAAATGCTGCAATACAATACGATTCAACCACCTGAGTGTGAAACACAGCAGCAAATGCCCACGTGTGAACTGACACTAGTGACAACGCCGAGATAAGGAAAGCATAGAGTCAACGACACGTACAAGGCCGGCAGAACCCGCAGTGAGCAGAATGCAGTGACTGAATTTAACAGTGAGTGTCAGCGGAAAACACACGCAGCTTTGGGTGTGAACGAACAGCAGTGACAACCCTGAGTGTGAGGAGACCCTAGAGACAGCCGGTGACAGCCCTGGGGTGGAAAGGAAGTAAAAAGAGGCCATGAGTGCAAGTAGAAAGCGGGCAATTGCCATTGTGTGGGCAGACGAGTGACTGTCACTGTGGTGAGAGTCGAATCAGAGTAGGCACCCCTGAAAGAACTGAGACCGCACCAAGTAGTGAGGGTACCTGGAGTGGACAGACGGCAGTGACAGTCCTCGAGTGTGCACCCACGTAAAGCACTTAGATTCGGCATAGAGAAAACACACAAGCTCCAGTGAGAGCAGAGACTGATGACAGCCCAAGCAGTGACATCCCTGATTGACAGGGTTGTGACGACCCCTGTGATATGACAGTCAGGGAGACCACCCCACTCTACGTCATCACGGACACAGTTTCCGGTCATGAACCTTTCACCCTCACACAACAGCTTTCAAGTGCGCACATCTCATTTCTTCAGTTGAAGCAAATCCGGACTGTAACTCCCAGAATACACTACGATGTCATGAAAACAGAGGAATGTAAACAGTGACTGCCATGTCATGGAATGAGGTGGACACCCTATGACAGCAGCGCCTACAGTGACTGAGCAGAGGAGCGACAGCCCCGGGGCTGGATAGACAGAGGCGTAGGTAGTGATGGTGCAGCAGGTGCAGTGACACCAGGGCCACAGAACCCTGATAATATATATTTTACTACCCAAACAGCAGGGTCTCCTGTTCATTCCGGTGGGCATCCGGGTAGCAGCGACGATATTAAGGGGCTTACTTGCAAGCCCCTTGCGCCACTTTGGCGTCATTTTTAACATGGGAAAAATGACGCAAAAGTGGCGTAAGGGGCTTGCAAATAAGCCCATAAGTGAGCAGGGGGTCTCTAAACTGACGTTGCTATCACTGAGAGCAGCAGGTGCAGTGACACCGAGGCCCCTGGGTGTGAAGCACCCACTTTATCCCCATTAAAGTATATTTTTCAACTACCGAACCAGAGGACGGGACCCCACCCCCCTTGCTTGCTTTCGGGCCCCTGGCACCGTAGGTGCGCCCCTGAATGAATACCCGCTGAGTAAGAGCACACAGTAGATAAACTCACGTTGTTGTTGAGCCAGGCACACGCAGAGGGTCAGGTGGAAGGCCAGGGCGCGCCCCAGGATGCACTTCATGGTGAGAGGTTCAAGTGCCGTTACTTCTCTGTTCTTCCCTCTTCTCGCCGCTGTGTTACGGGCCGCTTCTCTTCCTCTGACGTCTCTGCTGTCCGTCTCCCTCCTCTGCCCTCTGCTCGCCTCTGTCAGCAGTCTGTTTGTCTGTCAGCCCCCTCCTGAGGGTGCTTTAATAGCAGCAGCACAGGGCTTCCCTGCCAGCAGCTGGACACGCCCCTCGGTGACTCACTGCTGAGCTCACCACTCAACGCGCAGACATGCAACTACTCTGTAACTCTCCTCTAGTGGTGATTACTCCACGCCTGCCGCCGGCTCCGTATTACAATCGACGCTTTTCATTACCACGTCGGCCTGTCGTCCAGCACCCGCAGTAATCCTGGCAGACAATGACAGGAAAGTTACCTGAGACTCCTCAGGGCTTCCCCACAGCCTGGATCAGGAATACCACAAAGATGCACTGACACTTTAATTCACTGCTGAATTACACAACGTTAAGCCAGGGCACAAAACAACTCTCAAAGGAACATCCTCTACCTTCTGCTTACGTCTGAATAGAGGTTTTAGACAATAAGTTTCAGGTCTCTTGCTCACTTCCCTGGAACCCACACGTCTCCATTCCACATTTCAGCATGGCAAAGTATTGTATTGTTATTGTATTGTTATTGCATTTATATAGCGTTTACTACACCTGATGAGGCGTCAAGGTGCTTTTTCAGCGAATAGCACGCTACTCCGGAACCCAAAAGGATTAGAAGTGAATTAGTATAGTGAAATATGAAATTAATTTGAGTGGTGAATATGTAAGTCTGTTATTTGGATTGAGAAGGATAGTGGAGGGATGGAAGAGCAAAAGGTTTGCATTTATATAGCGCTTGCTACCCCTGATGAGGTGTTGAAGTGCTTTTTTGGCGAGTAGCACGCTACTCTAGAACCCAAAAGTATTAGAGGTGAATTAGTGTAGTGAAATATGAAATACATTTGAGCGGTGGATGTGTTAGACTGTTATTTGGATTGACAAGGATAGTAAAGGGATAGAAGAGGGAAACGTTTGCATTTTATAGCACTTGCTACCCCTGATGAGGTGTTGAAGCGCTTTTTGGTGAGTAGCATGCAGCTCCAGAACCATAAAGGATTATTGGTGAATTAGTATAGGAAAATATGAAATTAATTTAAGCAAGTACACAAAACATGGCTGTGTGTTGCCCATGCCAAGTACGCCACCTCAAGCCACTCCAGTTTTTATTATCCAACAACACAATTTTGCCTTTTGGGAAAGCACACTGTTTTAATGGACACAAGCACTGGAAAAGCCCAAAGTCTCTCCTTTAAGATGGGAGAGCCGACCTATTGGTTTTGTAAACAATTGATTGGTTTGGCATATTCCAAGATGGAGTCTGACCGCATATGCGTATGGACGAATGGGTGGGCATCTTGAAATTCTTTCAAAGACTAGCAAGATGCTGACATGAATGCACATAAATCAGATAACATTTGGAAAAAAACATTTATTAGTTTGATAAAAAAAAAAAATAACAGGCCCAAGATGACCACCATGTCCTTGTGCATGCACATGTTTGAACTCTCTTGCATGCATCTTGGAATGGTTTGGGTCAAACTATTACATAACTCATTGCAAGATGGTTGCCAATGTGTCGGCATTTGTGCACATATGTGCTCATGCACGGAGGCCATCTTAGAAGTTTTGTTAGTTATATTTTGCTATAAATTTAGATTAAATTGTGGGGTGCCTAGCAAGTGGAAAGAAGGGATGTATAACGTTACAACGCATACTTTTACGCCTACCTTTACATCGCAAGTTTTACAACGCATACCATTACAACGCATAGTGCTTTGGGGCGCTGGTTAGTGAATAGTTTAATTTACTATTCCAACTCCAGTCCCCGTGGATAGTAGGGAAGGTGTTGGATAGTACCTTAAACCTATTCCCTATCCTAGAGCGCCCCCCAGCGCAATGCGTTGTAATGGTTTGCGTTGTAAAAGTTGCGTCGTAAAGGCACTGCGTGGTAAAAGTTGCGTTGTAAAGGATGTTTCCCGGAAAGAAGTGATCTGGCAGCAATGTGAAATTGCGGATCCTTCGCAAAAAAACAAAAGCGGGGGAAGGAACAGTGGATGAGTTGGTTCAAGGGCAGTGAGAAGCATCAACATTTTCCATGGACTCAGAATAGAGTAGTGCCTGTTAACCAAGGAATTCTTACAACACAGACAGCTATGGCAAAGTACCCTTTGCTGCATGTGTGAGATCTGAGATTCCAGTGCTCAGTAATGCTTTGCAAAGATGACCGTGCAGCTGCCTGGCAGATGTTGGTAACTGGTGCACCTCAGGAGAAGCCCCTGGTGCAGACTTTGGTGGCCCTAGTGAATTATCACAAATGCTCTCTGGAGGGTCTTTTTAGGACTAGGGCAAGACAGAGCAGACCAGAGGTTGACCCAGCAAGAAATGGTGTGTTTGGTTGCCGCATTGGCCTTCTGAGATTTAGCAAAGTACACAAACAGCTGCCCGTCCATACTGTCCTGAACAAATGGTCTATTTGGAAAGACAGCCCTGTAGAGGCCTGGCAACAACCAGGTCTAACCGGGAGCTCACCCTTGGTCCCTAAGGTTTCAAGGTATGTAAGTCTACTTTCACAAAATGGTCCAAAAATAATAAATCAATCACATTATTCCATGAGTTACCACTTTTCACAAAGATTTACTATTATTTAGTACGAGTCATTCAAGCTGTACAAACATGCAAAGTATACAAAACATGAATCAATATGTAGTGTTTTTAACTATATACAATAATACTGAAAAAGTCAAAAGTATGAAATAATTCACAAAGAAAATTCCCAATGCATTTCGGGTCTTTCCGACCCTTCTTCAGGGGAGAATGACTTAATCTTGAGTTCAATGTTCATTCCGATGATGTATGCGTCAGTTCCGTGTCAAGGCACTACAAAAGTAATTTTGTATAATGTAACAATGAAAACTATCACAATTTACATGATTCAAAGTTAGGATTAACCATAATTTCTGGGCGTGTCTTGATGTGATAGCATGTGATGCATCAGTGACTGCCACCAACATACTGTGTAGGGCAAATTATAAAGTGCCAGTGCACAAAAATCTAGTGCAAGTGGACAAAGCTCTAAAACACCGTTGTGATAAACGTGTAGTCCTAAAGGACACCAAATATTCTACCCCTAGTGTGCCACAAGTGTCTCAGCACCATAGGGTTCCTATAAAATAATTGTATCAAAGGTCCTAAACCACTCACCATGACCGTCTGATATGAAAGAGATTGTATTATACGCTCTCAACGTCAGCTGTATTCTGTAAATAGCCAAAAATTAAATACTAGGATACTACATCCATAACACATAAGTTAACATCTCAATGAGCGACTCTAGTAAACGCTTACCCCAATGTTATCGTTAAACCTCCTATGTTGTTAATCTTATCTCTGCTTCGCAAAATAGACGTCTCCGACTGGCAATCTTAAAAACAAAAGATCCACAAAATCCGAATCAATATACACGGTCTATCGTGTAATAGGGTGAGTAAACAGCTCTCGAGGTAGAAAAAGTGCCTACCTAACGGTCGCGTAGCGTGTTGTGACCTGTAACCCAGAAACGAATATCGGCGTCTGCATCCGGTCCGTCACCAGTTTCTGAAGACAGTAAACTTAAGTACGCCCAACGGTAATGAAGCTAGAAATAGGACTAATCGAGCTACATGGCGAATACATGGCGTGTAGTTCCCTATGACCCTAGCGCGAGTGAGAATGTAAACAAAAAGCAAATTGCTCGTTCCAGTGCGTGAATAGTCATTTATGCCATAAAAAATGAGTGTCCTGTATCCAGAGTGAAAAGGAAAAACCTAAACTTGTTGCGTTTACGAAGAAAGTGTCTGTAGTTAAGACATCAGAAGTGACAGACAACCACGAAGAATTTATAGTTAATCCAGTACAAAAACCATTTATGTCATATTTACAGTGCTATCTGTTTTTAAAAAAAGATGTGAATATCAAAGCTAAACATTTCTTAGCTTGAAAACAAAAAATGAGGATTATCACCATACATTGATCTCTTCCTTGCTATGTGCATGTTCCTAACAATTATACATAAGACCACTCTAGTGTACTGTTTAGAGAAAAACTAATGGTCAGTCATAGCTAAGAAACAAAAAAGTCTTCAAGCTCTATACACAAAATGAAAAATATGTGTGAAGCAACAGTATTATACATTATGGGGTATTTGAACTGGGTGTCATGTTCATGAAGCGCTCACATTAATTACCAAAATTGTCATTAGAGGAAACATGCTACCCGGTTTGTTAACAGAGTGTAAATACGTTTTATGAGAAGCACAACATCTCATATTGATCATTGAGCCCACCTGGTATCAAGGTTCCCAGTTTCTTGATCCAAAATGTTTCTCGACGGGCTAATGCTGTGTTGTGATCTTTACCTGTATGTTTTTCCACTAGTTCTAGCACTGTAAATCTTACTTGTGGTATTGTGTGGTTAGACCTGGTCCAATGAGTCGCTAGACTAGAGGTAGATGACCTGTTACGTATTGTGCTCTTGTGTTCGATTATACGCGTTTTTATTTTTCTGGATGTTCTTCCCACGTAAGTTAAGCCGCACGGGCATGTAATCGCGTAAATTACACCTGTGGTGTTGCAGTCAGCACTATGTCTGAGCACTATGTCCTTGCCTGTGTGAGGATGAGGAAATGTTTTACTTACAATAACGTTGTTGCATTGACCACAATTGTAACATTTTCTCATCCCTTTGAAAGTCGTTACTTGAGTTTGTCTTGGGTTCTTCAGTATCTCCCGAATGTTTTTAGCACGAGTGTGTGCTACAATTGGAAAATTTCTAAACAGGTTTGTGAAATCTGGCTCGTTGGCTATCATCTCCCAGCGCTTCTTCAAGATGCGTTTAATCCTCTGAGATTGTGTTGAATGTTTCATCACAAATACTATTCTGTCATTTGGCGATTTTTCTGTTTTCTGCAAAAGATTCTTCCGATCCATCTTAGAAACTTTCTGGACAGCATCCTGAAGTATGTTCATTGGGTAGCCTCTTTCTGTGTACCTTTCTATTTGTTCTTTAAACAGCGCGTCACACTCCGTTTGGTTGGATGTTATTCTTTTGATGCGTATAAACTGAGACGTGGGTAGGTGGTTCTTAAGATTCAAGGGATGTGCATTGGGAATTTTCTTTGTGAATTATTTCATAATTTTGACTTTTTCAGTATTATTGTATATAGTTAAAAACACTACATATTGATTCATGTTTTGTATACTTTGCATGTTTGTACAGCTTGAATGACTCGTACTAAATAATAGTAAATCTTTGAGAAAAGTGGTAACTCATGGAATAATGTGATTGATTTATTATTTTTGGACCATTATGTGAAAGTAGACTTACATACCTTGAAACCTTAGGGACCAAGGGTGAGCTCCCGGTTAGACCTGGTTGTTGCCAGGCCTCTACAGGGCTATTTTTCAGAGAGTTGTGGGCACAACTCATTCCCGGGTTGCTCCTAAAAACAGCTCAAATAAATTACATATGATTAACTGGTTGACTGCAGGAGTGCAGGTCAGTTTCATTACATTGCAGTCTATTTGGAAAGACACCACATGACTGGGGTCCAGCCCATGAAGTGGTTCCTCCTACTTGGTAGGGAATAGTTGAGGGAACGTAGTAATACACTGATCCACATGAAATACAGAGGCAACTTCAGTAAGAATGATCGGCAGGTGCGATGAAACCATTTATAAGGCTAACAAGCATCTACAATGCAATAGGTCTCGCATTTACGCAAGTTTGAGCTATCGGCATTTTAAATGACAATGCCTTTTATTTATATTTCGGTTTTTAAAACATAAATAAAAGGCATTGTCATTTACAATGCCAATTGCTTAAACTCTCTCAAATGCAAGACCTATTGCATTCCAAATGCTTGAAGGCATCGCTAACTTGCTCTCTTCTGTTTTCCATGGCCCCTGAAGAGCTCTCCATTTGCTACGAGTTAAATAAACAAGCCGTTGGTCACAACTGTGCACGAAAGACCCTCCTGCAGTAAGAGAAACGCATTAAATAAAATAGTGCTTACAGACTAAAGAAGACATACCGTGTAACAACAGTAGTAAAAGGGCCACTCTTCATGGGAGGTTACGAATGAAGACAAGAAGGTCTTAAGGAGGGACTAACAAGCCTATTAACGAATCAGAAGCCAGCATTTAGAAAGGACAATGACACAAGCCAATTACAAATATGGGCAGAGTGGGTGGGTCTTCAAGTACATACTCAAATACAGCATGGCTCGCAGAGCAGCTCATGCGCCGCCCAGGCTCACCTAATAAACTGTAACGGGTGAATAAAATACATAAGGCCTGAAATTGTCTGACCTTACTCCCACCAACCATGGAACTGGTTTCTGAACAATCCGCGAAACTAGGCATGGACTCTAACAGTGACTGACACCATCAAGAAAGTCACAAAACGTTCAAATCACACGGTCACTTACATTCCATTAGTATTCAGTGTAACAATCTATTCTCCTAAAAGTTCTAATGTTACATCAATGTGTTCTGTATGACCTAACTACAAATCTAAATTCTATAAGGAAAATAAAGAGACAGTTACCACATTCAGTAGTACTGTTTTATTTGCCAGATGAGGCCCTGTACAATCCACTCGTTCAATTTTCATTAATGTTATATTAATCAAGTTAGTTTTTGATAATAACTTTTTAATTACACGTGGAGTGAGATTCGCCATACTTCCCTTGCCCTCATTTTTTCCTCTTTATCATTACCCTCCACTTACGTCATTCTCAATCGTCAACTTAACACTTTGCCTTAACAGTTTAACTTTCTTGTCTACTCCCGTGTTTTTTTAACGCCACTGCATTTGTTTTCCTGGTATAATATCCCGAGATTGTTGTATCCCGAGGTCACAGTACGGCGAAAACCACGTCGCCCTGCGGCAGACGCCCTAATTGGTGAGCGCCCGCCAAAACGTGCGTTCCAAGCAAGGAACGGAAGAAACAAAGCGCCGTTGCTTAGGAGCAACGGTGACGCAATACGTGATGACGTCACGTGTCCTTGTACGCCTGGAGGCAGTTGCTGCTGTCTAATGCCTGACCCCAGAGTGTAGAAATGGAAAATAGCTGTACAAATCAAATAAACACATTTTACTGATACAGTAGTCTTAAAAATGTTAAAATAACATTGACAATATCTTATTAGGAACATTAAAACACCTTGTCGTCTCCTGTCGACCTTGAGGATCAACGTGTCCTCACCTAGGGTAGAGGGCAAGATCAACTTGTTTTTAAAATGTACCTGCATCCGTTTATTTTATTGAAGCATCTCTGTTTTGATTGCATTTGAAAACTACGCACCGGCAGTTGCACGTGGCTTCAGGGCGCCTTTCCTGACAGCCAGTATCAGCACATGGCTTACATTATTTGTCATAAATTATAGTATCTTGTTCCTAGTATTGCAAATCAATTCTTTGTGAGTGATGATCCAATACATTTATTTCTGATTAGCTGCTAGGTTGTGCAACAATGCAACTCTTTAACATGTTTAACTTGTCCTGCGCGTTACATTTTGTAAGGTTTTGCCTTGTCTGTTGTCCAATACCTATTTATTTAACAACATATAGAGTAGAGTTGGCTCAGCCCCTTGTTCACGAGTGGCAGGATTTCTTAAATATCTCAGTTCTATACTCTTAATTCAGTTGTTTTCTCCCTTTTTCTTGTTTTTTGTCCCCCACCTGGAGCATAACGTCTGTACCATTCTTTTAGTTTGATGAATTATTATATCTTTCCATGCCTGACATTGTGGAACTATTTTTTCATTTCTGTTTTACCACTCCATGACAGTGTTCAGCTTTTCTCACTCTCTCCCTGTCTGCTCACTTCTTGCGACTCTGTAGCCCCCTCATCTGTTTCTCTCCCACCCCTCCTTGTTTAGTCCCCGGCTTCTTTATTTTATTGATTTAACATTACTTCTGTGAGAGCCATCACATGAACACTGCTGCCTAAGATCTCTTTCCCACTCCTCTGTTTCTCTCCCACACCATCCTTTCACACCAAATCTTTAATAAAAAAAAACACATCTTTTTGCGATGGACTGGCTATTGCAAACTGCAAGTGAGCTTCTTGCTTCTGTCTTTTTGAGTTGCATATTGCATTATATTTTAATTTCTTGATACACCTTTCCTGTATGTTTTACGCCAACTTGGATGTAAAGCATAGAAAGTCTTACAAAGATGGTCACCGTGTGTGAACACAAATACGCACACATGGTACGGTTGTACTGAAATGATTTTTGTTAAAATTCCAAAATGTCCCCGATGGGTATGCAAGGACAGGCATCTTGAAATGAGTTTGGCTATAAACTAAGGTGATACAAACAAGCATTGGTAAAGGCAGTTACTTGCACCCATATTTAAGGCCTGCTGGCTTTGCCAATGCTTTTTAATTTTACACTGGAATGCTGAAGTAATGTGCCTGCAGGCTAGAAAGCCCATATATAGGCATTATTAGGCAAAAGAGAAGCTCTTTTACCCAAAAAAAGAGAAATCAGTTTCCTCTGACTTTTAGGTGTAGGCACCTCTGTACTCAAGAGTGGGGCAGAACATGCTCATCACATAGCAACACTCTGCCATGAAGAACCCAAGATAAAAGACCCGTCCGACTTGTGTGGTATGCTGTGGGTGGGAAGAGGCTCAAATCGGGGTAGAATCGTCTTCCCATGACCAAAGAGTGGACAAGGAATCAATGTGAAAGAAATGTGTATAGTCCTCATTGGAATGCCCCCTCTTCCTTCAACAAAACTCCACTCCTATTGTTAAACAAGGTCTCTGCGTCCATTATCGACTTATCTAATTGAAGAAAGTCGCAAAGTAGGGAAGCAACCTCTGTACAGATGTCCAAACTCTGGAATTCAATGCTTTCTCGAACAAGGAGTATAGACAACACCCCCCAAGTCCGGAGAGCATTAAAGCATTAAAGTCTTGACTATTCTCTCATATAAATGATGCTACATCCAACAGCCTTCCAACCACACACCTCTGAAAGGGCAGCTTTGGAGCCAACGAGACTCAAAGGCCCATATTTACTAAAAGTAAGGCAACACTGCGTTTCACGAAAGGCAGAGCAGAACAGCACCATATCTGCTACAATGTGGCTCTGGGTTCCTCTCTGCCGGAGGTAACGCACTTTAGGCGGCCATGCACCAAAGCAAACTCCCTTGCGCCAATGTGCAATAGTGGGTGCGTTCTGTAAGGAATAGTTTTTGTACTGGAAGGGGACTATCCTTCCCACCTTTCCCACTTTGTATGTGTGCTGTATAATGCATTACTGATGCAGAACCGCTTTTTTAGGTCTTGCCCATCTGTTGTCCAAGATCTACTATCTATAAACCAATACCTACAGTGGACATTGGGTCAGCCCCTTATTCATGAATGGCCAGCTTTCGTTTCTACCGCATTTTAATACTCCTAACTCAATAGCTTTCTCCTTTATTCTGGGTTTTGCCCCATCCATCGAGCATACTTTCCCTACCACAGTTTTAATTTGATGAAAAATATCCATCCACTGCTGACATCAGGGAACTATTTTTTTTATTTAATTTCATGTGAAGTTGGTGCAGATCCCGGTCTACGATTGTTGTAGAAAGGGATTTGTGTAAATACCTATTGGTGGTTGCATGGGAATGCACCCTTGACGCAGTGTAACTCAAAGCAGGCCATTGCACAACTTTGCGTAGCTTTGTGAACCAGGCAACGCAAATCCGAATTTCCACTGGATAGTAAACCCCAACAGAGCACTTTGCACTGGGTTTGCGTTACAAAAGTAATGTTCAGACTTGGGTCTCTGGTTGGAGTACTTTTGGTGTTCCACCCTTGTCTTTGTAAAAAGCTGAAGAGTGGCTGATTTGAGCACAGGATGGACTGAGAATATTATTTGAATAGACTTATGCACTCCAGCCTGAACACTGTGTAACCCTCTCATCACACTCGTCAGTTGCTATAAAGCGACCTCTTATCACAATCAGCGCTGAGAAACAAATAAATAAAATAAAAGGAAGTTTGGTTTTCTAAAACTCCAAAATACTTTAAAAGTTTTAAATAAACACAACACATGTGAAGAACGACTGATAGAGTCAAGGTTTTGGGGAGAAGCAGAAACACGCCCCTCCTAGTAGAGTGCAAAGACACTAACAGAAGGTCGCCCAAGGTGGAACACATTTGTGTTACTTCTGCCCACCAGAGTGCATGATGTCTTTGTCAAAACCAGCTGGCTCATGTCGAGCAGACGGTTCCAAGTCACACATCGACAGGAGGTGACTTATGCACCCTTCTTCAGACCCCAGTTCTTTTCAGAAAGTGTCTAAATTATTCAAAATATCTTAATTTTTTATTACTGAGACTGGAATAAATCATTTTTCTTGACACGAGTAGGCATAGCAGGCCTGGGACTGGGGGTGAGACTAGGAACAGAGCTATCAAACGTGCATTAGGTGCAGTGACACCAATGCCAAAACAAAATATGCTTGCCTGTTTTCTTGATTACTTACAGCAGCTCCCATGGCACCTTGCTTCCCACTGGGTCAGACCGAGCGGGAAGAGAGACAACAGCAAAATTCACCAGAAGAGGATCTGGACACAGAGTGTGGCCTAGGCTGGTCCCACAGGAATGTGCCTCATGACAACACGAGTAATAGTACCCAATCCAATCACACCTGCTGCCAATAATTATTATTTACACGTAAATATTTAAAATTGAACACTATCCAGGAACACCGCAGGCGTTCTTTGGAAGTCATTAGCTGGTAAGGTAGTGCAGTGGGCTAAGAAACCTACTGCAGAGATCTGCGTACACGCTGTAGGCCACAGCTTGCATTACTAGTAAGTTTGCTCAGGTGGTTAATGTACTCAGGGCAGCAAGCTGAAATTGTGTGTGCTGCAGGTCACGTGCTCGAATCTCAGCAGGGCCTCCCTGTAAAACCATTAGTAATGAGAAGGAATCTTCCCTAAGAGCAGATCTACTATAACAGCTGATATTACAACACTTGAAAATGGATATGTATTTACGTAAAAGACAATTTTGTGGAAAAATATTGGTGTAGGTTAAAAGGTCATGTGACAGTTGTTCTATCAAGCCAGACCTAAAAATCCATGTCCATTCATGATTGCCCTCCTCCCATCTGAGCTGCTGCCACTGGCAGAAAAAGACTATTAAAAAAACTAGTTATGTAAGACACTTTTACAGCATTACAAAGCCATGTGTGTGCCCCTGAAACTTCAAGCTCAGGCAGCTGTAGATAAATAAACACAACGATCACAGCTGATTGGAGAGCAAGCACTTTTTTTGTGGAAACACACAACTTCTGCCCAATCAAAACATGTACTCCTGGCTCACAACATGTGGGCGGAGCCAAAGCCCCTCTCGATGATGCTCACATAATTGCCTGGCGACAGCTGTGCTGTCAAACCAGACCATAATTACAGCTCCATACCGCAACAGGATTTTGGGCGCGAAATTGCCCACACCACAAAATCATAGAAACATCCGACTTTGACATCTGAAAGTTAACCCTTGCAGCTCAGCTGCCATCTTTTCTCATCCCTTGTTATTCTAAGATACATTTCAAGTAGGAAAGGGATAGACTACTTTGTTCCTCTGTGGGGACTATTCACTACGACATGTAGGAGTAGATAAAAAAGTACTCCTGTAGCACTCTTCTTACATGTCTTTGTGAGTTGGCCCCAATACATCTGAAATGGGAATAAAATGTGAACATTCAGGCAATATTTCATATAATGTTAGTACAGATGCAAAGGACTGTGCCGGCTTTGCACTTTTACTAATGGGGGGTTGGACTTTTTGCGAAAGCGTGCAGGAGTATGTAAGAGTACTCTTGTAGTATACTTCCTGCATTCATAAATGCTTTTGTGAATGGGCCTCAAAACATCTAAAATGGTTCTATGGCAGAAAAATCTTGTTTTACTAGTACAACTAGAAAGGGCTCTGCACTTTTACCAATAGGGAGTTTTGTGTTTTTGGAGTTGATTCACAAAGTTTCTAAGAGTATGTAAAATGTACTCCTGTAGAACGCAGAAATGTTTTTGTGAATCAGCTCCTGTGTGTGTTGTTGTGTTTGGAGTGTGTATACTCAAGCCAGATAAGTTTCATTGTGCTCCATTTTGATTGTGTTCAAGCTGGCTCTAAGTAAAGCTTATGTAACGTAAAAACCCAAGTAAAGCTGTATCTGGGCTGTCCCATCCTAACAAGATGGCTGGCCACATTAAAGGGGAATAAGGCTGGTAGGTCTGGCCTATTCCGCAACATAACAGACAATAAGCACTTACTGTTAACTCTCCCCAACCTTACAGCTTCTGAGGCCTCAAACTGCTGAGAAGGCCTCACTTCTCATGCAAGCAAACCTTTGTTTCAGAGGCGATGTGGTCTAATGACCAGGTTGGTGATTCTCCTGACCTGGGATCTAATCCCGGGTGACGCACTGACCTCACGGTGTGATCCTCAGCAAATTATTCACTTTGCAGCGCAGTGAGCACTTTCTGGAGCTCCCTGGTATTAGGTGCAGTATTAAATAACTGCAGTGGTGTGCAGAAGTGAAAAGAGGTGCTGCATAGGAGTTAAACACTTGTAACCATGATTCCAAATAAAAGAGAAAGGGCTGAGAACAAAATAGTTAATACTTCAATGCACTCACAGGACAGTGTGAAACGAGGAAAATCTAACACTTAGAAGTGACCCTAACAACTGTTTATGCGAGGGCAGGAATAGTCATTAAAGTATGTGGTTATCTGTGTGTGTGTTTTGTGCAACATGGAGCAGGCACCTAAACAAGAGTGTGTGTGTGTGTGAAGTGACAGCTGTGGTCTGACTAGATGTTTGTATGAGGGGGCAACAGCTGTCTCCAGACGGATGTTTTTAAGGGACAGCTGCTTTCAAATAAACTGCCTGAGAGGCAAGCAGCATCTTAATGAGAGGGGGGAGGGGGGGAGTGAGTGAGTGAGTGTCTGTCTGTCTGTCTGTCTGTCTGTCTGTCTGTCTGTCTGTCTGTCTGTCTGTCTGTCTGTCTGTCTGTGTTGCATGCACACCTGCCCACACAGGTAGTATGCTTCACTGTGGAGTGTTGTGTGGTTGCAAGAGTGCTTTCTCAGTTTCGAGCCAATGTGTAAAGTGTTTTCGTGCCTTGCGTGAGCGACCCGAGTGGTGCTTTTAGGTGTATCCTATTGAGGGACGCAGCGCTTAGACGTGTGATGAATGAGGAATGTGGGAGCTACGATGAAGTGTACAGTTTCTTGGGTGGTGGCATTGTGACTGACTATGCCAGTTCCATGTTTATGTTTATAATTAGTTTGCATTCGGAGTTAAAATGTATGAGTAACAAAATTATGCGGTGAATGAGTCAAGAAGTCGCACAAGGTGAACCCTGCGGGTCTGTGGGAAGCAGCAGGATAGTGAGGGATGCAAGACAGAGATCTGCCAGGACGGACTGGGTCACAGCCATACCTTTTATGTTTGATTTTTTATAGATTCTCGGATATAGCAAGACAACTAATCATCCGAACATACAGAAAGTCCCGACCAATCAACTGAAATAACAATCAAAAATAATAAAAGAGTTCAAATCTTCTTGCTTTCAGGTCGATTTATTCCTTCGATCCACATTCTTTAGTAGTCCCCTGTAGCCAACACGTTTCGTCAGGTAGATGTGTGAACATCAGTGACTTCATCAGGGATTATTCAAAGTATCATCACAAATGCTTCTAAGAGGTAGTACCTCAGTAGCCAAATCTTGTCTCTTGTCTTACCACTGTTCTTAAGCTGACGTACATTCACCTGTATCAAGGAGAGTGCTCCTCGGACTATCACTCGTGTGCCTGTCAAGTACGCATCCATTGGATAGCCGTGTGGACCGGCTAGTTTCATCCAATCACATGGGTGACATCAAGATTGCATGGCTTGAAGAGATGACTTGTTGAAGCAACTCAATACCTCGGAGGCACTAGTTTACGTGTATCTGTCAGGCCCGCGACCAGTGTTGGTTGCATAAGCCATGCCTAGATTAGCCAGAGATACAAGTTCCGGCTGGTTACCAAGACCAGTTATCCAGGGGTTATCCCAGTAGCAGCCAGGTTCCCACCTCTCATCTGAATTGCAGGTGTTTCTGAATAGTTTATATTTTGCTTGGCAAAGAGCTCCAGTTTTTTAATTTTACAAATTAAAATGCGGATCCGTGGTGCTAATCTGGGGCGTAGAGTCCTGTTTTGTGAGTATTGTTTGAAACTCAACTCTAGGTAAAGTTGTCATCTTGCATGGGAGGCTCAGTGAAGCATGCAAGGGACTAGAACATTTATTGCCTGCTATTTTGTTGCTACTGAAAAGACTGGTAGACTTGTATCATGGGTTATTGGGGTTGTAGTCGCAGAGGAAGTCTTTCCTGAGGCATTCTGGAATCTTTTTTTTTTTTTTATGAATTTGTTTTTTATTTTATACAACTGAACTAAGGAAGTCGTGCATGGTACATTAACAGAGGTAGAGCTCAAACCCTTACAGATATGGTCATTATCATTGGAACCATTTCCCCCTCCCTTCCAGTGATCCATTGAAAACCAGTGCTTGCCGGTGGCAACTGTCATCTTGGTGAAGGGACTCCGTTGGGGCCAAGGAACAATCTCTGGTAAATTAAAGGAGTAGTCTTTTGAAACGTTGTGGACTCAAGTCTCTGTCTGAGTCTCCTGCGTTGTGTGTCTGGTGGACTGTTGCGTGTCACTTCCCATATCCAGCCCAAAGTGTTTTTCTCTAGGGGTCCCAGATCTTGTGGAATTTCCTGGGGCACCCTCTACACCGATATGTGATTTGCTCGGCCATCATGTACATATCCATCCCCTTCGTCCATTCCTGGATGGACGGTCTGTCAGTCAGCCCCCAGTTCCTAGCTATGTCCCATTTGATCACCACCATCCCCAAAGAGGCAAAAATCAACTTAGTTCTTACGTCTACTTCGCTCGGGATCCCCAGTAGCACAAATTAGGGTTCCATCGACAATGTTACCCCTTAGACCGTTCCCAATAAGCCAATCACCTGCGTGGCATTCTGGAATCTTAGGTGTTTGTGCATCAGAAAGAAATTGATCCCAAGGTCTTACCTGGTGCCATAGTCAACCTTGGAGTTCACATGGGTGAGTGCAGCTTGAAGCTTCTGTTGGTAGCCAAGGTGGGTAAAGCTGTTTCTCAGTGTTTTCATAGAGAAGAAGGGATTCTTAGTGAATCTGTTTATAAGCAGTTCTGAGGTTGTGGTTACCCCGAGGGAAGTGGTCCATATGAGGTGAAAGGAGAGGGTTCATGAGGCGTGTGTGTCGTTGAGCGCTTCTGACCTCATGCAGATCTTCCAACTCACACAGCATCATCGTGTGTCACACGATATCAGCGACTTTCACTCGGGCACCCGACGATGAGCCGATGTCTCACATGGTGCACGACAAGATGGGCTGGAAACCCCCTGCAGAGAGAGGATTTCCATCTCCTTTATAACATATCTGCACAACTTTTGTTTTGGGAGAATAGGGAGTCTTGGCGCGATGCCGCACCCTCTTTCCATGACAGTGGCTTAGCTTGGACAGTAAGATTGGGGGGAGGGGGAGCATCAGATTTTCCGACCATCGCGCTGATATATAATGTTAAAATACATAATATGACAAACCGGGCACATGAGAGGGGCAGTGAAAGGGAGAGAAATGGGGATTAATAGGAGTACTAAATGAGAGAAACACTATATTTAGTTAAATACATAGGGGCAGATTTACGAGCCCCTTGTGCGTCTTTTACGCCGCTGTTGCGTCACTTTTGTGATGCAGCGGCGGCGCAAAGCCAGCGCCATGCTGCGGGGTATTTACAATGTGACGTATCTAGGAGATGTGTCACGTTGTAAAGCCCTGCGCCACATGTAGGCGTTCTGGCGCAGGGGGGGGGCGTTCCGGTGCAGGAACGCCTCCTAAAAGTGGCTACAAGATTTCACTCAGTCACTTTTAGGGCCATGCTGTGTCAAAACCCTGCGCCTGCTTGAAGCAGGTGTAAGAATTGATGCAGCATGTTACAGATAGGGCACCCCCGAGCCTTGCTGGAGCTGCGACGCAACTCCAGCAATACACCGAATTTCCGCCGGGGATGCTTCACGCATCTGCCCAACCGAGCGCCACAGTGCACAGCATTGTACATGCGGGGCATCAGTGGTGGCGCGCGGGTTGGCAGATGCGTCGCAACTCTTCTGGCGCAGCTCTGCTGATTAGCAGAGATATACCAGAAGTCATAAATCTGCCCCATATTTTTTAGGGCCTTTGTAACAGAGATGAGAGAGAGTGTGTGTTTGTCAGTGTGTGTGAGCAAAAATCACAGGGGAAATCTGACAGACACCTCACCACACCCGACTGAAAGCACCTGTGCCCAACTATTCATCAGAAAATACATTTATTAGGGTGGTGTAACACCATAACCCCCCCCCCCCCACTTCCCCGAAGCTATGTCTCTGACCATCAATGCACTGTAAGACACCACAGCTTAGATTTACTGGTCTTTGCACAGCAACGCTGCGCCAACGTTGTGGCACTGTCTTGCAGAAAAGGGGAAGAGAAAACGTGCAACGTGAAGTACCTATTAGTATATGGTCAATGTTTTTCTCCCCAGCAGCACTGGCAGCCAGGCACCAACACACACATCCTTGTGCAACCGTGCAAGGGTGTGTGTGTTCTCTGAATCAAGGGTTTTGTGCAGGAAGGAGTTCCTTCCAGTACAATAACAATGCTTTAATTATGCTGTTCTACTTTGCGTGTTTGTTACAATGCAGCACGCATGAAAAGTTTGAAAAACAATGGGAAATGAAAACATTTCTCCTCATTTTGCCTGCTTTGAGAAGGTGAAAGATTTTGGCGCAAATCCCTGTCTACCAATGTTGGACTGAACCAAAAAATAGGCCCTGGAACCAAAATAAAAGTGCCCCCTTATCGAACCAGATAGCTAAAAAAGTGGGCCACATTTGCAAATCAGGACAGTTTTGAACTTGTAAAGACAAGCTATATGGGTATTTTGCAAGGTATGGGAGACAGAATGTACATGTGTTTGGTGCAGGTAATGTTTGTGGTGATATCAGGGATATCAATAGTAAAAACCAGCCCACCTGGTAATAAAACAGGACCACAAGTTGCTTAAAAAACAACCGATCTATACTCTCGTCTGTCAGACCAGCCCAGCAGGCACTGCCTGATTGCCATTACAGCCAGTCTGGCCCTGCTGTCTACCAATGTTTGTAGATAGATGTTTGCGTCAAAACCCATGGGTGCTTGCATAGGAACGTCCATGAACGACAACTAATGGAAAGCCTACTTGATGCACAGAAACATAAAGCAGCGCAATTTCTGATTTGTGTTGGATAGTAAATCTCACCCCAATGCAGAATGCTGTTTAGAGCTCGATTGGTAGTTGGTGTCTGTTAGAGACTGCACACGCTCCCGCCTAGGATGCGGTGTAGTAGGCTGCACCCGTGTCCCGATCAGCTTTAGTTTGCCTGGCCAGCAGCTGACCCTTTAAGGCGGCAGTGGAAGGGCAGACCTATTGGAAATGTCATAGAGGCCTGCACGCGTGCATTCTGAGAAAAGCGCAATCTTTGTCCTCAAGCTAAAAGTTGCCTGACTCTCTCATACCTGCCAACAGACCCGATTCAGATGGGAGATTCCCGATGTTTGAAGCAAAAATAAATACATTTAAATAGAGGGGAGGTGCTTGAATTTACCTGTCTCCCACCTGAAATTGTCTCTGCTTCAATATATGTCATTGGGGAAAATACATTCTCCTGATTTCCCCCCCCCTCCCAAACAAAATCTTCCCCGTTCCAGTTGTAAAATGTTGGCATCCTGAGAAAAGATCACCCGAAGGCCGAACTTTTCACGAAGTTGCACGCTCTTTTAACAAACTAAAAAGCAGCAGACGTGTAACTTGCTCCCGCGCTGCACCTATATGACAGTGAATGCACTTCCATGGCATAAGTACTTGTAAAGCGCACATTCACCCAAGGGTATCTTGGTGCTAAAATAACAGATGTTTATTGTTACCCAACGGTACTCATTTTATCGACCTCAGAAGGATGAAAGGCTGAGTGGAGCCACCGGGGTTTGAACCTGTGACCATGAGGCCGAAAACAGGCCCCTAGAGTGGGCGCATTAGTCCACCGAGCCACCAGACGGTGTGTGGAACCCACAGAGCCCTGGTCACAGGATATTAGCCGGATTAGTAAATGAAGAAGGGTGGTGGAAGCAGGAGATGTTCTTGTTCAGGCCTGCCAAGGCTGAGATGCCATCGGTGGATGCCAGGCGTGGGTTCTAAGTGGCAGCCCTGGGTGTGTGCACGCAAAATAAACTGCCTCAGGGCGCGGAACCGTCTGTAGTGTTGAGAAACAGCCAAAGACCTCTGAAGATAGAGTCTTTGGAAAGTGCAGAAGCTTTTATTCCAGTTTAGGAACCTCAGGAGAATTTTTGGGGCAGCACGGGAATAAACCATTGTGGGGTGCCCATGCTGGTTTTCAGTGACCGACTCGGGCTCTTAGGTTTAAGGAGCCACAAAACATAGGGGCAGATTTACAAGCCCCTTGCGCCACTTTTGCGCCACTTTTCCGATGTTAAAAGTGACGCAAAAGTGGCGCAAGGGGCTTGTAAATCTGCCCCATAGTACCTTTTAATCTACTTGCTGTGCACCCTCCACTTAATCACGACTGGAATCCAGGGACCCCCACTGAATAACTACTTGAATCCGTGGACCACCTATAAATAATTACAGGAATCTGGGGACTCCCCTGAGTCATTATTAGAATCTGCAGGCACTAGTAAAATGAAGAGGCGCAAAACAATACAGAAAAATACATAAACAAGCATTCATCAAACAAAAAATGAAATATTTTATTTAATTCACAAGTTTAAAAAAAAATCAAACATAATTACAATGGGAAGGTTTGAGCTTTTCTAATTTCAGTTGAGGCTGGCCATTGTCCCGACTATATTCTGTTTAATGCATTTGCGCTGCTCCCACAAACCAATCTGAGGATAAACACTTAATTTTTAGCTTCCAATTTCAAATGCCTTCACATTTACAGAACATTAAAGAAAGATCAGCTTTTCTTCATTATTATATTCACTTTATTATCTGTTAATATTAATTGATTTTCTAAGCAGTCGCAGACCCCTTGACTAGGCTCCCTCAAAGATGACAGTGCTTGCCCTCTCCTTAAAAACCATGCTGCCCACCCTGAAATATCGAATCATTATTTCCTCATTACCGACCCCCATCTCGTAGTAAAACTTCTCGAGAGATGCCTAAGCCACCCACCCAGACAGACACACATGTGATAACCAACATATAGTATGTAACAAAGGATTTGTGGTATTCAAGGCATTAAGTGGCATAGGGTTGGTGGTGGATTCATCACAGGGATGGCTCCTCCGCTATGGCGGGGGGTATCGCCCCACTGGCCAAATGCCAGCACACAGAAGAAAAATAAAATTACAATAAAACTATTTTATTGTCAGTTTAATTTTCACTTTTAGTCTGCGAGTCTGGGGCAGGGCGGGGTCATGTCTCTGCGTCAGCAGGGAGGGGGAGTGGTAGTAGTAGGCACTGAAAGTGAGAATGTAGATTCAGCCGGTCGCACATGCGCACTTTGACATCTTCAGGCTGTTCCTGGGGGATAACATCAGTACTCAGGGCCCAGGCTCCCAGGCTGCATGGAGTGTTAAATTGGCCCGCTCCGGCCAATCACAGTGCTTCTCTCATGCTGGGAGAAGCGCTGGGATTGGGTGGGGTCTGGGAGCCTGTGCCCCTGGGGATTGTAGTGCCAGGAGCGGTAACGCAAGACGAGGGAGTAGAAGAGCGTGGGCTGGCAGCGAAAGGTGAGTGTTTAAACTTTTTTGTTAGTTCATTTTTTGCCCCCGCAAGTAGGATTGGCAGCAGCCGCTGCTGATGCATCACTGAATGGCGTACAGTCAATGGGGGGCACATGACACTGACTGGCACAGGAGCAATGCCTTCGATTCACATTGGCATTGACTGGCATACGAAGATGGATACCCAAGCGTATGACAGCATTGGATGGGGTCCATCAGCACATGGCGGCAAAGACTGGTGTGACAGGGAGACCATTATGTCCTACAGGCCTGACTGCAAAAATTCCATATATGTTCCTTGTGAAATAAATACCTTTTCCAAAGGCTTCAGAATATTCAGAAAGAGGCATTTTTACTTTTTTATGAGATTGACATGTCCTGGCCGTATCCCAAAAGAACTGGCCAAACTACAATGGCTTACCCAAGAGAATGATACAAAATATTAGATAGAGAGCTTACCTGACAAATAATGTCAAGTCAAGCAAGCTTTATTCGACAGTTGTCATAAAAGCATGTTCCATATATAAAAGTACATGTATAAACTTTTTGGTAATAAAACCAGTTTTAAAATCAGATTATAAAATGTCATGAAATAAATAGATAAAATTATTACATTAACAATACAAATGTGCAAAATGTTACTATTAACAAAGGTACTTAGCCTACGACATTACCTATTGTGTTGTTCTTTCAGGAATCGGGCTCTAATCGTCCATGCCCATCCTAGGAATTTCGCCACCGCTATGTACACAGACATGTTAGGACTGGTAAGAATGGTTCTAACTGCAATCATTCCTTTCCTTGTTCCCAGTAACCTACACATCGGTCTTAACCACTTTCGTCTAGGCGCCGCATACATTGGGCACTCAAACAGAAGATGGCCAATGGTTTCAGGAACATCTGAGCAAGCTGGGCAAGCCACCTTGCCCCCACTAGTCCATCTATTAGAGAATGCCCTTACTGGTAGGCTTCCCACTCTTAACTGGAAGTAGAGCTTGCGGTCGAGGGGCTTTGTAATGACATCCCAGAATTCCTCAAGTTTGGGACAATCTTTGATTTCTAAGAATAGACCTACAAGAGATTGAGGAGGAGTAGTACTAAAAATCTTTGCAGCCACCAAGTTCCAGTACAGGTTCTTAAATACCCTTTTCGGTGGAAACCTGGCGTGCAATGGGTCCTCCCACAATTCACCTAGGCCTAACTCAATCAAGAGATTCCGAATATGTCCCAACCATTTGACTTTCCGGGAACCGTCACTATTGATCACATCCAACAGCCCTCTGGTGTATGTTTCCAGTTCCGGTGTAGTCCAGATCCGCCGCCAATATAGAATTGGGCGCAAGGATGCAATTAGAGCTATTGGTGTTATGCCCAGGTCATAAAACAGAGGATTCAGAGGGGTGCTCTGGGGTAACCTTATTAATTTTCTAAGAAATGTATTTTCAGAGACAGCCATCCCCTTTAACTTTTCATTTCCCCACATTTCCACACCATACAAAGTAGAACTAACTACCTTGCCATTATAGACCGATAACACCGGAGTTATCGGTCTAGTCAAAAATCTGGAATGCTCTAAGGTCAGTGCTCCTGAAAGTTGGCGATGCTTCAGGGTGGCCAGATCAATCTGTTGCCTCCAGGACAGATCCTGTTGAATGCAGATGCCCAGATAACTAAATGCCTGTACCTTCTCAAGTGGTCCGCTACTCATATGTACAGTACCCCTGTTAGCTTTGGGCGCATTAAAAGACATGTACTTAGATTTAAGAACATTAACTTCCAGACCACGAGCGGCACAGAAGTCCTCGAAAATTATTAAAGCCTTCTGCAACCCGCTCGGGGTCTTTGAAACTATAAGACAATCGTCTGCAAACATTAATATGGGGATTTTACCTCCAGCAAGAATAGGAGCATCAACATTAGAACCAATTAAAATTTTTGCAACATCGTTTATATATAAAGAAAATAACGTTGGTGCCAGGACGCAACTCTGGCGAACACCTGTTTCTACTGGGAACTGAGGTGTAACATTGCCAGGACCTCCCCACCTGATCTGAGCAAAGTACTCCTGGTGAAGCTTTATTATCAAAGACAAAAGTTCCCCTGGCATACCCATATTGTTAAGAACTTTCCACAGCATTTGGCGAGGTACTTTAACTACTTGTCGGTGTTTCATTCCAGACTGTTCCTGCACACCGAAGTAATAGTAATGTGACACTTCCCCTTTATTAGAGTAATTAATGGAATAAATATAGTTCTTTGTTGTTTCACACCATATATGATCCCTAACAACCCTTCTAAATTCTTACCTCACCTATCCCTCCTTTGCCTCATGCCAAAACTCATTTTACTACTCTGATCGCCCTAATCCATTTCTAGAGACTCTTCCCCACCCATCTCCCCCTTTCTTCATCCCAAACCAACACTGATTTCCCAAAAATATTCTTTTCAATCCAAATAACAGACCCACATGTCCACCGCTCAAATTAACTCATATTTCACTATACTAATCCACCACTAACTTCTTTATTGGGTTCTGGAGTAGCGTGCTACTTGCCAAAAAGTTCTTTGATGCCTCTTCAAGGGTAGTAAGCGCTATATAAATACAATTAGTGCCCTGTATTAGGACTTTTAAAAGAATAATGAAAGCATGACTGTTTAGTTATCAGGATGACCACTGCTTGCTTGCTGTTTTCTCATCTGAACTCTGACCCAGGAAACACTTTTGAGTGTCAGCATGCTCCATAAATGGTGTACACCAATCTAAACCTGAGCACATAACAAATGGTAGCATATATATCTTTATTGCAGTAATGATTGGCGTTTTTGGACTAAATTAATGTTTTACTGAAAATGACAAGCTCATATTTACCGACAAAATTACTGTATTTTCAGAAAAGAGCAAGGTGAGTTCTTTTTATGACAAGTTCTAGGGAACACGTTTTTATGTACTTACATTGAATGGGGTATTTTGGGGGACAATCAGGGCGTTTTCAGGAAATGAAAAGTAGATGTGAGATCCCAGTTAAATGAGTTTATTTACTAAAGTTAAAATGACCAACCTTTCTGAGAAAAAAGTGTGCGTTAGCAAACTGTTTAAAATCCATGTTTAAGGGATAGTTCGTGGGGACATTTGCTGATGGCATGACATTATTTCCTCTTGTAAGAAAGACCATTTTCTTGGCGTGAAAGCCACTTTGTGATTCATGCGTAGGCATTACATGATGTCTGGGCCTGGAATATATGTGCAGGCTAATGGCCATCTCTGCTGCCCGAGGCCTCTGACCCGTGATCCTTTACCTCTTCCCCTACAAAAAAGAATCTTATTTGCATTATACTACAGAAAATAGACTGAGAGGACCTAAATAGATTATCTGTAGTGTAATATGAGCTTGTTTAGAATTCAATGCCAATTTAGCAGACCCAATTATCGGATTTTACATTGTGTGTTTAGCTTTTTGTGCATAAAAAATTGGTAATGTGCGAATTATTTTTAACTGTGCAGTTATCACCTAACCTTTTGCAGGCAAAACTGGGTCATGCTTTTTGTGTTGTGTTTTTATTAAAGGTGTAAGTGGTTTTTTTTTCAGAACAAATTTTATTGTTTTATTTTGTGTCTGAAGCAGTACAGAGAGGGCACTGCTATCTGATCACCAGAGGTGCAGTGTACAAAGAAATAATCGTCATCATCAATCAGTACAAGCAACATTCAATAGGAACACCCATCCCCGAACTCCCTTCCCTCCACCTCCCGTCCCATTATTCTCCCGCCCGGATCCCACCCCCAGCCCCTCACAGTGTCAACGTGGTCCAGTATCCAGTACATTCCAGTAACAAAGTCCGTGCGTGTACCATTTCACCCCGGGTCCACAAGCAAGTGTCCTGCATCAATATCCCGATGTGCTGGCGGCTCCAGCCACAGCCCTCTATAGTCCGCCCATCTCTTCCAAATTTTAAAGTGCTTTTGGGGGCATCTCCTGGCAACAAACACCGGGCGCTCCAGCCCCATACAGAAGTCTAATCCCCTCTTCCACACCCCAAGCAAGGGAGCCCTTGGGTCCTTCCAGGCTCGGGCGATATCACGTTTGGCTACTGTGAGGCCCAGAAGTAGTAGGTGGTGTTTGTAGATGTTACCTCCCACCTGTTCCATAACATGCAAGAGGCCCAATTTCGGTGAGAGGGGGAGGTCCCAACCCAACACTTCAGACAGGCAATCCCAGACACCAGTCCAAAATCTCAGCAGCCTATCACGTGCCCACCTCATGGCCACACCGCAGGCAATCAGGGGAGGCTATCAGACCCGCTCTCCACAGTCGGTCCCTAGTATAGTAGGCTCTATGTAAGTATTTAAATTGGATAAAATGCAGGCGAACCGCCACTGCCGCCCCTCTCGGGGCCTCCAAGGCCTCTCTCCAGTCCTCTTCTTCCAGGTCTCCTATGTCCCCTTCCCATGCAGAGCGTAAGTTATCTAGGGATGAGGAGCAGTGTGTGACCAGTGTCTGATATATACTTGAGATTTTCTTAGTTTCCATCTCACCCATGAAGACCTTGGCCTCCAACGGGCTAAATTCGGGCAAGGAGTCCAGATCGGCCAAGGAGGGAGATAGAGCGTGTCGGAGCTGCAGATAGCGGAAGAACTGCGTTCGGGGCATATCGTATTCTTCTCGCAGGGCTTGGAACGTTTTAAGAGTCGTGCCTTTCATTACATGGCCCAGGGCCGATATTCCTATAGCGTCCCAGCCGCTAAAGCCCCACAGGGATGCCAGCGCCGGAAACTGCCCATTTTGCCATAGGGGAGTCTCCCTCGTCAACCTGTTCCACCATCCCATGCGGCGCAGTGCTCCGTGCCACACCCGAAAGACTACCTGAGTGACCACCGGAAGCCTCTTCCGCACCGCCGCTGAATATAAAATGGTGTGTAGCGTGTCCGGGTCCATTAAATACCTCTCAAGGGCATAGGCCGGATCGCTCCAATCTCCATACCACCATTCTTTCAGTATCAATAAATGAGACGCCTGATAATAGGACAGAACGTCCGACGTGGCCAATCCCCCACAATAAGTGGAGAGGAAGCATGTACAAAGCGCCACTCTCGCCACCCCACCCGCCCAAAGGAACTGGCCCAGCGCCGAGTTCACTCGACGAAACCACTGCGGCGGAATAGGGTATTGATGATTTTGCAGCTGGTATAGTAGACGCGGGATAGCCACCATTTTGAATATGGCCGAACGGCCATAGACGTTCAGGGGCATTCTGGACCATGTCGTCATGTCAGAACGCACGCGGTCCCAAACAGGCAGTACGTTGCATGCCCATGAGACCCCCGGGACATCTGTCAGGAATATCCCCAGGTATTTAATGCCTCCAGCAGCCTCCTGCCATGCATCTGCCCAAGGCCCCAGCCCCCTGCGATCGCCCAGCGTCCACAGCGTTGACTTCCGTAGGTTTAGGTAGAGGCCAGACACTTCACCAAATATACGCATGATTTCTAGGACCCTTGGCCCCGATCTGTTTAAGTCCGTAAGAAAGAAAAGGACGTCGTCGGCGTAGAGCGCTATTCTGTCGGATGGTCCCGCCCTCCATTCCACACCTCGCAGTTGTGCGTCCATTCGCACCCATGCTGCAAGCGGTTCCATCGCCAGGGCGAATAAGTAGGGCGAAAGGGGACAGCCCTGACGGGTGCCCCGGCCTATAGGGAAGGGGCTGGACACCGCCCCCGCCACTCTCACCGATGCTGTCAGATCGGTGTACAACAGCTGTATATAGGAAAGAAATCGGGGCCCAAGGTTCAGGCGAGACAAGAGGGCACATAGGTAGACCCAACTCAAAGAGTCAAATGCCCTGTCGATGTCCGCCAGGAGAAGCGCCGCCAGAATCCCGGCCGCCCTAGCCGCCTCCACCACCACCTGTGCACGCCTGATATTGTGTCGTGTCGCCCTATGGGGCATGAACCCGGCCTGGTCCGGATGGACCAGATCCGTTATGTATGGGAGCAGACGATTGGCCAGGGCCTTCGCCAGCAGCTTCGCCTCAACATTCAGGAGCGAGATCGGCCTGTAAGACTCATGTTGTGCAGGAGACCTCCCAGGTTTACAGAAAACCACAATTTCTGCGTTTCGCCAGTCTGCCGGAAGGCAACCACAGTCCCTGGCCGCCTCCAGCGCCCACCTATAGTAGACTCCCAGTTGGAGATGAAATGTCTTCATGAACTCACAGGGGAAGCCGTTGGGCCCTGGGGCCTTGCCAGTGTTCAGTTCCCCTAGCGCCGCGCCCAGCTCCTCGGCCGATAGCGGAAGGTCAAGTGTGGCACGTCCCTCATCGGAAAGTGCCCGTGGCGGGAGGTCCGCCAGAAATTTGTCTACATCCTCCGCCGGAAGAGATTCCCGAGGGGTATACTGGGTCGCATAGTAGCGCGCAAAGCTGGCCGCTATAGCAGCCGGGGCCGTCACCGCGTCTCCCGCCTCATCACAGAGGCCCGGTAGGGATGGCGCCTGGAATGTATTTTGGCAGAGCCGATATAGCATGGCACTAGATTTGTCCCCCCACTGATAGATCCTACTTTGTGTAGCCAACCAGAGTTGGCGAGCCTCGTCCATCAGCAAAGAGGTGTATGATTGTTGCATAAGGAGCAACCGTCCTACGACATCAGCAGCACCTCCAGCCCCACACTCCACCTCCAGGTCCCGGACCCTATTTGCCGCATCAACTATAGCCTCCCTGCGGGTCACCCGGGCTGCGGCACACCAGGCAATATCTACGCCCCGGAGCACGGGTTTTAAGGCTTCCCAGAGGGTCATAGCATCCGTTTCTGGCCTGTCATTGTTGTCCCAGTATTGAGCTATTGCCTCCCTCATATGCGATTGATAGCTATCTTGTTGTAAATGCCATGTGGAGAGACGCCACCTAAAAGGCTGCCGTCTCCTATCTAGGTGCAGGTCCATCGTAATCGGGGAGTGATCTGATAGACCGCGTGGGAGAATGGATGTGGAGGCCACCCGCCCTATCCAGTCGTGGGGGATGAACAAGTAGTCAAGTCTAGAGAATGACCATGGACTGCAGAGACATACGTGTATTTGCGGCTATGCGCATGATGGTACCTCCAGGCATCTATCCAGCCCATCCCCTGCACCATGCTTTTCAATCTAGTTGGGGTATCCACCAGTTGGCCCCCTCCCGGCCTGTAGCGATCCATACTCCCATTCATCACGTCATTCCAGTCACCACCCACCACCGCCATCACATTCGGAATTTCAGCCCACACATCAAACAATTTTTCAACGAGAGCTTCCTGCAGCGGAGGCGGGGCATACACACTCCCAAAGACCATAGGTTCGTTTCCCACCTTACCCTTGATGAAAACATACCTGCCATGGCTATCAACCCATTGCGCTTCATGTGGCTAGGACAGTCTGCTGTGGACAAGGATCGCAACCCCCCGTGACCCCCGCACAAAACCAGCATGATATACCTGCTGATAACCATAGCGCTGCAAGCTTAGAGTTTTGGTCCCCAGAAGGTGTGTCTCCTGCAGGAGTAGTACGTCTGCCTTTTCCCTCTTTCCCATCCGCAAGACTGCACCCCTCTTGATTTTATCAAGCATCCCCCGCACATTCCAGCTCACTACACGCAAGGACGTCAGCGGGGGCTCTGTTTCATGGGTTTCACCCGCCATCGGGGGGCAAGTAGAGCAAGGCCCTGGATGTCATGGACCACACGCACACATAGGACTCGAATGGACACGGTGTCAGAACAAGCTACCCCAACATCCCCATCTCCCCCTTCAGCCCCTCCACCCCCCCATGCCACCCCAACAGCTTATTCACCCCTCCAACGCCCCAGTTCAAACCCGCAACTACCCGTCCACCCCCCAACCCCATACCTCACAAACATTGAAGTACCTGTCGCGGAATAGGGTATCGCCAGCCCCCATCGGGAGGCCAGGGACCCACTATGCCAATGAATCCCCACCAACAACCCACTCAAGTTCTACTTACCCCTCACCCAACTACCCTAATAACCCCGTGGGTACGTCCGCCCTCCTTCAGGCATCTCCTAACCCACGTCCTCCCTGTGCATATGCATCATGAAGAAATCAGTTAAGCGGTGAGTCACACGTAGAAACTTCGCCTCCGATACAACCATGCTCCATTAGGAAAACTCCCGAGCCCCATGTCAAGAATTTGTGGAGTGGCGCGGGGCCTCAAGACGCCGACGGTGGATTGTCCGCCTCCTCACCTGCCCCCGTCGCTCCAGTGCGGGAAGGTTGGCTCTTCTGAGAGTGCGATCGCCAGTTGCTCCTGCTACGTGACCTCCGGGGAGTTCTCGAAGGTCCGCCCGTAGAAGATGAGTCAGAATCACGACCCGGAGGAGTATGCACCCTGATGCGGACTGTTTCATCTGTCCAAGCAAAGACCTCCTCCGGCCAATTAAAGAACTGGGTCCGGGACTGGAAGACCACCCGGAGGCGGGCCGGGTACAGCAAGGCATATTGAATTTTAAGTTCTCGTAGACGCGCCTTTGCCGCAGTGAAGGATTGTCTTTGTTGCTGCACTAGCTTAGTGTAGTCGGGAAATATGAGGATCTTGTGATTGTCGTACATCAGGGGTTCTTTCGCGCGAGCCTGTCGCAGAATAACGTCCCGGTCATGGTAATTGAGCAGCTTGGCGATCACTGGCCGAGGGCGAGCACCTACAGGCGTCTTCGGGAGAAGTGCTCGGTGCGCCCTCTCAACCACAAAGCAGCGCGACAGGGACTCCGGGGGGAGCCACCCCTCCAACCAACGGGTCAGGAACGCCGCCATGTCGCCTTTCTCACTGTCCTCCGGAAATCCCACAAATCTTAGGTTATTTCTCCGGGCCCGACCTTCCGCGTCTTCAACCCTGAGCGCGAGGCCCTTCTGAATCCCCTCCATGGTAGCCACTTTCTTTTTAAGGATCACCACATCATCTTCAACCTCCGTGATTCTGGTCTCAGTTTCAGTAATGCAGGCCACTGCATTGCGCAGATCCTGCCGGAGTAAGGTGACATCAGCCCCTACGGCCCCAATTTTTGCATCAAGCATATCCCTGGATTGCGTTATGGCAGCCATGAGGGCCGCGTTGTCCGGGCTTGGTCCCTGTGAACCTCCTGCGGCACCGGCTCCGCCACTCGGCCCCGTGAATTTATCAATCAGGCCTTGTTTCGCAGTGCTGCCACTATTGCCGCCCCTCGTCATGGTGAGCCACTAGCACAGTTATACAGTCCAAGCTGGCCGCAGGGGCGGCGGATTAACGCTTTCTTCACACCATGTGTGGGCCTCCGGCAGCAGCCCCCCGTCCCTTCAGGCGCCACAGAGGTACGACCAAGCCGCTCAGGAGGACACAGTCACAGCG
The DNA here is from genome assembly GCF_964261635.1 of Lissotriton helveticus. Taxonomy (NCBI): domain Eukaryota; kingdom Metazoa; phylum Chordata; class Amphibia; order Caudata; family Salamandridae; genus Lissotriton; species Lissotriton helveticus. Next base: position 797,288,900 of record NC_136073.1, on the reverse strand, counting down.
CCACAGCAGCGCCCACCATCCCCAGGTACAGGCACTAGCCCGCAAATTATTGCTTCCAGCGTCGCTGATGCACAGCAAGGGGGCAGAAGCGCCAGCTCCCGGCCAATTTCACCCTTCGTCGGCCATCCATCCGTCTCTAGAAATTCGTCCCCGCGTGTGCAGAGGCTAACGGCTAACGGCCCAGACCGGGCCCGCTGGCCGCCCCCACCCTCAGGTCCCTCAGGCCGCGCCCCGGCTCCCGGTTCTTAAATATGTTTTTTCTATCATGGGTATTTGAATATCCAAATAAAGATGTTTTTGACTGACTGACTGATCAGCTTTGCCTATTCTGTCTCCGAGAAGATCAAGGGGATTCAGCAGCGGACTGTTTACCTCTGGACTGTGCTCTGCATCTTCTAAGCTGTTGCCAAGGAGGAACCTGAGGGGGGCACCTAGGCCCGTTCCTCCCGGGTGAAGGCCGGCTCTTCGGCATTGTCCAGGGGTGCTCCAGTCTGGGACCTGTGCCGGGCTGCGCCATGGGCCTTGGTCCATACCTTCCACAGGCATTATTACCTTGACTTGGAAGACCAGAGAGATGGCCATTTTTCAGGATCTGTGCTGCAGAACTTCCTGGTTTGACCTTCTCCTGAAACCCTCTACCTAGTCTGTACTACTTCGATATTGATTCAAAGGTGAATAGTCTTCAGGTAGAAGTCAGAAGAAGAACAAGTTACTGACTTTCAGTTACAGTAATTCTGGTGTATCTTTAACCTGCAAATTCTTCACTGATCCTGGCTGCCCCCCCATTCTAAGGAGCTGCCATGAGCTAACTAGCTCCAAAGTCATGGATGATGACTCAAGGAACTAAGGGCCAGATTTAGAGTTCAGCGGACAGGGTACTCCCTCGCAAACGCAATGGAGTACCCTGCCCGCCAAAACCCTGGGTCTCTCCCCCTCATTTAGAGATGGGCGACCTTAAGTATTCCATTGGCGAAGCCCCCGTTGACTACTCTGTCGACCGTCTGAGGAAGGACATTACACTGCCCACCTTACTCATGGTGGATGGGGTGTAATGACTTTTATTTCCTATTTGTAACTGCTAGGAGAAACCTGATTCTAAAAAACTTTTAGAACCACGAGAAAAGTCCCAGTGTGTGGGGTCTTTTTTGTTGTTTTTTTCTTCTTGAAAACTAAACTCCTATTTAATGGGAGGTAATGTTCTTTTTTTAATTAGGTCCAAAGTTAGCGTTGGTACATTGCAATTTCTGTCAGTCTCATTGTCTTGTCTCTAACCCTTAGGATGTTAAAAAATGAGGAGGAGCTGACATCAGTGTAAAGAGGCGGCGCCTTATAGCGCTCTGTGACATCATATCCAGGGTGGGCCCCAGATCTGCCCTGGAGTTGAAGCGCCCCCTATTGGCGCAGGAGAGTAATTAAAAGTTTCCAGATCCAGCCTGGCAACAGGAGGAGATTCAAAAGGTGATGAATTTGCAGGCAGATAGAGCATTCACCAGAAATATAGTTAAAAAAGGAAAGTAGCTCTGTCTAATCCACTGTTGCTATTGTACTGCTTTTTTGAACTACAACTACCTCCTTCTATATAATCCCTCATTTGCAAATTCTGAAGACAGCTTTACCCTTGTCGCCTCAGAATGCGTTTTCTTCCTGCCTTCCACTTAAGGGTCCCTTTCGGTGCCTCCTATGTCGTCTAGTGCTATGATGTGGCCTTAGGGCTGCTTAGTTGCTATACAAAAGAATAATTTGATGGCACCGTATTCCCTCCTTTCCTGGTTCTTGTCCTCTTTTTTACTTTTATGTCCCCCTTCAGCTGAGCACTATGAAGGGTGCTCAGTATTGCAACTCAGCGACAAGCAACAGAGGCGAAGCCATGCACCCACCTTCCTTCGCCACTACTGTCTTGCTCATTCCCATGACCCATCCAACGCAATTTAAAGTACTTTGTGCTACGAAAGTAAATTACACTCAATTGGTGATCTATTTTTCCCTTCTCTACAGCTTACATTTCTATTTATTATTTCTTTTGATATTCCACATAGTGCTTTGAAGCACTTCTAGTGTTTTAAAAGTGTTATACAGGTAACCAACAGAACATTCCATTGGCCCCTGTCTTCTCATTTCCTCTGTAACATCTTTACCTTTCTCTCATGGTCCCGCAGTCCTCTTATGTTCCCTTTCAGATCTTTTAAATGGCCTTAGTTCTCTGTAAAGATAAATAAATGAACCATCGCTGCAGTTATAAAGTAATTCCCTATGTACATTTTTGATCCCAAACTTTTGTGATATCAAATCAAATAAATAAAAATTAAAAAACAAATACAAACTCCAGGTACTGCAGAATGCACTGGCAAGACTTATTTTGGGCATTCCCAGGAAACAATCTGCGAGGAAGGGACTGGAATTCCTGCACTGCCTTCCCACTGAACAACGTATTAGCTTCAAATCTCTTTGTATGGTTCATAAATCGCTGCATGCCCCCTACCCGTCAAGGTTGAACACTATGTTGAAATGGCGTTCTCCCAGCAGACCCTTGCGTTCTTCGCTCCAAAATCAACTGGTTGTACCAAGAACCAAGAAGAAGAAGTGGGGGGATAGAGCATTCTCAGTGGCAGCAAGCAAGCTCTGAAACTCCCTAACCCTTGCTCTTAGGTCTATCCCCCTTCTGCTCCCCTTCAGAAAAGCTCTTAAAACCTGGGCTTTCGCGGTCTAGCATCTAGCTGGAGTTTCTGCTTCTTTCTATTTCCTGCTAATGGACGGCTGGTCTCTAGCGCCTTGATGCGTTAGGGTGATTGATGCACTTTATAAATCTCAAATCAAATCAAATCGTATTAAATACTATTGGGCTGGGGGTTACCCAGTTACTCCCCGTAACTTGTACATAACATTACTAGTCCTGAGCTTTCATTTTACAAATGATTCATTTCATGTGTGTTAGAGCAACTGTTAATTAAAGCTACAACAACAACACTACAATTCCTACAATGCCCCAATTCATAAAGTAAAATGTCAGGGCAGGAATTAAGTTGCCCCTCACAACACAACAGTAACACTGTACTGATCTATTAGACCGGGCCCGATGGTTCAATGTACGAAATCTTATTGGCAAATTTGGATGTGCCATCTGCGCATGTGCCGAGGAAACCTTCTGTTGTGCGAATCCGTTACCACCCTCCAACTGGGGATGTTAAAAGAGCAAATAGTTTGCAACAAAAGTTGCAATCGAAATACCAGTATAGATACCTTTTCGTAGTGGCTGCTCTCACGACAGAGTGGCGGGGTGTGGGGGGGGGGGGGGACGGACGGACAGACGACGGAAAAAAACTTTTAAAAAACTTACCTTCTCCTCGCCGGTCACCGCTGTTCCCCTTTCAGCTGAGGCTCCCAGACTCTCCTGCCACCAATCCCAAATCGCTGGCGTTGGCCTGAGAGGACTTGTTTTCCGCTCAAAAGGTTAATGGGAGCCTACACCTACTGTTCTCTCCACCTGCAATTGCAGCTCGGGTTGGGGAGATGTCCGTGCACACGACAGTTTGGACGTCCTGAGACAGCCGGCCAAACGCTCATGCGCACTGAGTGCAGTGCGACCACTCCTCCTTTGACTGCTCCCCCACAATAGCCCCACCCACAAGGCACAACAGGAAAGGAATATTAAAATGCTATTAAACACGCTTTACTTTTCACATTTTGAGGCTGCCGGCGGGGGTGGGGGGGACACTTCTCCAAAGCCTTTTGAGAGGTTGGAAAGATGTATTATTCGTAAAAGGGCTTTTGAACATTAGAAAAATATCATTTTTATCACAGGGTTGACAACTACCACAGGGCTTTGTACAGGAGTCCCCGAACCCCTACTGAGGAAGGCGTTCAAGCAGTTCAGAGGAGACAAGCCACAGATGTCCCTCCTACAGCCCTCAGCCCTGCCCTCAGTGTAAGAACTGCTGTGCTAACCAAACTTCGCAGACGCGGCGCTATGCTGAGTTTACCAAAAAATATTTAGTCATTTCACACATAAGCAAATATGCAACCAGGATGTCCAACAGTCAAGTCACCGAAGGTTCTGGAACATGAGCAAGTCAACAGACACCATATGGAGAGGTCATGAGACAAGGCCATGTGCAATGCGGATAGTGTTATAGTGCCTACAGCAGAATTCTCATGCTTCCCAGGTCCATATGTAAGTAGCTCAACCAGTCCAATCTTTGCTTTGTGTTTTGGGACTTGAAATCATGTTTATGATGTGTGGCCGACCACACTGGGAGCAGCACCGACACCCACTGACCATGAACGCAACCTAGGATTAATTCTCGACTCCTCCCTCTCCATGTCTAAACAGGTCAACGCCGTCTCCCCCTCCTGCTACAATACCCTCCGCATTCTCTGCAGGATCTACAAGTGGATCACGACTGAAACAAGAAGAACGGTGACACAGGCCCTCGTGAGCAGCAGACTGGGCTACGGCAACGTACTCTACGCAGGAATCCCAGCCAAACACCTACAACGACTGCAACGCATCCAAAATGCCTCCACCCGACTGATCGTCAACGTCCCCCGCCGCAGCCACATCCCCCCCCACCTGCGAGACCTACACTGGCTTCCCGTCGACAAGAGATCACCTTCAAGCTCCTCGTCCATGCACACAAAGCACTCCACAACGCCGGACCAGCCTACCTGAACAGCAGACTCAACTTCTACACCCCGACCCGCCAGCTCCGCTCCGCCAGCCTCGCCCTCGCCGATGTCCCCCGCATCCAACGAACACCCTCCGGCGGCAGTTCCTTCTCCTACCTCGCCGCCAAGCCCTGGAACACCCTCCCTACCCACCTACGGCAGACCCAAGACCTACTCGCCTTCAGAAGACTCCTCAAGACCTGGCTCTTTGAGCAGCAGCGGCACCCCCCTCCCCTCAGTGCCTTGAGACCCTCACGGGTAAGTAGCGCGTTTTACAAGTACTCTGATTGATTGATGATAAATATAAAATTAAAGACTACAAGCGCCAGAATGTAGAGTACAAAAAATCTGGAGTAGATGAGTTACTCATGCATGGATATGGGAAACCTGTCGAGCTTGCTAAAGTGCATAAAATATGACAAACGAACACTCCTTTCTAGAAGCGTACTTTCTGTAAATTTGCCTTTCTCAAGTACTCCTTTCGTACCTGTGAGATTCTGCCTCCCGTTTCATCCAAGCAATCTGCCACAACAGTTTTCTTTTCCATGTGGTTGTACTATTGTTGTCATGTTTACATTGATGGAATTGGTAGGACCTCATTTTCACCTTGCCTCGATTATGCAACACTTATGACAAAACACAGTGCCTAAGTGCCACCTTGTAAAGGAGAGGGATTTCTCAACACTGAAGGACAACGCGCAAGGACCCTCTAATCCGTATGGACTAGAACTAAAATAAGGGTCCCATTTAAAGTTCAGTGGACGGAGATAGTTCGTTGCAACGCAACGGAGTTCCCTGCCTGCCAAACCTCTGCCTGCCAGCCTCATTTAGAGACGGGAAGACCTTGAGAATCATACCCCTGCTAGCTCTGTCGACAGCTGGCTCGATGGAGTAGAGTCTGTCGGAGGAAGCACATTACACCGTCTGCCCTATTTAAGGAGAACAGGTTATAATGTATTTTTGTTTCCTGTCCGGCACCGCTAGGAAAAAACTAGTAGTGAGGGACAAAAAAGACAATCTGTAATGACACCCACATCCTGTAGAGAAACTCCCCGGGAGTGGAGGCATTTGTTTTTTGTTTTTCAAAAACAAACTCTTGCTTTGAGAATTTGTTTTGGAAATTTAAAAAAGTTACAAGTTTGTTGACCTGTCGTCAAAACAGACAGCGGCTGTCCACCAAACTTTTAGTACATTGAAAGCAACCGCTATGACTGTGTTTCCTTTCAGTGTGCAAAGATAACCGCTAGGCAAATCTCTGGAAGACAGGCGTCCGTCTGGGTGGCAGAGATGATGCCCTCCGCCACCTAGATGGACTGTACTCAGCTCATCAAACATTAATTGAGGCCATAAGCCTGCTCCACTCCTTCAGCCAGATAGTCATGATTGAGCAAAGATCTTAATTTTTTTAATATTTTTCTGTAGCACCACAGCACTAAGCGTTTTAGATAGAACATAGGCAAGAGAACTGTACAAGAGCTAAGAAGGAGGGCTTAGAAGATGAGACAGACCTCGGTGGAAGGGGGCTATTGAATATCCCTCAGTATTGAAGATGTATTAAGATTTAATTTTCTCATCAATCAAGTGAGTGGTATAATGATAAACCGCTTTGTGGGTTATCACAGCATTCGCCGGGAACTAGTCAAAATGGCACTTCTAGTCTGATTCTGGAAATGACTATCACATTGGCTGCTGATTAAATCTCCTCCCTGGACAACAGATCATATTCTTTAGCTGGCGTAGATGGAAATTAGCAGATTGAACCAATTTATTAGCTATTAGAACCAAAGAGAAGGTGTTATGAATCAAAAACCCTAGATATTTTATATTGCCCTTGGGGATTGTAAGAAGGCATACCCTTTAGTTCACTTATAGGATATTAGCATCTTCTGAAAAGTAAGGATGTGTGTGGACCATCAAATGACTGTACTGGGTGAAAAACATGAACTGCTAGTTGACGACCCATGATCCCATTGTTTTCGGCTCACTTGCCGTGACTGGTTTCTCAGAGTCCAATAACAGTTGAACCAATCGCTACACCTCGCTGTTTAAATAATGTGGCAAGTTTAAATGTGTTAGAGGATCTTGACACTAAATACTTGCTGTTTAATAAAGGTTGGGGCCCAGTAGGGATATTGGGTCCATGGTTGTTAGGATTATTTCCTGCATCAGTTCCTCTTTTCTAATATGAACTTTGGAGCTACACCTCTTCTCTCTCTCTCAACTGTGTTTGGATCCTCCATCACAGACTGTTGGATCCCGGTGTCCCCATCAATTGGACAGTGATACCTTGGCTTTGCAGCCAGTTCTTTCGCACCTTATCGCCTGCATCTTATTGCGTTGGGAATCTTACACTTTCTTTGGTGTTGGATTTTTAGGGTTCTGTAGACTTTTTACAGAATCTTCGTCACTCAAAACTACTGAGTCTTTCTCCATACACCCAAGTCTGCTGACTAATTAAAATTCAGATTTTGATCAATTGATACAGTCCTTCAAAAAAGGACCACAATACAATTACAAATTCTCCTTATGAAATCATCACAAACAAGTTAAAAAGATGGCATTTCAAAAATCCATCTTCACTCTTGCCATACAGCCATAAAAACCATGAACACGTTTTTTAAATGTGTAACACATTGGCATATTAGTCTGGTTACAGATCAGTGCTGGAGCTTGCGTGAACAACCAATGCTTTCCCAAATGCAGATCCATCATCGTTCGAAGATATTTAGTTTTGGGGCAATAAACAAAATGCTCCAAGTCCAGAATTGCAAACTGTGTCATGAAAAGGATACACTGTTCTAGATTACATAATTGAATCAGTCCACACTCAAATCACATAGAACACATGGATTGTCCATTAATTTTTGTGTAGTACTTTTCTTCCATGTAATTTAAAATTGAAAATAACAGCACAGCTTTTAAATCTTTATGTGAACTAATACAGTTGGTCTTCTCTGGCTGCTCTTCCATGTCATGGAGGTGAAGTTCAGAATTCTCTGCATAGGTTTGGAACCTTTTCTCTGGTTTGTACTTTTTGTGAACTACTCTGATATTATTTGGGTGCTGAGTGTCTCGGAGTTGGTGCAGGTCAATCCTGGCTAGAATGCCACAGTTGGGGCAGACAGCAGAAGTTGCATGCAGGAGGGGTTGCGTGTGCCAAATGCGAAAGGGGTGCATGCGTAAAAACTCAGGAAGCCATTTAGCTATGGGCAGTTGGGCAGGCCTAACACACTATGGCACACAGTCCCATCACAAAGGGAGGAACAATGACTCCGCAACCTTCACCGTGCATATCAGGCCTTTTTTCCTCAGTCTAGGGGTATGGTCCTACTTCTTCAGTTGGATCCACCAAGCTTCCCATCCAGTCCTTTTCATTGGCACTGGTTTAAAGAGCTCCTACAGTAACACAGTGAACTTGCTGACTAAGCTAACTTCTATTCAGAGGCACTGGTCATTGGCAACAAGCCAGCCGGCCACTTAGCTTTAATGTTACGCTCAAACACTTCCTCCAGCCAATCGGCTGCTAATGCCGGGCTTCAATCTCCTTGGTCAGAAGCGAACACATAATGGAAGGAACCCCCTCCTTTGTGTAGGGAGGTTTGAAACTGTTCAGCCTTGTCCACAGTGTTGTGTGCATCTATCTTTTCTCATAGGCCAAAGGTTCACCTTGAAACTCGTTTGATCGATGTGGAAAAACCCCACAAAGAAAGTCTCTTATTCCACTGATATAATTTCAGAACCAAATACTTTGCAACTAATTACCTATAACAGATGAGCAACGTGGGAAACTGCTTTATGTGAACCCCTTGGCCTATGGAGAACCCTACAATTTTGGACCACAACAATCAGTATACTACCTGTAATGTACTCCGCACCAATTTTATCCAGGACAGGCAGTAGGTAATCTTCACACCTTGAGATGTTGGTAGCCGCGACCTCAAACAGCTAGCTACTGTCACCCATACGAAAAAGAGTATCATTTTGGATGGACAATTACACTCCATCAGGGTCTTCAACTCTGCTGGTGAGCACACAAAAAGGAACTTATTTCACCTGCCGGTGCTTCTGGACACCTGTCACCAGAAAGTGGAAAACATATGGGGTCAATTGGTTCATGGCTATTGCACCAGCGGTGTTTGAAACTATACTTGAATAATCTAAAGGTAGTAGGTGGTGCACAGCGAATGTTGAACAGTTTAAAGTTAGGTCGAAAAATATGGTGGGTGCGCTTGTGGGTAGTGTCTCCGTCCGAAACACTAGTGGAAACCGTCTAAAGTTGTGTATGCATAATCAAATGCGGATACATCCCCACGTGTGGCACACCAATGGAAAAATAATTCAATAGTTGATCATCCAAAATGTGGTGTTTATTAGAACAACGTTCATCTTCAAAATGTGGTTGATATTGTGTTCATATCAATCCAATGTCCATAATGAGGAACAATCAAAATAGGCAACTCCAATGCATTTCGGGTGGTGCCCTTTCTCAAGGAGTGCTGTGAAGAAGACAGGAATCGGTAAGAATCAGAATATAAGAAACGCGGTGACTAACTGAATCAGTTAAGGTGCCGATCAATCGGTGTGTAGGTGCGGGTTTTAAAACAAGGTCTAGGGGCGTGTGAAGGATTGTGTCAAGTGGTGAACTAAAGACAGTGTGTGCTCTTAATAATACACAGACGTGGGTGACAGGCTCTGGAAACAAGGGTGCGGGAAATGACTTACTTCTAATCCAATGTAACGCAGCGCGTTACTGACAGGTTCGGGAACAAGCCGAGAACGCTATGGGAAGGTGCCCGGAATACCGGAAAGAGAAGAAACTGAGAATGGCGAAACCGAAAACGGACTGTGATTGGGAAGAGGTAAGGGTTAGCAGTCTGGGCGCCATATTGGAGTGATGAGATGGTGATGAAATGAACCGGGTGTGAGAAAAAGAGACAGGATCAAAATGGGAAAGTGAAAGAAGTGAAAAATAAAGTTTTATGAAACACAGGCAATGAGAGACAATGTCAAGTGGTACAATCAGTTACAAATAACAGCTGTATTCAAATCGATCATTGAGGCCAAAAGGCTTCTGTGTCTGTAAGCGGAACATCCATTCAAGTTCTCTTTTTAGAAGAAGTTTGTTGTTATCAGTTCCTTCTTTCTTGCTGACAACCTCAAGGATAATGAATTGCAATTGAGCGATGGTGTGGCGAGCTTCAAGAAAATGTGTCGCAATATTAGATTTCTCGTTTTTGAGTCGAATGTTGGATTTGTGCTCATTCAAGCGTGTCTTGATTTTCCTTTCTGTTTTTCCAACATATAGTTTGCCACAGGGGCATTTCAAAGCATATATTAGATTGGAGGAGTCACATGTAGCATTGACTTGGAGTTTGATGACATTCCCTTTCATGGGGTGACAGATGATGTTGCCTTTTATAACACAGTTACAATGGCTACAATTGAGGCAAGGTTGAGTGCCTTTATAGTTTTTGACAATACTGGTGGGCTTAGACAATATTTCTTTGATGTTCTTGCTTCTTGTGTGAGCAAACAAAGGTAGAGGTTTGAACATGTCCCCGAAATCTGGTTCAATTTGAAGAATTGGCCAATGTTTGAGTATGATTCTTTTATAAATGTTGCTGACTGTGGAGTATTTGGAAACGAGGACGATGCGTTGTTGTTCTTGAGTGGGTTTCTTAGTGAGAGCCTCTTGTCTGGTTATTTGTGCCACACAAGTTTGTGCCTCAGTTAAAACTTGTGTTGGATACCCTCTGTCAAGGAATCGTTTATGCATTTCATGCATGCGGATTTTCATGACGTGTTCATCTGAAACTATGCGTTTGACGCGTAGTAGTTGGGAGAAAGGCAGGTGTCTTTTTAGTGTCTCTTGATGGTAACTGTGATAGTGTAATGTGTTGTTGCGATCAGTACTTTTTCTGTGAAGGTCTCTGGTTATGCCGTTTGGAGTGATTTTTATGTTGACATTCAAAAATGTGATTTCAGTGTTACTGATCTGCCATGTTAAGTTGATCCGTTCATCCTTTGAGTTAAGGTGATGGAGAGATTGTTCAAGAGATTCTTTGGAGTCCGTCCAGACGAAAAATAAATCGTCAATGTATCTGACGTACATTTTTATTTTTTCATGGAAGTTGATGTCACCATATATGTGTGTTTTCTCAAAGTTTTCCATATAGATGTTAGCATATGTAGGGGCAGCGCAATTTCCCATCGCCATTCCAGAAAGCTGCAGGAACCATTCGCTGTTGACTTGAAAATAGCTGTGATACAAAGTGTATATCATTAATTCCATCAGAAAAGATTGCATGGAAACGTCAATGTCACTGTTTAATAGAGCTTGCTCAATGGCGTCAATGCCTCCCTGATGGGGGATAGATGTATATAAGGAGCTGACATCAGCTGTGCACAGTATGTATTGGTTGTTATCATCAACTTGGATATTGGCCAATTTAAGCAAAAATTCGGTTGTATCCTTGATGTAACTGGCTGCCTTAGCAACGATGGGTTGCAGGTATCTATCTATCAATTTGCCTGGAGATTCATGAATCGAACCTTTGGTGGACACTATCGGCCGGAAAGGAGGATTTTTGAGATCCTTGTGTATTTTGGGACTCATGTGAATAGTAGGGCTCCTGGGATGTTCAAGCAATAAAAAGTTTTTAGTGCGTTCTTGAATGATGTCATTTTGAAAAGCTCTCATGACGATGTCTTTGACGATATTCTGAAATTCCCTTGTTGGGTTATTTTCAAGTTGCATGTATAGAGTGGTGTCTCGTATGTGTTCTTGGAGTCGTTGTGTGTACAAGGAAGTGTCCAGGATAACCAGAGCTCCTCCCTTATCGGCTTTTATGCATCTTATGTCCTCTTTGTTAGCCAGAGATTTCAGGGTGTCTCGATCCTTAGTGGTTAGGTTCTGGTGTCTGATGTTTCTGTGGAAGTTGATTTTAGACACATCATTACGGACCAATTTTTCAAATAAGTCGATTGACTTATGGCTACTAGGAGCCTGGTATGTGCTTGAAGGTCTGAGGCCTTTGAGTTCATCGGGTTTGTCCCCTGTGGTTGGTGGCAAGATGTTTTAAAAAAAGTGACGTAACCTAAGTTTCCTTACAAATTTGAAGGTGCTCACTTCAAGTTCCAATTGATTGGTATGTGCTGTCGGAACAAAGGATGTGCCTCTCTCAAGTAAATTCATTTGGTGTGGAGTGATGGTAGTGTTGGAGATGTTGATAACTAGGTGTTCTTTTTTGGTTTGGGATCCTTCGTGGTGGCTTTGCTCCGTGTGGTTGGGGCGGTTGATTCTTTTTCTTTTGCTCTGGCTCCTCCTGAGTCTTCGACGTTCTCCGTGTCTAACTCTAAAAAATGAACCGCAGAAGTTTGATTTTGTGAAGTAGTGGAAGTACTTGCTTGTTCATGAGTTGATCTTGAAGTTGTGTTTTTACGAGGTAGACGGGTTGAGGTATCGCTACCGGAGGATGATGTGTCAGTCTGCATGTTGGTAGGTCTATTGCGTCGTCGCTGGGCGTAGATGTCAGCCCAGGAGTAGACTTCATCAAGCTTGTAGTCAAGCGTATCCATGCGAAATTTCCTGATTTTTCGCTCGTTAATTTCTTTCTGGTGTTTGTCAAGTGTGGTTTTTAAGTCTTCCAATGTGTTGGAAAGTTCTTCTGAAGTCAACATTTCTTTGAGTTCTTTGTCAATCTCTTTAATTTCCTGTTCAAGTTCTTTTAAGATGCCAGAGAGTTCTTCGACAATTAGGAGAATGAGGTCCAGGCTACATTTATTCAATATTCCATCCCATTTGTCTTTAAATGTCTTCGAATTCTTGCACAGGGAGGGTTTCAAAGCGATCCTTAAACCGCGAGGGATTCTGAGTGCCCGATGGTATTTGAGTAACGTGCTCGCGTGGCGCTTCTGATTAATGTGTCTCTTAGATAGGTATACTAATTGTCTTATACATTGCTCTTTATTGCGAGTGGTGGAGGCTGGGGTAATGTCTTCCTCGATCAGGGAATAAATACGTTGACGTTCCTCATCGTCATACGCTAAGGTGTGTGCTCGAGCTTCAGTGCTTCGGCTAATTTCTTCCAATTGCATGGTAAGGCGTGCTAACCACCAAAGGCGGATATCAAAGAATAATCTAAAGGTAGTAGGTGGTGCACAGCGAATGTTGAACAGTTTAAAGTTAGGTCGAAAAATATGGTGGGTGCGCTTGTGGGTAGTGTCTCCGTCTGAAACACTAGTGGAAACCGTCTAAAGTTGTGTATGCATAATCAAATGCGGATACATCCCCACGTGTGGCACACCAATGGAAAAATAATTCAATAGTTGATCATCCAAAATGTGGTGTTTATTAGAACAACGTTCATCTTCAAAATGTGGTTGATATTGTGTTCATATCAATCCAATGTCCATAATGAGGAACAATCAAAATAGGCAACTCCAATGCATTTCGGGCGGTGCCCTTTCTCAAGGAGTGCTGTGAAGAAGACAGGAATCGGTAAGAATCAGAATATAAGAAACGCGGTGACTAACTGAATCAGTTAAGGTGCCGATCAATCGGTGTGTAGGTGCGGGTTTTAAAACAAGGTCTAGGGGCGTGTGAAGGATTGTGTCAAGTGGTGAACTAAAGACAGTGTGTGCTCTTAATAATACACGGACGTGGGTGACAGGCTCTGGAAACAAGGGTGCGGGAAATGACTTACTTCTAATCCAATGTAACGCAGCGCGTTACTTACAGGTTCGGGAACAAGCCGAGAACGCTATGGGAAGGTGCCCGGAATACCGGAAAGAGAAGAAACTGAGAATGGCGAAACCGAAAACGGACTGTGATTGGGAAGAGGTTAGGGTTAGCAGTCTGGGCGCCATATTGGAGTGATGAGATGGTGATGAAATGAACCGGGTGTGAGAAAAAGAGACAGGATCAAAATGGGAAAGTGAAAGAAGTGAAAAATAAAGTTTTATGAAACACAGGCAATGAGAGACAATGTCAAGTGGTACAATCAGTTACAAATAACAGCTGTATTCAAATCGATCATTGAGGCCAAAAGGCTTCTGTGTCTGTAAGCGGAACATCCATTCAAGTTCTCTTTTTAGAAGAAGTTTGTTGTTATCAGTTCCTTCTTTCTTGCTGACAACCTCAAGGATAATGAATTGCAATTGAGCGATGGTGTGGCGAGCTTCAAGAAAATGTGTCGCAATATTAGATTTCTCGTTTTTGAGTCGAATGTTGGATTTGTGCTCATTCAAGCGTGTCTTGATTTTCCTTTCTGTTTTTCCAACATATAGTTTGCCACAGGGGCATTTCAAAGCATATATTAGATTGGAGGAGTCACATGTAGCATTGACTTGGAGTTTAATGGCATTCCCTTTCATGGGGTGACAGATGATGTTGCCTTTTATAACACAGTTACAATGGCTACAATTGAGGCAAGGTTGAGTGCCTTTATAGTTTTTGACAATACTGGTGGGCTTAGACAATATTTCTTTGATGTTCTTGCTTCTTGTGTGAGCAAACAAAGGTAGAGGTTTGAACATGTCCCCGAAATCTGGTTCAATTTGAAGAATTGGCCAATGTTTGAGTATGATTCTTTTATAAATGTTGCTGACTGTGGAGTATTTGGAAACGAGGACGATGCGTTGTTGTTCTTTAGTGGGTTTCTTAGTGAGAGCCTCTTGTCTGGTTATTTGTGCCACACGAGTTTGTGCCTCAGTTAAAACTTGTGTTGGATACCCTCTGTCAAGGAATCGTTTATGCATTTCATGCATGCGGATTTTCATGACGTGTTCATCTGAAACTATGCGTTTGACGCGTAGTAGTTGGGAGAAAGGCAGGTGTCTTTTTAGTGTCTCTTGATGGTAACTGTGATAGTGTAATGTGTTGTTGCAATCAGTACTTTTTCTGTGAAGGTCTGTGGTTATGCCGTTTGGAGTGATTTTTATGTTGACATCCAAAAATGTGATTTCAGTGTTACTGATCTGCCATGTTAAGTTGATCCGTTCATCCTTTGAGTTAAGGTGATGGAGAGATTGTTCAAGAGATTCTTTGGAGTCCGTCCAGACTAAAAATAAATCGTCAATGTATCTGACGTACATTTTTATTTTTTCATGGAAGTTGATGTCACCATATATGTGTGTTTTCTCAAAGTTTTCCATATAGATGTTAGCATATGTAGGGGCAGCGCAATTTCCCATCGCCATTCCAGAAAGCTGCAGGAACCATTCGCTGTTGACTTGAAAATAGCTGTGATACAAAGTGTATATCATTAATTCCATCAGAAAAGATTGCATGGAAACGTCAATGTCACTGTTTAATAGAGCTTGCTCAATGGCTTCAATGCCTCCCTGATGGGGGATAGATGTATATAAGGAGCTGACATCAGCTGTGCACAGTATGTATTGGTTGTTATCATCAACTTGGATATTGGCCAATTTAAGCAAAAATTCGGTTGTATCCTTGATGTAACTGGCTGCCTTAGTAACGATGGGTTGCAGGTATCTATCTATCAATTTGCCTGGAGATTCATGAATCGAACCTTTGGTGGACACTATCGGCCGGAAAGGAGGATTTTTGAGATCCTTGTGTTATAAAAGGCAACATCATATGTCACCCCATGAAAGGGAATGCCATCAAACTCCAAGTCAATGCTACATGTGACTCCTCCAATCTAATATATGCTTTGAAATGCCCCTGTGGCAAACTATATGTTGGAAAAACAGAAAGGAAAATCAAGACACGCTTGAATGAGCACAAATCCAACATTCGACTCAAAAACGAGAAATCTAATATTGCGACACATTTTCTTGAAGCTCGCCACACCATCGCTCAATAGCAATTCATTATCCTTGAGGTTGTCAGCAAGAAAGAAGGAACTGATAACAACAAACTTCTTCTAAAAAGAGAACTTGAATGGATGTTCCGCTTACAGACACAGAAGCCTTTTGGCCTCAATGATCGATTTGAATACAGCTGTTATTTGTAACTGATTGTACCACTTGACATTGTCTCTCATTGCCTGTGTTTCATAAAACTTTATTTTTCACTTCTTTCACTTTCCCATTTTGATCCTGTCTCTTTTTCTCACACCCGGTTCATTTCATCACCATCTCATCACTCCAATATGGCGCCCAGACTGCTAACCCTAACCTCTTCCCAATCACAGTCCGTTTTCGGTTTCGCCATTCTCAGTTTCTTCTCTTTCCGGTATTCCGGGCACCTTCCCATAGCGTTCTCGGCTTGTTCCCGAACCTGTCAGTAACGCGCTGCATTACATTGGATTAGAAGTAAGTCATTTCCCGCACCCTTGTTTCCAGAGCCTGTCACCCACGTCCGTGTATTATTAAGAGCACACACTGTCTTTAGTTCACCACTTGACACAATCCTTCACACGCCCCTAGACCTTGTTTTAAAACCCGCACCTACACACCGATTGATCGGCACCTTAACTGATTCAGTTAGTCACCGCGTTTCTTATATTCTGATTCTTACCGATTCCTGTCTTCTTCACAGCACTCCTTGAGAAAGGGCACCGCCCGAAATGCATTGGAGTTGCCTATTTTGATTGTTCCTCATTATGGACATTGGATTGATATGAACACAATATCAACCACATTTTGAAGATGAACGTTGTTCTAATAAACACCACATTTTGGATGATCAACTATTGAATTATTTTTCCATTGGTGTGCCACACGTGGGGATGTATCCGCATTTGATTATGCATACACAACTTTAGACTGAAACTATACTTGGTCATGCAGTTGGTATGCTTGATTACTGGTAGGTGTCTCTTACCTTTGGTGTCCTAAGAGCTACTTATGTTAAATGAACAGCATTGCGCGCTACTAATATTGTTAGTGTTGTTATAGTGACCAAATCAGATCAGATTACTTTAATGTCCACCAGCTTCAAGATTACCAGCAGTGATCAGCTCAGTGCATCAGGCAGTGTTGCCACCAATAATGTAAGGAACAGCTTTGTCAATTTGAAATACCTCTACATGGGAAATACATGCCAGCCACAGCTGCAGTGCCCCTGCATGAAAGTAACAGTATTCGTAATAAGTCTCACCACATCACGTATCACTCCAAAATCAGCTTTAAATATATTTAGAAAATTCAGTCATTTTTATCTCCGAACATCAGCTTATGAGTTCTGAAAAAACACACATATTCGTCTTGAATAATAATAATCCACATTTGTAATAATAATCCGCATTTGTAAAGCGCGAACAATCTCCCGTAAGGGTCTCTAGGCGCTGGGGGGCGTCGGGAAGATTAAGCAAGCTATTGCCCAGAGTCACATGGTGCTGGGCTAATCTGCCGCCGGAGATGGGGATCGAACGTGAGCCGCCGGGTTCTGGAGTCAGTCACCCTCGCCACTGCGCCACACCTCTTCCATTGTGAATACACAATTTTGGCACATATATATTTATTCAAAAAAGGTTCTAATTTAAGAGGCTGGTATGTACATTGGAGAGCTATTTACAGGTAGCAGGAGAGCTACCAGTAACTCACGAGCTACTCGTTGGAGAAGCCAGGACCCTATTGTTAAATTATACCACAGATAGTGTGCAGTGACCACAGTCTGCCTGGTGAAAAGTTATCCAACCTGCCGACCTTACAACATTACTTCTCCAATTCCTCCAAATGGTCATCTGCACAGGCCCGCTGCTTGGAACATCACCCAAGCGATGGGAGCAGGATGGTGATTCAGATAATGTCGCTGTCCTGACATTAATAGGGGCTTCCAGAAATGACCTTTACTATGGGCTATGTGTACCATGATAGGGGAGATGGCAATAACCAAATGCACTCTGGAGTGGAAGTAGATTCACTTCAGTTAACAAACCCATTTTGAGTTGTTGATGGCTTGTTTTCTCTGGTTCGCTTTGTGTTTGTGCCTGCGGAGAAAAGGCTGTGGACCAAGGAGTGGCGCGGGCGGAGGACAGCCAATGATCTTTGATACACAGGGTTCCTTCCAATGCCACCCGCTCTACGATTGTAAGTAAAGTGGAGTTCAAGCCTCAACAAAGCAGTAATCTGAAAAATAAACACAAAGGCAATCCCTTTTAATCTATTTGCTGGTGATGCTGTTGTGACAGAACTGACAAAGAAATCATTGAACTCCTGCCCTTGTACAATGCTGTGCACCAGCCTTTCACCACTTCAGAGGGATTACACTTTACTGAAAACCACAGACCTCAGGCCTGCAAAGCCCCCTGTTTCCTCCTCAAGGGTACAAGTGACAAACCCAATGCGCTGTAGGAGAAGGAGTAGTTTCTGTCCTGTAACTCCAGCTCTGTAGTAGGGGTATCTCTGTTATAGTCATAATCTAGGGAATAGTCCCGCCCATGTGCGTGGACCCCGGAGCAATCAAAAATAATCTCTTAAATTGTCAAAAAATGCAGAACTGCACAGACACTTAAGAGAGAATTTAAAGACAGATAATGCAGCCTATATCCACAGGCTACACTGTCCAGTACTTCAATTAGAAATTCCACCACAAATCCACAAACAGCACAGCCTGTCCAGGTTTGTTTACATAGAAAAACTTGCTTTTACCAGCAAAACCCTCAGGAATGATAGAGAGAAAGGAATGGAAAGACAAGCCCCATAGGCTGCCATTATGTGGCTCAGAACAGGATTCTGTGCCTCTAAGAGAATCTTCCAGAACTCTCTCAGTATCCCAGAATGCACAGCAGGTCCCTTTTACTTTCAGTTCTTTTTGACGGCGTAACACGCCAGACCTGTAGCATTCTTACATGAAAATCTTTCTCCACCGGGGAGGAGGGCGGGCGCTTATGACTAAACAGAGATACCCCTACTACAGAACTGGAGTTACAGGACAGAAACTACTCCTTCTGTAGTAGGGGATCTCTGTGTATAGTCATAATCTAGTGAATAGAATGGCAAGCCCATCCCACACCAAAGCGGCGGTGGAGAGAATAGAATAACACCACTACTGTGCGAACATATTTCGCAGCGAAGCCTGCCCAACCTGAGCGTCTGTCCTGGCATCAGTATCCAGACAGTAATGCTTAGCAAAGGTATGGACCGACTTCCAAGTGACCGCCTTGCAGATTTCTGCAATTGGAACATTACGTAGCAAAGCAGTCCTGGCAGCTTTGCCCCTGGTGGAATGAGCCTTAGGTTTACCCCCTAAGGTCTTATTAGCCTTCTGGTAACACAATTGTATACAGGACACAATCCACCTCGAGATGGACTGCTTAGAGGTAGCAAGACCGGTCCTGACTGATCCATAATTGATAAACAATTGGTCTGACCTACGAATATCTTTGGTTTTATCCAGATAAAATTTCAACACCCTCCGAACATCCAGGGAATGCAGAGACCTTTCCGCTGGAGATGAAGGATTCTGAAAAAACGTAGGTAACGTTATGGTCTGGTTAACATGGAAATCCGAGATAACCTTTGGAAGAAATTTAGGGTGAGTACGCATAACAACCTTAGCAGCATGAAATACAGTATAAGGTTCTTGGCAACACAACGCCTGAATTTCACTCACCCTGCGGGCCGATGTAATGGCCACGAGGAACGCCGCCTTCCAGGACAGGTGCTGCAACGAAGCCTTATGAATAGGTTCAAAAGGCTCCTTCATCAATCTGGACAGCACCACATTCAATTCCCATGAAGGCGAAGGAGGGAACACTTTCTTCAAGCCTTCCAAAAAAAATCCTTGATCACAGGGATCTGGAAAAAGGAAGTCTGTGAAGGGCATTTCCTGTAGGCAGTCAGCGCAGCGAGATGAACCTTAATGGAATGGACATCAAGGCCAGACTGCGCCAAATGTAGAAGATACGGAAGTATGAAATCTTCCTTACACGTTGTCGGATCATAGTTCTTGGACTTGCACCAGATGCAGAATCTCTTCCACTTGTAAGCATAGGAAGTTCTAGTGGAAGGTCGCTTAGCTTTCTTCAGTATGTCCATACAATCTTCTGGTAGATTCAAATGGCCATATTGCACTATCTCAGGAGCCATGCCACCAAACTCAAAGACGAGAGGTTGGGGTGCACCATCTGCCCCCCCGAACTTCGTGAGAAGGTCCGGCCGGCACGGCAGCCATATGTGAGGAAGGAGAGACCGGTGAAGCAGGTCCGTGAACCACCACTGTCTGGGCCATTCCGGGGCAATCAGGATCATCCGCGCCCTGGACTGGGACAGCTTGATGAGCACCGCCGGAATCAGAGGAATGGGTGGAAAAGCATATAGAAATCTGTTTGACCAGTTGATCCATAACGCATTCCCCAGCATCCCCTGCTGGAAGTACGTGGAGGCGAAGTCTCGGCATTTGCTGTTTTCGGCGGTGGCGAATAGATCTACGTCTGGAGTCCCCCACCTTGCGAAGACTTCTCCTAGTACTTAGTCGTTTATGACCCATTCGTGGTTTTCCTGAATCAGTCTGCTCAGTGCGTCCGCCTGAACATTCTGCACACCTGGTAGATGGGTAGCCGTTATCGTCCGTCCTCTGGCTAGAAGCCAGTGCCAGATCGCCTGCGCCTCCTGTGACAGAGTGCGTGATCTCGAGCCCCCCTGCTTGTTGAGGTAATACATCGTGGTCGTATTGTCCGTCTGAACAAGCAGAGAGTTGGTCTGGAAGGACGGATGAAAGGCCTTCAGTGCCAAGTGAACAGCTCTGAGTTCCAGGAAATTGATGTGATACGTGGACTCCGTCGGGGACCACGTTCCTTGTATCTGTAAGTCTCCGGAGTGCGCCCCCCAGCCGTGGAGAGACGCATCCGTCACGATAGTCTGTGTGGGAATGTCCTTGTGGAAGGGAACCCCTTTGAGGAGATTCTCCGCTGAACACCACCATTCCAGAGACTGAAGAGCATGCAGAGACAGTCGTATCTTGTTGTCCCAAGATCCTTTCCTCTGATCCCACTGATCCTCCAAGCACTCCTGCAATGGTCTCATATGCAGCCGTGCGTGTGGCGTGAGGAAAATACAAGAGGCCATCGACCCTAGTAGAGAAGACACCGTCCTCACTGTTGTAGATGGAGCGGTCATAAGAGCCTGAGCCTTCCGAAGAAGTGATAATCGTCTCTCCTCCGAAGGAGACACGCTTGCTGACAGCGTATTGATGGAGGCTCCCAAGTACTGTATGCACTGGACCGGAGTCAGGACAGACTTGGACATGTTGATGTGCAACCCCAGTTTGTTCAAGAGAACGCACGTCTTCTGGGAGTGCACTTGAGCTTCTGAGAAGGAGGAGGCCTTGATCAACCAATCGTCCAGGTATGGGTAGACAAACACCTTGTTCTTCCTCAGGTGTGCAGCTACCACTGCCATGCACTTCGAGAATGTTCTGGGCGCAGACTTCAGCCCGAATGGCAGTACTGTGTACTGATAATGATTGGCGCCGACTTGGAATCGCAGGAACTTCCTGTGTTTGTGTGCAATGGGCACATGGAAGTACGCATCCTGTAGGTCTATAGCGGAGAGCCAGTATCCCTGTTGCAGCTGAGGATAAATCTGATGCAACGACAGCATGCAAAACTTCCATCTGCGAATCCACTTGTTTGCTTGTCGCAAATCCAGAATGGGCCTGAACTCGTTCTTGTCCTTCGTGCGAACCAGAAAGAACCGTGAGTACAGACCTCTTCCCCTTTGAGACAGAGGTACGTCTTCTATCGCCCTTTTCCTTAACAGGATATCCGCCTCTGCCTGGAGCTCGCGCAGCTGAAACCGCGAGCTGACCGGAGGAATTGCTGGAGGCGGGCTGGTGAACCGAAGACTGTATCCATTGCAAACAATATTCAGCACCCACTTGTCCTGAGTAATTTTTCTCCACTCTGCCAGAAAATATTGAACGCTTCCCCCCACCGGAGCGGGTAACGGATGTAGGGGAAGTAACCGCTCAGGGTCGAGACCCAGCCAGGCCTTCTGGCGCTTCTGGAAGGGCTTTCAGAACTGCTGCTGCTGTTGTTGCTGCTGTCCTGAGGCCTGCCCACGCCCTCTGCCCTGCGCCCCAAACCGTCTCTGGAACGGGCGGTAGGTCTTCTTTTCCTTGGGCTTCTCCAACCCGACAGCCGTCAGGGTCTCGGCCTCCGCCTTCATGCGGGCCATCTTGTCATCCGGATGCTTGCCAAACAGGGTTTCTCCCGAGAAAAGCAGATTGGCCACCCGCTGCTGAGCCTCTGGCTTGAGCGATGTAAGGTGAAGCCAGGCGTGGCGTCGTTGGTTGACACCATGACAGTACCTATGTGCCGCCAGAAGAGACACATCAGCCGCTGCGCTGATGAGTTGGTTCGACACCAGCATCCCCTCCTTGAGGATCTCCTGAAAATCCTCTTTCTTCTCTTGAGGAAGGAGCTCAGCGAATTGCTGGAGGGACTCCCAGAGGGTACGATCGTATCGCCCTAACAATGCAGCGGCACTAGCCGCCTTCATAGCAGTAGATGCCGTCCCACAGACCTTTCTACCTGCCGAATCTATCCAGCGGCTCTCCTTATCAGGAGGTACCGTAGAGGACGGGGTGGTGGCATGCTGCTTCCTAGCCGCCGTCACTATGACAGAGTCCGGTGTAGGATCCATCCGAAGAAAAGCCGGGTCAGAATCCGGGGCCCGGTACTTCTTAAGGAGTCTGGAGGGAGCCGCCTTCGTCATCGCGGGAGTGAGAAACAACTCCTCTGCGGGCTCTACCAAGCCTGGCACTAGAGGCAGCAATGGTCGAGACAGGTGCTTTTTATGGAGCGTCTCGAACATCACAGACGTCGTGGGTCTAGGTACCGTCACCGTGATGCCTAACTTAGCTGCACCTCGTAGCAGAACATCCTGGAATGTGACAATGTCGTCAACAGGCGACACCCTCGTCCCAGGGGATTCCAACAAAGTCGGTGAGTAGTCTCTGGTCCCAGAGGAGTCCGTGCGGGACCGTGATCTGCGCCTCCTGTGGTGTCGTCTTGACCTTGTTGATGACCTGTGACGACTCCGCGATCTCCCCCCCCCACCACCGGAGCGAGAGCGCGACCTCTTTGGCTTCGGGCGCTCCGCGGGCCTCACAGGAGTAGGCGAACGTGGCTTGGCTGGGGGCCTCGGCTGAGGGGTCCCCTTAGGCGGAGTCGGGTACCGTGGCAGTGAGACTGACCTCAGAGGGACAGGCGGTCCGCCAGTCGGGAGCCGCGGGAGAGGCTGAGGCTGAGGATGATGAGGAGGTGGAAGCGGAGGCGGGGAGGGAGTCCGCGGAGGCGGATCCTTGGGTAAGGGCGGAGGAGGTGGAGTCGACCTCGTTTTAGGGGGTGTATACACCTCAGAGTACACCGAGCCCGGTGACCCACCCTTCTTCTCAGGCGACGGAGAGTCCCCTATCGGTACATGACGCCGACTAGAATGACTCCTGGCGCCAGAACTCCTTCTGCGCCTCTTTGGCGTCGAAGAACGTCTCCCTGACGGCGACCGTCGGTCCCTAGACGTCGACCGCCTCCTCTTCGACGGCGAGCGCCTCCTTCTTGACGGCGAGCGCCTCCTTCTCGATGGCGAACGCCTTCGCCTCGACGGCGACCTTCGCCTCGACGGCGACCTTCTTTGCCTCGACGACGAACGTCTCCTCGACGCCGAACGTCTGCGAGACTTCGACGTCATCCTCGACGTCAAGGATCCCCTCGACGCCGACCTCCTCTTCTTCTTCGGCGACGGTGAACGGCGGTGTCGCCTCGACGGCGAGCGCCGACGCCAGGCCACCTCTCGACGTCGATAACTCGACGACGACGCCGCCGACGACGACAATGAGACTGTCACCGGTGATCTCGACGGCGATCTATTCAGTTCCCTCGACGCCGAGCGTCGACGCCGCTTCGACCCAGAGCCCTGGGGAGACGGGGAACAGACTGTAGTCATCCCTCTCGACGCCGTCGTCGGTGCTATCAACGCTGACGGAGAACAGGGACGCTTGCTGGTCTTCCTGACCCTGGGGAGCCCCTCAGAGGCCTCAGCATGGGCAGAGGAGTCTGCCCAGACCCACCTTGTGCCTTCAGTCTTCTGTCTTCCAGGCCTTGGAGCCTGATCTTCATCCTATCTCTCAGGGTCCTGCTGGAGAAGCCCTGGCAAATGTCACACTCCTCTGGGACATGAGATGAGGGAAGGCAGATGATGCACACCTCGTGTGGGTCCGACTTGGCCTTCTTCCTAAAACACTCTGGGCATTTGTCAAACAAAGCAGGCATTTTGACAAATAAAAGAATATTCAGAACACACACAAAGAAGAAAACATCAAAGTACTTCAAATGAAAGCATTACATTCTAGAAAAAGTGAAAAAAATCACCAAATAAATCCTTAAAAGGGAGAGCTCAATGCTCCAGGGTCCTGCTAGCAGGAGCCGGAAAAAAGAACTGAAAGTAAAAGGGACCTGCTGTGCATTCTGGGATACTGAGAGAGTTCTGGAAGGTTCTCTTAAAGGCACAGTATCCTGTTCTGAGCCACATAATGGCAGCCTATGGGGCTTGTCTGTCCATTCCTTCCTCTCTATCATTCCTGAGGGGTTTGCTGGTAAAAGCAAGTGTTTCTATATAAAGAAACCTGGACAGGCTGTGCTGTTTGTGGATTTTTTGTGGAATTTCTAGTTGAAGTACTGGACAGTGTATCTTGTGGATATAGGCTGCATTATCTGTCATTAAATTCTCTCTTAAGTGTCTGTGCAGTTCTGCATTTTTTGACAATTTAAGAGATTATTTTTGATTGCTCCAGGGTCCACGAACATGGGCGGGACTATTCCCTAGATTATGACTATACACAGAGATCCCCTACTACAGAACCTAGATAAATTCATAAACCTCAAAGTATTCCTGTTCCATGAAGACACCACAACCCCACCTCTGGTTCTCGATGCAGACTACCCACTCTGAAGCAAACACCCAAACTAGAAGTCCACCCACTGTCTTCTACTCTACCAGCATAACGCCTGCTTTAGTCTAAAAAAAAGTGTGCCTGCCTTCAACAA
Source organism: Lissotriton helveticus (assembly GCF_964261635.1). NCBI lineage: Eukaryota > Metazoa > Chordata > Amphibia > Caudata > Salamandridae > Lissotriton > Lissotriton helveticus. Next base: position 797,264,277 of record NC_136073.1, on the reverse strand, counting down.
TTAGTATGGCACTAAAGTGCTTTTGTGTGGTCGCTTGGCTGTATTTGATTACTAAATGTTTAAGCGTCTTGTTGCTAATGGTTTATGTTTAACAAATTCAGTTTATTTTGATCATGCTACAGGTCTTTGTAGCGTAATATGTGTATGTATGGGTGTGCCCAAGGACTCTGCTGTTTTTACACTGAGTTAGGTGGTAAGCTGTCCATATATCAGCCTATGTAGTTTGTTTTCTAGACCTCATCATTTGCTGGGTAAATATATATGACAAAAGAAATGTGGGTGTGAACAGATTACTTTATCAGATTACTATTATGCCGCGGTGTTAACCGAGTGCTGTTGAATGGGCATTGGTTTGCTTGGGTAACCACAAGGGTGACTGCTCGCCCAGTGGGGATAATAGCTGCCCTCTCCGGCTTAAGATAAAGTAACAACACCTCAGAGGTGACATTGAATTGGCAAAACAGATTTGGTTGGACTTTGAAAGGTAACTGCAACCCCCATACAAGAACTGCTTGGTCAAGGATGACAGGCAGAGACAAGAGACACAGCTTACAGCTGCTCCACTTTGTTGTACTGAGCCCGAGCTTGTCTTAGGTCTGAGACTTTATGTGTCTCTGTGTTATGAACCCCGCAGTGTGCACCCCAGTACTGCTATTTCCATGGTATCTTCCAAATTACATTGTGGTGTTACTTAACTACTTCTTTTCCCCTCAAATAAAAGCAATGGGCTGGACATTTGCTTTAATCAGCTCAACCTTAGATTGCTTGAGCTCCGAGGCTTCACTTCCCACACTGCCTTCCTGCGTTAGACAAATGCAAAAACAACAGTTGATGGACAGAATGCAGAACAATGTCATACATTCACCCCAGTACAGAGATCTGGGCCTAAATCCATCGTTTGTTTGCACTCCACACCACCCCAGTTCAGACATGGCCATATGCGAATCAGCCTTGACCCTGTGCCTCATGGGAACAGTCCAGCCCGAACTACCAAGCCATGTCTTGCCTGGACCGGAATCAAGCATCCTAGGACCGGTTTCTGGCTATGTATGACATTGTTCTGCATTCTGTCCATCAGTTGTTGTTTTTGCATTCCTGCGTTAGACAGCTCGCCCTCATCCCCCTGTGAGTTAAGTGTGGTAGCGGTGTACTTGGTCTAGCTTGTAGTGTCATAGTAAGGCGGGCCCCAAGACATATGGGGTAATCATTAAACCATCAAGACTGAGGCTGTGTAACCCTCCCGGCGCATGGCCTGTTGCCCCTGAACACATTCTAACAATTGACTGCAAGTGGTGAGAGATCCTAGAAAAGCCAGCTTCAACATGGAATATTAGAGCAGGAAGTACAACTTGTACACCTTAAAATCTACACAAAAACATGGTAGATTCACAATTGGTTGGGGGTAGACTCTGATACCCAGTCTTTTGATCATTTAGGGCATCTGTGTTCGGAGAGAGTGTAGGGCAGCGGTCTTCAAACTTTTGGATGCAGAGACCCCCCATTCAACATTTTCAAGCGTAAGGACCCCCTCCTGACAAAAATATCTAAACCTCTAGGTTATGAGGAAGGTGAGGACCAAATTATGCGACAGGCTTGATTAAATTGTGTGAGTGGAAAATGTAAATAATGTTCTGTGATGCTGCGTATTTTGGGGTAGCATTGCTTTATTATTTAGAATTTTTTTAAACACAGTAATACTGAGGAAAGATTTTACCCCATCAGTACCAGTTTATAACCAAAATACAGCAATTAACATCAGAAAGATGTCTAGTCAACCTCTGTGAAGGGCCTCCCAATCCGCAGGAATACGCGCTGCCACATTAGAAGCTCACCTGGCCATGGCCGGGAGCAGCAAGGGTGCATTCAAACCGTGGCGGTCTTGTGCAGAGTTAAGCAGTTTACCCATGCCCCTTTCCTCTCACCCCCTTCCTTCCATCCCTCTCTTCTCTCCTCTCCCAAGTCCGGATCCCTCTCTCACATTGCAGGCAAATGGTTATTAGCCCCAGGACACCTTTTGGTAACAGTAGCGCACTACAAATGTAAATAATAGGCAGAAGCAGGGGATCCACTAGACCCGAACTTCGGGGGGGGGCGGGTTAACACTCCCAGCCAGGGCTTGTCCAAGCACTGGTCGCACACGGTGCAACAGTCTTTCCACCTTCTCCATGAATTCCCTCACTACCACTCACCAACAATACACCTCATCTCTCTATAGCACCTGTCTGACAAACGTTTCATTTTTGTATAGCGCTACTCATAGTTTACTCTCACTCAGTTCTGTGATGTGCATGGTACATCTTCTTTGTACCGGGCACTTTAACCTTCTGCACTGTGTGGGTGACAAGAGTGCCCATGTGACTGCACGGTGACCAATGCAACAGTGTGAGAGTAGGGTAAAAGGAGTGACTGCAGGGTGAGTGAGGGGACCATATGATGTATTTGGGTTCGGCTGTAAGTGCAGAGTGGGACGAATTAGTGCATGGTTTAGTGATGGCCTTGTTTGAGTGAGCTACAGATTGAGCAGTAAGGGGGGGACAGGTGAGTGAAGTGTCACATGAGTGCAGGGTGAGAAGTGTGCTCGTGTGACTGCAGGGTGAGGTACAGAGTGAACAATGCAAGCGAATTTTTAGTGCAGAGTGATAACTGTGAGAGCAGGGTGAGCGGGTGAATGTTGTGAGTGCATGGTGATCAGTGTGAGTACATTATGATCACTGAGTGCAGGGTGAGTGGGTGAATGTTGTGAGTGCATGGTGATTAGTGTGAGTGCATTGTGATCAGTGTGAGTGCATTGTGATCAGTGTGAGTGCATTATGATCACTGTGAGTGCAGGGTGAGCGGGTGAATGGTGTGAGTGCATGGTGATCAGTGTGAGTGAATTGTGATTGCTGTGAGTGCATGGTGATCAGTGTGAGTGCATTGTGATCAGTGTGAGTGCATTGTGATTACTGTGAGTGCATGGTGATCAGTGTGAGTGCATTGTGATCAGTGTGAGTGCATTGTGATTAGTGTGAGTGCATTGTGATCAGTGTGAGTGCATTGTGATCAGTGTGAGTGCATTGTGATTGCTGTGAGTGCATGGTGATCAGTGTGAGTGCACAGTGTGAGTGCATGGTGATCAGTGTGAGTGCATTGTGATTGCTGTGAGTGCATGGTGATCAGTGTGAGTGCATTGTGATCAGTGTGAGTGCATTGTGATCGCTATGAGTGCATGGTGATCGCTATGAGTGCATGGTGATCAGTGTGAGTGCATTGTGATCGCTGGGAGTGCAGGGTGAACGTGAAAGTGAAGGCGAGAATGAGAAGTGAGTAGTCTGAAAGCAGGGTGCATTCCCAGAAACTTGAAGCGTAGGGTTTCAGATATAAGTTAAACTATTGCTATAATGGCATTAATCAGGGTTCGAGGGTGGAGGAAATAAATAATGTGCTGATCCTGCAACAAACTTCCAGTCTAATGATTAGGGTTACCAGCTCATTATTTTGATGGCCCAGAAATAAGCATTTACCTAAAGCTGTAGTTTTTGCACTTATCTGTGAATACTTAGAACAGCAAATATAAATAGAAAGCACTTTTAATTGTGTTCTAGGGATGCCTCAATGATCCATGACTAATAATTAAAGAGAATAAAGACAGAAAAGTCACATAACTAATTAATACATTCTTTTTTATTTATAACTCAAATTAGTGTCAAGAGCAGGTCTCTGCAGGATCTTTAAACACCACATAGCAGGCATGTTTCTTTTGGCAACCCAACTTTATATTTCTTTTCATTAAATGCATTCTCGCACTACAGCAGTAAGTGTAAAAATACAAATGTAAGGAATGGGCAGAGTGGGGGGCCCAGGGGGTACTGGAACCATAAAAAAACCAAGCTTTGGTAATCAGTTAACAAAGGCATGTAAATATGCTAATGGTCTTTAAAGACCTGTGAAAAACTCTGGCCGGAGATAAGACTCCAGACACTGCCCAGCCGAGGTCCCAGGAGCACGAGCTGCACTGCAGCAGCCCAGGCTGAGACACGGGATGGGGGAGGAGGGGGGCTGAAGCCCTGGAGGCCAGGGCAGAAGTGACACTGTGAAGGCGCGACTCCCTTTGCCTCGCTCCACGGCCCCCCTGGGAGTCGCGCCCCACAGTTTGAAGACCCCTGGTGTAGGGTGCTGCCAGAAAGTTAGGGTAATTCTGGTGACTTATATTAGACACCAATTAAGGAACATGGATGGTAGGGAAGAAGGTGCCATGTTAGGTACCCAGAGAGAAAGTACTGTGGTGTGAGGCTTGCTCATCCCCTTAGCTTTCCCCAAACACATCGAAGCGTGTCCTTGATTCCGCGGTTTCTCTAATATGTTTTCTTACTCTGATTTCTCTGGCACGATTGTCACCAACTATAAGAATTTTTGCCCTACGTTAGTTAAGGCTAGCAGATACCCTGAACGTGCAGGTGGCCCTTCAGAAATCTAAGGCTGAAGATGACGAGAAGGTCAGGGAGTGTGAGAGGTAAAATCTGAGGTCAGTTCATCGGGATCAAGAGGAAAGGTGGTAGAAGAGACAAGAGGACCAGGCCCAGGAGAAAAAAAGATAGTGGAGATTACAAAGGAAATAGAAGGGCAAGAAAACAATATAGAAAGAAAAGAAAAAAAAACGTGAGAATTGTAGAGAGAAAGGACAGCCTTATAAAACGAGAAACTCATGATTGAGGCAGAGAAAGATACTTCTGGAAAAGGCAGGTCTACCTCCAACTCTGCAGTGCTACATGTAAATTTTGCAAAATAATTTGAGGATGTATTTGTTGAGGGATTCTACTGGAAAGCAGAACTGTGCTTTGGGATAATAGGATGTCAGCATGCAGGGATTTGCATTAGTCTTTCTATTAAGTTAGTACCTGTAGGCCTCAAATCAGACTAGCTCCCAGTGCTTCACCTAAACTAACCTTTCCGGAGTAGCAGGTGGTTTCGGCAAACCTAGAACATGAACCTCTAGTCCCCAAAAGAACAGTGGACAGATCATCAACTTTTGTTTCTCAGTCATGCATGTTCATAGTAAACAAAAGAAAGAAATGAGAGTAGTTTACAATATATTTATTGAAACTATCGTAGTCTATTTTGAAGCAAGTGTGCTGCGATAAGTAAACAAAATACAACTGAGCAACGTAATCAACATTACTAGCAGGCTGTATACAATGAACAACCCAACCATGGCAACTAATATATCTATCTAAGCCTACCCTCACTATGTTAGAGCAGTGATATATTAGTGATCTTTAGGATTAGCAATGGACTCCATACCTGGTGTGTGTAGTTAGGTGATCTGCATCAAGGTGTAAACTCTCTTTGCGCAAGCCCCATTCCAGGACCGTTTTCTCTGCTGAAATTCTCCTCTCAGCCCTCCGAGGGGGTGAGGCATGGCTTGTATGATGAGAACTACTGTGTTAAAAAACTGCAGCTGTGGTACTGTGTTATGTCTAAAAATGCTAGGAGATGTTGTTGACCGGGCACAAGAAAACAGTACATTATCTAGAGGTTAGATCAATACAGGGTGCTGGAAGAGTTTTGGGCAATTACGTGAACGCTCCTAGCTTAGTGCCAGGGCAAAAAGCCCAAATTACTTGGAAAATAGCAAATTTTTAATGCAAGAGGGACTGTACAAGTTTATAGTTCAGTCAGGACTACCTAAATAAAATTTCGGTTTTTAGTAGTCCTTGGGAGGACCACCTGAACACCGCAAGCGAAACTGGTCAGGATGCAGGGGGCAAAACTGACTATCAAGTGCCCGGTGAGTCAGTCCTCAGTGGTCTACTTTGGGCATCAAGTGAGTAATGGTAGTATCCATCGGTTAAATGCCAAGATACAGTCTATGTTGGAAAGGGAGCTTCACTACAACCTTGACCGAGGTGAGAGCCTTTCGGAACTCATATGTTACTATATGAAATTGTGGCAAACTACAGGACCAAAATTGTGTCTCTGCCAGCCCCGACATCCATTAGACAGCCTAAGAAAGTGATCTGGAGTTTCAGAAGGCCTTTGAGGACTTGAAGGCACACTAAGCAATAGAGCACAGTCTTTAAAAAAAAAAGCTTCAAGGAATCTTCTTGAAACCGATAATTTCTTCAATGATGACTGACAATTCTGGAAGTTTAATTGACAGTTGTTACGTTAGCATCCAGTCTGAAAATAATTCCAGTATTTAGCCTGCAAACTGGATCATAAGAACTCTAAGTTGTGTGCCTCTACTTCTGCATTCAGCCCTTTACAACAATTGGTGAGATTATGGCTATATCACTAGGTAAACTACCACAGAACTGTAGCTGATCCTTGTTTCCCATGTCACGCTATGCAAAGAGCGTGGGCCAAAGGTCAAAATAGCGACCAGTAGAGGCTTAAGCAAAATGCATTCACCGCAGGAGACAGAAACCATGCAAGGAGACCGCCATTTTTCAAAGTAGCCTATAAGACCCCAACGGTGTGGCTGGGAAAAGACTTCACAGAGACCCGCCAATGAGAAATGAAAGGAGACTGTATGTGTCTATGAAGACTGCACATACCCTCTTGAAGACTATCCCTGGGATGGAGATGGCTGCATCCTTGGAGGCTGACATAATTGAGGAGATGATCTCACAGTAATGAACAAAAGAAAAGAGACTACACATTTCAAACGAGTAATGCACATACTCAACAACACATCTGTATCACAGAGGAGTCACAGGTCAAATATGCCGCTCTGACAATGTGTCAATCCCGCCTTGATAAATGATCCTGCAGCTTTGTCTTGGTAACTTAGTTCTGCCTTTGGGCAGCTACTCCCGTCCTGCCCCTGTCTATTGGTTCCAGCTCTATGTTTTAAATTGATTTCTAACAATAGGTTTCCTAGGTTGTATTGTTACTTTTGTCTGCATGCTGAGACTCTCACAAGAGCACCACAACTCCACTCTTCTCTGGGGGAGCCACCTAAGTACTCAAGCATCACTAACAAGTGTTTAATTTCCCGCTGTTGTGAACAGTTATTAAAGGTTGGCTTCTTAAATCGTGTGAAAAAACAACAACAATTTTTGTACTCCTTGATTTTATTTTTTTGCATGGTGCTCCGTGACCTAAACTAGGCTAGCCTTCAATTTTAACTTTAAACTTGACACAGCTGTACTCTACATCTGTATTTGTAACTCTTAGTTGGGTCCTCATTTTACTTTAATTGCCTTAATAGAAATAACAATGAAAAAGTCTTTGGGGACTAGAAATTCACAACACAGAAAGCACTGAAGTATGTCTACTATGCTCAGTTAAGATTGGGTGAGAGAAGGACTTAGGCTCAAGGTTCCCAAATATGATGTGACAAATTGGATGCTTCTAGGAGCCAACCCTTTTAATGCATTTGTATATGGTGAGAAAGCTCTGTAAGTATTCAATGAAGTGACAACACTAAGATGCTATTTCTCTATTCAACACAAACATCTGACCATTACAACCGAGAAACTGCAGCAGCTCAAAGCCCCATACAGAAACTCTTTTTAATATTTTTTATCATACAAAATTGTGTTCCTACACCTGGCTGAGTAATAGTGATTGTAGCTTGAGCAACTGATACCAGGGGCATTCTGTATAGGTTTAAGACCACCTCATGCCACCCATTACTTGTAGTGATGCTTGAATTTTGATTTAGGACATAATAATGCTTGACAAAGCAAGATTATCTGTAACGTATTAGGCTGTCAAGAAAACACATCAGAGGAACCTCATTTATCCCAAGCAAAAGTGCTGCTGGTGGCCCAACACAAATTAGTTTTGCAAATGAAATTCTGTCAAACACTTTACAAATGAATATCAGCGCAAGCGATCCGAAACCTATGGTCGGGGAAAGCATCAGGGCTTAACGGCCTTCCAATTGAACTATATAAACTTGGACCAACCACGTTAGCCCCCCACCTGAAAAATATGTACCTAGAAAGCCAAGACCAAGGGATATTGCCCGAAGACCAACGCCTTGCCTCCATAATGGTGATTCATAAGGAGGGAATACCAAAAGATAATTGTGCATCCTACCGCCCTATCGCGTTAATTAATGTTGAAGCCAAAATCCTGGCCAAATTACATGTCGATCACCATGTCCAAGTAATTCCGAAATTGGTCCACCCCGACCAATCGGGCTTTATGCCAGGAAGGAATACAGCGCTCAACCTAGCAGACTCAACAGAGTGCTAGATCCGGAAAATACACTAAGAGAAGACGCTGCAGTAATGTCACTCGATGCCCGTATGGCCTTTGACACTGTGGAATGGCCATATATGTTTGCAGTGTCGGAAAAATTGGGTTTCGGCCCCAACTTCATGGCGTGGATTAGACTGCTCTATTCTGTCCCCCTAGCACAAGTAGTGGTTAATAATACAACGTTCAGATTTCCCTTGAGGAGGGGAACAAGGCAGGGTTGCCCCGTGTCGCCTCTGATTTTCGCTTTAATGTCGGAACCACTGGCTTTGTTTGTCGGGCGAGATCCGTTGATTAGAGGGCTGCGGTGGACTGACGAATGGGAAGACAGAATATCCCTATACGCAGATTATATCTTCTTATACTTATTATCCCCCAAAACTCCATTCACAGGGTGTTGAATATATTCATAAATTTGGGGAAATATTCGGGCTATAACATAAATTGGACCAAATCCGTCATCTATGTACTGTATGGACAGTCCCCCACACTTCCCAGGGACTGTGGAGCGGAGGTGGTTATGGAGGGTTTCCGCTACCTGGGAGTGCACATAACGACAGACCCAGACCTCTTATGTGACAGTTATCTTGTGCCCCCCCCACGGCGCCTACAAGGAGATGTGCGTCACTGGAGGACGTTGCCTCTCTCCCTGCTAGGAAGAGCGGCCCTCTTCAAAATGATGGCACTCCCCCGATTCCTTTACAGCCTTCAAAACACTCCATACATGGTGACCTCCAAATACTTCAAACTAACAGAAAGTGAACAAAGACTGTTATTGTGGGAGGAAAAGCCTGCGAGAATCGCACACCAAAAATTTGTTTGGGGATGGTATAATGCATTGCCCGACATACGTACATGCTATTGGTGTCGCAATTGTTACCCATTGATCAGTGGACAGATATGTTTTAGGAAAGAGGGGATATTCAAAAGCACTCTATACGTCACCCCGTCGCCTACCACTGACGGGCCCAACCAAAATTACGATCCAACTCTGGCATACAGTTCAGGAGCAGATGGGATGGGCAAACAAGATTACACAGCACACCCCACTTTGGGACACTGAAACTTCATGTGCCGTGGGCAAGTATCATGGCTTTGACATATGGGACCTAATAGGTATATCCCATGTGGGAGATCGGTGGGCAAGGGGAGACGTAAGATCGTTTGAAATGCTCCAGCAAGAATACGATCTGTCCCTTCTGGAAGTGTTCCGCTATCTACAAATTAAGCATGCACTGCAAGCAGCGATCCCTGAGGGCATGGATCTCCCAGAGTCCTCTCACTAGAAGACAGAATCCTAATAGGTCACATGAATAAAAAACCCAAATCCCAAACATACCAGAAATTAGTAAACAATTCCCTGGACTCCCTCACTAAACCTAGAGCTAGGTGTTAGGCAGATATTGGAGAACTTGAAGATGACAAATGGCAAGACGCTTTGTCATCCCCGAATGAAGTGTCCATATCGAATACATTTAGACTAATACAACTAAAAATACTTCATAGAATATATTACTCGCGCAGCGGCCTGGTCAAAATTGGTAGAGAAGAAGATTCGACCTGTAGGAGGGGGTGTGGCAAGGAGGGAACATTATCACATATCAAGGGACTGCCCTCATTTACAACAATACTCGGCCACCATAGTACGGAAAATGTCTGAGGTCACAGGAACAGAAATGACCCCTGATCCGGGTTGGTGCCTCCTTAAATGTATGGAAACCCACATACCTTCGTGAGAAGGTGAGGATCTGGGTAACATTGGGACTCATAATTGCAATGCGTAATATCGCTCAACACTGGGGGGGGTGCCAGAAACACCAAACTGGTGAGAGTGGGAGAAGGACCTTGACTGGTGCATGGTGGCAGAAAGAACAGTGTATAGAAGCAGGGATGCCCCAGGAAGTGGGAGCAGATCTGGAACATGTGGAATAGTTACCGAGGGAACTTGTGTGCAAACCAGGAAGGAGAAACGCAGCTGAGGAACGAACCAGATGGAGGACTCCTTGTAATAGTAAAGACACCAAAGCAAAGAGGTGGGAGGCTAGTAGGGAAGAGGGTCCAACGAAAGTATAAAATATAAAACACATTGTAAGAGGTTTTGAGTAAATCGCATGATGTCCTATCAAAATCAATAAAAAGATATTAAAAAATAAAAAAGAATCTCAGACAGCACGAGAAGAGACTAAGGACACAACGCGGTTATTGATGCTCCAAACAGCTAAAAAGGAACTAGAGCTGGAAGGCTGCCTTGGGCAGAGTGAATTACTAAAAGGATTTGGGGATTAATGCAACTATAAATTGTAATTACATGCTGCCATTTTTATAATTAATCTTTTTGGCACATAAACTAAGCTATGACTTGTGAGTTGCTAACTTATCCTATCCCAAATTAACCTCTTGACATAGTCCGATTAGATAGGAACAGCTAGAGTCAACCTCCCCATCCCATTCTTACAAGTCTGGGTGGATATCCCACATTGACAGGCCTTCATGACAATCTGACTTCAGGTATATTTGTTGGAGTTTCCAAATGAGTCTAAAACATTTTATAATGAATATGGAAATAAAGGATCTGTTCAGACATGAACCAGTAATGCAAGTTATATCAAGCACAGGTAAGAAGGCGTAAAGTTCAGACATACAATGAATGTTGTTGCTGCCCTAAAAACATCTTCCTGGTTAAATCCATTGTAATCTCCTTTAGAGGTGCAGCGGTTCAGATATCGGGGAGGATACTTGGGTGTGGAAGGAGAGTCTAGCCCACCATTGTCCTATCAATGTAATACAACCCAGACACTGGCTGTGTGACTAAGGGACACATCAGCAAGCTTCTAGCTGGGTAAACAAACATGCCCTGCCTAGACCTCCACCGAAGACCTAGTCGACGCCTCATTCCTGACTATCGCATCGGTTATGAAATGTTCCCAAATGAAATGAACCATGGCCCAAAGGTAGATGTAATGGGTGCTAATAGTAATCAGCACATATAACAACTCTGCCCCAATTACAGATGTTTGCCAGCTCTATTTTATTTGAATTAAAGCAATGCTAACCACCTAGCGATGTCTTCAGAGTGCTTTGAGGCCGCAGGAACATACAGGAGAGTTCGGCAAATATCAATTTGCTGCAGATTGAAGAGTAGCTCAGGGGAAAGTCGGTTTTACAGAGGTGATGGACTGTGCCTGGAGATGATCCATTATCAAATATGATCCCATTAAGTTACAAAGAACTTGGGGAGCCAGGGTCCAGACTCTTGGGTTCCTTTGTACAAAGACTAGGCCAGCATTTTTTGTCTGAGCAGGACAAAGTCAGATTGAAGCATGGCCAACAAGAAGAGGGTTTGGGGATTGAAGTGCCAATAGAAGGTTGATTTTTTATTTTAAAGATCTTCTGAATTTGACATAGTCATTTCACTGTCTCGGTTAAAGTGTTAGGCAATTTAAAATGTTCAAGTCACTGGATCTGTGCCTGCATAGCTTTGTCGACGGCTTCTCACTATTGAGGGACCCGAGGTTTCTGGTTGGTCAGTAAAAGACAAACGCTTTTGTGAGGTAGGTCAGTTTGCAAATAATAGGTGGCTGTGCAGCTTTCTGCTCTTGGCAGTTTTGAGAGGTATGTAGTGGACAAGCAGAAAGACTGGTGAATTATGTCAGGTGCAACATGCGTACGGCGAGGATTAGGGTGTGGTCCTGAGAGCAGTGGCGTAACGGCAGAACTCCTTTAAGGAGATCGGGATGATAGAATGAAGTTTTGAAGACTGCCTTCATCTGAAGGGTAGGAACAGTGCGCTGGAAAATTGCATGAGTTATCAACTAGAATTGGTGGCGGAAAAAGTTCGTCGGACCAAGGTAGAGAGAATGGAGCTGGATTTACAGGGTTTAATACCAAGATTTCACTTTTTTCCCACTTAGAAGGCTTGGATTCCATTCAGGTGGGAGGAATCCTGGCAGGTGATAACATCTTCAAACAACCTACAACACAGTGAAGGCCTGAGATGGTACTGTAACTGGTCGCTTTACAGGGGTCTGCGGTGGGTTTCTTAAGATGGGAGTGACAATAGTATGTTTATAGACTTGGGGGATGATTCCACTGCATCTGGGTATGTTGATTTGAGTGGTGGTGATCCGAAATTTGCTGGCAGGTTTATGACTTTAATGCCACCACTTTCCTAAGGAATAAAAGTTTTTGAGAGAGACCAAGATAAAGCTTATGTCAGATTTGAAGATGGGCACAATCCCGCAGAGTGGGCTATAACAGAGAGTGGGAGTAAGGCTCTATTGTCCGTAAGGTGTTGAAGGCAATGCTATCCCCTACAGTGTCAATTTTATTGTCGAAGACCGAAAAAAGATCCTCAAAGAGGTCTGAAAAAGGGTACTTGCATGTCTAAAGAGGTGCTGGGAGATTCCATCTCCTTATAGGCTCAGAACAGTTGTTTGCTAGGGTTAGAAAATTAAACAAAAGGGGCCTGGGAATATTATTTCATTTTCCTTCAGTCCAGTTGTGGAAAAGTAAATTTTGCCATGTTCTGTGTCCCTACGTGTCATCCCTCATATGTTATGTGTGCATGACCAATATGCATATGTTATTCCCCATGTCCGATTAATGACGCAATTATAGTTGTGTCCACCTCTAGTATGCCAGTTTCCAGTTCTCGTGAATACTACGAATATCAGGCCTATGTAAAGCTACGTTGCCACGTTCCCCAGTGTACACGTTATTTCATTATAAAGTCCCCGTTTCCAGGCCTCAACAGGGCCCGGACACTAGATTCAGCTCCTGTCTCCTGAAGCCTCGTTGAGGAGCGATACAGCCCCCACCTGTATCCTCGACCTTTCACTTGCTTCCTGCCTCACAGTGCCCGGTGCAGCTTGGCTCTGCCTCTGAGTCTGCCAAAAGTATGTTATAGTTCCAGTTATCAGTTCAGTCCTCCTTCTCTGCATTCCTAAGCTACTGAACTGCATCAATAGTTTCCGTCATTGTCTAGCCTTCACGTCTCCATGTTAGAGAAATACTGTATTTAATGGTCATTTAATATTCTTCATCACGCACTATATGTAGAATAAATGCATGGTCCAGTCTTAGAGTCAGTTAGCTTTTCCCCTCATGACTTCTAGTTTATATCAACATGTTCTCTAAACATCAGATACTAGATACTGTTTAGGTACATGTCGCTCCGACCCTCCAGACTTTAGTCTCTGCTCCTAGCACAGAGTTCATAGCCCCCAGCTTCTCCTAGTGATACGTCATTGCCAGTTTGCGCGCACCATCAGGTTAGAGGTCCCGGCTCCTTAGGTAGCCCCCTCCTATGTTTCCGCCCCATTCATGACATATTCTGTTACGTCTGCACCACATGTCTATGTATACGCCCAGTTACACCTACTTTTACTGTTATCTTTCGCGACTGCTACGCGTCACACCTTCTGCTCCACCCACTGCTACGCCTACTGCAATGTAATGCTATGTGTTTGCGCTATGTATATATGCTCGTGAATTGTTATTAAAAGTTAGCGCGCTCATCCCAGACCCAGCCCCGGCAGCTGCCGGGCCACTCTAGCCCTGCCATTCTGTTCCTATGCAGGTTGTCCTGATCCTGTCCTTATGCTGTAATAAACCTGCAGAAACTCCTACTACCTCGAATCTTGACTCTTATTTATTGAGCTATCTGTTATGATATATGCCTAGTCAAAAATAGGGTATTATTTATTTATTTACCACATAATGGCGCCCGAATAGGGACTTGCCCTTTCCCCACGCGTCGGTGAAGCCACGCCGACCCCCTGACCCTCTGCAGTCGTGACGGAACCATACTGGCCAAGTGCAGATATTTCTGCTTCAAGTATCCCTCAGGCCCACGGAGGAGACGGAGGAGGCGGTCCAGCATCCAAACGAGACGGTGGAGGAACGCGGCGAGTCCCGACCAGAGCCCAAGCCGAGAGTCCAAGGTCCGAGGTATCCGGAGGCCCACCCGTAACTGAAGTCCGAAGTTCGTCGTCATCAGTCCAGTCCAGTCCGAGGCCTTCCGTTCCGTGCTGCCCGGTGAGTACCATTGCAGGGGTAGTATCTAGACAGGACCAATCTAAATTGACTCCTGGTCCGTGGGTTGGTGGTACCCAGACTCACAAACGAAGTGTTCACCTAGGTGGATACGGGTCTTGATGCGTCCCTTTATGGGACCGGTATGTTCCGTACTGTTACAGCAGTGCATCCAGTAACTCTAGTCTGTTCCGTTCTCGAGAAAATTCTTGTATTTCTGTTCTCAGTATTCCAGGTAATATTCTGTTCGAACTGTTATGTTATGATATTGTTTAATGTATTTTCAATGTCGTGGTATGCCTGAATTGTTTTCCCAATTGTTATTGTTCTTTGTGTATTGTATTGTGTTCCGATTCAAGTTTACAATGCCGCTCTTTTCCAAGTTACGTCAGTTAAAAACTAGAAAGGGTTTATTAGAAGAAGCAGTTCCTGTTCCGCCGAGGGACAGTCCAGGTCATTTTATGTATCAGAAACATGGCATAAGTGCCATATTGTATCTAGATTTATGGGTAGAGTATACCAAACAGTTAGAAGAAAAGTATAGATGGCCTGTATCGGGCACATGGGATGCCGAATGTATCATGCGAGTAGAAGAAGCATTGTGGAAAAAGAAAGCCAGACAGTCACAGAAAGATGCCATCGAGTTATGGCGTAAAGAAGCGCATAGAAGAACCGAAAAGGAAGTCAGAAAGTCAGAGTTAAGTAGAGAATCCCAAGAACGAGCCCAAGAAAGAGAATTAATCGAGATAGGTGAACAAGTCAAAGCCGAACAGTCAGACAGACAGAGGCATGCCCTTATTAAGGGTATGTATCCTCTTCTTGCCGAGGGCTTGCCAAAAACGACCCCAGAGGCATCCAGTAATTTCCCGCCACCATTAGTTCCGACCAAGCTACGTCACAAACAGACCGCAGCTGATATTTTTATTTCGTCCTATTTGGACGACACAGTCCCAGAATATGCAAATCCTGTTCGCGCTCCGCCAGTCCCTGTAAATCAGGCACTTCCCGCTCTTCCAGACACCGGAGTACCTGCTACGGTACCCCCGGTCCAGCCAGCATTTCAACTTCCCGCTCCGCCACGAAGAATGTCCGTCGATGATTCTAGTTTAGGGGCCGCAGGAGGAGGTCCTCCTCAAACCCCGCCGCCACACAAGCGTTTAACGTTAGCCGAATTACATGCACAAGCGTCACAGCGTACGCCTAGACATCAGACGGTAGCAGAAATAAGAAAATCCCTTGCCGAATGTGTTTATGATCCAGTCCCAGGCGAGGATAATATGGTTTTATATTCGTTCCGCGTAAGAAAGGTGGCCGAGTATCTAGTCACCTTACCGAATATGAAAGAAGATCTAGACAGAATATATCGTTTCATCCGTACAGGGGATGATCCAGAAAGTATTCACGAAGCTATGTCTCAAAGGAAAGCCGAGATCCAGCTCATGATATTAAAGTTTCTGATTAATTGTCTAATAAGAGAACAAGATTACCCATCTAAAGATTCTGCCGAAATGAGAATCCTGACAAGGTGGAGTGATAATATAGCCGAGGGTAAGCACAAGACCGTCGGTGCCATGGAAAGTATGTACAAGAAAATCCGTAAAGAAATAATAAAGATACACGAACAGCGTAAAGCAGCACAAGTAAGCGAGAAAGAAAGTACCTCTGATCCTGAAGAGGAAGACGACGAGAATTCCGCCAGAATAGCGTATGTAGGAAAATCTAGATTTCCAGATCGCCATTTACGTCTAGAACCCAAGTCTATTTTCCATCATTCAGTACCAGAACAAGGTTCCCTAGAACAAGTATTTCAAGCTACCGATCACATTCTGAAATCACGAATCGGTTACAGTGAATTAAGTACTATGCATGAACAAGAACTAGTTCGATCAGCAGTCCGATGGATTACTGATTCTACCACTTTTCCAGACGAAATAGTGGCACAAATGTTCCTGAAATTGCCCCCAGCCGAGCAGCGACTGGTGGGTATGTATATGATCCAGCACCTCATTACTCTGTATGAGGGTCAGCACTCTGATCCAGGCCCGTTACATGATGTCCTGAACGAGTTACTCCAGTACAAATGGAGAGGTCTAGGTACCGATTTAATTAGTGTCATTCTAGAACAGCGTCACAAATATAGAACGTTCTTGAACCCGCATTTTGTTCATGTCTCACCCCCAGAAAGTAAATCATTCTACATAGACAGACAGAATCCGTTACGAGAAGTCCACCCAGTTAGAGGAACGGGTGGCGAAATGCAACGAGTGTTTGTATACACTCCAATTACAAAGACGGAACTCCTCGAGATGAAGAAATTAATTCCCTGTCATGACAAAGATCCAGCAGGGTTCCATAGAGAATTAAAAGACATGCTCCGTATGGGAGAATACACTTACCCAGATATCATTAAAATGTTAAAAGTTCTGCTACCCGCAGGGGTGTATGAAAAACTAAAGGAAAAAGAATGGGAGGTGGGAGAGAAAAAGATCGATTGGACAGTTCTAGAAGCTGAAGACAAGGCACGAGTACCAGGTACCGGTCTTGGAGATAAATGTAAAGAATTACCAGAATTATTAATTCAAGTTTTACCCAGATTATTAACAACGAGAAAAGAAGACTGGGATGCAATCTCAGCCTGTAAACAGAAACAAGAAGAAGATATTAGTGATTTTTATTCTAGGTTTGAAAAATGTTTCAGTATTAACAGTGGCCTCAAGACAAGTAGTGAGTCATACCCTCACCTTTTTGTTACTAAATTAGTCGAGAATTCAAGTCCACAAATTAAAAACCGAGTTCTGAAAGTCGAAAGCACCTGGCAAGCAAACACTCCGTCCCAGATGCTCCAGATGCTTCAGTATCACCAGAATAGAATCAGGGAAGAGCAAGAACACGAAAGAAAACGTATGAAAGACACGAAAATGAAAGTGCTAGTTGCACAATCTGTTCCTCAAGACAGTCAGAAGAGGGGTCCGAATCAAGCCAGTCACCCTGCAGCTCCCGTTAAAGGGAACTGCAATTATTGTAAACAGCCAGGTCATTTTATAAATGAGTGTGCAGTTCTGAAACACAACATAGCTACTGGTAAGACTAAAGAAAGACCACGTCCGCCTAGACAAGAACAAGTTTCACAGTCTCCTCAGCCACAGAATGCACCACAGATAGTTACAGTACCGCAGCCTATTGCTGCAACACAGCATGTCACATCACAGATGTACCAGTATGCACAGTCTGAGTATCCAGAGTACCAGCCATATTCATGAAACAGCCTAGAGAGGGAGGTAGGCTTGCCTCTCATCGAGATACCTGTAGATCAAGAAGGTCCCTATGTTCACAGTCAAGTATTAGGGAAAGACAGAAAGTTTCTGATTGATACAGGGGCAAGTAGGACCACAATTAGTCATGCCGAAGTTCCAGGGGCTCCGCTCTCAGGCTCAAGAAATGTTTCCCTTGGATTTTCAGGAAAACCTATCGTTAACGAGATATCTAAGCCAGTCACTCTAGAAGTAGGTCCATTGTCCCGTACTACTGATCTGTTACTTACTAAGTCATGTCC
The DNA here is from genome assembly GCF_964261635.1 of Lissotriton helveticus. Taxonomy (NCBI): domain Eukaryota; kingdom Metazoa; phylum Chordata; class Amphibia; order Caudata; family Salamandridae; genus Lissotriton; species Lissotriton helveticus. Next base: position 797,246,501 of record NC_136073.1, on the reverse strand, counting down.
AGAAAATCTGTTAGGCATTAAAACACTGAAAGAATTAGGTGCAGTCATATGCTGTTCCCCAGAGGGAATACGACTGTTCCTACGTGACTTTAAGGGTCACTATGTATTACGAGATTTTGATTCAAGACTGTCTAAAGTTCCGCAGCATTTATGGGCGCAAGGTCCAACTGATGTAGGTTACATGCAAATCACACCCCATCGTGTGACTCTCAAACCAGGTGTAGTGTTACCACGAATCAGGCAGTATAGATTGCCACCCGAGGCTGTAGCAGCCTTATCCAAAATTATAGACGAGCTCATCGCTCAAGGAGTAGTTGTAGAAACTGACTCCAATGTATGTAATTCTCCGATCATTCCAGTCATGAAACGCACTGATCCAAATGCACCCCCAGTATATCGATTAGTGATTGACTTACGAGAGCTTAATAAATGTATTATTCCGCAGTACCCAGTTGTCCCAGACATCTCTTCCCTATTGACAGCCATTGATTCCGAAGCCACGTTCTTCACTGTCATAGATCTCAAGAATGCATTTTTTAGTGTTCCCATTCATCCAGACAGCCAGTTTCTTTTCGGATTTTGTTTAAATGGAAGGAGCTATATGTTCACACGCGCTCCTCAAGGTTTCACAGAAAGTCCTAGTATTTACAGTCAAGCACTGAAGAGACAACTAGATAATATTCACATGCCAACTGACACTGCCCTGCTCCAGTATGTCGATGATCTACTGATCACAGCCCGTTCTGAACGTGACTGCGAGCGAGCGTCACTCACGGTTCTGTATTTCCTAGCCGAGATGGGGCACAAGGTGTCCCCTTCGAAGCTTCAATTCTGTGTCCAGCAAGTGGTCTACTTAGGACACTTGCTGTCCAAGAGGGGTAGGCAGTTGACACCCGACCGTATCCAGTTAATAGCGAGTCTTCCCCAGCCCAGAACCCAGAAGGAGGTACGTGCCTTTATCGGCCTTACTTCTTATTGCAGACAATGGATTCCCCAGTATGCATTTCTAGCCAAGCCACTGATACAGTTAACGACACAGGAGGCAGCCGTATCGACTGTCCTCCCTTGGACATCTGAACATACACTTAGTTTCAATGAGTTAAAGACAGCTTTATGCCAAGCTCCAGTTCTAGCTACACCGAACTACAGTAAGCCTTTTACACTTTTTGTTACTGAACGTGAAGGTACAGCATTATCTGTTCTCACACAAGATCAAGCAGGTCAATACAAGCCCTGTGCTTATTTTTCGAGCACATTAGATCCAGTCGCCCAGGCGTTGCCTGCGTGCCTCAAGTCAGTTGCAGCCACAGCACTAGCTATCAGACAAAGTGATTCCATAGTTTTAGGACACTCCCTGACAGTACAAGTTCCACACTCCGTAGAAGTTCTTTTAAACCGAACACAAACCCAGCACTTGACAATCGCACGTTTAACAGGTTATGAATTGACACTGTTTCAGCCACACATAGAAATTAGACGCTGCAATATCCTGAATCCTGCTACACTGTTACCATCAGTTAATTCAAATCCTGACACACATGACTGCGTGGAAGTAGTTAACATTACGACAAAGCCAAGACAAGACCTGACAGATATTCCGTTACTAGATCCTGACCTGACACTTTATGTGGATGGTTCATGTATGAGAACTAGTACAGGAGAACTAGTCGCCGCATATGCAGTGACTACTGACACTGAAGTTATTGAAACACACCGTATTGATACCCTGTCCGCTCAAGCAGCAGAGCTAGTTGCTCTGACACAAGCCTGTATACACGCCAAGAACCTGAAAGTTAATGTTTACACAGATTCACGTTACGCATTCGGAGTTGTACACGACTTCGGAGTGCTCTGGCAGGAGAGAGGTTTCATGACTTCTCATGGAACCAAGATTCAGCATGGTCTCCTTATTCAAGCTCTGTTAGATGCCATACATTTACCGACATCCATTGCTATCATGAAATGCAAAGCACATACGAAAGTTACTGACATTATTTCCCAAGGTAATGATCTAGCAGATCGCACAGCCAAGCTTACAGCACAGACTCCAGACATTCCAGTTAACCTGACACACACTCCAGATCCGACTACATGTATGACAGTTAAGGACCCTACTCAAGATGTCATAGATATCCAGTTACATGCTACTCCTGAAGAAATCAAGAAATGGTCTGAACAAGGAGGGGTCCAGACAGATCAAGGATGGTTAACAAAGGGTAGAGCCACATGGTTTCTCCCCGACTCTATGGTTCAAGTCATTATTAATACCGCACATAGTCCAGCACATTTAGGAGAAAAAGCTATGCTAGACAGTATCCAGAACATTTGGTTCAACAAGCATTTACGAGCTGCAGCCAAGCAGAAAGTCCGTACCTGTATGATATGTTGTCAGTTTAATCCAGGTAAAAGTGTCCCGGTGGAACAAGGTGGTTTCCAGCCTCCTGACCACCCTTTTGAAGTCCTCCAGATGGATTATATTCAGATGGAGCGATGTCGAGGTTTCAAGTATGTTCTTGTAGTTGTATGCGCTTTGTCCAGATGGACAGAAGCATATCCAGTCCCAGATTACACAGCCGCGACCACTGCCAAGCAGTTGGTTCGTGAATTCTTCCCTCGATATGGACTCCCTAGAGTCGTATATTCTGATAACGGTCAGCCATTCTCATCCGAACTCATGAAGCACGTTTCCCTTTTGTTAGGGTACCAGTGGAAGTTCCATTGTGTACGCCATCCCGAAGCAGCCGGTCTAGTCGAGAGACATAATCAGACTCTGAAAATCCGCATTGCCAAAGTTTGTAAAGAAAAAGGTGTGGACTGGCTAGTAGCTCTGCCAGTCGCTTTGTTTTATATGCGCATGGTCGCACATTCCAGATCAGGTCTGTCCCCGTATGAGGTCGTTTTCGGCCGCCCCCCTAACATGTGGGGTACTCCTAGACCCCGAAGTATTACCGATGTTTCATGTAATATGCTGACAGATTACCTAGCTTCCTTGATGTCTGCCCTCAACTCATGTCGTTCACAGGTTGCCGCCGCATTTCCAGACAATACCGAGGTGGCACCTCATGAAATCGTTCCAGGTTCGCTGGTGATGATCCGAAATTTTGACAGATCAAGTCCACTGGAACCTCGTTGGAAGGAGCCACGTCAGGTCCTCCTCACCACCCGTACAGCCGTGAAGTTGGAAGGCCGGAAAGGATGGATACATCTTTCTCATGTAAAACTTTTCAATGGATTAAAACCCGTTTCTAAAAACATTTCCAAGGATTCCCAGGATTTTAAGGACTGCCGAAATATTGTTCCTAAGGACTGTCCCGCAAAAGACATTGACACAACCCCTTCCCTGTTAGAGAAAACTCCGCAGCAGGAGTATAAGTTAAAGCTCCGGTCTAGTAAAATAAGTCAGTCAGTTTGATTGTATAAGTCCTCCCCTAGGTGAAACGGTTAGGCTGTTTCTGACATGTATAAAATAGACCCCCATAGTGAGAGAGTTAGTCAAAACTCAATTCAATGTATCATTTTTCTAAGCTTCATATTATTCATCAGCATTATGATTTCTTGCATCAGCTATGCATTTTTCCTGTATTTTTCAGTTTCTCATGTAAATAAGTCTGCTAATGTTACAGTAGAGCACACGTTTAGTGATCTGCCTCCTCACGAATATGCTTACCGCCTCGCTATGCGTAACAATTCATTTATCCGTATGTTACATTACTCACACCAGACCAGCAATGCCACTAATTGTTGGGTGTGTGGTCGACTCCCCCCTTTCCAGACATCAAAGGGAGTTCTGCCACTCTTTCCTTATCCATTCTCACATAATGGTTCGTGTGGAGCATGGTCCACGTTAACGTCATCCTTAGCAGATATGTCTTTTCTTAACAGTACATGTTTCCCAGACAAGCAAGGTTTCCCCCACAGAACAGGTTTAGATCTAGAAAATGAAGTGTATAATTTAGGTAATTATTCGTCGAATTTCATGGTCCTGAATGTTCAGTCTGATACTACTCCAGACACACCTGCTATTTCAGTACTACCAGTCAAAGGCGAATTATGTGTCCGTAGTCATGGTTCTGTACACGTAGGACATAGTGATTGTACTACTATTGTCAAGTATAGTGACAGTGGGAAATCTATTTTCAAAGCTTCACGTCATTCTTATTTTGTTTGTGGTCAAACTGCATATGTTCGTCTGCCCCTCGATTGGGAAGGAACCTGTTACATTGCCTTCCTACTGCCACCAGTTTTTCTAGCCCCACCTGACTATCATAGAAACACACATCTAGTACATACTAGACACAAGAGAAACCTCCCGATTGTCGATTATACTGAAACCGCTGCAGAACAATTCATTGATATAGATAAAGGTGTGTTCCCTTATTTAGGTACAGTTGTAAACAGTAAGCTAATCCGTAGGTTAACAAGAACCCTTGAAGCAGTAGTAGATGAGACTGCCTCCGCTCTAGGTAACTTAACCGAAGAGCAATCCTTTATGAGAATTGTCGTTTTACAGAATCGTCTCGTCCTTGACGTCATACTGGCCGATAGGGGCGGGGCCTGTAAAGTCCTCGGATCTAGTTGCTGCATTTTCATTCCTAATAACGCGCCGTCTGTTTATTCAGCTATAACCAGACTTCATAAAATTGCCCATCTGTTACACCAAGATCCAGGCACCTGGACATGGTCCGGTTGGTTCTGGAATATAATTTCCGCCTGGGGATGGAAAATCCTGTCCTTTCTAGGTATTGCAGTAGCGATCATATTCAGCTGCTGCCTCTGTATACAATGTGGCCCTGCGATTTGCGGCATTTGTGCTACCTCTTGTATTCCTAGTCCCAAGCCCCGTTCTAAATCCCGTTCCAAGACAATTCGAGACGAGCAAATGATACTATATGAAATGATAGATGGTATCATGAATATTGATGTTTCCTGATGGAAACGTAGTGACAAGGAGGGAATGTGGAAAAGTAAATTTTGCCATGTTCTGTGTCCCTACGTGTCATCCCTCATATGTTATGTGTGCATGACCAATATGCATATGTTATTCCCCATGTCCGATTAATGACGCAATTATAGTTGTGTCCACCTCTAGTATGCCAGTTTCCAGTTCTCGTGAATACTACGAATATCAGGCCTATGTAAAGCTACGTTGCCACGTTCCCCAGTGTACACGTTATTTCATTATAAAGTCCCCGTTTCCAGGCCTCAACAGGGCCCGGACACTAGATTCAGCTCCTGTCTCCTGAAGCCTCGTTGAGGAGCGATACAGCCCCCACCTGTATCCTCGACCTTTCACTTGCTTCCTGCCTCACAGTGCCCGGTGCAGCTTGGCTCTGCCTCTGAGTCTGCCAAAAGTATGTTATAGTTCCAGTTATCAGTTCAGTCCTCCTTCTCTGCATTCCTAAGCTACTGAACTGCATCAATAGTTTCCGTCATTGTCTAGCCTTCACGTCTCCATGTTAGAGAAATACTGTATTTAATGGTCATTTAATATTCTTCATCACGCACTATATGTAGAATAAATGCATGGTCCAGTCTTAGAGTCAGTTAGCTTTTCCCCTCATGACTTCTAGTTTATATCAACATGTTCTCTAAACATCAGATACTAGATACTGTTTAGGTACATGTCGCTCCGACCCTCCAGACTTTAGTCTCTGCTCCTAGCACAGAGTTCATAGCCCCCAGCTTCTCCTAGTGATACGTCATTGCCAGTTTGCGCGCACCATCAGGTTAGAGGTCCCGGCTCCTTAGGTAGCCCCCTCCTATGTTTCCGCCCCATTCATGACATATTCTGTTACGTCTGCACCACATGTCTATGTATACGCCCAGTTACACCTACTTTTACTGTTATCTTTCGCGACTGCTACGCGTCACACCTTCTGCTCCACCCACTGCTACGCCTACTGCAATGTAATGCTATGTGTTTGCGCTATGTATATATGCTCGTGAATTGTTATTAAAAGTTAGCGCGCTCATCCCAGACCCAGCCCCGGCAGCTGCCGGGCCACTCTAGCCCTGCCATTCTGTTCCTATGCAGGTTGTCCTGATCCTGTCCTTATGCTGTAATAAACCTGCAGAAACTCCTACTACCTCGAATCTTGACTCTTATTTATTGAGCTATCTGTTATGATATATGCCTAGTCAAAAATAGGGTATTATTTATTTATTTACCACACAGTAGTGAGCAGGATTGTTTTTTTGTGCCCGCGTCTTTCTAGCAATCAACCATGAGTATTTCTTAGTATTTAAGAAGCAACATTTCAAAGTAGAAATAGATGCCATTGTATCCACGCTCTTGGTTATTCTTAGTTACACAAATGCTATTATATTATATGTTCTAGCAACAGGAGATGCTGCAGATTCCAGAAGCATTTAGATGACTGTATCAGGATTTATTGTCTTCGGGTTTCCTCGTGATGCCATGTCGAACAATGACAGGCAAATTCTTTGGTCTTCTGTCAATCTAGTTGTTGGTGTAAAATTTACATGGAACGTGGACTGTGCACTGCGGCTTATGAATCTCAAAGAGCTAGAGCTTGTGAGAACAGTAGTTGGAGACCATGCCCAGCTCCAGGACTTGAATCCATAGCTAAATAGATAAATCACAGGAATCCCTGTCTTTAATTAGATTATAGCAAACAAAACAAGAAGATGGACTGGAGTGCTGAAATGTTTCTACTACTCACCCCCAGTCAAGAGATCTGGGTTTAATCCATCATTATTTTGCTCACTACGCCACCTCAGTTTAGAACGGGCCATATGAAAATCAGCCTTGACCCTGTGCCTCATGCGAACAGTCCAGCCCGAACTGCCAGGCCAGGTCCTTCCTGGACCAGATACAAGCATCCTAGGACCAGTTTCGGGGTATCACCCCTCATCAGCTATAAGAAGATCCAATAAGAAGTTGGCAGGGCAGTTCGTAGGTGGACAGTAAATGACAGCACAGAAAAGGGAGCAGGCTGGATTAATGACAGACTTGGTACGAAGATACCTGAATGCGTTGTACGATGGGACGTGTTCTCCTTGAGGGATAATAAAGATGAACCAGAGCCAACACAAAGCCTCTTCCAGATATCTGATCTTCAACACAATGTCATAATTCGTGGAAAGGAGATTGGGTACATAAGGTGCAGAAGCACTGTTGAATCAACTTCTGGGCAGGGCCAGAATGATCGATGAAGATGTCGCTGCATATTTTGCATCGTTGACAGCACTTTTTAAGGTACTAGGAAGGGAGTGTGACTATACTGAATCATCCAGAGGTTTAATCATCAGGGGTCATTAACATTGGCACATAAAACATTTATAACGACAGGGCGCAGCAGCAACATTAGAGGAATGCTTGTTGGAGAGACAAACAACCTCTTACCTTCTGCTCATAAAAACTGCAATTTTTACTTGTGTGGAGACCACCGTTAACCACCCTTCTCTAACTGTGTTGAGCTCTACCCTAACGATGCCCAGTACATAAAAGCATATGTTTTGGTTGTCTACTGCTTGCACACTAGCATTGTTAATATCCTGGAAGTGATTCCTCAGTAAAGGCATTGTATTATTAACATGGTGATCAGACCAGATACAGTGGGAGACGGTAGGTAGAGCACCCCTCCATACACTGAATGCACTTTTTAAAGTTCTACCAATTTAACAGCCCTGCGCTGGCCAAATAGCGAATACAGCCTGGGTATATTTTGCTTCAACTATACTTCTAACATGCTCCATGATGATGTGCTTCAGGCAGGAGACAAAAAATGAGCAAAGACTTAAGCCTGCTCACTACTGCATTCTCCCATTCAACTCTTTATTGACTTTTATAGACTTATCTATGTCCTGATGGTCTTACAGACCACACTCGGTGTGGGCAGGGTCACTTTTACCATTGAACATGGGTCTCATTCTCTTCACCTTTTCCTCGGGACAGCGTTATTGGTGCTTGTGTGCATCTGTTCATGAAAAGGGTTCCATTAGCAGAGAGGGTCTAAAAAGGCACAGGGATATTGTCGCGAGGGCTTACTACCCTGAGAAGTGACCATGCCTCTTATCTGAGATGGCTTCCTGCCGAAACCAGAGCTATACTACACCTTTGCTCTATTTAATGTGTCTCTTATAGCTGAATGTAGACCATCCTGAGATCATTTGGTGTTTTCCTTATCTATGGGTTGGAGTCATCTGGATATCAAGCCAATTCCCATATATGCCGACCAGCCAAAACGCTGTATAAGCTAATAGACGTAGTGCGCATTCATATTACCCTAAACTGGCTTAGCCAGTGAGCCATTCCATCGTACATGTCAGAATAGGAAACATTCCAACTCTCGGCACAAGCTGATCAGATAGAGACCTGCACGTGCCAACGCGAAAATGTTGGCTCAGCTCCAGCACTTCTAGGAACTGAACAATGGAGTGTTATTAGCCTCCCCCAGGAAATGCGTGTACTAGTAAAAAGATGAATTATTTAGGTGGATCATTCGTTGTCTGAAATTCAATCACACACTGAAGCACATTTTCAGAGGAAATCAATGGTCAGCTCTAGTAAAATGTTGATGTCATTGGCTACAGACGGACATTTGCCTTGTGACTCTCACCTGGTAAGGACATAGCGGAATTCACAGTTTACTTTACTTAGAAATGTTTCTTCTTGAAGTAAGGCACATTATTTATTTAATTAATTTTGAGGTTCTGGTGAGAATTACAAGTCACCTTCTGGTCACCGCAATTCTTGCAGGCAGAAATTGATGTCTGAACTGTTGGAAAATTGGGTTCAACCATAGATGGTCTCCTATTATTGAGGCACGGCTCCTTTGCAATTTCTCAGCGGTGGCGCTACACTACTGGTTGCCTAGGGGAGTGAAAGCCAATAGCGTGGGCTTCTTGAGAACAAATGTTGCTGGGCATTTCTGTTCAAGACCACAGGCAAGGGGCGCATTGTGACAGTGACACCATAAACTACAACAGTTGTTGGCGACCAAGCCCATCCATCATTCCCAGGCTATAACCAGACTCCGATATCTATTTTTGGGGCGTTCCACTCCTCTGAAGATATTCTCCTGGCAAGAATGCCCTGTAGTTTACATTTTGGAAGTGCACCATTCATGGTGTGGCTGGCACAGGTAGTCCATATTAATCACAAATTTTACATAGGAAAACTTTCATAACTTGGCAAACGCATGTATAATACTTGTTTTTGGTGTATGCTATATTACGGGGTGACACTGTAATCGTCGACTGAGGATGAAAACATGGTGACCACAAATGTTACAGATATTTTACACACCAGGGAGGAGTGGGATTATGTGGTCGTTCAAAGCACTTGGTTGTCACATTTTATAAATACACGGGCTGAGCTTGGGATCTTGCCAATCAATTTGTCTTAAAGACAGGGTTATAGAGCGACTATCACAGCCTTTAATATAGTACTGTCTACAATTAATCAAAGGTTAATCCTAAATACAATTAAAAGCTACAAAATGAATATAATATTAGATTGCACCACATATGACTTTTAAAATTGTTTTCTTTGAAGTTTTGAGGTGCTCTGTGGTTGACCAGGATCACTTCTGGGTTCAAGTATTGACACCTCCCAAGCAAGGGCTTGAAGAAATATCTGGGACTAGATAGAGACAATTTTAATAACCAGGGCTGTAAATCAGACTCCAAGAAGCTGCACAACATCTATAGACTCCCACATCTGGACAATCTCATACAAATGTACTTTTTATGATTCACAAGGATTAGCCTAGTTGTCTATTTCAAGTGAATTGGTGTTTCCTAGAGGAAAATCAAAAAAGTTACTTTCTTCTCAGATCCAAGCAGGACTTAACTTCATAACAAGTGAAATTGTAGTACTATCCAAGAAACGACCTATAAAAGACAATTGAATAATTATTGTTTCTTTTCTCTTCTCAGTGTTGTGATGGGCCGCAACAATATATAGGGTAAAGTGCATATATGAACCTATAGACTGCTGGTGTAGTTGTAGCCTGAGATGATCTTCACATACAGACAGTGGAAGAAGAATTTGTCTGGTCCAAGAGACATGATATTCAGCTGCAGGTGTGGGAAGGAGTGCCTGCCTTCTGTTACCATTGGCATGAGAGCTCACAGATGACAGCTGGGGGGCTGATGCCTTTGAGTGAGCTTAACTTCAACTAAAGGTGAGAGCTAGAGTAGTTCTTACCTTTTAACAATGTGATGTTCTTCTATAAGGAAGGGTTGGAGTGATTACCTTATCAATGCTATGTGCTTGATTAGTTTGTGTTGTGTAATGTACACTCACAAGTGGGGGCTGGAGTTGTGTCATCTTATAAATGTGGTGCGCTCCTACAGATGGCAACTACCAGGGCTGATGCCCTGTGATATGACACCCCGCTTCAGATGCAGTTGAGAAACAGAGATTGATTTAACTTACCGATGTGTTCTATTCTCACTAAAACTGTCAATTACTTCAAGTGATATGACGCTCAAAGATAGGTGGGTGTTACTGCACTTGTATGGTCCAAGGTTAAGATTCCTTTGCTATTCTTCCCTTACAGAGAATGCCCATGTGTTATTGGTGAGTTGGCCACGACACACATCCTGGTAGTCATACTGGCAGACCACAACCAGGAGCTGTAATATGAGTCTAACCCATTGTGGCTCCGGGCTCTTCCATTCACCTCCTGAATTTGTTTATAACTAATCTTAAATCCAATCAATAAAAAGGTCCTCTGGGTGAACCAACCATTATTCTGGGATATATGCTCTCCCTCTACACATTAAACCATCCCTTTTATGACCCCACCCGCTGGCCCCCGTTTATGAACCAGAAGAAATTCCTCTTACCGCATAACTTTGACAGTATTACCCCAACCCACTTTTACCTTGATCCAGTACTGCAGGAACCAGCAAATCTTCTATTCTCCTCTTCTTCCTAACAAGCTCCTCTTCCCTTCATGAAGATATCACCAAAAACAGAAAACACTTTCTGAAAATGAATTTTAATTCCATATGATTTTCAGTTCCCGCTCAATGCGAACAAGTGTGACACAGGGGTTTGCAGTCCACAACATTACCTCAATGATCACCTGTAAGACTCAATGGCTTTGAAGTGTTCTATTTGGGAGGCCAATTGCATTGGGTGACTCTAAAGTCAGATCACACCAGTAGAGGCCAAAGCTCTCATTCATCAAACAAGCACAGAGATCCATGTACTTCATTCATTGTGAAGAGGTCGGCGGACGTAAGCCACTTAGGCCTTGTGGGGGAGAAGAGGTCCTGTGCATTAACAATAGCCGTGGTGTGATATGAGATGCGCACCATGAGCATAGGGCAACACACCTTACACAACAGGAAACAATCCTACTTTCTGGAGCTTCCTTTGAGACGAACGACCCACACAAGATCCGGCTATTGTGCGGGTGTTGTGCTGCAAGTCGAGCAGGCCAAGCACGCTCACGAAGAGCATGACAGAGAAGACCCATGTTTGCTTTCACAGTCACAGTGCCGAAGGGCTGTGTCTCTTGGAACAATAAATGTTTCCAACTCCCAAACAATGTCTTCAGAAGAGCTCCTCAGCGTTCCTGGCGCGCAAGTCTCGTAGCTCCTTCAGGCGAGTCAAGACATTCTGGAGGCGATGCTCACCATGCTGCACTTGATCCCTGGTCCGCACATTCACAGAGCCGTTTGCCTTCTCTTTCTCGCCGACCACTGGAACAAAGCACATACAGAAATCAACATAGAGTTAAAGATAGACATTTAGAGAAAGTATTACTAAGTTGGTAAGAGCCTCCAGCCAAGCAAAACAAATAATGAGAACAAAAGCTGCACATAAACAAGGACAGCAATCTTATCCATTGGAGGGTGTGTCCCATTGGTTGATATAAAGGTGTGGCAAAACATTGGAACTTCAAACCTCAATGCCATCATGGCTGAGTTTATTAGTCTAATGTAAACCCTGGTGTTAGCCAAGTCCTTGCACGCCCTGTAGAAGATGCATCCAAAGAAATGTAAAAGGCTCCAGCGCTGCGAAGCCATGCAAGCGCCGAAGAAAGTGATAGCTAAAGGGGCCTCGGATGCTTGCAGTTTAGAAAGCCATTCTGCCAAGCCCAAAGTTAAAATAGAGGTCAACTTCATCCTGTGTATGTACAGGAGTATACCAACCTGAAGACATGAATGCTTGGTCTTTCCAAAATAAGAGAAATACATCAACAATGTTTCTTTTTTACACAAAAATATTAAGTTACTTAACTGAAACAGTGTTTATCAAGCGCTGATAGCCTTCAGACTAGAACACTTTAAGTCATTATTCCTCATCATTGGAATTGAATGGTTTAGTAATGTACAAGAAGAAGTTCCACTGTAGCAGCCTTATAATGCTTCAGGCTTTTTAACGTAATCAATGGCTGGATGGGCGTCAGACCCTCATCACCAAAGACTACTTGCGATAATACTGAACGTAAGCTTTTCCTTAGGAGTTCTATGAACACGGGAGTGGTACCGTATGATAGGCTGCAGGTTACTTTATGGAAGATATTAACATAGGAAGATGAGAGTTACATCCAAGTAATATTTTCTTCTTCCAGCACTAAATAGTTTGCATGAATTTGCATGCTTTACAGACAGGAGCACCAATCAGGCTCTCCTGAAATGGTGAGTCCGATGACAAGCTGAACAGCTTTAAAGCACCACAAATGTCTCATCCCATATAAACAGCAATGCCTTTCCATGTTGCCACCTCACAGTTACCATGTAGACAAGAGTTTGCTGGAAGCTATGGTTTATCATTTCCAGAATGAGTTGTGCCATTATGGTGACCAGCTTAGTTTGTTTTGGTAAAAGAAGCTGGCGCAGGCCTTTACAGGTCTTGCTACTCCTTCCTTGGAAAGTGTGTGAACTCTGTACGCATCCCTTTGCAGCGCAAAGGGCGGATCCGCAGCCTGACAGGCTTTTGTTCAATCAATATAATAACAAAGAGCCTTCTTGACATCCCAACCAGCACCACCTTCCGGATGAGTTACTGGATTTAATAAAAAGAAACTGGGTGTAACACAGGTGATATATTTTAATGTCTAACAGAACTTTTGAAACACACTATGAGGCTAAATCAGAAAAACAGGTCAGTCAAAGATAAGGAAAGAAATTGCAATTCCCACACTTTAGAAGTCAACTTTTCACCTACATAAATGGAATACTCTGAAAATAATATTCCAAATTGAAGCTGTCTATGTGATAATGTAAATTTCTAAAGTTTGCAAGGATCATATTCAGTTCTAGCAAAACAGGCTGACAGCCCAACCTACAAAACCCTTAATAGCCGCTTGAAAAGGTCCTTAAGCATGAGCTTCCTTCACTGAAGAATGTGAATCTAGTTTAATCAGAAAGATATAACAAATACGAAGAAATTCTCAACTCTTGCTCAGGTAACATATGATACAAAACGTGAAAGGACTGATAATGACTTCTGCAAACATCACAAGGCAAATACTTTTCCACTTTTTCCAGGTACCTCTGGGGAGCTTTAGTTAATCTAACACTACCCATGCAGTTGTCCAGTAAATAATAATGTTCAAATTCTAGGGCTTGAGGAGCTATGTTTCTGAACGTGGTGATCCGCGCTTGTGATAATTTACCTTACTCTTTCAGAAAAGCTCCAGGGGGACATGCCATTTCAGATGATCCCAGATGGATCTTGTGTGTTTAGAAAATCAAGTTTCATCCCCACGTTGGTGCAAAGTACATTATTTTGCAACTAGGATCCTTCCATTTGCTAACAATTAGTGGGACGAGAGTTAGATGAGACATTAAAACTGTTCAACGACCCCAGTACAAATAATAGGTGTGTCCTACCTACCTCCTAGTACCTGGTCACAATTTCTAGGCAGTACATATTTTCTCTTATAATGAAACATGTCCAATATGTGTGCCTTCACATAGAAAAACTTTACCTTTTTGAGCCAAATCCAAATTTCTCTTGGGGCACTATTAAATTCCATACTTGGGCATGGGGAGGGATATGTTTTTGTGTTGTAAGTTTCTTAGATATGCTCAGCTGCTAACCTCATGCAACGTTTCACATAGCCTTTAAAAGCTCTTTTGCTTCTCAGAACATTTACATTTTCTGAATTTTAAGTACTGATCTATTGAGAACTGTTAGGATCCCGATATCTTGCCCATCAATGGAGAGAGGAAATAAGCCGAGTGCTAATCTGACCAATCGCACTGCAAAAATAAAGTTGCCGGTGTCGGCTGTTCATTGACTGCCCATAGGCCACAGGTGTTAAACCTTCTAGAAGTGCCTATGAACTCTACCAGGAAGGCACTGGTTAATACAATGGTTTACAGATTCCACTCTTCTGACACAGGGCTTAGTTCTTTATCCACTAATCCCAGGCTTTCTTTACACTGATTTTTAATGAGATGACTTCATCTCAGTGTGTGCCAGAGGGCTCCAGCTCTTTGTTTAGTTTGTGAGGCATGGACTGGAGCTGTAATCAACAATTAGGAACTGTGTGGACAATAGTAGATCCTTCTCTCCCTAGCTGTGGAGATGATGTCCTGGGAAACATCAACCATCCTCAAAGCGGATGCCATCCTACCTTCGCGCTCACTGCTAAACCTACCTCTGTATTACAAACAGCATCAGAAAAGGTGTCTCCTTTAGTTTGGATCATTGATAATGTTATGCCTTTATGATAAACTAGATTCTCCACAGCATGATTTGCCATTTTGTCTCAAAAACGCCAACAAATTGTCTCATCTTACCAAGCCGTAGTATTTTACGAAGTGGCCAATAATGGACACTGCATTTGATCTTTAACGAAGCAGTTATTCCTTGAACTGTCAACAGCGATCACCTGCCTTACACCTTAGATACATTCCCATATTTACATGAACTTAAATTGTGTGTCTTCTCAGAATAGTGCATGGAGTAAGTGCTGAATTTGTTTAATAAAATTAAAAGTGCCAGGGCCCAATGTTTTGCTCAGATGTCCTCAGCTGGCACTAGTGGGGGCTGGGGTGATTAATACAAAGGCTGCATAGTCTTGATTCCACCTTATACCTCTTTATTCTATCACTAGATACGCCCTGCTTCTTTTGCTCACCCTTGCAGGTACCTTTTCATCTTTGCTTTCTCTCTTTGCCACAGTTTTCTTGTCCTTCTCCCTCTCCTTTGTTACTTTGGCGTCTTTCTCTCTTGCAGTTACTTGAACAAAGTGTGATGTAGAAAAATAGCGCTGATGGGCCTCACCTGCAACTACCGGCTTAAATTAAGCACTAAACAGAATACAAACATCTGAACCACAGTAGAATAGTGCAATGTTACCTTAAAAGTCTGTGTCAAGGTGAACAAGTTTCAAATGAACAGGGGTGACAGATACTAAAGTTGTTTCTAAATTATAACAGTTTTGAAAACACTGTTCAATTATCTTATAATATAGGCAGCTATTATATGACCACGTTTTGCAGATTTTCAGCTCTTCGCTTTAAAATGGTCATTCTGCACACACACATATACAGGAATTTTCAAGAAGGCTCTTAAGTATTCCCTGGAGTAGCACTCATTAGCATGCCCTGGAACTGCATTATTTGCAGAGACAGAGGAAGGACCTACATGCTCAGTGCCAGCAAATGGGAAATTGGGACTGCCCTATTGCTGGAAGGACTGCCCTGCTACCTGAGGAAAGAAGACTGGAACGGTTTCCTGACCCCAGGAGCACCACAGTGACTCCAAGGGCTATATGGTGGGTCTCCTGTGTGAGTTACAGGGAGATAGCAAGCTACAGAGACCCTGCAACCTTCCGGCCTGCGTCTGCTGGTCCCTGCTGGAGTCCTAGCTCCAAGCGGTGCACCCCCAGGCCCTTGGAGCCAGGATCTCCTTGCAAGCCGAACAGCCAAGTTGCATCATTGGTGGGATTGAATTCACTTCAGCTCTCACTTCGTTCTTCTCTGCAGCAGCAAATCCCTTTCAGTGGGACATCTCAATGACTGTATCTGGTCTTGCGGAGCCCTCTTTGACTAAAGCCTGCATCCTTGTCCTGCTGGGGTATTTCGAGCTCCAAAAAAAACTATAAATCTGAAGACCGAAATCTTCGGGCTCGATGGCAACCAGCACCCCACTGACGACCATGATGTCCTCAGCCTGAAAATCCAGTTTTTCCCACTCTGAGCTTTTCCTGCCATCGTTGACGGTGCTACTGAGCCTACGTCCAGCGCCTTTCAGTTATCAAGGACCTCCTCCCTGTACAGCCTGCTCATGGCCCTGCTGAGGACACTACCTTCTGCAGGAAATCTTCAAAATTTCTTCTAGGTCCGAAGGTAAATCCTGACATTGGACAAACCTGGCAACTGACCCAACCTGGGCTCCATCACGGTTGCCCTTAATTTGTGACTTTGTCCCGGTCTCGCAAGACCAGATACCCACAGTTGGCATTTGTTCTTTTTGGTGCTATTTTTCACAAAAAACTTTGATACTGATTGGATATAATTAGTTTTGTGTCATTTTATTCATTAACATTTTCTCTATTTTTCTAAATTGGTTTGGGATTTTTAATTGTTTTGTGTTTTCATTTTAAAACTGTTTGAGTGCTCCATACACATTGCCCTTAAGTTTCGCCTCACTGCTTCTGTGCCAAGTTACCAGAGGGTTAAGCACGGGTTAATTTAGTGAATTACTACGGTTCACTCTGACAAGGATTGTGTTTTATTATTTGAGTAGTGTTGCCACCCCTCTCAACTAATGACCAAATTTATTTTCTATGTAGGGACCTCAACTGTCGCTCAGGTCTTACAATTAAACCTCATGCCTCTTAAATATACGACTACGGAGGACACTCCAACTCTTCTGGCATTTTGTCATCAAGGAGACTCGCTGCGTCATACCCTCTAGGGCAACTGCCTCCCAGCTTTGTGGGGATCTACCAACCCCTAACCCTCGTAGCTCTGGAAACTTCCTGCAGTGAATCACTTCTCCAATGCCCTCCATTTTCAAAACTACTGAGATAGTGTCATGACTTTTACACCACCATCTTGCCTTGGCTGGTGTTTGTGTGCCCTACAGTCAAGAATGTAACGGTCTCCTAAGCCCATTTCTTACAGCAGCGCTAAGTTCAAAACAATGGTGTTTTCAGTTAAGATTTAAAGTCGAAGGTAAACCTCAATATTAACCAACAATTCAAGCAAAGGCTTCTTTATAAAGAAGATTATCAGCTGAGAGGCATTGTATATATACTCTTTGTGGAGCCAAGTTGTGTGTACCTGGCACAAATAGTCTAAATAGGCGGGATGAAATAGTAAAATAAAAGAAAAAGTATTAAATGGAAAGATTAAAAAAAAAAGAACAAAAAGGCAAACATGAAGGCACCACCTACATATTGCACTAAACAGAAGAAAGATACCAGCAGATGCAGCCCTTCCAAGTAGCACGCATCAGGAGTAAGACTAACGCATTTCAGTGTGGTGGTCCACAACACCGCACTCAAATGCAAAGTCGCACATAATAGGCATTGCATCTGCCTCAGCTGTGTCAAGCCATATTGCTGCTATGCTGAAACTAGCTGGACTCAGTGGCAGAGCACGTCGATGCCGCTGATAAGTAGTGCGTGCTTTTAAGATGCGTGCTTTTTATTTTTAACATTTTTATTGAGATTTTGTGCATAGCATACAGTCATAGGCAGTTCTTAACATGGGCTGGCTCGCTCTTAGTGGATTAAAGGATGGAAAATAAAGGATAGTGTAGTCAGAGGATAGAAGGAGAGGTAGAGGAAAGCCCCTTTAGGAGAGAAGTATTATACACTATCGAAAGACCCAGAGAGAGATTTAATATGTGTACTTCAGATCGTGGTAGAGGAAAAATATGTCTCAGACTTGAAAACCTTCCCGGCCGACCTCAGCTTAATCGAGGGATCTCTCTCTAATTGCCTGATTGCTTGTATGATTTGTATTCTTAAGTGCAAGCTAGCTCTTCAGTGGGGCAACCGGTACCGCAGTCGTACGCCTGCGGAGCATTCAAAGGATGGGCCGGTCGTCGTCAGTCACTGACTCTGTGCCCCCTCCCAAGGAGAGCGAAGACAAATGCACTTTAACACGCGAGGGGGCCCCTTTAAGCATTAGCAGTAACACTCCGAAATCTGAAGTGGAGACAACATTTAACAGTATTGAATGTTATTTCTGCACGGGCGTCGAGTATTGTCTCTCAAATTTCCAAATCTGTTTTTAACCGCATGCGCGCTAGCAGTTTTCCCGCTGCGCGCTGCGATTTAAAAAAAAACGCGCTACATGACTAGCTCAGCTCGTCATCAGCGTAGGGCACGTTACGCTCATGACGAGCTGAGCTCGTCATGAGCGCCGAAGGGGTTAAATTGATTTATGTTAAACAACAGTTTAGTAAGGTTTATGCCACTATTATCCACTATCCCTTATGTCTTTTACATCTGTCGCATTAATATTAACCTGCTTTGAAACAGCATTTGCAATGCAATAGGTCTCGCATTTACAGGAGTTTGAGCTATTGGCATTGTAAATGATGCTAGCTTAAATTCTCGCAAATGCGAGACCTATTGCATTGCAAATATTTGTTGTTATGTACAAGTGTCCCATGAAGCGCTTTCATGTTAATAGAGGCCGCACCCATTCTTTAGAAGTGCAGTTCTTTCTTTAGACGCGGCTCGTCTAAAGAAAGGGGCTCTGCCTCTATTAAGGAGAAAGCGCAGAATGGGGCACTTGTAAACAATAAAAAGTGAATAAACATTTTTTTTAAAACATGTGGCCGCATTCGGTGTGAAAATAAACCAAAGGTGCGGCTGCCACTGTTGCGTCCTGAGCTATAAAAAAGAAAAATAAACAGTTAGGAGAAAGCGTGTCTTGCCTGCAACAACAGGCAGGTGAAAACCATTGAACAAAATAGTGCTCAGAGGCTGTAATTAAAGTCTACCGAGTAACAACACACATAAGAGGACCAGTCCTTCTAGAGGGTTACAAGATGAGACAAGGCAGTAGTAAGGAGGGACTACTAAGCCTATTGACCAATGAAAAGCTACAGTTTACAGTGGACAGTGACACAAAGCAACAAAAATATAGGCAGAGAGTGGGCAGAGCTTTAAGTCCATACCTGAATACCCCATGTGTCACAGAACAGCACATGCGCTACCCAGGCTCGACCTAGAAAACTGTCAAAGGAGTCCGGTCATGTAGATCTCTTCTGTGTAAGATTCAATTATTCCCATACTGAATCTCAACTACCACTTCCTTGACAGGTTGGCAGAAAAGCTATTATATTCACTGAGGACACCCTTTCAGTTTTTACTAAGTAAAGTTTTCCATTTGCATGTAGCTGGTCCTTTTGCTTTGAACCCTATTTGCCTTCAAGGCACACAGCCCCTCATTTTGCAGAACAAAATCTGTTTGGCATTTAATCATTGGGTAAGCACATCTTTGCAGTTACTTTATTGGACTAGATGGCAAGTCCCCAAGGTAAATAAACCCTTGTGGAATGTACTATGGCAGTATTCTTACAAGCCCTTATTTCACAAACCTTCCCCACTTGACCTCCAGCTCGCTTTTCAGCAGGCTGTAAACCGAAGTGCTGCAGGTCGTCTCACAATTTAACCCCTTCGCCGCGGGGCTACAGAGTGTGCTAGCGGGAACGATGGAGTTTAAGGGAAAAGCCAGGTTTTTAATAATTTGCGGAAGGATAGAAGGTTGGATTCGCTGCGATTGGCAAGGGGCAGGGAATTCCAAAGCTTGGGGGTGTTGTACAAGAAGAGACGACCCCCTTCTTAATTCTGGGCGTGAAGGCTAAATGTAGGAGGTCAGACCGTAGCTTTCTGTTGGCTTTGTATGGTCTGATCATGTCTTTTAGGATAGGGGGCCCTTGTCATGAAGGATCTTGTGAGTAGTGCACAGGGTTTTAAAATGGATCCTCTCCTGTATTGGGAGCCAGTGGAACGATCTTTGGGCGGGCTTCGCTAAGCACCGATTTTTTGTGCCTGTGAGGAGCCTGGCTGCCGAGTTCTGAACGACCTGGAGTTTAGCAATGACTGTTTTGGGAACACCCAGGTACAAGGCATTACCATAATCCAGTCTGGATAGGATAAGCCCCTGGATTAGAAGTTTCCTGAAGTCTGGAGGTAGGAGGGGAAGGATTTTGCGGGTTGTTCGGAAAAGGCCAAAACAGTCTCCCGCGGTTTTCCTAGTTTGGGTATTAAACGTGAGGTCCTGATCAAGCCATATTTCCAGGCTTTTTATGTCTTCTTGTGGGATACGTGCTGGTCCCATGCAGGATGGCCACATAGTCTCAGGTGAAGAATTAGATTGGTTGCCCAATACCAGGATCTCTGTTTTTTCACTGTTCAGTTTGAGGTGGGAGCTGTTCACCCAGCAGGTAATATCTTTGAGACAGGAACATACGTCTTCAGGGGAATGAGCCAGCTGATTCAGTGATACGATGAGCTGGGTATCATCTGCGTAGGTGACTAGTTTAATACCATGAGGGGTAACTATTTTCTCCAGGGGGGGACATGTACACGTTGAAGAGTGTAGGGCTCAGGGATGAGCCCTGGGGAACTCCACAGTGCAGAGGAGTAGGTTGAGATTTAATGTTGCCCTCAAGGACTTGGAAGGTTCTGTTATGTAGGAAGGATTTTAGCCAGGACAGGGCTGACCCGGTGACTCCTACTCCCTTGAGCCGGTGCACCAAAGTGTGGTGGTTCACTGTGTCAAAGGCTGCGCTCAGATCCAGGAGGATCACTGCCACAGATCCTCCTGAGTCGAGGATCTTTCTCGCCTCTTCCACTACTGCTACCAGAGCGGTTTCAGTGCCCTGACCAGGGCGGACGCCCGTCTGGGAGAAGTGTAGTAATCCACCGGATTCGAGGAAGGCGGAGAGCTGGCGGTTGACAAATTTTTCTGCCAGGAGATGGGGTGGTAGTTGCTCAGCTCAGTTGGGTCCAGGTGGGGCTTTTTTAAAAGTGCCTTTACTATGGCCCTTTTTCAGTTCAGGGGACAGCGCCCTGTGATAAGGAGGTGTTGATCAAATTAATAATAGGGGGAATGATAGTGGGTGAGACTAATTTTAGGATATTTTGCGGAGCGGGATCAAGTGGGGAGCTGCTTTTGATTGATTCTAGAATGGGAAGAAGTGTTTCCTCAGTGATTGGGGGAAAAGATTCTAATCGAAGGTCCTTGTGCTGGGGTGCAAATGGTGGGGGTTCTGGTGGGAGATCAGAATTGTTGGGAGGGAGGAATTTGAGGATATTTTGAATTTTGTTACGAATAATTCTGCCAATTCATTGCAACGGTGACCGGAGAGGTCGAGGGGAGGGTCAGGAATTTTCAAGAGTTTTTTTACAATGCCGAATGTTTCCATGGAAGAGCTGGTGGAAGATCTGATTTTTTTCTTATAAAAAGGCCGCCCGAGTTGTTTTGAGGGCCGTTTTGTAGACTGAGATAGATTGTCTGTATTCTGTTTTTGTATAGGTAGTATAATCTTTCCTCCATGCTCTTTATGATTTTTTACATTGTTTTTTTTAGGAGGCGTAGTTTATTGGTAAACCAAAGGGATTTGGTCTTTCCACCTTGTTTTGGAGCAACTTTTCTAGGGAGAACTATGTCCAGTGAGTTCTCAACCCAGGTGGAGAACTTCATATCTGCTACTGAAGGATCAGGGTCGTGTGGAGGCGAGGAGAGTTCCAGTTATTGTCTCCACTCTTCAATAGCTAGTTTCGACCAGGGCCGTTCGAGGGTGATGGGAGCTGGTCTGGGGAGGGGGGGTGATAGGGATGTGCCAGCTGAGCGGGACTAAAAGATGATCTGACCAGAGCACAGGTACGGGCTCCAACACTTTTAGTTCAGAGAGATTCGAAAAAATAGGGTCTAGGAGGTGGCCTTTCGTGTGTGTGGGTTGACGGTTTATAAGGTGAAGCTGGTACACTGAAAGGTCAAGTGCTAATTCGCTAGCCACTTTGTCCTCCGGGTTGTCAAAGTGGAGATTCAAGTCTCCTAGGATTGTAAAGTTGGGTCGGGTGCTGGCCAGGGAGAGGGAGGTTTCAAGAAGTGTACTGCGGAACTGCCCTAGTGCTCCCGGGGGCGGTATATAAGGATCCCAGATAGTGACTTCAGGGGGGAAATTGAATAGTGAAATGCACGTTTTCACAATCTGAAGTGGGGCTGTCAAATATACGACAGGTAAGGTGTTTTTTTATATAGAATTGCTATTCCTCCTCCCTTGACACTAGGTCTGTCGAGACGTTGGCAGACACATACCCTTTAATCTGGTTCAACCTTTGATTAGAATAGTGGAAAAATCCCTCACCACTGGAACTGACGCAGACACATAAGCCAACTAAGACACAGCACTATTACTCACAACTGGCTCCAACGTAGTATACTTGGTGCTACAGACGGGGAAATAAACAATAGCAGAAAACTGGCAGTAACCCTGTATGGAACAGAGAGTACATCAGAAGGCTGCAAAGAGTCATCAGATGGGAACAAGACTTTGATTGTACAAGCGTCATTGTGCTCTTAATTATAAGGTGTGAAGTCAGGGCACATCATCGATGAATAAACATGTCTGGATGAGAGCTTAACAACGTCTCTACAGCAGGACTTCTGTAAACACTGCTCCGTATCTTTGTGACTCACCTGCGGAAGGATAACGTTCCAAGCGCGTTCCTGGGAATGTCGCAAAGCAGGTAAATCAGACCAGGCTCTTTGCACAGACAACTCTAGTGTTGTAGCGGCCAACAACTTCTGGGAGGCTGCAGCTGAGAGGCTTCTACAGTGGCTGGGGCACTAAAGTGGGAGAGATGTGGCGCAGAGGCCAGAGTGGCTGACTCCGGAGAACGGGGCTCAAGGTTCGATTGCCGGCGGTGGCAGCTCAGCATCATGCAACTCTGGGTAATAGCTCACATTAATCTCCCCGATGGCCCCCAGTGCCTTGAAACCTAAAGAGGTGATATGTTTGCGCTTTACAAATAAGTATGATTATTATTATTAAGAATTGCAGTAGCGCACACACTGATCTGATCGTGCAGTGAAAGGAGCACAGAATACCTGCAGTGTGTGGGCAGAGGGGAGCCTTCAGTACCCGGGGACAAGAAGACTTGCAGTGCAAGGGTAACACGACTGCTACAGTGGTAGAAGCAGAAAAGCCTCAGAAGAGCACAGAGACCTGCAGTATCAGAGGCACAAAAGCCCCAGAGGTGAGGAGCAGAGAGGCTCCTACAGTTCAGTACCAGAGAAACAACTGCAATGTCAGTGCTGTACAAGCTTTAGAAGTCAAAGGAGCAGAGTGCCGCCTGTGTTCTTAAGGACACTGCAATTCCAGAAGTTGTAGCCGAAAGGTTTTAAAATGTCAGCAACTCCAAGTTGTGACCTTCTTTTGAAGACCTTTTGGAAAACTACCTAAAGCCTTGGGTGTAGTTGCTCAAGGTAGTAGTTGATATATATAAACCAGTTGGTTTAAGTCATTTGGGCACAGTGGCTAATCTTGTTTAAGACATTGAAGTTTAGGGCCTCAGCTATACCTTTCACAACCGTGGAGGTGAGGAAGGGTGAGATGAACTGTGATCCTTCTCCCCGCACATTGCTCAATGAGAGGCGGTGGTAACCGACTCACAACGTGAAGATGTCAGTGTGTGTGACAGCTCCCGCTTTATGGATTGTATCCGAGGCCTCCAGATAGCAGACAGTGGACGAGAAGACAATGTTTGCTCTCCACCCAATATCGAAAAAATCAGGAGCCTTTTTGAAAAAAGGGTTTTGTGAGGCTTTTCAAATGCACAGTTTGCAATTTAGTCAATTAGTGTATAGGCCACTTCAAAAATGGCATTTCTATTCCCCAGCCAGTAGATGTGCAAATTCCAAATTCTTGAATGGGACCAGAACATTGGACGGTGTGTCTTCTACTCCTTGTTGACTAAGACTTCTGATAGGGAGCCCCAGTCCTGGACATATTTCTAAACTAATAGACTTTAATTAGAAATCCTCCTAAGTAGTTCGTTCTTTACTCTTCCAGTATAGGCGTATTTATATCTTCTGCTACATTTTTTGTCTTGGGTTTTTTTAAATTCAAAATGTATACAGGTCATGTAGTTCACTGCATCTGAGCATTATATTTATCATCCATTAATTGGTTTGAAAACCAAACTTGTCTGGTGGAGTACAGCCTTGAGCTCATCCCCGCTACCAAATCGAGAGGCAAGACTACACAGAGAGCACATATATGGCGTCTAGAAGCCTTAATTGTTCTATTAACCTTTGCAAGCAAGTGCTTTTTTACAAATGCTTTCCAATAGCATATTTTAGACCCATTCTTTTGTCTAAAAACATTTCTGGTGCATGGTCTCCTCGACACACATGAAAGCAGCCCATTCTTTGTTCTGGAACTGTGCCAGTCATGATTGGTGTGTTGATCAGGCAGAGTGTAGATTTCCCTGCTACTATGCCTGTGCTCTGGGTTGTCTGCAGACTAATGGAGGTCTAGACCTGTGCTTGTTCTCTGTGGTATGGACATGCCTGTACATTTGTGTCAGTGCACAGTATTGCTCTGCTGTTATCATGTCTGTGATGCATGCAGGGCAGGGTTTGCCTGTTGTTCACTTGTGCGCTCATGGGCGAGGACCTGCCTTTTCTAGAGTGGAGCACACCATGTTGCACTTCTTGCTGTAAGTGAAGTTTAGTGATCCAGGCGTGCCATTGTTCTGGGATATGCACAGATGACTGCAGACCCCAGGACAGCAGTAATTTCACTCTAGGTCTCCCATGTAACTATATGAAGGTGTCTGCTTAGATTACTGCTTGGGTAAGAGTGCTTAGGCAAGAGTACTGCTATGCAGCAACTATGTAGGGGCTGAGGGATCAGCACAAAAGCCTCCAGAGCTGCCTGTACTTAAGGGTTGGACTGTGCCTGTTCTGTGGATCTCTGGCAGTATGGTTTCTGTAGTGGCCTGCCAATGTTCAGATGGTCTGTGAGTGCATGTGCTTCAGCGTAGAAATTATGTTATTGTTCTGGCATTTGTATAGCACACAACCTGCCACGGGTATGCTGTTGTGATGCCTTCAATAATCTGGAGGTAACTTTCTGAATGGATCTCAGGTTTTCATCACAGATTGCAGAACCTAGTAAATATGTGCTATCAGTGTGTGAATAAGTAATTTCCTATAATTTATGAATTTTTGTATAGTGCATGTAAGGTTCAAAAGTGCCAACTTCAGAGATTTGAGGGTGAATATTCATCTAGTTTCACATGGTACATATGCACGCTACCAGGCAGATGTATATGTGTCTAAGGTGAGGGCTGATGCGTAATAACCCATTAAAGGCTCTGTGCGCTGTGCGGGGCGTGTGAAATGCGGTGCTGCTTCTCCACTGCCGTCCAAGTGACCAGAGCATGAGAACAGCACAACTTAGTTGCTACTATATTTGTGCCCAGTAGTACCAGCGCTCTCCGATATCATGGCGAACCTGTGCTCAGGGTGGTTGTTCTGTGCTGAGCGCCTGTTGATCTGCCTGTGCTTGACAGTGGTAATACCTGTGCTCAGTAGGCTGTCTAGTAGTGCTACGAGGTGCTGCACACGTACTTGTGTCCGGACATTCTTGTACACCGGGTAAGTGAGCGGTGCTGTGCCTCTGCTGCCATACCTGTGCTTGGGACTGGATAGGCCTGTACTCCAGGTTTGTGCATAGTGCTCTGCCTCGGCTTCAGTACCCGTGCTTCGGTCTGATATGCCTGTATTTACGGTTTGTGTAGAGTGCTACGTCTCTGCTTCCATGTCTGTGCTTCAGTCAGGATATTTCTGTACTCGGTGTTTGTGCATACTGACATACCTGTGCCTGGGTCTGAATGTGCCTGTGCTCACAGACAGTCACTAGTACTGCTCCTTTGCTGCTGCACTTGGATCTATCTGTGCTTTGATCTGAATGAGCTTGGGTTTCAGTGCCTGCATATCCTCTGCTTGTGCTCAGATATAAGGGGGTTCCTGTGCTATGCTGTATGGATACAGAACTGCCTTACGGTGTTGCTAAATGTTCCCCAACTACTGATGTGCTCTAATCTGTATCACATGATCAGAGTTCTACTCCTCTGCTGTTATGCCTGTCCTTCATTCTGTATGCTTTATCTCTGCTCATCTATGCCTGTGCTAGGCAACCTAAGCTTTAGTTCTGCTCCTTTGATGCTGTGTATCTGGTTGGGTGTCTATGCTTTAGAGGGGCTCCTCTACTCCTGTGCATGTGATTGGTTGCCTATGATACTCCATTGCTGACGTGCTTATGCTTGGTTACCTATGCTTTACTTCTGCTATGGGTCTGCTTTGTTGCCTATGCTTTAGTACTGTTATTCAGCAGATTTGTGTGTGCTTAGCTGCCAATGTTTTAGTTCTGCTCCTCTGCTGTTGTGCCTGAGCTTGGCTTCTAATGCTTTAGTTCTGCTTCTCTTCTGCTGTGCCTGTGCTTGGTTGACCATGCTTTAGTTCTGCTCCTCTACCGTAATGCTGATGCTTGGTTGCCTATAATTCAGCTCCGCACCTCTGCCGCTGGGCCTGTGCTTGGCTGCCTATGTTTAGTTCTGCTTCTTTGCCGCTGTGGGTGGGTTTCGTTGCCTATGCTTTAGTTCTGCTTCTTTGCTGCTGTGGGTGGTTTTGTTGCCTATGCTTTTGTTCTGCTCCTCTGTCACTGTGTATGTGCTTTGGTGGCCTCTGCTTTAGTTCTGCTCCCCTGCCACCGTGTGTGTGCTTGGTTGCCTATGCTTTAGCTCTGCTCCTCTGCATGTGCTTGGTTGCCTATGCTTTACCTTTGTTCCTCTGCCACCGTGTATGTGATTTGGTTGCCTGTGCTTTAGTTCTGCTCCTCTGCCACTATATGTGTGCTTGGTTGCCTCTGCTTTAGTTCTGCTCCCCTGCCACCGTGTGTGTGCTTGGTTGCCTATGCTTTAGCTTTGCCCCTCTGCATGTGCTTGGTTGCCTCTGCTTTACCTTTGTTCCTCTGCCACCGTGTATGTGCTTTGGTTGCCTCTGCTTTAGATCTGCTCCTCTGTCACTGTGTGTGTGCTTGGTTGCCTATGCTTTACCTTTGTTCCTCTGCCACCGTGTATGTGATTTGGTTGCCTGTGCTTTAGTTCTACTCCTCTGCCACCGTGTATGTGATTTGTTTGCCTGTGCTTTAGTTCTGCTCCTCTGCCACTATATGTGTGCTTGGTTGCCTATGCTTTAGTTCTCCTCCTCTGCCACTGTGTGTGTGCTTAGTTGCCTCTGCTTTAGCTCTGCTCCTCTGCCACTATGTATATGTTTTGGTTGCCTCTGTTTGAGTTCTGCTACCCTGCCATTGTGTGTGTGTGCTTGGTTGCCAAATGCTTTAGCTCTGCACCTCTGCATGTGCTTGGTTGCCTCTACTTTAGTTCTGCTCCTCTGCCACTGTGCATGTGTTTGGTTGCCTATGTTTTAGCTCTGCTCCTCTGCATGTGCTTGGTGGCATATGCTTTAACTTTGTTCCTCTGCCACCGTGTATGTGCTGTGGTCGCCTCTGCTTTAGTTCTGCTCCTCTGCCACCGTGTATGTGCCTTGGTTGCCTATGCTTTAGTTCTGCTCCTCTGCCACTGTGCGTGTGTTTGGTTGCAGGTTTTAGCTCTGCTCCTCTGCATATGCTTGGTTGCCTATGCTTTACCTTTGTTCCTCTGCCACCGTGTATGTGCGTTGGTTGCCTCTACTTTAGTTCTGCACCTCTGCCACTGTGCATGTGTTTGGTTGCCTATGTTTTAGCTCTTCTCCTCTGCATGTGCTTGGTTGCCTATGCTTTACCTTTGTTCCTCTGCCACCGTGTATATGCTTCGGTTGCCTCTACTTTAGTTCTGCTCCTCTACCACTATGTGTGTGCTTGGTTGCCTCTGCTTTTGCTCTGCTCCTCTGCATGTGCTTAGTTGCCTATGTTTTAGCTCTGCTCCTCTGCACGTGCTTGGTTGCCTGTGCTTTACATTTGTTACTATGCCACCGTGTATGTGCTTTGATTGCCTTTACTTTAGTTCTGCTCCTCTGCCACTATGTGTGTGCTTGGTTGCCTCTACTTTAGTTCTGCTCCTCTGCCACTATGTATGTGCTTGGTTGCTTCTACTTTAGTTCTGCTCCTCTGCCACTGTGTGTGTGCTTGGTTGCCTCTGCTTTAGCTCTGCTCCTCTGCATGTGCTTGGTTGCCTCTGCTTTATCTCTGCTCCTCTGCATGTGCTTAGTTTCCTCTGCTTTAGCTCTGCTCCTCTGCATGTGCTTGGTTGCCCGTGCTTTACCTTTGTTCCTCTGTCACTGTGTATGTGCTTTGGTTGCCTCTACTTTAGTTCTGCTCCTCTACCACTATGTGTGTGCTTGGTTTCCTCTGCTTTAGCTCTGCTCCTCGGCATGTGCTTTGTTGCCTATGTTTTAGCTCTGCTCCTCTGCATGTGCTTGGTTGCCTATGCTTTACCTTTGTTCCTCTGCCACAGTGTATGTGCTTTGGTTGCTTCTAATTTAGTTCTGCTCCTTTGCTACTGTGCGTGTGTTTGGTTGCCTATGTTTTAGCTCTGCTCCTCTGCATGTGCTTGGTGGCATATGCTTTACCTTTGTTCCTCTGCCACCGTGTATGTGCTGTGGTTGCCTCTGCTTTAGTTCTGCTCCTCTGCCACCGTGCATGTGCCTTGGTTGCCTATGCTTTAGTTCTGCTCCTCTGCCACTGTGCGTGTGTTTGGTTGCAGGTTTTAGCTCTGCTCCTCTGCATGTGCTTAGTTGCCTATGCTTTACCTTTGTTCCTCTGCCACCGTGTATGTGCTTCGGTTGCCTCTACTTTAGTTCTGCTCCTCTACCACTATGTGTGTGCTTGGTTGCCTCTGCTTTTGCTCTGCTCCTCTGCATGTGCTTAGTTGCCTATGTTTTAGCTCTGCTCCTCTGCATGTGCTTGGTTGCCTATGCTTTACCTTTGTTCCTCTGCCACCGTGTATGTGCCAACCCTTGCCTCTACTTTAGTTCTGCTCCTCTGCCACTATGTGTGTGCTTGGTTGCCTCTGCTTTAGTTCTGCTCCCCTGCCACCGAGTGTGTGCTTAGTTGCCTATGTTTTAGCTCTGCTCCTCTGCATGTGCTTGGTTGCCTATGCTTTACCTTTGTTCCTCTGCCACCATGTATGTGCCAACCCTTGCCTCTACTTTAGTTCTGCTCCTCTGCCACTATGTATGTGCTTGGTTGCCTCTGCTTTAGCTCTGCTCCTCTGCCACTATGTATGTGCTTGGTTGCTTCTGCTTTAGCTCTGCTCCTCTGCGCCTGGTTGCCTCCTCCACTGCCACGCCTGTGTGGATGGTTCTGCCTGCAGTACTTGCTGCTTTTCTGCTGCCATGATAAACACACACAAGGGAGGTGTCTGGGAATCGGCTCCCACAACAAGAACGCATGTAGCCCAGGGCGGTGAGTGAATCAGACAAAAACAGAGCCTTATCTTTTCCTGTCAGATTTCCAGAGCTGTTGCCAGAATCAGACAATAGGGTGGTGGGCGCGTTGTAAATATCTTCTAATGGTGCATTTCTTTTACCAAAAGCATTATTAACGGGTGGAAATTTATGAACACAAACACTTACAGGGAACTAACATCACAAGGTAAAAATAAGCATAGCAGGAGGGTCTTGGAGCACACACAGTGATACCAAAGGGCATGGGGAGTGAAGAGTGGTCTCTCCATTTCTTGTAGCCTACCTAGCACAAAGTTGTACTGCGCCAGCTGCGCTTTGCGGATTTTACGATTCAGGGTTGTCCCGGAGTCTGTGTCGATATCCACTGTGAATCCGCTCTCATGGACACTCCTGTGCACCTGGGAAATGCAACATAACAGCAGTTAGACGTGGCAGGGAGCTGGGAGATAAACTGCACCAGTGAGAATGCAGACAGCTAGAGATTCTGCATGAAGGACACACTGGCCCTTTTTTCCCAATGCATAGGTATGTATGTATTTTGAAAGTAAACAAAAATCACAAGCCCACTCAGACACAGAATGCAGCATAGAAATTGCACAGACCCTTCTAGTTGCACAGAATGCTGACGGCCCATCTTACCTCTTTGGCATAGTCCTCAACGCTGGGACCAATCGGAATCACCATCACCTGGAAGGGGGACAGCCAGAGTGGCCTGGAAATAAAGGAACAATTTCAGGGTCTGTGGGGCTGAATTATCATTGTAATGTTACCCGCAGGCATATAAACTTGAGACCATCACAGCTTCGCTGTACTGTCGCAGATACGCGCCCAGACGAGGAAAAAAAAGGGCACCCAGGCACAGAAGAACAAGTTACTTACCTTCTGTAACGCCTTATCTGGTAGAGACTCTATTTAGCCACAGATTCCTTATCTTAGAATTATCCCCAGGCGACAGACTGGATCCGGAAACTTTTTTCATGAGCAGTGCTGTTTGGATCCAAGTGGCATCAGTCACGCTGGAAGTGACGTGCGCAGTGCCAATATAGATGCCCCCCCAGCGTGCTGACATCAGAAACATTTCGCGACTTTCCACGCCAGAAGCACAGAGCCACAAAATACACAGACAACTGGTGTGGCAACTAGGTCACTGAAAGGGAAACAGCCCTGTCCCTAGAAATCAGTTTGCAGAGCGGGGAGGATGGGTGGGTTGGTAAGGAATCTGCAGCTAGATAAAGTCTCTACCAGATAAAGTGTTACCAAAGGTAAGTAACTTTTTCATCTGATAGAGACATCTGAAAAGCAGATTCTTTACCTTAGAATAGATACCAAAGCGATAACTCCCTGGAGGTGGGTCTGCAGATCAATTTCACACGAGGAAGTCCTGCAGGACAGAGAGGGCACAGAGCCCTTCTCTACGGACCCGACTATCCACTGGAACTTCAGAGCCCGCATATATCAGCAGGCATGTGTCACTAGCAGGATGCAGGAGGCCATGAGGCCCAGAAGCCTCAGAGTCAGTCTCACCAAAACGCAAGATAGAGGTTGAAACATCGGTATCATAGCCGGAATATCCTGGACTCGCCGTTCAGGAGGATAGGCTTGAAATTGCACCATGTCCAGACCAGCTCTGACAAAAAGGAGCATCTGAAAGGGAGTCAGGCATGTTGATAGGGAACTCCAGCAAATGCAGGAGGTCTGCCATAGTCTGGAGGTAG
This sequence comes from Lissotriton helveticus, assembly GCF_964261635.1. Lineage (NCBI taxonomy): Eukaryota > Metazoa > Chordata > Amphibia > Caudata > Salamandridae > Lissotriton > Lissotriton helveticus. Next base: position 797,215,395 of record NC_136073.1, on the reverse strand, counting down.
AAGACAACAGTCTGGGGTGAACTTACCTTAACTAGCCAGTGGTCGAGATAGGGGAAGACTGGCATCCCTGATCTTTGCAAATGAGCTGCAACCATCACTGCCACCTTGGTGAACACCCGAGGGGCGCTGGTAAGACCAAAGGGGAGCACAGTAAACCACAGGTAATGTCTGTGGACAGGCAGGACGGTGATGTGAAAATATAAGTCCTGCAAGTCCAACGCTAGGATCTAGTCTCCCAGGTCCAGGGCAGACAGGACCTGAGTGAGATGGGCATTTTGTACTGCTCCTTTTTGAGGAAGAAATTGAGCACCAGAAAGTAGCAGGTGTAGCAGCCATGTCCTATGTCTGGTGTTGGCACCCTCTCTATGGCTACCTTGGCCTAGAGAGCTGTCACCTGCTTGTGGAGAAGGGATAGGTTGTCTCTGTCACCCTGTCATAGAGGGTTGGATAGGGATAGAGTAGTCTTGAAGGGGAGGGACTTGCCCCTTCAAAGGATCCACAAAACCCATTGGTCTGAAGTTATATACCGCCTGTGGGGCAGATGATGGCGGATTCTGACCGCCACTGGGTGCCCATGGTGGTAAGAGTGCAGACTATAAGGGTTTGGTAGCCGCTGAGGTAGTGGTGGACTGGCCTGACCCTGCCTTCCCAACTCACAGGATCTGTGGGTACCGTGTCCTCAGCCACGCTGAGGCTGGGAAGCTTGCACGCCGCGGTGGCCAGGCGGGTATAGTCTCGACCGGAAGCCCTTTCCTTGGCCACAAAAGGAGCAAAAGGGCAGTTGGGGGTGACGAGAGGCCATGTAAAGGCCTTAGCCCTGGTTCCTTAAAGTGCTTCAGCGTTGAATCCACCTCGTCTACGAAGAGACAGGAGCCATCAAAGGGCATGTCCATAAGTGATGTTTGCACATCCCCAGAGAAGCAAGCAGTCCTCAACTACGCGTGGCGCAGTAAGGTCACCGTCGACTAAACAGCTCGGCCTAGTGAGTTGGTGGTATCCAGTCCACATTTAATGGTGAACTTAGATGCATCCCTCCCATCAGCAACAGCCAAGACGTGTTGAGCATGGACCAGGTCCCAAGCAGGACATCGGAAATAGCTTCATTAAATGGGAGAAGCGGTTCTGAAGGGGACCCTCTCAGCTGAGGCACTCCTGTCAAGGCGTTAGTCTTGACTGCCACTGTGGGCAAGCTAAGGTCAGGACCTCGATCTCCCTCCTCACCACCATTTTGACTAAAGCTCCCTCCTCCATAGCCACGGTAGGTGGAAAAAGCATGCCAGTATCTGGAGAGGTATCCAGTCCGCTGGAGTCGCTAAATCCTCAAAGCAGTTTGTGTTGGTATCATAGGGCTGATATTCTTCAGGGTTCAGTGACCCCTCCTATTCATCCCCGAGTTCTACCCATAAGAATAGGGCTCAGACTCCAGCATGGAAGGCATGGCTCCAGTCGGAGTCTGGGAACATCTCTCTCACTCTGTGTCGAAGTCAGGGATCAGAAACGGAAGTATCAGCCTAAGCGCCGGGGAAGGTCGTGGTGGCACGGCTAGGGCGGATACGGATCCATCTGTGGATTCAGTAGGGGACACTCCCGACCCCATGGAGCCCAAAGACACGCCAGAGGGAACAGCCAGTCCAAATATGAGGCGCATGTCCTCATATAATTCTTGCAGTTGGGCGGGGGTTGTTCCGGCTCCCACAAACTTGGGGAGGCCTTGAGACAGCTCAGGTGCTGGCTCGACCACAGAGCCAGGCCTTGAGTGTCGATGCTCTCTCATCGGCCAACGGACAAGGTGAAGTCAAAGAATGCTTAGACTTCTTCTTGTAGTAGAACTTACCCGAAGGGCCGGACGAGTGCGATGAGGATATTGGATACCGCGACCGCTCCCTTTCTCTCTCCCGGAATCTGGAACGTCGCGGCGTCAAGTCACCAGGAACTTGAAAGGATTGCTCCCACAAGGTCTTTGGGTTCATGGCGCAGCAATCAGAGCAGTGCTTCGGATCATGGTTGTGCTTGAGGCAACAAAGGCATACAAACAACATCAAGCAGTGACGGCCGCCACAGGGCTTAAAGATGGCCTTCAATGACATTCTACCACACCAGGAGGTAAAAACTCAAATATCTCAACAAAACATCAAAAAAGGTTAGTCAAAAATTGACCAAAGGGTAGCTCTTCCTGGATTTGTGCTGAGTGGCATGGAAAGAAAAGAACTGATTTCAGCACCCTGGGGTGGCACCAATATAGACACCGGTGCGTGCACGTCTCTTCTGCCGTAGATAACCACACCATGGGGAGCCAAACGGCGCACCCAACCGGCATGCAGGGGTGCTGCTTGTGAAGAAGTTTCCAGATGCAGTCTGATCCCTGGGGATAATTCTAAGGAAAGGAATCTGTGGCTAGAAGTTTCTATCAGATTAACAGATCACATTTAGATGTATATAATAGAGCCCACCTAACATACAATATCAAACCTTTAAGAGGGAACACGACATTCACCCCCAGTCACAGATCTGGATGACGGCTGATAGCCAGAAACCGGCCCTAGGATGCTTGATTCCGGTCCAGGGAAGACATAGCTTGGCAGTTCGGGCTGGACTGTTCCCATGAGGCACAGGGTCAAGACTGATTTGCATATGGCCAAGTCTGAACTGGGGTGGCGTGGTGAGCAAAATAACAATGGATTAAACCCAGATCTGTGACTGGGGGTGAATGTTTTGCCATTGTGCAACATTCCGTCCATCATCTTGTGTGTTTTGCTGTTATATGGATTTGGGCACACGCATGAATCAGGTTTCCAGCAGGACTGAGTGCGATGCCACATTCGTAGAACGAAGTGATCACTAAAATGCCACTTAAATGTGGGTGCAGCCATTATTCAAGAAAGGGGGATCTGTACAATAGGTCACAGAGGAGACAGGCAAAAAGAAGAGAGATTGTGAAAGGTTGTGAACTACATTAAACAAGCATGGGCTAAACCAATAGATCTGGACTTTTGGCTTCTCCAATGCGCTTGCGCGCTGATGCATCCAAAAAGAAAAAAAAAGGGCAACGGAAACTCTAAAGAGTATCATAAAAAACAAAATAAGTCCAAGTGCGATGATGTTTATGTGTGCATGAGACTCGAGGCATGTTGTAACAGACAGATCATTGGCAATTTTGAAATTTACCATTGCATGATGGCAAATACCCATCTTGGAGCATTAAATTAGAAAAAACTAAAAGGTTTGCAGAGGTGTATTCACAGAAAGGAGTGTGTTGTAAACAAATTACATAATTCTGGATCCTGTTAAAGCGTTTTTATTTTTTTTAATTAATTTAAAGAATAGTGCGAGAGGCAGACAGAACCAGAAAACATATCCTCTCCCATGGTAGGCTAACAACAAAAAAAGGAAGAAATTGTCCCTTAATATAAGTAGTTGACGGAACATCAGCCAATCAGATGTACGGTAAAGTAAGTATGTTCCAGGTGATGGACATAAGCAAGAGGAAGTGTAATTCATTGAATAAGAAGAAAGCAAGCATAATTGACAAGAAAGCTACCCAATGATATGCAATACTTGGAGTCGGCTTTGGGTTATCCCACCGAATATCATTGGGTGGCTTTCTTATCAATAGGTTATTTTGAATACAGACTGCTAAAGTTGTCTGCAGATGAGATCTAAAAAAAGCACAGAGTACATAAAAGAAACAATTTCTGCACACATTAGTGAATTGCCATTAGCTGTCAACAGCTGGAACAGTTTATTAAGGTGACACTTACCATTTGCCACCATAGTTTTCAGCTAAAATGGCGACCATTCTCTCCACAGATCCCAGTATCGCCCGGTGGATCATCACCGGTCTCTCCGTGGTGCTGCCGTCCTTCCTGTGGAAGAGAAGGGGGAGTTCAACTGATCACGTGAGCTGTCAATCTATGACTGAGTGAGTGGGACATTTCATTTCAGGGAGATATCTCTCCATCCTTACAGGGGAGCACAGCTGTCAATACACAGTACCCATGGAAAGCGCCAGAGAGCTAGCCCAGTAACCCAGAAGTGTTTATGCAAGGCATGGTGTGGACAGCAAGTAGTAGGCAATGATTCCTGTGCCGTGTACATTGTTTAGTGTGTACTCTCAGTATTGTGTACTTGGTACAGGTATGAGGACAATCAGCAGAGGGACAGGCACTGTATGCACAGTACAGGAGAGAGAACGGGCAACAACAGGACATGCCAGACCTTATGCACAGTAGAGGTGTGAGGACAAGCTGTAACAGCCAAAGATATGCACACATTTTACAGATGTGCAGACACTAAGTGACAGGGTGTGCTCCTTGTACTATATGCACTATACAGGTGTGAGTGCTGGCAGTGACAAGACACAATTGCTGCACTCTGTGCACCATACAAGGTCATTTCTCCATATTGTGCACACCACTGGTTTGTGCACAGTAGGATAAGACGCAATCTCAGCATTGAGTGCACCGTACAAAACAGGTTTCCTGTACTGTGCACAGTACTGGTCAGTGGACCGTCGGAGACAGGGTGCGATCCTCACACTGTCTGCACCTTGCAGTCGGTTCTCTCCTTAGCGTGCTCAGGACAGGCAGGTGTTGTACAAGGGGGGTTATACCCATATAGTCAGTGGGACCTGGGTGACTATATGGGTATAACCCCCCTTGTACAACATACTTCGAGCAGGCGCTGGCCTGCGAGGTTTCTTTCCTTCCCTCTATCTAGACCTGATTTTTCATTTTTCTTGAGCTCTGACTTTTGTTATATAATTTATCTCGATTGACCATCATGGTCGATAAGGAGGTTCTATCCTACACTGAGGATTACATTAAGCAATTTTTATCGGACTCTGCCAATAGTTTTTTGTCTCCAACCACACCTGCCATCGATTTTTCCCTCAATGATAAAGTCAACCAGTTGGAACGTCTTGAAAAGAAGCTCATCAGAACTAAACTACATGGACATTTCTTAGCGCAGTGCCTCCAATCCAACATTATTCCTGTAGGCCTGCAGGTTAAAGTTGAACCCGCGATCTTTATTGATGTACCGAAATTCCGGGAAGGCTTCAGCTTTGTCGCGAACAATTGTTCGCGACATTGGATGGTCCCCGGCATCGAAACGGACAGTGAACAGATTGCACTTCTAACGAAGCAAATAGCGGATCTGAAGGCCGCAATTAGTGGGGACGCCACCCTGACCAACTCCAAAGAAGCCCTGACCAAACTAGTGGCAACACTTCAGGATTTTGAGACGAACACAATAAAGAAAAAACTTGAGAAATTGGCACGGGACGTGAAAGCATATGATAAAAAGAGAACATACCCCTATCTGCAGGACGATTACTACAGACAGGATAACCAAGGGAGATTCACCAACCGCGGCCGCGGTGCCTACAGAGGTAGACGAAATTTTACAACTTTTTCGGACTCCTCGTACAGCTCGGGTGAGGATTCAGACCGAGCTGGCCCCAGTGGCACATACGGTTACCAAGACTCCTACGGCCCTTTTTACCAACCCCCTCCTTTTTTAGGGCAGGGAGGATGGAGACCACCGCGGGGCCGAGGGAACATGTGGGACAGGGGCACAGGCAGGGGCCAATTCAACACGGGCCAAGAATGGGACTCCGGGAGAGGGAGAGGTGCCAAGCAAGTGAGCTTCCCACAAGAGGAACACGGGGAGAGGTCTACCCGCAGGAAGACTTACCGATGGTGACAAAGACGTCTCCTGTGATTAACATTTCTAAATACACCCTTCAAGATGACGAAATCAAAGTATTGAGCCGCGGTCTATCCTTTGTTCCAACCTCTAGACCAGATCCTTTTAATACGGAGGTAGAACTCCACAAGTTCTTCAGGAAAATAAGACTCAGATACTTTTTTAAGAATAAGCCAATTCAACCGTTGCTATCTGCCACAAACTTGAGGATACCTTCTACTTTCGTACCGTCCACCTATGCCATGAACCAGCGTATCCTTGCGTATGAAAGTCTTGTACTAAGGGATGTAAGGTCCATTCTGGAAGACAACAAATTTGTCAAAAACAACATTAGCCGTGCAGAACAATCAGCACTTAAAGCGATAAGAGACAACACTGAAATAGTCGTGAAACCCGCTGATAAGGGCGGGGCAATTGTTGTCCAAGATTTGGATAACTACACTCAGGAAATTCTGCAACAGTTGAACGATGGAATTAGCTACAAGCAATTGGGTGGTGATCCATCAAAAGATATCACGGCCGAGATTTTGAGGGTTACGCAGGATGGACGACAGCAAGGCTTCTTATCGGAACACGAATTCCAATATCTGAATCAGAAGCATCCGCGACTCCCTACCATCTATACCCTACCTAAAGTGCACAAGGATCTCCACCAGCCCCCCGGGCGCCCGATTGTGTCGGGGTGTGGTTCTGTGCTGGAACCCCTGTGTAAATATATAGATTTTTTTCTGAAACCTATAGCAGAAGCTACTACAACATACCTCAGGGATACCACCCATACCATCAACCTGATTGAAGGACATCCTTATGACTCTGCTCAAGACCTTCTGGCAACATGTGACATCGTTTCACTTTATACCAGCATACCCCAAGAGGAGGCCCTTATGGCAATGACAATTGCACTCGATAAGCGGGAGGCTCCAATCTGGGTGCCGACATCTTTCATCATTCTACTATTGAAGATTGCGATGATGAGGAATTTCTTCATCTTTCGGAACTGTTTCTACCTCCAAACTAAGGGAGTGGCGATGGGGGCTGCCTTTGCCCCAGATTTGGCCATTATCTTTATGTCTATGTACGAGGACACGTTTATATTCACTGACGTTAACCCTTTTAGACCCCAGATAAAGATTTGGATGAGATACATTGACGACATCATCTGTATCTGGTCTGGAACTGAGGAGGAAATCACCAGTTTCTTCCACTGGCTCAATGCACGATCCCCGGATATTAAGTTCACCATCCAGTTGGACAAAAAATCAATAGATTTCTTGGACCTCACAATTTTTGTGGAAGATGAAACATTAAAAACAACGCTTTTCAGGAAACCAACGGAGAGGAACTCTCTACTCCTATACTCCAGCCATCACCCCCGGGGTCTCCGGGACAACCTTCCGTTTGGCCAGTTTTTAAGGATTCGGCGTAACTGCAGCAGGAAGGATGATTACATAGAACAGTCCACCGTACTGATGGACAGACTACTCGAGCGTGGATATCCAAGACGCCTGGTGAATAAAGCCAAAAAAAGAGCATGGTTCAATCCTAGAGAAACCTTGCTTCAGCCTGGAGACAAACAGGTCAACAACGAAGAGCGTCTCATTTGTGTCACGACTTTCTCCACGAAGAGTAATGAGGTGAAAAAAACCATTAATAAATACTGGAACTTGATATCAGAAGACCTTGGGAGTAATTCGCTGCCCCTTCACGCTTTCAGAAAAGCTAAGAACATTCGGGACAATGTGGTTCGCTCCTTTTTGCCGACCCCAGATGCACCTACCATCACAACTATGTGGAATCTGCCCCCCATTTTGGGCCACTATCGATGTGGATCATGCAAAGCATGCCCTGCGACAATCCAGACCAAGGTTTTCAGCCACAGACAACAACAAGTTCCACTAAAGTCGCACACTAACTGCAACTCGACTGACGTGGTATACTGCATACTATGCCCCTGTGACTTGATTTATGTGGGTCAAACACAGCAACGAGTCAAAGTACGTTTTCTCCAGCACTGCAGCCGTGTGAGATGCAAGGTTGCAGGCGCACCCTTGGTGGATCACTGCAATGGAAAAAGCCACCCACCAGAAAGTTTGAGGTGGACAGTTTTGGAGCAGGTCAAGTTAGGCCCAAGGGGTGGAAGCATTGAACCCATCTTAAATGTGAGGGAAATTAAATGGATCCGTTTTTTTGACTCAGTGCGAGGGGGCCTTAATGAGTCCGAAAGCAGTTTCGCCCAAATGGCTACTCTCTGAAACACTAATGCAATTATGCCTCTCCATATGGAACTTAGGTATTCCCCCCCTTTTGCTGTTGGTTTTTCTAAATGTCTTACTAATGTGCCTTAGTATATACCTGTGGACCATCATGCATTGGGACTTTTCCTCCTTGGCTTTTCCTTAAAATGATTACTCCTGAGAAAAAGAGCGCCTTAACCGCCGTGCCTGGCAGGTTCGCGCTGTGAACCAACGATCTGGGTATGGACATTAGCTAATGATGCTCCCCTAACCAATCTGGTGCGCTAGACACCTATGTGATATGACCCATGTAGACTTATTGAAATGTGAGCCTTGTATATTTATTGTTATAGAATTTCAAATAATCATTGTTTTTATTGTTAGGGAATTCATGTAATAACTAGCGTTTTGACCGCCATGTTTGGCAGGCCCAGCGCTAGGAACATGGTTTTTTGCTAATATGTCTGGAGTTTCAAATTAATTCATTGTTCTGTATATTCACATTATTCAGGCACACAGGATTTAGTATTACTCCACACTTTCGTCCTACACATGGTCTCCTCCGCCTTTTTGAGACAGCCTTCCAAGTTTAATAAGGCCACAACGAGTCTTTTTTTCCCTCGGGTATTGCTGACAACCTTCGGCAACCAACCCGAGTCTGTCTTTAGCAAGGTAGTAAATAACACCGTCTCCCGGGACAACACTTCCTGATTCCAGGAGACGCGGCGCGCGCGCACCACTGTTGGATTTTTCCACAAGCACTGCGGGTGAGTCTCTTATCTGGCGGGTCGCATCCATGCGTTCTCTAAACTAATGGGCGGCAATCTAAGCCTGTTATCAACGTGTTTTTACAGATGTTGACACTGCGGAGGTCGTGCAAATTGTACACTGACAACGCGCGTCACTGAATTGGTCCATTTTTGGAGAAAGAGCCGGTCGCAGGCATGCTCGTTCTACATCCTTCACGGGTGAGTTCTGAGCTGTTTGAGGTTTCCTTTACGGAATCACTGTTTAAAGCAACTCCTCGTTTTGACACGTCGTTTATCATTGTTTTTAGATGTAGCCTGCACTGCCTTGACCCAGGAACTAACCTCAAGTTACAAGGTGACTGTCTCATAACAAGGTAGGGCCCCAAACCTACATACCCCCACTTTAGTTTTCCTACGTCACTTTGGCATTTCAGTACAAATGTGACCGTGATTTTGATTTTATATGGCAGATCCTGACTCTACATGTGGCGGATCTTTAGGCACAACCTTTGACGGGATCCTCCCGCTCCGCCAGGTAAATGTTCTGTTTTGTTAAGCCTACTCCAGTAACTCTTACCCTATGAACTCCCTATCTGTGCTACTGGGGCATATTAGTACAATTGTGTCTTTTAATCTCACATGGCAGACCCTGATTCTCTATATGGCGGATCTCTAGACATCACCTGTTGACGGGTTTTCCCCGCTCCACAAGGTAAATGTTTTGCTTAAATGGCTAAGTCCACCAAAGTATTTCTCATTCTATGAACCTCCTATACTCTTTATATACCCTTTCTAGACTTTCCTACAATGGACCACTCTGTCCATTATCCTTTAGTTGTGTCGGGACTCGTTTGAGACCGGTTAATTAAACAATTTATTATTATATTTTTGCGCAGAGTTATACGCCCCACCCCTCTTCACCCATCACGTCCTGACGAAGACCCACGCAGTAAGGATCGACTATCCTACATTATCCGGGTCGAAACGTAGACATCTACACCCAGGAACTCCTAACCCTAGTTTGATATATTAATCACTATAGGAGTATCTTCTATGTGCAAATTTTTGTTATGATATATGTCATTTTCCATGGCTTTTCATGTATGTCGAATTATGTTTTGAATTGTGGATTTATGCTCAATGCTTTTTGAATGTTGATTAGTGATGTATAATCTAGTGAAATACATCCCCCTCCCTGCACCTCCCCCTCTCCCTCACTGTGGGCGCATTGAATTTTGTATATTTTACGTCTGATTTTTCTAACATTGATTGCTCGAATGGTACAGTGAATATTAAAAACACTGGTCACCTTCATTCAGTGTGCTTTTGAATTCATCCAAATAATGTGTGTTTTAAAATAAGAATTTGTGTTTTGGTCTGGGACCCCTTATATACAACGCAGGACAGGCAGGGGCAGGGTGTGCTCCTCATCCTTCATGCAAAGATTGTATGGAGGACAGATAGTGTTACAATGAACCACCCAATACTGACTGCAGCATAGGCGAGAGCAGGAACTAGCAGAATGTGCGACACCATATTGTCTGCAGTGTACATGTGTGAGGATCGACAATACCGGAGCGTGTGCCCTCACTGTACACTTGGCTCAAGTGTGAGGACAGGCAATACCCGAGTGTGTGGCCTCACAGTATGCTCGGATCATGTGTGAGGGCAATACTGGAGTGCGTGCCCTCAATGTACCCTCGGCTCAAGTGTGAGGACAGGCAATACTGCAGCGTGTACCCTCACTGTAAGCTAAGATCATGTGTGAGGGCAATACCGGAGCTTGTGCCCTCACTGTACGCTCGGATCATGTGTGAGGGCAATACCGGAGCTTGTGCCCTCACTGTACGCTGCGATCATGTGTGAGGGCAATACCGGAGCTTGTGCCCTCACCGTACGCTCGGATCAAGTGTGAGGGCAACACAGAAGCGTCTGCCCTCACCGTACCCTCTGTAATTGCTACAGTGGTTCAGGTTCCTAATTTAGAGACTAAACAATTGTGACTTCAAATGATTCATTTAAAGAATCTCATCCAAAAATCTGAAATTATTCAATACCCTTAAGAAATTTATCAAAAGATATATTTTTCATTAATAAAAATTCAAATACAGTAGTACAGAAGGTGCTCATAGGGTTACACAAACATTAGTCAATAACAAGGGATAAACTAAAGTGTAAACAAAATAATAATGGCAAAAAGGAAAAGATTATGTACAATAACAAGTTTGTAGGATCACAAAAACATAAAGCACTTAATGCTTCCTCTTATTTTTTGCCAAAGGACGGCGTCTCAACCATATTCATTTATCAGGTCATCATCAGGACAGAACATATAAAGAGCAACCATCAATCGTACAAGCAAGGCTGGTTCCTTTCAGGCAGCAAGAATGCGCAAATCTTGCACCGTGATTTATTAAAGTTATAGTTAGTACAAGGACAAAAGAGATTTTACGTAGCTGGAGGACTACTAGAACCTTAGGTTATGTGATTCCCCCCAGATCCAATCCATATAATTTGAATTACTAGAGTAACAAATCATTCCTCTCATCAATGCATTCTGAATTACGCTAAACACAAGCAACACTGCAGCGTGTGCCCTCACTGTACACTCGGCTCAAGTGTAAGGGGAATACCGGAGCATGTGCCCTCACTGTACGCTCAGATCATGTGAGGACAGGCCATACCGGAGCATGTGCCCTCACTGTACGCTCCGATCATGTGTGAGGACAGGCATACCGGAGCATGTGCCCTCACTGTACGCTCCGATCATGTGTGAGGACAGGCAATACCGGAGCATGTGCCCTCACTGTACGCTCCGATCATGTGTGAGGACAGGCATACCGGAGCATGTGCCCTCACTGTACGCTCCGATCATGTGTGAGGACAGGCAATACCGGAGCATGTGACCTCACTGTACACTCCGATCTTGTGTGAGGACAGGCAATACCGGAGCATGTGCCCTGACTGTACGCTCCGATCATGTGTGAGGACAGGCAATACCGGAGCGTGTGCCCTCACTGTACGCTCCGATCATGTGCGAGGACAGGCAATACCGGAGCGTGTGCCCTCACTGTACGATCTGATCATGTGCGAGGACAGGCAATACCGGAGCATGTGACCTCACTGTACGCTCGGATCATGTGCGAGGACAGGCAATACCGGAGCATGTGCCCTCACTGTACGCTCGGATCATGTGTGAGGACAGGCAATACCGGAGCATGTGACCTCACTGTACGTTTGGATCATGTGTGAGGACAGGCAATACCGGAGCATGTGCCCTCACTGTACGCTCGGATCATGTGTGAGGACAGGCAATACCGGAGCGTGTGCCCTCACTGTACGATCTGATCATGTGCGAGGACAGGCAATACCGGAGCATGTGACCTCACTGTACGCTCGGATCATGTGTGAGGACAGGCAATACCGGAGCATGTGCCCTCACTGTACGCTCGGATCATGTGTGAGGACAGGCAATACCGGAGTATGTGCCCTCACTGTACGCTCCGATCATGTGTGAGGACAGGCAATACCGGAGCATGTGCCCTCACTGTACGCTCCGATCATGTGTGAGGACAGGCAATACCGGAGCATGTGCCCTCACTGTACGCTCCGACCATGTGTGAGGACAGGCAATACCGGAGCATGTGCCCTCACTGTACGCTCCGATCATGTGTGAGGACAGGCAATACCGGAGCATGTGCCCTCACTGTACGCTCCGATCATGTGTGAGGACAGGCAATACCGGAGCATGTGCCCTCACTGTACGTTTGGATCATGTGTGAGGACAGGCAATACCGGAGCATGTGCCCTCACTGTACGCTCGGATCATGTGTGAGGACAGGCAATACCGGAGCGTGTGCCCTCACTGTACGATCTGATCATGTGCGAGGACAGGCAATACCGGAGCATGTGACCTCACTGTACGCTCGGATCATGTGCGAGGACAGGCAATACCGGAGCATGTGCCCTCACTGTACGCTCGGATCATGTGTGAGGACAGGCAATACCGGAGTATGTGCCCTCACTGTACGCTCCGATCATGTGTGAGGACAGGCAATACCGGAGCATGTGCCCTCACTGTACGCTCCGATCATGTGTGAGGACAGGCAATACCGGAGCATGTGCCCTCACTGTACGCTCGGATCATGTGTGAGGACAGGCAATACCGGAGCATGTGCCCTCACTGTACGCTCGGATCATGTGTGAGGACAGGCAATACCGGAGCATGTGCCCTCACTGTACGCTCCGATCATGTGTGAGGACAGGCAATACCGGAGCATGTGCCCTCACTGTACGCTCCGATCATGTGTGAGGACAGGCAATACCGGAGCATGTGCCCTCACTGTACGCTCCGATCATGTGTGAGGACAGGCAATACCGGAGCATGTGCCCTCACTGTACGCTCCGATCATGTGTGAGGACAGGCAATACCGGAGCGTGTGCCCTCACTGTACGCTCCGATCATGTGCGAGGACAGGCAATACCGGAGCGTGTGCCCTCACTGTACGCTCCGATCATGTGCGAGGACAGGCAATACCGGAGCGTGTGCCCTCACTGTACGCTCCGATCATGTGCGAGGACAGGCAATACCGGAGCATGTGACCTCACTGTACGCTCGGATCATGTGCGAGGACAGGCAATACCGGAGCATGTGCCCTCACTGTACGCTCGGATCATGTGTGAGAACAGGCAATACCGGAGCATGTGCCCTCACTGTACGCTCGGATCGTGTGTGAGGACAGGCAATACCGGAGCATGTGCCCTCACTGTACGCTCCGATCATGTGTGAGGACAGGCAATACCGGAGCATGTGCCCTCACTGTACGCTTCGATCATTTGTGAGGACAGGCAATACCGGAGCATGTGCCCTCACTGTATGCTCGGATCATGTGTGAGGACAGGCAATACCGGAGCATGTGCCCTCACTGTACGCTCGGATCATGTGTGAGGACAGGCAATACCGGAGCATGTGCCCTCACTGTACGCTCGGATCATGTGTGAGGACAGGCAATACCGGAGCATGTGCCCTCACTGTACGCTCGGATCATGTGTGAGGACAGGCAATACCGGAGCATGTGACCTCACTGTACGCTCGGATCATGTGTGAGGACAGGCAATACCGGAGCATGTGACCTCACTGTACGCTCGGATCATGTGTGAGGACAGGCAATACCGGAGCATGTGACCTCACTGTACGCTCGGATCATGTGTGAGGACAGGCAATACCGGAGCATGTGCCCTCACTGTACGCTCGGATCATGTGTGAGGACAGGCAATACCGGAGCATGTGACCTCACTGTACGCTCGGATCATGTGTGAGGACAGGCAATACCGGAGCATGTGCCCTCACTGTACGCTCGGATCATGTGTGAGGACAGGCAATACCGGAGCATGTGCCTGTAGGAAGGTAGATCCCCGACTATGGTTGCCCCCAACTTTTTGCCTGGTGTTTTGCTGGTTTTCTGACTTAGTTGACCTGGGGCCCTGCTATTCAGGACCCCAGGCCTACTGCTCTCTCTGTAAAATGGATTCCATGTACCTTAGGTACATATCTAATTGGATACTGAGTCACCTTATCAGTCCCTGTACAGTGTACCTTAGGTACCCAGGGCATAGGTGTACCCAGGGCCTACCAGGGGCTGCAGCATGTATTATGCCACCCCTGGCTGGCCATCCAAATCTGACACAACTGGCTGCACGACAGCTGGGGCAAGGTGGTGTAATCACCCTTTGCTTTAGATATAGTATACCTATATCTAAACCTAAATGGGCACACAGATCTCCTATCAGTCACTCCTATGGCAGGCCTTGACAATCCTGAAGGCAGAGTGCTTGGAATCGTGTGAGATGGTGCTCTGGCATGAGCTGAGCCTGTCTGCGGCTTTCGGGATCTATCCCTTAGCCGTTTCCATAATAACGCATACCATATACTCTTAAGTGCCTTATAATCCTCGCGGTTATATGCCAACTCTGGTATCGCTTTATCAAAACATGTCGAGTAAGGTGTCATACGAATTGGAATACTAACCCCTCGCCAATTCTGGCGACGGGGTTAGCATTCCACCCTTCTAGAGGGACACGACATGTTGGTAACCTGTAACCCCGGTTAAAGTCAGACAGAGCCTTAGCTCCACAAAATGGATGCTGCCACCGAGACACAAGTCTGCCCTCCTGTTGCTGGGAGTCCTCCCAGCACAGGAGGCAAGGACAAAGGGTTTCCTGCCAGGGGCGGTGCCAGCACCGTCCCAGACAGGATTTTGTGTATTCTAGGTAGGCAGGGCTTTAGAGGAAGGTGACTGCCAGTGGCACCCCGGTGCTCACTGTGCATAGGCCGGCTTGAACCAGTTCCAGGGGCACACCAGACCCTGAGCTGGGGAAAGCCCGCCAAAGGAGAGGGGTGTAACCACCCCCCTCCTGGTCCCACCCATAGGGCAGGACTTAGTCGCGTGCCAGCCCCCTTTTGCAGGATAAAGGTAGGAGCAGGCCCCCTTCCAAATTAGATCAATCTTTGAATCCTGAACCGACTTTCCACGAAAGGAACTGAAGACTTCTTCTCATGATTTCTCCCTTGTGACTAAGGAGTAGTCACCCTGCAGCAGCAGGCACCATCCAAGCATCGCGGTTTGCTGTAAGTCTCTCCTCCGGATCAAGACTGCCCCAGCACGACGAGAACCGGCTTCCCTGGCACCTCTGACCTCAACCTACATCATCAGCCCAGCTGGGATCCGTGGGTGCGACGAGACCTCGAGGGAATGGCCATCTTCAAAACTGCACGACGCTTGCCCAGCACGACTTCTGAGGAATCCTCACGTGAGTGCTTTGGGGCCCGAGAAGCCCCGACCCTGAGCAGCTCCAGCACCGAAGTCCAGCCCCTTTGCATCCACGAGATCTGCGTGGGGCCCTTCTGCTCTTTGCTGCTCACCGCGTTGTCCAGGTCACTTGCCCGTTGGCTAGTGGACCTCTTACGACGCTTCACGACGACAAACACCGCTGGTCTGGTTGCTCCAGACTGGCCCTTGCTCCCCTCCAACAGAGGAGCACCCTGGACCCTCCTGGTCCACTCCAGACGCCATTTTGCGTCCACCGCGTGGGCTTGAATTTGCCAAGACTTGTTGCCCCAATCCTGGGTCCAGCGACGTCGACAGCAAGTATCTTCGTGGGACAGCTCGCACCTCCATCCTGGTCGCCGACAACACCTCCTGGTCCGAGAGACTGCAGAGCCCAGCAGTGCCCACTCACCTGGTCGAGGTGACTTCGCCCGGTGCCATCCTGGTGCCCACTTAATCACTGGCTAGTGATTCAGAACTTGGTCCCCTCTGCTTACAGGTCTTCTTCTTCCCTGATCCAGGCTTGGATCACCACGAACTTCTTCACTGGCCGCCTGCCAGCAACTTCTTTCTTCAGGCTCCTGGTCCGTCAACGAGGGTTTCCGACGCAACTTGAACCCTATGCAGCCGCAGCCCCTGGGCTAGGTAAACCGAGTACCCCGGTGCTCCAGCATAGTCCAACACTCCAAGTGTTCGGATCCACTCTTGTTTTCGCCCCACCTAGTCGGGTTCGCCCGAGAACAGTAACTTTGTGATTGCTAGTATTCCTAGACGTGTTCCCGCATTACGCGTGAGAGTTCCCACTCTGCACACGGCGTCCCTAGGCCTCCTGCTTCTAATCTAAGGGTTTAGCATTGTAGGCCTAGCGTTTCTACAGTCTAGAAAAGTATTACTTACCTGCTAGTAACTTCGCATTCCACTTGTATAGTATATGGTTTTTCGTGCCCCTCGGGCATTTGTGTAAATTGTGCGACTTAAAGTATTTCTTTAAGAGTTTTGTTGTGTGCTTAGCTCCCTGTCTCATAAAGAGCCAGGGTAGTCTTGTTATAAATAAATATACAGTTTATTTTCATAACAACTTGTGTGGTGTCCTTTCACTTGGTGTTCAAGGGATAATGTGATGGTAAAACAGCTGGCTTAACACGCCCTCCAGAGTCTTAGCCTTAGACTACTCGTATCCATGCTACTAGGATAGCTGGTCTATAAGGTTGACTTACAACCAAACATCAATAAGGGTTGTTTGGACTGATACATAGTGATCACTAGAATAGTGAGCACTGCATATCAGGCCAACTTCTCACAGTGCCCTCACTGTACGCTCGGATCATGTGTGAGGACAGGCAATACCGGAGCATGTGCCCTCACTATACGCTCGGATCATGTGTGAGGACAGGCAATACCGGAGCATGTGACCTCACTGTACGCTCGGATCATGTGTGAGGACAGGCAATACCGGAGCATGTGCCCTCACTGTACGCTCGGATCATGTGTGAGGACAGGCAATACCGGAGCATGTGACCTCACTGTACGCTCGACTCAAGTGTAAAGGGAGTACCGGAGCGTGTGCCCTCACTGAATGCTCCGATCATGTGTGAGGACAGGCAATACCGGAGCATGTGCCCTCACTGTACGCTCGGATTATGTGTGAGGACAGGCAAAACCGGAGCATGTGCCCTCACTGTACGCTCGGATCATGTGTGAGGACAGGCAATACCGGAGCGTGTGCCCTCACTGTACGCTATGATCATGTGCGAGGACAGGCAATACCGGAGCGTGTGCCCTCACTGTACGCTCTGATCATGTGTGAGGACAGGCAATACCGGAGCATGTGACCTCACTGTACGCTCGGATCATGTGTGAGGACAGGCAATACCGGAGCATGTGCCCTCACTGTACGCTCGGATCATGTGTGAGGACAGGCAATACCGGAGCATGTGCCCTCACTGTACGCTCGGATCATGTGTGAGGACAGGCAATACCGGAGCATGTGCCCTCACTGTACGCTCGGATCATGTGTGAGGACAGGCAATACCGGAGCATGTGCCCTCACTGTACGCTCGGATCATGTGTGAGGACAGGCAATACCGGAGCATGTGCCCTCACTGTACGCTCCGATCATGTGTGAGGACAGGCAATACCGGAGCATGTGCCCTCACTGTACGCTCCGATCATGTGTGAGGACAGGCAATACCGGAGCATGTGCCCTCACTGTACGCTTTGATCATGTGTGAGGACAGGCAATACCGGAGCATGTGCCCTCACTGTACGCTCGGATCATGTGTGAGGACAGGCAATACCGGAGCATGTGACCTCACTGTACGCTCGGATCATGTGTGAGGACAGGCCATACCGGAGCATGTGCCCTCACTGTACGCTCCGATCATGTGTGAGGACAGGCAATACCGGAGCATGTGCCCTCACTGTACGCTCGGATCATGTGTGAGGACAGGCAATAGCGGAGCATGTGCCCTCACTGTACGTTTGGATCATGTGTGAGGACAGGCAATACCGGAGCATGTGACCTCACTGTACGCTCGGATCATGTGTGAGGACAGGCAATACCGGAGCATGTGACCTCACTGTACGCTCGGATCATGTGTGAGGACAGGCAATACCGGAGCATGTGCCCTCACTGTACGCTCGGATCATGTGTGAGGACAGGCAATACCGGAGCATGTGCCCTCACTGTACGCTCGGATCATGTGTGAGGACAGGCAATACCGGAGCATGTGACCTCACTGTACGCTCGGATCATGTGTGAGGACAGGCAATACCGGAGCATGTGACCTCACTGTACGCTCGGATCATGTGTGAGGACAGGCAATACCGGAGCATGTGCCCTCACTGTACGTTCGGATCATGTGTGAGGACAGGCAATACCGGAGCATGTGACCTCACTGTACGCTCGACTCAAGTGTAAAGGGAGTACCGGAGCGTGTGCCCTCACTGTATGCTCCGATCATGTGTGAGGACAGGCAATACCGGAGCATGTGCCCTCACTGTACGCTCGGATTATGTGTGAGGACAGGCAATACCGGAGCATGTGACCTCACTGTACGCTCGGATCATGTGTGAGGACAGGCAATACCGGAGCATGTGCCCTCACTGTACGCTCCGATCATGTGTGAGGACAGGCAATACCGGAGCATGTGACCTAACTGTACGCTCGGCTCAAGTGTAAGGAGAATACCGGCGCGTGTGCCCTCACTGTATGCTCCGATCATGTGTGAGGACAGGCAATACCGGAGCATTTGCCCTCACTGTACTCTCGGCACAAGTGTGAGGACAGGCAATACCGGAGCGTGTGACCTCACTGTATGCTCGGATCAAGTGTGAGGGCAATACCGGAGTATTTGACCTCACTGTACGCTCGGATCATGTGAGTGGGCAATAACGGAGCGTGTGCCCTCACTGTACGCTCGGCTCAACAGTAAGGGCAATACCAGAGCGTGTGCCCTCACTGTACGCTCGGATCATGTGTAAGGACAGGCAATACCGGACCATGTGCCCTCACTGTACGCTCCGATCATGTGTGAGGACAGGCCATACCGGAGTGTGTGCCCTCACTGTACGCTCGGATCATGTGTGAGGACAGGCAATACCGGAGCATGTGCCCTCACTACGCTCCGATCAAGTGTGAGGACAGGCCATACCAGAGCGTGTGCCCTCACTGTACGCTCAGATCATGTGTGACGGCAATATCGGAACGTGTGCCCTCATTGTACTATTGGCTCAAGTGTGAGGAAAGGCACTACCGAAGTGTGTGCCCTCACTGTTTGGGATCATGATGAAACCTCATGATAAGGGGTAAAACTGGTTGTCGGGTGAACACAACAAACAACACATACCTTACGTAGTTGAGGTTAAATCTGATTGGCAGCTGGAAGTCAAGCTGGATTGTTGCGCACTGGTGATATCGGCCAATGGCGTCTTTAATCTGGATATCAATCTGGCAAGAAACACAGAAAAATGTCAACATAGTTCTAAAAGTCAAAGTGAGCAATGTCTAAAATGGCATTTCACGGTCTTCAACACTTACACAAGGTACGAGGACCACAGGCACCAAGCCTTGTAAACGGCACAAGCTTCACAGACATGAAGAGGTGCATGGCTACCATTGGTGGTACAAAAGGGGGTGGTGATGGACGGAGCATCTGAACCAATCAAACACTCACACCCAGTCAACAGATCTGGGTTTAATCCATCACCGTTCTTTAGCCCACTCTGCCACCCCAGTTCAGACATAGCCATATGCAAATCAGTCTGACCCTGTGCCTCATGGGAACAGTCCAGCCCGAACTGCCAAGCCATGCCTTCCCTGGACCGGACTCAAGCTTCCTAGCACCACCCCCTTTTGTACCACCATTGGTGCAGCAGCACTAGGGCCCAGAGACATTAGGGTCCCATTGAACCCTCTCAATTGCTATATTTTACTACCCCAACAGCAGTCAAAGGGTCTGCTTTCTGTACTTGCATCAGGGCCCATGACATCCTTGCTATGCTACTAGTAATTAAGGGACATTTAACCCTTTAACATCTGTGGCTTCTTCACCCTCCTCAACCCACCAGTGCAGAGCCCTTTTTGGCTTTTTGGGGTAGTTCACTTTTATGGCTCCATGAAATTTTTTCCACATAAGGTATCCACGCCAAATATGCATCTTTTTTTCCCTACTTCCTGAGAGTTCTAAAGGTACCCAGAGTTTGGATTTTTCTGGAGGGAACAGAGAAAATTACCAAAATGTAGCTATATTTTGAGTTTTTATGGGAAAATAGGAAAAAAGTACTCTGCAAAAAGGTGTTCTTTTGTCTCCTGAAATTGCATAAAAAAAGGTTTAAAATCATCATCTTCCCAGCTTTGAGTGACATGCAGAACAGAAAAAAACATTTTTACCAATGGTTTGCCATTTTTCAAAGGGGTAGCTGTTTTTTCTATTGTTTTGTGCTCTCAACCTACTTCCGGTATGAGGTGGAAACCAGTGTGAAACCAATGGGTGCTATAGGAAAAGCTATAGAGTTCTGAAAAGTAGAAACATATCTGAATTCAGCAAGGGGTAATGGGCCAGATGTATGAAAGAATTTTGCATTCGCAAACAGTGCGAATCGCATAATCCGTCCGTTTGCGAATGGAAAATCGCCTTTCCTTATGTATCAAATGCTTTTGGATTTGCAATTTATGTAATTGCAATTTTTTGCAATTACCTAAATTGCACATGGAAATAGGAAATTGCAATTTCCGAATTTCTAATGCGAATTGTGCATTTAGGAAACGCTAATTACCATCAACTTCAAGTTGAAGATGGTAATCATGTATGAACTTTGAAAAATGCACAAAAATACATTTTTCAAAGTGCCATGTTGTGCACTGTGCACTTTACATATGCACAATTTAATTTAATCGGGGGGGGGGGGCTTTGGCTTTGCATTTGCTAATTTGCAATTACCAATTAGGTAATCGCAAATTAGCTAATGCAAACCCATTAATATTAAGGAATCGCAAAATATTTTGCGATTCCTACATACATAGTATTTTGTGATTCCCAAATAGTGATTTGGTAGAAATCACAATTTGAGAATCGCAAAATGCTCTTTTGATACATCTGGCCCTTTTATGTGTAGATCCGGCAAGGTTCTCCTAAAGAAATAAAGTGTTGAAATAAAGAAATGTTGAAAACGGTCGTTTGTGACAATGTTTTCATCTAACTTTTTGTCACGATGGGCGATTTACAAAAGCAATATACCATTACGTCTGCTACACCCTTCTTGTTGTGGGGAAATAGAGGGCTTGTAGGTTCTCCATGAATCCGAGGTACACAGAGCCAACAACTGAGCTGCAAGGTACAATGTTTTTTTTTATTGTGTACCAAATATAGACCAATTCATATTGTGAAATATGTAGAGTGAAAAATTTGTATCAAGGAAACCTATGTATTTCTGAAGTGGGCACAAGATATTGAGTTTAGGAGCAGTGGTTATTTATACATCTCTGAATTTGTGAGTACACACACCAACATGTGATTCAGAGGGCATTTTTCAAAATGTCTTCTTGCTTACACACTGGTTTACATTTTAAGGCACAATTGCAGCAAAATACAATCGGTAATAACAAATGTTCTACTATTCTATGTTCCCACATGTCTCCTTATAAAAATGGTACCTCACTATTGTGGGTAGGTTTAGTGCCCACAACAGGAAAGGGCTGAAAATGTAACATAGGTACCTCACATTTTTCCACTCAAAACTGACCCTTTTTTTGCAAAGTGAGTAGCTGTGGAATTTGAGCCCTAGTTCAGGCGGCACTAGGGAAATCTAGCAAACCTGCACATTTTTGATAGTTAAACACCTATGGAAATCCAGGGTGGAGTGACTTGCACGGCTCTCAGTCCTTTTTTTAACCCAGAATCCTTGGCAAATCTCAAACTTTGACAAAAAACACACTTTCTGCACATTTCTGTGATTGAAAGTTCTGGAATCTGGGCAAACCCACACATTTTCTTCCCTTCAGCATTCCCCCAAGTCTCCAGTTAAAAATGCTACCCCACTTTTGTGGGTGGGCCAACAGTCAACTGCACAAAACCACGTAAAGTTCTACGTGGAGACATCAGTGATAGGGATAGCTGCTGTTTTTGGGGCCTTGCTGGGTCGTCACCCATAGAAACCTACCAACCACAGACATTTATTAAAACTAGACACCCAGGTGATTCCACGGTGGTGTGCCTCGCGTGAATCCCACAAGGCTTTCTTACCCACAATGTTCTGCAAACCTCAAACTTTGGCTAAAATCATGCATTTTCCTTACATTTCTTTGACAGAAACTTCCGGAATTAGGAGGAATCCACAAAATTTCTACTATACCCAGCATTTCCCCTATTCGCCCTGATAAAACGCAGCCCTACTGAGGTGGCTGAGTATACAAAAAAGTGGTGGATGGAATGTTTGAATTAATCTCAGCCACTGGCGATTACTCGGGCCGCATCCCAATCTATTGTTATTTTGCACACCATGCCACCTCAGTTTGGACCCAGCCATATGCAAATAAGTCTTGACCCTGCTCCAATCGGAACAGTCCAGCCTGAAGTGCCAGGCCAGGTCCTCCGAATGGGGTTAAAGCATGAGGACCACCGGGATCATGCGGAGTTCACAGCACATGCTTCACAGTCATCTAGGCAGTCTTCAAGACTTGTACAAAGTACTAGAACCACAGGTATCATGCCACTGCACGGTGCAAGTTTCAAACTCACCAAGACTCCTGTACGGTATGAAGGCAACAGGTATAATGGCTCACACACAGCACAAGTTACATAACCATCAAGACTTGTGTAAAGTACGAAGACCACAGACATCATGCCTTGGCTCGACACCAGTTTCACACGCTCATCAAGACTCATGTAAGGTACAAGGATCACAGGAATCATGCTTTTTGCCAGCAACAAGTTTCAGTCAGAGACGTGTTGCGTAAGGTACAAAGACCACAGGCATCATGCCTTGTGCACCACATGATTTTCACAGTCAAAAAGACTTGTTGTGTAAGGTACGAGAACCACAGGTCTTATGCACCACATATGTTTCACAGTTACCGAGTCTCGTATAAGGTATGGGGATCACTGGCTTCATTTCTCATGCGGGGCACAAGCTTAACAGTCACAGACTTGTAGTGTTAGGTATGAGGACCGAAGGCATCGTGCCTTGTGCACGGCAAAAGTTTCAAAGTCATAAAGACTTATTCTTTAAGGTACAAGGACCAGTGGCGTCATACTCCTTTCATCTCACATGGAGGATATGGTGTAAGGTATACTCCAAACCTTGTGTGCGGTACAAGTTTCATTATCATGATTTTTTTATATGAGTAACAAGATCACACTTGTCATGCCCCATGCAAAGTACATAGGCAAAAGAAACCATTGATGGATGGAATGCTGGACAATGTAAAAATTCACCCCCAGTCAGAAGGATCTGGGCTAAATCCATCATTTGTTTGCTCACCACACCACCCCAGTTTGGACCCAGTCCAGCCCGAACTGCCAAGCCAGGTCCTCCCTGGACCGGAAACAAGCATCCTGGGACCGGTTTCAGGGCTCCACCCTCCATCAGCCAGGCTAGCTTGAATCCAGTGGTGTAGTGACCACGGGACCCGTGTCTGGGCATATCCTTTCCACTTAGGGCGACATATGCAAAAGAAACAATTGATGGATGGAATGCTGGACAATGCAAACATTCACCCCCAGTCACGAGGATCTGGGTTAAATCCATAATTCGTTTGCTCACCACACCACCCCAGTTTGGTTCCATGCAAAGTACAAGCATCACTAGTGTTGAGCTGAATGTGTAGCACAAGGATCTCAATTATAAAACTTTGTGTCAAAAGCAAACCCACAATCACCGAGCCATGTGCAAGGTTCACCATTATCCAACATTATAAGGAATAGTTTAACAAGTCTTTAGCAAGGCTGACGGTATTGATTTATAAGAGGGACAACATTCTCTGTTATTGAGAGTTGTTTGAACATTAAATCCTCTCTACCCAAGTCACTTTTACATCGCATATGTTTTCTGGGCATTCATTTTTCTGCTTTGACTAAGTGGTACTTTAGAAATTCAATGCTACTAGGGAGAAATGCTGCACTGTTATATCACAAGAGTGGCTTAGGGCGGGAAGTTACATGAAATGTCATTTATTGCATATTTGTGACGAGTGCGTCAATTGCTGTGATCATGCTGCACTGCAAGCATGAGACACTGATCCGGTTTTATGTAAAAGATTGCTCAAAATGAGCTCAGAGAGAAAAAGAGGGACAGAGGGAGAGCAAATCATCCTTCGCACTGTTGCTTTCTGTGCAGTTACTGCAAGGGAGGTTTGTGATGCCGCTATCTATGCTATACATCATCTGTGTATGTTTATGAAGCCCAATACAAACTTTCCACAGTGCAAAAACCCGAACTATTAGCCTTGTTAAAGCTTGTCTGCTATGATGTGGGTGTGGTGTTAGAAGATTATTGCACTGCTTCAAATCCGGGAATGAATTTCTTTTTACAATTGCTGACCTAGAAATTACGCTTGGCATGTTTCCATCTCAGAGTTTGAAAAAGGCTTCTTTTCCATGGAAGATGACGCATCAGAGAGCAGAAAACCACACAAGTGAAATGAGTAGTGAAAAGCCGCTGAAACAGACTAAAGCATGAGAAGCAAGAGATCATAGCTTCAAATCAGGGAATTAATTTCCTTTTACAATTTTGGGCCTAGAAATGAAGCTTGGCAAGCTTCCATCTCAGGGCAGAAATGAAGCTTGGCAAGTTTCCAGCTCAGAGTTTGAAAAAGGCCTCTTTTCCATGGAAGATGACACAACCGAGGCCAGAAATCCACAGAAGTGAAATGAGTAGTGAAAAGCCGCTGAAAGAGACTAAAGCCTGAAAAACAAGAGATCACAGCTTCAAATCCGGGAATTAATTTCCTTTTACAATTTTGGGCCTAGAAATGAAGCTTGGCAAGTTTCCATCTCAGAGTTTGAAAGAGGCCCCTTTTCCATGGAAGAGGACACATCAGAGAGCAGAAAACAAGTGAGATGAGTAGTGAAAAGTCGCTGAAACACGCCTAAGCCTGAAAAGCAAGAGACCCCAGCAGATCCAAGTACTGCAAATGATTAGTCAAACACAGCTGAGTAGGGCCATGGTGGTCATTGAAATTTAGTAAAAAATCAACTTGCTGCTGGCAACCCACATGTACGGCATGACTATCATCCCAAGGTCCAAGAGCTGGCATCTCTCTGCATCCAGGAGTAAGGGACAAATTGTTGGGGTAATTGTACTTTAGTGCAGGCATCTGAAGTTTATCCCAATGAGGTAACAGTGGGTCGGGAGAAGGGATCTTGGGGGCGGGGGGGGGGGGGGGGGGGAGATCAGGAGTCACACGGACTCATTTATTCTTCCATAAAACCTACTGGGTTTCCTGAACATTCAGATCTGATCCATGCACACAGGAGGCTACTGGTACACACAGCACCACAAGGCCATGGAGGGCACATGCTTAATGTCCACTCATCAAGGACTCAAAGGTGTCTATAGACTGCAACTGTTTCTGGGGCTTACGGTGCGCGCCTTCTTGCTACATCTCAGGTCCAAACGCTTCTTTGAAGGAGGCCGCAGACTTCCTAAATGGACTTGCATCTCGGGATGTAATGCAACTTGACCTCAAGCCGGTTGACTATAACCTTCAAAATGCATAGCGATGACATGAGAAGGACTTCAGTTACCACAAACATGAGAAGCCTTCTGTGACATGAACGGTCAAGAAATTACCACCAGCTTAAAGTCTAATAGTTATCAAAAGCCTTCTTCCGGTAGTGAAGAATTCTTCTAGTGAAATTCGAGCATGCCAAGTTTTTACATGGAAAAAATCTGTTTAGCAAAGGAAGGCTCAAAATAGGAAATATTTGTTGATCTTTCTTGGAATAAACGAAGAAAAGGTACACTACTTCTTTAGTTAAGAAACCGGAATTGGCATGTCCAACGGAGGAGGGATAAAGCATATGTCGAGCCCAATTCAACAAAGTTACGGGTATTCGTTTGTGTTAATTTGTGATCAAAACGGCATCCAATCACCAAGCAGGGTCCTATGAAATGAGAGGTGAGTCAAGGTGACTGAGGATGGCGCGACCGGATTGTAGGCACTGTACTCAAGTTTTGTCCAAAAAGCGCACTTGCATCACATTACTAATCCTTGTCAATCCTGAGATGCATATTTTTTGTGACTCCTCGTGCGTGTGTGACTGATGCTGTCACCTTCGAGGGCCTGTGATACAAAAGTAAGGCGGATGGGAAAGAGATCATGTCATTGGCGGTTTCAGTGACAGTCCAACAGGGTCATTTAGACCTTGGTGGGTGGCCTGCCAGCTGTTTAAGTAGATGGAGGCCAATGCCAAATTCCCAGCAGATGGTCCCCGCCTGCTTGACAAGGACCTTGCTGATTACTGTAACTAGATTTTAAGGGGCCAAATACTGTCTAGACGAAGGCAAAGGTAGCGAATAATTCTGGACACCTTTGAATGAGACACTCCGGGACAGATGTATCAAAGGGTTTTACCCCTTTTGTCTGTGCGAAAATGGGATCATACATATGACCAATAATGTCTTCCAAATACAATCTACTCCACATCACCCATGAGGAAAAGTAATGCGACATGCAACGATTTGCAACAACAAAATACAGTGGTATCTCTACTCCGTTGTAAGTGTGTTTCAGTGTTAGCGGCCCCCTCTAATCACATGAGTGGCTCTGCTAGGGATTCTTATGGATGCTGGATTGTCATTCAAGGATATAGTGGTACTCTTTTAGGGTTTAGTGGCTTATAACTATATAATCATGATTTCCAAGAAAATCAGCCTAGTAAGAGTGAATAACCATCATCTGTTGGCTGTGTCATCAGTTAAGAGTTCTTAGGTAGGGCTATATGTAATCATGGTACTGTTTCCTGATTCTGATAACTAGATTGCTCACGAATAGGGACCAATCTTATAGTTCTCACAGGTTTTTAGACATATAGTTACTGTTTGGAAGGTTCCCGCTTACATTAATTAGCCTGCAGGGCAGAGACATCAGCAACTGGCTGTTCAGAACTGGGATACTGAAACACAATAAGACTGAACGGTTTCAGAATTTAGACTATTCGGAGCATTTTTTTTTCTATTATGTTCTAAACGCACATATTTTATGTATCCAAGCACCCCAGTGTCTGCACTATTTTCACTTAATGCTTTGCTATTATGATGATTATAAGATGTGGGATGATTATTTGATACCAGTGTGTCCCTTGAAGATATTTTTCAAAACAATTGCACAATTTTGTTTTCAGATACTCTTTTATAATTCACCTTGAGGCTGAGTGTGCAATCTTATGATAAATTCTCTTCTCAATGAACCTTATGGAATCACCGATTCTAAGCTTTATGAATAACCCTGGTCCTGTTTAGCTATAAGGGCTTGTCCTGGATGTATTTGTAAGGATGAATGATGCAAGGGTTTTTGGATGATGTGCATGTTAAAAACAGATCAGGCCGAGTTGTATGACGAATGTAGGCGCATTAACTCTTTAGAAGTTGCGTGTCTTAACAGCACAATTCACTCTAACGCCTGGTCGCACGCCCTAGACGAAGCGCTGGTGCAAACTCGATCAAGGGAGCTCGGAACTTAAAATTACCTCATCTACAGTTCAAAACAGCCCCGAACAGAAATGTAAAAATGATATCGCGGAAATCTGATCAAAGAACATTTGCTGAAAGAGAACACGCTTACCTGGTCTTCGGTAGCTACGACAGAAAAGGCCCACCAACATATATTAAGGAAACATTTTCTTCCCATTATAAGATTACATTTCTGCAGCTTCGGGTGGGCTCCTTTGCATACTTAGACCTGTCTCCACCATGGGCAGAGTCGAAAATATGCAGACTAAGCAATCTATTTCAGGAGTCAATAACTCATTTGCTCTGTATATGCCCTACACTATTGGTAGACCGCAGAAGATTGCTCAGGTTCCTATGGATTAAGGAGGGGACACGGGCATTACAATCTGCCGTCAGTTTCCTACTGAAAAATGAGCAGCCGCAAGTGATCACAAAACTGGTGAAATTTTTAGGGTGTGTGGAGAAGCAACTACAAATAAATTCAGAACCTCAAAATGAAGGAGAGGATGTCTGAACATTAGTAGTCTTAAAACAATTAGCTTCAAATAGACAGACAGTACTGCTCCTCTTTTTAACCAAAGGCACTTTTATTAAGTCATTAACCTTCTATTGAATTGTATTTTAACCATTTTTACCAGCGAGGAATATTGAGGATGAATTATGAATTTTCTGTTAAATTATGGAGACCTAAGAAAAATTGTGACAATAGCTAGTACTCCGATTTTATTTGTAATTTTATGCGCTTTGACAGACTTCATGGTCTAAAGTATTTTTTAATTGAAAAAAATGAATCGAGTGTGCATGTGGAAGACTTAGGTTATATAAAAGACGAATATTGTAAATGGTGATACTAGCTAATAGAGTTTATGAGATCGCCATTTTTTTTTAAATTGGTAGGTTGGCATTAGTCGTGTTAACAAAAGTTAACAAATGGAATAACAAGGACACTTTATTTCTGCTGTCCAGAAAGCTATGAGCAGTGAGTAACATTATAAGCTCTTCCACCCCAGCGGAGGTTTAATGTGGAAAAAAATCATGTTTTTGATACAATTGCTTGTTTTTCAGATTTGTCGCAAACATAGGTATCGCTCATGCATTGCGCAGATGCAAGAAACTGCACAGCAACTCCCCCTCCTCTCTGCATGAAGAATCATTGGGGAATAAGGTATAAAGAAACCAAAGCATTTTTGAAAAGTTAAGAGTGGTTCTTTGTGGGAAATACAGCAGTTCTGGAATCATTCTTGTGGTAGAGAGGATAACGCATTATACGGCATAAGGTAGTGAGAGAAAAAAGCTAATCGCTGATCAATATCTTAAAAATGAGGCTGATTATACAGAAACAGGCGTTACGTAGAGTTTAGACAAATTATTATGACTAGTAGGGATATGCGATATAAATGCTTTGGGTTTTTCTAATCTTTATCTTATATTATATTAGGGCTGCTGAGACTGCAATCATAATTTCCATCACTCTGATACACAAGGCTTATTGTACACAATAAATATTTCATTATAAAACATCAAATGCTGCTTTTGGAGTGTCTCCTTCTTTCATAGGTTTGGTTAACGGTCCACGCATCTACAAATAAGCACTGGAGGTAGGAGCTATCCTGCCAGGGTTTCCTAACTCACAACACTCGGAGTCTAGAAGAGCCTGACTCATCATAGAAAACAGTGGGAGACACTTGTCCCATTTCTTTTTTCCCCAAAGGTGGTGCGATAAGCAAGTTCCCCTTGCGGCTGAGGAACTCTTTCTTGGTGTGCCCTTCGATTCGGGGTGATCAAGTCAGTGCTCTAGGCGTTCACCTTGACTGCAACCCGCTATGTGAACAGAGGTCAGCAAAGGAACATCAATGTAGGTGAGGCATGACTGGTGTGTTGCAAGGGAGAAGGATGCGTCAGACCGCCTTTTTTTGCACTGATTGCTGCCTGTCTGTCTGTTTTGGCATACAACTGAAACAAGGCCTTTGATAGTAATCCCAGCAGTCAAAACCACATTACTTTTCCTCAGGGGTGATGTGGAGTAGATTCTATTTGGAAGACATTATGGGTCATTTGTATGATCCCATTTTTCCCACAGACAAAAGGGGTAAAACCCTTGGATACATCTGTCCCGGAGTGTCTCATTCAAAGTTGTCCAGAATTATGTGTTTCCTTTGCCTTTGTCTAGACAGTATGTGGCCCCTCTTAAGTCTAGTCACAGTAAGCGGCAAGGTCCTTGTCAAGCAGGCGGGGACCATCTGCTTGGAACCATAGTTTTTGTGCCAGGTTACAATTCAATTTTGGGCTTTCATTAGGCTGTTCAGAACTCATCAATGTTGCTATGGGGCGGTGAAATGTCTATATTTCAAACCCCTTTTATTTCAAATAAGAAAGCTTGAAGTCAGGGTCAACTGATAAAACTGAAAATAAAGTTTCCCACACTGGCACCCATGCAGCTACGCTTACGCACCTTTGGCCCGTAGAACGCACCGTCCCCTGGGTTCAGCTCCCATACGTGCCCAAACTCTTTAAGGCTCTTCTCCAGTTGCTAGAAAAGAAATGTGAGATAGGAGTTAAAAACAATTCACAGAAATACTGGTGTTTATTTATTTAGTTATTATTTTTTAACAGCTCAAATGTTACGAAAGCAGTGCTCAACAATATAAAATAAAACGCATATCGAAATATACAATATATTAATTAAACCAGTTGATACAAAATTGTACACAATCATTCCCATTTTGTATACAATTGAGCATGTGCCAAGCACGATCTACCGATACATCTGAAATAGGTCAGTTGTCAACATTCTTCTGGATTCAGGAAACATTGACACACTGTAAAACAAGCATTTGCAGTGCAATAGGTCTCGCATTATGAAAGTTTGAGCTATTGGCATTGCTAAATAATGCAACACCAATAGCTCAAACTTTAATAATGCGAGACCTATTGCACTGCAAATGCTTGTTTATAAATGAGTAGAGAAAGCCTTTCGCTTTGTTCTGCCTAGCTGTACATTTTGTTGGCTGTTGAATCTTGGTACCAGCTCTTACATAGTCACATGACCATCGCACCATGCACTGAACCCATGAGACTAGTGTCCCATTATGCATATAGGTAATGGCTACTAATGTCATGGCTTGCAGCAGCTGGTGATAGCAACATTTCAGATCACGGATAGCAATCAGTAGTAGAGACAGCAACAGGCAGTAAACCGTGTGCTAAGAGCGCTGCTGATTTTCTGCCATGTCTGTTCTCTGCCTGCCACCTACTCTCAATTGCAAATAAGAACACGCGGGACTAAGAAAGAAGTCGACCATGAGATAATTTGAAAGGGCAGTTAACATACCCCCGGCATTTTGGAGAGCAGAGGTCCCTTTGAAGTGGTGCAGAAGTCATACAGCAAACAGTGCAGCTTTTCTTTGAAAGTGTTTATGTTGGATGCACTAGCAAAATACCAGCACGGTTTCCTTTCTTGATACTTCTGAAATTGATGGTCACATACCTGGTTTGTGTACTGATCTCTTTGCAACTCAGATCTACTTGGAGCAAGGGCCATCTGCCCCCTGGTTATGGACTTGCTGACTCAATCAATCAATCAAATCATCTTTATTCGGTTTCCGTTTTTGAAAAACCATAAAAGTACAAAATACAGTAAACATTTAAAAAAAGAAACGTTGAATTCATTCAGTACTAAAATCATACTTAAAAAGAAACATTTTACTGACAGAATACTTTTTAAATGAGAAGATCGTTATTATTTTGTAAATTCAAACGATGTCTAAGACATAGTTTTAAGTACTGTGCCACTGATTTTTTCATTAAGTTATTTTCCAGAAATTGTAGTGCCAGGTAGGCAGGGCGGCATCTGCGAATTTTCATAACTTTCAGTACAGGCAATATCCACCTCCTGCGTAATGGGACATAGAATTTGCAAAAGAAAAGAACGTGAATTGTGGACTGCGAAGATGTTGAATCACAGGGACATACTGATGTAGTTTGTGTCCAAACATTCTGGGTGGGGAATAAAACCATGTAGTGATAAAGGTTAAACCTAAAGCGAGTAAGAAGTAGTTTTTCAAATTGTGACAGATCGTATTGCAAGTATGGTTGAATGGTTGGGACCAACTGTATTAATAGGCAATGTTGGACTGTTGGCTTTCCTATTTCATTCAGCATCCGAAGTTGGGAAAGATGCGACAGACAGAGAGTTTTTAGTTCTTTTTTTGTTATATCTGTTACTGACAGTGGTTCATCAAAAAAAATTTGGAGACCAATATCTGAGAGAAAGGATTTTACATATCCCAGCCATCTTATCTTTATCATGTTCTCTAGTTTCATGCAGTCTTGGATTATTGCTCTTGTGAGCTGACACTCGTCCGTAACCCATATTCTGCGCCATAACATGATAGGCTGGATCTTGATGATATCAGAGATATGGTCCACCCAAAGTTCCAGATGGCATCCAAATGTTGTAGTACTCTTTGGAACTGCCAATAAGAATTTTAAAAAAGAGTTTTCAACTATCTGTAGTTGGTCGACGTTTGTTATTCCCCAGACTCCTGCACCGAAGGTGGCTGTGCTAATGCATTTTGCATTGTAGATTTTTATCATCTCCGTGGGGGTTTTTTTGCCCAGTCGAAGAGAAAAAGCTTTTAGAGCGCCAACTGTTCTTATCAGAGATAACTTTCGGGATGTGAGTGCTTCTTTCCAGTTAAACGCCTCGTCGATGGTGATACCTAAATAGGGGTACGTTTTAGTTCTTTCAAGGGGCAGGTTGTCCACATAAATTTTCTTCACTTTACTCCCCTTGATGCCAGCATGCATCACGAAGGTTTTCTTTATATTCACTTTTAAGTTTAGATTGGTCATGAAGGTACAGTAGTTGTTTAATGCCCGTTGAAGCTGGACCGGAGTTCGTGCGAGAATTACCGCGTCGTCGGCATATAATAGTGCTGGAATCTGCCGACGGCCAGCTTCTGGGAGGTCTTTTACGCCCTGTAGCATTGCAACTTCAAGACCGTTGGTATAAAGCGTGAATAAAAAAGGGGCCAGCACGCACCCTTGTCTGACCCCCTTCTGTATTGGAAAGCTGTTTGTTAATTGACCAGCTGTCCCAAATCGTACCTTTCCCTTGGCTCCAGTGTATATTTCACGCAGAAAGTCGATTATTGGTGTTTCGATCCCCATTTGCAGCATTATTGCCCAAAGTTTCGAATGTTCCACACAGTCGAATGCTGCAGTAAGGTCGACGTAAACCATATGTAGGCAAGATTTTTTTACTGTTACATATTTGCCAGCCAATAAAGTTACATTTAGAACTTGATCCACGGTGCTCAGACCTTCCCTAAACCTGTATTGTAGGTCTGAGAGTACTCCGTGTTCCTTTGACCACTCCTGGAGTCGGTCAAGCAGTATCCTCCCTGCCATCTTTCCGACTGAGTCCAGGAGGGAGATGGGACGGTAACAAGACGGGTTATCTCTACTGCCCTTTTTAAAAATGGGCACTAGGATCGATGTTGACCAGGAATTAGGAAGTTCGGTATCCTTTGCTGCGTTTAGTACTTTTGTTAGGAGGGGAGACCATAAATCTGGTAAAAATTTGTAAAGGTCCATGGGAACCGAATCGGGTCCAGGTGCTTTACCGTTTTTTGCGATCTTTATTGCTTTCTCTGTTTCATTAATGGTAAACTGTATTTCTATTGGGTATTTCACCGGTGGAAGAGGGGCAGGCGAAATTAAATCCCCGGATTTGTCCTCTCCGAAGACCCCTGAGAAGTGTTGCACCCAGTCCTCCGCGTTTATAGCTACGTCCAAGGAAGGACCGTCGTTATTTTCTGTTAGAAAAGGACTCTTGACTACTTTCCAAAAGGCTGTGCTATCTTTTAAGGTGCTGCTGTTTAACAGTTGGGTCCAGAGGTTATGGACTTGCTGACTCATTCTGACCGTGCGCCACCTCACTGTTTTCACAGTGCCACCTGCATTAACTTCTTTGTCATAGTTTGTATAGTGCCAATGTAAGCCACGTGGGTCTGTGCCAAGGCAAGCGAAGATGGGCGCTGCAATGCAGGCCACGCTGGGCTGTGTCAATGGCCATAACAGGCTTTGCCAGTGCAAGCCACGTGGGTCTGTGCCAAGGCAAGCGACGATGGGCGCTGCAATGCAGGCCACGCTGGGCTGTGTCAATGGCCATTACATGCTTTACCAATGCAAGCCACGTGGGGCTGTGCCAAGGCAAGCGAAGATGGGCGCTGCAATGCAGGCCACGCTGGGCTGTGTCAATGGCCATAACAGGCTTTGCCAGTGCAAGCCACGTGTGTCTGTGCCAAGGCAAGCGACGATGGGCGCTGCAATGCAGGCCACGCTGGGCTGTGTCAATGGCCATTACATGCTTTACCAATGCAAGCCACGAGGGACTGTGCCAAGGCAAGCGAAGATGGGCGCTGCAAGGCAGGCCACGCTGGGCTGTGTCAATGGTCATTACAGGCTTTGCCAATGCAAGCCACGTGGGTCTGTGCCAAGGCAAGCGAAGATGGGCGCTGCAATGCAGGCCACGCTGGGCTGTGTCAATGGCCATTACAGGCTTTGCCAATGCAAGCCACGTGGGTCTGTGCCAAGGCAAGCGACGATGGGCGCTGCAATGCAGGCCACGCTGGGCTGTGTCAATGGCCATTACAGGCTTTGCCAATGCAAGCCACGTGGGTCTGTGCCAAGGCAAGCGAAGATGGGCGCTGCAATGCAGGCCACGCTGGGCTGTGTCAATGGCCATTACAGGCTTTGCCAGTGCAAGCTACGTGGGTCTGTGCTAAGGCAAGCGACGATGGGCGCTGCAATGCAGGCCACGCTGGGCTGTGTCAATGGCCATTACAGGCTTTGCCAGTGCAAGCTACGTAGGTCTGTGCCAAGGCAAGCGACGATGGGCGCTGCAATGCAGGCCACGCTGGGCTGTGTCAATGGCCATTACAGGCTTTGCCAGTGCAAGCTACGTAGGTCTGTGCCAAGGCAAGCGACGATGGGCGCTGCAATGCAGGCCTCGCTGGGCTGTGTCAATGGCCATTACAGGCTTTGCCAATGCAAGCCACGTGGGTCTGTGCCAAGGCAAGCGAAGATGGGCGCTGCAATGCAGGCCACGCTGGGCTGTGTCAATGGCCATTACAGGCTCTGCCAATGCAAGCCACGTGGGTCTGTGCCAAGGCAAGCGACGATGGGCGCTGCAATGCAGGCCATGCTGGGCTTTGTCAATGGCCATTACAGGCTTTGCCAATGCAAGCCACGTGGGTCTGTGCCAAGGCAAGCGAAGATGGGCGCTGCAATGCAGGCCACGCTGGGCTGTGTCAATGGCCATTACAGGCTTTGCCAATGCAAGCCACGTGGGTCTGTGCCAAGGCAAGCGAAGATGGGCGCTGCAATTCAGGCCACGCTAGGCTGTGTCAATGGCCATTACAGGCTTTGCCAGTGCAAGCTACGTGGGTCTGTGCCAAGGCAAGCGACGATGGGCGCTGCAATGCAGGCCACGCTGGGCTGTGTCAATGGCCATTACAGGCTTTGCCAGTGCAAGCTACGTGGGTCTGTGCCAAGGCAAGCGACGATGGGCGCTGCAATGCAGGCCACGCTGGGCTGTGTCAATGGCCATTACAGGCTTTGCCAGTGCAAGCTACGTGGGTCTGTGCCAAGGCAAGCGACGATGGGCGCTGCAATTCAGGCCACGCTAGGCTGTGTCAATGGCCATTACAGGCTTTGCCAGTGCAAGCTACGTGGGTCTGTGCCAAGGCAAGCGACGATGGGCGGTGCAATGCAGGCCACGCTGGGCTGTGTCAATGGCCATTACAGGCTTTGCCAGTGCAAGCTACGTAGGTCTGTGCCAAGGCAAGCGAAGATGGGCGCTGCAATGCAGGCCACGCTGGGCTTTGTCAATGGCCATTACAGGCTTTGCCAATGCAAGCCACGTGGGTCTGTGCCAAGGCAAGCGAAGATGGGCGCTGCAATGCAGGCCACGCTGGGCTGTGTCAATGGCCATTACAGGCTTTGCCAGTGCAAGCCACGTGGGTCTGTGCCAAGGTAAATGACGATGGGCGCTGCAATGCAGGCCACGCTGGGCTGTGTCAATGGCCATTACAGGCTTTGCCAATGCAAGCCACGTGGGTCTGTGCCAAGGCAAGCGACGATGGGCGCTGCAATCCAGGCCACGCTGGGCTGTGTCAATGGCCATTACAGGCTTTGCCAGTGCAAGCTACGTGGGTCTGTGCCAAGGCAAGCGACGATGGGCGCTGCAATTCAGGCCACGCTAGGCTGTGTCAATGGCCATTACAAGCTTTGCAAATGCAAGCCACGTGGGTCTGTGCCAAGGCAAGCGAAGATGGGCTCTGGCAATGCAAGCTATGCTGTGCCAATGCAAGCCATAACAGGCTGTGACAATGCACGCTACAAGATGCAGTGATAACACAACCAATGAGAAGCTGAGGTATACTGAAACAAAATATTTGCATGGGACCACACAATTTGGTCAAGTGGGGTAACTGGGATGGATTCCAAATTTTCTGGTTTCACATTGTGCGATTCAGACACTAGATTGACGTGTCTTTCTCCTGTTTTACATCAAAAATGAATGCTTTGTCTTTAATTCGTGATGCACGAGGCCTGAATGCGGGAGGGCGGGCAGTGGGGAGGTCTAAGGGGAGAAAGAAGCCGCATGAAAGCTCGGTTCATTTGGGCTCGAGGGTCCGAGTGGGCCTCGAGCTGAGCCACAGAGCATCTGTCCGCACCCATCAGTGGCTCTTCCACCTTCACCGCCATTTGCCAGTCATGAAGACTGAAGGGCTGTGCAATGCAAGCCGTGAGGTACTGCTCCACTGAGAGGCCTTGTAAAGTCAGGGTCAACGGCCAGTCATGAAGAGTGAAAGGCTGTGCCAATGCAAGCCGTGGGGTACTGCGCCACTGAGAGGCCTTGTAAAGTCAGGGTCCACGACCAGTCATGAAGAGTGAAAGTCTGTGCCAATGCAAGCCGTGGGGTACTGCGCCACTGAGAGGCCTTGTCGATGGGAGGCTGTCAGAGGGCCTTGTTCTCCAGTAAAAGGGCTTCTGAGGAACCAGCACAAAGACTATGCGCGAGCTGTGCCCGAATCTGGGCACCGAGGACGCCAAGGGCAACGCAAATTATCAACTATGAATGACAGCTCTGGCAAAGGGACTGTCATTAGCATTCAGCTCAGTTATGGGCGCCTGGACGTCAAATGAGCCCGGCCTCAATGAATTCTCTCATTAGAAACTGAGATGTTTAAATCCCTCGGAGAGCTACTCGGTGGCGGGAAACTTCCTGACAACACCAGCAAACTAACAACTCCCCACCAAAGAGTTTCGGTTGAGCTGGCGCCCAAGGGAGAGGAGAGATAGGCAGAGGGAAATTAATGACCCAGGAGGGCACGGGTGCATTAAGGACCGAGGTGAACACAAGTACATTGACAGAAATGGGTACAGGTATGTGAATGACCAAGGTGGCACAGGTACATTATGACAGATGGACACTGGGACCTTCATGATAGAAACAGACAGGTCCATTAATGGCGGAGATGGACAGGTCCGTTAATGCTAGAGGTAGGCACAGGTACATTACGGACAGAGATAGACACGTGTATAAAAAAAATAGAGGTAGGCACAGTTTTATCAAGGGAAGAGATTGGCACAAGCACAATCATGCCCGAGATTGGCACAGGTACATTAGTGGTAGAATATACATTAATGTCAGGACAGGGCATAGGTCCATTAAGGACAGAGGTAGGCACAAGTACTTTAAAGGCGGAGAAGGGCATTGGTCATTTAATGATTGCGTGGGCACAAGTACAATATTGACAGATTGTCACAGGTACATTAAAGGTAGAGGTGCACACGGATCCATTATGATCGAGGGGGGTTACAAGTACAATATTTAAAGAGACTGGCACAAGTATATTAAAGGGAGAAGTGGATAAAGTGCTGTTAAAGACAGAGGTAGGGGCAGGTACATTACGGGCAGAGACTGGCACAGGTACATTAAGGGCAGAGATAAGCAGACCTTGCCCCAGGGTCACTGAGTGAGAGAACCATCTGTGTGACACCAAAGCAGAGACCAGAGCATCAACAAAGGCGAGGGTTGGGGGCAAGCACCAGGGTCACCGAGACAGGTACCAGCCCTGGCCCCATGGCAGAGGGGCTCAAGGCAGAAACTGTCAGAGCACCCAGGGCAGAAGTGCCAGCCAACCACATGCATTTTAGGACTTCCTCCTCTTGAATACATCCTCCACCATGCTGCCCTGCGCCTACCCACGACTGGGACCGCATACCCAGTCCGACCAACACCTCATCCTCTCATCCAACCCACAACAGAAAAATGCTCACATTTTCACCTACTCTGTTGCCCAACACTGGTTCCTAAGACTCACCAACCGGCCCCATAGAATCCAGCACAAACCACCTTTGTCCACTGCCCTCGAAAACCAAAGTCTCGCCATAGCTATATGGACACAAAGGGCAAAAAAGCGGACTTTTCTTCCAGATAGCCAGCAGGATGGTGCGGCGAGTTATATTCTACGCCTTAATCTGCCAGCCCTGTGTTTGAATGCCAGTAGGGCTAGCGCAGCCTTTCATCCTTATTTACAACACTTATAAACAACAGAGGTGCAGAATCAAGGGCTGCATGAAAACTTGTTTTACCACTTTATGACAACAGTGGCATTCACCAGCACCCCCAACTTTAACCAAAAAAGGGGTGCTCTCAGCCCAGAGAAAGGCGCTGGTCCCTGCTCTGGGTAAAACGCCCCCAGTGCCCCTTGGAAGATCTCAGAAGATCATGGCAGCTTCTTTGCGCAATGAACTCATCGGACTATTGTGAGACCCATGAAGAACAATGGCGGCTTTGAAGAGGGAAGGTTGGACTCCTTGGCCTCTCTTTTCGGCGGGCCGCAGATTAGAAACCGCGCGCACAGACCATTCACAAGGACCGCTAATCCGCAGCCTTATGAATTCTTCATTAAACGTTAATTTGGACACCATCTTGAAGCGGGTTGACCCAGTCAGAGGTTTACCACCTCCTCAATTCGGCAACTACATCGTCAGCAGATGGAAGTGGGTGTGCCTCAGGAA
Organism: Lissotriton helveticus; assembly: GCF_964261635.1. Classification (NCBI taxonomy): domain Eukaryota; kingdom Metazoa; phylum Chordata; class Amphibia; order Caudata; family Salamandridae; genus Lissotriton; species Lissotriton helveticus. The sequence goes on along the minus strand of NC_136073.1, from coordinate 797,176,611 downwards.
TCGAGCATGGAGGAATTCAAAAATATCAAGTGTGGAGGGAAGGGGGAGACGAGGCACAGGTTCGCCATTTACAGGACGGAGGTGAATTAATGACTAAACAGTTACGCCACGTTACTGATAGTAAAATAAATATTATAATCAGTACAAATATACATATCACTTCTTTAAAAATCCAAAAGCAGACATAAACCAGTCATAAAATTAACAAGCCGGGTGAAAGTGGCGCCGAACAAAACATGGCTTCTTTCATTTACTTGCTTCCCCGTGAAATGGATCCAGAAAAAAAAAAAAGCCCGCGAGTGGTGCACGAGCGCGCCACAGCGAACCGTGGTTTCAATTATCTCGCCCGTGTCTGGGCATGATAATTGAAACCACATGGCCTATTGGTGTCTATTACGCGCACCAAGCGCGTAATAGACACCAATAGGCTGTGGGCGGAGCAATGCACCCACCTTTGGCCAATTGCGTGCAGTCTTTTATAAAAAGACGCACGCAAAGGCCAATGGGGTAGCACAAAAGGAAAAGCACACGCACAAGCGTGTGCGATTCATAGGTCAGTGCTAAAATCCTGTTTTTCACCTACTAACTGTCTCCCACTTCTGGGCAGTGCAACGCAGGCGCAAGCCCTAAAAAAACTGGTTAAAATGTATTCGATGTGAAGGGACTTCATTGAGGCAAACTGGAATGACAATGGCACAACAATATAGGAGGAGAACTGCATTTATCCAACATTTAAGCTCTGGAATCCAGGGCTATTCTGCATATGAGCAATGTGTGTTTTATTGCATTTTCATTTAGTCCTATTGAATAGCATTAAAAACTAAAGACCTGGCGGAGGAAACTAGAACAGGGGAAATCAATCGAAGAATGTCTAGAACTGGACAGAGATCTCCCACTTGATTTACAACCATGAATCAAAAGTTTAATTGTAATAGAAAGGTTTATTGTTTCTAAATTCAGTTGCGGCCACTCATCATTCCTACTGTATTCAGTTTGATGCACTTGCACTGCTCCAACAAATTAATCTGAGAATACTAAATGAATTTTTAGCCTCCAATTTCAAATTCCTTCACATTTACAGAACGTTTTACAATGTTCATTTTTATATTTTGCTTCTTTATTTACATACCCTTTATTAATCGTTTAATATTATTTCATTTTCTAAGCAGTCACGGACCCCCAGGGGTCACCAGACAACAGATTAAGAGCCACTGGTCTAGACTTGAGCAATTTCATCTACTGCTTGACTGAAATAGTGGTGTGTATTGAAAATTCCAGCAATGTGCTAAGGTATCAGCCGCTTCAAGTGCATGGAAATCCCTGTCTACCTGGTAAGTTCAACACCCTGTGTGAACTACTGGGATACAAAATGTTTGGAAGTCACAAAGTTTGCCAAGTTTAGACAGCATGCTGATATGGCTCTCTAACCTAGGCGCTGCATCACAGTAGAAAAAAGCACAGTGTTTCTGAAATGTTTTGACATCAGGGTGGAACCATGATGTATTCCACAACACGCTGCCTTGCTAGTATGTTTAGAGGTAGATTTAAGATACTAAAATCAAAGTCCTGACATAGTGCTTACAAGAGAAATACCTAGTTTACATTCTTGCAGTTTGCAGCTTTACATACATTATGGCATGCTTTCACTAAAGAATCAGGGTATAAAACAATAAGCATGTTTCTTCACACAGTCATCAAGGTACATTTATCATGCGCATTAACATTTACATTGAACCCTAGTCAATGCAAGCTTGGAGAAATCACAGATTCTGGGTAAGCTGCAAACATTTGATGACTGACTGTTACCGTAAACCAGTGTTTCCCAAAATACTGTGGGTCGCGAGACGCTTTTTGGTGGGCTACGAAAGTCCAAGCAATAAATAAAGATGCCTTTAAATTCTGCTTTTATCTCATCACATTTTTTGTGCTTCAACAACAGAGGTCAAATGTCAGGCTAAGTCTTCTGCTGCTTATTTTTTTGTTTTTAACACGGGGACTAGTGTCTACACACTCCCCTCACTTTGCGAAGAGAGAAAGAAAAACTAAGTGAATTATGTGACAATCTTGCTGGGATACATGAAGTGTAAAAGGAACTGTAGGATGCAATTTTTAACAGTGAAACTGTAGGTCTGTGCAAATGTAGTGACCATTGCGTTGGAAAAGGTGCTGTCCGTAAATCACAATGTGTGACCATACAATGCTTTAGTTACATAAAAAAATTGTCACCTTATGTCTATTAAAGCTAGGTGGGTTGCGAATGTTTGTCGTTCTGCAAGGTGGGTTGTGGTTCTAAAATGTTCAGTACTGCTGTTTTCCCTGTCGGTGTCAGAATCTCACCTTCTCTGCGTGGTCCCACATCTCCACTTGCCCAAGGAACTCATCTGGACGTGTGGACAGGAAGAGCTTAAACGTGAACCCGAACACAGAGTACACTGCCCGCAGGAACTCCAAGCAGCCAGCAATCTCCCCTTCTAACTATTAAAGATGAAGACATCTGTATTACCATGGAAACAACAACAAAATGGTTTCAACTTTGCAAACATGATCATTAACTACAATTATTTACTGGTTTTATTGGGAGACTTTTTAAAATATAACCTTGCACTTATTTTAACACACTTTTACCCTTGTTATGAGTGAACACTTAATTCTCATACCTCTACAGCCAAATAAAGTATCAAAGCAGCCTTTGCCTTGCCAACCCTTAAAATGTGTCAGAGAACAGGAAACGATACCTGGTAGAAAGATGATGGCTGAAATATGTTAACTTTAAGCTGACAAACTTGGAAAGAAGTGACAGACGTAGCACTGGAAACATGATATGAATGCGGATTCTGGTATTCGGTCAATTTCCCAATATATGCTGAATGGAACTTCCAATTAATCCAATAAACACCACAATACATCATGAAGTAAGCAAATGTATTGACTTTAACAAACAAATATTGTCTTACTGGTAATATGCTTCTATGAATATTTAAACCAGATTCGTACAAAAGACTGCACGCTGTGCCGTAGCTAATGTACACATTGAAATGCCTTCATTAAAGCAGCAAACATGCTTTGAAAATCTGTTTTGTGAAGTCAGAAGACATTCTAAAGTGACTTAATGCACTTTACAAAAATAACAGATGATGGACAGAATGCAGAACAATGTCATACATTCACCCCAGTACAGAGATCCGGGCCTAAATCCATCGTTTTTTTGCACTCCACACCACCCCAGTTCAGACATGGCCATATGCAAATCAGCCTTGACCCTGTGCCTCATGGGAACAGTCCAGCCCGAACTGCCAAGCCATGTCTTTCCTGGACCGGAATCAAGCATCCTATGCTCAGACGTGAGTCCCTTGCTCACTTTGCCACTGGATTCAAGCAAGCCGGGCTGAAAACGGCTGGAATGCCAGAAACCGGTCCTCGGAAGCTTGTTTCCGGTCCAGGGAAGACATGGCTTGGCAGTTCGGGCTGGACTGTTCCCATGAGGCACATGGTCAGACTGATTTGCATATAGCCATGTCTGAACTGGGGTGGCAGAGTGGGCTAAAGAACGGTGATGGATTAAACCCAGATCTTTTGACTGGGTGTGAGTGTTTGATTGATTCAGATGCTCCGTCCATCACCACCCCCTTTTGTACCGCTTTTGGCCACCATAGGTGTGGCAGGGTATGCTCAGACGTGAGTCCCTAGCTCACTTTGCCACTGGATTCAAGCAAGCCGGGCTGAAGACGGCTGGAATGCCAGAAACCGGCCCTCGGAAGCTTGTTTCCGGTCCAGGGAAGACATGGCTTGGCAGTTCGGGCTGGACTGTTCCCATGAGGCACAGGGTCAGACTGATTTGCATATAGCCATGTCTGAACTGGGGTGGCAGAGTGGGCTAAAGAACGGTGATGGATTAAACCCAGATCTTTTGACTGGGTGTGAGTGTTTGATTGATTCAGATGCTCCGTCCATCACCACCCCCTTTTGTACTGCTTTTGGCCACCATAAGTGTGGCAGGGTATGCTCAGACGTGAGTCCCTTGCTCACTTTGCCACTGGATTCAAGCAAGCCGGGCTGAAGACGGCTGGAATGCCAGAAACCGGTCCTCGGAAGCTTGTTTCCGGTCCAGGGAAGACATGGCTTGGCAGTTCGGGCTGGACTGTTCCCATGAGGCACAGGGTCAGACTGATTTGCATATAGCCATGTCTGAACTGGGGTGGCAGAGTGGGCTAAAGAACGGCGATGGATTAAACCCAGATCTTTTGACTATGGCTTGGCAGTTCGGGCTGGACTGTTCCCATGAGGCACAGGGTCAGACTGATTTGCATATAGCCATGTCTGAACTGGGGTGGCAGAGTGGCCTAAAGAACGGTGATGGATTAAACCCAGATCTTTTGACTGGGTGTGAGTGTTTGATTGATTCAGATGCTCCGTCCATCACCACCCCCTTTTGAACCGCTTTTGGCCACCATAAGTGTGGCAGGGTATGCTCAGACGTGAGTCCCTTGCTCACTTTGCCACTGGATTCAAGCAAGCCGGGCTGAAGACGGCTGGAATGCCAGAAACCGGTCCTCGGAAGCTTGTTTCCGGTCCAGGGAAGACATGGCTTGGCAGTTCGGGCTAGACTGTTCCCATGAGGCACAGGGTCAGACTGATTTGCATATAGCCATGTCTGAACTGGGGTGGCAGAGTGGGCTAAAGAACGGTGATGGATTAAACCCAGATCTTTTGACTGGGTGTGAGTGTTTGATTGATTCAGATGCTCCGTCCATCACCACCCCCATTTGTACTGCTTTTGGCCACCATAAGTGTGGCAGGGTATGCTCAGACATGAGTCCCTTGCTCACTTTGCCACTGGATTCAAGCAAGCCGGGCTGAAGACGGCTGGAATGCCAGAAACCGGTCCTCGGAATCTTGTTTCCGGTCCCGGGAAGACATGGCTTGGCAGTTCGGGCTGGACTGTTCCCATGAGGCACAGGGTCAGACTGATTTGCATATAGCCATGTCTGAACTGGGGTGGCAGAGTGGGCTAAAGAACGGTGATGGATTAAACCCAGATCTTTTGACTGGGTGTGAGTGTTTGATTGATTCAGATGCTCTGTCCATCACCACCCCCTTTTGTACCGTTAATGAACTTTACAGCAGGTCCACTGAGTAAAGATGTGTGAGAGCATAGACCATGAGCATACTAATTATTAAATGATATAGTGATGTGTTTTAATAAATGGATATATCTGTAAATAAGATTTTTATCCATAATGAATTTTAGGTTTGAGGTGCCTCCTCTTTTATCTGTTGCCCTTCACATGCCTTACCTGCTCGCGTCTCCCTTTTTTGGTAACCTTTCTATCGCTCTATATCTACCTGAATGAATGACAAACTCCCATTGTACCGTAAGAACCCTAGGTCCTGTACGTCATACTGACCAGAACGTATTAGTGGTCACAATACACTACACTATTATCTAGAAGTTGTTAGTGTCTTAGTAAAAGGCTCCATAATTGATAATTATCTTCTTTGACTTGCACTTAAAATGGAGCATGAAGCGAAAAGCTATTCGCTTCAATGGATGGTAGTTTAAACCTCAATTTCGCTAGGTGGTTTTTTGACCTGGGACGATTATGATCAGGCAGGTCAATATAAAGCCTCTTTTCTGAACACCCTAAAGCCATCCTCTCTCCTTCTTGCCAGCATCTTCTGACCTTCTTGTTTTTCAGCCTCTGATCGCCCTCATACCATCGTCACTTCACCCATCTCCCTTACCAGCGTGTAGAAAGTCCCAAAGTGGATTCAACTGGTTCGACAAACAAAGACCCATTGAAACAAATCTACTGGCTGCTGCAATGGTGCCCTTAACATCTGGGAATGCCCGGCACTGGAAGGATCACAGAGTGGAGCACAGCGGTAGAGAACATCCAGAGCAGAGAAGCAATGAGGTGAGTAGAGTGAGAGCTGAACGGGTGCAGAGTGGAACAAGGGGCAAGAGACCCAAGTGAAATTTGGAGCTCGCAGCACAGAGGGTTGGAGAAACATATAAGGAGTTTGTGAGGACCGCCTCAGAAGAATAAAGCAGGAACCTGATGGGATATACACCAAAGACCTTCTTAAACAGTAAGTACATCAGATAGAGCAACGTAACTCCTCTTCCTCCAACCAGAATCAACCGTCCACTGTCCAATTTTTAGTCTCCACCTCATCCTTCTCACCTACACGCGCACATTCTGAATTCCATTCTCACCATTCCCTCCACTCTACAAAGAGCACAACAGAAGAGTTTCAGAAATATATCAAATAAATAATATGTCTACAAATGAACAGAAGAAGGAAATTGAGGTGGACTGTATGCAGGGACGGTTGCTATAAAAAGCCAGGAATTGGTGAAACCGGAAGTAATACTTGAGGTTGAAAACAAAAATTGTGACATAGGGCAGTGCAATGCTAACCAGGGATCTAAAGATGTCTAAACAGAAACACCATGATGCTCCTAAGTTGATTAGTTGGATTGAAATGGAAGTTGCCAGACATGCTGGGTCTTGTTTGCAAAGATATGTACTTTAAGCAGCCACCTCCCCACTTCCATATCCATGTTTATGCATTCCTTTCTCCTGTTTACATCTCTCGAATCATTCCCTTAGAAGATGGCACAGCGATAAGTGTACTTTACATCACTATCTATTATTACTGTCTTGGTTCTCCAGACCGTCATGCTTCTTACCTGCTCCATTGCACAGAAGATGTGAGCATCATCCTGTTGAAAGCGGCGCACACGAGTGAGGCCAGACAAGGCGCCTGAGGCCTCGTTCCGGTGCAAAACCCCAAAATCAGCCAGTCGGAGGGGCAGCTCTCTCCATGACCGAGGCCGATGGTCAAACATCAGACTGAGAAAAGGGAAGCAGGGAATTGATAATCATCACAGGATATGACACATATATTCTACACCTTCACAACTGACTTAGCGTATCATAGCAACAAAGATCAGCCTTTAAAACTTAACGATAACTACGAATCCCACCAGCATTCTCAGTGGGCTTTACTTTCCACTTTCTCCCTTTCAGTCGCCATAAGAATAGCTCTACAAAAACAATCTGGCTCCATGTGCTCAGTTTTACTTCTCCTGGAGACTTTTTTTAAAAAAAAGTTTGACACACCAAGTAAAATGGACCAGTGATCAAAATATGGTCCTTAAAACATTTCTGCATGCAAGAAAGTGGTGAATTCTTGAAATCATAGGTTAACTGGACCAAAACCAATAGAATTTTAAAAGGAAGTAAAAATAAGTCTACTGTGGAGTTCTGCTTACTGGCATGTGGAGAATGTGGTTAAGTAGACATTTAAGATTACTTTAAATGGCCTGTATGTTTAAAACAAATTAGTGCCTTGGCCAATCAGATGGCAGGATTGGGTAGACCACATGAATGAGTCTCTCAGGATCCCCTAAGCGAGTCGTCATATTGAGTATGTGTATTACTCGCAACCAACATAAAATAACTCTGCACCACAGTGCTGTGCTGCTTATTTTCACTCACCAGTGACCGGGGCAATTCATGGGCTTCAGGGCGAACATCTCATCCTCCACCGGGAAGGAGAACATGTTCTGGTTGTAATGCTCCCAGTGACCAGATGTCTCCCACAGTTTGCTGTTAAATATATTTGGGGTGATCACCTCCTGAAAGCCACGCTGCCTGTACTCACTCTAGAAAAGTAGAAGAGACATCAGAATGGAGTAATCTTCTAATTCTATCAACGTTCATGAGGGTATCTATTCAGATGGAAACAGAACATGCTAAACTTACAAGGTATGGCCATTTTTATTGTTTCTAGTTTTTTAAAATCATAACAATCAGTAAAACAATTAAAACTGATAAAAACAGAACAGAGTAAATGATGTCACTATTGATCATTTCAAAGCATACATATATCAATTCAGTACGTCATAAATGTGCTTGGTCATTGCAACGTTTCCAACTGGTAATAAAATCATGGTTTAATACTCAAAGTTTCCAAAAATAAGCACTTTTCTGCCCACGCAGTCCCTTGACAACATGCATTCCAAAGGATAAAATGCAGTGTGTTTTAAAATAAAAGCAAGGCATGGCGAGATTGCTGAATTGAGAATTTAGAAAATTCGACAAATGGCACCGTTAATGCAAATTAACCTTTAATCTAAGGACAGCGATCACTATGGAGCCGACCCGGACGTCCCAGAAAGCTTTACAGTGAACAACGTGCATGCTGTATCGAATCAAGGTCATTAGGCGCAGTGAAGATTGTACAGGATCCTACAGAGGGTTCAAGATATGTGGATGGTGCACACCAGCCTAGGAAGAGAGGAATAGGCCAAGTATTGAAATCCGTTCCACAATATCAAAGAGCCAGGTGGGCTCCATCCAGGAGCATAAAATGCATTTCAAACTTTCAGTGGGACTACCAAGCCTATCTCACACAGGTCCCAGCCTGCCTTGGGGTGGGAGGGGAGGAGCTATTGTGTGTACCAGTTAATTAAATGCTGCGGGCAATTTCATCAGGCTATGAAAGCCCGGAGGATTTTCATCAGAATCCAACAATATATTTTGCAAGGACAAAGGGCATCCTACTGCTGGCTACCACTGGGCCTGATCAGAATAAAACAACTATAAAGTGCACAGTGCAGTTTAATTGGTATTAAAAGCAAGCCAGGTTTAAAAAAAGGGCATTTTACAATACTGAAAGGCCTATCGGGTTTGTCTCACCTTAGTCCTGAAAGCCTAAAGAACCAATTCTAAACCAATTGGTGCCTGAAGACAGAAGGATTCCCAACAAATGTATAAAGTGCTTTAACAGTATCCGAGCCAGATGCACCTAGTCCCCACTGGTCCTAATCAAGATGTGGCAACAAAACTATGGGCCAGTGAATAAAGGGCATAATGCAATCTCATCGAGCTTAAAGAGTCTGATAGTAACAACTTAGTGAATAAAGCGCACTGCACACTTTCGATGGATGTAAAAAGCAAATGTGATTCATAAAGTACGTTTTGTAGCGTCACAAAGTCTAGCGAATATAATTCGTACTGGTCCTGGCCAGTCTAAAAGGGCATATTTGTGTATTGATTGGTACACAAATTAATTTTGATTAAGATTCAAGGGACACGAGGATTCCCATCCGATTTGTAAAGTGCTTTGGTGCCTATAAAAGGCCTGCCATGTCTACTCACCACTAGTCACAACCAGAATGTAGAAACAAGGCTGTAGGCTGAAGATTAAAGTGCACATTGCAGTTTCGTCTGACTTGAAGTGTCCAATTGTAAAGTGCTCGGTGCGGGTGCATTTGGCGACAAAAGAATGCAGCGACAGCAGTTCTTAGGCTAGAGTTGAGTGGAGACAAACAGCCTGCCACTTTAGCTGTCCACACGGCTGGAGTTCAATAACTTAAGAGCTTCCCGGAGGAATTTCACACCCCTAGCTGAGAAGCTGTGCATTTACTCCACTCAAGCATGCAGTAGTAGTCTCGTTACATTGATTTTGCGGGGGGATGGGGTTGGGGGTGCCCAGCCTAAAACTAGTACATCATTTATATCAGCCAGGTAACCAGTGTTGGTCCTGATGTTGCGCGTTGTGACTCGGTTTGCCAATATTTTCACTCTCACCAAAGTCCTGGGGTAAAGGCTCCTGACAGCTCTCCGTAGATTTTCCGGGACGCCCCAGTTAAACTTGCAAGAAGACTACTACCTATGTTAAAGATCAAACAATAGCACAAGAACAAAGGTATTCCACCAAGTAAGTTAAGGTAGAAAGTGTACACCATCGATGTCAGCAGCCTACACTGCCGGTATATCCCACAAGAGCAACAGACATTCCAGGATGACCAGGAACAAAACCTCCTCAGGAGCAATGTCTACCTCAGGGTGACCAGGAATTAGTTCCCTACTCTTGCAATAGGCATACAGGAGCGACAACGAATATGATCTCTTCAAGAACAATGGAGCAGGAATGAGTTCCCTACAGCTGGAATGGACTGTCCAGTGTGAGTGGTAACTACATTTCCAGGACAACTAAGAAGAAGACCCACCAGGAAACCATGTCAGATTCCTTCAGACAGGATGGGCCTCTTTGACAATGTGCGCTTCTTCAACATGAGAAGGAGGACAAGAAGCTCTGTACTCATGTCAGGAACCACCGCCTCACATAACTCTGTACCTGCCCGGACTATTCATGGATAAAAGAAATTTCATTAGCAGAAGGCAGTGGCACAAAGTAAAGTCAAACAGCCCAAAGAGAAAACCCAACCTAACCGGAGGAACAGGTATTGTTAGGACAGAAAGACCAAGCAGCCCCAATGACATTACTTTACACTTGTAAAGCCAAAAATCCTTCAGGCAGATGTGCGCTAGAAGTTTGAGTTGCACAGATAGGCTAAAAAGGTACGCATGAGTGACAGCTACTTGTGTTAACATTTAACAGAAGAATATCAAATATTAAATAAAAAAAAGAATCTGAACAGAAAATCCTGAACAAAATTAGTGTAAACCCTAAAGTAGTTCTCAGACTGCTTCCATTGTGGAACTACCAAAGTCCTCATGACAGCAATGCCCGACTCATTTGTGAGTCTTCATACACATTTAGGCCAGGCAGCTGTTTGGATTTAGCGTCATTGGCGTATCCAAAGCACTGTATGGTTTTGGAGCAATGAAAGCATCACAGACCGCACCAAGACTGAGATAAAACAGAGGAATTTACACCTCAAAAGAGCCAATGAGGCAAATGACAACTCGCACCCAAAACTGGGATGGGAGGTAAAGAAGTTTAAAAACCTACTCCAAATGTTGGATTTAGTCAACACCAAGTTGTGAGTCCAGTATACAAGATAGGCGGTTTAATTCAAAAGGCTTCAGTCATAACACCACCAACATATAGCAGCCAGGTTGTCCCACCAACTACCAACATCAAGAAAATTCAGTTTCCACACTGACATAAAGCAGTTCCATATTATATAAAAGGTGTTTCATGGATAGAGGGAAGTATATAAGGTAAAAGGAAATAGCCCATAACACAATCCGCTCCCTAGCAATATGATTATAGGGAAATGAAAGAAAAACAAATAAGAACCATAACGAAGAGAAAGGGAAGGAACAAATAGCAAAATACCAGAAACAGCAGTAAAAGATGGCTCCCCAGGCACCCATAGAATGTAGATGAACACAAGGTTCAACAAAGTTCTTTCACCAAGTAAGTCTCCTCCGCAGAGCGTCAGTATGGGGAAATGTCTAATGAGAGCAGGTATCAGCAGGATCTCGAGGTGAAGCATCTCTCCCTCCCAGTTCCATTTCCAGACCCTAGAGTAAGACTTGAAATCCAAAGACGGAAAGGAAACTTGCATCTCAGCACACATATGACTCCGCACAATCATGTTTTTATGATGGTCTAATGTGTGGGGTAGCGCTCTGCCCCTGCCCCTGTAATGGTAAGGCGGAACAATCTTTGATACATTTCATGTTTTTCGGTGGCTTCTATCGTAAGTTTTTTCAGCTTTGTGTGGTAAATAAATAAATTATTACCGGATCTATTTTTGACTATAATCAATAAACAGGTAGCTCAATAAATAAGAGTCAAGATACGAGGTAGCTGAAGTTGACAGGCTTTAATCGAGCATAAAGGACAGGAACAGGACAGCCTGTACGGGAATAGGATGGCAGGGCCCGGCAGCTGCCGGGGGCAGGATCTGGGAATGATGCGCATATGGGGTAACTTTTAATAACAGTACATTAGTATATATAGTTAAACAAAATACATTGTATTCAATACAGTAGGCGTAGCAGTAGGAGTGGTTCGTAGCAGTCGCGAAAGATAAGGGCAAAACTGATGCAACAAGAAGGCGTGTACAGGGCGTATACATAGACATGTGATGTAAACGTAACAGAATATGTCATAAACGGGGCGGAAACATGGAGGGGGCTACCTGAGCAGCTGGGACCTCTAACCTAGTGGTGCGCGCAAACTGGCAATGACGTGTTACTAGGAAGAACTGGGGGCTATGACTTCTGCGCTAGAAGAGGAGACAAAAGTCTGGAGTGTCAGAGCGACATGTACCCAGGCATATCTAGTATCTGGTGTTTAGAGTACATGTTGATAGAATCCAAAAGTTATCAGAGTAAAGGCTAATAGACGCTAAGACTGGTGCATGCATTATTCTACATGTAGTGCGTGTGCGGGGAATATACTATGAATATTAATACAGTATTTCTCTTACATGGAGACATAAAGGCTAGACCATGACGGAAACTATTGATGCGATTCAGTAGCTTAGGAATGCAGAGAAGGAGGGCTAGACTGATAACTAGAAGCATAACATACTCTTGGCAGACTCGGAGGCAGAGCCAGGCTGAGCCGGGCACTGCGAGGCATGAAAGTAAGCTAAGGGTCAGGGATACAGGTGGGGGCTGTATCGCTCCTCGGAGAGGGTTCAGGAAACAGGAGCTGAATCTGAGTCCGGGCTCTTTTGAGGCCTAGAAACGGGGATAATTCAATGAATTAACGTGCACACTGTAAAACGTGGCAACGTAGCTTTACATAGGCCTGATATTCGTTGTATTCACGAAAACTGGAAACTGGCATACTGGAGATGGACACAACTGTAATTGCGTCTTTAATCGATCAAAGGGGGGGGTACATGCATATCGATCATGCACATATGACATGACATGGGGAATACGTAGGCACATATAACATGGCAAAATTTACTTTTCCACATTCCCTCCTTGTGCCCTACGTTTCCATCAGGAAACATCTATATTCATGATACCATCTATCATTTCATACAGCATCATTTGCTCGTCTCGAATTGTCTTGGAACGGGACTTAGGACTAGGAATACAAGAGGTAGCGCACATGCCGCAAATCGCAGGGCCACATTGTATACAGAGGCAGCAACTGAATATGATCATTACTGCAATACCTAGGACTGACAATACTTTCCATCCCCAGGCAGATATGATATTCCAGAACCAACCGGACCATGTCCAGGTGCCTGGATTCTGGTGTAACTGATGGGCAATTTTATGAAGTCTGGTTATAGCTGAATAAACAGACGGCGCGTTATTAGGAATGAAAACGCAACAACTAGATCCGATGACTCTACATGCTCCTCCTCTATCGGCCAGTATGACGTCAAGAACGAGACGATTTTGGAGCACGACAAATCTCATAGCAGATTGCTCTTCGGTTAAGTTACCTAGAGCAGAAGCTGTCTCATTCACTACTGCTTCAAGGGTTCTGGTTAGTCTACGTATTGACTTACTATTCTGGACAGGTCCTATAAAGAAAAAGAAACCTCTATTGAAATCTGTATACTGTTCTAGAGCAGTTTCAGTTTGATCGACAATTGGGGACTCAATCTCCCTTCTATGTCTGACGTGTACTAGATGTGTGTTTCTGTGATAATCAGATGGGGCTAGAAAAACTGGTGGCAGTAGGAAGGCAATGTAACAGGTTCCATCCCAGTCGAGGGGCAGACGAACATATGCAGTCTGACCACAAACAAAATAAGAATGACGTGAAGCTTTAAAAATAGATTTCCCACTGTCACTATACTCGACAGTAGTAGTACAATCACTATGTCCTACATGTGCGGAACCATTCTTTCTGACACATAATTCGCCTTTGACTGGTAGTACTGAAATAGCAGGCAAGTCTGGAGTAGTATCAGACTGAACATTCAGGACCATAAAATTCGAGGAATAATTACCTAAATTATATACTTCATTTTCTAGATCTAACCCTGTTCTATGGGGAAGACCTTGCTTGTCTGGAAAACATGTTCTATTCAGAAGGGACATATCATTTGAAGATGACGTTAACGTGGACCATGCTCCACACGAACCATTATGTGAAAATGGATAAGGAAAGAGTGGCAGAACTCCCTTCGGTGTCTGGAAAGGGGGAAGTCGACCACACACCCAACAATTAGTAGCATTGCTGGTCTGATGTGAATAGTGTAACATTCTTATAAATGTATTGTTTCGCATAGCAAGACGATATGATAACTCATGAGGAGGCAGATCACTAAACGTGTGCTCTACTGTAGCATTAGAAAACTTATTTACATGAGAAATTGGAAAACATAAATGTAATGCATAACTTGTGCAGGTAACCATCAAACTTAGAAACAATATAAAACTTAGAAAAACGATACATCTTATAGAGTTTTGACTAACTCTCTCACTATGGGGGTCTATCTCATACATGTCAGATACCTGTCTAACCGTTTCACTCGAGAGGGACTTAGACAATTAAACTGGCTGACTTATTTTACTAGACCGGAGCTTTAACTTATACTCCTGTTGCGGAGTTTTCTCTAACAGAGGAACTTTATGTTTGGAATCAAGTTCAAAGTCTGGTTTCAGGCAGTCTTTAGAAATGGAACAGTCCTTTGAAAATGTCTTTTCTCGAACTCCATGGAACTTCTTTATATGGGACAGATGGACCTACCCCTTGCGGCCTTCCAACTTCACGGCCGTGCGGGTGGTCAGGAGGACAAGTCGCGGCTCCTTCCAACGAGGCTCCAGCGGACTTGAACGATCAAAGTTCCTTACAAGGACGAGGTCCCCTGGAATGACCTCATGCGGTTTCACTTCAGTATTGTCTGGAAATGCAGCGGCAACCTGTGAACGACAAGAGTGTAGGGCAGACATCAAGGAAGCTAGGTAATCTGTCAACATATTACTGGAAACATCTGTAATACTGCGGGGTCTAGGTGTACCCCACATATTTGGGGGGCGGCCGAATACGACCTCATAAGGGGACAGACCTGATCTGGAATGTGCGACCATTCGCATATAAAATAGAGCAACTGGCAGGGCAACTAGCCAGTCTACACCTTTCTCTTTACATGTTTTGGCAATACGGATTTTCAGGGTCTGATTATATCTCTCTACGAGACCGGCTGCTTCAGGATGGCGCACACAATGGAACTTCCACTGGTACCCTAACAAAAGGGAAACATGTTTCATTAACTCGGATGAGAATGGCTGGCCGTTATCAGAATACACGACCCTAGGGAGTCCATAACGAGGAAAGAATTCACGAACCAACTGCCTGGCAGTGGTCACTGCTGTGTAATCTGGAACTGGATATGCTTCTGTCCACCTGGACAAAGCGCATACAACTACGAGGACATACTTGAAACCTCGGCATCGCTCCATCTGAATATAATCCATCTGGAGGACTTCAAAAGGGTGGTCAGGAGGTTGGAATCCACCTTGTTCCACCGGGACACTTTTACCTGGATTGAATTGACAACATATCATACAAGTACGGACTTTCTGCTTGGCTGCAGCTCGTAAGTGCTTGTTGAACCAAAGGTTCTGTATACTGTCTAACATGGCTTTTTCTCCTAGGTGTGCTGGACTATGTGCGGTATTGATAATGACTTGAACCATAGAGTCGGGGAGAAACCATGTGGCTTTTCCCTTCGTCAACCATCCCTGATCTGTCTGGACCCCTCCTTGTTCGGACCATTTCTTGATTTCTTCGGGAGTAGCATGTAACTGTATGTCTATGACATCCTGTGTAGGGTCCTTAACTGTCATACATGTAGTCGGATCTGGAGTGTGTGTCCGTGTCGGAATGTCTGGTGTCTGAGCTGTAAGCTTGGCTGTTCGATCTGCTAGATCGTTACCTTGGGAAATGATATCAGTAACTTTCGTATGTGCCTTGCACTTCATGATTGCGATAGCTGTCGGTAAATGTATTGCATCTAACAGAGCTTGAATGAGGAGACCATGCTGAATCTTGGTTCCATGAGAAGTCATGAAACCTCTCTCCTGCCAGAGCACTCCGAAGTCGTGTACAACTCCGAATGCGTAACGTGAATCTGTATATATGTTTACTTTCAGGTTCTTGGCACGTATGCAGGTTTGGGTCAGAGCAACTAGCTCTGCTGCTTGAGCAGACAAGGTGTCAATACGGCGTGTTTCAATAACTTCAGTGTCAGTAGTCACTGCATACGCGGCTACTAGTTCTCCTGTACTTGTTCTCATACATGAACCATCCACATAAAGTGTCAGGTCGGGATCAGGTAATGCAATGTCTGTCAGGTCTTGTCTTGGCTTGGTCATAGTGTTAATAACTTCCACACAGTCATGTGTGGCAGGATTTGAAGTAACTGACGGTAACAGAGTAGCAGGATTTAGAACGTTGCAGCGTCTGATTTCTATGTGTGGTTGGAACAGTGTTAGTTCATAACCTGTTAAACGTGCAATGGTCAAGTGCTGAGTCTGTGTTCGGTTTAAAAGAACTTCCACGGAATGTGGAACTTGTACTGTCAGGGAGTGTCCTAATACTATGGAATCACTTTGTCTGATAGCTAGAGCTGTGGCTGCAACTGACTTGAGGCACGCAGGCAAAGCCTGAGCTACTGGATCTAGTGTGCTCGAAAAATAAGCACAGGGCTTGTACTGTCCTGCTTGATCTTGTGTGAGAACAGATAATGCAGTACATCACGTTCTGTGACAAAAAGTGTAAAAGGCTTACTGTAGTTCGGTGTAGCTAGAACAGGTGCTTGGCATAAGGCTTTCTTTAATTCATTAAAGGCAAGTGTATGTTCAGATGTCCAAGGGAGAACAGTCGATACGGCTGCCTCCTGTGTCGTTAACTGTATCAGTGGCTTGGCTAGAAATGCATACTGAGGAATCCATTGTCTGCAGTAAGAAGTGAGGCCAATGAAAGCACGTACCTCCTTCTGTGTCTTGGGCTGTGGAAGACTCGCTATCAACTGGATACGGTCTGGTGTCAACTGCCTACCCCACTTGGACAGTAAGTGGCCTAAGTAGATCACTTGCTGGACACAGAACTGGAGCTTCGAAGGGGACACCTTGTGCCCCATCTCGGCTAGGAAATACAGAACTGTAAGTGACGCTCGCTCGCAGTCACGTTCAGAACGGGCTGTGATCAATAGATCATCGACATACTGGAGCAGGGCAGTGTCAGTTGGCATGTGAATATTGTCTAGTTGTCTCTTAAGCGCTTGACTGTAAATGCTAGGACTTTCTGTGAAACCTTGAGGAGCTCGTGTGAATTTATAGCTTCTTCCATTTAAACAAAAAACGAAAAGGTACTGGCTGTCTGGATGAATCGGGACACTGAAAAATGCGTTCTTGAGGTCAATAACAGTGAAAAATGTAGCTTCAGAATCAATAGCTGTCAATAGGGATGAAATATCTGGGACTACTGGATACTGGGGTATGATACATTTGTTAAGTTCCCGAAGGTCAATCACTAATCGATATACTGGAGGTGCATTTGGATCAGTACGTTTCATGACTGGAATGATAGGAGAATTACATATATTGGAGTCAGTTTCTACAACCACTCCTTGAGCAATAAGCTCGTCAATAATTTTGGATAAGGCTGTTACAGCCTCAGGTGGCAATCTGTACTGTCTGATTCGTGGCAGGACTATACCTTGCTTGAGGGTCACACGATGGGGTGTGATTTGCATAAAACCTACATCAGTTGGACCTTGCGCCCATAAATGCTGCGGAACATTTAGTAACCTTGGATCAAAATCACGTAATACATAGTGACCTTTAAAGTCACGCAAAAACAATCGGATTCCTTCTGGGGAGCAGCAAATAACTGCACCTAATTCTTTCAATGTTTTAATGCCTAACAAATTTTCTGGACACGATTTCGTAAGTAACAAATCAGTAGTTCGGGACAATGGACCAACTTCTAGAGTAACTGGTTTAGAAATCTCGTTAACAATAGGCTTTCCTGAAAATCCAAGGGAAACATTTCTAGAGCCTGAGAGTGGAGCCCCTGGAACCTCGTCATGACTGATAGTAGTCCTACTTGCCCCTGTATCAATCAGAAACTTTCTGTCTTTCCCTAATACTTGACTGTGTACATAGGGACCCTCTTGATCTACAGGTATCTCGATGAGAGGCAAGCCTACCTCCCTCTCTAGGCTGTTTCATGAATACTGTTGATACTCTGGATACTCTGACTGGGCATACTGGTACATCTGCTGTGTAACATGCTGTGTTGCAGCGATAGGCTGCGGTGCTGGAACTGTCTGTAGTGCATTCTGGGGTGACTGAGAAGTCTGTGAGACCTGTTCTTGTCTAGGCGGACGTGGTCTTTCTTTAGTTTTACCAGTTGCTATGTTGTGTTTCAGAACTGCACACTCATTTATAAAATGACCTGGCTGTTTACAATAATTGCATGTCCCTTTAACGGGAGCTGCAGGATGACTGGCTTGATTCGGACCCCTTTTCTGACTGTCTTGTGGAACAGATTGTGCAACTAATACTTTCATTTTCGTGTCTTTCATACGTCTCCTTTCGTGTTCTTGCTCTCCCCTGATTCTGTTCTGGTGGTACTGGAGCATTTGGAGCATTTGTGACGGGGTACTAGCTTGCCAGGTACTTTCGACTTTCAAAACTCGATTTTTAACTTGTGGGCTTGAATTCTCGACTAGTTTAGTAACAAAAAGATGAGGGTATGACTCGCTACTTGTCTTCAAACCACTGTTAATAATAAAACATTTTTCAAATCTAGAATAAAAATCACTAGTGTCTTCATCCTGTTTCTGTTTGCATGCTGAGATTGCATCCCAATCTTCCTTTTTCGTGGATAATAACCTTGGCAAAACTTGTATCAATAACTCGGGCAATTCTTTACATTTGTCCCCAAGACCGGTACCTGGTACTCGTATTTTATCTTCAGCTTCTAGAGCTGTCCAATCAATCTTTTTCTCTCCCACCTCCCATTCCTTTTCCTTGAGTTTTTCATATACCCCTGCGGGCAACAGGACCTTTAACATTTTAATGACATCTGGATACGTGTATTCTCCCATATGGAGCATGTCTTTTAATTCGCGATGGAACCCTGCTGGATCTTTGTCATGACAGGGAATTAATTTCTTCATCTCTAAGAGTTCCATCTTTGTGATAGGGGTGTAAACAAATACTCGTTGCATTTCACCACCCGTTGTCCTAACTGGGTGTACTTCTCCTAACGGATGCTGTCTATCTATGTAGAATGGTTTACTTTCTGGAGGTGGGACGTGAACAAAATGCGGATTCAGAAACGTTCTATATTTGTGGCGCTGTTCTAGAATGACACTAATTAAATCTGTAACTAAACCTTTCCATTTATACTGGAGCAACTCGTTCATAACATCATGTAACGGACCTGGATCAGAATGTTGTCCCTCATACAGGGTAATGAGGTGCTGAATCATATACATACCCACCAGTCGCTGCTCGGCTGGGGGCAGTTTCAGAAACATTTGTGCCACTATTTCGTCTGGAAAAGTGGTAGAATCAGTAATCCATCGAACTGCTGATCGGGCTAGTTCTTGTTCATGCATGGTACTAAGTTCACTATAACCGATACGTGATTTCAGAATGTGATCGGTAGCTTGAAATACTTGCTCCAGAGAGCCTTGTTCTGGTGCTGGAAGAGGAAAAACTTTCTTGTGTTCTAGACGTGAATGTCGGTCTGGAAATCTAGATTTACCTACATACGCTATTCTGGCGGTATTCTCGTCTTCTACCTCTTCGGTAGGAGAGTCGTCTTCTTTCTCGCTTATTGGTGCTGTTTTACGTTTTTCGTGTAACCTTATTATTTCCTTACGGATTTTCTTGTACATACTCTCTATACTACTGAGTGTCTTGTGTCTTCCCTCGGCTATATGATCACTCCACTTTGTCAGAACTTTCATTTCGGTCGGATCTTTAGTCGGATAATCTTGTTCCCTTATTAAACAATTGATTAGAAACTTTAATAGCATGAGCTGAGTCTCGGCTTTCCTTAGAGACATGATTTCGCCAATACTTTCCGGATCATCCCCTGTACGGATGAAACGATATATTCTGTCTAGATCTTCTTTCATATTCGGTAGGGTGTCCAAATACTCGGTCACCCGTCTTACACGTAATGAATATATGACCATATCATTATCGCCTGGGACTGAATCATAACGGCATTCGGTGAGAGCTCGTCTGATATCTGCAACGGACTGCTGTTTGGGCGTACGCTGTAACGCACGTTCATGTAACTCGACTAATGTTACACGTTTGTGTTGGGGCGGGGTACGAGGAGAACCTCCCCCCGCGGCTCCTAAACTGGAATCGTCAACTGATACTCTTCATGCTGGCAGAGTGATCGATGTAGCGGGTACTTGTACTGTGAGCTGGACCGGGGGTACCGTAACAGGTGCTGTAACAGGTGCCCCGGTGGCTGGAGGAACAGGAATTACATTATTTACAGGAGCTGGCGGAACAGGATTTGCATATTCTGGGACTGTGTCGTCCAAATAGGACGAGAGAAAAATATCAGCTGCTGTCGGTTTGTGACGTAGCTTAATCGGAACTAATGGCGGCGGAAAATTACATGATGCTTCCGGGGTTGCTTTTGGCAAGCCCTCGGCAAGAAGAGGATACATACCCTTAATAAGGGCATTTCTCTGTCTGTCTGACTGTTCGGCTTTAACTCGTTCACCTACTTCGATTAGTTCCCTTTCTTGGGCTCCTCTAAGGATTCTCTACTTAATTCTGACTTTCTGATTTCTTTTTCGGTTCTTTTATGAGATTCTTTGCGCCATAACTCGATGGCATCTCTCTGGGACTGTCTGGCTTTCTTCTTACATAATGCTTCTTCTACTCGCATGATGCACTCGGCATCCCACGTACCTGATACGGGCCATCTATACTTTTCTTCTAATTCTTTGGTGTACTCCACCCATAAGTCTAGATATAATATGGCACTTATGCCATGCTTTTGATACATAAAATGACCTGGACTGTCCCTAGGCGGGACAGGAACTGCTTCCTCGAGCAGACCTTTTCTAGTTTTTAACTGACGTAACTTTGAAAACAGAGGCATAACTTAGGCTGGAGTCTGGACACAATACAATACACGATAAACACAATGATAATTGAAAAACGAATCATTCATACCACGACATTGAAAACACATGAAATAACATTTAAAACGACAGTTCGGACAGAATATTACCTGAAATACTGAAAACAGAACACATGAATTTCTCGAGAACAGAACTTACTAGAATGACTAGATGCACTGCTAAAACAGCACGAAACTTACCGGTCCCATAAAGAGACACGTCAGGACCCGCGCCCACCTAGGTGAACACTTCGTGTTGGATCTGCGTACCCAAACCCACGGACCAGAGACAAATTAATTGACCCTGTCTAGATACTACCCCAGCAACGGTATTCACCGGGCAGCAAGAACGGAAGGCCTCGGACTGGACTGGACTGCTACGACGACGGACGGACGAACTTCGGACTTCAGTTACAGGTGGGCCTCTGGATACCTCGGACCTTGGACTCTCGGCTTGGGCTCTGGTCGGGACTCGCCGCGTTCCTCACCGCCTCGTCTGGACGCTGGACCGCAACCTCCGTGGGCCTGAGGGATACTTTGAAGCAGAAATATCTGCACGTGCACGGTATGGTTCCGTCACAGCTGCAGAGGATCAGGGGGCCTGCGTGGCTTCTCCGGCGCGTGGGGAAAGGGCAAGTCCCTATTCGGGCGCCATTATGTGGTAAATAAATAAATTATTACCGGATCTATTTTTGACTATAATCAATAAACAGGTAGCTCAATAAATAAGAGTCAAGATACGAGGTAGCTGAAGTTGACAGGCTTTAATCAAGCATAAAGGACAGGAACAGGACAGCCTGTACGGGAATAGGATGGCAGGGCCCGGCAGCTGCCGGGGGCAGGATCTGGGAATGATGCACATATGGGGTAACTTTTAATAACAGTACATTAGTATATATAGTTAAACAAAATACATTGTATTCAATACAGTAGGCGTAGCAGTAGGAGTGGTTCGTAGCAGTCGCGAAAGATAAGGGCAAAACTGATGCAACAAGAAGGCGTGTACAGGGCGTATACATAGACATGTGATGTAAACGTAACAGAATATGTCATAAACGGGGCGGAAACATGGAGGGGGCTACCTGAGCAGCTGGGACCTCTAACCTAGTGGTGCGCGCAAACTGGCAATGACGTGTTACTAGGAAGAACTGGGGGCTATGACTTCTGCGCTAGAAGAGGAGACAAAAGTCTGGAGTGTCAGAGCGACATGTACCCAGGCATATCTAGTATCTGGTGTTTAGAGTACATGTTGATAGAATCCAAAAGTTATCAGAGTAAAGGCTAATAGACGCTAAGACTGGTGCATGCATTATTCTACATGTAGTGCGTGTGCGGGGAATATACTATGAATATTAATACAGTATTTCTCTTACATGGAGACATAAAGGCTAGACCATGACGGAAACTATTGATGCGATTCAGTAGCTTAGGAATGCAGAGAAGGAGGGCTAGACTGATAACTAGAAGCATAACATACTCTTGGCAGACTCGGAGGCAGAGCCAGGCTGAGCCGGGCACTGCGAGGCATGAAAGTAAGCTAAGGGTCAGGGATACAGGTTGGGGCTGTATCGCTCCTCGGAGAGGGTTCAGGAAACAGGAGCTGAATCTGAGTCCGGGCCCTTTTGAGGCCTAGAAACGGGGATAATTCAATGAATTAACGTGCACACTGTAAAACGTGGCAACGTAGCTTTACATAGGCCTGATATTCGTTGTATTCACGAAAACTGGAAACTGGCATACTGGAGATGGACACAACTGTAACTGCGTCTTTAATCGATCAAAGGGGGGGGTACATGCATATCGATCATGCACATATGACATGACATGGGGAATACGTAGGCACATATAACATGGCAAAATTTACTTTTCCACATTTGTCTGAACCCCTCCCATGCTCATGACTAGCTCAGCTCGTCATGAGCCACGGTTGCGCGGTGCGTATGACGAGCTGAGCTCGTCATGAGCCGCCCGGCGCTCACACGTGGGGATAATTCCCTTGCTATGCTGAGCGTTCTAAAGAAACGGGCGTGGTCATGACGAGCTTAGCTCATCATGAGCACAGCGCCACCGTGCTGCATGACAAGCCGAGCTCGTCGTGAGCACCAGGGCGCTGTGCGCGCCCCCCACCCCCGCCCCCCAGCACAGCGGGGGAATTACCAAGGGGTTAAACCACATTGGAAAAGTTAGCCTTTCAGAAATGTAGGGTGGCCTCAACCTTCCTTCAAATGTTAAACAGCCCCGATATCTGTTATAGCATGTGTTGTTTTCTTGAGGTGGCTATCCGCA
Source organism: Lissotriton helveticus (assembly GCF_964261635.1). NCBI lineage: Eukaryota > Metazoa > Chordata > Amphibia > Caudata > Salamandridae > Lissotriton > Lissotriton helveticus. The sequence goes on along the minus strand of NC_136073.1, from coordinate 797,153,463 downwards.
GCAGAAATTCCATGGAGGGTAGCTAGTAGGGTAGGTCAGGCATCTAAAGAGACAGTTGTATACTCTCTTTTAATTCAATTTGCTGTATGTGATGGATTGATGTGATTGTAATGTTTTTGGCTAATCATAAACTAATTGAGAATGTTATTTGTGATACTGTGTTTATTTCATATGTTTTATTGTATTGTTTTTACTCTGTGCATTTATGATCTTTTTAAGAACAAATGAAGATGTATTGAATTGTACTGACTCCAGATAAGCAATCTCGCACTTCACTAACTTAGACATACTCTAAGTATCTCTTGTGTCCACAACACTAAATGTATTTTCACTTCCACAGTAGTAATCAGGCCCTTACATTAGGACGTGCCCTTCTTCCTCAGTGAACATTCCATGCTTTCTCTAAGTAGAATTTCTCATGTGATATTTACCCATGTAATTCTTCCTGTCATACCTACCCATGTCTTACCTACCCATGTCTTACCTACCCATGTCTTACCTACCCATGATATCCCATTCCTCTTCGTCTCCAAAGTCCTCAATGGAGCTGACCACTCCCATGGCTGCTCAACCAGGCAGGACTGAGCTGAGAAAGGCCACACTAGCTTTCAGACATATGAATGGTGTTCGCATCCTCACACTGCACAAGGTAGTGCAATGAGCGAACAAGGATTCACGCAAACCCCCTTTTCGAGGTACCCTCAGATCTATTGTGCTCTGAACACATGACTTCACCACTCTGTTCAGACTGTGGGCGTGTGGTACGTACAAGGTTATCTTCTGATGGGCAGTGGCCAAACTCTTCTCGAAGTCCTGCATCCCCTGAGATAGAAATTGGTCACCATTATCTGTAACCAGATACTTAGGCATCCCTTGTACGCCAACACGAGCTGAAACTGAAGATTTAGATTGAATTGCCTTTAATGCATCCTAGCCTCGTCACCAGTGTTGTGTTAAACCAATCAGGAGTTGTAAGTACAGATGTGAGAAAGGCAGTGTAATCCAAAAAGCTTCAATCATTATCCCATCAATATTCAGGAGCTAGGGTGCCTCACTGACTGCCAACACGTAGAACCCTCAGTTTCCATAGTGCCATTCCACATTCCATACAAGGATTTTGATAGCTAAATAGACCCATGAAGAAAAAGAGAAACAGCCTACAACATCAATCCCTGCACAGGGTAACATCACATAAAAGATCCTTTCTACACACCAACCTGTCCAAGAAAACTGAGGATTTTATTAAAATAAAAATTAAAACTGTGGACTATTTTCTGGATTTAATTTCAATCCAATTTTAGACCCTTCAACATATTAGTGATTGATTCAAATTAACTTTCTGCCAAAGAATCCACTGATGTCTGCTGCATTTTCCACACATGTGCTCTTTACAAGAAGGACCAGCAAGCCTGGTGAGGCAGGCAAAGGAAGCTGGTCCACCACTCCTCTGGTGGTTTTCACTGAGACAGTTTAACCTGATGAAAGACAGATACGCATCCGGGTGAAATACCTGGCAAAAACATGCCAGCATTGTCTGGAAATGCATGTTCCTGCATGTGGTTCCCAAAAAACTACTAATGGGTGGTAAATCTGCCTCCCCTCCCTTGGTGGGCATTACCGATGCCCATAGTATTAGTACTTGTGGGGGTTGGGGAGGGCTAGGAGAAACATTATTGCCCTGGAGTGTGCAGTTTGAGAAAGAGGAGGACATACCTTAATGAACTCCATCAAGGTGTTGTAGATCTGAGCACCTCGTTGCAAGAAAAAACAGCTGCCCGGACTCACTGCATGGAAGAAAAACAATTCTTGATCCTAGGAGAAAAACATCAACACTTTCTGTGAGTGCACGAACAGGAACTACTCCTGAAGAGTTCCCACTTAATATGTATTGATTTATCCCCAGGTACTCATTTTACTAACACAAATATATCCCAAAGGGCCCAACATCCTGCAGACTTGTTTCCAAGTTTATTCAGAGCAGAACAATGGTGGATAAAAATAGTTTGCCTTTGCACAACTGGACTATTACGAGAAGCACACTGTTAAAACATTTGGAGAAAACCTCTCCTATGGGAAACCTTCAATTCTCGAAAAAAATAGGAGCTGTTTAGCTCCATAACTATGGACAAGAGGTTAACTACCCTATAACAGAAGTGAACCAATCTTAAAAACATTCCCCTGCAGTGAAAAGATGAGGCGCGGCGGCCAAATATATTGCACCGTACTCTTATGGGCACATATTATAATACATACAGGCGTGAATGTTCTAAAGCTTTAATTCATCCACATGAATTATTAGGATCATACTAATGCATGTACGCCCAAGGCTACCGATGCCAGTACTGATGAGTGGGCCCTTACCCTTCCTATTTTGCGATGGTCTCGCTTACTGGCCTCCTCCTGTATCCTCTCCCATTCCTTTAGCTGTTTGCTGTCTGGGAAGGAAATGCCATAGACTCTCTGCAGAGTTTCTTGGCTGGAGTCTCCATTCCAAAAGGAAGCTGAATTCTGCATCAAAGGGAAAGAAAATTGCTTTATTTGGAACAACAATAACTGTAATTTACAACACTCAGTAGTTCTTAAGGCAGGCTTGTCTGATGCCATATGCAGTTGTGCCACATCCATGCGGCAAACTTAGAATAACCATAAACTATGTAAATGTAATGCTTTTAGATTCATAGTATGTGATTATATCTTATATGGCTATCCAAATGACACTGGCATCGATCCGGCCCACCAAGACATACAATGGACTCCCATAGCATACATTCTTTATTGTATTGTATTGTAATTGCATTTATATAGCCCTTACAACCCTGACGAGGCGTCAAAGTGCTTTTTTGGCAAGCAGCACGCTACTCTGGAACCCATAAATGATTAGTGTTGAATTAGTATAGTAAAATATGAAAGCAATTTCAGCTGTGGATATGTTAGTCAGTGATTTCGATTGAGAAGGATAGTGGAGGGATAGAAGAGGGGAAAAAGGTTTGCATTTATGGGGGTTGTAATAGAGCAACAATTACTCATCAGTCTTGGTATCTACAGGGACGAAAGGACATGCACTCTGTGGTTAACAGAGGCTCATTAGCACCTCAACCATAATGCTGAATGTGCCAGCTCTAGCCTCAGACTCTTGTGACACTGGGTAGCATGAAGAATCACCTACAGCTTGTACCTTCCAAGAACCCCTGACAACTTTGATAAAACTCTGTTCGAAGTAGATGAGGTGAGTGTTTAAGTGAACAGAACCAACCATATTACGGGTGATGTTGGGAAAGAATTAGGATTTGACAACTTTAGTTCATGTATCTGTCAAGCATCTCCGCCTCTTGGAGTTCACCCAGACTTGGTACCTGGATACAGTTGAGTGTCTAAGTGGAGTGTCCTGGAGATCCAATGTGGCGTGCACCAGTATTGTGAAACGTGGACACCATGGCAAATGATATTACACACACATACACACAATAGCAACCAATAACCACTGACTGTCTCGTTTTCACAAAAAAGTCCTCACACAGATCGATGCTGCAAGTTGTCATATCTTGGAATGAGCAACCGTTAAGAGATGGGACTGAGAACTACCGAAGTTTACTTTCAACTCTTCAGTATTCAAGTTTCATAGCAACTCTGTGATCTTTCCTTTGTTAGCACACAGTTTATAAGAGGTATGCATTATAGAGGAATGCAAATAGCATGAACCTCTCGAGAGGTCCTCCAGGCAGATCCTAAGTCAGCTGGGTGTGTAGTTCTATTTCTGTCGTCAGGTCTCTCTTGCAGGGCAGGCCATACAACAAGAGGCTGCTTAGATCCAGGCTCGCCTTTACCCTGATGGACCACCACAAAAAGCAGAGGTCAGACTCTGGTATAACACCTGCCCAACACTGCTGTTCAGATGAAGAATTTGCCAGGTCCAGTCATTATACCACTAAGTGGGCAGATGCAAGAGGCAACAACCAAAATGCAATCTTGTTAGAAATTCAAGCATTTAAGCCAGTCCCAGAGAAGAGCATTTCCATCTTTATCCTTTGGTTTCCCTAGGCATCCACAGCAGACAATCTAAATGATCAAGACAATCTTGTTGCTCCACAACCAGAAAGAGCTCAGAGCTGGCAAGGTTACTATAAGTGAGCCAATAACACAAAAAGAGGAGGGGTCAGTCAATCAATCAATCAATCAAAGACATTTATAGAGCGCACTACTCACCCGGAGGGTCTCAAGGCGCTAGGGGGGGGGGGGGGGGGGGGAGCTGCTACTGCTCGAACAGCCAGGTCTTGAGCTTCTTCCTGAAGGCGAGGTGGTCCTGGGTCAGGCGGAGGTGGGTCGGAAGGGAGTTCCAGGTCTTGGCGGCCAGGTAGGAGAAGGACCTTCCTCCTGTTGTCGCTCTTCGGATGCGGGGGACGGCGGCGAGGGCGTGGTTGGTCGATCGGAGGTGGCGTTTGGGAGCGTAGAAGTTGAGGCGGCTGTTGAGGTATCCTGGGGGATATATGACGTTAAAACGCATGTTTTTACAACGCATACCGTTACAACGGGACTTTTACAACGCCAATACTATTACCACGCATGTATTTACAACGCATTTTTTTACAACGCAGGTACCTTTACAACGCATACCATTACAACGTAAGTATTGGTAAGTATATATATTTTTTTTAATTGTATATTATTTAAAATTAATATAATGTAATTTAATTGTATTTAATTTCATTTAATTTCATTTAATTAATTTAATTAAAATTTAATTTTATTTTATTTTTACCCTGTATCCCTTTACCAAAAAACCCAAAACTGACCCTGAACCCTAAAAATACCCCTTTACCCAAAAACCCAAAACTGTCCCTGAACCCTAAAAATACCCCTTTACCCAAAAACCCAAAACTGACCCTAAACCCTAAAAATACCCCTTTACCCAAAAACTGAAAACTGACCCTAAACCCTAAAAATACCCCTTTACCCAAAAACTGAAAACTGACCCTGAACCCTAAAAATACCCCTTTACCCAAAAACTGAAAACTGACCCTGAACCCTAAAAATACCCCTTTACCCAAAAAACTGAAAACTGACCCTGAACCCTAAAAATACCCCTTTACTCAAAAACCCAAAACTGACCCTAAACCCTAAAAATACCCCTTTACCCAAAAACTGAAAACTGACCCTAAACCCTAAAAATACCCCTTTACCCAAAAACTGAAAACTGACCCTGAACCCTAAAAATACCCCTTTACCCAAAAACTGAAAACTGACCCTGAACCCTAAAAATACCCCTTTACCCAAAAAACTGAAAACTGACCCTGAACCCTAAAAATAACCCTTTACCAAAAAACTGAAAACTGACCCTGAACCCTAAAAATACCCCTTTACCCAAAAACTGAAAACTGACCCTGAACCCTAAAAATACCCCTTTACCCAAAAACCCAAAACTGACCCTGAACCCTAAAAATACCCCATTACCCAAAAACCCAAAACTGACCCTGAACCCTAAAAATACCCCTTTACCCAAAAACCTAAAACTGACCCTGAACCCTAAAAATACCCCTTTAAAAAAAACCTAACATATAACATTTTAAATATAATTATATACTTACCAATACTTACGTTGTAATGGTATGCGTTGTAAAAGTACCTGCGTTGTAAAAACATGCGTTGTAAATAAATGCGTTGTAATGGTATTTGCGTTGTAAAAGTTCCGTTGTAATGGTAGTGCGTTGTAAAAAATGCGTTGTAATGTGTGTTTACCATCCTGGGCCTTGGTTGTGTAGGGCTTTGTGTGCGTGGGTGAGGAGCCGGAAGGTGATTCTTTTGTTGATCGGGAGCCAGTGCAGGTCTCTCAGGTGTCTGGAGATGTGGCTTCGTCTGGGGACGTCGAGGATGAGTCTCGCCGAGGCGTTCTGGATACGCTGGAGTCTCTTCTGGAGCTTGGCGGTGGTTCCGGCGTAGAGGGCGTTGCCGTAGTCCAGACGGCTGGTGACGAGGGCCTGGGTGACAGTCTTCCTGGTCTCGGTGGGGATCCACCGGAAGATCTTACGTAGCATGCGCAGGATGTTGAAACAGGACGAGGAGACGGCGTTGACTTGTCTGGTCATGGAGAGGGAGGAGTCCAGGATGAAGCCCAGGATGCGTGCGTGGTCTGTCGGTTTGGGTGCGGTGCCCAGGGTGGGGGGCCACCAGGAGTTGTCCCAGGCGGAGGGCGAGGAGCCCAGGATGAGGACTTCCGTCTTGTCTGAGTTCAGTTTCAGGCGGCTGGTTGTCATCCACTCGGCTACGTCTTTCATCCCTTCGTGAAGGTTGGCTCTGGCGGTGGCGGGGTCGTTGGTGAGGGAGAGAATCAGCTGGGTGTCGTCGGCGTAGGAGATGATGTTGAGGTTGTGTTGGCGTGCGATGGCCGCGAGCGGGCTCATGTAGACGTTGAAGAGGGTGGGGCTCAGCGAGGATCCTTGAGGGACGCCGCAGATGACTCCGGTGGCCTCTGACTTGTACGGTGGTAGACGGACTCTCTGTGTTCTTCCGTCGAGGAAGGAGATGATCCATTCCAGTGCCTTCTCATGGATTCCGACGTTGCTGAGGCGCTGCACTAGGGTGCGGTGGCAGACAGTGTCGAAAGCCGCGGAGAGGTCTAGGAGGATGAGGGCCGCTGTTTCTCCGTTGTCCATCAGGGCTCGGATGTCATCAGTGGCAGCGATGAGGGCGGTCTCGGTGCTGTGGTTGGCTCGGAAGCCAGACTGTGAGGGGTCGAGGGATCCATTCGTCTCGAGGAAGGTGGCCAGCTGTTTGTTGACGATCTTCTCGATGACTTTGGCTGGAAACGGGAGGAGCGAGATGAGGCGGTAATTCTTGAGTTCGGTGGGGTCCGCTGTAGGTTTCTTGAGTAGGGCGCTGAGTTCGGCGTGCTTCCAGCTCTCCGGGAAGGTGGCGGTGTCGAAGGAGGTGTTGATGATGTCCCGCAGGTGGGGTGCGATGACAGCGTCGGCCTTGTTGAAGACGTGGTGAGGGCAGGGGTCGGTTGGAGATCCGGAGTGGATGGAGTTCATCATGCGGACGGTGTCTTCGGTGCTGATCGGAGTCCAGGCGCGGAGGGTGGTGGTGGGGGGCGGTGGTTCGGTCGTGGCGTGCGTCGGTTGAGTGCTGAAGCTGTTGTGTATGTCCGCGATCTTGTTGTGGAAGTAGGAGGCGAGGGAATTGCAGAGGTCTTGCGAAGGGGTGATGTCGTTGTTTCCGGCGTTGGGGTTGGAGAGCTCTTTCACGATGTTGAAGAGTTCCTTGCAGTTGTGTGCGTTGTTGTCCAGCCGGTCCTTGAATGCAGTTTTCTTGGTGTCGCGGATCAGTTGGTGGTGCTTCCGGGTGGCAAGCTTGAGGGTGGTCATGTTGTCCGGAGTTGGTTCCCTTCTCCAGTATTTCTCGAGGGCTCGGCAGTTCTTCTTGGAGCTCATGAGTTCGTCGGTGAACCATGGGGCCTTCTTGCTTCCGGGTCTGTTGGGCGGGGTCCTCAGTGGGGCGAGTTCGTCCGCGCAGTTGCTGATCCACTTCGTGAGGTTGTCGGCGGCCTGGCTGGGGTTCGCTGAGCTGGCGGGAGGGTGCTGGCTCAGGGAAGCGGCGAGCTGGTCGGCTGTGATCTTGTTCCAGCTTCTTCGAGCAACCTGTTGCTGGTGGTGGTGGATCGTCGTTCTTCTGAAGGTGAAGTGGACGCAGCTGTGGTCCGTCCAGTGGAGTCCGGTGGTGTGGCTGAAGGTGATGTCTTTGCTGGATGAGAAGACGGCGTCGAGTGTGTGTCCGGCGAGGTGGGTGGGGGTGGACAACAGCTGCTTGAGACCGAGGTTGGCGAGGTTGTCGAGCAGGGTGATGGTGTTGCGGTCGTTGTTGTTCTCCAGGTGGAAGTTGATGTCCCCCAGGAGGATGTAGTCGGTGGAGGGGAGGGCGTGCGGGCTGATGAAGTCGGCGATGTCCTCGCTGAATTGTGTGCGTGGTCCCGGGGGTCGGTAGATCAGGGTGCCTCTGAGGGTGGTTTTGGGGTCCGTGTGGATCTGGAAGTGCAGGTGTTCGGCGGTTGTCAGGGTGTCGTCGGTGTTGGTCTTGATGCGGATGGTGTCCCTGTAGATGATGGCGAGGCCTCCTCCAGTCTGGTTGTCGCGGTCTCTTCGGGTGATATTGTAACCCTCTGGGATGGCGATGGCGATGTCGGGCGCTGAGTAGTCGTTCATCCAGGTTTCCGTGAGGAAGGCGACGTCAGGGGCTGTGGTGTCGAGCAGGTTCCAGAGCTCGACGGCGTGTCTGTGGACGGAGCGGGTGTTGAGCAGGATGCACTTCAGGTGGGTGGTGCTGGTGTTCGGCTTGGTGGGTGCTGGTGTGGCGTGGGTCCGGTTGCAGGTGAACTTGCAGGAGTGGCAGCTGAAGGATCCGTGGGTGCGTCTCGGTGTGGCTCGGTAGCAGCCCGGGGTTCGGCCGGTGTTGAGTGCGTTGAGTTCGGTGGCGTCGTAGGTCCGGCGGGTCGGCTTCCGTCGGTGGGGGCCAGGCGTCCTGGCACTGGGCGCGGTCCAGGCGCGGACGGGCGCAGACGGGCTTACCTTTGGCGCACCTTCCGCGCTCAATCGGTGCTCCCGCTGCGCGCGTCCGCTGCGCGGTCGCTCCGGGGGCGTCATAAGAAGGGAGCCGGTAGGGAGGGTCTGCGGGGAGGCGGGAGCGGGCCGACCAATCGGCTGGCGGGGGGGCGGGGCCGCGGGCTGGCAGCGGCGGGAAAACGGGAGGCCGAGGCTCGGAGGGCGGCCCTGCGGCGACTGGGGCAGCGTCAGCGGCGAGGATCAGGTGCAGCGGGCAGCAGGTAGGCAGGTAGGCAGAGGGGGCGACCAGGCCAGAGGCGCAGTGAGGAGGGGGAACAGACACTAAACAAAAGACAAGCCTTCCCCACCCATGGTTATTGGTTTCAAAGAGGGTGCCCGAGTAAAGCAGATGCCTTCTGTCTCATCAAAAAACTGACAAAAACAAACATACATGGATACCTGCCACCTCGTGTAGCTGTTACAGTGTTCTGAATGGATCCACTCTAATTCAATGGAAAACAAACATCACACATACACAACCAAAACCCACAAGTGAAAGCAGACACAAAACAAAGTTATGGGTATAGTGGACCAATCTTCACAGGGGGAGAATCACTATTCTCTTGCCATAATTAGGCTGGACCTAAACTTAGTGCGGCCCTGCCAGCATAGCTGAATTCTTCTTATGAACAGCAAAAGCAAGGACCACTTCCAGTATACTCGTGAATTGGCGAGTTCATGGAAGCAAGAACGTAGGGCAGGGTGGAAAAACACAACAGATGGATGCATGATTTTTCAAAACTCAAAAAACTCACCAGCTGCATTTTATACAGAGAATGTGTACGAAATTATAATATACAATTTCAAGGGGCTGTGGTGGGGGGTGATAGCTGTTCAATGAATTTACCTAATAACCAGTACCTCTAAAGTTAACGGTGTACGAAACTGGGTTTTTGTTGCAGTAGTCTCCCAACTTTTTGCCTGGTATTTGATGCAGCTTTGAAGTACACTGGGTTCCTGTTAACCAGGTTGCCAGTGTTCGTACCTCAATACAAGACAACTGGTCGCTTGAATCCCAAGTCACTAGGCCTTTAGCACCTCTGTAAGTCCCTAGTAAGTGGTACCCTTGAAAACATACGGCATGGGTACTAAACAGAGTCTCGAAGCGCTGCAGCCTATCTTATGCCACTCTAAGGGACCTCACACCAAACTCAGGCACACTGCAACTGCAGGCTGTGTGACAAGGTGCTCTACAAAGTGAAAACACAACATGGCACATACCCTGCGTGCCAAATCCCCTTACACTGCATGTAATATTCGTAAGTCTACTACTGTTTTCCTAAGTTTCTCTGCTACTGGTCTCTAGTCTTGCCCAGCACTGGGATGCCCCCCGGGTAGCCATGCGCTATATACATGTCTTTTCATTTCATTTCATGTCACCCCTACAGCAGGCCTTACAACCCTAAGGCAGAGTGCATTATATCACATGTGAGGACATCTGCATGAGCAGATATGCCCCTCTGCTGGCCAGTTCAATTACTGACCGTACAAGTGAACCGGGAAGTCATCTTAAGGTATGTAGTGGGCACCGGTCAAAACAAGTTCCCTAGACACATAATGGCTTCACTGAAACCTATGGTGTTTGGTATCAAACACCTCATATTAATAAACCCACACTGATGGATTTATTAACACATGCACACAGAGTGTACCTTAGAGGTATCCCTTGAAAACATACCGACCTCTAGTGTAGTGGCTGACCGGTCCTGTCCAGCCTGACACCACAGATGCATTTATGACCCTCTGGAGGTGAGAGCCCACGCTCTCATAGGTTGGGAACAATGCCAATGGTTTTTGGTGGGAATAGGTCCTCTGGGTCATGCCCACTTCCCACGGGAAGTGTTCAAATGGAGGGTGTAGTCACCCTAAAAATAGGTAACCCATTTCCCTACTACCCGACACTCCCTGTAACACCCCTAAATGCTGTATTTAGGCAGCACCCCTGATGCCAGGACCTCAGATTTGGCAGAAACAAAGAAAGAGAGGACAAGGAAGATTGCTGACACGAGACAGAGGAGTGACCACTGACTTGGCGCCAACCCTGCCAGCTGCTCCCGACCCTCGTGGAGAAACAGACTCATCACACCACTGTGCAGACTTCAAGAAACTCAGAGGGCTGACAGCGCTTCGCAAATCGCCAGAGAACTCCCTTGGAGTAGAGGAGCTACTCCCCTGCTGCTGCAGGCACCAAAGAAGCAAGGTTCAGTTCAATGTGCTGCCGCTTACAGGGAGTACCAACATGGCAGCCACCCAGGAAGAAGACGCAATGCTCCCAAAGATCAGATCCATCCACTCTCCAAGTGTGGGGACGCCAGGACCGACCAGAGCCACACAGTACCAGTACCTGGGGGTATCGTACCCCTTGCAGCAACTAAGGCTTGTTGTTTCCAACTGAGACACCAACACTGAGGAAGACCTGTACGTCGAGGGCCTTCAGGGACAGTGAGACCCCCATCGAGATTGGCCCAGCTGTCCTGTTTGCCCCTTTTCTGCAGAACCAAAACAAAGAATGAATCTCCGACCACCCCCACCCGACACCTCACCTTATGCTGACAATGCAACTTCCACTGTGAATTTTATTATAAAAAGGCTCCATTCTGGAAGTGAACCAAGTCTGGTTCACTTGGCACTAAGATGTCTTTACATGTAGCATACAATGTTATTGTCATGCAGTCGGCTTGTGTGGATTTCCCTTTTGGCTAGGTCAGAGGCTGTTTACTTGAACCCGTGGATCATTAGCCACAACCCACGCATTGTATTTTAGTGCACATACGTTTTTTAATCCACACCTGAGAATGTTGCCCTTTCTGAACCCTTAGCAAAGCAGCTAGTCTGTGTGGTTTAACTGATTCCAGGTCTTTCTAATGGAAACAACTGCTGTCCTAGCTCAGTTCTAACCCAGAGTGATGGTTTGATGCATTTTCTCATGATTACTGCCTTAAACATTTCCTACTCCAACATGATTTTTGATCCAGTCCCCTCTTGTCATTTTAATATTGTGCTTTTGCTTTTCATCCAATATTTCACCCTTAAATGCAGAGTTTTCTACTGCTACAGGCTGCAATCTTCTAAGCGGACACAAACCCATTCAGATAAGGAGGATGAATGAAGAAATCTTACCAATGGGGAAAAGATATTATCTGAGATGGTGTAATTGATTTGGTAAGAACCAAAAGGCAATATAGAAGGCAGATTAGAATGGGTCAACCCAACAAGCAGGCTAGATGGATACAAAGTCCCCTCCAAGCAGCTTCAGAGCCACAGCTAAAAGCCTGATTGGCCAAGGGTCCATTTCACCTACTTCATGGCACAATCTTGATAAATACATCTTTTCTCTGAGTTTGTCCAAGCCTTTCTAACAAACCAAACTCAAAAAATGTTCAACTGCTGCCTAGAAGGTTTCTGTCTCACGTCAGCTAGGCTTGTTTTACTATGTAAATATATTTGACCCTCATTTATATAATTTGCAACTAAATAAGAAGAGTTTCAGTGGACAAGAAATAATTTACAGTATGCGGCTACAGCAGTCAGCAAGCAAATAATGATAAAGGAGGCCTGCTCTTTGGAGATCGCTTTTTAGGCAACTGCGATTTGTACCTCTAAGAGAGTGGGAGCTCTACAAACGGATTTGCCACTAGAGGTTTTAATTTTTTAATGAAGGTCAAATTGAAGATGCTAGTCAAACGGCTATAGCTAGTCAAATAGCTGCCGGTACCGAACATAATTTGAGTAAGAGGCGAGAAACAGTAGTTTACACATAGAATAGAAAATCTGGTCAAATTTCAAGTGCTTACAATCAGCTAGGATGCAAGTATCCTTGAGTGGGTGAAGAGAGACTTGAGTGATGCAGAATGGTGTGGCAATGCCAGTGCAATACAGGACTGTCCAAAAAAATGCAATCACGCAAAAACCAGACTTATTCTGCATGCGCGAGAGGTGCGTTTTAGTGCAATTGATTGGGTCCATCTAAATAGAACCAAAAGACAAAGACCAGACATGAACCTAGATCTGGGGAAATTTCATAAACAATAAGTCGACCACGCCAAGGCAGTTGGCTGACGATGATGAAGAAGCATAAAGTAAAAACTTACAGCTTTAAGTTTTGACACTGAGTTCCCAAAGGATAGATTAGAGCAATCAAACAAAGTATTAAAGTTTGGATGTAATTAAACAATCAGTGAGTAGGATACAGATACTTCAATGAACAGGACACAGATACTAAACAGAGGACACCCTGAGAGTGCGATCACTGTCAGGAAAGCAGATTGTTAGCGGTTTAATACAGGTGCCTGCATTCAGGCCTGAAGACGGACTACTCACAAACCCTCAAAAATATTTGAGACAGACAGCAGACCTAGGAGGCAGGCCTCCCTGTGATCCCGCATTCTTAGGGGTTCCTCAGCCACTTGAAGTGTATCAGTAATGATTACAATACAAAAATAAAAACTTGAATGCTGTTCGGGGTTATTTCATGCAAGGCAATAGGTTACAAAAAAGTGAAGTGAACAGACCTTCACCAGTTTAAAGGCTTTTATTTGTCCTGTGTGGCGTACATGAGGGCCTTGGCAGAGGTCAACAAGCGATCCACACCTGAGGAAGGGAGATAAAAAAACATTATTAACTGTAATTTCTTACAGGTTGCTAAGCTCAGCGTATAGCAACTACAGCATTTAACGGTCGGATCGTAATTTGGAGGTCGGGAACGCCGAACTACTTGTTGGGTGAACACGATACTATGTCCAACCAGCATCGTAATGAGGGCCATACTGTCACGTGCACCATGTTTTGTAGGCAACATATCCCCGGCATCTTTCCGGTTTATTCCCAGTTACTCCATTTATTCCCATCACAGCCACCCATGTAGAGGTTGGATTGCATCGCGTTAGAGAGCCAACTCTCACAGTTTACAATAATAGTTTTACTGCCCACACCCCACTTGAGTCGAGAATACTTTTTCAATACGCCGGACCAGGCCACGCTGAGTATGATAACCTAAGGGTTCCACAAATCAACAGCAAAATGTCTCAGTGTGACCACCTCCAAGACAGGTGCATTGGAACTGGTGGGTGTGCTTGCAAGCGCCACTAAGTCTGCATGAGGGGCCCATTTGCTGTCAATGTGCATAGTCCAGTTCAAACCAGTCCTGGGAGCCATTGGCACCTGCTCTGGCGCAAAACTGGACCAAGGACATGGGAGTCATCTCCCCCTGTCCAGACCCTCCCCTGGGAGGTTCCCCATAATCATCCCAACCCTTTCCCATGGGTACTTAAGGACTTACCAGAGTTCCCTAGATTCGGCGTGGGATAAGCTCAAGATCAGACACTGCTTCTTCTTCTACCTTCTGGGACCTCTGGACTTCGCTGGACTTTGTTTGGGCTCAATCCGTCTCCCTTCTAGTCTGCTGCATCGTCTGTGCCTGTGCACCATACAGGAGCCTTCCAAGGCCTGTGGGCATCAAAGACACCTGAAGGAATCTCCCTAGGAGTAAAGGAGTCACTCCCCTACAGCACTGCAACTAAGTCGGCCGGTCTGCTGATCCTGAGTTCCTCCGGACTCCGTAAGGTTCTGCAACACAGTTGGTGGTTTTCCACAGCTCCCGAAGCTTGCTCTGCCCTCTCACCAAGTTTGAGGCTAGTATCCCTCGTGGGGGTTGCAATGACCGAACCCCTGTGCACCACATCAACTTGCAGTTGCAAAGGCTTGTTGGCTTCCTTCCAAAAAGATCTTTGGGCTCCAAGTTGCCCCAACTTCGAGCACCTCCAGGGACCAGAAACTTCAGCCACAAAGCATTGTGTGCATCGTGGCCTGCTTCTTTTGGAGAGCTGCTTGAGGTCCTCTTGTGACTCCAGTGCCTCCGGCCTGTGAGTCCACTTGAAGGTCACCTGATTGCTCAGGGCCTGCTCAGACTCCCCTGCTTGTGGGGAGTCCCCTGGACCTTGCTGGTCCCGACGTTGCTCCTTCTTCAATTCCTACGTTAATTGCATTTGCCAAGGCTTGTTGGTACTACAGCCGGACATCGACCCACCAGGACTCGACATCCTTCATGGGACAGCTCGTCCATGGGACAGCTCGTCCATGGCTCCTGGTTTTCCTCAGCATTGCCTGGTCCTCACAGCTGTAGAGTCAAGGTCATCGGCACCCATCATGCAACACCTGACATCGGAAGGCATTCGTTTTCCAAGTTTCTTGGTCACTCCTGAGTGACATAGACTCTGTCCCCTCTGCTTGCAGGTACCTCTCATCTAGAATCCAGCTTCGGATTCCACCGGACACTTTCTCCTTCTTCAGCAGTGGCACTTTCCTGAAGTCCTCCATTGGGTTTGACAGTGGTTTCCGAAACCACTTCACACGTTTGCACCTGGCTTCCTCCGGCCCCCGCCTTGATTCGTTTGTCCCGATTTCAAGGGACGATCTCCCAAAAATTGTGCCCACCATGAGGAGTGGTTCTCCTAATGACCCTGCTCCTATGCATATTTTGAATCGGGTAACTGCCACCATTGCCCCAATAATCACAGATCTTCTTAATGCCTCCTTTACTCAGGGAATTGTCCCGCCTAGCTGGAAGCAGGCCACGGTCAAAGCGCTCCTCAAAAAACCAGAGCTCGATCCCGCAGAGTTGGCTAACTTCCGACCAATCTCACTGCTACCGGGCATCAGCAAGATGGCGGAGAAAATAGCTAATCAGCAGCTTTCCTCTTTCTTAGAAAGTAATAAGCTGCTACGCAACTCCCAAACAGGCTTACGCCCAGAGCAGGGAACAGAGTCTGCCCTATAAGCAGTGGTGGAGGAGGCAAGATGCATCTTGGATTCAGGAGGATCAACGATGGTGATCCTCCTGGATCTAAGCGCAGCCTTTGACACGGTGGACCATAAGATCTTAATCCATCGCCTGAGCAACATGGGAGTGTCAGGCATAGCGCGGCGATGGCTCACATCTTTTCTGGAGAATCGAACCTTCCAGGTTTGGGAAGGTGCAGCACGCTCCAAATTAACCCCCCTCGAGTGTGGGGTCCCACAGGGCTCATCACTAAGCCCTACCTTGTTCAATGCATATATGGCCCCCCTGGAGGATGTGGTGAATCCATTTGGGATTAAAGTAGTCACCTACGCTGACGACACCCAACTGGTCGTCTCGCTCTCCCAAGAAAAACATTGCGTGGAAAATCTTCACTCCTGCCTCTCAGAAATCCACTCCTGGATGAATAGCTCACGTCTCAAACTGAATGGAGCTAAAACAGAGCTCATGTTGCTAGGCCACCATATAACATCCTTACCTAATTCCATCTGGCCTGCCTGTCTGGGGCCCGCACCCACCCCAAAGAATGAATTAAAAAGTCTGGGGGTATGGTTGGAGCAGGATCTGACATTTAGGACCCAAGCAAAAAAGACAGCAGGCATTTGTATGGGGTTACTTCGCTCTGCCCGAAAGATTCTTCCCCTATTGCCAGAGCACTCGAGGAGACTACTTATTCAGGGACTGATCCTGTCAAGATTGGATTGCAGTGATAAACTCTAGGCGGGGGGAGGAACGTCGTAGAATCCAAGAGGAGGTGACAGCCCTGGAACAGACTATCCTAGAGAGGGAGAGGGAATATCTACCCTGCAAAAGCGATGTAACCCTCAGAAAGCTGCTGGATGTCCAGCAACAATACAGGGAACTAGTGACCGGGGAAGCGAGGACCCAGGCCCTTGCCACCATCCACAGGCTATACGATGTGGGTGACAAATCGGGGAAACTCTTGGCATGGCTTAGCAGGAAAGAGCGGGCGGCGAGATGGATTGATGAAGTGCAAGCCGATAACGGCGACATCGTCAACACGGACAGGGGAATAGCCGACACTTTTGCCACGCACTTTGAGGCATTTTATGCAGCGCGTGACCTAGCCACGCAGGAGGAGGCGCAGAGCTACCTAGATGCCACAATCCTGCCGTCTCTCCCCGTAGAGTCGATGGAGTCCCTAGAGGCGGCCATAACTGTGGATGACATTACCGAGGCCATCACCAGGTTGAGGCCCGGCAAGACTCCGGGACCCAATGGCTTCCCGGCAGAGCTATTCAAGCGGACAGCAGACTTGCTGTCGCGACATCTTGGGGGACTTTTTGCAGGAGCTTTTGAGGAGGGAGAGCTGCCCCCAGACCTGACGAGGGCAACGATTGTTCCGATTTATAAAGAGGGTAAGCCACGTAGGGATTGCGCCTCATACCGCCCCATCTCCTTGCTGAATATTGAGGTGAAGCTGTTGGCCACCATACTGGCCACCCGACTGCGAGCGGTTGTCACAGATCTGGTGCATCTGGACCAGTCGGGATTTCTTCCAGACAGGGCCACCAAATTCAATCTCAGAAGGACCCATAACTGGTTGCAGGAGGTACGGGCCGTGCTGATCCCCACTGGTTCCTCTCCTTAGATGCCGAGAAAGCGTTCGACGCAGTGCACTGGCCGTTCCTTTTCGCAGTACTAAGTAAGTTTGGCTTTGGTCCCAACTTCCTGCGATGGGTCCGACTCCTCTATACTGCCCCGAGGGCCAGAGTGCGGGTGAACGGGACCCTGTCCAGAGAGTTCCAGATCCAGAGAGGTACCCGGCAGGGTTGCCCCCTGTCCCCCCTCCTGTTCACGCTTACCATAGAGGTACTGGCCGCGAGGGTCCGACAGAACGCTGACATACACGGTTTTACAACTGGTGCCGATGGCCCGTCGCCTGAAAAAATTTCATTGTATGCAGATGATGTCCTACTGTACATAACAGACCCGGAAACCACGATCCCAGAGCTCTTCCGAGAATTAGACATCTATGGCAGGATGGCGGGCCACAGAATTAACTGGAATAAGTCAGTGATCTATGACCCTGGGGGCCACGATCGGTGGGGTAATATACCAGACGACCTCCTGACAACAACCGAAGGTTTTCAATACCTTGGGGTATTCATTACCGTGAGAGAGGACCTCTCCTTTACTAGGAATGTGGAAAGGGTCATATTAAATGCAATAGCGGATATGACTCGGTGGAGACAGCTCCCGCTGACTATCCTGGGGAGGGCGGCCATGTACAAAATGGTCACATTGCCAAAATTCCTCTACGCTCTGCAAAATGAGTACTATCCGATACAGGCGTCGGTTTTCCGTACGATCCACGCGGACTTGAGGTCTTTCCTTTGGCTAGGCAAGCAGGCTAGGGTGGCTCTGTCCACCCTTCAGAGGCATCAGTACAGTGGAGGGATCTCACTCCCAAATTTGGAGGCCTATTACTGGGCGGAACACCTGACGCCAATAAATGATTGGCTCCATGTCCCAGCTGACCACCCAACATACGCACTAGAAAGAGCTACAATGTCGGCCAAGAATCTTTCGTGTTTCCTCTATGGGACCCCAGGGCGGACCTCCCTCCTCCCAGCCACGTTAGTGACGCTACACGCGTGGAGGACGGCCACACGTCGTATGGGCTGGGACAGGAGGCCTACTAGGCAGACGCCGCTGTGGCACTGCCAGTGGTTGACGGAACTCCACAAACTGAGGGGCTTTCAGAGGTGGGATGATATTGGGATCTCCGTCATAGGGGATGTCATCGCCAAGGGGGAATTCAAATCATTTCAGACACTTAAATCCGACTTCGGGCTTCACAACACACAGCACTTTAAATATATGCAATTGCGACACGCATGGCAAGCCCAAAAGGTCTCTCTCGTAGATCTCCCAGAATATGCACCTCTCGAGGGGAGGCTCCTACAAGAACAGCTGCAGGGGAAGGCAGTGTCCCTGACATATAAGACTCTGACTAATCATACGCTGGGGGATTTGGCTAAGCTCAGGGCCACGTGGGAGGCGGAGGTGGGAGTGATGGAAGACCTGGATTGGGACACTGTGCTGATGCATCCCCGCGAGGTGGCCATCAAGTCCCGATTGCGATTAATCCAGCTAAACATACTTCACAGAACATACTACGACAGGCAGAGGTTATGCAGAATGGGGAAGGTTGATGATCCAAACTGTCTCAGGTGCACTCAAGAGATTGGGGGCTTTTACCATACGGTGTGGTCATGCAGGATAATACAAGCTTACTGGACCCAGGTGTTCCAAGAACTGGAGGAGATCCTAGAGGTCCCAATCACGCAAGAGCCCAAACTAGCTTTACTAGGCATGACCAACGAGGTAGACGTGGCCCGTCCACTTCTCATATTCCTGGTTTTGGCGTTGGTGGTGGCAAAACGGGACATCGCAAAACATTGGGGAGCACCGGAGCCCCCTGACATGGAGGAATGGAGAAGGGGGCTTGATATGTACATGGCAGCTGAACGGGTGACATATAAGGCCAGGGGATGCCCCAAGAAATTCCGTAGAGTGTGGTCTAAATGGAGACGATACAGAGGATTAGATGGAGGGTTGTGATTGTCCACCTACTGGAAGAGAGGGGGTGATGGGTTGAGTTTGAGGGAACAGGGACATTGCACAGATGCAACATACACAGCCCCTTTGGGGATAGTTGTCCACTGCATAGGAAGTGTGCCACAGATCTAGAAAAAGAAATACTGGCTTGGGTGGGGGAGGGAGGTGGGTGGGAAGGTGTGATTGCTGCGGGAGCTACTTCTACATGTAGTTTGATGGATGCAAGTATTTAGTTGTTTCACTGTTCAACGGGGGGGAGGGGGGGAGTTTTTTTTTTTGTTAGTAACAGGGGATTCATAGGACAATATATAAAAAACTGCAGAGGTTATTATTGGCCCTCGAAATGCACTGAATATACACTGGTGTACGTCGAAGCGCTTGGTTAAACATTGCCGCCCAACCTCCGGGGTGTGGGCTGAATGGCTGTGTATATACCCGAGGAGACCGAGGGGTTTTATTCGGGCCAAATTGAAAGTGCTTGAATATTGTGTAAACTGATAAATTTGAATCTGCAATAAAAATAAATTAGTAAAAAAAAAAAAAAAGATTGGATTGCAGTAACGCCCATTTTTTGGCTGCCCCCGAAACTACAATTAATATTCTTCAACGAGTCCAGAACTCGGCAGCGAGACTGCTTACTGGCACTTCCCGCAGATCGTCAGCCAGACCTGCACTCAAAGCCCTTCACTGGCTACCAATACGTGAAAGGATTAAATTCAAGTCCTTATGCATTGCTCACGAGTCCCTACAGGGGAAGGGACCCCCTATTTTAGGGAATCTTGTCCGCCCATACAAGGCCACTAGATCGCTTCGTTCCGATCATGGCATTCTGGCTATCGTTCAGAGAGTCAGGCGGACTCGAACTGGGGGACGCCGTTTCTCAGTGAATGCAGCGACCCTGTGGAATGCCCTTCCGTCCAGGATCCGGATGGAGCCGAGCTTTTCGAAGTTCCGAAAGCTTCTCAAAACCTTTCTGTTCCCCAGGACTCCTAGACGCTGGTACTTTCCTCGGTATTCCTTGTTCTATAGCGCTGGGACGCTCTCGGGCAGCCATGCACTTTACAAATCCATTTTCATTTCATTTCCCTGGACTAGGTAACGTGGGTACTAGGGTATCCATGGGTGGGGTGGCTCTCCAAGCTTCTCTCTTCCACAGGGTTTCATCAGGGTCCACTGCGAAGGGTCCTTAATCTTTAAAAATCCAACTGTGACTTACACTTAGAGTTGTACAGAAGAACGCTGCCGTGTTCCTGTACTGCACACACTCTCCGTGGGGTACCTATCCACTCACCATGGGTGGTTCCTTGGGTCCCCAGCACTTCTACCTCCTCTCAACCTGGTCTTGACCCGAGCCGTGGTTCTTAAACAACTTTCTTAGTATATGGTTTACCCCCACCCTGGGGTCCACCATGTATTCTGTGCTGTTTAATGTGTTTATTCGCAAAGTATTGTGTGCATTTTGTTTAGCTGCGGGTAAGAGATACCTAAACGTGTTGGAGAGTATTACATAATCAACACATAATTTTATAAATACCTTGTGTGGTTCTTTTTCACTTAATCTACACTATAAGATTGCATTCTGGAAAAAGAAGCAGCTTTACACTCCTTCTGGACTAAGCGTGAAGGCTGCTCTCCACAGCTACCACTTGGAGAGCTTCTAAGGTTGTCTAAGACCTCTTAAATCACCATAAGGATTGCCTGGAGTGGTGCAAGGTGCTCACTTACATAAGTGGACATCATATACCAGGCAGTTTCTCACAGGGGGAGGGCTTGTGCTGGGAAGGGGGGGTGGCAACGCGCTTAGGGGTGGGGGAGGCACGCGCAGGGGTGGGGGAGGCACGCGCAGGGGTGGGGGAGGCACGCGCAGGGGTGGGGGATAGGGGGAGGCACGGGCATGCGCAGGGATAGGGGGAGGCACGGGCATGCGCAGGGATAGGGGGAGGCACGGGCATGCGCAGGGATAGGGGGAGGCACGGGCATGCGCAGGGATAGGGGGAGGCACGGGCATGCGCAGGGATAGGGGGAGGCACGGGCATGCACAGGGATAGGGGGAGGCACGGGCATGCGCAGGGATAGGGGGAGGCACGGGCATGCGCAGGGATAGGGGGAGGCACGGGCATGCGCAGGGATAGGGGGAGGCACGGGCATGAGCAGGGATAGGGGGAGGCACGGGCATGAGCAGGGATGGGGGGAGGCAGGGGCACAGACAGGGTTTTAACATTTTATTTCACAGTCATTCTAGTCCTAAAAAGACATCCAGTGTACTGACATTACAATATACACTTCCCTCTGCAAAAATTCAACATGTACTTCCTTCCATTGGTAACAAGCATTGGAAATGCAATAGGTCTCGCAGCATTAGAGTTAGTGCTTTTAGAATTGTTTATGGGTTTTTTTTGTAAATCTTTAGCATTTTTGTTTCCTGTAGCCAATGCTAAAGAATTACAAATAAAAAAAGCCATAAACAATTCTAAAAGCTCTAACTCAAATGCTCCGAGACCTATTGCACTGTGTGAGGGTGAGGGGTTGAGGGTGAGTGAGGGTGAGGGTGAGGGTGGGTGAGGGTGAGTGAGGGGTTGAGGGTGAGTGAGGGGTTGAGGGTGAGTGAGGGGTTGAGGGTGAGTGAGGGGTTGAGGGTGAGTGGGGTTGAGGGTGAGTGAGGGTGAGGGTGAGTGAGTGTGAGTTAGGGTGAGGGGTTGAGGGTGGGTGAGGGTGAGGGGTTGAGGGTGAGTGAGGATGAGTGAGGGTGAGTGAGGGGTTGAGGGTGAGTGAGGGTGAGTGAGGGTGAGTGAGGGTGAGTGAGGGTGAGTGAGGGTGAGTGAGGGTGAGTGAGGGTGAGTGAGGGTGAGTGAGGGTGAGTGAGGGTGGGTGAGGGTGGGTGAGGGTGGGTGAGTGAGGGGTTGAGGGTGAGGGGTTGAGGGTGAGGGGTTGAGGGTGAGTGAGGGTGAGGGGTTGAGGGTGAGTGAGGGTGAGGGGTTGAGGGTGAGTGAGTGAGGGTGAGGGGTTGAGGGTGAGTGAGGGGTTGAGGGTGAGGGGGTGAGGGGTTGAGGGTGAGGGGTTGAGGGTGAGGGCGAGTGAGGGTGAGGGGGTGAGGGGGTGAGGGGTTGAGGGTGAGTGAGTGAGGGTGAGTGAGGGTGAGGGTGGTGGCCCGATGGGAGAGAGCAGCCAGGATGGGAGAGAGTGTGAGAGAAATGGCAGGATGAGAGAGAGATGGCAGGATGGGAGAGAGAGATGTCAGGAAGGGAGAGAGATGTCAGGAAGGGAGAGAGATGTCAGGAAGGGAGAGAGATGGCAGGATGGGAGAGAGAGATGGCCGGATGGGAGAGAGTGTGAGAGAAATGTCAGGATGTGAGAGAGATGGCAGGATAGGAGGATAGGCGAGAGGGCGTCAGGCAGACAGAGAGAGAGAGTGGGAGGAGCAGTGACTCTGTTACAGACAGATCGAGGGAAGTAGGGAGAGAGGTGAGGGGAGGGAGAAACGGCGGCCGCGATTACTGACACTTCAGGAGAGAGGGCGCGTGAGGAGAGCTGAGAGTGACAATGTCAACAAAGGACGGGAGGGCATGAAGAAAGGAGACCCCCTTGCAGAGGTGACGGGCAGAGAAGAAGAGACAGCGACTGGTGAAGGGTCATAGACAGAGGGCAATGGGAGAGAAAGGCGACATTGGCAGGGAGAGAGAGCAGTGATGGAAACACAGTTCATTAGACAGGAAGCGTAAAGGGTGTGAGGCTGGAGGGGGTACCAGGTGCGGCCCCCGCTCGGGGAAACGAGGTGGAAACAGAGAGAAGCGCTCCACAGCCAGAGGCAAAAGACGGGGTCCGGGCACAGGCGAGGAACGAGGGCACATTGGGTACAGGCAGCATTCATAACAGGGCGCGCTGGTGAGCGCCAAGCCTTCCTGCCCCCCAGGCCTGGAGAACAGACAGCAAGGCCCAGCTGCAGCCGCCCTGGCCTCCCGCCAGCCCCAGGAGATCAGCCGCCTGCAGGAGGAGTGATTCACCGCAGCGGCACAACGGAGCCTGTGTGCAGCGGCAGCGGCGGGCCGAGGGCCTGCTTGTTTTGGAACAGACGTATTGCATTGAAAAAATAAAGTTTACGAGGGCTTGAACCGGAGCTCAGCGACCGCTGCTCTATTTTAAGAAGCGTCTCGCGCTGTCACATAGACGCAGGCAGCGCGAGGCGCGTCTTTGCTCGCTGAAATGGTTTGTGAGATGTTTGTCACGAGCAAATGTAGCGCCTTGAAATAATAACGGGACACTGCGCAGAAATATTGTGTAAATCCGTGTGCATAAAAAAGGTGGCGTTCTGAATTGAAAATGTACATACTGGCTGGTTTGTCACTCCTTGATTCTGGTGGTGAAAACCCTAACAAGACGAAGAGAGCGAGAGTGAGCTGGCCCTGGAAACGCCTCCCCTCCCTGCTGTTTGTTTCAACAGAAAGAGGAGAGGAAGCAGCGCTGCTTGCCAGCACAGCCGCCCATAGGCAACAAGACGGAGGGAAGAGAGGGGAGGGGGGAGGAGAAATGCGACACGGCGGGAAGGGGAGGGGGCGGAGCGGGTAAAATAAACAAGACGGAGGGAAGAGAGGGGAGGGGGGAGGAGAAATGCGAGGGGGCGGAGCGGGTAAAATAAACAAGACGGAGGGAAGAGAGGGGAGGGGGGAGGAGAAATGCGACACGGCGGGAAGGGGAGGGGGCGGAGCGGGTAAACAAAGACGGACGTGCACGCGCTTTTAAGCTCAATGCGCATGGAGCTTAAAAGTCACGGGCACTGCAAGGAATCGCCACGATTCCTTGCAGTGTGGATAAAGAGTGGATAAGTCCCAATACTCTCGCCTTGCTCGATGCGCATGCGCATCGACAGGCGAGACCTAAAAAGAATGTCTGGGAAAGAGCAGTCAGTGTGACCCACCAAACTGAAAAGGGTCTTGGTTGCACAGCTAGACGACAAGTCTCGAATTCTATGCTTATGAGGTATGCTACTTGTTGTTTTTCAAGCACCATTGTCTAGTGGCACTTCGACAAATCATACTCTGACTTTTTTTAAGAGATAAAATCACAATCCAACAAATACACTAATTGGAAGGTTTTATTAGTCGGATATCGCTCTGCTCAAGGAGAGAGGATATACTTTTTTACATCAATGGAATTTTTTCTCCTCAATTGCTATTTGATGGTGAATGTAAAGCAATCAATTTTTGGTAAGAAAAGTCAGTCAACAACATTGTAAAGTGCAACAGAGGTCTCTTCATGGGACACAAAGAGAGAGACAGTTTGTTTGTCATAACAAGGTGGCATGGGGCAGCTGTGCACTACAGAAGTACAAAATGAGCCCCAGATGGTAGCAGTGTCATCATCAGGAATTTCGGGGCAAAACAGCTTTTGGGGCTTCCTGTGCAGAATAACTTTGAATTTTAATACCCATTTCTTGCTAATTCAAGCCTGTATGATGCCAAGCAATACTAAAAAAAAATTGTTAAAACTTTAACAGGATCACACAAAAAAAAGTTTTAATATATCTTGCCATAAGATGACACGAGTTAGAGGGACTGAAGTAGAGGTAGGCAAAGTGAGGTTTGGATAGAAAAACAATAGAGAGGTCAAATAGAAAGTTCACTTTCTAAGGGGGTACCTTGGAAGTTGGGGGCCCTGGGCAATTGCCCACTTTGCCCATGTCTTTAAACGTTTTTGGATGGTAGGTGCCAGCCTTAGAACAGAGCGTTTACTAGCGATGGTTCTGCTGGGGTGAATCCTTATGGAACAACTGCGCCCTCTGGTGGATATTTACTGAATCAACCCAACAGCCTAAACACATTTCCACAGGAACATTCAGAAACAACAAATGTTCTATGAGGAGTTTGTCAGTGGGAGAGGAGCTGGTGGGTTTAGCTGACAGGGGGCCTTTATTTTGATCAGGGGAGTTCAGCAGGTCACAAGCAGATCAGATCTGACCACTGTCAACTAAAAAATGTGTGAAGGAGAGGCTGACACTCTCAGTCCGTTTTATCGAACACATGGTGTCTCAATTCTATGGAGGAGACACTTCTTACCTACGACTTGACACTGTAACTTAATTATTTGGCTCTGTTGATTCCTCTACTCCCTGAAAAGGTTTCCTGTCTTTCTGTGCTGCCACTTAAGTCCCGCTGCCAAGGGTGTCATGAGTTCTTCTGAGTTTTGAATAATATTGTTCTTAATCTTAGCTGAAAGAGGTTAACAGTCTCTTATATTGAAGCTGCACCACCTTCCAGATATACACAGTCCGATCATTTCATATTGAGCCCATATCGAAGAGATGAATGTGATTGTTTCTTAAGTGCTTTTATTTTTCTTTATATTTAAGCCACAGCCGACGCGTTTCTTTCTGCGAGCAGAACTTCTTCAGGGCTGTAAAGTTAAAACATACATAAAACACGTACAAAACTACATATAAAAATGCATATAAACTACAACACTAAATATTAAAAGCTACATTCAATATGACAATTCATGTAACATAGTTCAATACATGCAAATTGACACTTACAGAACCACATTTTTTTACGAACAGTTGCAAAGTCCTCCGCTGCTGTCAATGAGCGTGGATCTTATTTTGAGCGCAAGAACCCTTAACATTGTAATGAATGACCGAGATTTTAACTACTGGGCACGAAACGCACTTCAGCAAACTTCATCCGCTCTCATTCCGATCCCAGACAATGATCGTAAAATCGCCAGGTCATCTGAGGAAGTTGTTAAGGTGAGAGATCGGGATAACATCGAATAGTTGTCCTTCCTGAAATCTTAAACGGGGTCGGCAAAAAACAGAAAGACTCGAATATTTCATTTGCCCGTGATGGTGCAGGCCCCATTTAAACAATGAAAACAAAATTAGGTTCCAACCTGCACTTCAGGTTAAGAAATGTTATCACCGATTTGGGTCTTCCGTACCTGTGTTCACATCGTAGGTAATCGACAGTTGAGCATACCATATTTCGATGGTTGCACTGTGTGTGCACATTAAGCACTCCACTAATCACTCACTCACCACACGTTATTTTATGTAACAGCGGCACGTTTTTTTAAAGAGTCACATGTGGCTTCTGGCGTCACTTCCACTCCCGGATTGGCAAGTGGATCATTTTATCCACTTGAGCACAATAGGACACATCCATAGCTCTTTACGTCAGTTTGGCATGTATCACATCACCTCTGTAGCACGTCCCGTCGCATTTACATTTTGGCACAGTGAATGCTAACACAGATACTTGCAGTTCGACAGTGTATTATTTTTCATACATTTTCTTTTCTCTTTCTTTACTGTTTCGGTAGGAGGCCACAGTTCACAGATTATTGAAGATTCACTTGCCCCTTATAAAGGGTGTCACAACCCGAAATGTATTGGGTCTGCTATAATTAATTCACAAAAAATGTTTTGAGGACAAATGTCTCGTATATCTGAATGCATTTAAGACTTGTATCTTTGTACACTTCATGGAATGAAGATTTTCTGTTTGCTTATAAAATTCTTTTGAAACAAAAAAGATCATCAATGAAATGATTCTTTAAACTCACGTGTACATTCTGATTAATGATGGATGTAATGATTTAACATATGTTTGCAATTTAAATGGAAACCTTAGGGACAATTCGCAGTGCGCTGTGCGTAGGAACAGCGTTTGGATTGATGCACGGTGTTCTCAGCTGCGAAGGGCTATTACAGTCCTCCCAATACTGTCACTACTGTGGTATTACACAGAGTCAGCCACCTATAGAGCTGCCTCCAGGTCATGTTGCTGTCCATTTGTAGCCCTGGACCTCTTGGTTTGTACTGTGTGCTCCTGGGACCATGTCTGGTTACTTTCATGTTTAGGCTTTCCAACCTGCATTTATTTTCCTTCCTGTTTTTTTTTTTTTGTTTCCGAACCTTTTTCTTTGTGTGCAAGTTGTCGAGTGTGTGTCTGCCTGCGAGGCTTTCTGCGTTTGTTTTGCGTGTTTTTTCACAGCTGTGTGCGAGTTTAAAGCCAGTTGTATTTGAAACATCTAGCAGGGCAGACATGGTTTCAGTTACTTGATGGGGTGTACTGTCAAACGTGTTTTACCACTCACACAATTCCGCGTTCCTGAACGGATTTTTGTATAACTCATATTCAGCAAGGCAGCAGGTGGACTTTAAGCATGGTTGAAAGGGTTGGCAGTGTGTGCACCCGCCCTTTTTGTGCCGTAAATCACTGGGGCATGTGTCAATGTGTGCATGATTATATTCTTGTTTCAGGTACAAACCTAACCTTGCCTACACCCAGTTTTGCCAGTCACTGTCTTTGTTAGAACAGGTTCACAATTGCTTTATGAACCTTCCTGATTTCTCAAATTTGCTTGAAAATGCACCAACCGCCCCTTAGGTGGTTCGGGCTCGCTCGCATTACCGTGTCACAAGATGAATATTGTCGAAAAGGTGTGTCACCAACATTAAAAATTTGGAAAGCTGTGGCTTACAAGAAGCCTCGCAGAGCAGCGCATGCGCGCTGGCTCAGGCTCAACCTAAAAATGAACCATGAATACAGCCATCAGAGCTGGGCACACGTGTTGGTTTTGATTGCAATACGAGATGGTCAGTGGTAGGCAGTCCAACACTAAAACTATACATTAAAACGGTTCCACCAGCACTGGCGCTTAATGTGCTTTTAAAACTGACAAGCCCAACGCTGAAATTTGACACCAGCTGACCAAGGTTGTCCACGACTCTCACAGTTAAGACTAGCTGCTGACAAGAAACAGATTTTTCTTACTAGTAACCAGAACTCATCCTAATCCTTGATGTGGTAGAACACTGCTATGACCGTAGGAGAGCATTCTGGGTACGAAAATACCAGGGAATGACCACATTCACCCAAACACACTTTATACACCAGCATCTGCTAACAGGACTTCGGTTTTGGTGATCAGCGTCCATGTACTGTACCTGTAGACTGTGGTGCTGGCCGTCTTCACTTTCTCGTCAATAATTCGTATTTTAAACTTGTTGTACTGAAAATAAGAGAAAAAGCAAATGTCACATGGGGAGGCGACACTGAACCTTCCGTGAGCGGTGCCAGCAGGTTCTCAATTTCAGAGCCTTTGTTAGCGTTAGAACTTAGACCAAATACTCGACATCATCGATACTCTCAAACATTTTTCCAGGGGCCCAAAGGTGTGGTCTGTGATGTGAGCGAGGGCCGCATTGGTGCCAGCGGGGTGGAGGTCGGGCGATGGTGTTGAGAGGGATTAGCGGTAGGGTAGGTAAAAGGGCGAAGTGAAGGATATACATGTAGTGGCTGGATTAAACAAAGTGAAACCAGAAAACCTGAGATTAAACCCGGCTTTCCCTTTTTTCCAAACTGTGTGATCGTAGGCAGTTGTTTCATTTCACATTGCCTCCTTTTTCTTCATTATCACATGTAAGAGGACCTCGAAATACAGGATTTCAGGGTGTGCGCTGTGCAACACCTGCTCCTGTGTTTGATTCAATAAACTATAATGCTGTTCTTGTATAATAGGAGGCCAGGCCAACCAAAAAGTGCACATAACGTGCCTCTTAAGTTCACTATTGCCGTTGTTGTCTGGGTAGGGCTGAAGATTTATGTTTTTTTAATTCATGTTTGAAAACTATCACTTTTGAATTATTACTGCTCAATGCACTTATTTAATTATACTAAGGTGAAAAGGTTCAGCATGTTAAATAAATACACTTTTTGAATTTTACACTTTGGCTGCAAGATGTTTTTAAAAGTGAAGGTGTTTATAAAGTTAAGCACAGGACTCCCAAGTTGCTGCATTTCTTTGACACCTCTTAAGCTTGAAACGAATCATCGCCTGTCTATTTAATATCTTTTTTATTGTTTGTGCTCAGTGGAGTAAACAGCAGCCCAGTGCTCCTGTTAATCAGGGGGCCGCCTGTAAAGGTATGGGGCGCATGCGGCCCCCGGGCCGTAATATGAGTATCCATGCTCTACATAAAAAAGAAAGGAATCACCGTTGCCCATCCAAAAGTTCTGGTGGACAGAGACTTACTGAAATGGCTACCTGTTTCTTGGTACTGTTTCTCTCTTTCAGTGATAAGCATCTAGTAACCCTATATGTGGAACCAATTGCTATACCATGTTTGTATTCATTCATTCATTCATCCATTCATTTCAATCTGGAATCATCTTTCCTACGCAGCTCAGGCGCATTCTGGCTCTTGACATTTTCTGACTACGGAGAAAGCAAAACAAAGGTTCTTTTTGTGATTTTTATTTTTGTACTATAAGTTATAATACATATTGCTGCACACATTTCCCCTGGGTGGGGAAGGCTTTGTATACTGTATAGTTATCATGCGCCCAGCAATGAAACTACTGAGTGGAGCATACGGGCACCCAAGTAGACAGCTGTGATATATCACGTTAAGAATTATCCGACCACTGAGCGTGGAACGAAAGTAGAGGGGTGACATGCACACCATTCAATGACAGTCACCTCCCCACTGACAGCGGACCACGTGGGAGAATAAAGTTCAGAAAACAGGGGATTTAATACGACACAAGGCTAAGTTATTGGCCCTATGTAATGCATTGTACCAATGCACTGATCTAAAAAACAAAAAAGAATTAGCCAACCACTGATACATTATAGACTGTAAGAGCTACATGTAATGCAATATCTGTGCAGTGTTGCAATAAAAATTAGTTTAAAAAAATGAGAAAGCAAATCAATGATCTAAGTGCACTTGTTTCTACTCTCTTTCAAATCTTTAAGTCTAAATTGCCTTTTTACAAAATAGCATCCTGACTGTAGTAATCGGGACACCAACATGAATGCAGATAACCACCAATTTCTCTTTTTTTAATAGACACACAGAAAAACTGGTGTTCAAATGAAACACAAGTGGGGCACAAAGGTGTTTCTCTTTCTAGATGTAATCACAAGAAGGGCTGTGCTGTTCCTAAAGACTATAAGGAATGTACAAGACTACAATGACTTTATTCTGGAGGTCCCCTACTTTACTGTGTTGGGCTGCTTCTACCTAATTGGCTAAATGTGCAGGCAACAACAGATTTCCCGTGGGTACAACAGCGGGTAATCCAATATCTGGTTGGTAATCCCGTGTAGTAGCGTCTAGCACCTACCCCTCGCCGCCGGAAGCAGCCCAACACAGGTATCATGCAGGAAACACTAATTTTTCTGTGTACATATTAAACTGCAATGTATTCTGAATAAGATACCAATCACCTTGACGTAGACAGTTGACTAGAACACTTAGTTTCAATTGTAGGTCCTGAAGAATCGCGAGCTACTGCAAGATAGCGAGAAACATGTCGACCAACTACAGCACACACTAATTTGTGACTCGTAACTTGGTAGCATAATATCTCAGCGAGTACATACATATTTAGCTTGATTTTAATTAAAGTAGGGGACCTCCAGAATAAAGTCATTCCCGGTACTCCTAGCTTTATTTTAACCACTTACACACGTCTACGCATTTCTGGCCCCCCACCCGTACCTCATCTATACGGCTGTTGGATAAAAGATCTCCGCCAAAGAGCCCCTCTTTGAGGTGTTGCCTGTTGGGTATTGCACCGCCGACCCAACGAGGAGCAAGCCCAGATGATGAAGCATGACACCTGAAAGGGTCTGTGAGGGCATTACATCCAACAAAATGGATTCGCAATCGTAGGACTCTATGAGACCCTACAACATCCCACACTTTTGTAGTCTTGTACATTCCTTATAGTCTTTAGGAACAGCACAGCCCTTCTTGTGATTACTCTTCAGCTGAGGGCACTAGCTGTGGCTGGACCTACCACTCCTCTTAGTAGATCTCTCCCTTTTGTTGTAAACTATTCTCTTTCTAGATGAGCATGGCCTATGCATTAAGTGCATCCCAGTTGAACAGATGGGGACAAAGATGAAACCATGCAGCTAGAGAGGGGCCGGGGATGATGTGTAATCCCGGGTATTATAGAACTCAGCATTGGGCTTGGCACGCTTGAGCATGTAACTTGTGCAAACAGCAGACAAAGCGTAGCTACAATCCCTTACTAATCAGGTCACCTGAAATAGTTCCTTCAGATCGTCCCGCGTCACAGAAATCCTCTCGAAGGGCAACTTCTCCTTCACCAGGGACCTGCACAGCACTTCCAGATCAGGGAGGTCAGTGCCCAGCACGGTGCTAGAAGGCATAGAGAAGGGTCGGTGAGTATCACTAAGCAAGTCATCAAATAAGCTTCAACTGAGCATGCAACATGTGTGTTCAGAACCTAACTGGCACTCATTCCTTTAAGGATTAATGAGACTCCACAAATATACTCTGCGGCCCAGCTCGGCGGAGGGCTTTCATCACAGTTTTCCTTGGATCTCAGGGACGTAAAACCTACTTTTCGGCACTGCCGTCAAATTCTTCCAATTTGTGATGTGTGCGTCTACTCAGGGTCATGGAGTGTAAGTGAATGTTATAGAGGTTTATAACGCATACAGCTACTCAAAGAGCGTCCCGGCGCGAGCCTAAAGTGGAAATAGCATGTGGGAGGAGAAAAATGGGTGAATGGGCCTGTTTCAGTAAGCCAGGGTTGTAGAAACAGTTAAACATTTTATAAAGAGTGACATACTAAGATGGCATTATGCTATGACGTGTTAGTTGGTGGTCTGTCAAACCAGACAGCTCAAAGTTCTTGTCCTTGTCATACAACATCTCCAGCGTAATGGCTCACTGTTATACGTGCCATAGAGAAGTCCTGTTCAGTTTCTTTGACAAAATCCTTAGCGCAAGCTCTTATCACAGTCATTCCCTGCATCTTCTCCTCTCTTATAGGATGGTGCTCAC
Organism: Lissotriton helveticus; assembly: GCF_964261635.1. Taxonomy (NCBI): domain Eukaryota; kingdom Metazoa; phylum Chordata; class Amphibia; order Caudata; family Salamandridae; genus Lissotriton; species Lissotriton helveticus. Next base: position 797,121,671 of record NC_136073.1, on the reverse strand, counting down.
GATTACTGTAGTCAAGCCTGACCGTCACAACGGCGAGATCTCAGCAAACTCACAAACAGCAGATCCAAGAACTTGCACTGTCTTCAGCCTTCAGTAGGCGGATCTCTTCACCTGGACATGCAAGCTCCATATCAACCCTCAAACAACAGGCATTGCCATGTGTAAGTTCTCTCTCACCAAGATGGCGCTGTGCGATCGCGCACCAGGGAAAACTGCACCCAACTCTTCTTCTAAATATAGGCCAACTAAACTTCCAAAAATAAGTAGTTCTTCACCTATTGAGGTACAAATATGACACCAGCACTCACAAGACTTCAGCTGATCGAAGTTCCTCACTCTACTTGCAAGACCACGTTACATCATGGTCCGGAGAACACAAAAGAACTTGCATTCAAGTTCTCCTGCAGCTTGTAAGCCCCACATTCTTCATCTAAGGAAAATCCATCTAAGGAATCTTCACTGGAGCATCCATACTCTCAAATCCACGAAATGCCAACCTCTCAATTCCATGAAAGATTCGTCAGCACCACCCACATAACTAACGTATCTTCATCCTCTTCGTCTACCACTTGCACGTGCCCCCCAGGAGCTAACGGCGCAACACAAGTACAATACATCAATACCCAAAGGCATCTTCCTAATGCCACCACAACAATAGAAGAAAATAATTTGCCAGGATACTGCATCGACGTGTCCTTTTGCCATGCAAAGCAGAGCAAGAAGAATGATGAGCCAGAAGAGACACACCATGCCATAAAATGGATAAATGAGGAGTTTGGTGCCCTGCACATAAAATAAAAGTGTGGTGGAGGTTTCAGGATAGTTAAGTACAGTCTAAATTTTCCCTGGCTAAGTTATATCAACTCCATTTATACTGACTTATTCAAGATGCCAATTCAGTCTAACCCCCCCCATTAGTAACACCACTCACCAAACGGTCTATTAAAGACACCTTTATGACCTATAAAAGGAAAGTTCGGGTGAGACGTGAGGGAGGGAACCAACCGTTATATTCTACCTTTCACTTGCGCTGAAAGGAGGGCGGTCAAAGTTATCTAACTTATGTTTCAAATTTAGACTAGGGATTGACCATCATCTAGTTGCCTTCCCCTCCATGAAAACCTGTCCCCCAGATAAGACTCCCTGGCTTTGCGATGTAAAGCACTATGCACTTTATGCTATTCTGTGATTTCCATTCTAAGTTTAGGCACTATAATTTAAAACCTCTTCTGCTTGCACAAGACATTAGATTGCATATTGGTGCCCCGAAATATATGCTTGAGGTAAATGATGCACGGTTTGCCTTAATGCCGCACTTTTTATTATACAAGCAATCAATATACTCAAAAATATTTGTTTTTGATACTACAATGAATTTTATGGAAATTGGATGGAAGATGTTTTTTTTTTTTTAAATAATTTTTAAACATGTACTTTTGGCATGGTCATTTGTGAGTACAATGTGTAATTGGTGTTGCTTTTATTTATGATCATAATTATGTGCAATTGTTTTATTGTTGATTACTTGTATGGTTGTTTTTACATACCAAATAAAGTCTTGAATCAACATAGATGTATATCAAAATAAAAAGCATGTAGTCTAGATGAAAATGTGTGTGTCGTCAGAGCTCATAAACTGCTTTTTTTTTTAGGAAAACGGTTGAGATTCACAAAACAATTTAAAGTTGATAATTGAGTAATACAAATCAAAAGGTGTTGGGGAGATTTATTCCTCATATTTTAGTGTTATGGTCATTGCAACAATGACTGTCATGTACTACCCAGCTAAAGGCATTCCACATTGACACAATATTTACTTCACTGCTGGCAACAATGCTTGATGCACTGGAGTGATCACTGTGGTAATCTTGGCATACAGTGGCCACTAATGTAATCTGGTCCGATGTGATAACTATAAAATAACAGTATAATATAGGTAGTCAAGTCAAGTCAAAATATATGTTTATTATGACCTTAGTCTTTAAACAATACAGTGAGTAAAACGCCGAGTGGAGTATGCATCATAAAATCATACACTTATTATTTTTAAAACTTGTCCGTTAAAAATATCATACACACCATTATCAAAAATACAAAGGAATATACAAATTTTAAAACCTATACACATTCTTATCACTCCAAGAATTCATTCCGCTAGAATAAAAATACAGTACTACAAGTTATTCATTGGCCCTCAGCGCACTCTGGGCCTCCTTTAAAAATTTCCCGAGGGCTATTACAATATCCAAGTAGGGGATTTCAGATAGGAGGCTGGCCGCCTGAAACCTTGTTTTTACCTCATATTTTATAAATACTGGGCGCAGCCACATTTTTCTCTGTTCTAAGAGTACCGCACAGTCTAACAAAAAATGCATCAGATCACCCTTGGTTCCCAAGTTACACCTACAGTAACCTTCCTCATCTAACATTCTTATATTGAGGTCTCTGTTTGTTACCCATGGGTTGATACCAATTCGAAGCCTCAGGATCTCTTGCCTGAAGCCACGATTGGGTAATCTATCGAGGTATGGGAACCAGTTTTCCTGGGGCCACGCATTTAGCATATGCGCCACAGATTTTTTCTTAGTTAGGTAACCTATATCAGTTGATTTCGAGACCTCTTTCCCCCTTTGCTTCAGATCGCCTTTAGAGATAAGGATTTGATAAGAACTCAGATCCAAATCGATCTCAAGTGCATTGCAGATTCCCTTCAATTTTTCCCTACTGGACTTTGCCCATTTTAACTCGCTTTTCTGAATTTCTTTGCGACACCAATATGCTATTTTTTTACTTTCGGGGTCATCTAATCTCTTCCAGAATCTGATCACAGCCATCTGGGTTAATATCACCCAGGACTTTGTACCTATTTCAGTTCTGATGGCTTGTATCATTGCAGATTGAGGAAGAGATAGGAGCCTTTTTATGCAGTTTCCCTCCATCAGGTCCCAAGATCCCTTACCGCTCAAATAAAGGATCTCTGCGCCATATAAAACTTGCGGGGGGATCATTGCGTCAAAGGCTCTAAGCAATGGTCGGTGTGACTTCTCGCCATAGTCCCCATTGAACCTTTTTAGGCCACATATGGAGGAGAGCGCCTTTGCTTTTTGCGTTTCCAGGTGAGTATACCAGTTTAAAGACCTATCAAACCAGATACCCAAATATCGGTACTCATTTACTGACTCTAGTTTGAGGTCCCCTATGTACCAACTGAATCTGCTTGGCTTTTTCCCAAAGCATAGGGTTTTAGTTTTTTCCAGATTGATGGTTAAGAGTTTGTTGGCACAGTAAGTTTTGAAAGCATTTAGCTTCCTTTGGAGGCCTCTCTCAGTCTGGTCTACTATCACCAGGTCATCCGCGTACAATAGGCAGGGTATCTTGTTTCCGTCCATTTTGGGGCTGGCACTACCCTCCACCTCAAGGTGTGCCGGGAGATCTGACAAAAAAATCGAGAAAAGCTGGGGGGCCAGGACGCAGCCCTGTCTTAGCCCGTTGGCGATGGGTATTTTGGGAGTTAGGGAGCCCCCAGTATCTTTAATTACTTGCCCCCAATTTTCCCTATGGAGTTCCGTTATTATAGTAAGTAGATCTTTTGGGATGTTTAGCCTCTTTAATGCATCCCATAGGCTAGCTCGGTCCACAGAGTCAAAGGCTGCTTTGAAGTCGACGAAACAACAGCATAGCTTGCCATTTTGTTCCGTCGACTTCCTCGCCATCGCCCATAGGGCAAACCCGTGGTCTATTGTCGAGTGGCCCGGTCTAAAACCGCCCTGTTCTATGGGAATTATTTGGCACGCCTCAACCCATGTATTCAGTTGTTTTAGGACAATTTTAGAGAATACTTTTTCTCCAATGTCTAGGAGATTAATCAGTCGATAGTTTTTTGGCGCATCTTTGCTCCCCTTCTTATGGATCGGCCTGATTATGGCCCCCTTCCAAGTTGGAGGCATTACTCCTTCTTTTAGCACTACCTGGAACATCTTTGCAAGGAATCTTGCCCACCATTTAACCTCGGTCTTTAAAATTATTGCAGGTAAATTGTCTGGGCCTGCTGCCCGGGTTAGCTTAAGTTCTTTAATTGTGAGTTCGACTTGTTCTTCATTAAATTTAACTAGAAGATCTTCTGAGATTACTTGCCATGTTTTGGCCACCATCTCCTCTCTAGGTCCCCTCGCCCCGTACAATTCTCTTATATAGGAATCCCATGCTGCCTCACTCACCACACAGCTTAATTCGCCCTCTGTTGTTCCAGCTGCCGCCTTTACTAGCCGCCAGAATTGCCTTAGATTTTTATTCTCTATGGCATTTAAAAGTTCTAGCCAGCATTTTTCTTTGTGTGACCTTTTTGCATCAAGTACCATTTGCTTGAATTCTTTTTTCAGCTTAGCTAGGTAGTCATGTCTCTCTTGTGTAAACTTCTTTTTTTGTTTCCTTTGTTCAGCTCTTATCTCCCTTTTTTTATTTTGGCATGCCACAGAGAACCCATTACCACGGTTTAATTGTTTTGCCCTTATGGGCTTATCCCTTTTTAATTTTATCTCAAGGCATTGAACTAGTTCTTCTAGTTTTACAATAAACCATTCCAGTTTTTTATTCTCATAGTATAATATAGGTAGCTCAGGAGGACTTTTAATGAACATAAATAGATCTCATTACAGATAAGGTTGGAGACCCTGGTCTAAAAGATCACGTCTTAACAGTTGTGCACTGAGCGGTCACAAGTATCAAAGGATGCTCTTTATACTCACTATTCGAAGAGACACAGAGTAAAACCCCCTTTGAACGCTACACAGCGTAGATGAGAGCTCAGGTTACTATATGTACATTTCAGAGTAAAGTTACAAGGCCTAAAATATAGAGGGGAGTTTACAAGATGCAAGTTAAAAAGAAGGAAGTGCACTCTGTAAAGAGAGGGGTTGAAAATCACACGAGCTAATGTGAGAAGTATAATTTACAGGGTGGCATTGAGACAAAGGTAAAGAGTCGACATGTATGGTGAATGGCACAGGCCAAAATGACTACTGAAGGTTAAAGATTGAAAGTAAAAATGTGACAGTCACACAGTATGCATTACAGAGTGGAAAGTGACCGCATGTAAATGAAGACAGGAAAGTTCCATAGTGCTTTTAAAGTAGACCTGACTCAAAGATAAGGTCCTTGAACCCCTTGGATGAGTGCTAACATAGGTGGCTAAAATGCGCCCCAACATGAACGCGCGAGCGCACACTGAAGGGCTTACCATTCACCTGTCCGTGTCCCAATATTCTGCACCAAGAGAAATGATCCTTGGCTAATGGATTGGGCTACTGAAGAAGCTACACTATGCTCTGTCAGGGTCTCCCTTCTGGGTAGACACGAATCTGTGAAACAAAAGTCCCCTGGGACAAACATATGAAGTGGCCTAACAACCTGCTCTTCAGAACACACTTACAATAACCAGGGCCACTGGAATGATGGAATTGTGCGACAGCGGAGATTTTCGCATAGTTATAGATTTACCACATTTGCCACATAATCAATCATCTGCTGCATAATCTGCAGATTCTAACAAAAAACATTTTGTTTCTAGCTCAAACGGATCAACAGATACTAAAACTGCAGCGACACATGTTGCAGCGCAGTGGAAGGCCCTTTGCAAAGCTGAACTAAACACTTTTCTGCTGCTTATGGCTATATTTGGGTGTTAAACAGGTACTAATGAGGTACGACCAATGCCAAGACAATCTTACCAAGCTTAAAAATGGCAAAATTATTAAGAAATACAATTCTAAAATGTGCTGCATTATGCCACATAATCTGCCATTTCTTGCCGCATAACTTACTCAACCCTCCTGCATAATGTGGCCCTCTTCTGCCACATAATTCCAGTGACCCTTTTCACATCAAGTCGTCACTGACAGTAAATAACAATGTGCTTTAGTCTGCTGCAAACCTATTACTGGGAGACCTATCTACCTCTTCAACAGTGGTCTCAACCCCTCTTTTTATGCAGCTGCACCCCGCTTTTTGTACTAAATTCATCCACGGCCCAAATTGTATTTGTCACAAAGGTTCTGAAATCGCTTCAAGGCAAAATATCAGTTGCTGCAGAAAATACCTAAATGAGTAAATAAATATGTAAGAATGCTGCATTCATGTTCTAGTAAGTTTGATAAGAACTTTAGTTGATGATCCTCACAAATCTCTTCTGGGAACACCCATGTAAATACAATCTGATTTCGCAAGCATCAATGTGAACCACCTACACTCACACAGGAGAAGGAAAACAGCAGCAGTGAGCATCTAGCATAGTTTGATGGTGACAATGGTTTGTGGTTAATCCTGGCACATGGTTAAGCCATCTGATGATCACCCATTCTGGCTGAGTTGGGCATCATGTGCTCTTCTCTGGGCCCACCAGTGGACAGGTCGGCCACCGCAGCCAATGCATCATCCACTTCAATCCTTCCTGGTACCTCACCCTTGGAGCCCTGACTGTCCTTCTTCGCATCAGTCTGTCTCCTCTCTGTCTTGCATTCACTTGCTTCCTATACCATGCTCAGGTGCACCTGGAGAGCATGGAAACTGGGCAGATGCTGGGATGTCAGTGGCCAAGACATCCTTCTAGAGAAGCTCAAGCTTAACTGATCAAACTCTTTCCTCACAGAAGGCTGCTAAGCTATTTCCCTGTCTTACCCTCCAAAAAGAGGAGAACTGGTAAAACTTTATTCAATCTGATATATTGCCACCTGCCAAAGCCTTTAGTCCTTCATGTATAGTGCAGCTCAAGAGAAGCCTTGTGTTTAATTAGCTGTAGCTTCACAAAGCCACTTTGCTGATGAGTAAGGGCTCTGGGGCAGTCTCCCCTTTCAGAAAGCACCTGGTGGCCTAGAACTACATTGGTATTACTGTGCCTTTCCCACTTGATACCTCCATGGATCATGCAGGTAACATCTGTGACAAGAGCCTTCTCTGCCTCAGAAAGCACCTTGTAGTGATTTTGTGCGCAGAGATCCGTCTTGCAAGCGGCTCTTCTACAGTTATCAGAGCATTCTTATTCTTCCTTCAGGGCTTAGGGCTGTGCATCATTAAGGGGTCGATTCAGATTCGGGGAAAAAAAACGTCCGTACGATTTTTATCCGGAGCCCTCTACGTACGAATCGTACCCGTCCGTCCAAGTCACGTAGTACGATCCGTATTTCGTGAATCCGTCCGAATCGTTGCGATCCGTACGTATTGGAAGGCTGAAACCGTGAACCATACGACTCGTACACATGCGGTACGATGGGTGTACCCATCATACATGGGGTACGGTGCGTACACCCATCGTACATGGGGTACGGTGCGTACACCCATCGTACATGGGGTACGGTGCGTACACCCATCGTACATGGGGTACGGTGCGTACATCCCATGATCGCAGGGGTACGCACCGTACCCCTGCGATCATGGGGTGTACGCACCGGACCCGGGGGGGGCCGTTCCGTACCTGTTTCGGCGCGAACTCTGCTTTTACGGCTGTTTTCAGCTCCCGTAGTAAAAGGGTCGTACACCTATATTTAAATTAACATTTTGCTTCAGCTCCCTTCTCCTTCATTTTCTTTTCCCTTTTCCTTCATCTCCTAGACATTTAGCTTTTCCATATCAGTTATCCCTCTTGGACTCTTTTGCCTTCTCATTCTGCCGCCCTTTCCTTTGACAATTCCGGAGTTTTTTCTGCCCTATCACTTCACCCCAGACCCTCCTGCAGCTAGCCTGCCTTCCACACATTTCTCTTTTGACACACAAGTTAGCACTAGTTGGTGTGACGCGCACTGCTTGGTGTGATGCGCACTGCTTGGTGTGACGCGTGCTGCTTGGCGTGACGCGCACTGCTTGGCATGACACGTGGCGAGCGCTGCTTGGTGTGACGAGCGCTGCTTGGTGTGACGCGCGCTGCTTGCTGTGACGCACGCTGCTTGGTGTGACGCGCGCTGTAGGCCTTCGTGGTCCACGAAGGACAGGAGTCACATCTGGCATTGGTGAAACTGGGAAAAGGTGGTGTACGTGGCATTTGATGGCAGCGACTGGTTAATGTGTTAATGATTTGTTTGTTTGAGCGCGCAGCTGCCCCAGCCAAGGGGCGTCCCGGCGCTAACCGTATCATTGAACCAGAAAAGGAAGCTGCAAGAGAAAAGGACCTAAGTCAGAGGAAAAAGAAAAGTCTTGATGGCTTTCCGAAAAGGGAGAAGCTCATCGATGCTACGGATAGATGCCGGCAGGGAATTCCACAGTTTGGCTGCCAACAGTCGAAAGGAACGACCTACAACACGGCAGAGTCTGATCTTAGGCGTGTTTACCAGATGTTGGCCTAAGGAACGCAAGTTACGCTGAGGAATATACGGAGTTAGGAATGGACGAAGTAACTCAGGGCTAGTACCTTTCAAGATTTTAAACGCTAAGCAGAGTGTCTTAAACTGGATTCTAGCTTGAATCGGTAACCAGTGTAAGGCTCTGATCGTAGCTCTAGCGGAACATCTGCAGGGCAGTCCGACAAGAGCTCGGGCTGCTGAGTTCTGAATTCGCTGAAGACGCATAATCTCAGCTTTATTTGCGCCCAAAAAAAGCGCGCTGGCATAATCCAAGCGCGATAGAATTGTAGCCTGGATGATAAGCTGCCGAACAGGCGCTGAAAAAAACTTCAGAATAGGGCGAAGGCCCCTCAACACGCCCACACAAGTCGCTGCCACCTTCTTCGTATGGTACTGAAAATTAAGATCTGCATCCAGCCATACTCCCAAGTTCTTGACTACTGGCTTGGAAGCAGGCATAGTGCCTAAGGAGGCTGGCCACCACTGTTCGTTCCAAAGGGAGATGTTTTTCCCTACCAGCATCACCTCGGTCTTAGTGGCATTTAGTTGGAGGCAATTTTCAGCCATCCATTGGGCAACATCAGTCATCCCATCTCTGAACCTTGAGGCAGCGGCAGAGGGACCTTCAGCCAAGGTGACAATCAGCTGGGTATCGTCAGCGTACGAAACTAACGTTAGGCCCCACTCTCTAGCCACAGCCGCGAGAGGTTGAACATAGAGGTTGAACAATGTTGGGCTCAACGCAGAGCCCTGCGGAACCCCTTGGCCGATGGAATGGGCTTGAGACCGAAAAGGTGGCGCCGAGACCCGGAAGGATCTATCCGTCAAAAGTGCACGGAACCATTCCAGGGCCTGATCCATGATCCCAAAAGCCTCCAGACGGTACAGCAAGATGTCATGAGACACCGTATCAAAGGCAGCACTAAGATCTAATAGTATAAGCGCTGCACTCTGACCGGCGTCACGGATAGATCTTAAGTACTCCGTGGAGGCCACCAAAGCTGACTCAGTGCTATGACCCGATCTGAAGCTGTTTTGAGACGGGTCCAGAATGTTGTTACGGGTAATATGGCGAGCCAGCATCTCGTTCACATGAGCCTCGGCTATTTTAGCCACCCATGGAAGCAAAGATATAGGCCTAAAATGCTCAGGCAAGGAGGGATCAAGTGTGGGCTTTTTAAGGATAGGAGAAACCAGAGCTTGCTTCCAAGCCCGAGGTACTATTGAAGTGGAAAAAGACAAATTAAGGATCTGCTGTAATGGTTTCAGAACAAGATCCATAGAATCCAGAAACTGTGCCGGCCTCAAAGGATCAGATGGAGACCCTGATTTAACCTTATTACAGAGTCTCACAAGATCGTCACGCGAGAGCTCAGGTATCATGGTGAAAGTAGATATCCCCTCTCTAACCGTGACAGGACCTGGAGCAGAGAAATGCTGAGGGAAGGTGGCATAGATTTTCTGCACTTTATTCAAAAAGAAGTGAGCAAGGTCCTCGCATTGTTGTGTAGAGTTTACATGTGAAACTAAGGTTTTGGTGTTTTTTAGCTCCTGAACAATCTTGAAGATGTATTTCGTGGGGTTCGAGCTATCCCTGATTTTTTCCGCGTAAAAATTTGCGCGTGTGGAGCATATCATTTTATGGTAGTGTTTTAATTTAGCCGAGTACACAGATTTAAGGTCATTGTCATAATCCCTTCTCCACAGACGTTCAGCTCTTTTACACTCCTTCCTGAGTATTCTAAGAGAATCCGAGAACCAGGGGTTAGAGATCGAATTTCGCCCTCTGGCCCATCTAGCTGGAATCAGAGCGTCAAGCCCACCTCTTATCCAGGTTTGGATAGGGATGCTATCGAATTGTGCAGACAATGAATGGCATATACTTGTTTGGAAAAAAAAACCTAAAGACAATCACACCTGTGACCAAAGAGTTTGCTTTCAGTGAAATTGACCATATACTATTTGAGGGAAATAGGTTTTATAGAAGATGGCATGCTGATATTGGAATCAGACAAATTAATAAATATGAATAATAATAATAGCATTTGATTTTGAGAAATCGCCTGATGGCCATCCATTCGGAGGTAGAGCGAACTGTACTAGTGTGGCGAAAGGTAATTGGTGGAGGAGGAATCATAAAGAATCATTTAACAATTGAGGTTCCATATAAAGATCTTGCACTACCCACCAAGAAAAACTGAACAGCCACGCGCCAAACCAAGAACACAGAACAATGGAATAAACCAAGAAGGTTTTGAGGAAATTGTGTTACAGAAAGTGACCAGATGGGCTTAAACGTACAGCTATACTGATCATGAAGCTTGCAAACATTTCATCAACTTTTGGAGTACCAACTACATTTCAAATTTAGAATGAATCCGATTAACTTTGTTAACAGTTTCGATGATCGTGATCAGTAAAATGTAAAACAGAAGTGACTTTGCAGATTGATACAGCTAGTCCAGCTCATATAACATCGTGCAAACAGTTAATTAACCAAATGTTGAAGAAACAAGCTCATGTGGGGGGCAAGATTGAAGGTGGTGCAGACCCAGATGCCATGTGATATCACCTTGGAGAGATAGCATATCCTCTTTAAAATTAAAAGAAATTACCTTGTCCTGTTTGTGGACTGCAATATATGAACCTCAAACAGCAGATTAAGGCTGATAAAATTATGAAGCTCAGAGAATCACACAAAAAATAATGGTAATTATTAGCAAAAATGATAATTATTATTATCAGTGCAACGGAAAAAAAAAAAGAAGCGTGTCAGGAACAAAATGAGGCCAAGCGGACAAGCCATGGACCACGAGCCTGGGCACTGGGTGCAAGATGCGGCTTTTGGATTAAAGCCACACACACCAAACATCACTGGGTCGTAACAATAAGGCACTTTCAACTGATAACTTTTAAGACAATACAAGTCTATATCACTACATCTACCAGTTTATTGCATAGCACCGAAAAAAACATCAACTATGGGTGATGGCAGATGAACATCGACCACAGCAGAAAAACTCAAAAGACAGGAATTATGGAAGTTAAGACAGCAAGTTAACCTTATCTTCAACCTTTCCCCTCCCATAACCTACAAGCTCATATAATTCCACGTTACGTCATGCCAGTACAATGATGTGACTAATCTTGAACAATGCAAACACAACAAGAAGATGGACGGAGTGCTGAAACGTTTCAACCACTCACCCCTTTAACAATGGACGGAATCAGGTATGTGTGTGTAAAGGTGAGCTAGCAGCATACAATACCCCAAAAAAACAATTGTAAAATGTTACATAACCTAAAATGACACGTCATCAAACACGTGTGGAAAGAACAAAACTATGTACCCAGAACAAAAATGCAGTTGCGAAATTACCTTCATATTTTACTCCAGGCATAAAATTTAATTCAGACCTCAGTTTACAGGAAGAGATCAATGCTGTTGTTGCTGGGTTTTTTTAAAAACACGAAACAATGTATGCCCATTATTTCGTCTTTTATCTCAGAGCGCAGGTTGAGCGAATTCGGCTGGTATAAGATCATGGCTAAGTTATTGAAAATGTTTTTTTACTTGTGATTATCCAAAATTTTGTAATTTCGAGCAGGATACAAAAGTTGCTTTTAGCAGCTCCTGTCCTCTTTACCCTAGTGCTTTTTTGGGGCCACGGAGGGTCGGGCAGACAAAAGCTGGCCAAATAGTCTGTTTTCAGTTGTGAACAGGGCACCAGGGTGGCAGCCTTTTGCCATGCATGCAGTAAATAGGAAACAGAGAGGCAGCTGGTACTTGTCCCAGTCCTTGAACAATATGGGGGCACAGAGGGCAAACTATCTTGAGATAGACTGGGGAAGGTGCAAGCCATCTGTCTACAAGGTCATGTCCCCTCCCCCCGGAAAGAATGGAACAAAATGAAAAAATAATGAAAAAAGATCAAATGTTCTCTCGGACTTTCACCCTCCTAGACATGGCAGTAAAAGTTTAAAATAGTTTCAGGGGTAGAACGTTTGCAAACACATTTTAAAAACGTCTTTTTAATGCACAAATGTCCTTTGGGCAAAACAGGGTGTTGAAGGAAGCAACACAAACCCTTCTAGACTTTGGCCAGGGGTTGGGAAGTGAAATGAAATAAAGGACAAACCAATTCCACAATCTCTGTTGTGTGGTATATGGGCAGAAACAATCTTTCCAGACCTTGGTAAAGGCAAAGAGACGCTTGCAAGCCTGAAACAGCTAGAAACAAACACTGGCTAAAACACAAAGCAATACCATGGTTTGAGACCTGCCGTTTAAAAAATATATATATATTTATTGGCATTTTAGGAAACCTCATATATGTCGGCACCGAACAGATTTGTTAGGTGAGGTAATACAGCTGCGATGCGTATCACGTGTCCGCTGAAGTGTGTTTCATACAGTGTACATAGTTTATACACTGCATCGCAAAATGTGTGCATACATGCCTTTATAACATTATTGTGTGACTGATACAAGCAGTACCACAACTGGGACACGGAAAGGGGGAGGCCAATAGTTCAGGGCGATTAATCTAATCCACTATCACCACTCGCGTGTTGGGGGGAAGGTCTGACGGGGGAGCGCAATCCATGAGGCAGGTTTTTAGGATTGGTGCCCCCCTGGACCACCAATGTGGCTAGCGCTGCGCGAGCATTCAGGAAGAGGCTTGCTTTTGCCGAGCCTCCACAACTTCCAGAAATCTCTGGAAATTGGGGAGGTGAGAATAAGGCAGACAACCTGCTTCAACAACATGTGTTGACGTTTATTCCGCCATAATGCCAACGAACAGGTCAGAAAGCCATAATTTAATGGGTGGGGGCAACAGCACATTGCTATTCGGCGCCTAGCCCAGATCAGAGCCAAGTCAAGGAATTTGTTGGCAGCCTTACGCGCAGCTGAGTGCGAAGTTATCCCCAAGAGCTAATGGAGCCCATCTATGTGTAGTGTAGAGCCTACAGCTTCGTAGAGTACTTCTGACACCGTGGCCCAGTAAGGGGCCAGCGGGAGGCATGACCATTGCATGTGGATAAAGTCAGCCACGTCAGACTGGCAGCACAGACAGGAGTCCGAGGCTTCCTGATACATGCGCGCCGATCTACTGGGTGTGCGATACGTATGATGAAGGTCATTGAATTGGGTGGATTTAAGTCTGGTGTTCATGAATAAGCATTTCAGGATCCCTATGCATTATGTCCATTGTTTGTAGGTAAGTTGAGTCATCCCAAAAGGCTCGAAGGTCAGCTAGGGGCGTGCCCCCATCCGCCCGTAGGGTATTATACAGTAGCGTGATAGCGCCGCGACCAGTCCCATGTCTGAGCATGACCTGGAGGGGTCTAGATGAATCTGGTTTGTCATGCGTTCTATGCCATACCTTGTGTAAATGTAGGGTTAGCGAACCATAGAGGAGAAAAGACCCTGGTGGGAAACCATAGTCGTCAACCAGATTCTTGAACGTGCTAAGGATTTTGCCTGAGAAGAGCCCCTCCCCCTTCCCATGTCGTAAGGCCAGAATTGATTCAGGCTATGGCCTCCAGTCAGGAGCCCAAGATTATGCAATTCAGCATTACCCATAGTGATAATTCAGGGGAATATGGGGGCTGGGGTTTTCTTTTGACTATATATGTATTTCAGCATGAGCGGGCTGTTTTCATGAGTATATCCCTGGCCCCTTTAGGGACAACTCTCTCCGACCCCAGTAACCATTCCAGCATCGTAGATGGGTGTATTCTGCCTGACCAGTGTCTCAGCTCAGTCATATTTTGGCATACCAGCCAACGAGTACGCCATTGTAATTGTGCGGCTGGATAATAATACTCATAATATGGGACACCTAGGCCACCCTCTGCCTGTATCCCCCAGCCCACAGCGCGTTGCCAAAGTGCAGAAGTCATTGGCTTCAGTGCGAGCATGAAACTAATCAGGTAGAGCGGGCCTCCCTGTCGAGTGCCAGCCCTTATATTAAAGGAGTCAGAGAATGCAGTGCCAGTTTTTACACTGGTCAGAGGTGAATTATACAGGAGAGATCCATTTAAAGAATTTAGGTCAATTCTGAATCTGCCAAGCACGGCCATCAGATAGCTCCACCCTAGCGTGTCGAAGGTTTTCTCGATGTCTAGGGATGCGACCCAAGTGTGCACACCCGTCTCCTGAGCCCAGTTCATCAACATAAAGAGCCAACGTAAGTTCAGGAAGGTATTCCTGCCAGGGATGAACCCATTGTGATCAGGATGCACTACCTGCTGTACTATTGGGATAAACAGGTTGGGCAATATCTTTCCAAAAATCTAATAGTCCGAATTCAGTAAGGATTGGAGCGATATGACCCCAGTGGATCACTGTCAGGTTTGGGCAAAACTACCAATACCGCCTCCCTGAGAGTGGGGGTCAATATTCCCAGTGTATAAGCCTTTGTATAAGTCTTGAGCAGCTGTGGGACAAGTTGTGATTTATAAGTGGAGTAAAACTCCAGTGGCCAGCTGTCCTTTGAGGGGGTCTTATCTCTATCCATCTGTATGTTTGCGTCGTAAATCCGTGTCAGTGATTGGGGCTTCCAATCCTGCATGTTGTATGGCAAATGTGCGGGGGAGAGTCACACTGTCTAGGAAGGCCTGTATCAAACCCTGGTCCTCCCCCTTGTGGTGCTGTGTATAAATTAGCGTAGTATGAGTGAAAGCCACTTTAATGCTGTCCTGTGAGTTAAGCATGCATCGTGTGCCATCCTTGATGGCTGTAATCGGATTCTAATGAGAGTCAGAGCGGGGTAGCCATGCAAGGAGTCTACCAGCTTTATCACCTTACACATGCTTCTTGGCCAAATGTTCCCTGTATTCTAGTGCACCCAGCTTCTCCAGAGTATTACAATTGGCTGTGCTAGTGGGGCTGTGGATGATTGGTCTGTGAGAGTTAATAATTAATAACAACGTTATTCCGCTTCCAGGGTGCGAAGATCCCTGGGTTGGGTTCATTTGGTGAAGTATATAGCTTTAATTGCGTGCCCGCGAAGTACAGCCATGAACGCCTGCTACTCGACCCCGGCTCCTGAGGCTGTGCCCCAGTTTTCTTGAAAATATGAAGTCATATTTTCTGAGAGTGAAGCACAAAATGCAGTGTCAAGGAACACTTTCAAGGGAAGGCACCATGTAGGTATTGTTGGCCTACCCCGTACCCAACGCATTTGCAGTTGTACAGGACAGTGGTATGAAAAGGTGCCTACGAGGTATGCGGCTCGTGTCCCTCTAGTGAGGGTATCATTAAAATAGGAAATAAGGTCGATCCTAGTATGTATGTCATGTAAGGCAGAGTAGTGTGAGAACTCTCTAGACTCCGGGTTCAAACTGCACCAGGCGTCCTTCACTCAAGTGTTGGTAGCCCATCTTTGTAGGTGTTGTGTGAGGGTAATCAGTTGTGCCTCACTCAAAGGGGAACGGAGCATTCATAAATCAGGTCCGGGGTACAGTTGAAATCTCCTCCCCAATAACTAGGTGCTAATGTATTACACAGTAGTGCTGGAGTTAAGAAGTGTAGGGAGGGAACCGGATTAGTGTTGGGTGCGTACAGAGATATGAGGGACATAGGGAGACCATCCAATAAACCCTCTAGTACGACATACCGTCCATCCGAGTCAACTTTGGTGTGTAACGCCTCTAGGGGTACTCCCGGTACCACCCAAGTTAAAACCCCCCCTGGCATATCTGGAGTATGTGGTCTCTATGAGTGTGCCCAGCCAAAAGCTTGATCATGGCCTCTAGGTCTGCAGCAATCAGGAGTGTTCCTTGAAGTGGTATCTGTACCCTTCACCTGCGGAGGTATTGATGGACACAACATCGCTTTGTGTAACCTGTTGGTCCCCTTAGATTCCGTCTCAGTAACAATAGCAAGGACTCAGTAGCTGCTACTTCAATAACCATTGCAACAGGAGTGTGGAATCCACCTTAATACCTTTGTTCCACCCCATATCCCCCTCCCACTCATTGCACACAGCACATCATATGTCTACAACAAGCATTTGCAATGCAATAGGTCTCGCATTAGGGAAGTTTGAGCTATGGGGATTGTAAATGACACATTTTTTGTTTATGTGTTGGTTTTGAAAATAGCTAAATTAATAGCTTTGTCATTTACAATGCCAATAGTTATAACTTTCGCAAATGTGACACCTATAGCATTTGTAATGCAATAAGTGTTGTATTTACGTGAATTAGATGTATTGATATTACAAATAACAATGGCTTTTATTTTTTTTATAATTAATACTTAAATAAAAGTTATTGTAATTTATAATGGCAATAGCTTAAACTTTTGTAAATAACCTTTGTGAAGATTATGTTCAGTGTATTTTATTGTGACAAAAATCCAAGAACAGAAGTGAAAAATTAACATCTTTTTGTGACATTTGTAATAAAGCTTGAAACATTGAGAGAAAATATTTGAACCAGTTGTTGTTGAATGGTTGCACAGATTGATGCTGTGGGGGCGCGGAGTGACGTTGTGGTGGCGACGAGTGATGCTGTGGCGTTCAGTGATGCTGTGGTAGCGCATAGTGATGTTGTGGTGCCCCTGAGTGATGCTGTGGTGGCCCTGAGTGATGCTGTGGTGGTGCTGAGTGATAATGTGGTGGTGCTGAGTGATAATGTGGTGGTGCTGAGTGGTGCTGTGGTGGTGCTGAGTGATGCTGTGGTAGTGCTGAGTGATACTTTGGTGATGCTGAGTGGTGCTGTGTTGGTGCTGAGTGATAATGTGGTGGTGCTTAGTGATAATGTGGTGGTGCTGAGTGATGCTGAGTGATGCTGGTGTAGCGGTGAATGATGATGTGGTGATGCTGAGTGGTGCTGTGGTGGCGCTGAGTGATGCTGGGGTGGTGCTGAGTGATGCTGTGGTGGTGCTGAGTGATGCTGTGGTGGTGCTGAGTGGTGCTAAGTGATGCTGTGGTGATGCTGAGTGGTGCTGTGGTGGTGCTGAATGATAATATGGTGGTGCTGAGTGATAATGTGGTGGTGCTGAGTGGTGCTGTGGTGGTACTGAGTGGTGCTGTGGTGGTGCTGTGGTGGTGCTGAGTGATGCTGTGGTGGTGCTGTGTGGTGATGTGGTGGTGCTGAGTGATACTGTGGTGATGCTGAGTGATAATGTGGTGGTGCGGAGTGATGCTGGGGTAGCGCTGAGTGATGATGTGGTGATGCTGAGTGGTGGTGTTGTGGTGCTGAGTGATGCTGGGGTGACGCTGAGTGATGCTGTGGTGGTGCTGAGTGGTGCTGTTGTGGTGCAGAGTGGTGCTGTTGTGGTGCAGAGTGGTGCTCTGGTGGTGCTGAGTGATGCTGGGGTGGCGCTGAGTGATGCTGAGTGATGCTGTGGTGGTGCTGAGTGATGCTGTGGTGGTGCTGAGTGGTGCTGTGGTGGTGCGGAGTCGTGCTGTGGTGGTGCCGAGTGATGCTGTGGTGGTGCTGAGTGATGCTGTGGTGGTGCTGAGTGATAATGTGGTGGTGCAGAATGATAATATGGTGGTGCTGAGTGGTGCTGTGGTGGTGCTGAGTGGTGCTGTGGTGGTGCTGAGTGATGCTGTGGTGGTGCTGAGTGATGCTGTGGTGCTGCTGAGTGGTGCTGTGGTGGTGCTGAGTGATAATGTGGTGGTGCTGTGGTGGTGCTGAGTGGTGCTGTGGTGGTACTGAGTGGTGCTGTGGTGGTGCTGAGTGATGCTGTGGTGGTGCTGTGTGGTGATGTGGTGGTGCTGAGTGATACTGTGGTGATGCTGAGTGATAATGTGGTGGTGCGGAGTGATGCTGGGGTAGCGCTGAGTGATGATGTGGTGATGCTGAGTGGTGGTGTTGTGGTGCTGAGTGATGCTGGGGTGACGCTGAGTGATGCTGTGGTGGTGCTGAGTGGTGCTGTTGTGGTGCAGAGTGGTGCTCTGGTGGTGCTGAGTGATGCTGGGGTGGCGCTGAGTGATGCTGAGTGATGCTGTGGTGGTGCTGAGTGATGCTGTGGTGGTGCTGAGTGGTGCTGTGGTTGTGCTGAGTGGTGCTGTGGTGGTGCCGAGTGATGCTGTGGTGGTGCTGAGTGATGCTGTGGTGGTGCTGAGTGATAATGTGGTGGTGCAGAATGATAATATGGTGGTGCTGAGTGGTGCTGTGGTGGTGCTGAGTGGTGCTGTGGTGGTGCTGAGTGATGCTGTGGTGCTGCTGAGTGGTGCTGTGGTGGTGCTGAGTGATAATGTGGTGGGTAATTAATAAAACCACTTATGCATAGCTGGGAGCTGCTTTATTGTAAGCAACAGACATGCTACATGCGCTGCACAACGAGTGTTTGCTTATGGTTTGAAAGGCATGTGGGGCCCCGTTTTTTAAAGGTTAAATGACACTTTAAAGGCAACATTAGATCCCAAGTGGCAGGCACGCTGTATGCGCTGCAGAACGAGTGTTTGCATATGGGTTGACAGGTGTGTGGGGCCCCGTTTTTAAAAGCTACATTTGATGCTTTAAAGACAGCATCGGATCCCAAGTGGCAGTCGCGCTGTATGCACTGAACAACGAGTGTCTGCTTACAGGTTTAAAGGAGTGTGGGGCTCTAGATTTTTTTAGATAAATTCCACACGTTTAAAAATCCCTCATAACCTCTGCAATATTTTGTTTAAGCTGTAACAGTATTTTTTTAACTATACAGTTAAACCACAAATAGCTGTATAATACTATATACCAAGCATACACAATTATTAAAAGACATAGGAAAATAAGGCCTACATTTATCGCACAATACATCTTTAACGCAACATTTATAACAAAGTACCAGATGCAGCTAACCTCTGCAACAGGTTTGTAAACAAACGGCGAGAAAAGTGATAAAACCCACGCCCCAGCTCCACTTCTAAAGAGAACACAATAAATTTTATGGTGGACCAAAAGCATAATATAAAACTTATGCTTATCTCCAGGAAGCGCAATAAAGATGTGCGTCTGTGCTCAAGAAAGCATGCCATGCAAGCTACTTTGCATTACGTATCACATGTGCAAAACGCACAGGGCAAAGGAGTACACTATTATATAGCATATACTTGTTTTCTACATTTATATGTTTTCTTTTTTATTAATTATCACGCACACGGACTGCTTATTTTAAACTAAATAGTCCTATTGCAGAGCTCTTCGCTAGCAGTACTACGGATTTTACTTGTAAATATAAAAAGCTCTTATGCGTAAAACATCAGTCTCTGCTGTAAAAATAAACAGATCACCGTGGCGTGTTCGCAATGCACAGCCATAGCTCTACTTAAAATGTATGTTATACCACAGGGTGTAGACATATGTTGTCGGGATGCCAAACATTTTTAAACACAATTGCAGGAGGTGAAAATACTATAGTTTAAATAACCAACCGGTGTGCAGCACCAATAGAGCCCGCGTTTCCCAGAGAGCCGAACCGGTTCCTCAGTTGCATGGCAGCGGTTTAAACTACATTTATGCTAAATCAGAAGGGATGTGGCGGCAACGATACCAAATCCAGTTTTAGCTACCTCTGTGCGCGTAGCTTTGTATCTGTGCACATCATACACAGTACAAAAAAGACATCATTCCGTGCTAACAAAACAAATATGTTTTAGGTAATGTAAATAGTGCTGATAAAAAGCACGGTTACAACTACGGGTGAAATTGGCAATAAGTAAACCTGCATAAAGACGCACACCGTTTAACAGTTAAAAACCTTACATTTTAAAGTGCAAATCTGTAATATACCATAGCTAGGAATGTAATAAACGTAAGTGCTGTTTGTTAGTTAGCTCCGTATATTACCTCACACATAAATGTTTAGCGCTGCTTGAATTGTAAAAATAACTCCTGTGCCTGCCCACTAAAATATGCTTGTTCTTAAAAAAAACATGCGATCCCAAGCAGCAGCTGCGCTGAATACGTGACACAACGAGTGTCTGCTTACACATTTAAAAGCGAGTAAGGCACTCGTCTTTCTTTTTTTTACCAAAAAGTCTATAAAACATCGGGATTGCTAACAAAATATCACACGGAGTAGCGCTGCACATTAATAATAATTTCGAGCACTTTGCTATTTAGATTGTAACAGCGCAGCCTCCTCGATCCTTTTCAATTAGCATCAGCTACAATAGTTATATTCAGGGGGTACAACACGTTTAAAAGCATATTGTCCTCAAAAAAACTCCTGATCCCAAGCAGCAAACATGCGAAATACGTCCGACACAGGTTACAAAGCATATAGAGCCCTCCTCTTTCTATAACTAAATTGCTTGTTTTTAAAAAAAACACATGATCCCAAGCAGCAGCCGCGCTGAATACGTGACACAACGAGTGTCTGCTTACAGATTTAAAGGCGAGTAAGACGTGTAAGGCTATAAAACATCGGGACAGCTAACAAAACCTCACGTGCTTAAACAAACAAGAACATCGCCAAAAGAAACAAGACGGAGGGAAGAGAGGGGAGGGGGGAGGAGAAATGCGACACGGCGGGA
Organism: Lissotriton helveticus; assembly: GCF_964261635.1. NCBI lineage: Eukaryota > Metazoa > Chordata > Amphibia > Caudata > Salamandridae > Lissotriton > Lissotriton helveticus. The sequence goes on along the minus strand of NC_136073.1, from coordinate 797,100,862 downwards.
AGGGGCAGGCAGGATGACTCAGGGGAGGGGGCGGAGCGGGGCAGAGCGGCATGTGGGTGTGAAGAAGCCGGGCCTTTGAAGTGAAGCTAAGCTTCACTTCAAAGGTGTCGGAGGAATGCGGGCGGCTGTGCACGCGCTTTTAAGCTCAATGCACATGCGCATTGAGCTTAAAAGTCACGGGCACTGCAAGGAATCGCCACGATTCCTTGCAAGTTAGATAAAGAGTCGATGAGCCCCTATAGTCTCGCTTGCTCGATGCGCATGCGCATCGACAGGCGAGACCTAAAAAGGGAAAAACTATCCATACTGGAAACAATACTTGGTAAATATAAGAAACCCCCAACTCCCATTCTCAAGCCAGTTTACCAACCGGCCATACAGACTTTCATGCAACACAAGTAATAAAAGCTTAACAGTCTATACCAGCATTATTTGGTAAGTGGAGGTAGTTATTCGATAACAGCAGTGGACCTGTGTATGCATAGTCGCACACCTTAGCCATCGCATCAACAGTAATGTCACACATTCAGACACTGTTCATAACAGGTGTAATACATAAGTAACAACAGCTCTACTACCCCTGAGGCCTATAGCAGTTACTCAGCTGTCTGCAGTGTAACAAGTGGGCCATCACTTAATAATTCAGCAACTTGTGAGTCAGTCACAGTGGGGAGTCATCAAGTTAGGTCTCTGCGTCCGATCCCGTGTCAGAGGGGGCTGCTAAACGTCGCACCACGTCTGCCACCGCTTGTGCTTGTTCTTTGGTCGCTTGTTCTTTGGTTGGACCACGTGTGCGACTCCTGCTACAGGGCTTACAACGCCTATGTGTTATCAATTCATGGGAGAATCCTTCCTAACCCCAGAAGGGGTTGTGATGCCTCTGTGTTCCAGAAAAGACCAGGCATCGTCTGGTGACGACCAAAAGGAGGTGTTGCCCTTGTACGGGACAGGAAACTGCAGAGCATATTTGATGCAGTAATCATGGAGGCATTTATTGAATATTTGTAGGAAGGTGGCTACATGACTATGGTTACCCCAGATTTTTTTTCCTTGTGTTTAGCTGGTTTTTGACTTAGTTGACCTGGTTCCCTGCTAATCAGGGTCCCAGGCCATCTGCTCTCTCTGTAAAATGGATTCCATGTACCCTAGGCACATACCACAATTGGAAATGGACTCCTTGTCAGCCCCTGTACCATGCACTATAGGTGCCCAGGGCAAAGGTGCCACCAAGTCCTACCAAGGGCTGCAGCATATCTTCTGCCACTCCTGGCTGGTTCTTAAATTGACACAACTGGCTGATCACTCAGCTGGGGTAAGGTGGTGTAATCACCCCTTGCTTAGATATAGTATACCTATATCTAAACCTATATCTGGACACATATAAACCTGTGAGCCACTCCTATAGAAGGCCTCATCAATCCTGGAGGCAGAGTGCGTGGTTTAATGTGAGATGGAGCTCTAGAATGAGCTGAGCCTGTCTGCAGCCGTCGGGAACAAATCCCTAAGCTGTTTCAGGATAATGCCATACCATATACTCTTAAGTGCATTATAATCCTCGCGGTTATATAGCAACTTTGGTTTGGCTTTATCAAAACAGGTCGTGTAAGGTGTCATACGATTTGGAATACTATCCCCTCGCCAGTTCTGGCGACGGGGATAGCATTCCACCCCTCTAGAGGGGTAAGACATGTTACTTTACTGAAATGCGGTTAATTTCTAACAGTGCCTCAGATCCACAAAATGGATGCTTCTGCCACAGACACAAGTCTGACCCCCTGAAGCTGACCGAAACTCAGCCCAAGGGGCCTGGACAAAGGGTTTCCTGTCGCAGGGAGGTGTCACACCCCCCCAGACAGGAGATGGTGGATTGTAGCAGGGAGGTTTGAAAGAAACCAGACACTGCATGGGGAGCACAAGGCTGCCCCTTGCATAATCCGGTCAAACCGGTTCTGGGGCACACCAGCGCGGCCTGGATCAAAGGAAAGGGGTGTATCCACCCCCTTCCTGGGTCCCACCCATAGGAGGGGACCTACCAGGTACTCCAGCCCCCTAGATTGGTATAAGAATGGGAGCAGTGCCAAAGCACTTCAGATTATCCTGATGAAACATAAGAAACGAAACTCTGGACCCTTCGACATCCTACTCAACGTAGAAGACTGAAGAATCTCCCTTGTGGTCAAGGAGTGACCACCCTGTGCAAACAGGCACCATCCAGCACCTCGACGTCTGCTTTGTTGCAGTTCCCGCCGGAACTCGAGCGACAGAGATCGACGAGATCAAGCTTGCCTGCCTTCTAACAGCCCGATCCACAGTCCCTGCAGAGCTGAGACCCGTGGAGGCGACCGGAAGCGTGGGGCACGCCATCTTGGAAAGACCACGAGACGCTGACCGTGCAGCCCACGAGTGACCCTCGAAGCTGTACACCGGGGTTTGAGAAGCCCCAACCCTGAGCCACTCTTGCACCGAAGTTCAGCCCTCCACACTCGACGAGTGCTGCGTGGGGCCCTTCTGCTTCTTTTGGCTCAACGCGTTGGCCCGGTCACTTGCCAGCCGGCTTGTGGCCCCTGTGCCGACGAAACTTGAAAAACGACTTGCGATTCTGGTTGCTCCAGATTTGCACCAGCTCCCCTGAAAAGGAGCCCCCACTCTGACCCTCCTGGTCCGAGTGAGAAGCAATCTTCCGGTTCCGCGTGGATTGCTTTTGCCAAGTGTTGTTTGCTCCAATCTTGAAGCCGACAGCGCCGACGGCGAGAGCCTGCGTGGGACAGATCGTGACCTGCTCCTGGACTTCGTAGATGCCCCAGAGCCCACGTGACAGCGGAGAGAAGCTCCTCGACAACCACCTGATTGTGCCCGACATTGCCTGGTTCCACCCTGGTCACTGCTGAGTTACCCAGACTCTGTCCCCTCTGCTTTCAGGTACTTTTCGACTTCGATCCACCCTTGGATCCCACCGGACACTTCTCCTTCACAGCGCCTGCAGCCTCTTCAGCTTCAAGCACCAAGAATCAGCGTGACGAAACCCGACACTACTTCGACCCTGTGCACCCGCTTCCTGTGGGTGAGGTAACATTGCAACGCCGGTGTTCCCACACTGGTACACACCTCTAGGGTCTGTGTCTTAAGTTTTGTCCCTCTAGGTTCAGCGGAAGTGTCCTTAAACTCTATTTGTGTAACTTTTACGCACCATTGACTAACATTGGTGCATGCGTGCGCTTTCAGCACTGCACCCGAATCCCGCGGGCTTTTCCGACTTCAGCATTGCTTGTCCCGACTGCTCCCAGCGATTCCCTAGGCCCTAGGCCTAACCACTGTTCGATTGGTATCTCTTATACCACTTGCTTAGTATATGGTCTGAGTGGCCCCTCGCCCTCATCCATAATTGTGCAACTTTGTATGTTATACTGTGCTTTTGATTTAACACTTGTGTCCCTTTATTCATAAAGAGTACTGGGGATTATTGTGAGTAATAAATACATATTTTTTTTATAATATATACTTGTGTGGTGTCCTTTCATTTGATATTACAGGATTGTGATTGGTAAAACCGCTCGCTTAACACGACCTCTTGAGTTAAGCCTTTAAGGCTGCTTAGTCTATGCTACCCTTAAGATAGCTTGTCTATAAGGTTGACTTACAACCAGACACCATAAGGGGATATTTGGACTGATGCAAGGTGGTTCCAGAATTGGAAACATCATATATCAGGCAAACTTCTCACGTTGGTGAGCAGCGGTGCGGATTTGAGCTTGCTGTTTGTTTTACCATTGCAATCTTTTTATCAAATTGAAAGATCACATCAAGTACCTTAGGTACATATAAATCAAAAGCTTAGCATATTAAGTTCTACTGAACTTAGTAGTTGTAGATTAAAGGGATTAGCACACCCTGACTACAACTCACTAGCAAGGTACAGTAGGAAAACACTTAGTGTAGGTAAGTGCACCACTTACACCTCACTAGTAGTCATGTCTGGCACAGGTGAAGCTTCAGGCTCTCTGCCTGTGACAGTTGACCTTACCAAGGCAACTTCCAGCTATGACAAACTTAGCCACAAAGACTTGTGTGCCTTGTGCATATCAAGAGGGCTAAAAAGGGGCAGAGGTCCCACCATTCCAGCTCTGATAGCCATTCTAGAACAGGATGACTTAGCTAAGGCGAGTGTAGCTCCCCTAGACTTAGAAGATGGAGTGAACCCCCCTGTAACTGATACCACTCCAGAGGAGGAAGATGTAGAGGAGGAAGAGGAGGAGGACTCAGATGTAGAGGATCCTGAAAATGAGGATCAGAGGGGTAGCCAGGTCATAGTTGCCAGGCTTAACCAGGCCAACTTAGACCTACTGGGGAATGGAGAGGGCCAGCACCTCCCCAGACCCCACCATATCATTCTCCCAGGCAACAGAAGAGTGAGATCTCCCTCGGGGGACTCTCATATTTCTAGTGCCTCAAGAGAATCTCAGAGAGGAATGACTTCCTCTCAGAAGATAGAGCATAGGGCTGTCAAACTCCAGATGGAGAGGGAGGAGGTAGCCTTGGCTCAAGCTAGACTTGCCTTGGCAAGAGAGAAAAGAATGTGTGGCTTAGATGCCACTGGTGGCAGCAATATTCCTAGAGAGAAACCCAGGTCCTATGATAGTAGAAACCTGACAAAGATTGTGCCCCCCTACAAGGAAGGGGATGACATCCACAAGTGGATAACTGCTCTTGAGAGAGCCTGCATGGTACAGCAGGTTCCTGAGGAACAGTGGGCAGCAATCTTATGGTACTCCTTTTCTGAGAAAGGGAGAGATAAGCTCCTCACTGTTAGACATGAGGATGCAAACAATTACAAAGTCCTGAAGAGTGTTCTGATAGATGGGTTTGGCTTAACCACTGAACAGTACAGGTTGAAGTTCAGAGACACCCAGAAGACACAGACACAGGACTGGACTGATTTTGTAGATTGTGCTACTAAGGCTCTGGAGGGTTGGCTAAATGGCAGCAAAGTACATGACTTCACAGGATTGTATAATTTGATTATGAGGGAGCAGATCCTAAGTAATTGTCAGAACCAGCTCTTACACCAGCACCTGGTGGACTCAGATTTGACCTCTCCCCAAGAATTGGGAAAGAGGGCAGATAAATGGGTCAGAACCAGGATTAGGCCTAAGAATCAGGACAGTAACCAGAAGAAGGAGTCTACCAAGCCTCAAGATAAGGGTGGGGATAAAAGTAAAGAAAAGACTTCCCCAGGGCCCCAAAACTCCAAGAATGGGGGTGGGTCCCAAGACACTTCTTCAACTGAGAAAAAGCCTTATTGTTATGCCTGTAAACAGGTCGGGCATTACAAAACAGACAACTGTTGTCCCAAGAATAGCAATAAAGAGAATATACCTCCAAAGCCAGTTCCAACACCTCCTGTTACTGTCAGCAGTAATCCCCCAGGAAGTGGGAACACACCCAGGAATCTGGGTGGGTTTACTTTTGGAGCACAGGTGGACCCTGGCCTATCCAGGTCCCCATCACCAACTAATCTTGTCCATGAGACTGGCATGGGGTTTGCCAACTTCTCTGACTGCCCAAATACTTTGAGCAGATATAGACAAGAACCCATCATCAATGGTTTGAAAGTTGAAGCTTTTAGAGACACAGGGGCTAGCATCACCATGGTGGCTGACTGCATAGTCTCCTCTAAGCAACTTTTACCAGGTGCCACATACCAGGTAACAAACATTGATGGAATCCAAACAAATCATCCCATGGCAGTAGTAAGTCTCAGCTGGGGAGGTGTCACTGGCCCAAAGAGAGTGGCAGTGTCATCAAACTTGCCTGTGGACTGTCTACTGGGTAATGATTTAGAAATCTCAGCCTGGGCTGAGGTTGAACAGGAAACCCATTCTAGAATGGTAAATGCCAATGGAAAGGTTAGTGGGGCTGTGATGGCTACAGCCCCAATTCAAGATGTCCTTCCTGAAAAGGTTGGTAGGGTGGGGCAACTCTGTCCCATCTTTAGCAAAAGCTCTTCCTGAACAGAATAGCAAAGCTGTTATGATAACAGCAGAAACCCAAACTGAGTCCCCTCCTGAAAAGGTTGGTGGGGATGTGATGGCCACAGCCCAAACTCAAACTGATATGTGTGTTGTGAAGCCTGAAATGATGGATAACTCCACACAAACTGAGAGCACAGAGGAGGACGAGAAATCTCCCCCTCACCAGACTTTAGGAAAGGATCAGCCTCCTCAGGGAACTGATCTTACCCCTGATGAAGGAACTGCCCCAGAGGTGGTTAGGCCTAGCCTGACAGAGCCTCTGATGTCAGTGGACCCTTCTCAGGTGGGACCCAGTCTGGAGCAGGTAACCTGCCCCTCTCTACCTTGCCTTAGCCAGCCCAGGGCTGCAGAGGACAAGAAGGACAGTGAGACCCAGAGGGCCCCCTGTCAAATAAAGCACCCCCATCAAAAGATTAGGGGCACCAAAACTAGTAGCCCTAGTAAGGTGAAAACTTTAAAAACTCCTGAGGGATCCCCCTTACAAACAGTTAGGGACCTCCCCCAGATGAATTCTGTTGGGCACAGCCAAACCTGGGACCCAAAGGGCCCAAACCTCAACTGTCCCTCCAGCAAGCCAAACAGAGGGACCCAGCCTCCAGCTTTAGGTAGCCAGAGGCTGACCCTGAGAGCACAGTGCAACTCAGTTGAAGAAAGAAAGGCACACATGGTGGAAGATAATTGGAGGAAGCTGAGCCCTAAATTAGTGGAGCCTCACTTCAATACTCCATATCCAAACCAGCCTTTAACTTTGCATAAACACACCCAAGGTAGTGATTCCCTATGGTGGAGACCCTCTAATACCCCAAGGGTGAGGGACTTCTTAGTGGACCATGAGACAGGGGGTACCCATGCTAGTGCAGGTACTTCCTTATATGGCCACTCAGGCAATATAGGCTTACCTGGCCAAGGATAGCCTTATCTCCTTTCGTTTGGGGGGGGTTATGTAGGAAGGTGGCTACCTGACTATGGTTACCCCAGATTTTTTTCCTTGTGTTTAGCTGGTTTTTGACTTAGTTGACCTGGTTCCCTGCTAATCAGGGTCCCAGGCCATCTGCTCTCTCTGTAAAATGGATTCCATGTACCCTAGGTACATACCACAATTGGAAATGGACTCCTTGTCAGCCCCTGTACCATGCACTATAGGTGCCCAGGGCAAAGGTGCCACCAAGGCCTACCAGGGGCTGCAGCATATCTTTTGCCACTCCTGGCTGGTTCTTCAATTGACACAACTGGCTGATCACTCAGCTGGGGTAAGGTGGTGTAATCACCCCTTGCTTAGATATAGTATACCTATATCTAAACCTATATCTGGACACATATAAACCTGTGAGCCACTCCTATGGAAGGCCTCATCAATCCTGGAGGCAGAGTGCGTGGTTTAATGTGAGATGGAGCTCTAGAATGAGCTGAGCCTGTCTGCAGCCGTCGGGAACAAATCCCTAAGCTGTTTCAGGATAATGCCATACCATATACTCTTAAGTGCATTATAATCCTCGCGGTTATATAGCAACTTTGGTTTGGCTTTATCAAAACAGGTCGTGTAAGGTGTCATACGATTTGGAATACTATCCCCTCGCCAGTTCTGGCGACGGGGATAGCATTCCACCCCTCTAGAGGGGTAAGACATGTTACTTTACTGAAATGCGGTTAATTTCTAACAGTGCCTCAGATCCACAAAATGGATGCTTCTGCCACAGACACAAGTCTGACCCCCTGAAGCTGACCGAAACTCAGCCCAAGGGGCCTGGACAAAGGGTTTCCTGTCGCAGGGAGGTGTCACACCCCCCCAGACAGGAGATAGTGGATTGTAGCAGGGAGGTTTGAAAGAAACCAGACACTGCATGGGGAGCACAAGGCTGCCCCTTGCATAATCCGGTCAAACCGGTTCTGGGGCACACCAGCCCCAGTCCCAGCGCGGCCTGGATCAAAGGAAAGGGGTGCATCCACCCCCTTCCTGGGTCCCACCCATAGGAGGGGACCTAGCAGGTACTCCAGCCCCCTAGATTGGTATAAGAATGGGAGCAGTGCCAAAGCACTTCAGATTATCCTGATGAAACATAAGAAACGAAACTCTGGACCCTTCGACATCCTACTCAACGTAGAAGACTGAAGAATCTCCCTTGTGGTCAAGGACTGACCACCCTGTGCAAACAGGCACCATCCAGCACCTCGACGTCTGCTTTGTTGCAGTTCCCGCCGGAACTCGAGCGACAGAGATCGACGAGATCAAGCTTGCCTGCCTTCTAACAGCCCGATCCACAGTCCCTGCAGAGCTGAGTCCCGTGGAGGCGACCGGAAGCGTGGGGCACGCCATCTTGGAAAGACCACGAGACGCTGACCGTGCAGCCCACGAGTGACCCTCGAAGCTGTACACCGGGGTTTGAGAAGCCCCAACCCTGAGCCACTCTTGCACCGAAGTTCAGCCCTCCACACTCGACGAGTGCTGCGTGGGGCCCTTCTGCTTCTTTTGGCTCAACGCGTTGGCCCGGTCAATTGCCAGCCGGCTTGTGGCCCCTGTGCCGACGAAACTTGAAAAACGACTTGCGATTCTGGTTGCTCCAGATTTGCACCAGCTCCCCTGAAAAGGAGCCCCCACTCTGACCCTCCTGGTCCGAGTGAGAAGCAATCTTCCGGTTCCGCGTGGATTGCTTTTGCCAAGTGTTGTTTGCTCCAATCTTGAAGCCGACAGCGCCGACGGCGAGAGCCTGCGTGGGACAGATCGTGACCTGCTCCTGGACGTCGTAGATGCCCCAGAGCCCACGTGACAGCGGAGAGAAGCTCCTCGACAACCACCTGATTGCGCCCGACATTGCCTGGTTCCGTCCTGGTTCCACCCTGGTCACTGCTGAGTGACCCAGACTCTGTCCCCTCTGCTTTCAGGTACTTTTCGACTTCGATCCACCCTTGGATCCCACCGGACACTTCTCCTTCACAGCGCCTGCAGCCTCTTCAGCTTCAAGCACCAAGAATCAGCGTGACGAAACTCGACACTACTTCGACCCTGTGCACCCGCTTCCTGTGGGTGAGGTAACATTGCAACGCCGGTGTTCCCACACTGGTACACACCTCTAGGGTCTGTGTCTTAAGTTTTGTCCCTCTAGGTTCAGCGGAAGTGTCCTTAAACTCTATTTGTGTAACTTTTACGCACCATTGACTAACATTGGTGCATGCGTGCGCTTTCAGCACTGCACCCGAATCCCGCGGGCTTTTCCCGACTTCAGCATTGCTTGTCCCGACTGCTCCCAGCGATTCCCTAGGCCTAACCACTGTTCGATTGGTATCTCTTATACCACTTGTTTAGTATATTGTCTGAGTGGCCCCTCGCCCTCATCCATAATTGTGCAACTTTGTATGTTATACTGTGCTTTTGATTTAACGCTTGTGCCCCTTTATTCATAAAGAGTACTGGGGATTATTGTGAGTAATAAATACATATATTGTTTTATAATATATACTTGTGTGGTGTCCTTTCATTTGATATTACAGGATTGTGATTGGTAAAACAGCTCGCTTAACACGACCTCTTGAGTTAAGCCTTTAAGGCTGCTTAGTCTATGCTACCCTTAAGATAGCTTGTCTATAAGGTTGACTTACAACCAGACACCATAAGGGGATATTTGGACTGATGCAAGGTGGTTCCAGAATTGGAAACATCATATATCAGGTCAACTTCTCACAATATTGTTAAGGATTACCTACAGAGTTGATCTTCTAAAGTGTAATCAGGGTAAAAATGCACTTGTGCGTTTTACAGACCAGGGTCCCTGGCCCTCGTCGCCTACAGAATGTCATCTCTGTCTCTGTGATTGAAGAAGTGAGCAACCACCGGCTGTGGAGGGGCATCCATGGGGGGGAGGCCTCCCAGGTACCCCGTGGGCTCGTTCAACTGAGAAAAAGGAAGACTGTTTACCTTGCCGGATTGTATTCACGAATCAGTCCTCAACATACAGTTACACATTTGGGCCCTTTGCCTGTTCCAGAAGACCTACGATCCTCACATTATTCTGTCTCGATCTGCCCTCCGGGTCATTCACTCTCCCCCGTAGATAGTTTATTTCCTCCTGCATGGCCCAGAGGTGCTTGTCAGAGTCCGCTACCGAAGGCCTCACGGCAGTCAGTGACGATTCTGCGTCTTCTACTCTGTCTTTCAGTTTCTTATGGTCTTCGCGTAGGAAGCCCATATCTATACACAAGGTGTCTTGTTTGGACTCCAGGGTGAATTTAATGTCAAGCACAGCTGCCATCAGTTCCTCAAATAGGCGAGAATGATCAGATAGTGTGGTCGCTAGAGACGAACCTGCTACATCAGCGGTATTCATATTCTCCTCAACCCCACAGGTGCTCATAACCTCCGCCGGGATCTTATCAGCTTTCAGGCACACCATCGCATTTGTTGTATGTGGTCAGAGTTCGGAACACCTCAGTGCAGATGATCACGTAAATTACAACCGAATTTCAGGTTCTGTTGGGATCTGCAAAGTAGTGGTGTCAGAAGCAGCTACGTTTATTAAAGGAAGGGGGAGGGTAGTCCCTGGAGGTGTGAAGTGGCCCAGGGTGAGTTCTCTGCCTCTACCACTCGGTGGGCGAGGCGGGTCCACACGGGAAGTTAAACATCCGCTATGCGATGGTAAGTATATATGCAAGTTTTCAAGAGAATGTGTGTCACTGCAGTAAGTCACCTCAACATAAGACACCAAGCTGAGTCTCGCAGGATTCCCTACTAAACCAGTTATGTGTCACTGAGTTCCCAAGGAGAGGACGTCTGAGTCACTTGGCTACACAAAGTCCATATGCCCATGTGGCCTGAGTTCCTTGTTGCAGTGCTATATGTGTGGGGGGCTAATGGGCCTCTCGTGCCCAGGGGCCAGTCCGTTCAACGTTGTGGGGCACATAAATGTGGGGCAAATGTTGCCAGGGGCCCCAGTCCAGGCCGCAGCTCAGGTATCGCCACAGCAGCGGGGTCTGTCCAACCTGTGCTGCAGGTAGCGTCGCTGCCCACGTCTCAAATGATCAAAAACATTGTGTCTAGTGGGGGGAGGGATCCATGGAGTCCATTTATGGAATGTGCCTCAGTGCCAAGGACAATCCTCAATAATGGGGGGGTGAAGGAGGGACACTGACAGGTGAGTGTGGGTGCACCTCAGCTAGCAACGTCCCAACATCAGGCTCACAGTAGGGGGTCACTCTCAGCGGCCCCGGGAGTAGCATGGTTGCCAGATCCTCCGGCTGCAAGTCGCCACTGCCCCGGGGAGGGCACGCCCAGTAGCCGCTGTGCCCCAGGAGCTCCGCAGTGGGCTACGGCAAGCGTGGTGGGATTGGTAGGGAAAACTTAGGATTTTTAATAGGCTAGGCGTGGAGCTCTGTTTTAGGCGTCCATCACGGAAGCCATCTTGGACACGCCCCTTCGGGCCCTGCCTTTATAACTTTTCAATACTTTCACTATTTTGCTCCAGATCACACAGGATTGATGTCTGACTCTTGGACTGTGACCTTTCCCAAAACTCAGAGGAAACGGAGTATGGGGGGGGCAAAGTTATTAAAGATGCAAAAGTAGTTTTTTAAAAATGTTTTGTGTCAACTAGTTATAGAGAGGAATACATTTTCTCTCTCTAATATTACAAATGACCCCTGTCAGTCGCATGAGAATATCTGACCAGTGGGATCCAGTTCACACTGTTTGGCCCGCAAGATATGCAATCTGAGGATTAGCTCTGCAGTCTAAGATGAGATATGTGCAACTGTTTATTTTCCATACATCCCCTGCTAAGCAGATTCTCATCTGTATTAGAGGTGAGATAATCTATTTCAAATTGAAAGAATGGGAAAATGGAAGATAAAAGCGATGGTGTGATGTTGCAAACATCTGAAAGGATACAGGAAAGGGAGCGGTCCTTAATGCAAACCAACAGCTCAGTAGGCAATGAGTAAGACATCCAGTTAGTAAGATCACACATGATGTAGAACTGAAGTGGCACTCCTCTGCTCAATCAGGGGAATATGAGGCAAATGATTTTAACAGATATTGGGCAATTAGGTAAGCTCACTCAGACCTCGTTACCAAATTGTTTTCGAGCCACCGTTAAGGATGAAGCTTTGGACTCATAGTAGATAGGCTTACATCCTGGCAGAAGTATGGAATATGCCGTAGCACTTATGTTTAAAACAAGAAATATCAAGGATAAAGGGGACATGATGCTGATTGATCTCTGCTATGTTTGTCACAATCGATCAGACAGGTTTTCAGCTAGTGTCTTTTCTGAAAAGCTGTATGCAAACATTTTCTCTTTTACCTTTTCACATCAATGATTTAGACGTTCAGTCTCTGGGTCCACAGATTGACCGCATCCCTCATTCGGTTCAACATTTACATAATGGTGTTCGTCTCGCTGAGCTGTGCTTTTGGCTTCCTCTCACACTGTTGAGAGACAGCTGAGTGCTGGGCTGAATCAATAGGTACCTAATACAAATTTGCATTTGAATGACAGCCTTCTGGCAACCTAACAAATATTCTTAAATTAAACTCTAGTAAAGTTGGGTTAGTTCTCACAAGGAAGAAATTAATTGAGGGTGTGGAGCGGTTCCTCACGGCCCTCTGCGAACCAGTGCACCCACATTCCCAGAAGAAAAGCGGACATGTGTGTGTGTTTCCGATTTAAGAAGTATATTTTAATGCCCAGATCAATGCAGGAACTGGGCATACTGTTCTTCTGACTAGCACAACTAATGATGAAACTACTTCCTTTCGTTCCGAAGAACCAGTCTGGCAAGGTGGCATTCTATGGAGGTTAGGCTTATGTGATTGCTGGTGCTGTGCTCAGGCTGAGCATCTATAAGTGAACCAATCTGCAGGGTACGTTGCTGCAAATTAAATAAAAATGGCGATGTATTTGGCTCATGATTCACCAATCTCTTTTGAGAACAAGTTTGCACCTGGGCATTATCATTTTATTGCATAAACCTTCTGGTCTGATGGATCACTTTTCATTATGAGACATCAAGATTGCTTCATCCTGGAACTTGACTTTTTTACCATCTCATTTGTTTCAATGGACCTCACAGTGAAGGGAAGCCCTCAGATTTCTAAGCCTTGTGATATGGATCTAATGCAGACTCAGGATCGCCAGGCCTGGAGGAGGCCTATAAAACATTTTTTGGCCTTTTAATATCAATCTTTGTCTCTTCTTCACAGCCAATATTGCCACTTCTGATCTTCGCTTTCAGTTAGAACTTCTGTCTCTTTGTCTTCTAAGTAGCAAAAGGCCACTGGTTGTAAATGTTGTCCTTTACAAACTTCAAAATCAACTGACAGTGCAATTTCACAATATTGGTTTGTGTTGACGGAATTCGGGCTGAACTTGCTATAGATACAAATGAACCAGGCCATGATGAGACTAAGAGTGTTATTCAACAATGCAATATGGTGGAACAAGAGGAAATCCAAATGATGGCCTGCATCACAAGAGGGTAAGTACAACATTTGATTGAAGCCAAGGTTATCATAGTCTTCTACTATATCTTACCTTTAGCATTTCTACCAAGGATCATCCTACATGTACCAAAATTACAAGGAAGAAACATGCTTCACAGTAAACATGGTGTGTTGAATCAAGTGGGCACCACGTCATGATTGGGAAGGACTTGTCTGTCTATGTGGGTGGGGGAGCAGCTAAGAAGTAGAAAATTGTGCATGTAACGGATAAGGCTGCATCAGAGACACATTTAACTGGTAAGTGCTCAAAGATTTGTTAAGAGCTAATCAGGCTCACCTATAGGTGATCAAGACAAGTAAAAGTTACAGCTGTCCTGCCCAAATTATAAGGTTCATATTTCAGGAAGTAGTTCTGGCCAGGCAGTTGTTGTGAAAAGTGGTATCCGTTAAGGTTGGGTGAGGATGGTGGTTATATGTCCATGGATGCGGATGGTGTCCATGAACTGCTGTCTGTCATTATTAAAGTAGACCGGCCAGGGTAGAGGAATGAGAATATGGAGATTTACTCAAACATGATGAAAGGTTTGACAAAGGAACAGATGTAGTAAGACTAAGAATTATGGGTTGGTGGTGGTTCTTTCCTTGTTGAAGTTACCAACTATTAGTCTGAACAAATAATAGAGACACAATGTGACCAATAAGGTACTCCCTTGGCCTACATCTATTACAATTAGAGATTATAATTGGTTTCTACTTAAAAACTGATTTTGATGTCAATCAAACTCTTTGGTGAACTTAAAACGTTTCCTGTGTTATGATGGTTGGAAACTTAGTGGTGGGAGGAGCCCTCTTTATGTAGCTTGCAAAAATAATTAATATGAAGCAAACAGTCAACATGATAGTGGTTTGGTTTTATTTCCCATTGTATCCATTTTGAAAAGATATCAAAAGTGGACATGAATTTCCCCTGTCAACCACCTGACTACTTGAATACTTCACTGTAAAAACACAATAAACTATTGTATATCCCGCAATCTGCAAATTCACTTGTCTTACAGAAGACATCACAGACCTTTTCCAAAATGTCTGTTCTTGTTCTTTAGTCTAATTAAATTATAACTGGTGAATCGTGGACAATTTTTAGTGGCTAGTTCAGAGCTTGCTCACGTGGATAGGAACATCTGGGACAGGATTTGGGAAGTGAGTTAATTTACTGTCTCCTATGGCCAGTAACTCTTACCCATGATTCAGGAACATGTCGTAGAAAAACCCATTCTCTGTGTTCGGTCCATGACACAGCAATCCGTCGTATAAGCGCTCCAGAGCAGCTCCAAGTATATGAGCACTAGAGTGCCAAAAGATCTGCAAAACAAACGAACCAACATAAGAGATTCTCCTCACAAGGGGTCAGTTGTGGTTTTTATAACACCAGAGCCTTTTTAATTTTGCTGTGTTATAAATAGTGCCTCTTGTGCAAACTACTGCACACAGATTAGGGAAAAAGGACACTTGGCACAGGTACTCGGATGCCTCATCATAACTTCAGCCTCCCTGCAACTAATATCCATAACTATGCCTTGCTGCAAGAATTACGCGCTTTTGAGCCTGTCATGACTTAGTATGATTAACCCGACATTTAAAGATTCAGGCTCACATAATGAAGTCTGTCGGCTATGTTGGAACAGAAGCCACTTGTTCGATGCAAAAGCAGTAAAGCAATCCTCCCGCTGTATTTCTTTTTCGATTTCTGTGATCGATATTGGATTATGATGGCCATTCACAATGTTACTATCCACCATGTTAATAAACATATTCCATAGTTCATCCGCCCTCCCTTCAACAGCTTCTGTCCGCTTTGGTTCCTTGAGAGAAGTGGAGTCACTAGGTTGTAGTGCAATATCCATCACAGTTGCACATACGGCACTATACGAGGGAGCGGTTTATGATTGGTGGTGGCTCCGCCATACTAAGACCCTCTCAGGCTGTTGCAGTGCAGACATTTGCAGTGCAGCTTCTTCTTACAACTGCACGTTTTGCACAGGCTTAACCCTTGAAAGAACCAAAATTAAGAGACACTGCGACGTGAGCTACCTGCTGCACTACTGAATTTACAGCACGTGTGCCTGCAGGTAACGATACTCACTGAGAAACTCACTGTACCCTTGTTCACTTTATGGCAGGAAAGCAGTCATGCTCTTGCAGGGACCAGAACAAAAGCATTGTATGGAGACTGCAGTATGACTTGTGTATGTGGTCATGTAGAGTGGAAAAGAGATTTGGAATGCATTTGTTGCAGTAGTGGCTAGTGTCAGAGGAGAGCGTCTTCTTCTCCTGTCGTGGCTCCACTACAGGCACAGGCTCCCAGACTCCCCTGCGGCCAATCCAGACGCTGCTCTAAAGTCATGAGCGCAGGGGCGGGATTAGCCTGAGGAACCATGATTTGCGCTCCCAGGGAGACTGGGAGCCTGTGCTTGTTGTCTCCAACCCAGCAACGCAGCCGGGTACGAGGCAGCTTCAGTGCGCACGACTGCTTGGCTGGCTGTCTCAGGCCAGCCAAACGGTCCTGCGCACTGGTAATAGTGCATCCCACTGCCCGTGAGTGCCTGTTATCCCCCTGACCACGCCCCCAGCTGTTGCTGATTTGTTTGAGTTGCTACTCATAGCTGGTGCTACAAGAAAGTGTCTCCTCAGGCATGTAGGCACAACAAAACTGTGCAGTGAACACATTTACTCAGTGCGTTGCCGTAAACCGGGGGTCATGGATTCATGCAGGACAGGAAGCTGTTGGTGCAAGTGTTCCAGAGACACATTATACCTGTATGAGCTCCCACTACTAACTCTTTATGTTGATAATGTGCCCATTATTTCACGTTTGGTTACAGAATGTAAAACAGCATGCCTGCAGAAGGAGGTTTTAGGAGTGCAGCAAGAGCATCTAACTTGGATGAAGATTGAGGACAGTTCTCGCTGTGATACAAAGCCTTTCTGCACACGAAGCATTAGCTAGAGGATTTGGTGACAAAAAGCTGAGAAACCTACACCCCACCACCAAATCTCGATTTTGCAAACGACCAAAATATATAAAATACTGAAATCCACAAATATATAAAACTGCTGGCAAAAACACTAGCCTGACACAGCAAAGGTTCTGTCGAATAGTAGTGAAAGAGAGCAACTTACTGCCTGTCCATCTGGAGAATCAAAAGTCAGGAACTCCACTTCCGAGTCCTCCTCCAATGGACGGTCTACATCATACAGTGTCCCATTGACGCGTGCTGCTACTGCACTCTCGGCCAGGGAACGGCTGCGTGGAAAGACCAACAAGCAGCATCAGCAAACCACAGATTGCTTTACATAAAGCTTACAAATAGGCTTCCAATGAAAATGCAATGGAAAAACAGATGCACAGCCACTGCAGACTTGAGCTCTCTGGAGTGCGTGTTCATAAAACATTGGTTTAACCGGGTTAAAAAACTCCTCTCTTTAGAGGAAACTCGCTGCCCACTTTGTAGAAGGGTGCAGAATGAGTAACTGTAGCTGGTAGTTGTCAAAACATATCTTATCCGTACTTTAAGTCCCCTACCCCATTCAAAGTGAATCAAAACATTACCACACCTGCACACAGCGCTAATAAAGCAATAGATACACTGCGAGGTAGACCAGAAAATGTTGTTCCTCTAATTGCATATGTTAATAGCCTTGGAAATGGCTGGTTGGGATGATTTTTGAGATTAATGTATAAGTCAGGGGTTGACGGCAACCGAGGCTCTAGAGATGAGGGCTTACCGCTCTCTATACGGCTACGGTCACTTCGAATTGCAACGTGAGCTCCTATTTCCAAATTACAGATGAGCTGATCTGGGGTAGCTTGTCGCTTGTTTACAAATGTCAGCAACAGATCAGACAAGCAAGGATTTAAAATATAGGAAAGCATATAAGTGAAAACCTGCGCTGAATGTCATGGTGATTTGCCTGCTCTTCCCGTTTGCAGGAGAAAGTGGCAAAAGTACTGCAGAAAAGAATATGGTCAAACAAAGACAAAACTCCACCCAATATTCCAAACTCAATCACTCTAGAATTAACTCTGGATCAGTGACATGAGGAGCTGAGTTCCACACGGTGATTATCTGCTCTTGCTGCCCCCTCAGAAGAAAACCTTCTAATTTATGTGATACCCATCTAAATAATGCATTACAGAAAATAAATACCCATGGCCAATTTTTTAACCTCTCAAAAGACTTCTATCTGGGTTAAGATATATATTGACATTCGAAGGCAACTGTAATGTTCATAGCATGCACATGATTAGAAGTACTTTTATTTAGCCCTAATCACAGTATAGGTAGTAAAATACTCCTATGTCAAAAGATCATTTAGAACCTTGTGTACAAACACACCTCACAAAATGCCACATACTGCTTTACAATCTGAAAATTGAAGGGTTGAAAAACTCTAAAAACAAAAGGAATATATCAGGGACACAGCTCGCATGTTGTCTTACACAAAATCACCCACATCAGAATCAAAGGAAGTTTCCAAATATGTTTCAGCTTAACACGAAGTATACCTTTGATATTGAAAGCAACGATCAATTAGATCAGGTGTTAAGATTCACAGAGCATACCTGGCAAAAGGTGAGCATTTCTGGGTGAAACCTGGGATTGTACATTTTACAAGTGGTCTAAAAACATGAAGATCTGTTCTTTGGCAAGCAAAGTCATCACTTATGGAAAATTCTGCTAATTCAAGGCAGACTCAGGCTTCACCCATGTTTGGAATTCTTCAAAAATGTCCCAGATAATCACTCTTTATCTGGTATAGACCCTTGAAATGGAATACTCTTCAGGCTTACGTGTCTGGATTGGCTAATCTTTGAGTGTGGGAAGGAATCTCTTCTTGAAGACACACCATCCCTGGCCGACCTTTTGCTGCCCAGGATTTTTTTCTATATCAAACGAGCATCTGTTTTTTACTGACCTGGTCTGTAGGGCAACCTGGTATGGGGTAGTTTGCCAAGAATGCCCGTCCACCTCCGTCCTGTCTGGCAATGAAATTCGAATTGCCTGACTCGCTTGCAGTCTTTCCAGGAGTCGAGTTTGGTGCTTCTCTTTCAGCCTCTCAAAGACATTCAGTCTGTGTTCAATATGTGCAGACAGAGGCTTGGCCTGCAAAACAACATCAACAAGCATTTACAATGCAATGGTCTCGACATTATTAAAGGTAGAGCTATTGGCATTGCTCATGACATTTTTTTCATTTTTTTAAAAAAACATAAATAAATGGTATTGTTACTTACAATGGCAATAGGTGAGCATTAGAGAGTAGTAGAGAGTATTCGCAGACACAGACCCACACACACACACACACACACACACACACAGACACACACACAGACACACACACAGACAGAGCCGTGCACACACACACAGAGCCGCACACACACACTCACCGACAGAGCCACACACACACACCCACACAGACAGAGCTACACACGCACACACAGAGACAGAGCCACGCACACACACACACACACACACACACAGACAGAGCCACGCACACACACACACACACACACACACACACACAGACAGAGCCACACAGACAGAGCCACGCACACAGACAGAGCCACACACACAGACAGAGCCACGCACACAGACAGAGCCACGCACACACACACACACACGCACACAGACAGAGCCACACACACAGACAGAGCCATGCACACACACAGACAGAGCCAAGCACACACACACACACACACAGCCACACACACACACACACACAGACAGAGCCACACACACACACACAGACAGAGCCACACACACAGAGCCACGCACGCGCACACACAGACAGAGCCACGCGCACACACAGAGCCACACGCACACAGACAGAGCCACGCGCACACAGAGCCACGCGCACACAGAGCCACGCGCACACAGACAGAGCCACGCGCACACAGACAGAGCCACGCGCGCGCACACACACACACACACACACACACACATACAGAGCCACCCACACAGTCATTCACATAGAGCCACCCACACACATAGAGCCACCCACACACACAGAGCCACCCACACACACCGCCACCTACACACACACAGAGCCACCCACACATAGAGCCACCCACACATAGAGCCACCTACAAAAAAAAGCTATACACACAGACAGACAGAGCCACACACACAGACAGAGCCACACACACACAGACACACACAGACAGATGACACTGGGCTCACGTTCCTTACAGAAAGCAGATTGAGAGTACCAAAAGGGACGCATTAAGTTCTCAACGTCTTTTACTGATGATAAATTTGCACAAAGTTCTTCATAATCCCATAACTAGATCCTATAACACTATCCTGCATATCTCCATCCACTGACATCTCACACCACAAGTCCATCATACCACTCTACAACCCATATCTCCCTATTTAGGACTTCACCCCATATCTCCAGCCTATAACATTGTGCCCTAGATTATCATCAAAAATCACTACACCATACAACTCCATCCTATAACATGACACCCTGTATCTCCACCCTGTAACACCAAACCCTAAATCTCCATTCCATGACGCTGCACCCTATGTCTCCCTCATATAACATCAAAACTCATAACTACACCCAATATCTCCATTAATAGCACTGCACCTCAAACCTCCACCCTATAACACCCCAAAATAGCCACCCTATAGAACTTTACAC
Organism: Lissotriton helveticus; assembly: GCF_964261635.1. Lineage (NCBI taxonomy): Eukaryota > Metazoa > Chordata > Amphibia > Caudata > Salamandridae > Lissotriton > Lissotriton helveticus. The sequence goes on along the minus strand of NC_136073.1, from coordinate 797,080,693 downwards.
CCTAAAGTAATCTTATAAAACACCTCCATATCGCCACCCTATAACACTGCACTCTATATCTCCATTTTACAATTCGTACCCAAAATCTCCATCCTGTAACCTACACCCCAGCTCTCCATCCTATCCTATCACTCCATCCCATAACTCCGTTTTATAACACTACCCACCCATACCATGTTAGGCCTCGTTTTATACCCACCCATACCATGTTAGGCCTTCCAAGTCTTTTCAAAATATATCAGAATATTACCCCACTTCTGACACTGATTGTTCTTTTCCGCTTTTTACAGTATTGTTGCCTGTTTTTTAATTAGACGTCATGAACGTAATGCATTTTCAATGAACTGTATATTGTACGACGTAGAATGACCCCCGAGCTTTGCAGGACCCCTGACCCAGGAAGGTGTTGGCCCGTTGCCCATGGCCACGGTGAGTGAGGAGTTAATGGAAGGGATGTAAGGTGCCGCCGGAACGGCCAGTGGGGTGCACCTTGGCTTGGTTTGGAGGGATTCGGGTAACCACTATTAATAAGGGGCCTATGGGAGGAGAGTTGGCCTTTCGAGAAGAAGGAGGGGCCCTTTGGCCGGGAGTTAGGGGCACATGGACCCATTGAACGGAAGTCAGGGCTCATAGTTCGGGTTGGAGTGAAAGCCCATGGAAGAGGACCAAGGGGGCCTCGACCTAAAAACGACACTAATTCATTTGAAGGCTCACTGGCATCTGTAGACCCATGCTGCGCCTTCAAGGTTACATTCCCTGGCTACAGACAGCATCGGTCTGCCTGGTGCACTTCCCGCCCTTGATGAGGGACTTGGATGGATGCGTTCATTTGTAAGCCCTGAAAACAATCAAGGGACTGGCTAAAAAGAACCGTTAGCGGGCGTCTAAAAAAGAAAACAAAAGCTCTCCTGGTTGTGAACATCTACACATTAAGGGTGAATAAAAATGCAATTAAAGGATTCCAGTACATGTCACTCATTTCAAAAAAATGTTTCCTGTTAAATCAATAACTATAACCCGTTCGCTCCTAAATAAAAATAGAACAGCCGGTATTCAAATATAGGTGTTAAATATGATACGCACATACAATTACAAGCTATTTATCTGGACTGTTCGTAGACAGAATAATCACAGACATGCGATACGCCTCACTCGTAGGACTGGACCTTGCATGGAGGTGATACTGCGGAAACACATCTAGTTCGCGTGCTTAACATATATATGATTTGATTAGGTTTATGTGGAAGACACTCTCAATGCCACCATCGAAGCAGTGTGGCTTGAAGTCAGTGATTGATAAACTATACGGGCAGAGCCTCTGTATGGGCTTCGCAGCACTCTGGAGAGGGCAACCCCTCACCTGCATGAACTGCTATCAGATTCAGACTCCACGTCCTCCTCACTTCCTCGCTGGTCGGCTTCCGGCGGCTCGAGCCAGCGTGGCCCCTCGCAGTCCTCGGAGGTAAACTCGATGGTGGGCACTTCGGAGGGGGACGCCATCGGGCAGCAGAGGGTTGGGTTCGGGCTGTCCGGCTGCCTCCGGTAAAGAATGGAAGCCAGGGGCAGGTTGCCGGGGTCCAGGAACTTTCGGCCCGCAGTTGTTCCTCGGCTCCACAAGTCTCCCTGGTGGCCGTCACCTGCGGAGGACGAAAGGGCCGCCTGGTGACCAAACCAGCGCCATCGGCTCTTCAAGATCTGCTTCACATCAAACTCTCTGCGCGAGCCAGACATCCTCAGAGAAGGACCGCTTTCGTCTAGGCAACAGAGCAAAAACCACTACACGGAGAAGGCGGTTTGTGCATCGAGACACGGCAGACCGCGCACATGCTACGCCTGTCAGCAGCGAGCAGGTCTGGAGTGCGGGAAGGAAAATGATCTATTCACATTCTTCACGCATGCACGCGCTAATATTCTTTAACCCAATCAAAAGCTAAGCAAGTAGCAAAGGATGATGAAAATGGAGCACCAAAAAACACGGCAAACGCCAATCCGCTTATGCTGAACCACTGCACTTTCTATTAGCCAGCACCACATCACCCGACCATTAGCGCTCAGACACTGACAGCATTCATTATTGTCAGCGTGCATTTTCATGAAAGGCGTTTAATTTTTTGGGGTTTTTCATGGGCACGAGTTCAGGAGAAACGGGAGAAGGTGGCAGCCAAAACTACTGGAGAACCCCGGTCTGTATCCGGGTCCTGGAGGGAAGCACTTCCGGGTCGCCGCGGCAGCCCCTTCAGGTCACTGCAGGCGGTGCGTCAGAGCGCTTCACAATAGGAACAGAAATGATCCATGAGAAGATTTTGATACGAGTGAACACGTTACGAAAGCAGACGTTAAGTTACATGAGGTAAAAGTGACAATTGTGAGCAAACAAAATGCAAGAGGAGCAAACGGTGCATTACAGGAGGAATAGACTGGGACCTCGGCGAGAGGGAGGGTGTGGGGGGCGGGACTTAAAAAAAGAGACAGAAAGGCCCATGGATCGCATCAAGCCGGGGAAAAGAGTAAATGACACACATATTTTCCAATGGCTAGCCTCCATTTACGAAGCTAGCCAATGGAAGAGAGAGGCGGGTTAAAGCCCAAGTCATGAATTCTTCGGCTACGCCCCCCACTGCTTTCGCAGTGCGACGGTAGCCTCGACCTAAAAAGTACTTTGCATCACAGAGGGTATGGAATGTGGAATATTAATGCAAAACATATTAATGAAAAATGAACCTATAAAGAGAGAAGGGCCACTGAAATGACGTGATTTTGTGGCTGCAGCCTTTCCGGCATAATTATGTATTTACCATACTTGCCACATAATCTGGCTTCAAGGGTGCCTCTAATGGCTCCACCTGCTAAAGCCTTATACCAACAACCCCACACACATTGAGCTGTCTGCTTAATTACTTCAGACTTGCTGTCTTATTTGAATAAGATGTTCTGCCATACATTTCAGGATGTCAAGGAAATCCTAGAGGTTCTGGACAGGAAAACGCAGAAATGACCTCACCAATTTAAGGGGTGGGAGGGTTGAAACTCCCAGAATATCAAGGACAATTATCTGTTTTGCTTAAAAAAACAAATACACCCGCTTTTGGAGTTTACGTATGTAAAACAAAAAAACTTGCTGTGCAGGAACATTGAACATTGGCCCTGCACAGCAAATCTACAGTGACTCGAGTAGAGCCAGCATGGAGTTGGCATCCCTTTTAAAGCACAGAGATATCCGACATGCAGGCGACGTTCTCTGAAAATGGCTGGCTGTAGTCTGCCAGAGCAGCATGGTACATTTCTCAGCTGCCCTCATGGATCAGAGATTCAGCCAACAATAGTCTATAAAAAGGTTCTTCGTCCTAAAAAAAAATAAAAAATACAAATAAAATGATCTTACTAGCAGAGAAGACATTATTGGTTCATTACAGGTATATAAATGTATTGGCATAAAGACTTTATGCCAAAACGAGCACATTAGCCGGGCTGGTGATGTATCAGTGACGTTCACTGCATTTCCAGCAGCGGTCTCGTTTGGATGGTTTGCGTTTCTATAAATTAAGTGGGAGTTAAGTGCAGCCGCCTGAATATCTTTTTGCTGGATCAATCAGAACAATTAGTCCAGACAGGATCAAGCAACAGACATACAGTAGCTGTCCCTGTGTCCTTGGGTATATCAGTTCTAATTCCTCTACCTAGTACAGATGGTTGTACACAAGACCACTCCTGCTCACGACAATACAGTCTCTCACAGAGGCTTGAATCTAATTGTGATTCCTCACTAGTATGTCAATCACAGTAACATGGATAGGACCTAGAATTTATATTATTAAGAGCTGACTGCATACTATTAAGAGGTGTTCTCCGAGTATCTACATTCAATCTTTAAGTGAATCGTATCACCATCTTGTACATTTGCTGAACGAAGCTTATTCTTGCTTCATACAAAGTCATCCATACAAATTCTTTTTTTATTGGAAGAAGATGTTTCCAGACACATGCATCTTCCTTTCTGACTAGAACTAATGTTGCAAACTTCCTTATCAGATGCATTGTGGCTGACATATCACCAGGAACAGAATAGGATGTCTTTATCAAATGGTATACATTTAGTTTTTCTCTGGTTTCCTGATTCTCCACTGGTACTCACTGAGGTTTCCCTCATTTGAGTTGCTAAACTAGCCCACATATAAACCTGATATTTTTATGATTAGGTTTCCAAACCAAATCTGGAGCTACTAATGTGCAATTGGACAAATACTTTTTTACCTTGTAATTTACTTCAATGAGGAAGTAACCAAATGATTTATCAACCTGTTTATATTTTGCTAACAGAAGCACATGACAAGTTTAGGAAAAGTCAGACAAATGTGGCAGAACCATAATTTTTATCAAGTTAACTCGACTCGCAGATACCTACAGTAAAATGTGTCACCTGCTAAATTCATTTGTAGTTTGTAACACGGGAAAATCTACAATGGTTGAAAATATATTCCTCAAGTCTAAATACACTACCATCATTCTGTCTACCCAGATATACCTGCAGCGCTATCTTTTTCCCTTTTCTGAGTACAAGTCTCAAAATGGATGCTGTGCTTGCATGTTCATCCTATCTGAAGACCAATCATTCCTTCTCCAGGACTCACTGTAGGTGTGCGGACTACATTCTTTACAAGATGCAGAGGGATTTAGTAACGTGACCAAAGATCTCAAATTAGCACTACAAATGTATCCGTCAATCATCGCGCGGTCACCCGTCTGGTGGCTTCAGAGGACCTGTGTGATGAGGCTGGAGGCTCCCTTCTAAAGGAGGCATTTTCCACTTGTAATTCCATTCCTGATACCCTTGCACAGGTGGTATACATGAGTGCAATGAGCAAGCCTTTGGGGAAGATGCAATCGACCCGATGGAGCATGCTTTTACATTCTTGGCACATGGAGGAAAGCGATAGGAGCTCTTTTCCACTCCACTTTTCCACATCTAAATGCAAGCAGCCATTCAAGATAGAGCCTGTGGAGGTTCTGAGGACTTGGATGCACTCATGAAACACACATAAGAAGATACAGGGAAGCCTGTAAGGAAGGGATGCCTTGCAAAGGCCTACAGGCCAGTTTTCAAGGATATAGGCCAACCTACCAACAGAGCTCCCATAAGGAGCACCACGGTGGGAGTTAGTGAGGACCACGCTGAGGAAGATCTGAATCAAACAGGATGAATGTAGGGAAACAATGCTCCATCTGAGTTTCTGCTACATGGAGCAGCAAATACAATGATAAATGAATAAAAGGCAATGCATACCATAATGGGCAAGAAATATACTGAAGGGAAGAGTAGCTCCTAAGGATTCTAGAGTGCTGAATCAAGAGCTCTTTGATATTTGCACCTAGAAGAGTGGCACAACTGACCATCTACAAAAAGAGGTGACTGCTCACTACATGCAAGCAAGAGGATCACTCAAAGCAACAGTCTTACATAAAGACCTGTAAGAACAGTCAGTCGATCAAACACATGAATGGCTAGAGGGGCAAAGTGAGTAAAAGGTTATTTTTCTGGGGGGGAAAGGGTAAACAAACTGAAAGAGGGAGCTAGATATGATGGAGAAATGGAAGTCAGCAATGGACTGTTAAAAACTGAAACTGTGAGGTGATTGCTAGGGTCAACATTAACTACTCACAAGCTGAAGAGATTCTTAATTTATTGCACGTCAAACAAATCAGAGTATTTTCATCTCCTAGGTGGACTATAAGTAGCAGTGACATGTATGTCACGGCGAAGTACATTTTGTGACTCAACCAGAAGGACAGCAACATAAGCAGCTACAAATCTACCCACAAATGCTAATAACAGCAAATCCGAGCCACCAAACGTTCTGCACTCACTGATCACATCGAAAACGGCACCAATAGCGCCAAGGAAATCTTTTCCACAGAGGAAAACTTCATGTCTCGGCAGCAAGCTACACCAGCATATACACCTCTCAGGACCTAGGAGGCCAGCTGTTCCTGTTCTTCAGCAACACGATCACGAGCATCTATGAAAACTTTGAGCCCCAACAAGACTCTTCCACCCTCGCAGCTCTCCAAACCATCTCTACCAACACTCAGACGACCATCCTCGACCACCAATTAAGAAATCAAAACAGGCACGCAGTCCATACACTCTGGAGCATCCTTGGACCACCGCACCAACAACGCATTCATTAAAGGAGCTGGCCCCATCAGCGTAACCCTCATCCTGTTCCTGAAAGACTCAATCATCACAGCCACCTAACCGGATGCCTGGAAACACAAAACAGTGTGTCCCATTGACAAGAAACAAGCAGACCGGAAGAACGTAGCCAACTACAGGCCTATTTGCCAGCTACCTTACCCAGCAAAAGGCACAGAAAAGATAAACTAATTCCTAGCCACACATCTCACTGACAACAAACTCTTCAATATCACTCAATCGGAATTCAGGCTCAACCACAGTACAAAGACCACCCTCGCCCCTGTGCGGACAACATCTGGATGATCATAGACTGAGGTGTCACTGAGGCCCTCATTATACTAGATCTTTCTGCAGTTTTTGACACCGTCTCCCATCCCTATCCAACGACAGTACACAGCTGGAATCCAAGGTCCAGCACTTCACTGGATTTGCTACTTCAAGACAGGACGCACCCAGTCAGTGCTGATGCCGAATGATTCAGATAAGACGCCAGTGACCGGACGTTCTCCATTCTAAATACCCATTTTTTTTCGCAGCGCCGGTTAAAGGACTACATCCCGACACTAATTTATAATCACACCCTGAGGAAACCACAGGCCAGACAGCCGTTGTAAGGGGGCGAAACACGTGTTGGCTGTAACTTTACCTTTTTTGATTTATGGATTCTTGATCCTTTCTTGTTCTACAGAACTCTGAATTCTGGAAAGAGTCAAGCATCATAAAGACTTCTTAAGAAAGCATTAAATTAGATTTTTTTTCCTGAAAAAGAGTTACGATCTTGACTTGTTCTGGCACATCTTCAAGCATAGTATCAATAATGGGGAAGGGGTCAATTGTCAAGGACAAGTGAACCACAACTATATGGCTCTAATATCCAAGAATTGCAAAGGATCGGGACCCATTACCCACTAGTTATTGATCTCACCCAGTCAGTTAGTCTGGCCCCATTCACCTCAGACTCCATCAACCTCATCTGCAAAGTGCTGTAAAAATCCTCAGCCCCACTCCGTTTAATGACTACATTCGTCAGCATTATCTGCACCGTCGGAATCAACCTCATATCCTATGCAGAAGGCACCCAGATCATACTCTCCTCTGGCGAGATACCAAACACCTGGACTAATTTCTCCACCCACATGAACGAAGTCAATAGATGGATGAAAACCAACTGTATCAAGCTCAACACAGACAAGACAGAAGTACTAGTCTTCGGCAAAGACACCTCGCTCTGGCTCTCCACCAAGTGGCCTGCCAAACTCGGACACAGAACCCTCCTTGCAAAGAACCATGGACAGTAATCAACAACCAACTCATGATGGCAAGTGAAAATAGTCCATATATCCTGCTTCTGTGCAATCCAGATGCCCAAGAAGATCTTGAAATGGTTCGGACCAACACTCCCAGAACTGTCACCCAAGGCCTCATTTCCAGCAAGTTAGAAAACCCAAACACATTATGCTGGAACCAATGATCAACTGGCCAGCGGACTTTAAACCAAACAAACCTCAGTGGCCAGGCTCACCCTCAACCTCCCATCCCCCACACTCATTGACCCTGCAACTCAAAAAGCTCTACTGGCTCAAACGAGCACTCTTCAAATGCATTTGTCTGTACTTTGTATGTGCGCCTTTGACATGCGAAACAAAGTTTTTGGGATTGAACTCATCACGCACATATACAAAGCCTCAAACAATATTAGCCCCATGTACCTAAAAAACTGCATAAACCTACACTTACCTACTAGACATCTCCACTCAGCAGGACTCCTACTTGCATACCCTGACCCACATACTCAAAACCAGATCCGGTGGTCACGCCTTTTCCTGCCTCGCTCCTAAAGCATGGAACAACCTGACACTGTACACCAGATCTTCCTCCTGGAAAGAGATGCTAATCACAAAGGCCAGTAGGATCACAACATTGCTACTATGTCTCAGAGCAGAAGAGTTTTTATTCGCTGTTGGTCCTAGGCCCAAAGAGTTATGCTGCAATACCTGATGCAGTTATTAGCGTAGTTAATTAGTTAACCCCTCCCATGCTCATGACGAGCTCAGCTCATCATGAGCCACGGTGGCCGTGTGCTCATGACGAGCTGAGCACGTCATAACGGCCACAACGCTCGCACGCGGGGCTAATTCCCCCGCTGTGCTGAACGTTCCACAGAAACGGGTGTGGCCGTGACGAGCTCAGCTCATCATGAGCACACGGCCACCGTGGCTCATGACTAGCTGAGCTCGTCACGAGCACGGGGGCGCTGTGCGCGCCCCCCTCCCCCCAGCACAGTGGGGGAATCAGCCCGGCAGGCAAGGAGCTAAACAAGATGTACACCTCTTTGAACATAGCATCCAGTGAAATTCAGCTTCAGTAGAGGGTAGAGTCCTTTGCAGCTCTTACCCCTGCAATTTGGTGGAGGAAGTTTTTATTAAACAAATATTCAATATGTTTCGGGCTCTAATTGTGAAAAACTGTGCACACAGCTAGCTATAAGAAGTGAGTGAATATTGCTGCATACAGTTGTAGTTCAATACATTTTCCAATAGTTAGGTGAATATTGGTCTCTCAGCACCCCTTCTAATCTAATATGAAAAATTTGTATTAGCAGTCTTACATGAAGCACAGCTAAGGGTCCACGCGGGATGTAAGCCAATAAAAGTAGATGGGAATTTTCTTACGTAGGCTATTTTATATTCAGGCCCCCGAATACATTTCCTAAAGATGAAGCTAGACTCTTTATCAATAGAAGAGGCTGTAGAATTGAACCCCATCCTCTTTTTAGGTCTCGCCTGTCGATGCGCATGCGCATCGAGCAAGCGAGAGTATTGGGACTTATCCACTCTTTATCCACACTGCAAGGAATCGTGGCGATTCCTTGCAGTGCCCGTGACTTTTAAGCTCAATGCGCATGCGCATTGAGCTTAAAAGCGCGTGCACGTCCGTCTTTGTTTACCCGCTCCGCCCCCTCCCCTTCCCGCCGTCTCGCATTTCCCCTGCCGCATCAAAGGCTTTCACGGCCGGCCGGCCATGCTTTCAGTTTCACGACCGGCCGGCCGTGTCAATTACATTCCAAAGCCCGCTCTCCCTGCTCCGCCCCCTGCTCCGGCCGAGACGCATTTCTCCTCCCCCCTCCCCTCTCTTCCCTCCGTCTTGTTTCCTTTAGCTGCCCTGGATGATCTATTCTTACTCAAACTTGAACCGCTTTTACTAAATATTACCCTTTTAACCTTCGCGATGTTTCCCCCTTTTTACCTCCAGTGCTTGATATATCGTTCTCCCGTTTTTAACTCGGTTTTGCGAGGTCTCCGTTTATTTATCCTCTTGCTGGCTCCCCTTTTCTTTACCCCGCCCGGTCCGGAGGATCTCCTCTGCCATAGCCCGGTGCTGGATCTGTCCTCGTTAGCCCGGTGCTGTAATTGCCACGCTCCCCCTTAGCCCGGTGCTGGATCGCCCTTCTCTTATCCCACACATGAGTTGCCCGACCGTGCTAATCCTGACTGCATGAATAAAATCCAGCACAGGCAAACGCACCCGTTCTCCTACTGTAACTTCAATATACTCGCAGGCTCGCCACCTCACCCAAACGTGCTCCCCCAAACAACGCGGCCTGCCACGCAAGGACATCAAACCTGGTTGCTGGTGGTCCCTACAGCTGCTTGAACCAGGTCCCGAGCTACAAAGAAACTCCAGCATTCAGCACCTCCTCGCCTCACCGCCTCGGTCTGCCTCTCACCTTCGTCGGCATCAGGCCTCCGCCCGCATCCCATAACTGCCATCTTGGGAGCGTAGTGCACCACAGGAAGGTTAAGGCGATCTCGCCCTCCAGACTTCTCCCCCAGGACTGCCGCCTCCGCAGTTTTCCGCTGTGAGTCTGCACGCCGAATCGCCTCCCAGCCGCTCACAAACAGAGTGCACATCTCCCGTTGCCGCAGCCGGTGGAAGTCTCCCCCTCAGTGCGCTGCCGTCATTTTAGATGCGCAGCGCCCAGCGCTCAATCGGGTGATTTTGCTGCACTTACACCCTTGTAACAGCACCAATGCGCCCCAGCAGCAGTCCAGCTCATGCACCAGGATTTCCGCAACCAGTTTTGCAGTAAGGGGCCACCTTAGAATCGCCAACCCCTCACCCTCAACACCTCACCCTCACTCACTCACCCTCAACCCCTCACCCTCAAACCCTCACCCACCCTCAACCCCTCACCCTCACTCACTCTCACTCACCCTCAACCCCTCCCCCTCAACCCCTCACCCTCACCCTCACTCACCCTCAACCCCTCACTCACCCTCAACCCCCCACCCTCAACCCCTCACTCACCCTCACTCTCACTCATCCTCACTCACCCTCAACCCCTCACCCTCACTCACCCTCACCCTCACTCACCCTCAACCCCTCACCCTCACTCACTCACCCTCAACCCCTCACCCTCAACCCCTCACTCACCCTCACTCTCACTCAGCCTCAACTACTCCCCCTCACCCTCACTCACCCAAAACCCCTCACTCACCCTCACCCTCACTCACCCTCAACACCTCACTCACCCTCAACACCTCACCCTCAACCCCTCACCCTCACTCACCCTCACTCACCCTCACCCCCTCACTCACACTCACTCACACTCACTCACACTCACCCTCACACAGTGCAATAGTTCTCCGACCATTTCAGTTAGAGCTTTTAGAAATGTTTATGGCTTTTTTTATTTGTAATACTTTAGCATTGGCTACAGGAAACAAAAATGCTAAACATTTACAAAAAAAACCCATAAACAATTCTAAAAGCACTAACTCTAATGGTGCGAGACCTATTGCATTTCCAATGCTTGTTGGATATGCTTGTGGATTAATCCTCAGGTAGTAGTTTTAGAGAAGCATCTTAGTGGATCCATTTAGTGGCTGATGCTGAAAAGTTCATGTGGCTCACACAAAATGAATCAAATATTAGGGTCAATCCAGAGGGCATTTGTTCACAATATCTTAGAATCCTTAAAGAGGTGTTTTATCAGCAAAATATATTGTATAGGATTGCAAGCCAGAAACAATCAATTGTGCTTATATTTTACAGAGCCACCTAAAACAACTAAATAGCCACAAATATTGAGAAGCTTTTACCTTACATTTAGGATGAGTGCTCTTCCCTGGCCAAAAAAAGATATACATTTGCAAATTCAATAGTCCTTCCCACTGAGTGGCTGGACGAGGTATCCCCCAATTTCTTTTATTTGTTGTTCTTTTAAATAAGCTCTCAGGATAAAATGGCTTGTTTCCTATATCAAAAAGAAGCATTTGCAATCCAATAGGAATCGCATTAGTGACATTTGGAGCTATTGTGGTTGCAAATGATAATCTTTTTAATTTGTTTTTCCTTAGAAATATCCCATCAGTAGCATAAGTAAGAAAAGCAAATGCACGAAGCAAGGAAAGGGTGCAGTACCACCGGCTGTTACTAGGTATCCCTGTTCCTTATGTCACAATGTGAATAAAATCGACCCAATGTATTTTGGGAAAATTGCCATCTTCAGGGGGTAACATAACTAAACTAAAAATAGAAAGAACAACTCTGAATCAGAACCAGCAGCAACCCCCCCATATCAAATCAACATCCTGGGAGATTTAAAAACAAAAAAAAAATACTTATGTAAGATGAAACTATGCGATGTTCAATGAAAACGACCCTTCAGTAAGTGCATTCAATAAATGAAAACCTATTCATGAAAACAATACGCACAGTGTTTAAACCATGGGCTAAACATGTTCTATATCAAAACACCCCGCAACAAGAATTTGCTTGGAGCGCACGTGAAAACACCACTACGTGCAGGTAAAACCGAAAACGGGAACATGTAAATCTTTATCGGAAGTGCCCCAGTGACAGAAAAACTAAAAAGACTAAATTAAACTAAACTTTACCTGCAGCAAGTGCCACAACTTTCTAGTCCCTTAGTGAAAGTGCTGTTTAACAAAGTACATCAGATACTCAAAGTATATGATGTCATAACCATGCCACGTAACCCAACATCCCCAGTAGCATGAAAAATGACAAAATACTACAATGGTATCGTGCAACTGCTGTGACAGAATGATACAAACCAACCTGAAAAAAAGTGAAACGTGCATGTGACCAACTAAAACTGTGATATTGTGAGCCAAAACATGCACAACACAAATGGTGCGTAAATACTAACGAAAATAAACATAAATAAATGCATGTAGTTGTTAAAACATTAGGAATTATTTGAATATGGTGCACTTGGGATAAAGATTTGAAAGTTCACATTTTAGATTTTAGTTGCACATAGTGGTGTTTTCACGTACGCTCCAAGCATATTCTTGTTGTGGTGTGTTTTGGAATAGAGCATTTTAGTCCATGGTTTAAACACGATGTGTATTATTTTCATGCATGTGTTTTCATTTTATTTCGTTTAAAGCAAAAGAGTGGCATGCCGCGATTGTAACAAAAGTAAATAAATAGATTTTTTTTAAAATATTTACTTCTGCAGCAATCACGCCAAGCCGCACGTTAACTTCAAATGTTTAAAGCTAAAGAGCAGCGTGCCACGATTGCTACAAAAGAAAACAATTGGGGGGAAAAAGGCTGGTGGCCCCCACATAATGCAAGACCTATATTATTGCAAATGCTTGTTTAGGTATGTAATTTGCCCAGATTCACAGGATGTTGAGCTAATGCCGGGTATTGGACCCTGTTCCACAATTCCAATACTGACAGCTCTAAACAAAAAGCTGCACTTACAAGCTGCACACCGTGTGTTTAATAATATAAATAAGTCATATTTTGGTTTATTCACCTTGCTTTTCCAGTAGAGAACTGCTACCAGGGACTTCCAGTGTTGAACACCGCAGCTGCTTGCAAGGATGAAAGAGACCCGCAGACTGCGCTGTGTGGGTGGAGGAAGAGGGAATGGGAGGCCTCTTTGAGGCATGGCTCTCGCTATGAACCAACCCTATAGGATCACTGCGTATATATTTTTTCTATTTATTTACGTTTGTAGCAATGGCGGCACACTGCGCTTTAGCTTGAGATGTTTAAAGCTAAAGCGTGGTGCGACGCAATTGTAACAAAAGTAAATACATAGAAAAAAAAGAAAGCAGTGTCCGCCGCAGTTTTTTCTATTTATTTCCTTTTGTAGCAATCATGGCACGCTGCGCTTTCACTTCAAATGCTTAAAGCAAAAGAGCAGCGTGCCGTGATTGCTACAAAAAAAATTGAAAACAAACATGACGGCCCCATGCCTTTTTTCTATTTATTTACTTTTGAAGCAAACTCTACATGCCACGCTTTAGCTTTAAACGTGTGAAGCTAAAGCTCGGCGTGCCACGAATGCTAGTAAAATAAATCGTAAAAAATTACATAACTTGCAAATTGAACAGTAAAGCATACTTTACACAAATTACCTCCTATGCAGCATCGCCGGTTGTAGAAGGGGATAATATGTCGTGCCTCATTCAGCAACTACAAACCAGGGTGGCTTGCAAAAGCCGGACAGCATGTCGTGCCTGCTTCAGCAAGACATTAATTAACTAAATAGTGCTCACTAACTGTAAATGAAATCTAAAGAGTAAGGACACATTTAAGAGGGGTTGTCGTCATGGGAAGTAAGAACACAAAAAAAGGAGGGACTACTAGGCCTATTCAAAGATCAAAAGCCACCATTTACAAAAGGACAGTATAGGAGCCAATTGAAAAGATGGGCAGAAAATGAGCGGAGCTTAAAGTCCATACCTGAATACAGCATGTCTCGAAGAGACAGCGCAAGCACTGCCTAGGCGAGACGTAATGAGGGGATACGCAAAGCAAAAAGGCATGTTTAGTATTATACGATAAACAAAATTAATTAATTTGCAATAACACAATTTTGTGGCACTCTTGGGTGCCACAAGCAAGATGAAGGCCTAAACATGAAGGACGCTGTTTCAGTATTGCTGACTATATGTGTTTTTTACTGGACTCTATGATGATTTAGAATAAAATATAGTCAACTTCAGAATCAAACATATACTTCTTGCCATCATGAATTGCTGCTTTGTCGGCACTTCTCCTTAACATCTCTTTTTATCAACCTTATTTTTGTTCTGTGAAATAAATGGGATATGCTGTGCTTTTTTCATCGTATACATTTTTTATTGACTGGCCATGCCATAAAAACTTGATTGATAAAGATCAGTCTTACTTTTGAATTTATCTGCATGGATATTATATCATTTTATTTTGAATAGTGATTCAATTATCTTTTGTTACTCTACTCACTTGCATGTAAAATTAAATGAATGGCCTCTTTTTTATCTGACTGATATTATTCACTGCTGAACCCTCCTTTAGCTAGGTTGACTGAATTTTATTTACACCAGAAGTGAGCCTCGTCACTGTCAATTTCCACCATATATACATGAGCCCCCTGGCAAATCTTATAATATAGACAATTACCAAAATTGGGTTTTCATGTGCGCAGATGATAACCTGCTTGTAATGTGAATCTCATGACTCGCCCCTAGATGAAGTTCTTCCCTCAGTTAAATCTCGGAGGCTTAAAAGCCACCTCAAGCTAAACCCCTCAAAGACTGATGTGTTGATTCCCACTTTTTACTCACCTCACTGAGACATGAAACTCCGGCTTTCTGCAGTAGGAACCTGTTTCACTTAGGTCGAGGTATTGAAAAACCTAGGTTCTGTGTTGGACCAAAACCTCACCATGGAAAAACTGAAAATGTTGGGCCAAATTCTGTTTAAGCTTCTCCAAAAGCCTTATGTGTATGTTTCCTATATCTGCCATTTGGCACTCAAAAAATTAGCACCATCTTCCAAACTCCATTAGATTATGGTGATAGCTTTTACCAAGACACCCCCAAAAGCCAGCTAATCTGCTAAAGCAAGTCCATAACGCTTCAGCAAAATGTTCCTTGGCTTACTACGCAAGTCTAAACAAGGTACTTGGCCCCTCGCCACATTTCGTGCTTCCTTATCCAAACTGAATTGGTTTTTACATCACTTTGCATATTGCATAAATTGTCCATCGATGTCAGTAAAGACTACATACAGCAAGAACACAAATGGGAAAATGTTTAGTACTCACATGCAAGTCTGGAAAGGCTCTTTGTTGATGGGTCTTCTGATCCCTTTTCGCATGTTCAGTGTGAAAAAGTATCACTTTAGGACTCTGCAATAATTGGCAGGAAAAATGCTGTTAGTTACAATAAACATATTAATGAGTTTGTGTTAGTTAGTGCAGAACACTCTATCTTGTCTAATACTGCAAAGACTTTGGAACTGGTGAGTGAAATGCTAGAGTAATACCAGGATCCCCGATTCGAGATTACTGTTATCAGGAGTTGGGAGTTGAGTTCTACCTGAAGTGGCTGTAAAGCGACAAGCTTGCACTATATTACAAAACACAATCAATAAATACATAGCAAAATCCCTGGGGACCAAAAAGCATAGCGATATTTACCAGTTCCCGAAAACTGACCGATGTATTTTAAATCTGAGAATGAATACAGTATAAAAGGAAGAAGGTAGGAATACCAGAATACGTACACTAAAGCAACAACAGTCCTTGAGAGGAATATGGGAAGAATGGAAAACATTTTGATCAATTATTGAATTTTGTTAGTCTGGTGGGAGGGAGGGAGCAGTGAAAAGTCCTTGAGACTAAAAGTGCAAAGACAAGATTAAAGTGATTCTCCAGAGCTCCTAGCATGGATGTTGTACACTAAACACAAGCAGAGAACCAACTGGAAACCTCTTCAGACTGCTGAAGCTACATAGACCTTAGAGAGTTGTGTATACAAGTCCCAGACTGATTCTATGGCCGGACGGGAGGCTCAGATTATGCTTATGAACATTTACTACTCAAAACCCAGCAGCCAATGAAAAAACAGTAAAACATACTACATCTAGCACGAGGCTTTGAACCAAGCCTCTTCATCAACCCACCAATAGAGTCTAGGAATAACATACAAAATAGAGAGGCACCATCTTTTCTGTCTCTTTCTTAGTTGCTCCGCAGTTAAGATAAGTGCCTCTCCATTTCGTCATTCACACTGTACTTTTATTATTTTATGTATATTGCCTTTTCTTGGGATGTTACTCTGATCACGCTTTGAGTGCTGTATTTCTGGTTGCTTATTAAGTTTTAATTTCAGGATTTGGTGCTGCGAACCTGTTACGTTGCGCGATCGCTTGTGGTCCGTTTCCCTTTCCCTTTTGGGTGCGTGTTGCACTTTGGTTTTCTTTTGGTTTTCCCCATTTCTTGCCTTTATTTTCCTTTCATTGTCTCGCGCTTTCGCGCAGCCGCAGATCGGGAGTGAGATCGCATATGTAGCCCAATTGGGCTACACATGCGCATTTCCAGGAAAGCTTGCCGGGGCGTCTTTCTCTTGACCTCTACTGCTTTCCAAATTACACGCTGGTGCCACCTCTCCCGGGGATGCTCCAATTGACGTCCTGACCCATTGAGCTGCGCAGGGTTGTAATAATTTAGATTTCACCTTCCTGTGTACCTCTGGAAGACCCTTACTCCCCTCTGGGGATTTTGATTGTGGGGATCTCCCCTCCAGTGACTATGTCTGATTACGAGGCATTTGATCAGGGTCTTGAAACCTATGGCCCAAATAAAGATGAGGATTTTTATTACGAGGACCAAGAAAAGGTTATTGATAAATCAGTCCAGAATTCCCTTGATAAAGCCTTCAGCTCGGCCCTACAGCCTATTTCACAACGTCTTGATGAGCTTGTAGGCCTCCTATTCGCCTCTCTCCCTCGGGTGTTCCTTCTCTCCCTCTTTCTACCCCCCCTCTTTTCGGACCCTTCTAGGCCCCATTATGATACAATTACTAAAATGCGCTAGCAGGTGTGGAAGGATAACGCGTACTTATTGACATGTGCCTAGCCAACACTCAATACTGAAACTCTTGAGGGCAAAGTGTAGGCATTTGGACACCAGCATAGCAATACCGAAATGGATCTATGTGCCATGGGAGTGTTTATGTTTGCTCGCTTAGCAGAGCGTATGCTGATGGTGCACCGCGACATGTCTTCCAAATGCATAATAAAGTTTAATTACAAAAAAAAAAAAGATGGATTGCGCTTCCAGTGCTGGGACTCGACAGACTCCCCAACCCACGTGCACTTCCCCACTGCTGACACGGATACTGACTCCACTTCTTCTCACAAGTCCCACGAACCTAAATGCTCTAAAACACAAACGTTCCCACTCCCCATCCCTTCACTCCACTGCGTTCACGTTTGACTCTTCAGATATTTCCACCCCAGCTCTTCAGATTGGACTCCTGCGGTTGCTGACTATATGGAACAATTCCTCCACAGAAGCTTAGAGAAAGAAGTCTGATCCCGGATCAAGTCCGAATCACCTAGGCCTGATCTCCCTCGCAAAACTACACTCACTCCTGACATAGACTCCACATTGTTGACTGTCCTCAAAATGTCCAACAAAGATCCAAAGAAAGGTATCGACTGAGCCCTTCTGGCTTGTCAGGATAAACTTCTCGATGTCTCCAGCCCTTTGGCGAAGATCCTGGAACTGGCTCTCCATGCGCAGGATTCTGGTGTCCCCATTCACCCCGAAGTTCTGGCTCGGTGGACACAAAGAGCGATCTGCCAACTGCGCTATGAACTCAGAGCACCACAGATCAGTGCTGCTGCGGATTGACCATCAATTGGTCAAGCTTGCATCTGCTGAACCAGGCCCCCTGGCTGGGGGCAGTTGTCTGGGGATCAATTTGTAAAATGCACTGCCAAATTTGTGAACACCTTAACGTCTCTTGATAAATCACAATCCTCCTTGAAAAGAGTGTTCAATTCTCTTTTTTGTCAGGTCGGTTGCGGCAGAGGACGCTCAACTAGTGGCTTCAACCATCAAGGTCCTCCACGAGATTTTAACCCCAGATGCAGAAGCTATGGTCAAGACCCAGCCCAAGCGGGCTTCTATCCCACCAGGTCCTGGGGATACTGAGGTTGTTTTAACAGAGCCGTCAACAGGGGTTATCGTACCTCCAAAAACCAGTCTACAGGTAATGAGTCCTTCTTCTCTTTCAACTCTTCCTCGGGGGGGGGCGCCATTTTCTTCACAACTGGGCCAAGATCTCTTCGGGATTGTTGGGTGCTAGCTACAGTTCAGAGCTATCATATAGAACTGTCTCACAGTCCTGTCCAACCTTCTCTTCCCCCTCCTCTCATTTGTTTCCCAACAAGAAATTTCTTTTATGAACTCCGAATTTCTAGAACTTTTCACAAAACATGCCATGCTTAATGCACATTGCCTGCCACATGATGTTTTCTCGGCGGTCTTGCCAGACGTACATGGGCAATCCGTGGGGGAGAGAGCGGAGGGGGATGGTGTGTGGGGGCCGGCCGGCCAGCCATGATTAATTAGGGGAGGAGAAGCCTTAGGGGAGGAGAAGCCGCAGAGCGCACGCTGGACGAAGCCCTTTGATGTGCTGTGCGGCCGTGAATGCGCGTGCTTGTTTGCTCACGTGATTCACATGAACTTCAAGAAAACCGCAGGAACGAAGCCCGTGGTTTCACGAGGATTTTGAGCACTTGAATTCTCTGTCCCTCAATGCGCTTGCGCGCATTGTAGGTCACGAGACCTAAAAAGGACAAAGACTATGTCTCGGTCCATTGACTATCCAGCTTTTTCCCACAATACAAATTAGTGTATGGTAAAATGTTTTGAGGTTTATGAAGATCGCACTATGTTGTTAGTGCTGACCCTCTAGGTCCTCTGTTGTTGACTATTCAGAAACCTTTCCATCCAGTTTCTGCCGCGACCTTGACCCGTTGGGTCAGCTGGGTCATGTCGGAAGCTAGCATTGATGTCTCCAGGTATGGAGGTCACTCAGGTAGGCGAGCCATGGCATCCAAAGCATTTGCGCTGGGATCTATTTAGAAGATATTCTTTGTGCTGCTGATTGGTCATCTGATTCTATGTTTAATATTTTTTTTAATATAAACCTATTGTGCATGTTTCTTCTGTTGTGGTTGGTCAGCTTTGAACCAGTATAATCAGAGCCTCTGGTCCTGCCGTAGAGTCAAACATTTTCAAGCACTTACGACAAGAATTTTAGATTCTATTAAGGACACAGAGACGAGGATTATCCCACCCATTGCGACTAGTAAGCTGTATGGTTTCATTGCTTTAAAGTGCCAGTTATGTACAGACTGTTAAAATGTTTTCCCGCCCTTATGATTCAGTAAGGGTTGAGATTGGATTAATTTCTTACTTTGGTTTTCATGCTCCGAATCCAGGCAAAACTGAAGCAGCTAAGGGTCGCTGTTCTCTGTGGACTGCGTTCAAGGCTCTGTTTGGAGTACTGGAGAGCTCCTTTTCACATTGGAGGTCAATGTTCTGGACTTTGGTGACTCATGGTTGAATATCAGTTTGAGCTGTTCTTTCGTTCCTTTTATGGGCAAGGTTCTCTTATTTGTTGGACAGCGTTTTTCCGCAAAGACAGAGGCAGAAAATATGATCCCTCTCTATTTTGTATGTTATGCCTAGACACTAGCGGTGGGTTGATGAAGAGGCGTGGTTCAAAGCCTCATGGGATATGTAGTAAGTTTTACTGTTTTTTAATTGGCTGTTGTGTTTTGAGTAGTAAAGATTGAGAAGAATAATCTTGCCTCCGTGTCCTTAATAGAATCTAAAATTCTTGCGGCAAATGCTGGAAAATGTTCCATTCACAGAGGTGTGCAGATGAAGGAGAGGCTCCTCTCCTCTGCCTGCAGTGCGCATTGCAGCCAGCAGCTAACCTAGAAATAGAAAGACAAATGAGATCAAGCAGCTACCATGACGTGTACATTGAACAGACTCCCAGCCCCTCATTCCTTGCTTAAATTAGCTCCTTTCTCATCCCCATGGTGCACTTTCTAGCAGCACCATGTTCAAAGTAAAGATTGTAGTTGTCAGCTCTACCACAGTCCCAAAGAGGAATAAATATGTGTTGCGTGTTTTAATGTAATCCTGTAGCTGGGAGAAAGGGAGAAAAGTGTATGTAGGAAGGTGGCTACCTGACTATGGTTACCCCAGATTTTTTGCCTTGTGTTTAGCTGGTTTTCGACTTAGTTGGCCTGGTTCCCTGCTAATCAGGGCCCCAGACCCTCTGCTCTCTCTGTAAAATGGATTCCATGTACCCTAGGTACATACCACAATTGGAAATGGACTCCTTGTCAGCCCCTGTATAATGCACTATAGGTGCCCAGGGCATAGGGGCCACCAAGGCCTACCAGGGGCTGCAGCATATCTTTTGCCACCCCTGGCTGGTTCTTAAATTGACACAACTGGCTGATCACTCAGCCGGGGTAAGGTGGTGTAATCACCCCTTACTTAGATATAGTATACCTATATCTAAACCTATATCTGGACACATATTAACCTGTGAGCCACTCCTATGGAAGGCCTCATCAATCCTGGAGGCAGAGTGCGTGGTTTAATGTGAGATGGAGCTCTAGCATGAGCTGAGCCTGTCTGCAGCTGTCGGGAACAACTCCCTAAGCTGTTTCAGGATAATGCCATACCATATACTCTTAAGTGCCTTATAATCCTCGCGGTTATATAGCAACTCTGGTTTGGCTTTATCAAAACATGTCGTGTAAGGTGTCATACGATTTGGAATACTATCCCCTCGCCAGTTCTGGCGACGGGGATAGCATTCCACCCCTCTAGAGGGGTAAGACATGTTACTTTACTTAAATGCGGTTAATTTCTAAAAGGACCTTAGATCCACAAAATGGATGCCTCTGCCACAGACAGAAGTCTGACCCCCTGAAGCTGACCGAAACTCAGCCAAATAGGGCCTGGACAAAGGGTTTCCTGTCGCAGGGGGGTGTTACCACCCTCCAGACAGGAGATAGTGGATTGTAGCAGGGAGGTTTGAAAGAAACCAGACACTGCTTGGGGCGCACAAGGCTGCCCCTTGCATAATCCGGTCAAACCGGTTCTGGGGCACTCCAGCCCTCGTGCCAGGGCGGCCTGGATCAAAGGAAGGGGGTGTATCCACCCACTTCCTGGGTCCCACCCATAGGAGGGGACCTAGCAGGTAATCCAGCCCCCAAAATTAGTATAAGACTGGGAGCAGTGCCAATGCACTTCAGATTATCCTGATGAAACATAAGAAACGAAACTCTGGACCCTTCGACATCCTACTCAACGTAGAAGACTGAAGAATCTCCCTTGTGGTCAAGGAGTGACCACCCTGTGCAAACAGGCACCATCCAGCCATCGACGTCTGCTTTGTCGCAGTTCCCGCCGGAACTCGAGCGACAGAGATCGACGAGATCAAGCTTGCCTGCCTTCCAACAGCCCGATCCACAGTCCCTGCAGAGCTGAGACACGTGGAGGCGACCGGAAGCGTGGGGCACGCCATCTTGAATTGACCACGAGACGCTGACCGTGCAGCCCACGAGTGACCCTCGAAGCTGTACACCGGGGTTTGAGAAGCCCCAACCCTGAGCCACACTTGCACCGAAGTTCAGCCCTCCACACTCGACGAGTGCTGCGTGGGGCCCTTCTGCTTCTTTTGGCTCAACGCGTTGGCCCGGTCACTTGCCAGCCGGCTAGTGGCCCCAGTGCCGACGAACTTTGAAATTCGACCTGCAAATCTGGTTGCTCCAGATCTGCACCCGCTCCCCTGAAAAGGAGCCCCCACTCTGACCCTCCTGGTTCGAGTGAGAAGCAATCTCCCGGTTCCGCGTGGATTGCTCTTGCCAAGTGTTGTTTGCTCCAAACTTGAAGCCGACTGCGCCGACGGTGAGAGCCCTCGTGGGACAGATCGTGACCCGCTCCTGGACGTCGCAGATGCCCCATAGCCCACGTGACAGCGGAGAGAAGCTCCTCGACGACCACCTGATTGCGCCCGACATTGCCTGGTTCCGTCCTGGTTCCACCCTGGTCACTGCTGAGTGACCCAGACTCTGTCCCCTCTGCTTTCAGGTACTTTTCGACTCGAGTCCACCCTTGGACTCCACCGGACACTTCTCTTTCACCCCGCCTGCAGCCCTTTCAGCTCCAAGCACCAAGAGCCTGCGTGACGAAACCCGACTCAACTTCGACCCTGTGCACCCGCTTCCTGTGGGTGAGGTAACTTTGCTCCGCCGGTGTTCCCACACTGGTACACATCTCTAGGGTCTGTGTCTTAAGTTTTGTTCCTCTAGGTTCAGCGGAAGTGTCCTTAAACTTTAACTTTACAACTTTTACGCACCATTGGTTAACATTGGTGCATGCGTGTGCTTTCCGCACTGCTCCCGAATCCCGTGGGCCTCTCCCGACTTCAGCATTGCTTGTCCCGACTGCTCCCAGCGATTCCCTAGGCCCTAGGCCTAACCACTGTTCGATTGGTATCTCTTATACCACTTGTTTAGTATATGGTTTGAGTGGCCCCCCGCCCTCATCCATAATTGTGCAACTTTGTATGTTTAAACTGTGCTTTTGATTTAACGCTTGTGCCCCTTTATTCATAAAGAATACTGGGGATTGTTTTTAGTAATAAATACATATATTTTTATAATATATACTTGTGTGGTGTCCTTTCATTTGATATTACAGGATTGCATGTGGTAAAACAGCTCGCTTAACACGACCTCTTAAGTTAAGCCTTTAGGCTGCCTAGTCCATGCTACCCCTAGGATAGCTTGTCTAACAAGGTTGACTTACAACCAGACACCATAAGGGATTGTTTGGTCTGATAACCGGTGGTTCCAGAATTGGAAACATCATATATCAGGCCAACTTCTCACAGTGTACCAGAGCAGTACCATTACCACTGACAACAGCATATTCGGCGTCTGTGAAAAAGTAGATTATGCAAGGTAACTACTAGGGAACAAAAATTATTTTTAGTCCATGGTTCAGTCAGTAAGTGAAAAGAAAACCGTGGATTTAGCAATGCACAAAGGTTGAGATGGGTACACTGATGACTTGGAAGAGGTCCTGTGTGATGAGGGCTTGTTACGTGGACATGCTGCAGCTGTTAATTAAACAGCAAATAGTAGGTTGCTAATTGGAAGATCAGCTGCATCTCTAGTGATTACATTGAGGTTTAGAGATGGTGAGATCTAGGGCTCTAGACTCGAGACCATGGCTAGAGATAGAACTGGAAATGTTTTTGCAGGGAGGAGGTTGGAAAGCTATGAACTCATTTAAAAACAAGGAACTAGCACAGGTTCTTGGTGTATATCCTGCGCCTATCTTCCTGTTGTCTGAAGGGGTGAACTGGTAAGGGCTTACGAGTATGCTGGCGACAATGTTCAAAACTTTAAATAAGAAAACTGATATTGATTAAGTGGTATCCAGCTAAGGATGGCATTGGGATGAAGGAAACCAGAAAGTGCAGAAAGGCCTGAAGCCCTGGTGAAAGAAATGGAAGCACTGATTTTTCTTCATGGAAAATGGAGACAGGAAACAAATGATTTCAATCAGAGTGAATGAACAACCGACTGTGTGGCTAAGAAACAAGTATCTACACCGGAAGGGAAGTTACCAGACATGGTAGGGGAGGGATGTTTGCAGTTGAGGGTGGCGAGTGTTGGTGGGGTGGATTACGCAGCCACGTGCTGGCCCCTAATAAACAATTTGGACCATGCAGGACAATTCATGGGGGTTGGAGTAAGACAGAGGGACAGGTTGCAAAAGGAATGTTCTTTATTGTACCAAATACAAATTTATTTTGTAATGATACTGCAAATGTAAATAAAAGATATATTTAAAAAGAAGAGTGGATGAACAGTTGGTCGAAGGCATGCAGTACAAGAACGCCACCTATAGTCCCTTATTTGGGCTCAGAGCAAGTTTAAGAGTCAGTAAGGAGACACATATTTGGTTTTACTGCCTTGAGAGTGTAAGAAAAGCCAAGATTAGTGGTCCTGGAATAAAAGTAGGAACCAATGAAAAAGCCTCAGAGCGTGACCAATGGCAGTGTGTACGTTGAGTGAGTTAAGTAAGCACCAGGTCATAAAGTAAGATAGTTCTTCAATGTATGAACAGATAAACGAGGGTAGCCCTTGTGATAATCAAGTCAGTCATACTTTTCTGGAGCGGTCATGTGAATTGCTCTTCTATATAAGTAGTATAAGACAGCCAAATTCTACAGTTGATCAGCGTGATCTACAAACTCAGTATGCAAGGGAAGAAAATGGAGGCATCGGGCATAGAAACGCAGTCTGCTGTAAAGGTCACGGTTCACACATTGTCCCATGCATAGATTTAATTTATTAACTAAATACAGTGACAAGTATCCCATTAGTGGATTTCTTTAATACACACAACCTTACCCACTAGCAACATTAGCTCAGACAGTCTCCTACGTAGCACCCCATGTGACACCTGCCTAAGCGTTTTCACACATTGAACGACCTGACATCATACACTGCTTAACCTACCAGGAAGTTAATACCTACAGTGCAGGCATGTCATTCACAGGGCAATCAGGCACTATAGAGCCTCCACAGAAAATCAGTAAATGGGTAAACTTCACCGCTGCCTAGCCTCGACCTAAGAATGTAGTTGAGGTTTCCTTATACAAAACATCAATCTCGTTGGGTAACTCATTGCGTGGTTACCGCTGTTGAATTTCTAGAACACATAATTACACAAAAACATTAATTTCTGTAATTAATTTGTTCATGCACCATAACTCACCTAGTGTCACCTCTAAAGTACTTAAATGTTAGACACTGAAAAATTGCAAAGGTGGAAATGTCATACAGTGTATGCAATTTCAAATCAGACAGCCAGAAGCATAGAAAAATTAAGCACACGCACCCTGCTGGTGATGCACCTACAAATCGGCTCCTGCACCCAGAGAGCTCTCCGGACCAGGGCTGAGAAGTGCATTCTCCCCTCTCCTCGGCTCACTACATGCCGGGACTCAAACTAGAGCCATCGAGGAAGGACTACTAAATTAAGAACGACATAGACAAGAGACTGTGGGTAGCAGTGGGAAGAGAAGAAGGACCACTCAATTTGTACTTAAAACAAAAATCGGACTACATAATTCGATTATAAGCATTTTGTGAAACAACGTTTGAAGGACAGTATCTGCCAATGGTGGGACCGCGAACAAAACAACCGTAAGATTATATTTCGTCGAGTCTCTGGCTGCCTTGCTATAATGAAGGATGCCAAGAAACACGGTAGTCTTATCTGTAAAAACATTTCAACAAAGTGTGTGATACAGATAACAGTCCAATCACGCTCTATAGGGGGTTAAACGCAGCATTAGTAAGGCATGTACACTACTTTGGGTGATTCCTTGCATCTCCCACAAAAACAGTAACCCGCTTCCAAGATGGCGGCACGGATGGCTGGCACGCCGCAGCTGTGGGAACGGACAACCCGCATTCGACCCAATTATCTTATTAGTACCCGTCAATTAATCACCCCGAGACTGACGTTTGACGCGCGAAGGAGGATAACAAGCATTGGAAATGCAATAGGTCTCGCATTAGGAAAGTTTGAGCTATTGGTATTGTAAATGACACTTTTTTTATTTATGTGTTGGTTTTGAAAGTAGCAAAATTAATAGCTTTGTCAGTTACAATGTCAATAGTTTTAACTTTTGCAAATGTGACACCTATAGCATTTGTAATGCAATGTGTGTTGTATGTACGTGACTTATATGTCTTGATATTACAAATAACAATGGCTTTTAATTTTGTAAATAATTAATACTTAAATAAAAGTTATTGTAATTTATAATGGCAATAGCTTAAATGTTTGTAAATAACTTTTGTGAAGATTATGTTCAGTGTATTTTATTGTGACGAAAATCCAAGAACATTGCATTTGCACCTAAACACACACAGAGCCACACACATATAGATGAGGTGGTGGTGGATATGGGGGATATGGTGGTGGTGGATGTGGTGGTGGTGGTGATGTGGGGGTGGATGTGGTGGTGGATGTGGTGGATGTGGTGGTGGTGTATGTGGTGATGTGGTGGTGGTGTATGTGGTGATGTGGTGGTGGTTGTGGATGTGGTGAAAGTGGTGGTGGATGTGGTGGTGGTGGTTGTGGATGTGGTGAAAGTGGTGGTGGATGTGGTGGTGGAAGTGATGGTGGTGGGTATGGTGGATGTGGTGGTGGTGGATGCGGTGGTGGATGAGGTGGTGGATGAGGTGGTGGATGAGGTGGTGGATGTGGATGTGGTGGTGGTGGATGCGGTGGAAGTGGTGGATGCGGTGGAAGTGGTGTATGTGGATGCGGTGGTGGATGTGGTGGTGGATGTGGTGGTGGTGGATGCGGTGGTGGTGGAAGTGGTGGTGGATGTGGTGGTGGATGTGGTGGTGGTGGATGCCGTGGTGGTGGATGTGGTGGTGGTGGTGGTGGTTGTGGATGTGATGGTGGATGTGGTGGTGGATGTGATGGTGATGGTGGATGTGGTGGTGGATGCGGTGGTGGTGGATGCGCTGGATGTGGTGGTGGATGCGGTGGTGGATGCGGTGGTGGTTGTGATGGATGTGGTGGTGGATGTAGTGGTGGATGGGTTGGTGGTTGTGGTGGATGTGGTGGTGGATGTAGTGGTGGGGGGGTGGTGGTGGTGGATGCGGTGGTGGTGGATGCGGTGGTGGTGGTGGATGCGGTGGTGGTGGAAGTGGTGGTGGATGTGGTGGTGGTGGTGGATGTGGTGGTGGATGTGATGGTGGTGGATGTGGCGGTGGATGTCATGGTGGATGTGGAGGTGATGGTGGATGTGGTGCTGGATGTGGTGGTGGTGGTGGATGTGGTGGTGGTGGTGGATGGGGTGGTGGTTGTGGTGGATGTGGTGGTGGATGTAGTGGTGGTGGGTGTGGTTGTGGCATCCTGAAGTGTATTGTGTGTTGGAATTCCTCTTCCTTGTCAGAAGTATCAACATAAGCCTGTATGAGAAGGCTCCTTCTGGTTGCAATATTACAAGCTGCCACAGTTTTATTAGCCACGTATGGGGAATATTGGAGAGTGCCACTAATATTATGTAGGTAGCGAAATGTGACCTTTAGAAGTCCAAATGTATTTTCATTTATTACCCGGGTCATCTGTGAGTAACATTGTATCTTCGTGGTCTGTGAGTTACATCATTTAGGTATGGTGTCATGATCTACGTACTGAGAGCCTATGCACTGTAACACAAATGTAATGTTACAAGGTAAATCAGTACAAATATATATATTTAAAATAAAATCTACATTAATATAAATACGTTTTAGGAGGTACTCACCAACGTCTCATCTTGATAAGTCGGTTGTACAAGTGTAGGAATAATGTGCAGACCCAGGAAATTTAGCTGCAAAGTATGTTATTAAACAGACTACATTGAATACTATTTATATGTTTAAAAGTGCTGGCCTTGATGAGGGGGATCATACAACTTCTAAAAACTGCTAATTAGATATTCATTTAAGTGCAGTAAATCATTAACATGAAATATTACGCCAGGTCTACTTTGATCGCCGAGCCCCCAGAGTACTGGACATTCCAGCGGAATGGGGGGGGGGGGGCACGGCCCAAGAAAGGATACAAATAAAGCGTTCCGTAAATGTATAGTTTACTAAAACATAGCCATCATATTTGATTGCAAGTTCAGATACCATAGGGGGCCAGTTGAAAAATCCCACTACCAGGATTACCTATCCAGTCATGTGCAAACAGGAAGTAAGGTAACCAATCACCAGGTAAGCCGTTTTATTTTTAGACGCACATGCTTTCAACCGCCATCTGAGCGTAATTATACGGTTTGTGCAAAGTGCTCCCGCGGCTACGAATACGAACTAAAATAAAGGAACTCCGAAGTACATTTTCATTGTTTCAACAAAGTTAAAAAGCTGCTTTTTTTCTGCCTCCCATCTCCTGCTGGAGTCACAATCGCGAGGCACAGGAGTGTAGGCTGATGGAAAAAAAAATCATCTCTGGAAGGAAGTGAAATGCTGAAGTCGTGCTCCGGTTTCAGAAATTCCAATCTAAGCATGAGTAAAAGTAATAAAAAAAAAAAAGAAAGAAACACGGAATGGTGCAATGGTAACAGCTCAGCGACATTAGCCAGTTTAATTTTTATTCGCCGTTTAGAGGCATTTATCTGTATAGTATTCCTACTGGTGGAGTGTAATTTTCCTCAAAGTTTACTCTGACAATGAAAGGCTGTTTGCGCAGCAATTCTGGCCAGCTGAGTGCGTGAAAGGCACATTACAAATAGAGATCCCAGCTCGAAAGTGTGTTGTTTATCTAGAAGGATGGGTCTGCACATGCAACGGGCCTGTGATTCAGTACAAAGCTATGCAGCACGGCATTGCAAGCTGTAACTGGAGATCGTAAAGCCTTTTGTATGGATTATTTAAGCAACTGCCTTCTTTACTCTTAAAATCTCTGTGTAGCTTGTCCTAAAATATTAATATAGGACGAATCACGTTTACCACCGAAAACTTTGGCATACTGGGTGTACAATGTTCTGTATACCAGTCCCTCAAAGCTGGTAGCCTAAAGCAGCAAATGTTTCTCTCCCTCCTCCAGGAAGTCCGTAAAACGCAGGCAGGGGAGGGGGCCGAGTGACGGAGGGAAGGCAGAGAAGGGGGGGAGGAGAAATGCGACACGGCGGGCAGGGGAGGGGGCGGATCGGGGAGAGGGTGTGAAAGCAGCAGGGGCCTTTGAAGTGAAGCTAAGCTTCACTTCAAAGGTGTGGGAGGAGTGCGGCTGAGGGAACAGACGGCGATTTGGTGATGTGCACGCGCATTTTAGGTCAATGCGCTTGCGCATTGATCTAAAAGCCACGGGCACATCACCAAATCGTCACAGTTAGTTAAACTTTGTTTAAAGCCCTGTAGTCTCGCTTCTCTCAATGCGCATGCGCATTGATAGGTCACGAGACCTAAAAACCGACACCATTTAGTTGCTTACTTCCCCTCAGAGTTCTGCCAGTGACTCTTTAGCTTACCCTCGAGCACCAGTTGCAGAAAAAAAACCAAGCATTGACAAAGCCAATAGGTCTCTCTTCTGCGAGAGTTTAGCACTATTGGCGTTTTAAATGACACTGTCTTTTACCCATGTGTTTTTGGGGTAGATGTGTGTGGAGTGGAACTACGTGGGTGGGATTGGAGGTGTTGTGGCATTGTGTGGAGTGAATTTGTGTAGTGAAATGTAGATTCTCCTAGTAATTTATGACGGAAAGTATTATTATTTTATTAAAGACACGGAGGCGAGTATTATGCTTTCTAATCTTGCGTTTAATTAAATAGCAGCCAAGATAAGCACTAATACTACAGTTCCCAGAGGGCCAAGCAAGCAGCTGGCCAATGAGAACGCAATAAAACAAAACCAGATAACTAATCAATCAATCAGGAGTTTGTTAAAGCGCAACTACTCACCCGTAAGGGTCTCAAGGCGCTAGGGGTGGGGGGGGGTGCAGGTTCCATTCCATCAAGGAGGGGGTCTGTCGAAGAGCCAGGTTTTGAGGTTTCTTGCGAAGATGGGGAGCGATGTTGTCTGTCTGAGGTGGAGCGGAAGGGCGTTCCATGCTTTGGCCGCGAGGAAGGAGAAGGAGCGGCCTCCCGATCTGGTCTTTCTGGTGCGGGGGACCACGGTGTAGGAGAGCTGGGCTGATCGTAGGGTCCTTTGGGGTGCATGGAATTTGAGCCGCTGTTCAGGTATGCTGGTCCGGTGCCGTGGAGGGCCTTGTGTGCGTGGGTGAGCATCTTAAAGGTGATTCTCGCCTCGACGGGGAGCCAGTGGAGTTTGCGCAGGTGCTGGGAGATGTGGCAGTGTTTTGGCAGGTGGAGGACCAGTCTTGCGGCGGCGTTCTGGATGTTCTGTAGCTTGCGGATGAGGTTTTTGTTTATTCCGGCGTAGAGTGCGTTGCCGTAGTCGAGTCTGCTGGTGACCAGGGCGTGAGTGACTGTCTTTCGGTGTTCGAGGGGGATCCATTTGAAGGTCTTACGAAGGAGGTGGAGGGTGTGGAAGCAGGAAGATGAGACAGAGTTGATCTGGCGGTCCATTTTGAGCTCGGAGTCCAGGATGATTCCCAGGTTGCGTGCGTGGTCAGGGGGGGTTGGCGGGTTTCCGAGGGCGGTGGGCCACCAGGTGTCGCTCCAGGCGTCGGGGTTTGGGCCCATGATGAGCACTTCTGTTTTGTTGGTGTTTAGTTGTAGGCAGCTGTTTTTCATCCATTTGGCGACGGCTTCCATGCCTTCTCGAAAGTTGCGTCTGGCGGTGTTGGGCTCGTTGGATAGGGAGAGGATGAGCTGGGTGTCGTCTGCGTATGACACGATGTGGAGTCCGTAGGTTCTGACGATGGGGGCAAGTGGAGCCATGTAGACGTTGAAGAGCGTTGGGCTGAGGGAGGAGCCCTGGGGGACTCCGCAGGTGGTAGGTGTGGGGTCTGAGAGGAAAGGGGGGAGTCTGACCCATTGCGTCCTGCCGGAGAGGAAGGAGCAGATCCAGTCGAGGGCCTTGTCCTGGATTCCTGCGTCGTAGAGTCTGCGTATTAGGGTACGGTGGGAGACTGTGTCGAACGCCGCTGATAGGTCTAGGAGGATGAGGGCTACTGTTTCTCCTTTGTCCAGTAGGGTGCGGATGTCGTCTGTTGCGGCGAGGAGGGCGGTTTCCGTACTGTGGTTTTTTCTGAAGCCAGATTGGGAGGAGTCGAGGATGTTGTGTTCTTCAATGAATGTGGCGAGTTGGCTGTTGATGGCTTTCTCGATGACTTTCGCTGGGAAAGGGAGCAGGGAGATGGGTCTGTAGTTTTTGAGATCGGTGGGGTCCGCTGAGGGTTTCTTTAGGAGGGGGTTGACCTCGGCGTGTTTCCAGTCGTCGGGGAACGAGGCGGTCGCCAGGGAGCGGTTGATGGTGTGGCGGAGCATGGGTGCGATGGTGTCGGCGGCTCTGTTGAAGATGTGGTGGGGGCAGGGGTCCGTGGGGGCCCCTGAGTGGATTGACTTCATTGTCCTCAGTGTGTCTTCGGTGGTGAGGGCTGTCCAGTCATTAATCGCTGGTTTCCGGGTGTCGGGGGTGGTTGGTGAGGGTTCAGTGTGTTGGTTGTCTTCGTCGAAGTTGTCGTAGATGCTCTTGATTTTGTGGTGGAAAAAGGTGCTGAGTTTGTCGCAGAGGTCTTGTGAGGGAGGGATGTCGGTAGACTCGCTGGTGGGTTGGGGTCAGGTAATGACCATATGTTTAACGTCACCACTGACTGCGAACAGTCCTCTTTTCGCTGGCGAGCAGCTCAGAGTCAATAAAGAGAGGAACAATTGAAAGAACAATACAACAAGCCAAAGTCCAGGAACAAAACTGTTGACCAACGTCAAGCCAGGATAGGAGTGGCGGCATGAAGCTGTGAAGAACACTCTTGCAGACTAGCAGATTCATCAGGACGATGCAGGAGGCAACGCAGGAGTCGCTGTAGGGAGGGAGAACACAGATTAGAAGTGTTGAGGCGGGATAATACTCGCCTCCGTGTCTTTAATAAAAATGAAGACTTTCCGTCATAATTTACTAGGAAAATCTGCATTTTGTGGCAAGACCGGAGTCTCATATTATACTTGTTCAAAGCATATCAACAACCAAAGAAACAGCGGAGACAACTGGTTTGTAATAGAACATACAAAAAACATTATCATTAGACCAATCTGCAGATCTCAGAATGTCCTCTTAGCGGGAGCCTGCCCAAAAAGCTTTGGAGGCCATGGCTCCCCTGGTGGAATGGGCCCCAAAGACGGAGACATCAATGCCAGCAAGGGACATGACTCACCGAACCCACCGGGCCAGAGTAGCAGGAAAACAGGGAGATGAGGTTTGCGGAAGGAAATGAGGAGTTGTGATTGAGAGGACGTTCTGAGATCAGAGGTCTATGTTCATAAACCTTGAGGCATTGACCTACACATAGTTTAGGATGGAAAGGGATATAAGGGTAAAACACAGAATTCAAATATGTTTTTGTACGTTTGTGAACTTGAAACAGAACACCAGTTGGAGAAAACTGGCGAGAAGAAATGTATAAAGCCTTGACATGTGAAACACGTTTGATGGAAATAAGACAAAGCAACATTGTAAGTTTTGCAGAGAACATTTTGAGAGAAAGAGCAGAATTGTCAGGCCAATCAGAAAATAATTTAAGTACCAAATTAACATCCCATAAAGAAGAATACTTAGCCAACGGTGGTTTGGAAAATCGTACTCCTCGTAGAAGACGGCAAATGAGCGGGTGCACTCCAACCGGTTTTCCGTCAATAGGACAGTGATTGAGAGAAATGGCTGATCTGTACAAATTGACCGTCCTGTAGGACTTACCTGAACTAGCTTCGGAAGCCAAGAAGATTACCACGAAATTTAGAGGGGCTGAAAAGGGATCAATATGTTTTCCCATACACCAGCTAGACCATAAAGACCAAGCTGACTTGTAGGCTTTGGAGGAGCCAGGGGCCCAGGGTTTACTGATAAAGAGTGAAGCTTCTTGTGAAATGAGAAGGTCAGAAGGGGCAGACTGGAGATCTTCCACGCGGACAGGAGCAAGGAGTTGTCCAGAATGAGATTGTGAGGAAGACCTAATGGGTTCAAGAGTAGATCGTTGCAGGCCGGAAGACGAACCGGAAAGTTCACCGTCATCTCCAGAAGAGACGGAAACCAAATTTGTGATTGCCAAAAAGGAACTACTATGACCAGGGAGGTCGATTGGCGGTGAACCTGAGAAAGAACCCTGCTGATCATGATAAAAGGAGGAAATGCATAATTGAGATGAAGAGACCAGTCCTGAAGAAACGGGTCTGTTGCCAAAGCCAGAGGGTTTGGACGCCAACTGAAGAAACGGGGCAATTGGGCGTGGAGGCGTGACGCAAAGAGATCAATGTGAAAAGGGCCCCACTTTCGAGAGAGGGATTGGAAAATGGATGGAAGAAGCTTCCAATCACTGGAGTCTCGTAGGTAGCGAGAATGCAAATCCGCAATGGAGTTAGGATCTCCAGGAAGATATTCTGCTGTGAGAGAAAGTCTGTTTGAAAGTCAATACTCCCAAAGACTCTTTGCAAGTTCTGCTAAAGGTTTGGACTTGGTGCCACCTAGATGGTTAATGTAACGGACCGCAGAAACATTGTCCATCCAAAGAAGAATAGAGCAGTGTACCTTTTTCTTCGTAAGGCTCTGGATTGCAAAGGAGCCTGCCAGCATCTCTAAACAATTGATGTGCAATTTCAACTCCTCGCAAGACCATGTACCGCCAGTCAATATTGGACCACAACGGGCGCCCCAACCCAATAGACTTGCATCGAATTCTAATACAAGATCTGGGGCCGAAGCGAAGATAGTTCGCCCGTTCCAGGCATCTAAATGGTCTATCCATCACTGGAGCTCGACACGAGACTATTGATCTAAAGCGATGACTTCGGAGTAAGACAGGCCCTGGCAAAGGTGCCGAATCTTTAGACGTTGAAGAGCGCGGTAATGAAGAGGTCCTGGAAAGATAGCTTGAATGGAGACGGAGAGAAGGCCTACGATCCATGCAAGCGACCTGAGCGAAATCCGAGAGGAACAAAGAACCTGAAGAATTTCTGACTTTATGGTTGAGACCTTTGACTGAGGGAGCCGTAGGGATGCCGTGGACAAGTCCTCGAGAAAACCCAGAAACTCGATACTTTGAGAAGGAATGAGCATGGACTTTTCGATGTTGAGAAGGAAACTCAGATCCAGGAGAAGAGATTGGGTGGTATTCAGATTTGACAAGAGACTCTGTCGGAGTTCATGAGCAGTATGTCGTCCAGGTAAATAATCAGTCTGATCCCGAGGGATCGTAGGTAAGCTACAACTGGTTTCAGGATTTTTGTAAAGCACCATGGTGCTGCCGAAAGGAAGAGAACAGAAACGGTAGGTGACGCCTGACCATTGGAATTGAAGGAATTTGGTGTGAGAAGCTTGAATGGGAATAGTAAGATAAGCATCTTGTAGGTCTAACCTGACCATCCAGTTGTTTGGACGAAGAGTGTCTCTCAAATGAATGATAGTTTCCATTTTGAAGTGGCGATACACCACAAACTGATTGAACCACTTTAGATTTATGACCAGGCGCAATTTCTTGTTTTTCTTTTGGACCAGGAAAATGGAACTGGGAAAACCTTACGGATCTAAGGGGGCGATAAGAATGGCCTGTTTTAGGAGAAGGTTTTGAATCTCTACAGAGATGAGTTGGGACATGTCTGCTGAAAAAATTGGAGGAGGAGGAAAACTTGTTTGGAAAGGAGGCACGTAAAACTCTATAAGATAACCTTGGACCGAGTTTAGAACCCAGCAGTCTGCTGTAAGAGTGTGCCATTTTTGGAGAAAAATTTTCAAACGTCCCCCCACTGGGGGATGGCATACCTTGTTGGTTGTTGTTGTGGTGGAATTTTTTCTGTCCATGACCTCTGTATCCACAACCTCGTTGTGGGTAGAATTGTGGTTTGTACTCCTGGTAGCTGGAACTGAAGGAGCCTCTGGAGCCTTGATTTAGATAGGAGCGTCCGGAAGAGCGACTCCTGCCTCTGCCGGCCCTCCCAAAAACCAGAGGGGAAAAGACTTTCTTAATAGATTGTTGGGCCTTGTCCAAAGAGGCGAAAGTAGTGACAAATTTGCTGAGGTCCTTTACTAAGGAATCTCCAAACAGAAGACCGTCTGCTTGTCCTGGCATGTGGACCACGCTTTATCTACTCCTTTGCTTGGGTCTTTGTCAAATTTCGAGGAAAAGGTATGAAGAGGTTGGTCAATGGAAGGAACCATAGTGATGTTTGAGGGTAAGGAAGGTTTGGGACATTCGGATTTTAACTTGGAGCGGGCTGACTTGTCAAGGGGCAGACGAAGTCTGGCTGAAATATACGCTCCTGATAGAGCGCGCGAGGCCACCCGACCAATAGTTTTCGCCGTTTTCCGGCTTCAGGGCCCATATACTTTCAAATCACCATATACATCGATCAGGTGACTTCACGAGCTCTACCAATTTGTGTGTGTGTTCCCTACTATTATTACTCAGTGCACCCGACTTACCATCCACCGATGCGGGTACCTAATGACCACAATGAATCAGGGAGCTAGCTGTAAAGAAAAGGCAGCAAAATACAAACCCAACCAATAACATTCAAAATTCTGTTGAAATGACCACGGACAACTGGAAGTTTTAAAATGTTTATCTAAAGTTCATTTGTTTCGTGTATGAGGTACAGTAAAATAAGGCAATCAATAACCAAGATAACGTAAATGATATAGCTGTAAAGAAACAATGACAGAGTAATCATTGAAATACTGATATAAAGTATAACGAGAAAATACTTATGCTAATCAGAATTATTTGAGCAAGGGCAGACTATGTAGGTATAACTACAGGAGGGCCTATAAAGAGTAACACGCTTCACTTAAGGTGAACGGGCCTTTGAACAATCTAGGCAATGAGGTTCTAGACCATATCAGAAAATGACAAACTGCAATGCAAAATATAATTTCTAACAAGTGTGAAGACATAGGAACAAACTTATGTGAAAAATGCAAATGACTTTCAATATTTGCGGAAAGACATGGAAAAAATAACATATGCAATGGTGAACTTTATTAAAGCAAAAGTTAGAAATTCAGAAGGTGCAAGATTTTAAGAGGTTCAGATCAATATTTACCTAGAAAGGTGTGGAAACCAAACCCTGGCCACGGGTTAGTTAAGGACAGGAAACCCTCAAGGAAGGATACCCTTCAAAGGACAGCAGGTGCAGAATGGACACCCCGGATAGGACAGGATACCCTCGGATTAGGAATCAGGACAAGACCTCAGGACAGGACAGCAAACCCTCAGGACAGGACCGCTCAGGACAGGACCGGAATCCACAGTTTGGAAGCAACGCCTGCGCTCCACCCGCTCTGCAGTTATCGATCAAGACCCCGATTGGGTCAGCGAACTCCCAGCAAAGTGCTTCGCCAGCACTTTAAGGTTCAGTAGAACCTTAGTCTATGGTCAAATTCGGACAGAGTGCTCCGCAGCGCTCTGTATCTTCAGTCACCTATTGAGTACGATGGGTCAGTGACAGGTCAGCTAAACCAGACAAGTCGGACGGCTCCCTAGGTGAACCCAGGGTAGATATACAGTTTGGGGACAGTGTACCACCCCCCAATGTTGCAAAGTGTCAGAATCCCTCAATTTCGATTGGTCCTAAGGTAGGATTTGGGTAACACACCAATCACAATACAAGATTTTAAGCCTTCATTAGCATACTTGGGTACCGCCTAGCAGGTTTGGGGTTCCCAGGAGAAACTGTGCAGAAACACAATGACAATTTAACATTGTATCATATGAGGAGCAACATTCGCCGTTCTCGCAGGGCAGAGGTGACTTTCTCAGGAGCATCTCGCCCATCACTGCCAACTGGCTATGTTCCATCAGCCAAGGTTGTCAGGTCCCCGAAAAGTCGCATCTGCGCAGAAGGGACCTCCAAGATGGCTTTCAGTACAGACAGACCCCCATTCCCCGCGGTACATGAAAAGTAAGCGAAAACAAATTAATACATAATAATGTCATCATGAAAACACATCACAAGGTTTGTACTTTCTACTTATCATCATAAAATATTCTTATGCGGTTTAAATGTTAGCTACATTGATACGGGTACAAGAGCAGTGGCACGAGCAGTACCACATGATAAGCACAGCTATGAATTACGCATGCGCATAAATTTCCCTCCACTTCTGCAGACGCGTCAGGACACGTGAGTGTGGCTGACGCATGCGCAGTAACTAAAATACAAGCGGCGGCCATGTTAAAGTACACGGGGTAAGTGTATTAGAAATACACGTAGGCAAGCTTCATAAATTTTGCCTAAACAAAAATAAACGTTAGTAGAACATACTTATGTTACCTTATTACACATAAACGAGGTTCTTGACTTCGGCAAGCCGCAAAATATGCGAAGCTTTGCTTCATCACTCCCACGTGTGAAGAAGGGAACCACTCCGTAGAGTTGTGATGACGAATAGAGGAAGGATAAAACAAGGGAACTCAGTCATCATCTAACACTGGTGAGAAAACAAAGGAGTCAGCTTTGTGTTTCTTAGCAGGAGGAGACGAGGGGTCCTGGACGTCAAAGACGTCAAACATATCGTCATCTGCGTCCCCCATGTCATCGTCTGTGTCCAGGATTGTGGAAATCACCAATTTTTAAGGTAGCTCAGCATGTTTGGATTTAGATTTTATTTTACCCTCAGCAGAGGATAATAACCCCTTCTTAAAAGGAGGCCTAGGAGGAGCCAAGTCCTCATTCTGGTGCGAGGAAGCCTCGCGAATCAAGAGTAACGCACTTTTGGAGGTACTGGATGGTACAGAGGGTACCAATTTTCTCTTTCTGCTTTCCCCCCGCAGAATGGGCCAAGGCTTTGGACAACAGACTGAGCATAGAATTTTCCATACCTTTGGAAAAGAGCTTTATTGATGCTTCAACAGCATTTCCCACAGAAGTATTAATAAAAGTATTTAAATCACTTTTTAAGGCTTCGCCTTCTTCATTATGTAATACAGACTCTGAGGAACTCTCAAGTTCCATATTGAGACAGAGCTGAAGGAAAACCAAGTAGAGAAATGGTTAACAAAAGGAGCAGGGAGGAGCCGGAGGCTGAACTAAGGGTGGAGTCAGCACTAAACAGACCCACAACAGCTGCAGTCCCAAACGTAGCCGGTGAAGTGAAGACACCCTTGAAAAGGAGGAAAAAACCTGAAGAGCCTGAAAAGCCCCCGCGCAACGCGGTAGAAACAAGGTAAGCGCGGGCAAGCTGACTTCAAATGCGGGGGAAAACCGGCAGAAACACAGTCGCGCGACGCGTTAACCCAAAGGTTAAAATGCGCGCGAGCAAGGGAAACAGAAATAAGGAAGATTAAAGGAGACGCGGTAATACCTCGCTACGCAATAGGCTGAAGAAGCACTGCGTGCGAGGCCCGACAACAGCTGAGCAATTAGAAGTGTGGGGCAAGGTTAGCGATAACGCGGTAATACAAGGCATACATTCATAATACCAATCAAATACCAGAGTAAAATATATAAACTAATGCATATACAGCAGAGCAACAAAGAGAAGGCACTTATCTGACTGCGAGCAGCAAGAAAAGAGGACTGTTCGCAGTCAGTGGTGACGTTATACATATGGTCTCTACCTGATTGGTTAACTGGTTTTGTTTTATTGCGTTCCCATTGGCCAGTTGTTTGCTTGACCCTCTGGGAACTGTAGTCTTAGTGCTTATCTTGGCTGCTATTTAATTAAACGCAAGATTAGAAAGCATGATATGAGCCTCCGGTCTTGCCATAAAATGATGTAACATGGTGTGCAGTGAAAATATGTGGATAGTAATTATGTGGTATTGAGTGTACTGGAATTATGTGGAATGGAGATGTGTGTCATTGAGTGTGATTATGTAGAATGGTATTTTGTACAGTGGTATGTAGTATAGTTTAATTATGTGGTGAGCTGAATTATGTGGAATGCTGTGGCTTGAATGTGTGTGGAATGGAAATGTGTGGAGTTGAATTGTGTGGCGTGGAACTGTGTGGCATTGAGTGGAATTATGCTGATTAGAATTATGTGGAGTGTATTTCTGTATATTGTTATGTGACATAGAATGGTTTTATGTGTGGTGTATTTATGTGGTATTGAAAAAACAGGAAGGTGACCATCTGTAAATGTATCTGGTGCTCTTATAAGTATTATCAAAGGACATCTTCGAGAAGCCCCTGAAGGTTTTACCATTCTTATAAAGCACTGTGGTTGGGCGTCTTGGGCCTAAAAGCAATCTCAATAGCTGCCTTGGCTCAACCTAAACAGATAAGTTTCCACCCATCTTCTGTAACCTTGCAAAGGCATTGGAGGGTCACAGCATTGGAAAGTCATCCTCCCTTCAAAATGATGACTGTTTTGCTAAGTTTAGAATATGTAGAGCTGAGAGGTTGTACAGCACACCTAACATGTACACGGCAGAACTCTACACCAGCTCAACTTGGTTGTTATTTCATCCAATTAAGAAGGATTAAAGGCCAAGTTCAGGACATGCACCATTGATCTTCAGATGACACACAAATGGCTGCAGCAGAAAAAAAGCAGCTCTCCGAGATTTGTTTTCAGCTGAAAAAGCACAGATCCAAAAAGTGTCTGGTGAAAAGTAATTACCACAGATTGTAGCTCCGCCCTGCCTCATAAATGTGCCCACTTCAAGCCAAAAAAACCAGAGTGACCAGCTCTTCAAAACTACAGCTAGCAGAAAGCCTCCGGCACAGCCCAGTGGAATTAGCACCTGCTGCCAAATACCAATGCTTCTAACAGCTTTAAATCCTGGGAGCACGAGGCAGAACACCTCCACTTTTTAACAAAAATGACAAAAATGAGTAAGTGTAGAAACTATAACGGCTTCTCGTAATTTGTAGCACCACGACAACGACATCACGTGTTGTACAGAAATTCATCTTATAGTCTATACCAAAAGGTGAGGAGATGTTCTACTTTGTTCATTTAAAGGACATACACAAGTTGAACAGTGAAAGTACCTTGAGGTATGAAATGCTTAGAATACCTTCATGTTAGAGCTTGAATTGTTTGCACGCTGGCTATCAAACAAACATACCTCGCAACAGGCACCATCAGGGAAAACCTCAGTCTTTGCAAGAACAGCAAATGCTACGAGCTAAGATTTACAGCCCTGTTTACACAAAAGCTCAGAAGAGTGAAAAGACAGCTCTCGCTTCTAACAATGCGCTGGGCTGGCCTGAAAGAAAACAAGCGGAGCCTGGGAGCTAACGTTTGTTAGAGTTTAATGGGGGGCAGATGTTCGAGGAGCCACAGGGAGACAAAGACAACAGGAGGATAAAAGGAAAAGAATGTCAGTGACATGGGAGCAGGTAGAAGGGACGAATATTGCAATAAAATTCAAGCAGCTATGGGCGCCTAAGCTCAACACGCACCCACCAAATCATGAGCAGGAAACCAAGGAAAGAATAGTCCCCCAAACCAACAGATAAACAACCAAAGCTTAGAGATACAGTTTTTGGTCCCTGTTCCATGGGAGGAAATGAAAAACAAAAAGGAGGGAGAAAGAGGCAGGACTGCCCGCTAGTAAGAAAGGATTTTTAAAGGACACTGAAACAAACAAATGAAAAGCACGGGGATGGCCTTTAAGCCCACACAGAAGTATATAAAAAATTTATATACAACAGGGCTCGAAAGCTCGACCTAATAAGAGAATTTTCTAAGCAGAAAAGAAGGAAGCAATTTGGGGACAGCTAGCAAGTCCATAGTATTTAATTGTCTGGCATTTCTAAATGTGCATTATGTACAAGCATACACGGTCAGCCCTGCCAAATGCCACGCATTGCCGGTTAGAATATCGCATGTTAGTGCTGGTGTCCACATCACTGCACTAAAATGCTAGGTCAGAAAGCCAGCTCCTGTGTGTGACAAAGCGCTTCATCCGATTAAGTCACAGGATGGTGGTTTACTTCTTACCAGCCTGTGCAGTGTGACCTGGGCCCGGTTTGAGTAGAGGTGCATTGCTATGGAGTTGTAATTCCGGGTTCCGGCAGTTGGTAACTTTATGGAAATTGCAACTATAACATTGTTTCAATTGCTACATCATCCAGCGCTGTTCGTGCTCCAGCGCTGTTCGTGCTCCAGCCTCAGTGCTGCAGCCAGTGTCAAGAGTACAGAGAGCAGCGAGCCTGTGTACTGTGACCTGGCATCCCCAGGCACAAGTCCCTACCTCAGCTTGCCACTGTGACCGGCCTGACAGGAAGGCACTCCCTGACTTGGTATAGATGAGAGCAGCATTGGTAGTACATAGAAAGCAGGGCAGGCTCGGGCTGGACAGATGTGCAACTAATTTCCTTACACAGGTCAGACCAGCACTGGGGCAGATTTCTTTTTAAATTGTCTACCTGCAGCATTTTTTATAAGAAAAAGTATACACTATTACGCCCTTGCAATGTGTTAGGAAAGTAAAGCATAGATAAAGAGGCAAGCTAGTGGTGCTCATTTTATGTTGAAATTGCAGCAAGTCTGACCTGAACTAATCACCCAGCTAAGAGAAAAATCAGATTGTGGTTTTGCAGCAAAAAAGTAATAGAACTAACATATTTAGGGAGCATTTTACTTTGAACTATCAGATATGAGTAGAGTTTTTGTTAAAAGTGTGTTTTAGAACTAATCAGACGATCAATAGGAAATGTTCTTTTTAACGTTACAGGTTTTTCTTCAACTTAGCAACTTGCTTCCTAAGTGCTTGGTTTTACTCGTGAGAAAGTGTTACTCGAAGTGTCCCAAATTTCCCGGTAGAATGTCACTCATAAGTACAGTGACTCTGTGGAAATGTCACACATATGCAATATGAAAACTTGACAGCTATGTACCCGCTAAGGTTGGAAGCAACTTAGAGCAATATTCAGAAACAGTTGGGATATATGATTTTCCCATGCGCCACATGACACTTACACATGCATAGCAGTGGAGCAGTGGTGCAGCGATGAAGGTAAAAGCCATAGTAACTTCACACATTTACTGACATGTAGCTTAGATGTATGACTAGGGTGATCAGATTAGCCCATGTGACTGGGACACACATTTCCCAGTCTGGGTTTGGATTCCACACATCACTGGGGTTTGAGGGTTGTTGTCTTGATTAATTTTAACTATGCCGATTGGACCAACACACCGCATAACATTGATACATAAAAGCAAAGTCCAGGTATGCAAATATGGTGTCCCAGTGGCATGGAGCAATCTGGTCATACTATATATGCCAAACAAAAAGCACCAGATATTGCCTCCACTTCATCTTTAGGCAGACTTGAGCCAGTTCGTTACTCAAGCTTGAAAATATGGTATTTTTTCAATGTTCTCCTCTTTGAGCTCCAAGCAGGCCATTTCGAGGACACAGCAAAATTGTTCTAATGGAAAATTTCATGAGATTGATTATCTTGGAATGTACCAGAATAACCGAAAACTACGGATTGCACAGGTTTTTCCTAATTACACAGTTTTAAAATGGCCCTATTTCAGCTGTAAGTAGCTTAGGCTAGTTTGTCTTGTTACTCTGCTTTCTTACAGTTCTGCATTCAGAATATGCTTTTGCTCGAGGCAATAACTTCTCCCAGCTACTTCCAAGTTATAAAAGTACTAGCAGCCCGTCCCGACCTTGTCCGGGAGCAATCGGGCTTCCCCGACCCCCGCCTGCCCCGACATTGGCCAGCAGCCCAGGCCCCCGTCCGCCCCGTCCCCCGGCCGCCCCGACCCCCGCCTGCCCTTGTCCTCCGGAGGCTTACCTCACTCAATTATGCCAGAGGCCCAGTGTTGCAGTGGTGGTCAGCAGCAGTGCCTGAGGCACTGGGGAGCTTTCTGGGTAAGTGGGGCTCTGGCGCTCCGTTTGCAGGGAGGCGAGGCTGAGCAGAGGTTGCAGGGATAAGAGTAGGAGTTCACAGAGTATGGAGCGGCCGGCGGGAGTCGGGAGCTTGAGCACAATTATGCCAGAGGGTCCCCCGCCTGTACCGACCCCCGCCTGCCCGGTATTGTCCCCCGGAGCCTTTTTGTTGCAACTCCCCGACCCCCGCCTGCCCCAACATTGTCCCCCGGAGCCTTACCTCAGCTGCCGCTCCTCAGTTCAGTGCTCCTCGCCGCTCCGCTGCTGCTCACCGCCTGTGTGCCGCTCGTCAGTGCTCCTCCCCCGCGCCATGTCCGCCGCTCCGCCGGTCTGCTGCTGCTCACCGCCTGTGTGCCGCTCGTCAGTGCTCCTCCCCGCGCCATGTCCGCCGCTCCTCCTCGCGTTCCTGGACGCCGCTCCTCCCCGCGCTCCTGGACGACGTCAGCACGCAGGTCGCGGCCGGCACTACTTCTTGGGGACTACTTTTTTTTAAATGTAAATTTTTTAAATATAACGTATTTTTTAAATTTATATAGCCTATGTCCATCTGCACACCCTGAGGATTCCAACGATGTATTGGGTGTGTGGATTGGCGCTGTGGTTCCAGAGTTTACCCGCCTCAAAGTTCTTCCTTTATAATAGTAGTATAGATCTAAGCAACAAAGAAGATAACTGGTTATCATTTTATAGGTCTTCATATTCCCTTTTTCTGGTGTGACCAGTTCCATGCTGTTTCCAGTCCTTCGTTTTGCTTTTAAAAATCAACATATCATTAGAGCACTTGGTTTAAACAGGCAAACAAAGACTACAGTCTGCAGGAAGCATTGTATCCTGCCGACATGACATGATCAGGCACCCTAGGTGTGAATGCTTCAAGCTTTCCGTTTCCTTTTGGTACTTGTAGCGATCGACAACTGGACAGCCCTCACCACCGAAGACGCATTGAAGACTAAGTCAATCCACTCCGGGGCCCCCACAGACCCCTGCCCCCACCACATTTTCAACAGAGCCACCAACACCATCACATCCATGCTCTGCCACACCATCAACTGCTCCCTGGCAACCGCCTCGTTCCCTGATGACTGGAAACACGCTGACATTAACCCCCTCTTAAAGAAACCCTCGGCGGAGCCCACCGACTTAAACAACTACAGTCCCATATCCCTGCTCCAGTTCCCAGCAAAAGTCATCGAGAAAGCCATCAACAGCCAACTCGCCACATTCATCGAAGAGCACATCATCCTCGACTCCTCCCAATCTGGCTCCAGGAAAAACCACAGTACGGAAACCGCCCTCCTTGCTGCAACAGACGACATCCGTACCTTACTGGACAAAGGAGAAACAGCAGCCCTCATCCTCCTCGACCTCTCAGCGGCGTTCAACACAGTCTCTCACCGCACCCTAATAAGCAGACTCCACAACGCAGGGATCCAAGACAAGGCCCTCGACTGGATCCGCTCCTTCCTCTCCGTCAGAACGCAGCGGGTCAGGCTCCCATCTTTCCTCTCAGACCCTACACCTACCACCTGCGGAGTCCCACAGGGGTCCTCCCTCAGCCCTACGCTCTTCAACATCTACATGGCTCCGCTCGCCCCCATCGTCAGAACCTACGGACTCAACATTGTGTCATACGCAGATGACACCCAACTCATCCTCACTCTATCCAACGAACCCAACACCGCCAGACACAACTTTCGAAAAGGCATGGAAGCAGTCACCAAATGGATGAAAAACAGCTGTCTACAACTAAACACAAACAAAATGGAAGTACTCATCATGGGCACAAACCCAGATGCCTGGAACGACACCTGGTGGCCCCCCGCCCACCCCCAAGGACCACGCACGCAACCTGGGAATCATCCTGGACTCGGAGCACAAAATGGACCGCCAGATCAAATCAGTCTCGTCCTCCTGCTTCTACACCCTCCGCCTCCTACGTAAGACCTTCAAATGGATCCCCCTTGAACACAGAAAGACCGTCACTCATACCTTGGTCACCAGTAGGCTC
Organism: Lissotriton helveticus; assembly: GCF_964261635.1. Taxonomy (NCBI): domain Eukaryota; kingdom Metazoa; phylum Chordata; class Amphibia; order Caudata; family Salamandridae; genus Lissotriton; species Lissotriton helveticus. Next base: position 797,036,133 of record NC_136073.1, on the reverse strand, counting down.
GAGTACGGCAACACACTCTATGCCGGAATAAACAAAAACCTCACCCGCAAGCTACAGAACATCCAAAACGCCGCCGCAAGACTGGTCCTCAACCTGCCAAGCCACTGCCACATCTCCCAGCACCTGCGCACACTCCACTGGCTCCCCATTGAAGCTAGAGTCACCTTCAAGATGCTAACCCACGCTCACAAGGCCTTCCATGACATCAGACCAGCATACCTGAACAGCCGACTCAAATTCCACTCACCCCAAAGGACCCTACGCTGAGCCCGCTCTCCTACGCCTTGGTACCCCGCACAAGAAAGACCAGATCGGGAGGCCGCTCCTTCTCCTTCCGTGCGGCCAGTGCCTGGAACGACCTACCGCTCCTCCTCAGACAGATAACATCACTCCCCATCTTCGCAAGAAACCTCAAAACCTGGCTCTTTGACAGAGCCCCTTCTTGATGGACTGGAACCTGCGAGCCCCCCCACACCCCCAGCGCCTTGAGACCCTTACGGGTGAGTAGTCACGCTTAACAAATGCCTGATTTAGTTTTGTACTTTTAAATATAATTTTTTTTTATTTCAATGGTGAAGAAAAATAAGTTCAGAGGCTCTCAGCACTAGATAAGTTTCCTTTTATCGACTGCTTCTGATAAAGCATTACCCAAAGGGTAACACATATTCATAAAGCAAAAGACGGACATGAAACACAATTTACACCAGAACTTAGGACACTAGTGTATTTTGCCTATATGAATGTCAACTTTTGTTTTCTTCACTATCCCATTCGCTTAGCTACAGCAGGGAAGTACAATGGGTAAGGGGTCACAACAACACATTAAAGCCTGCTTTGCTGTGTGCAAGGAATGGCTACCCATGGTCGGACAGCTTCAAATCCATACTGTTGGCTTTGCAGGGAATTTTATTAACTGTTTCCTAAAAGGGGTAACCAATGCTCTTACGTTAGTGCCTTAGGTGTCCGGTAGTAGTGTCATACCTGATTTTTCCCGGCGTTGGTGCACTGAGTGCGGTCTTGCACTAATGCAGGCACAGTTGTACATTTCCACTGGAGGCTTTGATGGTGGTGCATGCTGCTATATCGTGGTGCCGTGGGACCCCAATACGACAGCGGGAAATGATTCAAGCATATGGATCTATGAAAGATCCAATACTGGATAAAGAAATACCTTCCGGACTAAGTGGGCATCCTGCTGCTCCAGCAGCAATATGTGCTGTTGTAGCTCTGCCTTGTACGAAAAGCTTTGCACCGTAATTTTCACCATATTACTTGCCCAGTCTCAGAAAGAGGTATGTGCCACTATGCGGTTCTGCCTCAGCCAGGAGCTCAAAGAATGCCCACTGTGATACTGAAGGACTCCCTAAACCATTTGAGACATGGAAGATGGCCATTCTAGCAGTGATAATACCCCGATGCTGTGGCGATTGTCACTCAGAAATAACTGGGGAGAACTCACTCGGCTAGGGCATCATGGGGATTCATGAGGCACCCTACCCAAAAGGCAGATGTCTTTCAGGATGGAAATGGGTGCTGGAATTCAAACCATTAGTATCATATTGATAATGTTGCTATTCTCTTGATAGGATAGCCCTCATGCGAGTAGTGCCCAATATCTCCAGAACAGATATAAAAGATTCAGGAAATGTAAATCTAGTTTGGCTTTGGGACCCTTGCCTTTCTTTAAAAAAAGAGCCAGGGGAGAAAAATCATGTATCCCTCTCCACCAAAGGTACCGTTTTGTCGGCCTCCTTTCTCAAACAAGGCCAAGACTTCAATCTCCAGAAGAAAGTGGGAGGACACCGACAGTTGGTGGATGTTTTGTCAGAGTGGCTACAAAGGGAAGTGCATGGTTTTTACAGAGCAACTGATCAAGCCATCAGCTCATGGTGATGGCTTTCCTGTGCCTGAAAGCAGGAGCCCTCTCTTGCCCAGACATTGATGGCCGAAGGAATACTGTCAGGATGAAGGATTAGTTACTTACCTGTAATCCTAGTTCTCATCCAGGGGTATACTCATCAAAGTCATAATCTATGAATAATCCCCGCCCATGTGCGGGATCCTGGAGCATATATGCATATGTGAAAACATATACATGCAGCCTAAAATATTTCCAAAATGGCAAAGATGCTGAAATTACATAGGTTTGCATAGTAGTAGCTATGCTCTCCCAACCCCTAAGGAAGAAAGAGAGCAGTAAACATTTCTAATACAACAATGCTTTATTACCATAGAAAAACCTGTAATTGCATGCATTTGCCAGTAGGCTGCAGTAGAGTATAAAGAAAACAAAGAAAACTAACACCTTGCCTTTAAGGCATTAGAGTATGGGTACCGTGCCTTTAAGACCTGAAGGCGACCCCCTGCTCCCATGATGCACCACAGGTGGCAGTTAGGTCAGTTCTTTTTGGAGGTGCATAAACACCTGAGTAAATCCGTAAGTAACAAACCATAACTTTGCAGTAATGCTCGTCAGGGGAGGTGGGTGTGTTGCTTATGACTTTGAGGAGTATACCCCTGGATGAGAACTAGGATTACAGATAAGTAACTAATCCTTCTCATCCAGGGGATACTCATCAATAGACATAATCTATGAATAGATTAGCAAGCCCATACCCAAAGTCTCGCGGACGAGCACTCAAGTATACAGCAAAATCATGAATCAACATCATATTTATAATGCAGTTATGCAAACAAATTCCTCAAAGAGGCCTGTCCCACTCTGGAATTGACCTGTGCATCTGAATCTAGGCAATAATGGCGGGTAAAGGTATGTACTGAACGCCATGTAGCTGCCTTACAAATCTCAGATATTGGAATGTTGCGGAGGAGCGCTGTAGTAGATGCTTTCCCTCTTGTAGAGTGTGCTTGAGGTTTGCCCTGTAAAGCTTTGTTAGCTAATTGGTAAGACAGCGCTATACAGGAAACGATCCATCGTGAAATAGATCTTTTTGAAGCTGACAGACCAGTATTGGTTGACCCATAATTAACAAAGAGCCGGACAGATTTCCTATATGGAAGAGTTTTAGCCAGGTAAAATTGCAGAACCCTCCGGAGATCTAGAGAGTGTAGAGACCTCCCGGGGGGAGTGGTTGTTTGAGGAAAAAAGGTAGGCAGAGTGATGGTCTGATTGATCCGAGACCACCTTGGGCAGAAAGCCTGGATGCGTCCTCAGCACCACCCTATTGGCATGAAAAACTGTGTAAGGTTCCTTGCAACACAGGGCCTGAATCTCGCTCACCCTACGGGCAGAGGTGATGCCTACCAAAAAGGCAGCTTTCCAGGTCAAGTACTGCAAAGAGGCCTTATGGATAGGCTCGAAGGGAGCACCCAACAATTTGGTAAGTAGGATGTTAAGCTCCCAGGGAGGAGAGGAGGACCTCACTTCGTGGAAACACTTTCTTAAGCCCCTCCAAGAAATCTTTGACAACAGGAATGAGGAAGAATGAGGTCTGAAAAGAAGACTTTCTATAGGCTGTAATTACCGCTAAGTAAACCCTGATGGAGGGTTACTTCAGGCCTGACCTTGCCAAATGTAATAAGTAGGGTAGAATCACCTGCTTCTGACTGTGGATAGGATCAAGAGAGTTGTCTATACACCAAATGTAAAATCTCTTCCACTTGAAAGCATAAGACTTTCTAGTGGAGGGCCTCTTTGCCTCCTTAAGAATGTTCATGCAATCAGCTGAAAGGTCTAGGTGGCCATATTGGATGACCTCAGGAGCCATGCCCTCAAACGAAGGGAAGGAAGGTTGGGGTGAAACACCCTCCTCTCGTCCTTGGTCAGTAAGTCTGGGCGGCAGGGCAGTCTCCGGTGAGGGACCTCCGACAGCTGGAGGAGATCCGGGTACCACCACTGGCGTGGCCACTCCGGCGCTATCAGGATCATCCTGGTGTTGACCCTGTAGAACTTCTGTATTACCGCCGGGATCAGAGGCAGGGGAGGAAAAGCGTACAGCAATGTCTGAGACCAGCTGATCAAAAGTGCATTCCCCGTGATCCCTGCTGGGGGAATCTGGACGCGAAGACGGGGCATTTTGCATTTGCCGCGTCTGCGAACAGATCTATGTCTGGTACGCCCCATTGCCGAAACACCTCCTGCGCGACCTCTTCGTTGAGCACCCAGTCGTGCGCTTCTACGAAGTCTCTGCTCAGGCCGTCTGCCTGAACATTCAGGATTCCTGGCAGGTGAACTGCCACGATGGAGAGACCTCTCGCCAGGAGCCAGCGCCAAATGGATTGAGCTTCCAGAGACAGAACTTGTGACCTTGTGCCTCCCTGCTTGTTCAGACAGAACATTGTTGTCGTGTTGTCTGTCTGAACTTGAATGTGGTTGGTGTGCAGAGACGGGCAGAGGGATTTGAGCGCAAGATAGACAGCCCGGAGCTCCAAGAAGTTGATGTGGTAGCTTCTTTCTACTTCGGACCAGAGACTTTGTACTTGAAGCTGGTCCATATGAGCACCCCAGCCGTGCATTGAGGCATCCGTGACCACTGTCTGCGATGGAGGCGACTGATGAAATGGGACTCCCTGCAGAAGATGAGAACGTTTCATCCACCATCTGATGGAGTCCCTGGCAACTTGGTGGAGAGAAACACGATCTTCCCAGTGGCCTGATCTCTGAGACCATTGGTCCTCGAGAGCCTGCTGCAGAGGCCTCATGTGAAGGCGTGCATTGGGCACGATGTAGATGCACAAGGCCATTGATCCCAGTAGTGACGACACTTGCCTGGCTGTGGGGCTTTGGGTGTCTAGCAGGGTGCGGCACTTCAGAAGTATGGATGACAACCTCTCCTCCGAAGGACACACGCTTGCCTCTGCGGAATCCAGGGAGGCGCCCAGGTAGTGTATTCATTGGGTGGGATTGAGTACTTTTAGTTGACCTGCAACCCCAAGGAATGCATCAAGTTGAGACAGTAAGATAGATGGCTCTGAAGCAGAACAGATGTGGAGCTTTTCAGGAGCCAGTCGTCTAGATAGGGATAGACGAAGATCTTCCGCCTGCGGAGGAAGGCAGCCACCACCGCCATGCACTTGGAGAATGTCCGTGGGGCGGATTTAAGGCCGAACGGTAGCACTCAATACTGGTAGTGGTGACGGTCTATCTGAAACCTGAGACATTTCCGATGCTTTACTGAGACAGGTATATGAAAGTAAGTATCCTGCAGGTCGATGGCACACATCCAGTCTCCCTGGTGAAGGTGTGGAAAGATCGGTGCAGGGCTAGCATACGAAATTTTTCTTTTTTGATAAACCTGTTCAGCAGACGTAGGTCGAGGATAGGTCTGTACTCCTTGGCTACTCCTCGTTTTTGGACTAGAAAGTAGCGGGAGTATACTACCTGATTTCTTCGCATGGGAGGGACCTCCTCTATGGCCTTTTTCCTGAGAAGGGTAGAAACTTCGTCCTTCAACAGCTGACTTTGAATTCGAGGAAGGTGCTTGAGTTGAGGGGACACTTGCGGAGGAGGGGACTTGAACCTCAGCATGTAACCATGCTACACAATACTCAGCACCCATTTGTCCTTTGTTATGGATTTCCACTCTTCCAGGTGACACGCTACACTCCCTCCCACCGGAGTGGCGAACGGTTGAGGAGGAAGCAACGACTCCAGGTTTGGGAGGCTGCTTGGAAGTGGACTATTGTTTATTGTTACTGCCTCAGCCTCTACCAGGGCATCTCTGATGGAACTGAGATCTTTGCTGTGTTTGGGAGGACCACTGAGGGGTTTGAACCCTCTGTTGGTAAGACCACTTATCGCCCTGATGGAAGCGCTTTTTAAACTCCTTGTGTTTCTCCAGACCCACAGCTTATTAGTGTCCATCTCAGCCTTCATCTTGGTCATCTCGTCGTCAGCGTGAGACCAAAACAGAGATGAGCCATTAAAAGGAAGGTTTAGTATCTTCTTTTGAGCATCAGGCTTGAGGCCTGTGAGGCGTAGCCAAGCCAAGCGTCGTGAGCAGACTCCATGGTAGTAGCCATGAGCAGCGAGGTCGGAAGCATCTGCTGCAGCACTTATGACTTGGTTGGCTACGAGCCCTCCCTCCTGTAGGATCTCAGTGAAATCCTGCCGGTCTTCTTTGGGAAGCTTCTCGGTGAAACGAGTGAGAGAGTCCCAGAGAGATCTGTTGTATCTCCAGAGAAGGGCAGAGGCACTGGCAACCTTCATGTATGACGCCGAAGTGTTGCACATCTTCCTCCCATACGAGTCCATCTGCTTACTATCCTTTTCTGGGGGCACCGAGGATGAGGTTGAAGCAGAGTGGAATTTCATGGCTGCCGCAACGATGATTGAATCAGCTGGTGGATCAGTCCTGAGGAACAAGGGTTCCTCCGCTGGAGCCTTGTACTTCTTGGCGATTCTGGAGGGTACAGATCCCACCGTCGCAGGAGTAAGAAAAGTGGCCATCGCCGGTTCCAGGAATCCGGGCACCAGAGCTAGCAGAGGTCTGGGAGCTGTTCGGTGATGCAGGGTATCAAATATGATTGATGTGGGAACCACCGGGGTATGCAAAGAGATGTTTGCCCCCCCTACCCAGAACATCTGTAAATATAGAGATGTCATCTATAGGTGAAACCCGTTAAGGCGGTGTGTAGGAGAAGGTCAGAGAATAGTCCTGGACCGTAGATCTTGTAGACGAAGACCATGTAGGAGATCTTGTGCGCCTTCTCTTATGGGGCCTGTCGCAATAACGGCTGTGCTGACCCCTGGATCTAGACTGATGTCTAGAAGGCGTAATTGGCCTGGAGGGTGATCTTGGCCTGGGAGGTGTTCTTGACCTGGCAGGAGATCTTGGCCTCCTAGGGGGAGACTTTGATGGTCTGGCTGGAGTGCTCATCCTTGGACCAAATGGCGAGTACGCGCGGGAGTAATCCGAGCCCGGACTACTGCGACAACCAGATACAGCACCTTGTGGATGGGCAAGGAGACAAACTGCGGGATTTCCCCTCCGCAGATTTGGGGGAGACTTCTGTAGAGATCTCCACAATATGTAGCCCAGGAGACGATGACCGGTCCCCTGACGATCCTCTGGACCCGGGATCCGAGCGCATCGATGACTCCGCAATGCCTGTGACCTCTTCTCTCGACGTTGAGTGCTTCGACGTCGATGATGTCTGAGTGACCATTGGTGTTGAGCGAGGTCTCGATGGCCTCGACGTCGAACGTCCATGACGTGGTGACCCCGACGGCAATCTTCGGTGTCTAGTTGGTGATCTCGACGTCGATCTTCCACAACGTCGTGTCGATGGCGACCCTGCATGACGTCGTGTTGACGGCGATCTTCCACGATGTCGTGTCGACGGCGACCCTCCCTGGCGCCGGATCGACGTCGAGTGGTGGGATCTCGACAATCCTCTCGACGGCGGCACGCCAGCCGGCGGCGAAATGTCAGCCGTCAGTCCTCTAGAGGTGGTGACCTCAACGGCGATCTTCGGTGTCTAGTTGGTGATCTCGACGTCGATCTTCCACAACGTCGTGTCGATGGCGACCCTGCATGACGTCGTGTCGACGGCGATCTTCCACGACGTCGTGTCGACGGCGACCCTCCCTGCGCCGGATCGACGTCGAGTGGTGGGATCTCGACAATCCTTCGACGGCGGCACGCCAGCCGGCGGCGAAATGTCAGCCGTCAGTCCTCTAGAGGGTGGCGGAGTGTCTTGACGTCGACGGAAGCCTCGACGTCGACGGAGACTTGGTCTTGTCAGCAGCCACAGACTTCGAGCCCGAAGTGTGGTGCCTCAACGCCCACTTACTTGGATGCGACGGAGACTCTCGACGTCGCGATGGTGTTCCTGAAGAGTGTCTGGGCCTCTTCGACAGCGACTCTCGTCTTCCCTTCCTCTTCCTGGGGTCAGGAGAAGTGGAACGTCGCCGTTTTTGGCCTTGCTTGCTGGAAGACGATGTCCTGGGGACTCCATGGCCACCCACCTGATGACTCTTGTCTTTTTCCAGCATAGCATGGAGTTGTATCCGTTCTCTGTCGCGCAAGGTTCGCCTGGAGAACTTCTGACAATGGTGGCACTGGTCAGGATTGTGTGTAGATGGAAGGCACACAATACACACAGAGTGTGAATCTGCCAGTGCCATTTTCTTGTCACAGGAAAGACACATGAATAAAGCTGGCATTCTGACTGGGGAAAAAATCTGTGGAATTCCACAAAACAGTAGCAGAAGCCTTTATAAACCAGAAAATCAAGAGGCTGACTGAGCGGCATCACAACCTTGACAAAGTAAGTAGATACTTCGAGGGAGAGAGGGCTGGTGGCACACATTGGCGGGCACATCAAATCCCGGGCAGGAGGCCAATACCAGGTCCCGCATCAGATAGTTTCCAATGTCGGGTGACAGTACTAATCATTAATAGCAGCTGCAATGTTTGGAGCCACGTTAACAGATATTTTACTTTTATCACAGTGTGTGACTATAGGGAGACACTCCAGCTTGCAAACCTATTCTAGAGGATCATTAGATGAAACATGTTTAAATTATTCTTTCTTGGAAATGTCCAGTTAAAGTTGATTGTCACGTAGCCACTCCTGGGTGTTTCCTGGGTGAGTTTTCTATAGATTAAAGGCATAAATATATTAGTATACACCTGAGCACTGTAAATGAAGGTGTGTCACGCGTCCTGTACCACTCAGAGAGGGCGATTGCATAAAAAAACAGCATTGAATGGTTTTCTACAAGAAGTATTGAGTGGATCTTTCGGGCACACTATATATGCATTTTTGATTAGCACGGTTTGTTTTTAAGTGTTACTCACTTATATGAAAGGTGTCTTTGTTTATTTGTCGTCTGTTTTATTGCAGGAACTTCTGCAGTGTGTCTTTATAGTAACAGACCAGATTGGGTCAGACCTCAGTCTACTGACCAATACAGGTAGGAGAATAGGGGCTTTAGGGGATCTATAGTCTGACAAACAAGTTACTTACCTTCAGTAACACTTTATAGGTCTCGCCTGAGCCAGCGCATGCGCTACTCTGGCGAGAAATGTAGTGAGTCGGCTTTTAAAAGTCCTACCACAAGCTTTTGCTGGCCACAAGCTTGCGGTTACGCCCGTGCGCAGCCACCATCTGAATTCCTCTCGGCCTTTAGCCATCGCTCTCCCTCAGAGCCTCCTCTCCGAGAGTGAAAATAGGGCTGTACATTTTGTCACAGGGCTCGTTTTCATTGTTCATCATTGCGCACTTTTTATTAGCTCAGCAACGAGCCCCACGGTTGCTTATCAGCATTCAAGGACTCCGGCATGAGAAGCCTCGAGAACAGCGCGCAATGGCAACTCCTCCCAGTCTGGCCTTTGCACCCTACTTGTGGAATTCCCAGCTCTTCCAGCAGGCTGCTTCATGTAAAAGCCCCCCTTGCTCTACTTACAATCACTTGACTGAAAGGGACGTCTACAAATAACAGTACACAACACAGTAAAACCAACATGCAGGGATTGGCAATTTAATGAAACGCACAATGTCGGATGTGTAGCTTGGGGCACTGTACGTCTCGGTTATGAGAAGCCTCGAGCACAGCACTCGCTGGCTCTTCCACCCAATCTGAGCATCGCAGCCTAGTCATGGAATCTGTGACCTGCTAAAGTTCCACCCACCAGCTCCTCATGCTGGCTGCTTCACAGAAACAAGCCTCGGCTCTATTTACAATCACTTGTTTATTTACATGACTGCCACAGGAAAATAAAGACGCTGATCAAAGGGGGTGGATGGAGAGGATCCTGTTGCATTTACTGCTTGTTCTGAATGCGTTTCACTTTCACGGCCGCGCGGCCAAAGCTTGTTTTTTGTGAGCTTGGGAACCGAAGACACTGATTGCTTGATATTTTGATTTAATTTGTAGTATGTGACTTTCCTTCCAGCTATCCGCCGCAGAAAGCCTGCATTCTTCCTTGTTTTAGCATACTTCAGACTACAACTCCCTTTCAGGACTAGATACATATGCGTCTCTAACTGGATCTGCCCTGAACAGTACCAGAGTATACTTTGTCCATTTGTGGATCCCTTGGGTGTGTTACATCCCTCACACCCCAGCACACTGCCCTCCAAGAAACCTCACTCCTCAATGAAGGGCTGAATGCCAGGGGTTGTGGCAGTGGCGTCTGGTGGATTTTGGAAGTGGCGGGGCATACAGCAGCAAACACCTCAGAGCTCAAAAGCCCTCCATAGCACCCAGCTTCAGGCTTTGCCAACCCCTGGGACATATACCTTCACAGGCTTTCAAATCATCCGTGGGCACATACCCTTAAACACGAGCACAGGCATGCAATGTAACTAACTATATATATATATACATATATATATATATATACACACATACATATATATATATATATATACACACACACACACACACACGTTTTCTGGTGGATACAGTATCTGCCTTTGGATTCCTCACATTTTGAATTACCCCTTGCACAGCATTCCCTGGAAACTTTTTTCATAGCTCTCCGTCGACAAGGACTTCACAATTGTACGGCTCCGCTCGCGACTCCACGGGACATCATCTGAGCCATAAGAAGACCTCGTTGGCGTGCTGTCAGTTCAACCCATTTTTTCCGTCCCTTCGAGGCAAACGGGTGAACTGACAACATTTCACAAGTATACACAGTATAGAAAAATGTGTAAATATACACAGTAAACGATTCAAAGAAGAAAGGAAACTAGAAATTCTAAAATATAGACATTTCTTAGCAGCAAGCATCATATCATTCCAAATGATAGTGAAATACAAAAATGCCATACCCAAAATTATTTTCAGTATAAGTAGGCAGACAACGGGGAGGAGGGTGGGTCCGTGAGGAATCCACAGGCAGACACTGTATCCACCAGAAAAAGAGTTACAGAAGGTAAGTAACTTGTTCTTCTGATGGATATATATGCCTGTAGGTCCTCACCTTTTGAATTGAATCCCCAAGCAGTCCCACTCCCAGAGGAGGGTGTCCCCCTACCTATACCAAAAAATCCTGCAGCACAGAACGTGCAAAGTGGCTATCCCTCATCAGCTCTGAAACTAAGCAGTAATCCTTTGCAAAAGTGTGGAGGGAGGCACACGTTGCCGCCATGCATATGTCTACAACAGGGACACCTCTATCAAAATCCGAAGAAGACAGCGCTCTAGTGGAATGAGCTAGAATACCTTCAGGAGGCGCCTTGTTGGCCATGGGGTAGCAAATCTTGATGCAGAGGATGATCTACCTAGACAGGGTTCGCTTGTGGACAGCCTTGCCCTTTGTTTTTGCCACATATCCAATGAAGAGTTGGTCGTCCAGCCTCAATTCTTTAGACCTGTCCAGGTAAAAGCTGACCGCCCTGTTAGGGTCCAGGCGGTGAAGTGTCTCCTCCTCCTTAGAAGGGTCAAGGGGAGGATTGAAAGTGGCTAGAGTGATAGATTATCATAGGTGGAAAGGAGTGACCACCTTCGGCATGAAAGCAGCAATGGTCCTAAGAACCATCTTATCTGCATGAATAGAAGTGAAAGGAGGCTTAGAACTAAGAGCCTGGAACTCACTATCCCTCCTAGCCGAGGGAATCACGATCAGAAAAATTGTCTTGAATGACAGAAGCCTCAACAGACAACTATGTAGAGGTTTAAAGGGGGACCCCCATCAGGTAAGTAAGAGCTAAATTAAAATCCTACTGAGGCATAATAAATGGAGTGGGAGGAAACCGGATATGAGATTCAGCATAGTCTCACTGTCTATAGGAGACTTACACAATGAGGGTCAGTCTGGTAAGCAAAGAAAGGCCGACAAGTAGCCTTTAACAGTTGCTACAGCACAACACTGTTGAGCCAAGCCAAGGAAAAACTCAGACTACCCGACAAATGGGCCTGCAAAGGATCAATTGCTCTCTCTCTGCACCATTTAACAAACTTGGCCTACCTATTAGAATAGACAGATTTGGTGGAGTGTCTTCTGGCCAATAATATAACATCCACAAAAATCCGGTGGGAGAGGGAAAGAACTCCGGTTGCCCCGTTCAATCTCCAGGCATGAAGGTGCAGGCTCTAGAGGTGGGGAGGTAGAAACTGCCCCTGCAACTGCGAGAGGAGGTCTGCCCTGAGAGGGAGACAGAGCAGAGGGTGTGATGAGAGGTGAAGGAGTCTACCACACCCTTCTTGGCCAATCCGGGGCAATCAATATGACTTGGGCCCGGTCTTTGCAAATCTTCAGCAGAACCAGAGGAATCAAGGGTATGGGAGGGAACAAGTAAAGAAGCTGTGAGACCCAATCTAACTGAAAAGAGTCCGCCAGCGTTCCCCGCATTGGATACTGGCGACTGCAGAACAACGGGCAGTGCGCGTTCTTGTAAGTGGCAAACAGGTCAAACCGAGGAAAGACTCACATCCTGGAAATGTGATGGACCACCTCCGGATGAAGATGCCACTCATGATCGGCAGAGTATTGCAGACTGAGACTGTCCGCACACACATTCAGTACCCGGCCAGATTTGTAATTACACAAATATGATGGCCCTGAGCCCAGGACCAAAGTCACAGAGTCTCTCTGCAGAGACAAAACGACCCTACTCCTCCCTCTTTGTTTATGTACCACATCGCGGTAGTGTTGACCTGAACTGACTGACCACAAAGGGAGGGAAGAAAGGCCTTGAGAGCCAAACGTATTGCCCACAATTCGAGAAGATTGATGTGATGCAATCTCTCCTCTGGAGACCAAAGACCCTTGATCTCCAGATCCCCCAGATGAGCACCCCACCCTAGGGTAGAGGCATCCGTTAGCACTGTGGCCACAGGAGGAGGGTGAAACCGCTTCCCTTGAGACAAGTTGCCTGGAACACTCCACCATAACAGCTCCGCTGCAGTGTCTCTGGAGATTCTGACCCCCTCCTTGAGATCCCCGTTGTGTTGAAACCACTGCCTGCAGAGGCACCACAGGAGTTCCTTAGGTGCCAGCGTGCATGATTGACCAACAGCATGCAGGAAGAAAACAGACTGAGCAGGTGCAGAACCTTTGGGACTGGAACAGCCGGTCCATCTTGAAACAATGGAATCATAGCTTGGATGTCTGTAATCCTCTGAGGGGGTGGGAAAGCACGACTCACAGTAGTGTCCATACTGCCCCTATGAACAGGTTGCGCTGAGAGGGCACCAGGTGAGATTTGGGTACATTAATGAAAAACCCAAATCGAACAAGAGCTGTCTTGTTACTTGCAGATGATGAAGCACCATTTCTGGTGACTTTGCCTTGAGCAGCCAGTCATCCAGATAGGGGAAAACAGGAATCCCCAACCTTCTGAGATGTGCTGACACCACCATCACCTTTGTGAAGACTCATGGAACGAATATATGACTGAACGGGAGGACCGCAAACTGGTAGTGTTGAGATCCTACCGTAAAACAGATACTGCCAATGCGACTCCAGGATGGGAATGTGAAAGTACGCATCCTGTAAATCTATTGATACCATCCAGTCTTCCTGTTGCAGCGACAGTAGAACCTGAGCTAGGGTCAACATCTTTAATTTCTCCTGTTTGAGGTGAAAATTGAAGATCATGAGGTCTAGGATTGGTGTCAAACGCCCATCCTTTTTGGGGATCAAGAAATACCGGGAGTAGCATCCATGACCCCTTTCCTGCTCCTGTATAACCTCTATTGCACCTTTCTGTGGGAAGGACAGAACCTCTTGTTGCAGGAACAACAGGTGGTCCTCCGATAACCAGCCCTGGCGAGGGGGGAAAAGGAGGAGGAATCTCCCGGAAAGGAAGGGCGTACCCATTTTCTACAAGAGTCAAACCCAAAGATCTGATAACAGATTTCCAATTTTGTAGAAAATGGGACACCCAACCTTCCATTGGTCCAACATGCTCTAAGATGGGGGGATCTAGAGCTGCTTACCTGCGGAGCCAGTTGGGGGAACAGGAGAGAAGGAGGAGATGGAGACTTGTTCGGTAGCAGATCCTCGCAGACAAACTCTTACCTTTCCTCTTATGTTCTGTTGCTGCTGCTGTCGGACCAGAAATGGAGCTGCCTTTGTAAAGCCCCAAAATCTTTGGTATCCAAAACCCCTAGGCTGAAATTGCCTAAGGATCTAGCAGTAGCTTATTATCTTTCAAAACACTGTAGCGCTGAGTCCGCCTTGGTCCCAAAGAGTCTAAAGCCATGAAAAGGAAGATCCAGAAGTGTGGATTGAACATCCTCTAAGCCAGGCATGCCTCCAAGTTGCCACCGATGAGCCCAACACCCTAGCAACGGAATCAGCCATGTCGAGTCCGGACTGAATACCCTGACAGGCCGCAGCTTGAGTGTCCGACAGCACCTACAAGAAGTGGCCCTGGACATCCTCTGGCCGTTTAGGAATAACATCCTTAGCCGAGTCAATCAATGCATGGATGTAGTGTCCTAGCAGGCACGTAGCATTAGTCGACTTTGTAACCATACTGGCAGAATACCTTTTTAGCCGACTGTTCCAGTTTTTCTTGAGTTCCAATGTCCCGGAGTGGACAGAAAGAAACCTGTAGACTGTTCCGATGAACATGAAGCTTGAACCACCAAGCTCTCAGGTGAAGGGTGTGTTGATAAAAACACTGGATTCCCAGGTGCACTTTGTTTCGCCTTGCTACCGTTCTGGAAACAGCTGGGGCAGACATAGGCTTTTGCCATACTTCCAGAATGGGTTCCATCAAATCTTCATTGAAAAGAAGTAAAAGTTCCATCACTGAAGAAGGGGAGTGATATACCTCCATCAGAATGTTTGATTGGACCTCCTCAGTGGGCAACTGCAAATCCAGGTCAGCAGCCTTCCTTATAACAGAATGGTGGGAAGAAACCTCCTGAGAAGGAAGAGCTTTGGGAGAAGAGAGTTCCCACTCTGGTGCTGAATCCAGCCCACTAGCTTCCTGAAGCCTTTCAAAATCATGTATGGGATCCAGTATCTCCCCTTCCTCTGCTTCTGGAATTCCTCCTCTTCTAGAAGCCTGTCTCTCCCTTCTTGATCGTATCTTCGGTGTCTGTGTCAGCGGTGCCAGACGTGGCACCGGTGACTTCGGAGCCGGCGTGGATCTAGGCCCTTCAAGGACGGCTGGAGGTGCCGCACGGAGTCGAGGCGGCACTGGACCAGAGCCCGACGACGCCTGAGAATAGTGCATCCTTCCCTTCTGGGACGGGATCGGCGTCAAGAATCCCTCAATCAAGAGAGTCCAAGTCAGAATCATTGGCATGAATGGCATAAAGGGTGCCTGAATGAAGAAGGGTGGGGTAACACATGTCACCCCAAAACCAGTCGCAGCTGCCATCATTGCGCCTTTTGGCAACATTCTATCCACGTTTTTCCATTTGCTAATATTCCATAGTTTTAACCATATTATTCCACGTTTTGCCACATTTTCTGTGTAACTCTGTCGTTTCGCTTCACATTCAGGTTATGTTCTGCCATTTTCCAAATTTCTAATGCTTGAACCGTGCCCTCCGGACCTCATTTTCAAACATGATCAACGCAGTGGTTCGTCCAAAGCAATATTTATTTAAAAATCCAATGCATTTCGGGCACATCATTGCCCTTCGTCAGGGAACACTATAAACAACAATAATAGCAAAAGGTCAACATCGTGTATTCACTTACATCAATTCAAAATTAATCTTACACATCATCTAATCTTAAATGATTGAATGCTTGTACATCATGATCATTGTGCGAATTTTCTTATGTAACCTGTCGCCTCAACGCTAGCAAACTCATCTCTACAAACAGTGCCTATCCAACCACATTTTATCGCTCGTATCCAGTGTTATTGTGCATAGAGACTGTGGGCTCTTATTCCCCTCCCCGTTGGTGTAACATTTTCTGTTCACCCTTTACTATCAGAAACTCCGTTTTCGGCCCCTGAGTTTCTTAACATGATTATCTCGGTATCTCCTTCAGTACGTTATTAATGTTAAGCAAAGTATTAATGTCTTCATTCACAAGTCTATTTATCCATTATTCACATTACATCTTCCTGCTTCATTTTCACTCTTAACACGTACCTGCAATAAACGCTAAAACCCATCCTGTCTTATTTCCGATCCGGTGAAGTTACCTTCCTGTTGTTACCCCTTCATTTAAAACTCATTCTCTATGCTACCTTCTTCCTAATTGGCCCGTGCCGCTCGCTGTCTTTCGCTCTCGTGTTCACGTGGTGGTGCACGTCATTTAGCTTGAGACTACGTTACCCATACTACCATGCTAACCTACGCGCAATGATAAAACATTCTTTGCATTTTGTTACACAATTGCATTTATCACTGAAATTTTTAATCGTCTTTGCATGAACAACATGTGTCATAATTAGTGTCGTTAAATCCAACCTGAAAAACATTGCTTTTCTAAAAAACGAACCAGATCTTATTCCGTGAATGTCAAGTCTTTTAAGATAATGAGACAAGAATCAAAGAGACTACTACTTTTGTGGGTGCAATCCCAACGTTGCGGGGAAATTGATGAACAATATGAATGAGGGTGGGATGCACACCTTTTACTTATTTTTTAAGTCAATATTTATTTATCTTCTGTTTGTCCAAAGTTCATCATTTACGGCGTGCAATACTAGTTTTTGTGCCTCCCCCGCTGACACCTTTGAATCAATGAAGAAGGGTGGGGTAACACATGTCACCCCAAAACCAGTCGCAGCTGCCATCATTGCGCCTTTTGGCAACATTCTAGCCACGTTTTTCCATTTGCTAATATTCCATAGTTTTAACCATATTATTCCACGTTTTGCCACATTTTCTGTGTAACTCTGTCGTTTCGCTTCACATTCAGGTTATGTTCTGCCATTTTTAAATAAATATTGCTTTGGACGAACCACTGCGTTGATCATGTTTGAAAATGAGGTCCGGAGGGCACGGTTCAAGCATTAGAAATTTGGAAAATGGCAGAACATAACCTGAATGTGAAGCGAAACGACAGAGTTACACAGAAAATGTGGCAAAACGTGGAATAATATGGTTAAAACTATGGAATATTAGCAAATGGAAAAACGTGGATAGAATGTTGCCAAAAGGCGCAATGATGGCAGCTGCGACTGGTTTTGGGGTGACATGTGTTACCCCACCCTTCTTCATTGATTCAAAGGTGTCAGCGGGGGAGGCACAAAAACTAGTATTGCACGCCGTAAATGATGAACTTTGGACAAACAGAAGATAAATAAATATTGACTTAAAAAATAAGTAAAAGGTGTGCATCCCACCCTCATTCATATTGTTCATAAAGGGTGCCTGGGCATAATGATGGGGTGCACCCATGTTGAAGGAAAGCGGTCCCACGGGGCCACCAGGCGCACTGAAAGGGTTAACCGCCCTGGTAAACGTGCCATATATTGCATTTAAAAAATGCAAAGGATCCGTACCTGGAAAAGGTGGGTACGGAACAGACTGGTCTGGAACTGCCCGAGGTCGTGAGGCTGGTTCTGGCTGTGGCGTCGGAGACACCAGAGCCTGGGGCTGAGTGTTAGGAGGCGAAGGAGTTGCTTCCCTGGGCGCCAGGGAGTCCCTCGGAGCCGGAGAATGCACCGGAGTCACCTGCACTGAAAGAGAAGGAGATTATGTCCTCCTTCCTGTGACGCCATAGGGCTGGGGATCCCAACTTCGGCAACTTTTCTTTAGAAGAGTGACGCTTGGAACCATGACACCGCTTCTTATGTTTCCTCAATGACTTCGAGGTGTGTGGAATAGGCGACTTCGACTTTGTCTTCTTCCGACCCCTCTTCTGCTTCTTTGCCCGGGCCATGAACAGTTGCACTACCCTCTCCTTGAGAGCCTTTGGGTTCATACCGTAACACGAAGAACATTCCTCGACGTCGTGGTCAGTTGACAAGCAGCAAAGGCAATCCGCGTAGGGATCCGTGATGGACATGTGGCCCCCACATTCACTACAAGGTTTAAAACCAAACTTTTTCTGGGCAGCCAATGTACAGCTACAATTACAGACAAATATAACAATGTTAACCACAAAGAAATGGAGAGCCCTATAAAAACTGTTACACATCGACAGCACGGAAAAAATTGAACTGTCAGCAGGCCGACTAGGTCTTCTTATGGCTCAGATGACATCGTGCGGAGTCACGAGCGGAGCCGTACCATTGTGACATTCTCATCGACGTGGGAGAGCTATGAAAAAGTTTCTCTGACATGCTGCGCAAGTGAAAATTCAAAAGGTGAGGAATCCAAAGGCAGATGTATCCATCAGAAAAAAGGCTGATTGACCCTTATGGGCAACAGATAATGACTGAAACATGTTGACAACTATGCAGATAGGAGGGATGCAGAGATAATAATGTTCCCTATCATCACCGTCCTGTACAGTATCTTTAATACTGACCAGGAAATCCATAAATAAAAGTTGTTGGGGATATTCCTGAGCGAGTTTTCAACACAGTTAATTGAGTTTCTGCACATTCAGATCCCTCAGACTTTTGTTTGTATTGTCTTTCCCTCCCTTATGCTCCATCCCAGGTGATGTTCTACGCAGGGATGTTGTTAGCAAGTCCAATGAGGAAGCATGCCACTATTAGTGGGTAACGGCAATTTTAACCAATTTTGCTGTTTTGGTTGTGCTGCATTTATTCATAGAGGCTTTCGTTCATCCTATTCCTTTTTGTGTGTGTGTGTGTGTAAGAGTGTGCCCGAGTGTCTCTTACCTCTCTTTCTGCCCAAAACAACAAAAAGATTCCCTGCCTTCAGCAACCACCACAGAGGATGATCAGAAGACCTGTGCGGATTTCCCTTTTGATGCACCCAAAGGACTACAACCAAACACCCCAGATAGGAGAAATTAATAAATCAGTTATGAGTTCTGGACCAGTCCAATAGGAGCATCTTAACCAATACCGCTGTAGATTCCATCTGCTCAATGTGCAAAGGAGGCAGTGCGGTCTGCACAAGGCCCCACCTTCAGTGCTCGCACTCTGTGGCTGAAGACTACACACCCATGTCTAGAGAGCCCTAATGAGCTTCGCTTCAGCTAATGACAGAACATGGACTGCAAACGTCATGAACAGACTTATTTTAGATTAGTGCAACCTGCTTAAGAGAAAGGCCTCGTCAAGCATACTGACTGACCTTTAATCAAATGGAGCAGTTTTCTGGAATTCTGCGCTCCATAGTGAGCCTCCACCCATGCTTAAATGGAAGGTTTCTGTAACTCCCTAATGCATACTTTTGCAGTGATGCTGCATATTCCTGATGTATAGTATTGATGCAGTGTGATTAAAATACTTTTCTCTTAGAAGAAAATGCACCGGGCTGGACAATTCACTTATTATGTCCATCGTTGACCTCTTGAGTTCTTATTGTTGACACCCCTACTACCTCTGAGATGCCTTAGACTGCGCTCTCTCGCTAGCCAGAGAGTCAAGTGCAGTATAAATGTACTTGCCCCGGGGTGCATCCGCAAAGTAGGACAGACCCCAGAATACCAGAGGCAAAAGACCCAGCCACCAAAGCTGGGATCCATTACAGTTCCCTACAAAGACATTCAAGACTTCATCCTCAAATGTTTTACTTTTAAATTTATATTTCCAGGCACTAGGTGATGTCTTAAGAACATTTGGTATCTGCTTTCCATGTATTATATCCAACTGAACAAAAATTAAATGCTCAAACCACCTCAAACCTTTAATCTCTTCCATTAAGGGCACTAACAATGGGAAGGCTGAGATGAAGCTGAAGGTAAACCCACAGAAAACTGAATTTCTTCTGTCGCCTACAGGACCACAGACTACCCTCTAAATGGACAACTCAACTTAAGAAAACCTAAAACGATCACAACCTCAGCAGCTTCACTCGTTGCACATGTGATAAACCAAGCATGCACTTTTCCATTTAAAACATCTCATAGACTCAGGTTCTTTCTTCGAAAATGAAACCAAAAGATGGCTATTGAAGCTAAAGTGCCCCAGGGAGGGCCACCTTGCCTCAAATGCAAAAAGGTTTCAGAGCTCAACGTCTGTTCTGCCATCACTAAGCAGGCCTTATTGGGAATATTAATCTGTATTTTAGTCTATATGTATCATATTTAAAAAAAATAATCACCTGATCAAACTTGAATATCGTCCCCGGAGCCTCCTGCGGAGACAACTCTGTGCCTCCCCACCTTTCTGGGAGCAAGAGCATCTCCTGCCCAAATCAGAAATTACAAAAAACTTAGTATCTCCAACTGAAACATCATCTTAAAAAGTCAACATCTGATCAAGCTTGAACTTTCCAGATTCTCAAAATGGTGCCCTTAAACAATCCTCCTTTGGAAACACAGCAAAGACATGGAATGCGGTCATGGTACACAAATGAGAACCAAGAATCTACCCCTTAAAGACACGACTTCAACAGCACTTCCTTAAATACTTTACATGGGTTGCATCCAGGACATAAAATGTAACCATTGGTAAGTGCAAGCTGAATGTCTCTTGTCTCTCTCATCTATATTTTTATATTGCAATTTATGTTGACTGTAGTTCCACCGGGTCTTTTTATCACTGTATTTTTCCAGAAGCGCTCCGTCACTCAATGTCCAGGGTGTTGACACGATGAATTAAGAACCAAAATTAATAAAATCAAATAGTAAGATTTCACCACGCCAGTCCAAAAATGGAAAATTTAATATATAAAACTGCTCATTTAATGAAAACATATTTCTTTATAGTGTTGTCAGATTTTCATCACAAATTAGGGATAGAACACCATCAATCAACCAATTGCGACCACAGAAAGTGCTCAATCACCCCCTACAGTGTACACTGTCCAAAATATGGCCATGAAAAGGATCAAGTCAAGTGATGGGCCAAAGTAATTTTCCAAATCCATTACAGGATTAGAATATGAACATATTTAGAAAAACAGTTTTGAATCTTTATGTCTCATATATATTACTCTCCTAAAAAACAAATGACTGTATTTACAGTAAAAAAAACTGAATGATCTTAATGATCATACTCCAACCTTATTTAACAGAGCTAAAGATTTAGCAAGTGCTCATATATAAACCATAATACCAGCAATCTTTCGTCCCCTTCCTTATGTGTTTGTAGACAAGTAATAGCCCTTCTTGTGTCTTCTTACGAATCGATTAGGGAGCAGCAGGGAAGCATAGTCTAGCATACATTTAATGAGGCGAAGGCAACTTTGTGAACAGTAAATATTCTATCTTATTGAGAACCATTTAGTTTCTCTTCTAGCTGCCATTAGTCCACAAAAATGCCAAAGCGTCCAAAACAAGCCCAAAATAAATCAGACATGTCCATCATAATTCATAAATCCACATCCATTCCTAATGATCACTGCAAGTGACCCACCGAGCTGGGTGTCCATTTAATCCATAAACTGAAATCCTTATTGTTCCGAGATGTGGGTGACTAGAGGTCTGTGGAGAAGTGTCGATCCCTTGAAATCCACCAACCAGGTAGCTTACTAATCCGCACGCCATGATACCAGCCCGACTGGTGTAAAATGCCTCAGTTTAATTTCAAAATAGGCCACAAAAGGCTTCAACATGGGTAGATATCCTGCAGAACTTGCTGGGATGGCGACTTGGAAAGTACAAATACTGCTGGAAAAGACTGAAATATATACGGCTACTGTTCAGCTGCTCAATATTCGAGAGTATAACTTCCTGTCATCCAAGGAGCCGCAACACAATAATGGCAAGAAAAGGATAACACTCAGATGTGCATGCAAAGTAGCACAGGGTGTGCCAAGACAAATGTGGCAAACTGGTACGACTCTGTAATTATACCTGTTATGGAAGAAGAAAAAAAAAAAAAAAAGGAGGTAGTTAGTTGCCGTATCCATATTAATTAAATTTCTTCAATTGAATATAATACATTTTATTTTGGAGCCTAGTCTATCGACTCTATTCTACCATGTATCAAGAACTTACTATTTTCATCAATTTCTGTCCGCACACGAATAACAACTATGTTGATGATGCAACATTTGGCAGAAAATAATGGATAGCCACACAGATCAAGTAACTCGCCAATATGAAAGTGAACCGTATACATTTTCAATTTGAAAGCATTTTCAAGGAAGGCACTACCACTTATGAACTACTGAAAATATTGCTAAGATAATAACCTGATACATGCAACACTATAAAAGCTCTCTCAGACCATCTAGATCTGGCTGTGGAAAGATGGAAAATGTTTGAAATGTACAGAAATTTAGAAGATAAGTTTATTACTACTAATTAACTTCCATTGTAGGAATGTATTGCTGTGGCTGTTAACCAACGCTGTGAATGGTTAGAACCCCTCTACCGGAGTACAACAATCAAGAGTTAACACAGTTTGCTGGGACTCGCACAGAAATACCAATTAAACAGAAAGATACCCAAGACATTGGTAACTATACCCAAATGCCAGGTCTACAGCAGTGAAATCAAGAAGAGTGTGTCACAAACTTGTATATGTTGGTATTCGAGTAACACTTTTAAATTACCCTAGTGCTAACAGCATATGAGACCAGCCCATGCAGGAGATTAAAAGTGAACCTACCAAAGTTAACTAGTCCCTTATCTATGTTGTGCGAACACAAAGCGAGATTTTTAACAATTGTGCAAAAATGCAAGCACCGTTGTTCTAAACCAGTTTATTGAAATGGAAGAAAAGAAAACAGAAAAATATGAGCACTTCATTTGTTGAGACTTACTAGTGCCTGCCACATCAGCACCTCCCCCACAAAAAAGCACTCGCAACAACTTGTTTCGGGGACCTCAAACTATTTTCCCCCTCTTGACCTGGGTCGACTTAACCCTCCAGATTATACAAATGAACAGAACCATCCCCCCAGTTGACCAGATACCACAAAACAACCAAAGTTCTAGGAAAAAAATAACTCCTGGTCAGCAAACACCTCAATTACATGCATCCTCATCATCCAACCCTAAGTTTTCACCACCATCGATTTTCAAAACTTGGTAACGCGACAGTGCGTCACTGAATTATGAAGAGCTAAGAAAAGGTCGTTCAATACTATGCAAGGCATAAGGCTAAACAGTGTTGTGAATCTTAAGCACATCAACAGGATTCTAGAAAAGGACCAAAAATCACAAAAGTTTGAGGCTACTTGACAAATAATTGCACACAACATGGCCTTCGATTGCCCCGAAAATGCATGCCATCCAGATCATCCCTAAGAAAGTTCAATCAATCTATATTTACACAATGAGTCAATACATTCATCATCCCCCATTTGACCCGCTCTTAATTCCTTCTTTAACTTATAACCAACCACAAAGTTGAAATCACAATGGCCGTCATAGTTTCCTAAAGTTGGCATTGTTACCAAATGTGTACAGAACAGAACCACACAGTCTTCGTATAGCTACTATCAAAACGGATCTCATTTCAGGAACCACCCTGACCACTTGATGCCTATTCTAAATTCTCTTACCATTTTAATCGTTCCACACTCCTCACCAATACCAATGTTGATGTCATCCGAAATGCATAGCTTGAGACAACTATGTGAGTGTGCCCCCAGTCTGCCACAATACCATCCACAGTACACACATTTATAGTGCCTGTATGCCCTATACAGCCAGGGTTTAGTTCTTACATAAATCACAATGCAGACCAACCATTGTTTCTCACTTCACAGTAGTGTTGTTGGTCTCACAAACAAGCTATTCGACAGTAGATTTAAAAGGCACATTGGCAGGATAAACAGAGGTGCAGGGGCAGGTATCAAGTCTGAGGTGGTTTTACAAACAATCTTGGTGCATGAGAGTAAGATTCAATGCATTTGTTAAGTATCCCAATGAATTTAAAGCTATCTCAATCAGTGACCAGCTGGGAAAGAAACATACAGCACAAATACAGGTAACTGCAGGAGGTGCTTTATCCCAGCATTGGACATATCCGACTGAGCGTTTTGAATGGGATTAAAACCAGAAGTTTCTATTCTGCATGTAATTCGCTGAGATCCAGCATTAACCTCCTTTCTCAGAAATATAAGGAGCGTAAACTGAGAATACATTTACAACTCTGTAACGTGCCCCAAAAATATGGTACATGGCATTTTAACTGGCTACTTAGGCTTTTTATTTTGCTGCTAGTTTTCATATCTGTTTCACTATTTCACCCATCCCAGCTCTCTTCAAGTTCTAGTTTCTTTTCTTCAGCAGTCTCTCCTTTTAGCTTTCATTTGTGTTGTTTAGGTCTGTTCATTTGACTACTTTCCTTTCCGCTTTTATAGTCCTAGAAATTTAGTTATGCATTCTCCAACCCCCTAGCATCTCTCAATCTTTGTGTAGTCAGCTTTTTTCATGTGTGGCACTTTTCTTTGATCACTCCCTTGTAATGTCCCTGTAATAGATCAGTATTTCCGCAAGTTTCTTTTAATCTCTATTCCTTTTATTTTCTCTTTTGCTGCTGCTTGCCATTTATACTACTCTAGCCTGTCTGCTTCATCTTCTATCTCACTTTCCAGTTTTTTCTCCGGAAAGCTTCTCCCGTCTGTGTGGATAGGTACTGGTAAATCAGTTAGTGATGCAGAATGCAGAACTTAAGTTCTGAGCTTGTGCAGACTGGTCCTCAAGAGTATATGTCAGATGCACACAGGAAACAAAGACTTTGAGGTAAAGGTCCCAGTCATGGGACAGGCCACATACCCAAACTTATTTTAACGGTTTTGCCCAATGATAAATCTACTTATGTAGCTCAGTATCCTTTTTGGTTGGGAGCACGTTTTATATTTTACTTTACATAGAAAGGCCCATCCACGTGAATGCATACATTCAGATTAACCCCAAGAATAGGTTTCCAACTTGAAGCCTTCTCGCCATATCAGATGGCCTGAAAGTCCTGAACAGTGAGTGAGTGTGTGTGTTCTACTATTTTTCAACACAGTAGAGTCCCTTTGAGCACTTCTCACCACCCCTTTCAACCATATAGATTTGCCAAATCAAAGATATTTGCAGTGTTAACTTGCTCAACCATGTGTGCTGCCAAGACAATGCTACATGAAGAGGTTCTCTTCCAACTTCAGGGAACGCAGGTAAATCCTGACCCGAAATCCTCCAGAGCCTTACATGGTAGTACTTGTTGGCTATCAGGGATATGCAAAATTGACTAAGGCAATGTTAAATAAGAAGGCATCAAGGGCAGCTACTCAAGTACATAATATAGTGGCAAGCCTCATCTGAAACCAAAATAACCCAATATAACACGTAGACTTATACTTGACATGTTCCGATGAGTCGTGGAGCAAGGAAACATTTCAAAGTGGATATATGACGTTACAACGCGGACTTTTACCACGCAGACCATTACCACGCATTTTTTTACAACGCAGGACCCTTTACCACGCATACCATTACAACGCTGGTATTTACAACGCAGGTACTATTACAACGCATACCATTACAACGTAAGTATAGGTAAGTAAATAATATGGTAAAATAATTATTAATAATATTTTTTTTAATTAATACATTATTATTTTAATATTTAATATTTTAATTATTTATATTAATATTTAATTATTAATTTTTAAATATATATGTTAAAAATACCCCTGTACCCCAAAACCCAAACCCAGCCCTAAAACCTAAAAATACCCCTGAACCCCAAAACCCAAACCCAGCCCTGAACCCTGAAAATACCCCTGTACCCCAAAAACTGAAAACTGACCCTGAACCCTAAAAATACCCCTGCACCCCAAAAACTGAAAACTGACCCTGAACCCTAAAAATACCCCTGTACCCCCAAAACTGAAAACTGACCCGGAACCCTAAAAATACCCATGTACCCCAAAAACTGAAAACTGACCCTGAACCCTAAAAATACCCCTGTACCCAAAAACTGAAAACTGACCCTGAACCCTAAAAATACCCCTTTACCCAAAAACTGACCCTGAACCCTAAAAATACCCCTTTACCCAAAAACTGAAAACTGACCCTGAACCCTAAAAATACCCCTTTACCCAAAAACTGAAAACTGACCCTGAACCCTAAAAATACCCATTTACCCAAAACCCAAACCTAAAATATTTTAAATAAAATTATATACTTACCAATACTTACGTTGTAATGGTATGCGTTGTAAATGTACCTGCGTTGTAAATACCAGCGTTGTAATGGTATGCGTGGTCAAGGTTCCTGCGTTGTAAAAGTTGCGTGGTAAAGGTAGGTCGTGGTAAAAGTTGCGTGGTAAAGGTTGTATACCTTTCAAAGTACTCTGCCGCGCCTAAATATGCTTGACAGATCAAGGTGTCATCTAGCGCTTCTAAAAGTTATGATCGGTTATTAATCCTGGTATGTGGAAATATTTACAGATAATAAACTTGTTTGCTAGCTTTGGTTCACCAGTGCGACCGCCATATTTTAAAAGGTGGTCTCGGACTGGTGTCTATCTGTAAATGGAGGCTATCATTTCTGAGAAAAAGCACTGCAGAACACGGAATTAAAGTGTATAGATGATATTTCCAATATTTTCAGTTTTTGAAAGAAGCAGTCTTATTTGCGGAGATGCAAATCGACTGCCGGTATTTTCTCTGAAATCAATAAAAGTTAAGGAAGGAAAACCCTTTGCAATTAGGTGCTGTATCCAGAGCAATGCTGTTATTTAGTTTAAAGTTTTCTCTTCTAAGCTTCAGAATCACGAGCAGACAGACACACCTATCCGTAGCATTATCTCACATGCTTTTTA
Source organism: Lissotriton helveticus (assembly GCF_964261635.1). Lineage (NCBI taxonomy): Eukaryota > Metazoa > Chordata > Amphibia > Caudata > Salamandridae > Lissotriton > Lissotriton helveticus. The sequence goes on along the minus strand of NC_136073.1, from coordinate 797,009,493 downwards.
GTTTGCTGCCAACCATGTGTTATGCAAAAATGGCACGCAGCAAAACGCATAACAGACATAAAATAATGAATTCTCAGACCCTGAAGGAAATATCTTTTTTTTGTAGCAGAACATTTTCCTTTCGCAACCAGTAAGGTATTACAGCATCTCTCATCGTTTCAGATCTGATACTTTCTTCATTTGATTGTTCCTTTTAACTGCCGGAGGTATAACATTGGAAAAGCCTTGCCAAGGGCCAATCTCACCCAAAAATTAAGTACATTTACACGGTGCCGAAAAGCACATTCTTTCATACTTGCCTAACAATCCCAACAATTTAAAAGCACCCTCTCCCCGCAGTAGTATGGCTTTAACACTAAGAAGGGCCAAAAGTGGCACATCAATTAAGATAGATGCTGAACCATTGTGAATCTATTACACACAATGCATACATTTATCACCTTTAGAGTAACATCAACCAATTTAAAGAAGATCCCTTTTTGAAACAAGTAACTTTTATAAACTTTATTACGTATATAAGGTAGTTGTGGTCTGTTGCAAATCGACGTGTACTGCTTCTAGTCTGAATAGTTCAGAATCAAGCAGCTGACGTATTAGCAACAGACTGATTCTATTAAATGATATGTAGGTACATTGATTTAAAATGCTGCATCTCACACCGTAGACACATTGTGAGCATACTAGTCCACTTCGAGTTCTTCGCACTGACAAGATCAAACGAAGAATGAACAACAAGTCACGAGTTTACATTATTAATCATTGACAGCTTTGAACTCTTCAAAGAAAATATTTTTGGGAACGCATGTTGTCGAGTTTTGGAAACGGCTCTTTTGAAACTCACAACAGTGTATTAAGCGTGGCCTAATGCTAGAAACCTATTTGGTGTGGTGCAAGTAACTGGAAATCCGACTTGAAAGACAAATGCTTTATTATGGACACCGTGCCCTAGCCTCTCGTGTGGATTCACTTCTTTAATATCTTGCTGCAAATGCTCACAAGAGGTTCTCACTGTAGCACTAACGGCGATGCCAAATATTTGATCATGTGTTGAAATACTGGTCACAATTCCCAAACTGATGAATGCCTCCTCAAGTGAAAGCTCCTAGAAGCGTGCAGGAAGATTTGTCCATAAGAAATTGAGTGAAAGGCAATAACGATTTCAAAATAAAAGATAACTGACTATTTACCACAAAATTTACTCGTACCTAAATGACGTTATTTTGTGAACAAGTCTCTGCTATGCGAAAGGCCCAAAGTAGATGCGGATCTGTGAGGGAGAGCATTTTCTTGATTTACACCTAATCTCCATATTCCAAAGAGCATTTGTAGAAATACAACAGATACCTCCAAATCCTTAAGGCACCATTAACCAAAGCACCATGAACCATTATGAATTAAGTGGAAAGGTAAATTATCAGTATACCAATTTATAAACGTTCTGTAATACACAAACCTTTGTAAGCTCTGCATCAGAGCAAGTCTATAAAAAAAGATTTCTAGGAGACCCACGGACAGTTAGTGTGGTGCTTAAGGACAGGCCTTGGCAAAGACGGTAAGAGAAGCACACCGACTGTTTCTGGTGCATTAAAAGTGGCCTCTTAAGGTAGTCCTACTACTGTATGGCCAGTTTGGAATGGGAATCTCAAGAGCGGGAGGGTGCAGTAAAGAGATCAGCTAGGGTGGTAGGAAGCTCCTGGCTATCAAGCAGCCAACCAAAGTAAGCTAGTGTGCTACTGGCATCCAGAATCCGTACAGCAAGTCACTTGTAATTTGATCAAAATTGACAAAAAAAGTTGAATTTGAAATGAAACAGAAGTGAATCTAGAGAGATCGGTCTCAATTCATAAACAAAATGGTGAAAAGGTTTTAAACAATTGCACTACTGGACTATGCTTACATTTGGGGCAAAATGCAGATTTAAGGGATTGAGAATTAATGCTACTGGTGGTCCTGGAAATGTCAGGATTTCCTCAGTGTACTCAAATGCTAACATGTGTAAAACCTACCCCTGCTGGAAAACTTACAGAATTAAAAGGTGATTTGCAAACTGGTTTCCTTTTTTAAAATGATTCTTCAACCAATAAACATTCTTCCCCAAAGAACCCCCTTGTCATTAAATATTCAGTGTTCTATCTCTAATTCAAAGCTAGGGACACACTTTTGACACCAGGAAATTGAAAGTTTTGAAGTCTGAAAGCTATATATATATTACACACAAATTTACAACTAATATGCCATAATCCATTATTTGCAAATGCCGAAATACCACCTATCAGAGAAGATCCAGTCTTGCCAAATCCCATACGTGACGGTAAAATGCCATCAATCTTAATTCTGTGAATCAGGAGTCATATTCGGGTTTCGCACTAGCATTTATCTGTTCATCTAGGCAGATATTAGATTAACAACCTGCTAAGATTTAAAGATGGAGAGCTCAGACTATGAGTCAGTATCTTTGTCTGAGATGCAAACCCCCTTTTGCAGCTCATAGTTTAGTCCTTGCTCTACGCTGAAGATGCTTAGGAAATGCCTTAAGCAGTCTTTCAAGATACTTATGCCACTCATTAGAAGTATTTTGAATACTAGCTTCATGGTAGATCTCAACAGTGTCAATCATCATCTAATTGTTTCAGTCAAGCTGGCAGAAGGTTTATCAATGGGGGGAGAGAAATTGATGTTTCAACCTTCTCCATCTGAAAAGCTTGTACTCCTTCTGCAGGTTGCATCTGTTATGTTAAATCAACATTGTGTGAACATAGGGGGGGGGGGGAAGCTAAATTTTTCTAATATAGCAGAAAGTATGGTTGTCCATCAGCGTATTTTATCTGTAGATTATTCAGACACCTAGCTGGAATTCAACCAAATGTTGTATAAAATTCCCATTTTATTCCATAAAGTTCAGTCTATCAACTAGAGATGTGGCATATTAATATGTGCTCTATGAATTCAAACGTATGTTCAAAGTGAACAGAACGTGATTTTGTACATTCACCAGGATGGGCATCTTGTCCTGTATAACAGACGTTGATTGATACCAAACTCAAATGACTCATCATATTAACCCCATAAGATGGACCTACTTAGATATGAAGCACAGAAGTCATGCATCATTTCCTCATTGGCTGACTCAGTTCACTTAGCTACCAAACCTAGTGTATGAGTTACTTACCTTTGGTAAAGATGTATCTGGTAGAGGCGATTCTAGCCGCAGATTCCTTCACGTAGAATTATCCCCAGGCGTGAGACCGGATCCGGAAACTTTTTGCCACAGCATCCCTGCACGCCAGGGGCCGGGCAACATCACGCTACTCCGCCCAGGCGTCGTCCGCGTACATGACGTCAGCGAGGTCTCATAAGACCCGCCCCGGCGCGCCTACATCAGTTTTCTTCTGAGAACTTTTCCACACCACAACGCGGAGCCACCAGATTTAAAATGTGGGAGCATGGGAACAGTGTGCGAAGAGCAGAAAAATTAGAAAGAAATGGTGACTAACACCACCACTAGGTACAGTGTCAAAACTGCAGAATCCAAGGCAGGGAAAGGAGAAAGAACAGAGCAGAGCCCTGAGCAGCCACCCTGCCAGTACATAGACAGCCTTACCCCTGAGAGAAGGAACATGGGTAAAAGCCATGATACATGTAACAGGCCCACCACCCCCATCCAGAAACAAGGAGGGGGAGCCAGTCCCAAGACAGACAGGAACACAACCTTCAAGCCACCCCAGCACAGCGGGCAACCACCCCCCAAGGAACAAGGGCAAGGCCTGGCCAGATGACCCCTATTCAGAGCTTAGCAGAGGGGCCAGGACCTTCAGCAGCGGGAGGAAGGGAAGGGAGGAAGGAAGAACAGAGATTGAAGGTAAACACCCCCCCCCCCCCCGAACCTGGAGTAGCCAGAGTAGCCAGAGCAGCAGGGCACAGGAGCATCATAACCCGATGTTGCAAGGAAACAAGAGGAGGAATAATCCGCAATCAGACGGAGCCACCCGCCAAGAGCAAAAGAAGGTACTCACAGGATACATAGCCCTACACCGGGAGGCGATTACCGAAGACCAATCCAAGGGTCCTCGCAGAACGGGGAGGAAAGGGGGGCCGTGAAGGAATCTGCGGCTAGAATCGGGTCTACCAGATACATCGTTACCAAAGGCAAGTAATAGGTACATCTGATATAAACTACTAGCCATAAATTCCTTCAGGTAGAATAGATACCCTAGCAATACCCACAGGGAAGGAGGGTCTGCTAAAGGACCCCACCAGCCTGAACAGAACCGAGGGTCCCACAGGGGACCAGATCTGCGGATCAGGTAAAACCTCAACCCAGCCAGGCAAGAGGAACCCCACAAGCAGAACATCAGGAGATGGAGGAGGGAAAAAGAGGCGGAAGAGGGCAGCACACTCACAGAAGAGGAACCCAGGGCAAGGCCCGAAAGGCTGAGCACCCCACTCCCCTACAAGACAACATAGCTTCCATCCAATGCCAAGACAGGAAGTGAAGAAGAAGAAGCCTAGAGGGCCCAAGGAAACGAGGGAAAAGAAGGCAAACCCATCCCAAATGGAGGGCAACACGCCAGGCAGAAAGGCACAGATAGTCATAAGCCGCAAGAAGAACAGCCCGGGCCCCAAGAAGGCCGGGCAGGCGGTACCTTACAAGGGAGAACACCAAATCATCTCAGCCCCCAGAACAGGAGCAGGGGGATGGGGGAATGCTCGAGGACACTACCACGAGGGGCCGCACACACGACCTCAAGAACCAAAGCAACATACATAAACAGCATGGAGAACGGGCACCCGAAGGCGACCAGAGCTCCTTAGCAGAGCGCAAGCTATATAACAGCTACCACTACCCCACATGGGTTACGTTAAGTCCCAAGATATGGGAACCCTCTATGGAAGAACTTCCACAGCAGAGGAAAAAACAAAAGGGCCACTGGGAAAGACAAACAACCCCCCCAGAAGGCTTGACAAGCAGCCCAAGCAAAGCAGAAGGCCTATTCTCAGGGCTAAGTCTGCGCAGCAACTCCAGCAAAACACACACATAGTCAACAAAAGGGCGGTCCAGCAGCCAACAATGCCAAAGTCCCAAAGGAGGACTCAATGGCCAGACAATGCACTCCTCAGTCAGAACAAGTGGCCTAAGAAGGCCAAGAACCAGCCCAACTCAGCAGTCACTGAGGAGGGTTAAGGTGAGGAGGAGGACAATAAGGCGGAGGAGGAGGGCGGAGCCCTGCCAGGAACCTTTTGATGGCGGAGTCAGCTGGGGCATGGACCAACAGGCTGCCATCAAACGGAAGGTCAGTGAGTCGCTCCCGAATATTCTCGGGGAACACTCCATCCCAAAGCCAAGTATAGCGACGGAGAGCAACTGAGGAAGCCATGGCCCGGCCCAGCACCTCTTAGATATCCAGAGCGGAGCGGAGAATAAACGCTGCAAGCTCCCGGCCATCCAACGCATGATGCCGCAAGTCCACCTGAACATTCTCCTGGGACGCTGAGGATCCCAGGGACTCAGCCGAGTCCCACAAACAGGAGGATGCCCTGGCCAGAACACACAAGGTGCTAAGAGCCCGCAGGGCAGCGCTGGTCGAGGCGAAAATGTTGCGCCCCCAAGAGTCAAGGGAATGGGTCTATCGGGACGGCAGAGTCAACAGTGGCAGAAGGGAGGGGAAAAGCAGTCCTCCAAAGGGGACTGGCGGCAGAGGGGTGAAGGGAAAGACACGCCGGGCCACGCGATGCCGGAAGGTGCCGGTGCAGAAGATGCTGAGGCACCGGATCCCCTGAGGCAGGACGCCTCCAAGCCCCCGTCAAGGAAGAAAGGAGCGAACCCTCGAAGGGAAGCAAGATTTCCCTCCCACCAGAGCCCTGGTGGAGAACCTCCAAGAGATGGTCCGTGGGAAAATGAGCAACCGGGTAACCCATGCGCAGGATGCCCACAGCCGTGGACAATGCATGAGCAAAGGCCGCACCCGCCTCCGTAGGACCCTGCGGTGGAGAAAGCAGCTCCTCCGTGGGCGGCGGCTGCAAACTAAGGAGGCCGTCCCCAAAGCCAAGCGGGACGGGCAAGGGCCAGACCTGCAGTCAGAAGGAGCCAAGGAATGAGGGACCTGCCGCTCTTTTGACGAACACCTCTGCCTCAGGAAAAGCGGGGAGCCGCCCTTCGACGACGCCGGTGAAAAAGATACCACAAGCGACCAGTCTCCAGGGAGGACAACACCAATATACAGCCTGCCTCCAGAGAAGACAGAGTGTCCGAAGACTAATCCGCTGCATGAGACCTGCGCGGAGCCTTAGAGTCCACCGCCTAAGGCAGAACATCGGGGTGCCTCCAAGTCACACCGCATCGGGGACCGGAGTGGAACCGGAGCTGAACTGGCCCTGGAGCGACGCCAACTAGACAGCCGCCTGCGCGGAGGAACGAGAAGGGCCTGGGGAGTGACATGAAGTCTTCAGCCAGCCGCAGCCCAGAATTGGCGGAGGTCGTCCAGCAACCCATGTGGCGGCTCCAGGGACGATTCAACCTCGACTCGCCCGTGGGGAGGGACAAGAGGGTCCCGAAGAGGGACGAGGGGTCCCCACCCAGCCACGACCTGGAGCGGGACGAGGAGGGATCCCTGTGGCTCCACACGGTCCAGCTGCTGCCGGCTCAGTCACCTCGACCTTAGACAGGACCACCTTGTTAAAGGGCCGAGAGGGGCTCGGGGATGCGACTCGAGCCCCGGCGACACCACAGGGACTTCCACGGGAGTTTGCGTTGAGGCAGAGATACCGTAGCCTGAAGGAGGTGCCCCAGAGGAGCCGCACCCCAACAGTACCACAACCTCCAAGCCTGGATCCGAACCAGTCGGCGCCGGGACCGAAGCCACCGGCGGTGCCGTGCAGGGTCCCACTCAAGGCAAGGGTTCCGCCGACGGCCCAGGAGGGGAAGGAGGAGGAGACGCCAGCAAGGCCTGCAAAGCCGCCGCGTATGTCTCCATCTGGACTCTCGACACCCCAGCACCAGGAAACGGTGGATAGGACGACACACGCGGCCGCATCACCCGCGGAGAGCCCACGCACCCGGCAGGCAAGAAAACAGCCCCGGGGACAAACTGCGACACTTACCTACCGGGGACCGACGCTCATTTGACATCGGAGCAGGGCAAGGACGACTACCACGGCTGTATCTGAAGCCGTCCGGGAAGCAGACCAAGGGGAGGACGTCGACCTGGAGAGATATGCCGAGAGAAGTTTAATCCGGCGCTCCCGCGGCAACTTCGGCTTCAACTGTTGGCACGTCGCACAATCAGTGGTGCTGTGATCCTCCCCCAAACACCCCATACAAATGAGGTGAGGGCCCGTTGCCGACATAAGACGCCCACACGACGTGCAAGTCTTGAAGCCCGAAGGCATTCGAACACTTTCACAAAAAGAAGGGACAATGGAAAGAAAAAAGAGGGCCCAAACAGGCCCGTAGCAAGGACTGGATCCGCATTGCACGCGGAAAAGTAATCTCACACCTGGGGATAATTCTACGTGAAGGAATCTGCGGCTAGTAGTCTATCAGATACACCAATTTGTTAATCTTTTCCATTTTCCATTTCATTTGAGGGAACATGCCTGTTTCTCACCCCACCACTTCTCAAATACACTGGTACTATGGCAAAAGAAGAAAATTACAGCCCTTTACAGTGGTTTCCACATCACACAAATGGAAATCACTTGCTATATTGAATTTGGCTACTTAAGCTACCTTCAAACCTACTGGTGAAGGGGTAAGTCCACCAAATATAACAATGGGCAGCCACTGGGCCACGTTCCCATAAGCAAGTGCTGATTATCCCACGGTGCACCAGTTCTTAGCACAGTAACACACACATACAACTTGTATACTTAAGCTATGGCTGTCTGTATTTTCCTTTTTTTATTGAACTTATAATATTGTGTACTGATAAAAACAATTTTAGATCCCAGCAGGGGCCATGCTTGGAGCAGTGCAAGACAACAATACCCTTTTCATCTGCCAGCAGTTCAGCAAAGTTCAAAAGCACTCCTGGTTTCAGGTATAGTGATGCAGTACAGAACCATCTCCTAGTAATTTTGAATCTATTGTTGGCTATTTCAGGGCTATTCTGAATTATTGGACTAGAACGAGCACGCTGCGACACCATGCTTTCCCCATAATGGTTAACCACAGAACATGATATTAGGAAAGACAGAGCAGAGTCCCAAGCACCATCTGTCTGCTTGGGATTGAAGACACCCAAAGACATTTCTAGTTGATCGCAATAACTTCCAAATTTAGACTCATTCTGCAGTTCTCAGCAGCCTATATAATCCATATATTCACCTTGAATGTGCAAAAGATCTTAGTAAGTGATAGACAAACATCTCGAAGATCATAATTTGCATTAATTGGAAAGGGGTCAGCTTTGTCCGAGAATGTGTTACCTGGATGTAATCCCAGTAAAGGTTGTTGCGAAACAAAACTGTCAAGAGCAAGAAGGCTACATCCAGACTAAAGTCAGGGCACTAATCACAGAGAGCATGCCCTTCGCATACAGATCTGATCTATTACTAACTGTTCATTTTTGTCTTGGCTTCTTGGTCTATGGAAACCTGAAGTGCTAAAAAAAAAATAAAAAATAGAAGGACTCTATAGTATTAGTAATCAAAATCCTTAAAATTTCAGTCAGCAATTTTCTAGAATCTGTAATAGATAAGTCCCTTCTACTGCCTCCTGGGTTCCTAAAGTAATGCTTCCAACCACTTCCACTGATGATTGGAAAGGGAAGTAAAAAGGTGCACTGGGAGCCTATTTGTGAAATTCAGATAGGTTTTCCATTCCCTCCTTGTTAATCTAGGCAAAGGTAGCAAAGCCAGAGCACTTCAGAATTACTTTGCCTACAATAAAAATAGATGCGAGGAAAAACAGTCTCTGGCAGGCGTGTCTTATTTCAACCTCCCTAAATTTCAACTTCCCTACACAGGCTTACAAAGGTATAAACAGAGTCCGTTGGTGAGCAAAACACGGTCAAAATAATGGAAGACTACTTTAGTATGGGTAAATGAAACAACGGGAAAAAGGAACAGCTCTGTGCTGTTCGACAACAATACAGATAAACCTGACGTTGTGGCTGCAATCTAACATCTGAATTTTTCTACACGCCAGATTTTTTAAATCTGGACTGTTCATAGAATAGCCATGAACTAAGCATCCTTGTTATGTGAACTTTTATTCATTACATGGCCTAAGAGCTTCCTGAATATGTACCACAAAACACTACCTCCAGTAACTTGTATGCAATTGCAGGGTCAAAGTCTAAAAATCCATTAAGACGTCAATTCAGTATAAGTAATATGAGCCGGGAAAAAAACAAACGTTGCAGGATGTCTCCAAACACCTGAAGGAAAATAAATGGATTTTGCTAACTTCGCGGTAATGCAGACATCAGTGTAGACCACGAATGCCTTGAAATACATCAGTCACATAGCTTCCTACACACAGACGGGATCTGACCTGCAAATGTTTCTCGAATACAGTAAGGTGAATCTCAAGCCCACCTGTATTTCTTCACATCACTTTCTGCAAGGAACCGGAATGTGTGGAATCCTCACAGTTGTGCTGAAGATCTGAAGAAAATATCCAGGCATGGAATAAACATTTGGTCATAAACTATTTGACTCATGGTGTGGTCTTCTTGATTAGTGTAACATTTTTATTGTTAAATTTGGTTTTCAAGAATTCTATTTTGTTCATGACAGGGTTCAAGTGGTTTATACAGGGCGCTAGAAAAGACTCGGCAACACTTGGTATATTAGCCATCCCAACATCAGATTCCTCCATACCACACGGACTACTCGGGAGTAGTATGATGCTCCATTTCCTGTTAAACTTGGTTCCTCTATTTAATCTGACTAAAATATCTACATGACAACGCGTCCGTCCACACTTAATTTAGCATGGGAGTATATCCATAGGTGGGATGACTAACATATTGCGACTTTGCAAATGAATATCCAAGGGTTAACAGTGCAACCTAGCTTAAAATCAAGTCGTACATATTGTACATCTAAGGAAATAGTCAAACTCCCAATTCGCCAGACAGATGTGAATGCAACCACACGTGCCATCTACCAAAACAACTATTTAACGCCCAAAGCAGTGTGCAGGGAAATCGGGCCTACTAAGTAGGAGGTAGAATGCTCCAGCTTTCAGCTCCGAGCATGGCATCACTAAAGTGGCAGAGGAGCAGCAGAAGTCAGTGTTTTTTTCCTGTCCTGATCCTGAGAGAAAGGGACTGTAGGTCAGGATGCCAAAGCTGAATGTGCATGTAGGCGGGAGAACCAATGAATTGTGAGAACAGCGCACTCTCCTTGGAGGTAGAGGAAAACCATGGATCTGGGTGAGAAAATGTTTGTGGCAGGACTGTGGGAAACCGACCTTCAGTAAAAGTGGCCTTCTTAATTTTCCTTAGTTGTGGCCTTAGGAGCAAAGGTTAAAAAATAACACAATGTTAAGCAAGGAGAGAAAATATTGGCTGCATCTGTTAACGCAGAATTACATACTATGAAGATCTTCGAGTGATAAGTGTTGTTAATGAGGCCTGTAAACTAGGCGTAGGTGATCTCCGTCACTAAACAATTTAACCTAAGGTCAGGTCTGTAACAATGAAAGAGAACAATTCACTCTTGCAACAGGTAGACATTGCTGCAGTCTCACCAAGATAAGTAATACAATAAATAAAGAGCAATACCTTATAACTGGTAAGAAATACGCCTCTTGGCAGTGTTTCAATTTCTGCTATCTGAATAATTTCATAATGGATAAATTAAACAAGAGGGGGTTTCTAACAGTGAAACGCATTAACTATAGAAGGAAGTGTTAAACAGGTACTGTCATATCACAATCTGCCGTGCACCCAAAGAAACATGGGTTTAGGAAATGAAAAAGTCCTTCCTGAATATGATGGACTGACAGTAAAGGTTGTTGTGGTAGGTGTTAAGAGGTAGAGGATATTTCGAGCACCATAGAAAACAGAAATGTCAGGAACCCTGCAACAGATCTCTGCCATGGACGGTACAAGGTAAAGAATCTGCTTTTCTGTAATTAGACTAGGCGCTTCGGGTAGGAGGTATCATCTGAAAGTCTAGTTGCCATTTTTCTTGCATTCCTCAAGGGTCTTTTTTTTATCGCATGAAAGAGTGTAAAAATCATTCAGACTTTTATGTCTAGGAATAGCAGACCATTTCCTTAAATACGTGTAGACTGCTTTTCTGTAGCAAAGATTAAGAAGGACGTTTAAAAAATTGTCTGAATCCTTTTGTTCCGGATTTTCTACTTGTCAGAAGCCCAATAGACTATGAGGACTTGCACCATTTTTCGCTGGAACAAGAGGAGATGCCGGGAACCATAGAAAAGGGCTCCGAGCTATTACCTGTGATTTATGCGAAACACCTTCCCCAGGGTCATTGCTCATCCGAGCAATTTAGAAAATGCACATGACACACGGAGACTAGTGGTAAGAAGGGGACTTAGTTATAGTGAATAGGTAACACAGGAAAAGTTACATTACCAGGATAGCGCCTGTCTTGAGCAAATCACAACTTACCTACTTTCACGAACTTGATTAACAAAAGCTTTAACTATACAAATCACCATCCTAGAAGCCGGACATTAAAACCTCTCCAACAAAGCAATTACCCCATACATTGCACTAAACCTAGGGAGGTGCAGTTGTACTACATATGGCACTTTATCAAGACCCAAGCAAACATACTGACAAAACTGACCGGTTTAGGCAGAGGGTCAAATCACCCACATCCCTGATGCCATACACTTTCACAGCTAAAACCCTAAAAGCCTCACTTTTACTCTGGTTGCCAAGAAGGTTGTAATGCGCCCCCCCCCCCCCCCCACCCACCCCTTTGAGAAGCAACCCCAGGGAAAACCAAACAAAAAACTACTCAATATATTGGCCAGTCTCGGACCACAGATGGATAACTGTGGGACAACAGAAAACTCAACACCTATTTCTGCAGGAGCCATGTAACGTATAGTTTATCCGTCGGTGTAGTTTTGCAGCTTGAAGACTTTCTGGATTCACTATACTGTGCATTATTCCGCCATCTAGTGGTTGGGTCCGAAATTGTAGTCTTTTTTTGTGGCCCAGGTGGGCGTCAACATACCACCATTTGGTGTCTTTCGCGACGATGTGCTTCCTCCGTAAGCTCCCACCTTTGGTCACCATCTTCGGATTCTTTTTTCTTGTCTTGTGTTATTATTGTTTTCCCTCTTATCTTCTAAGTCTTGTTCATCTTTAATCCCTTTCCTACTGTCTCATCTTTCTGGTGGAGGAGGGTGGGTTCGCTAGTGAATCCAGAAAGTCTTCAAGCTGCAAAACTACACTGACAGGTAAGAAACTATAGTTTGCAGCATGAATCTTTCTGGATTCACTATGCTGTGCATAGACTTTGTAGCAGTTTGTCCTTATTGTGGTGGCTGGGTGGAATATGAGCACTGGTTACTGAATATGTGTTGTAAAACCTTCTGTTCCACTTGCGCTTCTTTGTTGATTTGAATATCTACACAGTAGTGTTTAGTGAACATGTGCACTGAGGACCATGGTGCGTTAGCTAGAAATGCAATTGTTGCACCTTTCTTCCATGTTGAGTGAGCATGAGCTGCTCCTTGTAACAGTTGACTTGCCTGTTTGTGGCATAGTTGTATTGTTTGTGCAATCCATCGTGCAATGGTATTTTTGGTGACTGGTCGTCCCCAAAAACTGCTGGCAAAGGAGACAAAGAGTTGCCTTGTTTTTCTGCACTCCTTTGTCCTTTCTATATAGTGCACCACAACCCTCCTGGCGTCCTGTGTGTGCAGCGCCCTTTCTGTGCTTGTGGTTGGTTTCTGGGGAAACAAATAGGTACTTGGATTGTTTGGTTGATGTGGAACTGTGACACCACCTTTGGCATGAAGTGTGGGTCTGTTCTCATTACAATCCTATCACTGTGTATCTGTAGGTAGGGCTCTTGAAGTGTTAGCGCCTGCAACTCACTTACTCTTCGTAGTGATGTGATGGCCACTAAAAAGGCCGTCTTTAGCATGAGCATGTGAAGTGTAGCCTTGTGAATCGGTTCAAAAGGTGCCTTCATCACTTGAGTTAGCAGTACGTTGAGGTTCCATGCTGGAGCTGGCATTCTGTTTCGAGGTGAGATTTTTTTTAGCTCCTTCCTGAAATCTTTTTACTACTTGGGAGGTGAAGAAACTTTTCCCCTCTTGTGTAAGCCACTATCGCCGCTAAGTGTACCCGTAGTGATGTGTAGCTTAGTTTACTTTGTAATAGATTGTAATTTTCCTTTGCAGTTTCTCCCTAATGCACCATTTGGAAAATCTTTACCATTTTGCTTTATAGCATTTCCTTGTGGTAGGTCTTCTTGCCTCCCTGAGCACTGCCATAGTGCTCGCCGGTAGTTTGAGGTGTGCAAACTCTAGGTCTTCAGGAGCCATGCTTAGGCTCTATGGCTCTGGGTGCAACACCCTTCCCTTCTGCATGTTAACAGGTCACTAAATTTGGGGAATCTGTGTGTTGGTGCCTGCACCATTGCCACTATTTGTGAGAACCATGACTGTCTGGCCCACTGAGGTGCTATTAGTATAAGTGACATGTTGCTGATCCTGCATTTGCTGAGAACCTGTGTATCGGTGGTATCGGGGGGGGGGGGGGGGGGGGGGAGGCAGCGTATGCAAATGTCTTTGACTTATCCATAGCGCATTCCCTTGTGACCAATGGTCTGGTTGCCTTGATGCAAAGTGTTGGCATTTTGGTGTGTTGCAAATAGGTCTATTAGCGGTGTACTCCACTTCCGGAATACTTTCTGTAATTCCTGTTGGTTGATCGCCCATTCCTGGGATGCTGACGTCTGCCTGCTGAGTCTGTCTGCTTCCACATTATCTTTTCCTGGGAGATGTATTGCTAGTAGGTCTATCCTTAGTGGAATGGCCCATTTCCATATCTCCTGCGTTAGCCCCAATAGTGCTATGGACTGTGTTCCTCGGGTTTGTTGATGTACAACATGGTTGTGGTGTTGTCTGTTTGGATCAACACCCTGTTTCCATACAGCTCCCTCTGAAAGGCTTTTAAGGCTAGGAACACTGTCTTTAGTTCCAGGTAATTGATGTGCTTGCCCGCATCCTGTTGCGACTATAGCCCCCTCACCTTGAGCTTGTTCATGTTCCCGCCCCACCCCAGCTGGGAGGCGTCCATAGTGATGGTCACTGTTGGAGTTGGTTGTGTGAACGGTTTCCCGTGATATGTTTTTTGTTCCACCACAATACTTCCTGATTCACTGCGTGTGTGACAACCACTAGATCTTCCCAACTCCCAGTTGCCTGTGACCATTGCCGATGTATCTATTCCTGGAATGGTCTCATGTGGAGTTGAATATTTTGGACTAGGTGAATGCATGACGCCATCATTCCCATCAGCTTGCTCACTGTCAGAACTTGCCCCTTGCGGTAATTACGCGTTTCCTTCAGTATCACCAAGGTTCTCTTCCTGCTGGGGAACACTTGGCCTGTATGGTGTTGTTCTCTGCCCCAAAGAATATCTGGATTTGCTCTGGATTGGTTGACTATTTTACCCAATGGATTGAGGAACCCAGTCGTGTTAGTATGACCTGCTGGATGTGGCGTTTGCATTGGCTGTACGAACATGCCTTTACGAGCCAGTCGTCAAGATAGGGGTATACGTGTATTCCTTGCCTTCGTACGTGTGCTGCGACAGCTGCTAGACATTTTGTTATCACCCTTGGTGCGGATTTCAGCCCGAATGCCAGTACTGTGAACTGGTAGTGGCTTTGGTTGATCACAAACCTTAGTAGGCGTTTGTGGTTGATGGGGATGTGCAAGTATGTGTCCTTTAAATCTATAGTAGCCATTAATTCCACTTGCTGTATTTGTGGTATTATCTCTTGTAGGGAAGTCATCTTGAATCTGAGTTCTTTTGAATTTGTTCAGGAACCTTGGATCTAGGATAGGTCTCAAGTGTGTCGTCCACCTTTGGCACCAGGAAGTAAGCTGCGTAAAGCACAAGTTACTTACCTTCGGTAACAATATATCTGTAAGAAACAGTAGTTCGTGTTAGATTCCTTACCTGAGAATATCCCCAGGCGTCAGACTGGATCCAGAAAGTTTTGCGTAGCAGTACCCTTGCGCGTCGGTAGGCGTCGTCCACGGCTCCGCGTCCGTCGTCTTTGGCGCCGTGATGACATCGGAGTACTTAGACGCCGCCCTCGCACGCTGACGTCAGTTCTTATACACAGCTTTTCCGCGCCAGAAACGCAGAGCCATGATAAAAACGAACACTGCTACCATTAAACTAGGGCCCTGAAAGGGATAACCTTAACCCTAGATATCGGTTTGCAGAACAGGGAGGATGGGTGGGGCGATAAGCAATCTAACACTAACTACTGTTTCTTACAGCTATATCGTTACCGAAGGTAAGTAACTTGTGCCTCTGAAAGAAACAGGTTAGTGTTAGATTCCTTACCTTAGAATAGATACCCCAGCAATACCAAGCCCGGTGGTGGGTCTGCGAACCAATGATCACACCAGAGAGTCCTGGAGAACAGAACGGCCAAAGAAGCCATCTCTCTGGACTTGGCTGTCCAGGCAGTAGTGTCGAGGGAACGTGTGCAGCGAGGCCCGCGTAGCTGCCTGACAGATGTCCTGCAAGGGGACTCCCCGACCCAGGGCAGTCGTAGCCGCCGTTGCCCGTGTGGAGTGGGCACGCAGCCCCACCGGAGGCTCCTTCTTAGCCAGAGAATAACAGGCCTTAATGCACAAAACGACCGATCCAGAAATGGTTTGTTTGTGCACCGCCTGTCCCTTCTTAGCGCCCACGTAACCAACAAAGAGCTGGTTGTCCACCCGGAACTGACGTGTGCAGTCCAAATAGAATGAGAGCGCACGTTTTGGGTCCAGACGGTGGAGCCCTCTCTTCCTCTTTTGAGGGATGCAGAGGCGGAAAGAAGGTGGGCAAGTTGATAGACTGGCCGATGTGGAAGGCTGTAACAACCTTGGGCAGTAAAGAAGGAGGTGTTTTTAAGACAACTTTGTCCGTGTGGACAGAAAGGAAAGGAGGCTTAGAAGAAAGAGCCTGAAGCTCGCTCACCCTCCTGGCAGAATGAAGTCTTAAGAGAAGGAAGACTGAGAGGACAATTGTGAAGTGGCTCAAAGGGAACACACATCAAATAAGTCCGAACAAGGTTCAAGTCCCACTGAGGCATCACGAAAGGAACAGGAGGAAACATGTGAGTGACGCCCTTCAATAATCTATTTACTACAGGGGACTGAAAAGAGAAGGCTGATCAGGGAGCCTCAAGAAGGCAGAAATGGCAGAGAGGTAGCCTTTGATAGTGACCAGAAAGAGAAAGAAGGAAGAGGAGAACCTCTGAAAGAGGGGCAGAAAGGGGATCCACAGCCTTTGCTGTGCACCATGCCACAAATCTGTTCCACCTGAAGGCGTATACCGTTTTCATGGAGGGACACCTGGCTGCCAGAATGACATCACAGACTTCAGGAGGCAAGTCAAATGCCACCGCTCAATCTCCACGCATGGAGGTGGAGGCTGGACAGGTTCAGGTGGAGGACTGTCCCCTGCTGCTGCAACAGAAGGTCCTCCTGAAGAGGCAGACTAATCGGGGGATCGACTGACATGCTGAGTAGCTCGGGATACCAGTATCTTCGTGCCCAGTCCGGAGTACCAAGGATGACTTGGGCCCGGTCGCGCCTGATCTTCAGTACTCCGGGCAGAAGTGGAATAGGCGGAGAGGTGTACAACAGACTGCAACTCCACTCGCGACGAAAAGCGTCGCCAAGCGAGCGCCGACTTGGAAATTCCAACGCGCAGAACTGATGACATTGCGCGTTCTATTCTGTGGCGAATAAATTCAACCAAGGCTCTCCCCACTGCCGAAAGAGACCTTGCGCCACGTGAGAGTTCAGACGCCATTCGTGATCCATCATGCACCGCCAGCTGAGTTCGTCCGCCCTGGCGTTCAGGGAACCTGCCAGGTGTTGAACCACCAGGGTGACGCCCTGGTGTTCCAGCCATTGCCAGAGGCGCAGAGCCTTCTGGCAGAGGGTCCACGACCCCACCCCGCCCTGTTTGTTGCAGTACCACATGGCAGTGGTGTTGTCCGTGAACACCTGCACCACACTTCCCCGGACAGAGGGAAGGAATGCCTTCACTGCAAGCTGGATCGCCCGCAGCTCCAGAAGGTTGTTGTGGAGCCGGGACTCCGCTAGAGACCAGAGGCCTCGGATCTCCGCCTCTCCCATGTGGCCCCCCCAGCCCAGGAGGGATGCATCCATCACAACTAAGTGCTCCGGTTGGGGTAGGAAGAGGGATCTGCCGCTGACCCGTTTGCGGTCTGTGAGCCACTACTGCAACTGCCTCGCAGTGCCCTCCGAGATCAGGACGTTGTCGGACAGGTTGCCCTGATGCTGGGCCCACTGAAACTTTAGGTCCCACTGCAGAGCCCGCATCCGCCACCTGGTGTGATGCACCAGAAGGATGCAGGAGGCCATCAGCCCCAGCGTCAACCTGACCGAGACCCGGGATAAAGGATGAAAGATCAAAATCAGAGCCTGAATATCCCGAACCCGCTGTTCGGGAGGATAAACCCGAAACTGCGCCAAATCCAGCACCGCTCCGATGAAGAGGAGCTTTTGAGAGGGACAAAGGTGTGACTTCGGCACATTGATGGAAAACCCCAGCAAGTGCAGGAGGTGGGCCATAGTCTGGAGGTGGCTGACGACTGTCTGGGGCATGCCCGCCTTCAACAACCACTCGTCGAGATAGGGGAAGACTGACACCCCTAATCTGCGCAGATGAGCTGAGACCACCGCCATCACTTTCGTGAACACTCATGGGGCGCTGGTAAGGTCAAAGGGGAGCACTATGAACTGAAAGTGCTCGTGGCCTACTGTGAACCGCAGGTAACGCCGGTGGGTCGGCAGGACGGGGATGTGGAAATAAGCGTCCTGCAAGTCCAACACTACCATCCAGTCTTCGGGGTCCAGGGCAGCTAAGACCTGAGCCAAAGTCAGCATCTTGAACTTCTCCTTCCGGATTAAGCCGTTGACGTTCCGCAGGTCCAAATTAGGGCGTTGGCCCCCTTTGCCCTTCTTGGGAACCAGAAAGTAGTGGGAATAGCAATCACAACCTACTTCTGGCCCAGGAACGCACTTGATGGCTCCCTTGGCTAAGAGGGCCGATACTTCCTCTTGCAGAAGTTGCAAGTGATCCCCCGACACGCGGTGGTACTGCGGTGGCATGGCTGGAGGGGTCGCCTCGAAGGGGAGGGATTACCCCCTTCGGACGATTTGCAGCACCCACCTGTCCGATGTGATGTTGCGCCAATGGAGGAGGTGATGGCGGACCCTGCCCCCTACTGGCGTCAAATGGGCCTGAAAGCTCTGTCTAGGAAGGCTTTGAGGCAGATGCTGCGGGGGCGGATGTGGACTGGCCTCGCCGTTGTCCCCTGGCAACACCACGGCGGTTTCCGTGTCTGCCGCCGCGCTGGATGTTACGACTGCGGCCTGTGGCTGGCAGGACGTGAAGGGGCTCCCCTTCCTTGGCCACGAAATGAGCTAAAGGCAGAAGGTTGCTGACGCTGGCCTGACAGGCCCAAGGATTTGGCCGTAGCCCTGGAGTCCTTGAAGTGTTCAAGCGCATGATCTGCCTTGCCACCAAAGAGGTAGCTGTCATCAAACGGCATGTCCATGAGGGTGTTCTGGACATCAACCGAGAAGTTGGCGGTCCTCAGCCAGGTGTGGCGGCGAACCGCCACCGTCGTTGACATCGCCCTGCCCAGCAAGTCCGTGTT
Organism: Lissotriton helveticus; assembly: GCF_964261635.1. Lineage (NCBI taxonomy): Eukaryota > Metazoa > Chordata > Amphibia > Caudata > Salamandridae > Lissotriton > Lissotriton helveticus. The sequence continues at coordinate 796,990,626 of NC_136073.1, read as the reverse complement.
ATCCAGACTACATCGAATGGAGTACCGCGCTGCGTCTCGTCCCTCTGCAAGGGCTTGAGCGAGCTTCACCCGGGCTCCCTCCGGGCCCTCCGGCAGCACGGCCGCAACCGTATCCCACAGAGAGTGGGTGTAACGGCCCAAAAGGCAAGCGGTGTTGACTGACCGCAACCCCAAACTGAGGGAGAACAGTTTCTTGCCAAACTGTTCTTACCTTTTGGATTCCTGACCTGGAGGTGCAGTCGGGAATGTGGACTGGGAAGTAGAGGACTGGATACCCAGGCTCTCGGGGGTGGGGTGGGAGGACAGAAAACTAGGGTCGCCTGGAGCCGGGCGGTGGCACCTGGCGACGTTCCTATCTACAGGGGAAACTGTAGCGGGCTTGGACCAGGTGCCCAACAGGACGTCAGTGAGAGCCTCATTAAACGGCAGTAGAGGCTCCGAAGAGCTTGCCTGCGGTTTAAGGACCTCAGTGAGTATGTTAGACCTCACAGTCGCGACGGGGAGCTCAAGAGCCAAGGCCTTGGCCGCCCTCGCAGGCAGCCCCCTCCTCCGTAGCCACGGTAGGAGGGGAGACAAAGCCAGTGTCAGGCGAAGTGTCGAGACCACTGGTTTCCCCTAGCTTGTCTGTCCAGTCCTAAAATTATGACTGACACGCCCGTGTCAGAGGGTCCTCAGACCCCTCCCAGTCACCCTCGCCCTCCATCTCCTGAAAATCAGGTGCAAAGGACGGAGCTGGATCATAGAAAAATTGCTCTTCTGCCGGCGTCGAATGCGGCATCGAGCGACGCCGGATCCGGACCGAGGGAAGGACCAGGGACGGCGCCGTCCGGGGACGACACCCTAGGGGTCGACGCCAGCGCGGTTGTAAGGTCGACCAGCGGCGACCCTGATCCGGAACCAAATCCAGCGGAGCCGAAGCACCCTGCCTGCTTGGTCTCCCAGCCGGGATCGCTGGCCCCGAAAGCGCCGCGGAACCCGACTGAGGGGAGAGCGACCTCCTGGACATGAGGAAGGCATTGTTCCCCTCCGGCGTCGCGTTCGGACCAGGGACTGGTGGGTTTGGAGCAGGCCGCGACGCCTGCGGCTCCGGTGGAGCCACGTGGGCGGTGTCGCCTGAACCCGCATTGCGCGAGCATCGCGGGGGAATGGGAAGAGCGATGTCGCCTCTTCGACTTCTTGTGCCTCTTACCCGAGGACTTCGAGCCCGACGAATGGTGACAACTCGCCGAGCTTCGACGACTGTGGCCCACGACCGGTCCCTCGACCCCCTCCTGGACCGGGACCGTGAGCGGCGCGGGGCAGACTGCCGGATCTCGAGGCGCTTACGGGACCGCTCCTGCCTAGCCTTCGACGTCAGGGCCCGGCAGTTGGGGCACGACTTGTCATCGTGGTCGGCCCCAGGGCAATAGAAGCACCGGCGGTGGGGATCGGTAACCGACATCAGTCGGTTGCAATCGGTACAGGGCTTGAACCCGGGCATCCCTACCGGCACCGAGCGTCGTAAAGACTCGAAAAGTGATCAAAAAAGTTTAGTCAAAAAATTACTAAGAGTACTGCTTTTTCCGAATCTGCGCTTGCCGGCGCGGAAAAAAGAACTGACATCAGCGCTCGAGGGCGGCGTCTAAGTACTGCAACGATGTCATCACGGTGCCAACGACGACGCCTACCGACGCGCAAGGGTACTGCTACGCAAAACTCTCCGGATCCAGTCTGACTCCTGAGGATATTCCAAGGTAAGGAATCTAACACTAACCTTTTTCTTTCAGATCTCCCTTGTTCCTTTGGTTTTGCGGTACCACCTCAATTGCCTCCTTGCAGAGCACTTCTTGGCCTCTAACTGCCAGAGCTCCTTTGCTGAGTGTGCCTTGCTTCTTGGTATTCTGTTCGGAGGTTGTTTTTCTAACTTTATACAGTATCCGTACTGTATGATGTTTAGTATCCATTTGTCCGATGTGACCTTCCTCCATTCCTGGAATGAAGTCTCTTATTCTTCCCCTTACCGGTTTTGAGTGTTCGAGTTACTGTTTGTCATGGAACGTTCGGCTGCAGCCTTTCTTTATGTCTTTCCGCCCACCCTGAGGTGTTGCTAGGTTGTTCCCTTGGTAGCCTTGCTGGAAAGTTTGGTGCAATGTGGTCAGCACGTTGCCTCCATTTCTACCACCTGGCCTTCTCGTGGGTGTGCCTCTTTTCATTCCCCTGAACTGCAACGCTTCCATGGACCTTGCTGTTTCGTTGTCCTTCTTGAGCTGCGCCAACTTGTCACCTGGCGTGCCGAACAGTTGCTCTCCATTAAAAGGTGTATTTAGGATGTTGCCTTGCACCTCTGGCTTGAATCCCAAAATTCTGAGCCATGCGTGTCTTCTCTTGATCACTGCTTGATGTTTCTGCAGCATCCAATGCTGATTTTAGGCATGTGTTCGCCATATTCTTTACTTCTTCTACCAGGTGAGCTGCTCTTTGTTGGTACTAGTCTGGTCGATGCTTTAGGACCTGCCCCACTTCATCCCAGTGCTGGTATGCGTGCCTGTTGATCAGGACGTTCGAGTTTGCGATGCACCAATGTATTGCCGCATTTCTCTCCACCTTTCTCCCGGTGAGATCCATCCTCCTACTGTCCTTGTCTGGGGGTGGTCTGCCATTAGTGGGAACATTGACCGTCTTCCTAGCCGTTGCTGCAATTATGGAGTCGGCTGGCACAGACCCTTGGATGTATGCAGGGTCTTTTGAAGAATGTTTGTACTTCTCAGTTCTAGGGGTCACAGATTTACATACTGCTGGCTCCTTAAAGGCCTCTTCCCTGATCCAGCACACTAGGGTGCATGGGCAGGAATTGGCTCCTACTTTGTTGAGGCAGTAGCGTTTCCAGGAGGAAATATGCCTTGGTCTTCTCACCCTCCATTTTCATTGCACAAGTCGGTGCAGCTTTTTGTACGACCATATCGTAGATCACTATGTTGTCTGGCGGCAAGGGCCTCAAAGGGTTAGTGTCAACGCCTTCTTTCGGCGATTCGGCGTCGAGATCTTGCCATTCCATGTCTTGTGCCTCCGAGGACATTGACTCCCGGTAGGATTGCAGATCTTCATCACCTTCTCCCTTGAAATAGTAGTCTTCGTCTCCCAGTTCCTCAACTGGTTTGGGCGTCTTCAGTGGTTCCGCGTCATCCCTTTCGACTTGGACCGCGGGTTTCGGCAGGATGGTGTACTGGCTCATCTTCTCGTCGAAGTCCTTTTTCCGCTGTAGGATGCTCGCCAATTCGGCTACGAGCTTCCTCTTCTTCCTCTCCATCTCAGCAGCATATTTGGCATCGAGGGTTGGAGTGCTTCTCATTGGGGCCGTCGAGTGTTTAGGGGTCGACAACTCCCTTACCTTCTTCGACGTCTTCTTATGGACCTCGACGACCGTGCAGTCCTCCGGCAATGTGGTCCTCCTCTCCACGGGAGAGGCCCAAGTCTCGGAGCGATGAAGGTGGCCCCTGCACTTGCATGTTGTGGTTCGCCCTTCTCTGTCTCTCCCTTACTCTGAGGGTCTTGGCTGTAAACGCTGAGCAGGCGTTGCAGTCTTCGCTGCTGTGGTCGAGAGGCAGGCAGATTACAGACTGCATATTGATCCTTCTGGCCATACTTGTGGTGGCAATTGGTGCAAAACCTGAAAGGTGTTCTGTCCATCCCCGCGCTCAGGGAGCCACCTGCAAGCACATATTCCGTCAAACGTCGAAGTGTTGGTCGTAAACCTTCTCCCTCGTCCCTCCGGTTACCTGATCTGTAGTCCGGTGTTGTTGATTTTCGGCAATTTGCCTTGATTCCTCCTCCAAAACACAAACCCTTCGGCAACGATCCAGACCCAACTGCGGAAAAAAATATCTGAAGATGGCGACCAAAGGTGGGAGCTTACGGAGTAAGCACGTCAATGTCACGAAGGACACCAAATGGTGGTATGTCGACACCCACAGGGGGCCACCCAAAAAAAAAAATCATAAAAAAAAGACTACAATTCCGGACCAAACCACTAGATGGCGGAATAATGCACAGCATAGTGAATCCAGAAAGATTCACGCTGCAAAACTGGCCGATGTATGCAAACGAGAAAAAAAAATGACGAATGAAAAAAAAATCCTAAATTGTACTGTTGTGCACAATCTTCTAGAGAACAACTAAGTATCTGAAGTAAAACTTCTGATACTCCACATTGCTTTAGCACATCCAAGAGAATAACATTTTAATCACTTAAGTGTGCTCTGGTGATTTGGTAAGTACGGGGGAGGAGGGGGACCTGAAGGAAAATTTAGAATGCCGAAAGGTAACCCTTTATGCCAGGAAAGCGGGTATTTTAACTGGTCCATGTTTAATGAGTTTTTAATAGAATATTAGCAATGGCAGCAATAACCTGTCTGAGAGACAAGAGGATATTTTTTATGAAGACTATGCCCACATATGATCAGATACTGGACATGGGGTTGGGAAATATTTGGAGGCCAGATCGGTTAGCCTAGGGATCAATACTGCATACCTTGATGGCAAGTTTCAAATAAACACTTTGGTAGTCGCGTACTTTAGTATCCAATGTTCTGGCTATGACTGCTGACACAATGTCTAAAAAAATTTGTTCATTGAATTCTGAGTGACCGCCAGAGTTTTAAAATTGTTTACAGGTTTGTTTAATTTTTGGAAACTACTACATCAGTCGGTCTTAAGTACTCAAAGTAAAACAAAAAAACACTGTCTGGCAAAATATCCACCCAGGAATCACTAACAGTTTGGAGCAGACTAACCTAACTGTGAGGGTATGCACAACTACCCAACATTAATGGCTGAAGTCCCATTCTCGCGCTGTTTGATGTCCAGTCCTGATTACTCACAAAGGTATGAATGCTTCCTTCCAAATGAACCCATCAGGGTTCTGCAATACCTTTAGTCAGTCAGGTAACAAGATACCGGTTACAAACACCAAATAACAGGTGGAATCCAGAGACCATGGAATAACTGAAGTTATACAGTCTCTTTGTAAGTGGGTTCAGAAAAGTGCCAGTATTAAACCACTAGTTATTACCTTGAGAATAATGAGGAAAACAAGAGGGCCTGATGATTAAATAGAAAGAAGGACCAGAGAAACACGTTTTTCTTGGAAGAACAGTGAAACTCTGTAGCTTTAAATTCCTGATCCTGTACAGATGCTAAAACAGTGGCTGATTTTGCAAGTGATAGTCTTTAAATGTGGTACAAAAACTACTGGCTTTTCCATGAACAGCAGAACCAATCTGTCCTGAAGACCATCTTTGTCCGGTGATTTTATGTTTGCTGTGTTTAAGAATCCGGAAAAGGAAAATTGAGAAAACCAAATTTGAAACCATGCATTAGGTTAAAATCATATTGCCCTCAATCATTTTTGACCACTGATAAAGACAAATGCAAGTGTTAACAGACATATCTGGATGTGGCTCATGTACAGCAACATTTTGCGACCATAGATACCACCTTGTTCTAGACGCCGCCTCCTTCACTTAAGAGGAAAAAGCCTAAGCTTGTCAATGTAAACATTCATCTACAGTAGGAGTTTCTTCTTCACTTCGCAAAGGATATTTCTAAAAAATCTGTCCGAGCTCGGAAAACACAGTGCAAAACTCCAAGCAAGAATTATAGGTTTTTAATGTACTGAAAATTCACCTATATTTCTAACCCACTACTTGTTTATGTAAATGGAATACATATATATATTTTTTTAAAGCCAAATGAATGAATGAAACGTAAAATAATACTCCTTTCACATAGATAGGAAGCAAAAGAAAAAGAACCATGGTAAAGATACTCACTTAAAGGACAACAAGAATCAGTAAATAAAGAATTAGTATATACGAAGAAACTATTGTTGGTACAAGCTAAGAGATGGGGACTGGTTGTGCAGAAGGGCCCTGGCAATCAAGTCTCACAGAAAGCTGTAAAAGTGACCATATATTTTCAAAAGTGTTTTCCAATCCCTACGCTAGTCACTTCCAACTATCTGGGAAGAAAGGATAACTAGATGTTATTTTCCAGGCTCCTCGTCGGTCATCACCCTGTTAATTTCTCAGTTTAATACTGCTACAAGACTGATGTAAGAGGCTGTCCTACTTCTACAACTATAAAAGTAGTGGCCAGTGCATGATAACACAAAGCTGACATATTGAGTACTCTGCTAGAAACAGAACTAATGCCTGCCAAATTGAGATACATGGTTCTATTCTTCTATTCAATATAGTTCTTACTATTAGAATCTCTCATTCAAACTTGCCATTTACATTGAATCATGGTATATTTTTCTTTTAATCCAGGTAACGGTTTCTAGATAAAGGAGGATGTGAATAAAGCTTTTTAATACTATTCCAACCATCAGTCACAGAATTTTCTTAGAACCCTGAAGGGGTCATTGCCAAGAATCTATTGCAAGTACCTCTGCTGCTGTTTTTAAGCGTCAAATCTGTCTTGAATTTAAGTTTGTATTTACTTGCAACAGTCGATCGCCTGAATGCAGTTACCAGAACTCCCTGTTTCCACCTTTGCTAATATAAAGTGTTTTCCCTGCAAAGCCATTAACCGGTGCTACACGACGTCTGTTGCATGATGTATCCCAGTTTTTGTTTGCTCTAAGGTTATAACCAGATCAGGGTTTTTTTCCTGTCTTACTGACAGAAAGTGGCTCTAACTGCACTGCTTGAAGGCTGCCATTTTTAGGCCTATAAGGATTTCTAATCTCAGTTGTGAAAACTCAATCAGTGCAAGTTTACGCTCATAGTATCAATCACTAGCATCATCTTATCCTCAAAGTTATTCAACAAGAATACTGTTGAATTCCACACATGTTGGGACTGTGGCTTAGAAAGCATTCAGAATGTTTAAGATGAGAATTTTTGGTGAAAGCTAATCATGTACTTCCTGCTCCTAGTCTCAGGATGTGCATCCTCTTCCCTGTCTCTTGCCCTATTAAACTGCCGATCTCTGGTTAAGCATTCCGACGAAGTTCATCTAATGATCCAGGATCATAAAATTGATGTTCTGTTTCTTACAGAGACATGGCTTTCTGACAGCTCTGAGTTCGATATAGTTAATTCTTTACCTAAGGGCTACGCGATACAGTGCCTGCACAGGCCTCGTGGCATTGGTGGAGGGCTAGCTATAATTTATAAGGAGACTCTAACCTGCAGGATAGAAAATGGCAAGATCTCTGACGCAGAGAGTATTAGGTTTTCCATCCAACTATCCCCTAATTACTCGCTGTCAGGGCTATTGATCTATCGACCTCCTGGTGGTGTTAAGCATTTCATTAGTTCCCTGCTGGAGACAGCACTTACACTGGCAGCCTCAGCCCCCAATTTCCTTCTTTTAGGAGATTTGAATCTCCACTTGGAGGACCGGGGAGATAAGGTGGCTGTTGATTTGCTGGCTGATCTTGAAGCATGTAATTTGATCCTGCACAATAATGAACCTACGCATTTGAAGGGTCATCTATTGGACCCTTTATTTTCCAATGTTACACTCCTGGAGGCCTCACCGCCATGTCCCCTCCCCTGGTCAGATCACTTTCTTATTCCTTTTAATCTGACAATCATGTTGGATTCTAGATCTGAATGTAAAGGCTCTATTCGTTCTTCTTATAGACCTTGGCCCAAACTGTCCGTTGCCGACCTAACCACCGCCCTTGAACAATCTATTCCTGACAAACGTTTGAACCCCCTTGAAGCAGATCGCAATTTTCATAATTGGTTACTAAAAGCACTGGATTTGGTGCTTCCTAAGAAGTGTAGTACCAAGAAAAGTAATGGGTTTAAAAACCCCTGGTACACAACTGAATTGCGCGACCTTAGGAAAGTCTGCAAACGTCTGGAACGCGCTTGGCGGAAAGACTGGTCTAATAATAGTAAAGTCTCCTATCAGGAAGCCATGAGGACATATAAGCTAGCCTGCAACCGCACGAAAGCGGCTTTTTATGAAGAGAGAATCAAGACTGCTTCCAGCTCATCCAGAGAGACATTTACTATAGTTAAGGAACTCCTAAACACCCCCTCTCCTTCACTGCCGCAAGCTACGAGTACAGCTCGGTGCAATGAGCTTGCACATTTCTTTGATAACAAGGTCAGGAAAATTTTACAAAGTATTCCTCTTAGTACTCTTCCCTCTGAGTCATCCACGCAGGTCGCGAGTGGTGTGAGCCCTCTGTGGGAAGTTATCACTCCCATAACTGAGGAAGACTTCCGCAAAGAATTAGCCAATCTTAAAAGTGGTTCCCCCTCGGACCCTATGCCCATCTATGTTCTTAAGCGGATTGCACAGACCATCTCTTCGCAGGCCACGGATCTCCTGAACGCCTCCTTCGGACGTGGGGAAGTTCCCCCTAGCTGGAAGAAGGCGATGGTTAAGGCTCTCCCTAAAAAGCCAGGACTTGACCCTGACGATCTGGCAAACTTCCGCCCTATTTCTTTGTTGCCTGGCCTGGGCAAAATTGCAGAAAAGGTTGTCAATCGCCAGCTGTCCACACTCCTAGAAGGCCACAACCTGCTCAAGCACTCGCAAACAGGCTTTCGCCCTGGCCAGGGGACTGATTCTGCCCTGATTGCAGTAGTGGAAGAAGCCCGACGCATTCTTGACACAGGAGGATCCGCTGCTGTGGTCCTCTTAGACCTCAGCGCGGCGTTTGATACCGTCAATCACGGTATCCTTATTCAGCGCCTTATTAGGATGGGAATAGCTGGCCAGGCTTTAAGCTGGATTACTTCCTTTCTGAGTGGTCGGTCCTACCAGGTCTGTGATGGCACTAACGTGTCTGAGTCGATCCCCCTCCAGTGTGGAGTCCCGCAGGGCTCCTCGTTGAGCCCAACGCTTTTTAATATCTATATGGCCCCACTGGAGGATGTGGTTTCACCTTTCGGGGTGAAAATAGTGACCTATGCGGACGACACCCAGCTTGTCGTCTCGCTATCTCACCATGAAAATGCGGCAGAAAGACTTGGGTGCTGTCTGACAGCTATCATGGCCTGGATGACAGAATCTCGGCTGAAACTTAATGGTTCCAAAACGGAACTTATGATGGTGGGCAACCTCTCCACATCCTTCCCCAAAACCATGTGGCCCCCCTGTTTGGGTGAAGTACCCCAACCCAAGAATGAGATTAGGAGCTTGGGAGTGTGGTTAGAGCCAGACCTGACGCTCAGAGTACAAACGAAGAAAGTGGCAGGGATCTGCTATGGTTTGTTACGCTCAGTTCGAAAGGTGTTGCCTCTTCTCCCCTTTAGCTCAAGGAAACTCCTGATTCAGGGGCTAATACTGTCAAGGCTGGACTACAGCAATGCCTTGCTGCTTGGTGCCCCTGAATCAGCCATCAACACCCTTCAGCGAGTACAAAATGCGGCAGCCAGGATTTTGACAGGCACTGCAAAAAGAACCTCGGCTAAGCCTGCTCTTAGAGCTCTCCATTGGCTCCCCATCCGGGAGAGAGTTAAATTTAAGGCCCTTTCCATCGCCTTTAAATCTCTCCAAGGAATTGGCCCCCCTATCCTCAGGGACCTGATATGCCCCTACAAGTCCTTGCGTTCCCTCCGCTCTGACGGGAGCAATTTACTGACCATCCCCAGAGTAAAGAGAACTCGCTCAGGAGGCAGGAGGTTCTCTGTGAACGTAGCCAAGATCTGGAATGATCTCCCTGCTGCTCTCCGTCTGGAACCCTGTCTCCAGAAGTTTCAGAAATCCTTAAAGACCTTTCTCTTCCCACGAGAAATATGAGTTCCGTTTTCCGAGGATCTTGGAAGCTAGCTGTGTGTTTCAGCGCTGGGACGCTCTTGGGCAGCCATGCGCTTAAGAAATCTAATTTCATTTCATTTCATTTCATTTCATTTCACAGAGGGAAAAAAAGTTAATGCAAAAGGGCATGTATTAGTCTGTGTGCTGCTCAACAATTAGTTTGTGGCAAAATATAAACATTCTCCAATGTCTGTTAGCTTGAAAAGTTTTAGTCTGACTTACCAATTTTAATGGTTAATGTATATTTACTTGGTTTACTTTATGACTAGATGTTATTTGAAGAATTTGTAGTTTTTTGTAAAACGTTTTTAAAACGAAAAACTACATTGAAATCAATGTGTTTTGTGATACAACTGGTCTTTGTTCTCATTTTAGTAAGGGGTGTAAGATGTATTGATGATTATGCCACATGTTCCAATGATACAAACACAAATATAAACATTCCATACAAAATGGCATTTTATTTTTCAAAAAAGATATCATTGAAAAATATTCATCAATATGGAAAACTGTATGACTTGAATAAACCCCAGTGTGGCTACTCGGATATTAAGTTGGGTAATCATTATCAAATGTATTTAAGAATGTAGAAAGTGGGTTTGTTTTTCAAAAGAATCTTAAAAAACAAAAGCTATTTCTGCAGTCAGTTTTTACTTGGGTGTATGAATAGTGCAATTTACAAGTATAAATTCATACAGTTTATTGAGAAAACATTAATTTGAACTAGCAGTACTATTAACTGAAGGATAATATTATAAAAGTATGGTGTAATATTATGAGCCACTAAGTTAGAAAGTGGACGTGAGGTGATGAAACGTGCTAAAGTAGACACTAATACATCCATAAATTTGTATGAGTTTAAGCAATGTTTTCAATTCAAAATTGAAAAACTATTTGTGACAGTTAAGTTGTGGGAATAGCCCCAAATCCTATAGGGGCGTTAGAGGAGGTGTTTTTACTACACCGAAGTATATTTCCCCAGTAGAATAAAAATATCTGAACATGCAAAAGCACTTTAGTGTTTAACTTGAACATGCATACAAGGTATATTCAAGTATTCAAAATAGTCAAGCTTGGTCGTAAAACAGATATAAAAGGGTTTCACAATGACTACTGTACAGTCACAGGACGAGTTGTGGCCTTCTCTGAATTACATGGTAGTATCACATTTACTCTAAATGTGAGAAGAACCCTATAGATGGAAATTCCGAGAATATTTGTGAATTGATTGCGAGGGTCTAAAATGCCATCCTCTTATCCAAGGCAGTGGAGCACATTCTTTAAATAAACCTATTTTGAAAAGTCGACACAGGAAAGTCTGGCAACTACATGAAGAAATGGTAGCTAGAAACAGTTCTAGCTAAATTAAACATTTAAATAATGTCAAAGGAAAAGGAGGCCATTTATCAGTTTGACACATTAAAACTGCCTTTGACAATACTGTCTCTATTGCCACAAAATCACATGAAATAAAGTCCAAAATTTTAGGAGACCAGCACAATCGGTTCAAATGCAGGTTAAATGCATCGTCTGTTTTGGAATAACATATTTGCTAGTTTTTGTGGGCATCAAGAAAAGCATACATGCACGTCTGTTTAAACTGGTCCATTTATACATTCTTTAGTCACAGACTAACTAATTTTTTGCCAGAAATGTTAGCAGTGAATTAAATAATGCAACTAGCATAGACAAACATCCAATTAAATTGACATTTTACACTTCACTACATGATCAAAATATACACATCCCCACTTACTGAAATTACTTTTTATAGCGAGTAATCAAATTCTAGCATGAGACTAATTTACTTTGATGAACTTGTTAAAAGGTGGATGCTGCCACTCTAGCCCTGCAGTATTACTTTTTAAAATGACTGTTCACTGTTTCATATGTATGAATAATTTTTGTTCAAATACCACTTCCTGAGAGGCACCACTGTAGTACTACTAATTAAGGAAGGCTTTAGGGATGTAATATCTCAAGTGTAGAAAAGAGTCTGCTGACGAGCCTGAAGGTCAACCAGTGTCTGCCGGAGGCCCAGGAAATGCAGATCGTCTGACCTGGAACTCATCATTTGCACAAATTAAGAACATTTTTATTTTACTCTCTAAATTCAACTTGCCAGTCAGTTTGCAACACTTAAATATTTTCTGCACTTTTGGAAGGAATAGTAAGAACAAACCTACACCGATCTAAAAACAGCATTCAGAGCTGTGTTCATTGCTGTATGCAATTGTCATACCCACGATCTCTCAAAATCATAGTTCTTGTATTTGCAATGTCATACTTTAAGGGTTGGAAAATGTGAACTGGTTTAATCCTTTGGAAGGAATAAGTGCTATTTATTTGTCAAACAAAGAATGCTGCTCCTTACTAAATGCGAAAGGAAACTTTCATAGATCTGTTTTATCACGAAACATGAATATTTTTTGCTCACGTTCTTGCATAATTAAACAAAAACATCATTTTCTAAAAGCACAGCAAAACTGTACCCAAAGCAAATATAGCCTCATCTTCTAGCCCGACATATCTTAAAACAAGAACACGACCTTCACAGGCACAATTTGGCAAACAGTAACATTATATATATATATATATATATATATATATATATATATATATATATATATATATATATATATATATATATATATATATATATATATATATATATATATAAAAACCTCGATTTCTGTTAGTGTGAAATCTCATTAAATGAAACCTATACATTTTAAATGAATCATATAAGGAAGCTTTCATATTAAATTGCCTATAAAACCTGTTTGAGCATACACTTTCACAAACTAATGCAAGGATAATGTTTTACAGAAACTAAACATGATTTGACTGCTGAATTGGACCACACTTCTGTATGATTTGAACTTTAAAATGCTATACTAAATTTAGAGTACCCTTGACTTTTTAATATAAATTTTAGCTGTTGCCTCAAGACTCTGGTTTGTGTCTTATACATCTTATGCAGAACTTCAAATTGTATGGAACGAAAAAAACACCACATCTAGTTGTATTTATTTTAAAATATTTAAATACACATGTCCAATTAACTACGATTTTATTATTTCTGCAGCAAATGCAAACAGCGTTATCCACGCAATAGTTCAGAAGACCAGCAATGCAACTTTGCTAATGCAGTGTAACCAGACTGTATAAGAAGGGAGTAAAAAAGCAATCAGTATGTACAGCAATATTCTAGACATCAATCCCCGCTCTTCACGTAGACTATTTTTTACCTGAATATGGTCACCACTACTTTTGCTTATCAAAACCGCATGTTCACATTATCTAATCAGGTTGCTTTACCTGACAGTAATTCACTGGTAGATACTTCTCTACTTTTCAAAACTGTTAGCTTAGCAGCAGGATGGGAAATGCCCATGATAAGTTTAGATACATTATTTGAATGTGATTTAAGAAGGAGAAATTGTGAAGGCCCCCACTGACGTATGAAGGGAAGTATTCTGTTTTATATCTGAATCTTTGCTGGACATATGTTTTAATACACTTAAATTGCAGAAACTCGGAGCTGCCAATATGAAAAACACAAATTAAAGTGTGTGTGAGTGTGTATGTGTGTGTATATATATATATATATATATATATATATATATATATATATATATATATATATATATATATATATATATATATATACTGAACTGATTCATGAATGAGATAAATAACATTGTGGTGAACCAAAACGTGGCTTCTTAAAGAAATTGCATACATTTATGGGGAGCAGCAGACATTTTACAAAAAGTAACCAGTATACTGCTAAATAAAGGTTTAGGATTTCAACATGTAAATTATCTGAAAGCATTAATATTAACATAGTATTAACAAGTACGACAGTGCTTTAAAGATTTTTCAATCAGCATTTCTTAAAATTTGGGAAAAACCTAGACTTGAAGTAAAACTGTAAAGCATGTGGTGAAAATCTTACAAACATTAGGAGAAATCATACATTCATTCTAAACAGAAAGAGTATTCTATTTTTTCAACTGCAAGGGATCTCTATTCAACCTAACTACAGGTATGCGATAGATTAAACCTATGAATTCACAAACAGAAATAATCCCCAACATCAATGTACCCATTTGCACAAATGACATTTAGGCCCCTACGAAATAGACTATGGCAGAGCAGATTGGTTCCAAAGCATCACAGAAAGTGCAGTTCAAGCAAGAAAAGACACAATCACGAAACAGTGCACAATACATTAGTCACCAACTTGAGTTCGAGTTTACTGTTAAAAAAATGAATTACAGTCGACATGTGTCTCCAGGTACTTTCCTTGTATTCCAAGAGTTGACAAATTAGATATTTGACCATTGTTACTAGTGTGATGTGTAAGCATTATTTTGCAATGGATCACTAACGAATCATGGTAGCTAGTCCAAATAAGGCAATGCTGTAGCAAACAGTTAATGGCTATATTAATCAAATTTGAAGTCTGAAGTGTTATTTTGTATCTTGGGGTATATCTACCAATGGAAGTTTTTTCTAATAGCTGAAATGGTTTCATGGTCAGACAATGCATGGGGTTAGGTTTTCTTTATTGATGTAGGCAATCACACATAAAAACTCCCATGGCAAAAGAATGCTAAAAAAATTTTACAACTTTTTTCAAATCGTTATTTCTCTAGGTTTATTTCAAATAACAAGCATCACATAACATTCAACTCATCGTAGGGTGGTGAAAAAAAGTATTTTCCATCATAGAAGACCAAACCAAAGTTATGGGAATGTCTGCTAGAACAGGGTACAAGAAAATTGGAGGGGTCAATTATCATTGTGCTTCTATTTGTTGCATTTTATATATATATATATTTTTTTTTAACATTCTTCCTTTTGCACATGATTGTTTTTGTAGTTTGGCTACTAACAATTACCCAAATGGAAGACAACAAAATGTGCATGCCCTGTAACCTAGAAATACATTTAAGGAGTGTTAGTCCCCAAAAAATAAAACAGAAAACTTATCCAAATAACAACCCATGTATGGAATATGAATGTACTCGTAGAATACATGTGATGTGCTCCGGCATACTCTTTGATGAAATAGAAAAAATGCAAATCTGTGTGCTTCCATCCAAGCTTGGAATACAGGTGGGTCTCTCCAGTGTGTGCACATGTCTACAGGCACTACAAGCGGATACCATAAAGCTATTAGGCTGGAATCATGGAAAGCCAAGTTGCTCATTCTTCTTCCTCTTGCCCAGACATGGTGATTGTTGGTCCGAACTGATGCGGATGGCGTTTTAATGTCACCACTTGTCACAGGGTCTTCCAATAAAGTGAGGAAAAAGGGAATTATAATACAGACAGAATAAACTGAAGGGCAAGTTGGCAAGGAGGGGGCATTGGTAATTAGAACATTTGAGAAAAACGGGCTCATACAATAACATATTGCCCTCCCTGTTCTTGTGACTCACCTAGCTGGCCAATTGTAAACCTCGTGTTGATCCACAAAACAACCGGCACCGCAGTAACAGACCAGGCTTAGACGACATCAGTGAAGAGTGGGCTGGATACATTAAATCATCAAAAGGCACAGGCTGGGCTACTATTCTTGGTTCCACAGAAACACAAGCTGTACATTCTTGGGTCTATTCTTTTCATTGGTGACAAAAAGGAAGTGTGTTCTTTTTGCTTGACAAAACAAATGTAGAGATTGTGATCTGCCTAGGAAAATGACGTCAGCATAATAGGCCACACTTTTTTCTTTTCAACTTATTTTTGGCCAAGAGAGATGAATTACTTCCTGGAGTAAGCCAAGCAAAGGATATAACAAGAAATGAATTCATCTAATAAAGCATTTTAGGGGACCATCAGAAAATAGCTACTTCAATTGTTCTTGATACTGTTCACAATACCTTCATATCTTGGATTCAGTATCTGGGTGGATAGAAGGGACGTTTAGGTGGAAAAAACGGAGGACCCCTTGGGAAAGGTGGCCGTGGCCTTTTTAAGCTGTTAAAAGGGTCCCTAGGCCTAAAGTCTTGTCGTGGGTCTCTCATCATCAACCTGTTTTGGACTGCGTTGTCTCTACGTGGTGGGCCAAAAAGAGGAGGTGGATATCTGCTGTGAGGTGGTCCATGATGCTCCCTTAGGTGGATAGGTGGGCCTATGTTTTCCCGTGCTCTAGGCGGACCATTGTGGTCTCGTTGAGGTACAGCCATATGGTCCCTTGGTAGCCCCATGTTGATGTTGTAGTGTTCTTTAATTGCTCCATGAGGAATTGCTCCATGAGGAACAGCTCCATGATCCTTAGGAAAAGAAACTCCACTTCGATCCAACATGGGAGCAGGGGGAAATGGAAGGCCTCCACGTTCTACAGGTGGCGGTGGAGGCGGTGGTGGGTTCGGAAATGGAATTCCTGTATGGTCTGGAAGAGGTGGCAGTGGAGGTGGAACAGGGAAAGGGCATCCACTGTGATCGGGAGGAAGAGGAGGAGGAGGAGCACCATGAGGCACTGGAAGTGGAGTTGATGTTTCTTTTGAAAAGAGATTTGGGTGATCCATTGGTGGCATTATTGGAATAGGATGATCTCTAGAGAAAAGGCTTCCATGATCCACCGATGGGCCCTGGGGTGGCCCAGGTGGACCAGCTTGTTCTCTATGAGTATGAAGGTTCTTGTCAAAGAGAGTGGGAATAGGTGGTGGCATACGAGGTTCAAAAGCAGGATTGAAGTTATTTGTTCTGAAATTATTTACATTATCCTGAAATTGTGAAACATGTTCCTTATACTGGGTATTAAAAATGGCTCCACTGTTACTACCCAGTGGTGGCAGATCACTTGACTGGCCATTATCAAAAGAACCTTCTGTGCCACTCATTTCAAACCAACCTACTCTGCCCCCATCCCTCTCAGGACCGCGGCTTCCTTTACCAATGACTCTGATCGATTCCACAGTTTGTATTGGTTCTCCTGACAATCTATCAGAGGTCTGATAACCTAAGGTTTGAATTGGAGCCCCTTTGTCTTCTGTGCTATCTGGTAAGTCTAAACAAGATGAAGACACTCTTGTCTCTATACGGTAATGCTCTTCCTGTAGCTGCTGCTCTTCATGAGACATTCCAGAGTGGCTAAGAACACTAGCCCCTTCATTGGGACTGCTTTTAGAAGACTGACCAAACTGTTTGTCATCTGAAGTTTTACGAGAGGCATTTTTTAGCATGTTCTTAAACTCAATTGTTGAAGTAGCGGAAATGGAAGAGCCTAATGGGCTCTCAACACTAGATATAGGTGGTAAACTAGAAGTGGCAGCATGTGTATTTGGAGTAGAGAAACTCTGTCCGAGTGGCACTGAATGAGGAGAATCTGGGAACTGTGTTTGGGGCAAAACAGAATTCAAGAGTGATTGTGGAAAGTTGTTATGATTGGAGTCTGGCGTGAAAAATTGGTCTTTATTACTAGTTGTTGGTGTTCCATCTGACCCATCTTCATTGCCTCCTAAACTATAATTCCCATACAACTCAGGAGATGCTGACAATCTAGTACAGCTGTCACCTTGATCAAGGATGGATCTTATAGATGGAGAAAAAACAGACTGTATGCTAAAGTCATGTGACCGATGACTATAACTACTTTGAATCGGCTGAAATTCCTCTGAATCCAAGAGTGTGCTTGAAGTTAAAATAGACTTTGGAGGCTGCTTGTCTACATTAAGTGTAGCAGAGGGAGGTGGACCAGAATATTCGTAATCACGAAAATCTTCATCTCCCTGAAAAGACGTATCCGGGTAAAAATTTTCTGGTGGAGAGCCCAATAATGAGGAAGGGAGATCCAGGTTGTCTAAAGATGGTCTGTACGCAGTAGGTGAAGATTCCATTCCGAGACTGAATGATCGGTACGATGCCAATGAATTAGATAGCTCTCGATAGTCTTCATCTCTGATCTGACGTGGTGACCTTGTACTACTAGTAGAAGATCCAGGGCTCATTATCTTTGATAATAATGACATGGTGTCAATGTTGCTTGAAGTTGGCTTGTCCATCATCTCATCTTGGGTTGGAGTGCCACTTCTTTCATCGCGTACTGGTGTTCCATCAACATTGTCCATTGATGTACTTGTTGGACCAGGAAGAAAATCATTAGATTGACTTTCAGGCACAACATTACTGGGAGGCAAATTGCCCAATATTGGGATATTTAAATTTAACCCACTGAAACCAGGATTTCCTTTTAAGAAATTGTGAATTTTCATTTCAAGGCTAGTTGGCGATGAAGACCCAGGTTCAGTCTTAGTCAGAGAAAGGTCTGAAGCCTGGCTCACGGTGTTTTCCACAGACGAAGGGGGAAGGGTAGTAAATTCAACAGTATTACTGGAAGGTTTGAAACCAGAGTTTGGCAGCCCTGGGTTATGATCCATAGATGTTTGGCTGACAGAAGTGGAAGAGACTTCAGAAGTAGAAGAACTAGGAGAGAAACGAAAGCTTTTTTGTACAAATGGTTGACTATTAGAGGGAGCACTTCTATCCCTCATACTGGAGACTGTGTTGTTAGTAGGAGATGAAGTGCTCTGTGATGTCGATAGGTTGGGTAAAACTGGGTTTCCAGGAACATTTGGAAAGTAGGCCAAACCTGAAAAGAGAAAAGTTTCAATTAGACTTCCGAGAGCATAATGGATGAAAATTAACTTATCCAAAACAAGCAGTTTTCATGGCCTCGAAGCACCCACTGTTCATGTTTTGCTAGTTATTTAGAGTTAAAAAGGGTACAGATAATTGCAAATAAACTGTGGAATCGCAAACATATGATTGCATTGTAACTAAATATAATCACAGGACATACAAAAAAGGGACAATTAATTACCTTTAAGACAGTAAAGGCATTAAGATAAAATTCACAATATGCAAAAAACAAATGTAATCATACTATTTGTGGAAAGGATGTTAAGCAGAAGATTAATAAACAAATTCTGCAAGTATTAACATGTCAAACACATAATATATGATTAAAAACAATCTGAGGATGCTAGGAGAATGAAGGGTGCCCTTATTTAATTACTCCTATTATTTAGCTTTTGTATATGCTACAGCTTTCTGATGGCAGAGGTGGGTAATGCAATACTTTTTACATAGGATATTTAGATAATTTTGTGAGCAAGCGGCGTGGGCCGCGAAACGCGTTGAGCAGTGTTGCTGGATATGCTGTTATGAAAATAAAATACAGAGTTTGGAGTATTGGTCGTCTTTGGTGGAAGGAGCTGGAAGTGCGCTGGAACTTTTGCGTGCGTGCAAAAAAACGGATTCATTTACACGCAGCACGGCTCTGCTGCACCAGATACGCACCGCCAAGAGAGCGCTTGGGAGCCCTCACCGGGACCATTCAACTTGGATTGGATATATTATATATATATATATATATATATATATATATATATATATATATATATATATATATATATATATATATATATATATATATATATATATATATATATACACACACACACACACAGATACATACATATATACATATACACACACGCCACTTAAACTTTAAAAAAGTGATGATTCTAGCTCAAATGCTAACTAATTTGCAAACGTTATTTCCCCCCCGGTGAACTTTACTATGATGCAGTTATTTTTCCAATCCAGCAGCCAGGCCCCGTGCCCAAACTCAAGTGCACAATCGGGGTTGGATACTGCACTGGGCCTCCACCCTGCCTGCAGTCAATCTCTGCTGTCCAAGGCATTCGGCTAATAAGTGCATGTAGCATGCTGAGCCTGGCCTGAGGTCAGACACTGCCCCATACCTCTTGCCATCAAAGCTAAGCCAGTCTTGTGGATGAGAAAACAGGGAAAAGGAGGGCGCACTGGAAAAACGGTTTTGAAAGTTAAGAGCCTTGACAGCTTTGGAGGGTCTCAAACTGAGACCCCATCACAAATGTCAAAACTAAGATGTGCCCCCCACTACAGCATGACAATAGGAGTAGAAGGAAAGAAATTTGTCAAGTCTTTCAAAAAATCTTAGAACAATGGGTGACAAACAGGGAGTTGGTCCTTTGAACCAGCATTTATTTCCTGTTGAATACAGTAGGGCTTTCCAACTGGTTTAATTCATTATCTTTCCTTACTTTTACCTGAGAGTCTGTGACCAATGTTGTAATACTCCCCAGACAGAGAAGCGGAGACTCCCTTGCACCCAGCTTGTTGTCAATCTACATAGCAGTTGTAGTCTCAGCCAAGATCTGTATCAATTGCAAAGGGTTAGGGAGAAATGCCTTGAGCGCACAACTGAATCGCCCTTTGTTGGAGAATCTGTTTTTCCAGAGACCTGCCTATAATCTCCAGCTCCTCCAGATGCACACCTCAATCTAGAGGTAGAGGCATCAGTTACAATCCTGCCCAAACCCGGTGGGGCTTGGAAGAACATCCCTGCCACAAGGTTCTCCGTACAACACACCAAACAAGATCAGCTGCAGTGTCCCAGGGGATCACAACAGGGTAAGACAGATTACTGCTGGAAACACTGTCTGCGGAACCACCTCTGGCAAGCCTAAAGTTCTAATGTGCATGCATGATCAGAAGGATGCAAGAAGCTATTATTTCCAGCAGACGTAACACCCTCAGGACTGAAATCCAAGCTCCTTCACAAAACATCTGAATCATACGCTAAATGTCCCAGATCCTCTGAGCAGGGAATAGGGTGAGTGGGGTGGGGGTTTGGGGGGGGAACGGGACACCACTCGGAGAAATGATGTGCCCAGTAGTGCTCTTAAAAACAGAGTGCACTGAGAAGGATGTATGCAAGATTTGGGAAAATGAATTGGGAAAAAAAAACAGGCCGAACAACAAGCTTGATGTCAACTAGTAAGGGTGAACACCATCTGCGAACACTCAGCTTTGAGATGAGCCCCACCAGTGCCATTACTTTTGTAATTCTTCGGGGTGCTGATGTTAGCCCAAAGGAAGACAACAAATTGCTATTGAGTGGAGCCAACCACAAATAGAAGGGATTTACTGAGCAACTGCAGAATAAGTACGTGGAAATAGGTGTCCTTCAAGTCTAGGGACACAATCCAGTTTCCTGCTTGCAGCACCGAAAATTGATCTATGGGCAGAATCTTGCAATTCTCCCTGTGGCATGAAAGGTTCAAGACCTTGGGCTCTAAGATTGGACAAAGAATGCCAACCTTCTTGGGACCCAGGAAGTACAGAGATTAGCCCAATTTGCTGCTCCAGCACCATCTCCACTGCCATTTCTGTAGGAAGACTGCAACCATATGCTGTAAGATATGTAGGTCTGGTTTCTTTTGACAAGGATAGGGAAGAGGAATCTGAGGCGGAGTCTGCTGGAAAGGTACAGCATACCCACTTTCTATAATTTGACCCACTGCCCAAATGTATTGTCTTCCAGCTTTTGGAAGGGAGGACATCCAACCTCCCACGGTTCTCCATGGCAGACCAGATGGAACTAAAGTTACTTCCTTGTTTGGTATAGGAAGAGGAGATGGGTGACTGTTCACTGGCAATGCTCTCCCTTTTGAACAACTTTAGTATTGTTAGACGCATGGATTCTGGGTTTGTTTTGGAGGTTGAGCGGACTGTCACTGCTTAAAGTTGAAGCCACTTGCGAAGCCCTGAAACAGCAATACTGTTTGTGGTGCTTTGGAGAAGTTATATAGGTCTAGGGATCTCACAGTCACTCAGCAAAGCTCAATGGCATGATTGGATTTGTTTCAAAACAATTTTTTGCCATCAAACGGCAAACCCAACTGTGTGGCCTGGAAGTTGGTAGACAATTCAGAGGTATTAAGCCATACATAGTAATGAAGGGCCATAGATGAGCCCATGGCTTGACAGTCAAGCACTGCCTTATCCAAGCCTGGTTGGATAGCCTGCTATGCTGCAACCTGTATTATACACCGGGTCGTTATTGGGAAGGGACCTATCTTCTTACAATTGAAACTCATGTAATAAAGACATGAGAAACCTTAGATCAACTGTGGCACAGGAGCATTGAATTTCACACCATTTTAACCCCTCCCTGCATGACTTATAATAAAAAAATTAAGGGAAAAAAACACTCCTTCGTGGTGGTAGCCTAAGACCAGATATACGAGTACCGAGGCACACTTCCAAAGAGGTTGTAAATAATCCTCAGGAATTCAGAAGGCAAAGGCCTGGCTGTTCCACACTGTGTCCCATCATGTAACTATTGACTGGTTTGAACACGCTGCTTGTATTCTTGTCTTTGCACTTCAAATCCTTAAAATCACACGTGTAAGACATGAATACATGCTGCTAAGCAAACTTTACAGACCACACACACCCCCCCACCCACACCAAGAAAACTGCACACTAATCTAAGATACACTGGACCCAACCAAAACTCATTCCACAATATTTTACTGATCTGTATATGGTACTTAAGATCCTACCCATACATTCCTTTTCTTACAGCCACAAGCTTAAGTAAAATCTGCTGCACCAAAACTGAAGTAGATCACCGCTCTCCTTACATATGGCACCAACACTCAACACTAACAGATCTGGCTACTACAACACTTTTCTCCAATCCATGCATTATGAGTAGAAGGCACTTAACAGACCATTCTAGAAGGTGCTTTGGGGAATCAACAAGAGGTAAGAAAGTGCTACAGTACAATACAAGTGGCGTAAGATTGGTTATATTAAAAGAGAATTCAAAATGTTGCATTCACACAGCTATCTACAAGATATAAGTTCTCGGAAAAGTGGTGCAGTTCCCCCTTCTCTGGGACATAGGAACAGAATGGGCCAAAGAGTGAGACCACAAGGTACTGCATATTCTGTGGGGAGGGGGGCAAGTGCACCAGCAGTCTGGCTAATGGCATGGTGATTCCTTGCTTACAAATAGTAAGATGGTGGCTCCATACATCTCGAAAATGTGATGCGAGAGGTCAAACATGGAATGGGAGCTGAGCAGCAGATCATTTTCAGGCCATACAGTGCTGGGTTGTAAAAAAACAAGTTACTTACCTGTACAATGTGGTTCTCCAGTATTGAGATCTTTCATAGATTCACATGCTTGAATCTTCACAGTCGCCATGGGGGGAGTCTCACGGTATTAGAAATATAGCAGTACGAAAGAAAAATTCCACGTAAACCAATACAAAGGGATTATACTTTGGTAACCCATCACCATCATTATATGGTTCAAAAGTCAGCCAATGAGAAGCCAGCCCTGACATCACATTCCCCTGCAGAGCCACCGTACCTCAGATTTCCAGCACCAGTGCGAGTCAAGGATAGTTATCGTGAGGTAAAACTGGTGTACCTTAAAAACTAGGAGGTGGGCGTGAATCTATGAAAGATATCAATACTGGAGAACCACAGTGTACAGGTAATTAACTTGTTTTTTCTCCAGCATTGAATCTTTCATAGATTCACATGCTTGAATCAGAATAGAAAGCAGTATCTTACCCATAAAAAGCGTTTTAAGGGTAAGGCCCTTTTTCCTTAAGTTCAAAATAGTGCATTTTCAAAATCTACTAGACCTTTTAGCCTACATAGTGGATTATGTGTCTCAGAATGTTAAAAATAACAAAGGCTACATATATATCAAGTATGAAAAAACAGAGAAGGAGCTTCACGGGCATCCACGATGGTCGCATGAGCACAGAGCTCCCAAAACCCGCGCCGCCCTTTGCAAATATCCTGCTAATATCCTGCTTCTGAAGACGGGCTTTTGAAGGCGATACTTGGCTGACCCTAATATTTCTTTCAAAATTGAAATCGGACGTCGGGAGCCACTTTTACATCGGCTCGTGCTTTTACGGTCTGCCCCGGGACGGGGCCGGGGGCTCTGCTGATCTTCAGACCGGGGAGTAGTTGAACAACAACGGTCAGAGGGGTCTTTCCCCAGGCGGCCTCACATCAACTTTCAGTTTCACTTTCCTAATCCGGGCTCTGATTGACTGGCATTCTTTTTGATCTACTCCGGATCTGGCTGACTTCACTCTACTGCTGTGTGCCTTCTTCCTTGAGGGTCTGGCTTCCATCTCTATTGGCATTTTCTCTCCTTTGGCCCCATTTCGTGTACTTTTGGCCTCATCGTGATCGTCCATTTTCATCAGGTCTCGAGGGCCCCTCCGGGGCTCTGTTTTCAAGATGGCAACCAAACCGGACACTGAGAAGCGCAAGACAAAAACGCCTCTCCGTGGGGGACCAACTCAATCTAATGTGATGGATCGCTACACCCATCCTAAGGGATCCCCCAGCGGCACTGGCCGTACTCCTGAAGACCCCACGGTGGACCTTGCTGCGCCCACAGAGGTATCGCTTCAAGACGTCATGAGTGCCATCACCAGTATGAAGGCCTCCATGGGACAGCAGTACGAGGCCCTCGCCTCTAAGATCGATACGGTGGCTGTCGATGTCACGCTGATTAGAGCGGACCTGGCAAAGACCAATGAAAGGGTCAAGGCGTTGGATCTGAAGACCTCCAGCCTGACGACTGATGTCACTGAGGTACAGACTGAGATCGGCAACTTGCGTTCGTCACAGGACTTGGTGGCCCGTCGGCTTGAGGAGTTTGAAAATAGGGCCCGGCGTAATAATGTACGCATTATAGGTGTTCCGGAAAATCCCGAAGACGCCGCCACCGACACTTTGGTGGAAGACCTGGTCCTGAATCACCTCGCCCCCACCGGTCTCAGTAAATTCTTCGCTGTTGAACGGGCCTATCGATTTCCGGGTGGGAAGCCGAAACCGGGTGCCCCCCCGAGACCCATTATTGCCACACTTCCATTTTCGGGACAGGGACGCTATCCTTCGGGCCTCCCGTGAGACCGGCCCTGTGAAATTCGACAACACCACTGTGAACTTCTATCCCGATTTTACTCCACTGGTTCAGCGGCAGAGAATGGGGTGTCAGGGAGTGAAGCGAAGACTGCGCGATTTGGACCTTAAATACGCCATGTTGTTTCCAGCCAGACTACGAATCGAATATGAGGAACAAACGTTTTTCTTTGATCGTCCGGACAATGTCAGTGACTGGATTGATTCCCTGCCAAAAAGAGGTGATCGAACTGAGCACCCCGGTCGAGCCGACGGTGGCTCGCCGGAGCAAGAGTGACACTATGGTTCCCGACTTCTGACTTTTCCGCCTATTTGTCAGCTGAGTTTGAATAATTGTTCTTTTGTTCTATTCTGGATCGGCCCGAGGGTGGCGGGGGTGCAAGGGGTCTCTTCCTCCTCCTGGGTTTCTTCGTGTAGATTAGTTTAATGATTGGGCGACAGGCACACTGCAAGTTGGGGTGGCTTCTGAGTCGTACGCAGGGGTGCAGGGTGGGGGGCGTTGTAACGGGTTCATGATGGGGGGGGGGGGTGGGGGGGTGTTGAATATGCTACTTACCAGTATGCATCTGTTCTTGGCATGTAGGGCTGCTAACATTCATATCTTTTGCATAGATCGCCGCCTAGTGTTGGGTCCGGATGATCGCACATTGTTGTCCTGGAAGAGTCTTCGAAGTATCCTGAGATAGGTGGCTCCTCCCCTGGACTACAGTGCGCATGGGCATCGGCTCCATCCCCAGATTGTTTTTAGCCATTGTGGCAGAGATGGAGTGAAAAGTGTAAAGGATGTCCATGCTAATGATTGAATGCAAGAGTATGTCTGCAGCTGCGACAGGCACCGGGGAGGAGGGTGGGCGATATGAATGTTAGCAGCCCTACATGCCAAGAACAGATGCATACTGGTAAGTAGCATATTCAGTTCGAGGCATGTGGGCTGCTAAATTCATATCTTTTGCATAGAATATATAGCAGTCCCTCCATTAGCGGCGGTTGCCCGTGCCAGATGCAGAAACCTGAAAAAGTGTCTTGAGAACAGCCTGTCCAACAGCTGCTTGCTGCTTGGAATGCACATCAACACAGTAGTGTTTTGTAAAGGTATGTGGTGTAACCCATGTGGCTGCTCTGCAAATGTCTTCTAAAGGAATGTTCCCCAGGAAAGCCATGGATGCCCCCAATTTGCGTGTGGAGTGCGCCCTTGGGGGTATTGTTAAGGTGCGTTTAGCCTTTTGATAGCAGATCTGGATGCACTTAACAATCCATCTGGCTATTCCTGCTTTGGAAATAGGGTTGCCCTTGTGCTGTGGCGAGAAGGCAACAAAAAGTTGTTTTGTTTTCATAAAGTGTTGTGTCCTGTCAATATAGTACATCAACGCCCTCCTAACGTCCAAAGTATGGAGCATTCTTTCCGCCACCGTTTGTGGGTTTTGGAAGAATGCAGGCAAGTCAATAGTTTGGTTGAGATGAAACTGTGACACCACCTTCGGAAGGAATTTGGGGTTAGTACGTAGTACCACCCTATTTGGATGAATTTGTATGAATGGCTCTTGGATTGTGAGCGCTTGCAGCTCACTGACACATCTCAGTGAAGTGATAGCAATAAGGAAAGCCACTTTCCATGTTAGGAACTGGAGTTCACACGAGTGCAGTGGCTCAAAAGGTGGTCCCATCAGCCTGGTGAGGACCACATTGAGGTTCCACACCGGAGCTGGCGGTGTTCTTGGGGGAATGACTCGTTTCAGACCTTCAAGGAAGGCTTTAATGGCAGGCACCCTGAAGACAGAGAGATGTTGCCTGTTCTGAAGATAAGCTGCTATGGCGGATAGATGTATCCGAATGGAAGTGTAGGCTAGATTGCACTTGTAAAGATGTAACAGATAGCAAATGATGTTAGGGATAGATGCATCTAGCGGGTTTATGTTATTGGCTGTACAGTGAATGACGAAACGCTTCCATTTTGCAGCATAGCATGCTCTGGTAGTCGGCTTCCTTGCCTCCTTGATGATGTCCATGCATTCTGGAGGCAGGTGAAGGTAGCCAAACTCTAGGACTTCAGGAGCCAGATCGCCAGGTTGAGCTGTTGCGGATCTGGATGCTGAATGTCTCCATGGTTCTGCGTCAAAAGCCTGGGCGTTAGGCGCAGCCTTTGATGCGGCACCACCGAGAGTTCCAGAAACGTGATGTACCATGCTTGGCGTGCCCACGTTGGAGCAACTAGGATGAGTGTCATCAAGTGCTGCCTTAGTTTTCTTGCCACTAGCGGTATCAGAGGTGCTGGTGGAAAAGCGTACGCAAATTTGCCTGACCAGTTCATCCATATCGCATTCCCCTGCGACTGTGGGTGAGGGAACCTGGCGGCAAAGTGTTGGCATTTTGCGTTTTCGTTTGTGGCAAACAGGTCTATCTCCGGATGACCCCACTGCTGGAAGTACGGGCGGAGTACAGATGGATGTAACTCCCACTCGTGCATCTGATGGCTGTATCTGCTGAGCAGATCCGCCATCTGATTATCCTTGCCCGGGAGGTGTTCTGCCATGAGGAAAGTGTTCCTCTGAATGGCCCACTTCCACATGCTCTGAGCCAGGTGAGACAGCTGCGGCGAGTGGGTGCCTCCCTGCTTTTGAATGTAGTACATCGCTGTCATGTTGTCCGTCCGGACTAACACTACCTTGTTGCACAGATGTACATTGAAGGACTTGAGCGGCATGAAGATTGCCATCAGTTCCAGATAGTTGATGTGCATCTTCTGTTGCTGCGTCGTCCATAGTCCCTGCACTGTGTAAGTGAGCAGATGAGCTCCCCATCCCTGGAGAGATGCGTCAGTTGTCAGGATAATCTGTGGCACTGGCTCTTGGAACAGTCGGCCCTTGCAAAGGTTGTGTGGATTCCACCAATGCAGAGAGTTGTACGCCCGACTGGTAACCAACACTAGGTCTGTCAATTGTCCCTGAGCCTGTGTCCACTGATTTGCTAAGCACTCCTGGAGCGGACGCATATGTAACCTTGCGTGAGGGACTATGAAGATGCAGGAGGCCATCATGCCAATCAACTGCATGAACACTCTCGCTGGAAGCGAGTGTTGTGGTCTGAACCTTTGGATCAGAGACTGCATGCTGTCTATCCTGACCTTGTTTGGCTGAGCCATGGCCGTCAGGGTATTTATCGTTGCGCCCAGAAACTGCCTCACATGTGCTGGTTGAAGGTGCGACTTTGGGTAGTTCAGCGAGAAGCCCAGATTGTGAAGGAGGTGAATGGTAGTCGACATGTCCGCGGCGCACTGTTGTTCCGACTTGGCTTGAACGAGCCAGTCGTCTAGGTAGGGGTAGACATGGATGTTCTGCCTCCTGAGGTGCGCCGCTACTGTCGCCAGACACTTGGTAAACACTCTTGGGGCGGTGGTCACTCCGAAGGGTAGGACTTTGAACTGATAATGCCTGCCTTGGATAGTGAACCTGAGATACTTTCTGTGGGACGGGTGTAGTGGTATGTGGAAATAAGCATCCTTGAGGTCTAAGGTTGCCAAGAAGTCCCCTTGGTTCAGCAAGGGAAGAATCTGTTGCAGTGTAAGCATATGGAAATGTTCCGATAGTATATACAGGTTGAGGGGACGCAGATCTAGAATGGGTCTGAGAGATCCGTCCTTCTTTGGAATAAGGAAGTACAGGGAATAGACTTCTGTGCCTTCCTCCTCCACAGGCACGAGCTCGATTGCGCCTTTTTGCAGCATCACCACTACTTCTTGCTGCAATAAGTGCAAGTGCTCTGCGGACATTGGCCGTTGCCTTGGTGGAATGTTGGGTGGAGTGGACTTTAACTCTAGACAATAGCCGTACTGGACAAGTTGTCATACCCACCTGTCTGTGGTGATGTTTGTCCAGACTGGCAGGAACTGCTGGAGTCTCCCCCCGACAGGTGTTAAATGGTCGGGGGGCAGTGACAGAGAGTCACTGTTTGTTTGGGGCAGAGGAACGGGAGTTGTTGTTTCCTCTGCCACGTCCTCTGGTGCTGTTTCCTCGATAACCCCCTTTATTCTGCTTGGGGTACGAGGACTGTGCTCCACCTCTAGTGAACTGTGATTGTTGACCCATCTGTCCTCGGGTGACTCCACGTGCACCTGAGCGACGAAAAGTGTTGCCCCGGAATTGTTGTGACTGAAGGGCCCCCATAGACTTAGCCGTTTCGTTGTCTCTTAATTTTTTCAAGGGTGGTGTCAACATCAGGACCAAACAGTCTATCAGGATTGACGGGCTGGTTGAGTATGGTCGTTTGAATGTCTGGTTTAAACCCTGATATGCGTAGCCACGCTTGTCGTCTTAGCATGACGCTAGTGTTAATAGCTCTAGCTGCTGTGTCTGCGGCATCAAGTGCACTCTTTATTGCTGCGTTGGAGATGAGTTTTCCCTCCTCTATAAGCAGTTTGGTACCTTCTTGAAACTGCGTAGGCAGGTGTTGTAAAAGTTGCTCTAGGGTGTCGTAATGCGCCCTATCATAACGTGCCAATAGCGCCTGTGTGTTCGCAATACGCCAGAAATGGGCAGCCTGCGCAGCTACTCTTTTGCCCCCTGCCTCAAGCACTTTAGACTCCTTGTCTGGGGGAGGAGCTTCACCCGTTGTCTGGGAGTTTGCCCGTTTGCGGGCATTTGCGTCTACAAGAGAGTCTAGTGGCAACTGTCCCCGAATGTATGCAGGGTCTGCAGGTGCTGGTCTGTATTTCTTCTCGATGCGTGGATTGACCACTCTCGCTCTGGTAGGCTCTTTAAAGATTTCCGCAGCATGCTTAAGGACACCTTTGAGCATAGGAAGTGTCTTGACTGTCCTTTCAGAGACTGAAAAAGTGTCAAATAGAAAATCTTCCTCCACTGGGTCAGCATGCATGTCCACATCATGATTAGCAGCTGCCCGTTCAATGAGTGCATGAAATCCTGCAGAGTCCTCTGTTGGGGATGCACGTGCACTGAAAGGCTGTGGGTCTTGCCCCACCTGTTGGATTCCCTGGTCACCCATGTCGTCATAGGAATCCTGTTGCGCATCGGGGTCATTGATGGGGAAAGTGTACTGGTCATCTTGTCCATATTCCTCTCCCTCAGAGTGGTCGGGGGAAGGTGTTGGACTCCTTCTAGGAGGAGGCTGGATAGGTTCAACCAGGGCTGGAACGTCCTGTACAGGCCATTTCTTCTTCAGTGGGATAACATAGGAGTCCACTGGTTGGGAAGTGATCTTCCGCTTGTAAAGGGTCAACTTGCCCGTGTCCGCATCGATAAAACGCTCAGAATCGTCTCCTGAGTCGAGTTGTCGACCTAATATTCCAGTAGACGTGGAAGAGTCCGATGTCTTTGGCGCCATCTTTGGCGCAAAGGCCTTTGGTGCCTCCTTCGGCGGCAGAATGAATAGAAGCTTGCCAGCAGGCTTCGCAGGCATGTCCATCGGCTTCTGGTGCGACGGCGCCGGAGCCGACGTCGCAGAGGCCTTATCCCGAATTCTTTGGAGTGAAGTAGCGATGAGAGATGCGTCACTCACAGCGGCACTTGGCGCCGACGAGGAGGCCCTCACCTTGCCTTCGGTTCCGACGTCCTGTGGTCCCTTTTGAATCTTAGACGTCGATGCTGCGTCCGTAGACACAGAGTCTTTGGACCTGTGTGTTGAGCCTCCGCTCTTCGATCCGTGGGATTTAGCAGACTCTGTCTCCACCACGCGTCCGACTAACGGCGTCCCAGTCGGCACTGAATGCTTGTCGCCGACTTTTGTGGACTTAGCCGGCGTCGCCCCGGTCGACCCGTGCCGGACGACCTTCTTAGAGGATGCCTCCTCTGCCGATGACTTCGGCACTGTCGAATCGACAGTTTTCTTCGACTTCTGTGGACCGGAGGCCGACGGAGCCGATGAGGTAGCAGGCTTTGGTGTTTTTGGTGAAACGACCGCCATCTTAGGTGCACTCGAATCCGATAGTTTCGGTTTCGATTTCGGGTCGGCCATTTTAGGCGTAGTCGATACCGATGCTTTCAGTTTCGGTTTCGATACGGGCTGCGTAGCAAGTATGTCCGTGGCCGGGCCTGAGGGCGGGGCCGTGGCTTGCGGTGCAGGGTCTTGGGTAAGGCCGAGTGGCGATCCCGTGACCCGAGCCTGATCCGCGTAACTTTCGGGGCATAGCTCATCCCCTGAGCTATCTTCCGCGGCCCCATAAACTTCGACGTCCCCTACCTCGTCGACGTATTCAAGGTCTTGATCCACGACCCCGTCGTTATCTTCGGGATCGGCCTCGACCTCCGTCGCGGGCGGTGAGATTTCAAGATGATGGCTTAGGCCCTCTTCTTCCGGGTCGCCGAAGATGTTATCTGGTGCCGGGGCCGCCTGCCGGGCCTCGAGGCGCACCGCGCGCCGAAGCTTGAGCGTCTTCTTCGACCTGAATCTGGAGCAGGCCATGCAGTTGTCCTCGTTATGGTCTGGCGAGAGGCATTTGTTACAGACCGGGTGCACGTCGATATGTGGGTATTTGGACCCACAGACGGGACAGTATTTAAACGGGCCCCGCTCCATGTTGAAAAGTCGTGGTCGTGCTGCGATGAGAAGGCCTCGATGTCCAAAGAGTGATACGACTCCGCAGATTCCGACTCAAAGAGACGGAAGAACTCGAGACCGTACGCAAACAATACCGACGTAATGAAACGAAGGCCTTTTGGCCTTAAAGAAGCGAGTTTTCTCGGTTCCGACAGAGACGTCGAGACCGCATCCGAACCCAATGGCGGAAAAAAACAATCTGGGGATGGAGCCGATGCCCATGCACACTGTAGTCCAGGGGAGGAGCCACCTATCTCAGGATACTTCGAAGACTCTTCCAGGACAACAATGTGCGATCATCCGGACCCAACACTAGGCGGCGATCTATGCAAAAGATATGAATTTAGCAGCCCACATGCCTCGAACTCGTATGTTTCCTTTTTTGTTCACAAGGCACTGTATTGTTTTTCGTCCATTCCTATCATTGGGTCCTGTGAGGGGTGTGCTCTGTCTCTTCTACGGGGATGGGGGGTAGTGAGTTGAGACTGCTGTCCTGGAATGTCAATGGTTTGGTAGACAGGATAAAACGTGGGGTTGTGCTGCAGTTCCTTAGACGCCATTCCCCCGATATTGTTCTTTTGCAAGAAACGCATTTAATTGGTAACGCATGCCAAGCTATGAATAAACGTGGATACCGACTGGTCGCTCACTCTGGATTCACTTCCGTCTCCAGAGGAGTTGGTATTCTCATCCGGTCCTCCCTCCCTTTTGAAATTGATGATGTAATACTCGATGACAGGGGGCGCTATGCTGCGCTCACTGGTAGATGGGAGGTCAAGACGCTTTCCATACTCACACTGTACGTCCCTCCGGGCCTGCAGGCGTCCACTTTTGCTGACCTTGGGCGGCTCCTATTGGGCCTTCCTGAGGGTCTTCTGATCCTGGGTGGTGATTTCAACTCCATGGTCTCCGGCACTTTGGATCGCCACCCCCCTAGGGATTTGGCTAGATCTCAATTGTGGCTGGCCGACCTGCTGGACACTTTTGGTCTTATAGATAGTTGGAGGTTGATGCACCCTACGCAGCTACAATATACCTTTCACTCGGGGGCCCATGGTAGTCTTTCCAGGTTGGATTATTTCTTAATGCCAGCAGCGCAATTATCCTCTATCAAAGAGATTCGTCAGCTCCCGAGGGGCATTTCTGATCACTCTCCCCTGTGGCTTTGTGTCGAGGCTGGGGTGGGGGGCGAGGGTAGAGTGGCTCCTATAAACCCCTGGTATCTTCGCAATCCTAAAACCCGCTCTGCACTGCTGACATCCATTGACCATTACTTCGATGAAAATGTGGGGTCTGTTTCTTCCTCTGTCTCACTGTGGGAGGCCTTCAAGACTGTTATTCGTGGACATTCACTGTCTTTGATTGCTGCTTCCAAGAAGGCTAAATGTGAGGAACTTGTACGCATCGAAACTGAAATAACTGTGCTTGAAAATGCTCTTGAAGTTGCTGTTACTCGTTCTACATTGCATTCCCTTAGTTTGAAACAAGCTGAATATAGGGCCCTTGTGACTGACGCGGCGAAAGCGATGAATAGAGAGCAACAGGGTAGG
The DNA here is from genome assembly GCF_964261635.1 of Lissotriton helveticus. NCBI lineage: Eukaryota > Metazoa > Chordata > Amphibia > Caudata > Salamandridae > Lissotriton > Lissotriton helveticus. The sequence goes on along the minus strand of NC_136073.1, from coordinate 796,957,951 downwards.
ATGTATGACTTGGGTGACAAGGCCGGTAAACTGATTGCGTGGCTGGACAAGAAAGAGAGAGTGAATCGTGTCGTCCCTGCGATTGAAAGGCCGGATGGTGTGTGTGTTACGGACCCAGCTGGTATTGTCGTGTGCTTTGCTGATCATTTCCAAACCGTATACGCCTCGGTCAGTGATAGGGACGAGGAGGATTCCCAATTGTTGTTGCGAGACATAGCATTGCCTCGCCTCTCTGATGATGATAGAGCCCTATTGGATGCGTCTTTTACTATAGATGAAGTCGCTGTTGCCATACGTTCCCTTCGCTCCGGCAAGGCACTGGGTCCTAATGGTCTGCCTATTGAACTATATAAGCTACAACCCGACAAAATGGCGCCCTATTTACGGAATATGTTCCTTGAGGCTTTCAAATCTGGTTTTCTCCCCGTCGATCAGCGACTAGCTACCATCGTTGTAATTCACAAGGAGGGTAAGCCGCGCGATCGCTGCGCCTCGTATCAGCCTATTTCGCTACTTAATGCCGAACCTAAGATACTGGCGAAATTGTTGGCCAATCGGTTGATTACGGTGATTAGCGACTTGATCCATCCGGATCAATCCGGCTTCATTCCACACCGGAATACCGCCCTTAATCTTCGGAGACTTCACGGAGCTCTCGCGAGAGCTGGGACTCTAACTGAGGAGGCCTCCTTGGACGCCACTATGGCTTTTGACACTATAGAATGGCCTTATCTTTGGGCGGCTCTCTCCAAATGTGGGTTTGGTCCGACATTCATCGCCTGGGTGAAGCTTCTTTATGAAAAGCCCCTCGCCCAGGTGGTTGTTAACGGTAAGGTCTCCGGTGTCTTTACACTTGGGCGTGGCACCCGGCAGGGTTGCCCGCTGTCCCTGTTGCTTTTTGCCCTTGCTTTGGAGCCATTCCATCCGGCTATTTTCGTGAAGTGGAGCACCTGCAGAGGCGGCTGATCTGGGACGGGCGTGCGTAAATCGCTCTGTCTAAGCTCACGCTTCCGTGGTATGATGGGGGTGTCACCCTCCCAGATATCAAGCGCTACTATTGGGCTTCTCAATTAAGTGCTGTTAACCACGCAACTTACGCTCCTGGTCCTACCCCGGCCTTTGCCATGGACAAGCACCTCTTGCCCGGTGGGAATTTTAATAGAGCGCTATATTCCAAGGGGCTTCATAGGACGTTGACCGGGCCCACGAAAATCGCTGTAAGAGTGTGGCACGATGCGACTGCGGCCTTGGGATGGTGTGATAGGTTGACTCGTGCAACTCCGTTGTATGCCTCCGAAGGTTTGGGCAATTTGTGGCGGACGAAAGGCTTTCATAAATGGGACATGATTGGTCTAAGTAAGGTAGGTGACCTCTGGACTAAAGGCAATGTGAAGTCCTTCGAGGTGCTCAAGACGGAATATGAGCTTGGAGACCGGGAATTCTTTAGATACGCTCAAGTACGTCATGCTCTGCTGTCAGTTTTTGCTGTGGGAACTGCTATTCCCGAATCCTCGCCTCTCGAGGACCGTATCCTGGATGGCCACGTCCCTGATAGTACAATTTCACCGATTTATAAAAAACTGATCAACACCAGAATTGACTTGCTTGCGCACCTCAGGGCTTTATGGATTGCTGAAGGATTCGAACTGGACGACGAGGATTGGCAGTCCGCTTTGTCCTCGCCTAGAGGTTGCCATACCCGCCCGCCTTCGGTTTGTCCAACTTAAGATCCTTCATCGTGTGTATGTCACTGGTCCGAGTCGGGTTCGCATGGGTTATTCGTTGGGTGGGCTATGTAAGCGTGGCTGCGGCGTGATTGGCACCTTCCTTCATATTTTGTGGGAATGTCCCGAAGTGGCTGGTTTTTGGTCCCGAGTGCATGCGATTATGGAAAATGTCACGGGGGTTCCGCTTCTACCTGAAGCCCGGCGCTGCCTCTTGAATGTATGGGAACCTAATGATTATAATGCCTCTCAGATCTGCTGGGCGACCCTCTGCAACATGGTTGCTAAGAGGGATATTGCACAGCTATGGGGTTCCCACAGACCGCCCACAGTACTGGCGTGGAAGGAGAACATGGACTGGTGCATGTTTAGGGAAAAAACAGTATACTTGTCCCGGGTCCGGCCCAAAAAGTGGAACAGAATTTGGTCACAGTGGAATGCTTAGCGTGGAAATATATGTACTCCCCCACATGACTCTACTCCTGATGTCTCCTTGTCCCCCTAATTGGCATTCCCAGTGATTTGTATTGACTGTATATATTGCACTGTTTCCTCGCTGCCCCCCCCCCCCGCTATTGCTTTTCGCTATACTGTATGTTTTGAACTGTTCGGAGCTGCTCCCACATGGACTCAAGATTACCATCACTGTATTTTTGCCTTGTGTTTTTTGTTTTTATTGTTTGTTGTTAACTTCAATAAAAATTAAAAAAAGTATGAAAAAACAATCTCATTATGCATTACTTCATATACCAGTATATTCTTTTAAAACAAAAAGTACCTTAAAGAAAAAGTGGGCAGAGTACAGCCTGTCCCACCGCTGAATCTCCTTTCCATGCTGTGTCCAGACAGTAGAGCCTGGTGAATGTATGGACATTTGACCATGTTGCCGCTCTACGATTGTCCCGCGAATAATGCGGCAGAAGTAGCCATCTTCCTGGTCAGATGTGCTTTAACCCTTGACATCAGAGGGCTTCCAGACTTCTCAAGACAGAAAGCAATTGCTGAAGATATCCATCTGGAAATACTATTTCTGGATAATGCTAAACTCTTCCAAGGTGTGGCAAAGGCGATTAACAGTTGATTTGATTTTCTAAAAGACTTTGTTCTCTCAATATAAAATCTTAAGCATCTTCGGACATCAACGTGTGAAGGGATCTTTCCGCTATAGAAGTTGGATCTTTGAAGTATGTAGATAGTACAATAGGTTCGTTTAGGTGGAATGACGTTGGAACTCTTGGAATGAATTTTGGATTCGTTCTCAGGACTACTTAAGTCTTTCTTGAAATGCATAAAAGGTTCAGATATTGAGAAGGCTTGGACGTCACAGACTCTTCTGGCTGATGTCAGAGCCAGAAGTAGAGCTACTTTCCATGACAAACTTCAAATCAGCTTTATGAATGGGTTCGAAAGGTGGCTTCATCATCTGTGTAAGGACTGTTTTAAGCTGCCAAGGCACTGCTGGACGTTTTATTGGAGGGAAAACCGTGAAAAGACCCTTCATAAACTCTTATTACTCTGTCAGACCAGAGAGAAGGTTGCCCCGGCCTTCTGCCAAGGCAACCTTCTCAAGATTCTCAACCTTCTAGCGGCGAACTCAAAATCGCCGCAAGATGCACCTTCAGAGATGGATAGGCTAATTCGGCTTTGGCTAAATACAGTAAACACGGTAGGATTTGATCTGGAGTTGAAAGCTAAGGGTGTATAGACTGATCCAAACACCACTGGCAAAACCTTTTCCACTTTGCCGCATAAGTTTGGTGGAAAATGCTAGAGTGAGTCAGAATATCACGACGTTCCTGAGGAATATTTAGGGATTGGAAATCGTGGTCATGAGATTCCACGCTGATAAATTTAGCAAGCTTATTTGAGTATGCACTACTTGCCCCTTGTTCACTGATATTAAATCGTGCACTGGCGGAAATTGAACATGAGGGGATACAGACAATTGTAGAAGCTCAGTGAAGAAAACAAGTTACTTAACTGTAAGTTTGGTTCTCCAGTATTGGTACATTTCATAGATTCCCATAGCTTGTATAATTGCCCGTCTTCGGAATGAGAGCCTCGGTATATAAAAAATAACATGGCAGTAGGTAGGAAATTTTGTAGCATATCCACCGCTTTTTGTAAAAGAGACCAAACTAATGCAACAACCAATCAGATTAGCCTCACCCCTTAGAACCTTCCTGAGAGAGCCTCAGATTTTCGTAGCCGTTGTGTAACAGTATAACCAAATATGCTGAAGGTTGAGCTTTCCCAGGGGAGGAGGGTGGGCGCATGGGAATCCAAGAAAGTTATAAATACTGGAGAACCAAAGTTACAGGTAAGTAACTTGTTTTCTTACTCCAGTATTGGAACTTTCATAGATTCCGTAAGCTTGTATCAGAGTAGTTAGCAAAAATGCACATTTTGTGAAATAAATACTGGAATAACTTTGTATCTATATTCTCATAAGTAATAACCAGATATTTAAAACATTAGTCAATAAACATCATTTGATACAAAATGTTCAATAGTAATAACAGGAAGGAGGGTTAGAAGGGAAAGCTCACCGCTCACTGGAAGAGGTTCCTCAGGACTGCCTGTCCCACTGCCGCCTCACTCCGTGTGGAAGAGTCCAAGCAGTAATGCTTCGGGAAGGTATGGGAACTGCTCCATGTAGCCGCCCTGCAAATGTCCTTGATCGGAACTACAGCGAAAAGAGCAGCAGATGATGAAACTGATCTTGTGGAGTGCGCACGGACCCGCCCTTCTAGGGGCTTACCAGCCGCTTGGTGGCAGTAATGGATCGCGCTGGCTATCCAACGTGCAACTCCTTGGTTTGAAAGGGGAAGACCATTGCGAGGTGCACTAAAAGCGACAAAGAGTTGAGTAAATTTTCTGAAGTTCTTGGTGCGCTGGAGATAGAATTTTAAACATCTTTGAACATCCAAGGAATGAAGAGACCTCTCCGCTGGAGTTGTAGGTCGAGGGAAAAAAGATTTTAGAATAACCGGCTCATTCAAATGAAAATCCGAAGGTACTTTCGGAATGAATTTCGGATTTGTCCTCAGAATAAGAGTGTCCTTCTTAAACAGTAAAAACTGATCCTTTATAGTGCGAGCTTGAAGTTCTCCAACCCTCCTGCCGGATGTTAAAGCGAGAAGGAGGGCCACTTTCAATGAAAGAAATTTAAGATCCGCTCTATGAATAGGCTCAAAAGGAGGTCTCATGAGTTGAGCAGAACCAAATTGAGTTGCCACATGGGAGGCGGAGGTATAACCGTAGGTAAAACTCTAAAGAGTCCTTTTAAAAATTGTTTGACAATTCTTGCCAACCAGAGAGAAGGACCAGAAGCCGTCAGTATGTATCTAGAAATAGCAGTCAGGTGCACTTTGATAGAAGAATGGGCGAGACCGGACTTGGCCAGAGACAAAATGTAAGGTAAGATTTGATGTGGAGCAGAAGAGAAAGGATGAATGTTAAGCAGAAATGTTTCCATTTGGAACGATAGGTCTCATTCATACTTGGTGTACGGGCCTGAGCTAGCACCGCTTTACATTCTTGTGGGACATCTAAGTTTTGAAACTCTCGGTGCTCAGGAGCCACGCAGTCAACTGAAGTGAGCTCAGATCTGGATGCATCACTTGGCCCTGGGACATAGTCAATAGAGAGGGAATTGGCCACAGATGAATCGGATGATCCTGGGAGAGCAGGAGAAGGTCTGTGAACCAAAACTGGCGGGGACACGCCGTTGCTACTAGAATCATTCTGCAGGGTTCTGCTTTGAGTTTCCTGAGCAGTCTTGGATTAGGGGAATTGGCGGAAAAAAATGGGCCTGACCAAACCATCGAAAGCGCATTCCCCAATGCCCCTTGATGGTGTTCCCTGCTTGGTAAAAGTGGCATTTCCTGTTCTCTGGAGTGGCGAACAGGTCGATGGACGGAGTACCCCAACGATTGAAAACCTTCAGGAGTGCCCCGGTCCAATTCCCACTCGTGACAGATAGACTTCAGACGACTCAAAGTATCTGCTGTTATGTTGAGGGTACCCAGAAGATGTTCCGCCGAAAGAGCGATTTGGTGATGAATCATCCACTTCCAAATTTCTTGGGCCTCTTTGAGAGCAGCTGAGACCTTGTTCCACCCTGTTTGTTTACATAGTGCATGGCCGTTGTTTTGTCTGTATGGACCAGGACGGTGGAATTTCGTATTCTTGGAAGGAAAGCCTGTAACGCCAGTCTAATCGCCTTGAGCTCCAGAAGGTTGATGTGGAGAATGCGTTGTTCGGGCCTCCAGTGGCCGCTCACTTGAAAGTCTTGCAAGACCGCCACCCAGCCTTCTAGAGAGGCATCCGTGGTAAGTATCAAAGGGGCTGGAGTAACTGTGAAAGTGAGACCCTTGCAGATATTGTCCTTGATCATCCACCAGCTGACCGCCTCTCTCATAAGAAGAGTGATGCTTATCTTGTCTTCGAACGATCCTTCTGCTTGGCGCCACTGCATGTCAAGTTGCTCCTGGAGCGGGCGCATACGAAGCCTGCCATGCGGAATTAAGGGAATTCAAGAGGAGATTGATCCTAGAAGAGATTTGTATAGGCGAACAGATAAGAGACTGTCTTGTTTGTAATCAACGGGCAGAGGAAACCAGTCTGTTCTGTCTTTCTTCTAATGGAAAACCCTTCCAACAAGCCGTATCCAGAAAGGCCCCCAGAAACTTGGCCGACCTGGAAGGACAGAGGACTGATTTCTCTTTGTTGAGCTGCAGTCCCAGATGATTGAAAAGTTGAATGCAACTTTCGACTGCTCCTGTAGTGGTCTGAGAAGATGGTGCTTTCACCAACCAAACGTCTAAGTAAGGGAAAACTTGTAGCGACTTTTCTGAGAAACGCTGCAACTGGGGTCAATACCTTCGTGAATATCAGCGGCGCGGATCCGAGTCCGAAAGGCAGGACCTTGAATTGAAAGTGGCTCTTGGCTACTGTAAAGCGTAGAAACCTCCTGTGGGCCGGGTGGATAGGAACATGGAAGTATGCGTCCTCGAGATCCAGAGTGGCCATGTAATCGCTTGGATTGAGAAGATATCCTGAAGGGATACCATTCGAAACTAGAGTTTTATGAGATAGATGTTGAGCTCCCTCAGGTCCAAGATTAGGCGCCATCTTTCTACTGTCTTCCGAATAAGGAAGAACAAGGAATAGAATCCTTTGCCTCGTTGGGACAGAGGTACCGGTTCTATCGCTCCTTTGAGAAGCAGTTGGTGAGCTTCTAGACGTAGGTGTAAATGCTTGGATTCGGTGGCGCGAGGGGCTCTGGATGGTGGAAGGTGTTGAAACTCTAGCGTGTGGCCAAACCGGATGATATTGAGGACCCACCGATCCAATGTGATGATCTCCCAGGTGTAAAGCATTGTGATATCCTGCCCCCCACTGGTGTTACAGGGGGTGAAGGAACAGTAGACAGAAGCTGCTATTGGCGCTGAGAGGAATCCCATCCCTGACGCCCTTGACGTCCTCTTGAAGGCTGGCAAGAGAAAGACGATTGACCCTGGCGCTGAGAATACTGGGGTCTGTAAGACTGCGACTGCTGCGAATAGGAGGAATAGCATTGCTGTTGGTAACCACCTTTGTACGAAGAAAAACCTCTCCCTCTTGCTCCACGGAAAGGTACTTTGCGGTATTGCAAAGTCCCAAGGGACCTTGCAGTTTCCGTGTCCTTCTTAATATCCTGCATTGTGTCGTCCACATGCTTTCCAAAAAGCATTTCCCCAACAAATGGTAGATCTAAGATCTTATTTTGAACTTCCGAGCGAAATCAGGTGGCCCGAAGCCAACCTTGTCGCCTAAGGACAGCCGCACCTGCCAACGCGCGGAAAGCAGTGGTAGCAATGTCCATTGCGCAATCAATGATCTCTGAAGAAGAACGCTCTCCTTCCTCCAGGATCTTCGTTGCCTCAGCCTTAGATCCATCTGGTAGTTGGACCATATACGGAGATAAGTCGCACCACATTTGGAGATCACATCGTCCCAAAATTGCTAAGGCGTTAGCAGCCCTGACAAGGAGGCTGGACATAGAGGAGAACCTCTTTCCCACATTATCTAGTCGCCTACCCTCCTTATCCGGTGGTGTGGTAAGGGGTGCAACAGATTTTTTTGACTTCCCTTGGGCAGCCTGAGAGATGACAGAGTCCAGCTTCGGTTGGCCAACCAGACAAGCGGGACCATGCTCGGGAGCCTTGTATTTCTTCTCCAGTCGAGGAAGAACTGGGATGACAGTAGCTGGAGACTGCATTACCTTTATCCCCTCACTCCATACATGTTCCACAATCGGGATAGAACGGACAGACTTTCTGTACGGCTCCTTAAAATCAAAAAGAAAGCATTCAGATTGTACAGAAGGTATGGGAAGATCAAACAGTTTGGAAGCCCTTTTCATCAGATAATGGAAACCTCCAATGTCCGCTGGAGAATCCACAGGATCCGGCGATGGTGAAGCGGGATTCGGAATGACATGGTCGTCCCATTCCCTATCTGGATTTGGGGCTTGTTCTATGCTCTGGTCATCGTCTGATGAATCATGCACTGTGACGACATTCTGGTGACGTTCTGTTGGTTCCTGGTCCGGAGATTGAAGAAGCGGAGGAGCTACCGAGTCAGAAGAATAGGTTGGAAGTGGCGGTGGTGGCACCTGCACTGATTGCTGGTTAGAGTTCTGATGGAAATCTTTTCTTATAATACAACAACATGACTTGAAGATCATTAATAAGCGAAGACGGCATGGCCAGAGTCTGAGTCCTGGTATTTTACCCGTAATTGGGATGGACTGTATGCATAAGGAACTTCCTCCTCATCTGAAAATTCCTCATCCAAAAGGAGTGCCGGAGGTAGTGGTGTCACTCTCCGAGGAGACGTAATTTCTGGCGTAATCTGGCGTTTTTAAAAAAAAAATCCACTTTTTGTATCGTCGACGAGATAGTCGACGAGGTCTTCGTCCGAGGAATCGTCGATGAAGATTGAACCATCGACGACGATGGAATGATCGTCAACAGAACCGTTGAGGTGCTCGTCGTCAGTACCATTGTAGATGTCGACGTCGACCTAGTCGTCGACATAGTTTGTCGTCGCCACCCTCCTAGACGTCATCCTCGTCCACGTCGAGGTAGTCGTCAACGACATTGTAACTGGTACCTCTTGTAGCGTCGAAGTAGTCGTCGACGAAGCTCTATTTGACGCGCCCTTCGACGGAGCTGAAATCAACGTCAGGTGAATCTTTGATGCAGTCGTCGACACACCGGATGTCGTCGTCGACGGACGTAATTTTCTTGTCAGATTTTCCCTTTGGAGGTATTGAAGCTGGTTTCTTGAACAGCTTTGGCTCCTCAGATGGTGGAGGTGAAATAGAAGGCCCATGGCTCGCCTTCGGAGTAGAAAGTACCTCATAAACCAGTCCTTCCCTCTCCTTTACACCTCGGTGAGGAGATTTTATGGGACTGCGCATGTCCGACCCATCAGAGGTCGGACAGAACACAGAGCCTACCACCATTCAGATCAGAAGCCACCGAAGTCATCTGCGGCGTTCCACAGGGCTCCTCGCTCAGCCCCACCCTCTTCAACATCTACATGAGCCCCCTCGCGGCCATCGCACGCCAACACAACCTCAGCATCATCTCCTATGCCGACGACACCCAGCTGATCCTCTCACTCACCAACGACCCCGCCACCGCCAGAACCAACCTACACGAAGGGATGAAGGACGTAGCCGAGTGGATGATGAACAGCCGCCTGAAACTGAACTCAGATAAGACGGAAGTCCTCATCCTGGGATCCTCGCCCTCCGCCTGGGACGACTCCTGGTGGCCCCCCGCCCTGGGCAGCGCACCCAAACCAACGGACCACGCATGCAACCTGGGTTTCATCTTGGACTCCTCCCTCTCCATGGCCAGACAAGTCAACGCCGTCTCCTCGTCATGCTTCAACATCCTGCGCATGCTACGTAAGATCTTCCGCTGGATCCCCACCGAGACCAGGAAGACGGTCACCCAGGCCCTCGTCACCAGCCGACTGGACTACGGCAACGCCCTCTACGCTGGAACCACCGCCAAGCTCCAGAAGAGACTCCAGCGGATCCAGAAGGCCTCAGCAAGACTCATCCTCAACGTCCCCCGACACGGCCACATCTCCGGACACCTGAGAGACCTGCACTGGCTCCCGGTCAACAAGAGAATCACCTTCCGCCTCCTCACCCACGCACACAAAGCCCTACACAACCAGGGCCCAAGATACCTCAACAGCCGCCTCAACTTCTACACTCCCACTCGTCAGCTCCGATCAACCAGCAACGCCCTCGCCGCCGTCCCTCGCATCCGAAGGGCCACCACAGGAGGAAGGTCCTTCCCCTACCTGGCCGCCAAGACTTGGAACACCCTCCCGACCCACTTCCGCCGGACCCAAGACCACCTCGCCTTCAGGAAGCAGCTCAAGACCTGGCTGTTCGAGCAGTACAGACCCCCCCCCCCCCCCCCCCCCCCCCCCAAGCGCCTTGAGACCCTCCGGGTGAGTAGTGCGCTATATAAATGTGCTGATCGATTGATTGATTTTGTAAGGCCTTAGCAGGGGGGTCAGTTGAAGGAGAAGACTTACCCCTCCTTTGGGATCTCCTCGAAGATGTTGCAGAGGAGGCCTCATCACGGTCACTGGATACACACTCCTTACGTGACTTTAGCTTTTGCAACCAGGTGAGTAAACGTCCCTCGCAGTCTCTCAGGGTTTTTGAAGAGAAGGTCCGACAGATCTTACAGTCAGTCGCCTTGTGATCAGGATACAAGCAATAAATACAATCTTTATGCTTGTCCTCCACATAAAGCCTCTTCTTTGAACAAGTGGCACAAGCTTTAAATGAAGTCTTCTTCTCTTTGTCTGACATCCTGAAGAGAACTGTAAAGAAAACAGATGAAATCCAGAATTTGAAGAGAAATCTGAGCAGAGCTCTGTTGAGACTCACTTAGCACAAAATGCGGTAGAAAATCTGAGGCTCTCTCATGAAGGTTTTAAGGGGTGAGGTTAGTCTGATTGGTTGTTGCATTAGTTTGGTCTCTTTTACAAAAAGTGGATATGCTACAAAATGAGATGAGGCCTAGGGCTTTCTTTCTCTTTTTATACAAGCTATGGGAATCTATGAAAGTTTCAATACTGGAGTAACCAGAACTTTATCCGTCACTCCGGAGCTAGGAGTATCAGATGGCATGGTTCCAATTTCATTCCCACCCATCGTAGCTGAAAAGCCTTCCTCCATGAGCCTTTTTAAGGGAATTTGCTCGCAAACCTTTTGCATTTCTTGTTGTCTCTAGTGGCAAAAAGATCAAACCCTGGAGTTCCCCATAGGTGGAATATCTGGAGGAGCCGATGTTGGTCTAGCTCCCATTCGTGGCATAGGCTTCCTGATCTGCTTACGGTATCTGCCCAAATGTTGTTGATTCCTGGGACATGCTGAACCTGTAGAGTCATATTGTGTTTTAGAAGCCACTGCCATATTTCTTGAGCTTGTGCTGATAAAGTTTTCGACCTTAGGCAAGACAGCCCTGCACACTTCCATGTGTTGAATACATATATATACATATATATATATATATATGTCATAGTCAGACCATATTCATAATAACAGATTTACAATAAACAGTTGTTTTCCCAAAAGAAAAAATGCCAGTAAGATCTTGCGTTGTTAAAAGTCACTCTTTATTCGGATTCTTTAAAACTCGAAACCGCCAATGTGTTTCGTCCACAAGCAGACTTCTCCAGGGCTTGAAATGTAAAAGGTTCTCATTCGTATGATTGTTGTCAGTATGTGAAACCCAATAAATGTGAGCCACACAAGCGGACAGAACGCACCTTGCTGTCCCTGCCACAGGAGAGCCATCGTTTTGCACCTGGGGGGAAATTCGTGCTGGAGGCACAGCGCAGCGCCATTCACGGTTGTTAGTCCCCCTCACCACCGCTCATTGACATCGAGTGTCCGCCGAGTGGGGGGAATACAGCCCCCACAATCCCTGTGCTGCCCCGCCCACCAACCAGCACATCCGTGCGCGGAGGCACAAAACACAGCTGCTCCCTCCACGTCACGGGACGCGCGCGGGCGGCGCCGGGCGAAGCCCGGCCCAAGTGCGGGCCCGTCTGAGCCCGGACTGGGCCATACCCTTTATGTTCTGTTCGCCAGTAAGATACTATTTTATATATAATAATCAGTTCTTTTTAATTGTGTATTTGAACTTTTATACCCAGTTATAGGAAGCGGGGCAAACTAATAGCCATTATAGGTATGGCATCTAAATACGCCAATGGTAACAAAACTTCTATGATGGGTGTTGGAGGTGGACTAATTGGCACTATAGACGCTTTTTTCACTAAGGCGATTTCCGCTCTGGAGAAGGAGATAGCCTTAACTGAACGGCGTATATCTTCCGACCCAGTTTTTATGAGGAAATCATCATTGGGGAGAATTGCCACAGTACCCTCCCCCGAACAAATACTGACCCAGAATGTTCAAATATCTTGCCAACAACATGATTTTTCAAGCACACTCGACATAAGAGGCATTGATGCAAGCCTAGACTCCTATAGGACCTATCCCTTAGCAGAACCGGGCCGGCGCCAAAGCCTTTTGCTAACTAGCAGCAAGCCACCATTAAATCGCATCCACCCTGAATTAGCAGAGGGCAATGCCCTTACTTTAAAACGTAAGCGTGGTGGAAGGCAGCAAAAAGGCTCGCGTACTAAAAAGAGTAGAACTGCTTTCCCCATGAGTCAAGATAAGGGGGTTACGTTTAGGAATAAAACACCAATACAGGAAGAAAATATTGGCTTCGAACATACAAGTCCCATAGTTGAAATAATAGAAAGCCCGCTCACACATGACAGAAATACCGTATGTTCATTGGATAACATTGAACACTTAGTTAAGTCCCTAATACTCCCATTGGTGGAACGTACTAGAAGGATAGGCATACAGCTAGACACTTTGGAGAAAATTACACGGGATAACTCAGCCCTGTTGAAAAACTGGGGGATATAAAACCTACAACAAAGAATTCATTAGCACTACCTAAAAACAGCCAAAAAGCCATTAATTGGTGTAAAAATGGGCCAAGGCAGTAAAAACCTCCCAAATCCAGAAGGTGGAATGACAAAAGCTAATGATTCTCAGCAGGATGGAAAGGCTGGTAAACAAACTAAATTAGATGGCCTCAAAATAAGCGCAACCAAGATCCCAGATAATACGGTACTAGACAAAATAGCGGTACCCAGTAGCAAAGGACATAGGAGGAGAGTTGATCTCCCCCCGGACTCCTATTCTTATGTAATTGTGCTTGCTGGGGTACCGGAGTGGAATAACAACAGGGAGGAAAACTCTCACGAATTGAAGAACAAAGTCATGTACTGGCTAGGGAAAAATAGACCCTTTAGACCTGACCTGTGTGGGGAGATTATTAATGTCCGTAGAGTGAATTGGCTGGGCCCTAAAATAAAAGATATTAGAGGCGACTGCATTATTGTAAATTTTAGAGATCCAAGAGTAGCGCATTTTATTAGCGGTTTCCCAAATTATGACAACCCTGGTGGAATCTTCTCCCTGGATTGAAGTTATTTCTACCCACTGGCCCCTTTTGCTGTTGTTGGCAATCAGAGACCATAAACCTCACGACATGAAGTAAGGCACCCACATATTGGAAGTCGATTTAATGCCCCAAGGGCACACATGGTGCATGAAAGTCTGATGCAGTATAACTTCCACGATGACACACAGACAGGGAACCTATTTAACGTCCCAACCTATAACAGACTTGATTCCTTGTCAGGTTTGGGGGGGGGGGGGGGTGGATTGACCAGTACGGGATAAGGCAATTGTTACCTGTGCAGAAAACATCGATTCCCCCCTAGAAAAGGCCCGTCAAGCAAATGTGGAATTACTAGATCGAGGAGGACGGACTGTGGCCAGCATAGAAATCATAGAAAATATACATATAGAAAGGTTGGAAGCTATACAAACCGGAGGCCGAAATGTGAATAACGGAAGAATAGATAATAACACAGTTAAGACCACTACTTCAAAACATGCCAGACATGATAGGACTAAGGACAATTGGACTATCACTTTCTGGAACATTGCTGGACTTAAGGCCAAGCTGGATAACCCACTTTGGTCTAAATTAATTGAAGGTCATGATGTCATATGCTTGCAAGAAAAGTGGGCTATAGATGCGTACCACTTGAATGGTTTTAAAACATTCTTTACCCCGGCCATAGGCTCATTACACGGCAGAGCCAAGGGTGGGCTCTGCACATATGTTTCTAATTGTATTAAATATAAAAGCATTGAGGTTGTTGTTAATAACTGTTACTACCATATTGTGGGCCTAAATATGAATAACACTCAGTATCCAGGTTATACATTTATACAACAATGTTCCTTTGGCTGATATAGTCCCAGTATTTAAAAAAAGTTAAGCTCTGAAATAAATTCCAAAATCTGCAATGAACGAAAGGAGTTTGTTGCCATATGGGGGGGGGGGGGGTGATTTTAATTGCGCCCTCTGCTACAGAGCTGGAAAAGGAAACTGTGGACTAACTTTGGACAGGGAGTCCACATTGACTCACTTTGAACACAATGGAAAGGGCGACGCCTTGAGTGAGATCCTCTTTATGAATGACTTGGCCTTTGCAAACAAATTATGCCAACCAGAGGTTCCGTTCTCCGCAACTTTTTGTGGTAGAGGGTTTTCGTCTGTAATTGACTGTTTTAATTTCCTCATGTTTTAGGGGTTGTGTCGGAAATTACAGCGTACTGGAGATTTCACTTAGCAACCATTTCCCCATTAGGGTGGAAATTGTAGACCCTCGTGTCATCCCGGATAGCATCCCTAGGTTGCAGTCAAGGGATATCATTATCTCCAGACAGAATGGATATGCTGTAAAATGGTCAAAAATTGCACCTGAAGAGTTTCTCTGTAACTTAATGAAGGCCTGTAACACTTGTTTTAATACCTGCCTGGACATAGTGTCCGAGGACATTGAGGTATTTAAGAATTTTACAACAAATGTAACATGTATTAAAGAAAGCCTGTGGATCAGCCTAAAAAAACCTAATAATAAAAAGAAGGGATGGTTCGATCAAGAGTGCACAAAGGCACACTCTAAACTTAAACAGGCACTGAACGGGCACTCTAAGGATCAAAAACAGATCAGGGAGCTTCGAAAATCTTATAAATTGGCCATTAGGAACAGAAGGGCTAAAATAAAGAAGGAAGCATGGGAGGAATTACTAGGAGCCTCTGAACAGAGGGACATGATAGCATTCTGGCGGTTAGTTAACGCGCCATTTTTTAAGGATGATACCTGCAATATGGTTTTAAAGAAGGGGTAGGGACAGTAAACCAAGGACTTAACTTATTTATATTACTGGAAAAGTATACTAAGGCAAAGGGCGGGAGGTTGTTTTTAACCTTTGTCGACTTGACCTCCACCTTTGACTGTGTTAACCACAGCAAATTATGGTCAATTTTAATACAATTGGGGGTAGATGATATTTGTTTTTTAAGGGAGCTGTATAATGGGGCTAGGGCAACAATTAGATATGGCTTAAATGGAGAGTGCACTAGAATGTTTAATATTGCGAGGGGTGCGAGACAAGGATGTGTCCTTGCCCCGTTTTTATTCCTAATTTATATCAACGAGTTAGAGAACATCTTGTTGAGAGACTGTATAGACATGCCTACGGCATCACAACGACATATACCGGCACTTATCTATGCCGATGATGCCGTCTGATGGCAAGGACCCCCGTAGCAATGCAATCCATGATCACTTCTTTTTCCACCTTCATGACCGGTTTGGATCTGAAGGTGAATTGCACTAAAACCTTTGCCATGAATTGTGGCGTTAAAACTAAACAGAGAAAAAAACTATGTTCATCGATTCTAAGCCACTAGATTATATCTCTACCTTTCCTTATTTAGGAATTGTGTTTGACTGCACAGGCCAGTGGAACACTGCCGTCAAGGGGAGAAATATGTTGTTTACTAAATCTATAATGGCCCTTAAACTTTTTAGCAAAAAGATGGGAAAGAAACCAGTTAATGAGCTCTTACGCATCTATAAAACTAGCTGTGTAGCAGTGGCAACTTATGGTGCGGGAATTTGGGGCATCTCCAATGTCAGTAGTTTGCAGCTGACAGAGAAGTTTTTTTAGATATCTCCTAACCACGCCCGAGAGTACATCTACATACAACTGCCACGCTGAAATTGGTATGTTATACATTGAGGACACCATTAGAATCCAGCCGGTTCTCCTGTGGCACAGAGTCTGGACTACTAATGAGTGTCATTTGAACCGTCTCATACTAGGGGACGCTCTAAATTTGGAGGGTGTTTCTGAAAATGAAACGGCTGAGATACATCAAAAGCTTCTGTGGTAATATTAATCACCCTGAATTTTATGATGACCCTGTGTCAATGGTGAAAACCCCGAGAAAGGAATTGAAAAGGCTTTGTATCATGTATCTTGAGAATTTAAGAGATCAAACTGAGCTGACTAAAAAAAACAGTGTTGTCTCATCAATTGATTTTAATCTCGCAGGCTATTCAACCATACTTAACCCTGCGGTTGACGGAACATGAAAGGTTTTTGTTGGTACGTTTTAGACTTGGGATTCTTTTTAGAACATTGAGCTTTCCAGCTAGAATGATTGGTCACCCAACATAAGCAAATGCCCCTGCGATGAAATATCCACCCAATCGGACATTCATATTTTATTTTTTTGTAAATTTTATTCAGTACCAAGAGCAAGGTGGATCAAGCCAATTTTAAAGTATATGAACCTCAGACAATGCCGCCCAGCCTTTCTAGCTATCAGGAAATTAGAAGATATATTTACGGTAGCATCGGTCTCTATATTCCTCAGAAACGTTTTTTACTCAAGGAAATCGATAATGTTTTAAAGACTGTTCTTTTAATTGTACTGAGCCTATGTTGTTTTTTAATAACCAATATATATTTTAACTGTCTTAAATTGTGTAAATTGTGTATAACATGTGTTTTATGTACTTTTATTGTTATCAATGTTATATAACCGAATAAAGTGTTTGAACTGAACTGAATACTATGTAAGTTCAAGTATATAGGTTATGTCTGTTCTCAGAAGGTCATGATTTGATAAAGTAATCCGGCAAATGTAACGCCCATCTCCATGCGGTCACCTGGTTCAACAAGGATCTGGCTATGGCATGTATATTTATTCAACACATGGAAGTGTGCGGGCTGTCTTGCCTATACCGTATTAGAGGGACTAGAACGTTTTTTCTTGTTTCTCTACTTGGGACCTAGGGGATTGTGTCCCAAGCCCATTGCACCTTATCTTGCTCGATATAATTATCAGGGACGTTAGGACTGGTGCAGGTGTTAATGCTTTGATCCCCATTTTTTGTGTGCCAAAGTTTTCGACCTTGTCCCCACCTTGCTTTAGAAGATAAAACATAGTGGTCGTATTGTCTGTTCTGACAAGGACTGGGGAATTGTGAATTCTGGGGAGAAAAGCCTGGAAACTTAAAAACACCACTTTTAGTTCCAACCAATTGATGGACATCTTCGCTTCTTGCCAGTTTCAATGACCTTGTATCTCCGGGTCCTGCAGATGCGCTCCCCGTCTCTGCAAGGATGCATCCGTTGTCATTATGCAAGTGGGAGGTTGAGGTTCGAAAAGCAGGCCTGCAGAAAGATTTTTTTTTATCCCCCACCATGACAGAGCTTTCTTAATTAGTGGATTGACGAGGACTAGATCTTTGAAAGATCCTTGAGCCTGAACCCATTGTAGGTCGAGAAGTTTCTGAAGTGCCTCATATGGAGCAGACAGTTTGGAATTAACGGAATGCAGGATAAGAGCATTCCCAGCATGGACTTATACATCCTCACTGATACAGACTCTTTTGAATCAGATAATTCAGCTATAACATGTTCTGAATGCGATCTTCTGACTGATACGCCTTTGCTTCTCTTGTGTTCAACACTGCCCCATAAAACTGTTGAGTCTGTGACGGTATCAGAGAGGATTTTCCCACATTTATTTTTCACCCTAGGGCCATGAATAGCCTGCGGCAAGCTTTTAATGAGTTCCGAGTGCAATGATACGTCGGACCTTTTAATCAGCCCGTCGTCTAGATAAGGGTAGACCTGGTGTCCTTGTTGTCTCAAATATGCGGCCGCTGACACCATGCACCTCGTGAATACTCTTGGTGCGGAACGAAGACCAAAGGGCAACACTTTGAATTGGCAGTGGCACCCCGCCACCACGAATCTCAGATACCATTGGTGTTTGACGTGTATTGGAACATAAAAGTATGCATCCAATGGATCTAAAGATGTCATATAATCTCCTCGGTTCAGCATTAGAAGAATCTCTTGCAGCGATAACATTCTGAAGAGTTGCTTTCTGCTATAATTCTTTAAACCTCTTAGATCCATCACCTGCCTCAGTTTGGTACTTTGTTTTTTCTTTATTAGGAAAAAATGTTTGTCGAATCCTTTCCCTCGATGATTGAGGAACCTCCTCTATTGCCCCTTTTATAAGGAGATTCAAAATCTCTTGCGTTAGTAAGTGTAGGTGTTGATGTTTCTTGGGAATGGGAGGTCAGGCCAGTGGTTTTTGCATTAACTAGGGTGTGACCATGATGTATAATGTCCAACACCCATTTGTCTGATGTTATTGACAGCCATTGTTGGTAAAACAGAGCGGTAGTGGTTCTGATGAGGTTTGTTTCCTGACGAGGTGGTTGGCATCCTGAAAATGTTACTGTCGCTTATCACTGTCCTGTGATTTTCCTCTCGCTGATGTCTTTTTTTCTATTCGCCTGTTGATGGTAAGGCGCATTGGTTGATCAAAACTGTGGTTGATTAGGATATTGTCGATACCCTTGTTGTTGGTAGGGCTGGTACCTATATGATTGAAACAATTGCCTTTGTTAGTAATGGCCTCTTGCTCCTCTACCACGAAAGGACTGAAGCCTTTGTTGATGAAGGATCCCCAAAGCACCTGCTGTGTCTGTATCAGTCTTAATTCCCTGAAGAGCATCATCCACGTTTTACCAAAAATATTTTCACCATCAAATGGCATATCAATGATTTTTGCTTGAATTTCCAGACAGAAAGAGGTGGCTTTGAGCCAGCCCTGTCTGCGAAGAGCGACCGCCCCTGCCATCTGCCTAAAAGCCACTGAGGCTGAATCTGCCATCTGCCTAAAAGTCAGAGGCTGCCCTAGCCCCATCTAGAAGAATTTACGTTGCCTCTTCCTTCTTGTCCTCAGGAAGGTGAGATAGCAAAGGTGCTAAATCAGACCACATTTGTCTGTCATACCGGCTTACTATGGCTCAAGCCTTTGATGCTTTGATGGACGCAGCTGCCATGACCGCAAATCTTTTACCTGTGCCATCTAGTTTTCTACCTTCCTTGTCTGGTGGAACATGTAGCAGCCGGGTTTCTGGAGCGTCTCTGAGCTGCTGGCATAAGCACTGATTCCGGTCTGGGATGAACTATCAGACATGCCGGAGACTATTCTGGGGCTCTATATTTCTTTTCCATTCTCTGGACTGATGTCGAAACAGATGGTGGATTTCTCATAATTTTTAGGCCTTCATCCCATATATAGCTCACCAATGAGAAGGTCCGAATTGACTTTCTAGCCGAATCTTTGAAATCATATAAGAAACAGTCTGCCTGTTTCACCGGAAGAGGAAGATCAAACATTTTTGAGGCTCGCTCCATTAACTCATGGAATCCTCAAATATCCTCCGGTGGAGAATTTGCTGGTGAAGGGGCTGACGGAGCGATATACTGATCCCATTCATCACCCACAGGCTCTTCCTCCTGAGTCAACTCTCCTTCCGGTTGTTCTTCCACATTACTCTCCGTATAGTTATCCCTGATGGCTATCACTGTAGGGGGACGCGTCTTCTGTGAGGCTTGCGGTGGTGCTGCCTTATCAGCAGAGGGTGTACTCTGCATCTTTCTTGGGTGGTAGGTAAAGGAGCATTTGCTTCCGGAAAATGTTTATAATAGTCCTTAATCACGAGCCTCAGATCTGTGACCAATGAAATTGGCACTGACATAGTATCTTCTCTGGGCATGAGGATACTCCTCCTCTTCTTCGAACTCATAAGTGTCCTGAAAATATTCCTACATCTGTGAGCTTGATAGAGGACGAACTTTAAAAGAGAAATCCTCTAGTAAATATTCAGTTTTATCCTGATAGTCTTCCTCATCTGTGCCTTGGCATTTCACCTTGAGCTGAGACGGACTATACGAAGGTCCAAAAGAACCTTCCGCCTCTGATTACTGCATTTCCAACAGATGGGATGGTGGAAGCGGTGAGACTTTGCTCCAGGATGCCAATTCAAAATTAAAATCTTCCTGAATCAGTTATTACTGAGGACCTTTTTCTTTCCGTCGACGATGGAAATCTTTTTAGTGAAATGGTCATCGACGAGCTTTGTATATTCGGAGACTTTAATACCATCGTTGTCGAGGATTTAGCCAAGGGAGCGGTCATCAAACGATGCCGCCGTTGTGGCGGCCATCGATGAGGCTGTCGTCAGAGTCATAGTTCCTTTTGTCAAAGACGGTGTCGTCGTCATCGGAGTAACCGTCACTCATCGACGAGGCTGCCGTCGACTGGGCCTTTTTCTCCACAGATTTCTTATGAGAAATGTGAGGCACTGATGAAGACTTTTTAGGATCACCGTCAGGAGGCAGTATTTCTGGCACCTTGTCCTTAGTTTTAGTGACCTTTTGTTTTTTAGAGTTAGTTTTTGAAACAGCAGGCTCTAGTTTCCTCTTTGGAGTAAAGTGAGCCTCTACAGCCTCTGAACCAGACTGATCCGGATTTCTTCTTTAGTCACAGAAGCAAATGTGCCTATCTTTGAGAGTTTTGGCAGAGAAAGTCCTGCAATGCTTACACTCCTTAGGAACATGAATTGGATATAAGCAATATAAACAATCTTTGTGGGGATCCTCAGAGAACAGTCTAGCCTTCCCACAAGATCTGCAGGGTCTAAATAACCTCTTCTTGGAGCCCCCAGACATCTTCCCAAATAAATAAAGAAACAATACCTCCTTTCCAGAGAAATATTGATGAATAGCAAGGTCAAACGTTCACCACAGAGAGAATAAGCATTTGCAATGCAATAGGTCTCGCAACTGCGAGTTTTGGAGCTGTTGGTTTTGTAAATGGTAATGGCTTTTTAAAAGTGAATAAGTATTGTAATTAATAATAGTAATTTCCCGTCTGTATTATAAGCATTACTATTATTATTACTACTATCACAATAGTGTAGTAATAATGGTAGTGGTGGTTATAGTTCGGGTGGTGTTTTTAGTGGTGGTGGTGGTATTGATACTAGTGGTAGTGGTACTGGTGGTGTTGGTACTGTTAACTGTGGTGGTAGTGTTAGTGTTCCTTGGAATGGATTAGAGAGGGGTGTGATAATGGGGTGCTCCTCAGAGAGGTTCAGAAATGGAATCCGAGCACCCGGAGGACGACTGTACTCGCAGGGATGGTTTCTCTGTCACTGGGGCTGTTAAAGTGCAGGCTGCCCGACCACTGATTTGGAGAGACATACAGGTGCACAGGATGCGGGAGAGCGCAAGGGTCACTGGGGAGATTCACTGGTGGTAGGAGGGCAGAGCCTCTGAGGCGGGAAGGGCAGTCTCTGGAGTGACAGGGGTGTAGGGTAGGTGGAGGGGAGGACCTGTGAGGAAGGAAGTGAAGAGTGAGGGAGCAGTCACTAGGAGAGGCCATTATGGGTTGGGATAGAACCATCGTGACAGCAATGGTAGACTCACTGGAGACATGAGGGTTCTGTTAGTAGGGGTGGTCACTGGAGGTAGGGGGCAGAACCACTGAGGCGGATAGGGTAGTATCATTGGAGTCAGGAAGGCGCGGTTACTAGGGGCAGTTATTGAGGGTATGGGGCACAATCACTGAGGCAGGAAAAGCAGAGCAACGGGAGATAGGAGGGAGCAGTTACTAGGGCAGTTACTGGGGGTAATAGGACAGAACCACCGGGGCAAAAAGCGCAGTATCCCTAGAGTGACGAGGGCGCAGTTACTAGGCGCGGTTATTGGAGGTGGGGGTAGAACCATAGAGGCGAGTAGGGCAGTCACTGGAAGGACGAGGGAGCAGTAGGGGCGGTTATTGTGGGTAATAGGGTAGAACCACGGGGGCAAGAAGGGCTGGGTCACCAGAGGCATGAGGGAGCAATTACTCGGACCGGTGACTGGGGGCAATAGTGCAGAACCACCTAGGCAAGAAGGTCAGAGTGGCATGAGTAGAGAGTCACAGGACAGTCAGTGTAAGGCTTGCACAGGTGGAGCCAACGGAGATGCTGACGTTGGCAATGTGGCGGTATGCCCCATCCTAAATAAAGCAGGCGGACAGTCAGTTTGGGGGACAAGGTACACCACCACGTTAGTGATGGGGCCCCTGGCTTCCATATTATAAATCGAGCGCAGTGTCTTGAGAATACCCCCCTGCTTCTGTGCGCATAGACTCCCGCATACCCCGCTATGCCTGGCACACCGTGCACTTTCCTAAGGTGACTGTGCCACAACTAGATGTGTTAATTTGTGTGTTTATGTTCAAAATAATCAATTCTTTAGTAGAAACTGGAATAGCTGTGCAGGAGTGGGGTGTAACCGTTCCGTCAAAAACATTGCATGCACTAAAACGGATTGCAGCATGCCCTCCCCAGCGCCTTGAGACCCGTAGGGATGAGTAGTTTGCGCTTTACAAATACTGGGTTTATGATTTACACTGTGCGCGCACAAACATTCTGCACATCTCTCATGCAAAATGAATAATTAATAGACTGAACACTGAATAATGTCAAACGCTCACCCCAGTACGGAGATCTGGGCCTCTGTGGAAAAGTAAATTTTGCCATGTTCTGTGTCCCTACGCTTCATCCATCATATGTTATGTGTGCATGACCAATATGCATATGTTATTCCCCATGCCTGATTAATGACGCAATTCCAGTTGTGTCCACCTCTAGTATGCTATTTTCCAGTCCTCGTGAATACTACGAATATCAGGCCTATGTAAAGTAATGTTGCCACGTTTCTTAGTGTGCACGTTATTCCATTATAAAATCCCCGTTTCTAGGCCTCAAAAGGGCCCGGACCACAGATTCAGCTCCTGTCTCCTGAAAGCCTCGCTGAGGAGCGATACAGCCCCCACCTGTATCCTCGACCCTTCACTTACTTCCTGCCTCGCAGTGCCCGGTGCAGCTTGGCTCTGCCTCTGAGTCTGCCAAAAGTATGTTATAGTTCCAGTTATCAGTTCAGTCCTCCTCCTCTGCATTCCTAAGCTACTGAACTGCATCAATAGTTTCCGTCATTGTCTAGCCTTCTCGTCTCCATGTTAGAGAAATACTGTATTTAATGGTCATTTAATATTCTTCATCACGCACTACATGTAGAATAATGCATGGTCCAGTCTTAGAATCAAGTTAGCTTCTCCCCTCATGACTTCTAGTTTATATCAACATGTTCCCTAAACATCAGATACCAGATAGGGTTTAGGTACATGTCGCTCCGACCCTTCAGACTCTAGTCTCTGCTCCTAGCACAGAGTTCATAGCCCCCAGCTTCTCCTAGTAACACGTCATTGCCAGTTTTCGCGCACCATTAGGTTAGAGGTCCCGGCTCCTTAGGTAGCCCCCTCCAAAGTTTCCGCCCATTCATGACATATTCTGTTACGTTTGCATCACATGTCTATGTATACTCCCAGTTACACCTCTTTTTACTGTTATCTCTCGCGACTGCTACGCGTCACGCCTTCTGCTCCACCCACTGCTACGCCTACTGCAATGTAATGCTATGTGTTTGCGCTATGTATATAAGTCAATGTTTTGTTATTGAATGCGAGCGCGCTCATCCCAGACCCAGCCCCGGCAGCTGCCGGGCCTTATTGTCCTATTCCCATGCAGGTTGTCCTGATCCTGTCCTTATGCTGTAATAAACCTGCAGAAACTCCTACTACCTCGAATCTTGACTCTTATTTTATTGAGCTATCTGTTATGCTATAAGTCTAGTCAAAAATAGGGTATTATTTATTTATTTACCACATAATGGCGCCCGAATAGGGACTTGCCCTTTCCCCACGCGTCGGTGAAGCCACGCCGACCCCCTGACCCTCTGCAGTCGTGACGGAACCATACCGTGCACTGGCAGATATTTCTGCTCCAAGTATCCCTCAGGCCCACGGAGGAGACGGAGAAGGCGGTCCAGCATCCAAACGAGACGGTGGAGGAACGCGGCGAGTCCCGACCAGAGCCCAAGCCGAGAGTCCAAGGTCCGAGGTATCCGGAGGCCCACCCGTAACTGAAGTCCGAAGTCCGAAGTCCGTCGTAGTCCAGTCCCGTTCGAGGTTTTCCGTTCCGTGCTGCCCGGTGAGTACCATTGCTGGGGTAGTATCTAGACAGGACCAATCTAAATTGACTCCTGGTCCGTGGGTTGGTGGTACCCAAGCCCACAAACGAAGTGTTCACCTAGGTGGATACGGGTCTTGATGCGTTCCTTTATGGGACCGGTATGTTCCGTACTGTTACAGCAGTGCATCCAGTAACTCTAGTCTGTTCCGTTCTCGAGAATTCTGTTCTGTTTCTGTTTTCAGTATTTTCAGGTAGTATTCTGTTCGAACTGTTATGTTATGATATGGTTTAATGTATTTCCAATGTCGTGGTATGCCTGAATTGTTTTCCCAATTGTTATTGTTTTTCGTGTATTGTATTGTGTTCCGATTCAAGTTTAGAATGCCGCTCTTTTCCAAGTTACGTCAGTTAAAAACTAGAAAGGGTCTGTTAGAGGAAGCAGTTCCTGTCCCGCCTAGGGACAGTCCAGGTCATTTTATGTATCAGAAACATGGCATAAGCGCCATAATGTATCTAGATTTATGGGTAGAGTATACCAAACAGTTAGAAGAAAAGTATAGATGGCCCGTATCGGGTACATGGGATGCCGAATGTATCATGCGAGTAGAAGAAGCATTATGGAAAAAGAAAGCCAGACAGTCACAGAAAGATGCCATCGAGTTATGGCGCAAGGAAGCTCATAAAAGAACGGAAAAGGAAGTCAGAAAGTCAGAGTTAAGTAGAGAATCCCAAGAACGAGCCCAAGAAAGAGAATTAATCGAGATAGGTGAACAAGTCAAAACCGAACAGTCAGACAGACAGAGGCATGCCCTTATTAAGGGTATGTATCCTCTTCTTGCCGAGGGCCTGCCAAAAGCGACCCCAGAGGCATCCAGTAATTTCCCGCCGCCATTAGTTCCGACCAAGCTACGTCACAAACCGACCGCAGCTGATATTTTTATTTCGTCCTATTTGGACGACACAGTCCCCGAATATGCAAATCCTGTTCGTGCTCCGCCAGTCCCTGTAAATCAGGCACTTCCCGCTTCTCCAGACACCGGAGTACCTGTTACTGTGCCCCCGGTCCAGCCTACAGTTCCATTTCCCACTCTGCCAGGACGTAGAGCCTCAGTAGACGACTCCAGTCTAGGGGCCGCAGGAGGAGCTACTCCTCAAACCCCGCCGCCACACAAGCGTTTATCAGCACTCGAATTACATGCTCAAGCATCACAGCGTACTCCAAAAAGTAATAAGTCTGTCACAGAAATCAGGCAAGCCCTTAACGAATGTGTCTATGATCCAGTTCCAGGCGAATATACTATGGTTTTATATTCCTTACGTGTAAGGAGAGTGACCGAGTATCTAGTCACCTTACCGAATATGAAAGAAGATCTAGACAGAATATATCGTTTCATCCGTACAGGGGATGATCCAGAAAGTATTGGCGAGATTATGTCTCAAAGGAAAGCCGAGATTCAGCTCATGATATTAAAGTTCCTGATCAATTGTTTAATAAGAGAACAAGATTACCCGTCTAAAGATCCCGCCGAAATGAGAATCCTGACAAGGTGGAGTGATAATATAGCCGAGGGTAAGCACAAGACCGTCAGTGCCATGGAGAGTATGTACAAGAAAATTCGTAAAGAAATAATAAGGTTACACGACCAGCGTAAAGCAGCACAAGTAAGCGAGAAAGAAAGTATCTCTGATCCTGAAGAGGAAGAGAACGAGAATCCCGCCAGAATAGCGTATGTAGGAAAATCCAGATTTCCAGATCGCCATTTACGTCTAGAACCCAAGTCTATTTTTCAACATCTAGCACCAGAACAAGGTTCCCTAGAACAAGTATTTCAAGCTACCGATCACATTCTGAAATCACGAGTCGGTTACAGTGAACTAAGTACTATGCATGAACAAGAACTAGCCCGATCAGCAGTCCGATGGATTACTGATTCTACCACTTTTCCAGACGAAATAGTGGTACAAGTGTTTCTGAAATTGCCCCCAGCCGAGCAACGACTGGTGGGTATGTATATGATCCAGCACCTCATTACTCTGTATGAAGGTCAACATTCTGATCCAGGCCCGTTGCATGATATCCTGAACGAGTTACTCCAGTATAGATGGAGAGGTCTAGGTACTGATTTAATTAGTGTCATTCTAGAACAGCGTCACAAGTATAGAACGTTTTTGAACCCGCATTTTGTTCATGTCTCACCCCCAGAAAGTAAATCATTCTACATAGACAGACAGAATCCGTTACGAGAAGTCCACCCAGTCCAAGGGGCGGGTGGCGTAATGCAACGAGTGTTTGTATACACTCCAATATCAAAGATGGAACTTCTTGAAATGAAGAAATTAATTCCCTGTCATGACAAAGATCCAGCAGGGTTCCATAGAGAATTAAAAGACATGCTCCGTATGGGAGAATACACTTACCCAGATATCATTAAAATGTTAAAGGTCCTGTTACCCGCAGGGGTGTATGAAAAGTTAAAGGAAAAAGAATGGGAGGTGGGAGAGAAAAAGATCGATTGGGCAGCTCTAGAAGCTGAAGACAAGGCACGAGTACCAGGTACCGGTCTTGGAGATAAATGTAAAGATTTACCAGAATTATTGATTCAAGTTTTACCCAGATTATTGACAACAAGGAAAGAAGACTGGGATGCAATCTCAGCCTGTAAACAGAAACAAGATGAAGACATTAGTGATTTTTATTCTAGATTTGAAAAATGTTTCAGTATTAACAGTGGTCTCAAGACAAGTAGTGAGTCATACCCTCACCTTTTCGTTACTAAATTAGTCGAGAATTCAAGTCCACAAATTAAAAACCGAGTTTTGAAAGTCGAAAGCACCTGGCAAGCTAATACTCCGTCCCAGATGCTCCAGATGCTCCAGTATCACCAGAATAGAATCAGGGAAGAGCAAGAACACGAGAGAAAACGTATGAAAGACACGAAAATGAAAGTGCTAGTTGCACAATCTGTTCCTCAAGACAGTCAGAAGAGGGGTCCGAATCAAGCCAGTCATCCTGCAGCTCCCGTTAAAGGGAACTGCAATTATTGTAAACAGCCAGGTCATTTTATAAACGAGTGTGCAGTTCTGAAACACAACATAGCTACTGGTAAGACTAAAGAAAGACCACGTCCGCCGAGACAAGAACAAGTTTCACAGACTCCTCAGTCACAGAATGCACCACAGACAGTTACAGTACCGCAGCCTATTGCTGCAACACAGCACGTTACATCACAGATGTACCAGTATGCACAGTCCGAGTATCCAGAGTACCAGTCATATTCATGAAACAGCCTAGAGAGGGAGGTAGGCTTGCCTCTCATCGAGATACCTGTAGATCAAGAAGGTCCCTATGTTCACAGTCAAGTATTAGGGAAAGACAGAAAGTTTTTGATCGATACAGGGGCAAGTAGGACCACAATTAGTCATGCCGAAGTTCCAGGGGCTCCGCTCTCAGGCTCAAGAAATGTTTCCCTTGGATTTTCAGGAAAACCAATAGTTAATGAAATATCTAAGCCAGTTACTCTAGAAGTAGGTCCATTGTCCCGCACTACTGACCTGTTACTTACTAAGTCATGTCCAGAAAATCTATTAGGTATTAAGACACTGAAAGAGTTAGGTGCAGTTATTTGCTGTTCCCCAGAGGGAATACGTCTGTTCCTACGTGACTTTAAGGGTCACTATGTATTACGAGATTTTGATTCAAGATTGTCTAAAGTTCCGCAGCATTTATGGGCGCAAGGTCCAACCGATGTAGGTTACATGCAAATCACACCCCATCGTGTGACTCTCAAACCAGGTGTAGTGTTACCCCGAATCAGACAGTACAGATTGCCACCTGAGGCTGTAGCAGCCTTATCCAAAATTATTG
Source organism: Lissotriton helveticus (assembly GCF_964261635.1). Classification (NCBI taxonomy): domain Eukaryota; kingdom Metazoa; phylum Chordata; class Amphibia; order Caudata; family Salamandridae; genus Lissotriton; species Lissotriton helveticus. The sequence goes on along the minus strand of NC_136073.1, from coordinate 796,929,919 downwards.
ACGAGCTCATGGCTCAAGGAGTAGTTGTAGAAACTGACTCCAATGTATGCAATTCTCCGATCATTCCAGTCATGAAACGTACTGATCCGAATGCACCCCCAGTATATCGATTAGTGATTGATTTACGAGAGCTTAACAAATGTATTATTCCTCAGTACCCAGTTGTTCCAGACATTTCTTCCCTGTTAACAGCCATTGATTCCGAAGCCATGTTTTTCACTGTCATAGACCTCAAGAATGCATTTTTTAGTGTCCCAATTCATCCAGACAGCCAGTTTCTTTTTGGATTCTGTTTAAATGGAAGGAGCTATATGTTCACACGCGCTCCTCAAGGTTTCACAGAAAGCCCTAGTATTTACAGTCAAGCACTCAAGAGACAACTAGACAACATTCACATGCCAACTGACACTGCCCTGCTCCAGTATGTCGATGATCTACTGATCACAGCCCGTTCTGAACGTGCTTGCGAGCGAGCATCCCTTACAGTTCTGTATTTTCTAGCCGAGATGGGGCACAAGGTGTCACCTTCGAAGCTTCAATTCTGTGTCCAGCAAGTGGTATACTTAGGACACTTGCTGTCCAAGAGGGGTAGGCAGTTGACACCAGACCGTATCCAGTTAATAGCGAGTCTTCCCCAGCCCAGAACCCAGAAGGAGGTACGTGCCTTTATCGGCCTTACTTCTTATTGTAGACAATGGATTCCCCAGTATGCATTTCTAGCTAAGCCACTGATACAGTTAACGACACAGGAGGCAGCCGTATCGACTGTCCTCCCTTGGACATCTGACCATACACTTAGTTTTAACGAGTTAAAGAAAGCCCTATGTCAAGCTCCAGTTCTAGCTACACCGAACTACAGTAAGCCTTTTACACTTTTCGTTACTGAACGGGAAGGTACAGCATTATCTGTTCTCACACAAGATCAAGCAGGTCAATACAAGCCCTGTGCTTATTTTTCGAGCACACTAGATCCAGTCGCCCAGGCGTTGCCTGCGTGCCTCAAGTCAGTTGCAGCCACAGCACTAGCTATCAGACAAAGTGATTCCATAGTTTTAGGACATTCCCTGACAGTACAAGTCCCACATTCAGTAGAAGTTCTTTTAAACCGAACACAAACACAGCACTTGACAATTGCACGTTTAACAGGTTATGAATTGACACTGTTCCAGCCACACATAGAAATTAGACGCTGCAACGTTCTGAATCCTGCTACACTGTTACCATCAGTTAATTCAAATCCAGACCCACATGACTGTGTGGAAGTAGTTAACATTACGACAAAGCCAAGACAAGACCTGACAGATATTCCGTTACCAGATCCCGACCTGACACTTTATGTGGATGGTTCATGTATGAGAACTAGTACAGGAGAACTAGTCGCCGCGTATGCAGTGACTACCGACACTGAAGTTATTGAAACACACCGTATTGATACCCTGTCCGCTCAAGCAGCAGAGATAGTCGCTCTGACACAAGCCTGTATACATGCCAAGAACCTGAAAGTCAATGTTTACACAGATTCACGTTACGCATTCGGAGTTGTACACGACTTCGGAGTGCTCTGGCAGGAGAGAGGTTTCATGACTTCTCATGGAACCAAGATTCAGCATGGTCTCCTTATTCAAGCCCTGTTAGATGCCATACATTTACCGACATCTATTGCTATTATGAAATGCAAAGCACATACGAAAGTCACTGACATTATTTCCCAAGGTAATGATCTAGCAGACCGCACAGCCAAGCTTACAGCACAGACTCCAGACATTCCAGTTAATATGACACATACTCCAGATCCGATTACATGCATGACAGTTAAGGACCCTACACAAGATGTCATAGATATTCAGTTACATGCTACCCCCGATGAAATCAAGAAATGGTCTGAACAAGGAGGGGTCCAGACAGATCAAGGATGGTTAACGAAGGGTAGAGCCACATGGTTTCTCCCCGATTCTATGGTTCAAGTCATTATCAATACCGCACATAGTCCAGCCCATTTAGGAGAAAAAGCTATGTTAGACAGTATCCAGAACATTTGGTTCAACAAGCATTTACGAGCTGCAGCCAAGCAGAAAGTCCGTACCTGTATGATATGTTGTCAGTTTAATCCAGGTAAAAGTGTCCCGGTGGAACAAGGTGGTTTCCAGCCCCCTGACCACCCTTTTGAGGTCCTCCAGATGGATTATATTCAGATGGAGCGATGTCGAGGTTTCAAGTATGTCCTTGTAGTTGTATGCGCTTTGTCCAGGTGGACAGAAGCATATCCAGTCCCAGATTACACAGCCGCGACCACTGCCAAGCAGTTGGTTCGTGAATTTTTCCCTAGATACGGACTCCCTAGAGTCGTATATTCTGATAACGGTCAGCCATTCTCCTCAGAGTTAATGAAGCACGTTTCCCTGTTGTTAGGGTACCAGTGGAAGTTTCATTGTGTACGCCATCCTGAAGCAGCTGGACTAGTCGAAAGGCATAATCAGACTCTGAAAATCCGCATTGCAAAAGTCTGTAAGGACAAAGGTGTGGACTGGTTAACAGCTCTGCCAGTCGCTTTATTTTATATGCGTATGGTCGCACATTCCAGATCAGGTCTGTCCCCGTATGAGGTCGTATTCGGCCGCCCCCCTAACATGTGGGGTACTCCTAGACCCCGAAGTATTACCGATGTTTCATGTAATATGCTGACAGATTACCTAGCTTCCTTGATGTCTGCCCTCAACTCATGTCGTTCACAGGTTGCCGCCGCATTTCCAGACAATACCGAGGTGGCACCGCACGAGATCGTTCCAGGCTCCCTTGTGATGATCAGAAATTTTGACAGATCAAGTCCGCTGGAACCACGTTGGAAGGAGCCACGTCAGGTCCTCTTGACCACCCGAACTGCCGTCAAGTTGGAAGGCAGGAAGGGGTGGGTCCACCTTTCTCATGTAAAACTTTTCAAAGGATTGAAACCAGCGTCTAAAAACATTTTCCAGGATTCAAAGGACTGCCAGAATATTGCTCTTAAGGACTGTCCCGCACAAGACATTATTACAACCCCTCCCTTGTTAGAGAAAACTCCGCAGCAGGAGTATAAGTTGAAGCTCAGGTCTAGTAAAATAAGTCAGTCAGTTTGATTGTATAAGTCCTCCCCTAGGTGAAACGGTTAAATTGTTTCTGACATGTATAAAATAGACCCCCATAGTGAGAGAGTCAGTCAAAGTTCAATCAAATGTATCGTTTTTCTGAGTTTCATATTATTTCTCAGCATAATGATTTCCTGCACTAGTTACGCACTTTTCCTGTGTTTTCCAGTTCCTCATGTAAATATGTCTGCTAATGCTACAGTAGAGCACACGTTTAGTGATCTGCCTCCTCACGAATATTCTTACCGCCTCGCTATGCGCAACAACACATTTATCCGTATGTTACATTATTCACACCAGACCAGCAATGCTACTAATTGTTGGGTGTGTGGTCGACTCCCCCCTTTTCAGACACCGAAGGGAGTTCTGCCACTTTTTCCTTATCCATTCTCACACAATGGTTCGTGTGGAGCATGGTCCACGTTAACGTCATCCTCAACAGATATGTCTTTTCTTAACAGTACATGTTTTCCAGACAAGCAAGGTCTCCCCCACAGAACAGGTTTAGATCTAGAAAATGAAGTATATAATTTAGGTAATTATTCGTCGAATTTCATGGTCCTGAATGTTCAGTCTGATACTACTCCAGACTTACCTGCTATTTCAGTACTACCTGTCAAAGGCGAATTATGTGTCCGTAGTTATGGTTCTGTACACATAGGTCATAGTGAATGTACTACTGTTATCAAATATAGTGACAGTGGGAAATCTGTTTTCAAAGCTTCACGTCATTCTTATTTTATTTGTGGTCAAACTGCATATGTCCGTCTGCCCCTCGATTGGGAGGGAACCTGTTACATTGCCTTCCTACTGCCACCTGTTTTCCTAGCCCCACCTGACTATCATAGGAATTCCTTCCTAGTACATACCAGACACAAGAGAAATCTCCCGATTGTCGATTATACTGAAACTGCTGCAGAGCAATTCATTGATATTGATAAAGGTGTGTTCCCTTATTTAGGCACAGTTGTAAACAGTAAGCTAATCCGTAGGCTAACAAGAACCCTTGAAGCAGTAGTAGATGAGACTGCCTCTGCTCTAGGTAACCTAACCGAAGAACAATCTGCTATGAGATTTGTCGTTTTGCAAAATCGTCTCGTCCTTGACGTCATACTGGCCGATAGGGGCGGGGCCTGTAGAGTCATCGGATCTAGTTGCTGCATTTTCATTCCAAATAACGCGCCGTCTGTTTATTCAGCTATAACCAGACTCCATAAAATTGCCCATCTGTTACACCAAGATCCAGGCACCTGGACATGGTCCGGTTGGTTCTGGAATGTAATTTCCGCATGGGGATGGAAAGTCCTGTCCTTTTTAGGTATTGCAGTAGCGATTATATTTAGCTGCTGCCTCTGTATACAATGTGGCCCTGCGATTTGCAGCATGTGTGCTACCTCTTGTATTCCTAGTCCCAAGCCCCGTTCTAAATCCCGTTCCAAGACAATTCGAGACGAGCAAATGGTACTGTATGAAATGATAGATGGTATCATGAAAATTGATGTTTCCTGATGGAAACGTAGTGACAAGGAGGGAATGTGGAAAAGTAAATTTTGCCATGTTCTGTGTCCCTACGCTTCATCCATCATATGTTATGTGTGCATGACCAATATGCATATGTTATTCCCCATGCCTGATTAATGACGCAATTCCAGTTGTGTCCACCTCTAGTATGCTATTTTCCAGTCCTCGTGAATACTACGAATATCAGGCCTATGTAAAGTAATGTTGCCACGTTTCTTAGTGTGCACGTTATTCCATTATAAAATCCCCGTTTCTAGGCCTCAAAAGGGCCCGGACCACAGATTCAGCTCCTGTCTCCTGAAAGCCTCGCTGAGGAGCGATACAGCCCCCACCTGTATCCTCGACCCTTCACTTACTTCCTGCCTCGCAGTGCCCGGTGCAGCTTGGCTCTGCCTCTGAGTCTGCCAAAAGTATGTTATAGTTCCAGTTATCAGTTCAGTCCTCCTCCTCTGCATTCCTAAGCTACTGAACTGCATCAATAGTTTCCGTCATTGTCTAGCCTTCTCGTCTCCATGTTAGAGAAATACTGTATTTAATGGTCATTTAATATTCTTCATCACGCACTACATGTAGAATAATGCATGGTCCAGTCTTAGAATCAAGTTAGCTTCTCCCCTCATGACTTCTAGTTTATATCAACATGTTCCCTAAACATCAGATACCAGATAGGGTTTAGGTACATGTCGCTCCGACCCTTCAGACTCTAGTCTCTGCTCCTAGCACAGAGTTCATAGCCCCCAGCTTCTCCTAGTAACACGTCATTGCCAGTTTTCGCGCACCATTAGGTTAGAGGTCCCGGCTCCTTAGGTAGCCCCCTCCAAAGTTTCCGCCCATTCATGACATATTCTGTTACGTTTGCATCACATGTCTATGTATACTCCCAGTTACACCTCTTTTTACTGTTATCTCTCGCGACTGCTACGCGTCACGCCTTCTGCTCCACCCACTGCTACGCCTACTGCAATGTAATGCTATGTGTTTGCGCTATGTATATAAGTCAATGTTTTGTTATTGAATGCGAGCGCGCTCATCCCAGACCCAGCCCCGGCAGCTGCCGGGCCTTATTGTCCTATTCCCATGCAGGTTGTCCTGATCCTGTCCTTATGCTGTAATAAACCTGCAGAAACTCCTACTACCTCGAATCTTGACTCTTATTTTATTGAGCTATCTGTTATGCTATAAGTCTAGTCAAAAATAGGGTATTATTTATTTATTTACCACACCTCAATTCATCGTTTTTTTGCTCACCACGCCTTCCACTTTGGACCCAACCGTATGCAAATCAGTCTTGACCCTGCTCCTCATGAGACCAGTCCAGCCAGAACTGCCAGGCCAGTTCCTCTCTAGACCGGAAACAAGCATCCTGGACTCTACACACACACGCTCGCACGCACTGCAGACATGAAGTGAATACTCAAAATTTTTGCTTCACCACCACTGCCGCACAACAGAGGCCGAAGTAGGCAGGAACTATTGGGAACACCGTTCCCATGCTTTTTCTATTCTCCAGAGCCCCACTGTGTAATGCCAACGTGTAACGGGATCTAAACAGACAACCTGTTTCTGCAGAGTGTGGTTTGGCCCTGACATGGCTGAGGCGGGAGCTAAGCTGATCCTTTATAAACAGTTCATCAGTCAGTTAATGCAACATCTTCCATGGCCCACGTGTAGTGCGAAGGTCACAAACATGAAGCACAAGCTACTTAACTTCGGTAACTATATATCTGTAAGAAACAGTAGTTCGTGTTAGATTCCTTACCAAAGAATATCCCCAGGCGTCAGACTGGATCCAGAAAGATTTTGCGTCAGCAGTACCCTTGCGCATCGGTAGGAGTCTTCTGCGGCTCCGGAGTACTTAGACGCCGCCCTCGCGCACTGACGTCAGTTCTGTACACAGCTTTCAGCGCCAGGAACGCAGAGCCATCCAAGAACCAACACTGGTGCCATGAAACTAGGGCCCTCAAAGGGAGATACCTTAACCCTAGATATCGGTTTGCAGAACGGGGAGGATGGGTGGGGCGGTAAGGAATCTAACACTAACTACTGTTTCTTACGGATATCTCGTTACCGAAGGTCAGTAACTTGTGCATCTGAAAGAAACCGGAAAGTGTTAGATTCCTTACCTTAGAATAGATACCCCAGCAATACCAACCCCGGGGGTGGGTCTGCGAACCAAGATCACACCAGAAAGTCTTGGAGAACGGAACCGCCAAAAAAGCCATCTCTCCAGACTTGGCTGTCTAGGCAGTAGTGCTTAGCAAACGTGTGCAGCGAGGCCCACATAGCTGCCTGACAGATGTCCTGCAAGGGGACTCCCCGACCCAAGGCAGTAGTAGCCGCCGTGGCCCGAGTGGAATGGGCACGCAGCACCACAGGAGGCTCCTTTTTCGCAGAGTAACAGACTTTGATGCACAAAACGACCCACCGAGAGATGGTCCGCTTATGCACCGCCCGTCCTTTCTTAGCAACCACGTAACCAACAAAGAGCTGGTCGTCCACCCGGAACTGGCGTGTGCGGTCTAGATAAAAAGAGCACACGTTTTAGGTCCAGACGGTGGAGCCTCTCTTCCTCTTTCGAGGGATGCGGAAAGAAGGTGTGAAAGGCTGTAACCACCTTGAGCAGCAAAGAAGGAAGAGTCCTCAGAACAACCTTGTTCGGATGGACAGAGAGGAAAGGAGGCTTAGAAGACAGCCTGGAGCTCACTCACTCTCCTGGCAGAGGTGATGGCAACCAGGAAGGAATATGCTACTTACCAGTATGCATCTGTTCTTGGCATGTAGGGCTGCTGTCATTCACATCTGTGCATAGATCGCCGCCTAGTGTTGGGTCTGGATGATTGCACATTGTTGTCCTGGAAGAGTCTTCGAAGTATCACGAGATAGGTGGCTCCTCCTCTGGACTACAGTGCGCATGGGCATCCTCTCCATCCTCAGATTGTTTTTCACCATTGTGGCAGAGATGGAGTATGGTACAGTAAGAGATGTCCATGCAAGAAAGTAAGAAAGAATGCTACAGCTGCGACAGGCACCGGAGAGGAGGGTAGGCAATGTGAATGTCAGCAGCCCTACATGCCAAGAACAGATACATACTGGTAAGTAGCATATTCCGTTCGAGGCATGTGGGCTGCTGAATTCACATCTGTGCATAGAATGTATAGCAGTCTCTCCCTTAGCGGTGGCTACCTGTGCCAGCTGCAGCAGTCTGAAACAGAGTTTTTAGAACAGCCTGTCCTACAGCCGCTTGCTGTTTGGAATGTACATCTACACAATAGTGTTTTGTGAAAGTATGTATGGTAGACCATGTGGCTGCTCTACATATTTCCTCTAGAGGAATGTTTCCTAGGAAAGCCATGGATGCCCCTGGTTTGCGTGTAGAATGTGCTCTTGGGGGAATTGTTAAAGTGCGTTTTGCTTTTAGATAACATATTTGAATGCACTTAACTATCCATCTGGCCAACCCAGATTTTGAAATGGGGTTGCCTTTGTGTTGTGGTGAAAAGGCAACAAACAACTGTTTAGTCTTTTGAAAATCCTTAGTTCTATCAATGTAGTATAGAAGTGCTCTCGACATCTATTGTGTGTAGAGCCCTTTCAGGTACTGACTGTGGATTTGGAAAGAACACTGGCAGTTCTATTGTCTGATCGATATGAAAATGGGATACCACCTTGGGCATAAATTTAGAGTTTGTTCTAAGAACTACCCAATTTGCATGTATTTGGATGAATGGCTCTTGAATAGTTAGGGCTTGCAGCTCGCTAACTCTTCTAAGCGAAGTAATTGCTACTAGACAAGCCACCTTCCATGTTAAAAATTGTAATTCACATGAATGCAACGGTTCAAATGGTAGTCCCTTTAGTCTGGTTAAAACGATGTTTAGGTTCCAGACAGGTGTAGGTCGGTGTTTAGGGGGGATTAATAGTTTGAGTCCCTCCATGAATGCTTTAATTGCAGGTACTCTAAACAGCGAAAGATGCTGTCTGTTCTGAAGATAAGTTGCAATGGCAGCTAAGTGTATTCTTATAGATGAATAAGCTAGATTGCAACGGTGTAGGTGCAAAAGATAGCAAATGATATTTTGCATTGAAGCGTCTAGTGGGTTTATGTCATTGTTATTACAGTAAATGACAAAACGCTTCCACTTTGCAGCGTAACAAGCTCTGGTAGTAGGTTTTCTTGCCTCTTTGATAATGTTCATACAGTCGGGAGGTAAATTTAGGTACCCAAACTCTAAGACTTCAGGAGCCAGATTGCAAGGTTCAGTTGTTGCGGATCTGGGTGCTGTATGTCTCCATGGCTCTGAGTGAGAAGAGTAGGTGTTAGCCGCAGTCTTTGATGAGGCACCACGGATAGTTCTAGGAAAGTTGTGTACCATGGTTGCCTCGCCCATGTTGGAGCAACCAGGATTAGTGTCAGTGAATGCTGGCGTAGTTTCCGTGCCACTAGCGGTATTAACAGTGCTGGGGGAAAAGCGTACGCAAATCTGCCTGACCAGTTCATCCATATCGCATTGCCCTGCGACTGCGGATGTGGAAACCTAGCGGCAAAGTACTGGCATTTTGCGTTTTCCCTTGTGGCGAACAGGTCTATCTCTGGTTGTCCCCACTGTTGGAAGTATGGTTGTAGCACTGTGGGATGAATCTCCCACTCGTGCATCTGTTGGCTGTGTCTGCTGAGCAGATCCGCTATTTGGTTGTCCTTGCCTGGGAGGTGTTCCGCCATGAGAAAAATGTTTCTTTGAATGGCCCACTTCCACATGCTTTGGGCTAGATGTGATAGCTGTGGAGTGTGTGTTCCTCCCTGTTTCTGTATGTAGTACATTGCAGTCATGTTGTTCGTCCGGATCAACACATTTTTGTTGCATAAATGTACTTTGAACGCTTTCATTGAGAGAAAAATTGCCATCATCTCTAGCAAGTTGATGTGCATCTTTTTCTGTTGTGTTGTCCATAGGCCCTGCACTGTGTCTTGAAGGACATGGGCTCCCCATCCTATCAGAGATGCGTCCGTTGTCAACACTATTTGTGGTACAAGCTCTTGGAACAGTCGTCCCTTGCAAAGGTTTTGTGGATTCCACCAATGCAGAGAGTTGTATGCACGACTGGTCACCAACACTAGGTCTTTCAATTGTCCTTGAGCCTGGTTCCACTGCCGTGCTAAGCACTCTTGCAGCGGACGCATGTGTAGTCTCGCGTGAGGGACTATGAAGATGCACGAAGCCATCATGCCTATGAGTTGCATAAACACTCGGGCAGAGAGTGAGTGTTGGGGCTTGAACTTCTGGATCAGTAGCTGCATACTGTTTATTCTTGCAGTGTTTGGGTATGCTTTTGCTGCTAGAGTATTTATTGTTGCTCCCAGGTACTGCTGTACATGGGATGGCTGAAGGTGAGATTTTTGGTAGTTCAACGTGAAGCCTAGACTGTGCAGGAGGCAAATAGTTTGGGACATGTGGCTGGCACATTGCTGGGCCGACTTTGCTTGTATTAGCCAGTCGTCCAGGTACGGATAGACGTGAATATGTTGTCTTCTTAAATGTGCAGCAACTGTCGCTAGGCATTTTGTGATCACCCTTAGGGGCTGTTGTTACACCAAATGGAAGGACTTTGAATTGGTAATGTTGATTTAGTAGTGTGAACCTGAGATACTTCCTGTGAGCAGGATGTATCGGTATATGGAAGTATGCGTCTTTGAGTTCCAAAGTTGCGAGGAAGTCTCCTTGTTGCAGCAGTGGATTTAGGGGCCTGAGGTCCAAAATTGGTCTGAGAGACCCGTCCTTTTTGGGGATGAGGAAGTATAGTGAGTATACCCCTGTACCTTGATGTTCTAATGGTACAAGTTCTATGGCCCCTTTTTGCAGCATGCTGATGACTTCTTGCTGCAATAAGTTTAGGTGTTCTACAGACCTAGGACGGTGTCTTGGTGGTATGTTGGGTGGTGTGGAGGTTAGCTCTAGGCAATAGCGATCCTGGATAATTTGCCTTACCCACTTGTCTGTAGTGATGTTTTGCCAGACTGGTAGGAACTGCTGTAATTGTCCCCCAACTGGTGTTGTATGGTCTGGGGGTAGCGCTAAGAAGTCACTGTTTTGTGTTGGTAGAGGATCTGGTGGTATTATTCCCTCGTCCTCTGCCTTTGTTGTTATTGCCACGGTATCCACCTCTATTGTTTTTATTGTAGGTGGTTTGCGTATTCCCTTTGTAGTTTGTGGTCTGCTGTGATGTTACCCCTTGCAGCACCTCTGTAATTGGAGCGACGAAAGGAGCCTCTATGTTGTTGGGACTGTAAGGCTCCCAAAGACTTAGCCGTCTCAGTGTCTTTTTTCATTTTGTCCAGGATTGTATCTACCGCTGGACCACATAAATAGTCTGGATTTATTGGCTGATTTAATAAAGTAGACTGGACTTCATTTTTGAAACCTGAAATGCGAAGCCACCCATGTCTCCTGAGCATAACACTGGTGTTAACAGATCTGGCCGCTGTATCTGCCACGTCTAGGGCACATTTAATGGAGGCGTTAGTTATTAACTTTCCCTCCTGTACTAGGTCTTCAGCCTGCTCTTTGTAAGGTTCAGGTAAATACTGGATTAGTAAAACGACTAAGCAAATCCCTCTTGACCTATAGATACTTTTACCACGGGCGATACCTCTCAATCACAGGGCATACACAAAACATGTCTGCACTTGTATTTGAATTTTTACTCATTTTATTTCATTTTTCTGTAAGAAACTTTTTTTACCCTTCCTTTTTTTCTTTATATCATTTTTTTCTTAATACTATAGTTATAAAAATGATCATTATTCAAAGAAACTGCAGGAGAAATTCTTTCAACACACTGGAGCCATACATATATGTCATTAATTATTCAAATTCATGTAAAAAACTAAATCAATTGTACAAAACCAGGTAGAGAACCACACACACATACTCATGCATACTTCCTAAACATAAATTCCATTTCAAAACAAACATTAAACATCCTATAACATTGTATCTGTTGTCCAATACGTGACCAAAGTCATTAGATCTAAAGGTGAAGAAAACTGACCAATTTTGGTATTTCTTTTCCCCTCTACTCCCTGACCTTAAATTATCCTTAAGAGGGGGTCCCCTTTCTATTCTATTAAATACTGGATTAGTGTCTCTAAGGTGTCATAGTGTGCCCTGTCGTACCTAGCTAACAGGGCTTGCGTATTAGATATTCGCCATGTGTTAGCAGCTTGAGCAGCTACCCTCTTCCCTGATGCCTCAAAGATCTTTGATTCTTTGTCAGGAGGTGGAGACTCTCCAGTTGTTTGGGAGTTTGCACGTTTTCGTGCATTGGATACCACCAAAGAATCTAAAGGCAGTTGTCCCTTAATATATGTAGGGTCTACTGGCGCTGGCCTGTATTTTCTCTCTATTCTGGGGTTAATGACCCGTGCCCTAGTTGTTTCCTTAAATATGTCACCTGCATGTTTAAGTACCCCTTTTAACATAGGTAGTGTTTTGACAGATCTTTCTGATGTGGCAAAGGTGTCAAAGAGGAAATCTTCCTCAATGGGATCTGCATGCATTTCTACATTGTGATGGAGGGCTGCCCTTTCTATTAGTGCATTGAAAGCCGCTGTATCCTCTGTAGGAGAAGGCCTAGCAGGGTATGCAGGTGTATCTGGAATGGGTTGAGAGTCACCAGGATGTACTGGATCGACCCATGGTTGACCTTGATTGTCTTGGTCAGTGTCTACTGGGTAATTGTATTCCTCATTATATACATCATCCACCTCTTCATCTGAGTGTGTGGGTGTATATGTGTATGGTCTTCATCAAAAGGAGGGAGAGTGATCAATTGATCAATGGACACTAGTTACCACTTTTGAGGGTGGAAGGTCCAGTTACAGCGTGTGCCCGTAATTTGCATTCAACAAAGGAGGTGCTGAACTGTTCCTAAAAAGAGGGGGAAGTTCAAGATAAGACTAGCGTGACCAGAGGTGTAAATATTACACCTTGGGGCATCCATTTTGTTGGATGTATTTGCCTCACACCCCCCGAAGGATGTCATGCTTCATCATCGGCGGTTGCTCCTCGTCGGGGGGCGGTGCAATCCCCGACGGGCACACCTCAAAGAGGGGCACTTTGGCGGAGATCTTTTGTATCCAACTGCCCTATGGTGAAGTCCGGGTGTGTGGGCAAGAGAGCAGGTGAGCCTGGTGTGATAATTAAAATGCAGCAAGGGGTGCCGGAAACTATTTTATTCTGGTGGTCCCCCTACTACAATTAAAATCGTGAATACAAGCTCGCTTGGTGTCACCTCGTTAGGTAGAGTGACCCTGGTCGAGCTAAGAAAAATAAATGGTCAACATGTTTCTCGCAATTGGATAAATCTCCTGCGATTCATCAGGACCTCAAAAAAGTGAAAAATAATAAAATAAGGAACTCAAAAACATGCCAGTGTCATGTATGTGGTGTGGGTATATTTTACCTCCTTGGAAAGTCCTATGCCTAATGGTTAAGAACTATGCGCCACATGAGTGGTCGGCGGGTCGGTGCATCGGGGTTAAGCCTTCAGATTTAGCTTAATCAGCCCGTGACCGCGTGGGGACACCTACCCATCTCCGCCGAACTCTATCCGAGTTCGGCGGAGATGGGCAGTTGGATACAAAAGATCTCCGCCAAAGTGCCCCTCTTTGAGGTGTGCCCGTCGGGGATTGCACCGCCCCCCCGACGAGGAGCAACCGCCGATGATGAAGCATGACATCCTTCGGGGTGTGTGAGGCAAATACATCCAACAAAATGGATGCCCCAAGGTGTAATATTTACACCTCCCGTCACGCTAGTCTTATCTTGAACTTCCCCCTCTTTTCAGGAACAGTTCAGCACCTCCTTTGTTGAATGTATATGTGTATGGCTCAGGCCTAGTTGGTCTAATAGGCTCAAATAGAATAGGTGAAGTAGAACAGTCCCTTTTCTTTTTGAGTGGTATGACATAAGTCTCTTTATCAGTTCCAGGTCTGATTTTTCTCTTATAGAGTGTGACTTTGCCAGAATCAGGGTCGATGTAAAGTTTTGACTGTTCTTCTGATGAGGGGTCTGGATATAAGATCTCCTGCTCAGCAGTTCTGGGCGTTTTTGACAATGTCCTTATTTTAGTTGGTGTCGGTTCGATACCGCTTTTTGGGTCGACCGCTTTTGTTTTTGAGGAAGTTGGTAGGCCAAACTTGATTGGTACCAGATCTCTTGGTGTTGCAACAGTCTTTTTTGGTTGTGCTCGTTTCTTTGGAGCCGACGTTTTTATCATTTCGACGTTCTTTGTCGAGTCGATAGTATCTTTCTGACCTTGTTGCGTCTTTGTAACCTGTGGTTTCGGACCGATGGTTTTGTGTCTCGGCTCGATAGCCTTTTTCGGGTCGATTTTACTCGGCTCGATTGTCTTTGGTTGCACAGCCATTGGTTTGTCGACTCTCTGTTTGGGTTCGACAACCTTCTTCGGATCGAGTCCCTTTTTAGGTCGAGGACCTAAAGGCTGCGCTTGCGCAGTCGGGGGTCAAAGAATTAATGTTTCTTAGTAGGGCTTTAGAACCCGCCTCCCTGCCCCGTTTCGGGGGCGTAAGTTTTGCTGTTCTTTAGACAGTGACGTCATGCGTCACTCAAAACAGCAAAACCACGCCCCCGGTTCCGGAAAATTCGGAAGCCTGCAGCCGCCATTTTCTTTCCCCCGCAGTAAAGGTGAGCCTCGAGCCTCTGCCCTTGTTTGTGCCGTTTTTAGTGCTCCTGCACCCCTGTTTGTGCCGTTGTTCGGTCCCTACTTGTGCTCACAATCAACTTCCATGCCTACAATGTCCGTGCGGAGCCTGGGCGGAGAGCAGACCCGGCGAAGGACCCCCGCCACAACACCGCCTGCCGCATCGCTGTTGCCATTTCTCCAGGTAAAGCGTGCTACCGCGCCCCCTTTTCCCCTACATGCAGCAGGTAACGAGACCACCATTATCTCATTTTCTAATAATCCCAGCAGCCCGAATGGCTCGGGCCAGTGACTGGGGCGGTGGTGCAGAGGCAGGGTTCTCTGCCTCTCGCGCCTCTGTGTTCTGTCTCGCGCCGCGGTGGCTCGCGACACTCCCAGCCATGGCCTCACCCTCCGTGATGGTTTCTGTGCCTGACACCGCCTGGGCTGAGTCGTCTCTAGAGCAGAGCCTGACGGCCAGCACCGCCTCCGCAGTGCTGCCCCCAGCCCGCTCCCGCATCTCCCAGTGTATTATCTGTCCGGTCCCACGCTCCATGTTCCGCGTTCCTGCACTTTCTCCCTTTCTTTCTCCCCTCTCAGTCCTCACTCTGTGTTACTTCGCCCTCTAATTGTGATTCTTACCCGCTTCCCCTCCTCTCTTGCCACACCAGTTTCTCGCGCTTTTGTCCAACATTTCTACAATTCTCGATTTCTCTCCCTCTCTCTAGTTTGTGCCGTTCTTAGTGCCCCTGCCCCCGTTTCTGCCGGTGTTTCTTGCCTCTGACTCCCTGTTTCTGCACCCCTTCCCTCCGCCCGCAGCTCTCCGCTCTCGCACCCCTTCACTCTAGCCACATTTATTTTAACTCCTCCCACGCTCCCTCCCCGCAAACTCTCTTGCCTCAGGGAATTCAGCAACTCCTGCCTGCCCTGTTTCCTAACCTCACACCTGCACCTTGCCCCTCCACCCGCGGGAGATGTGTTTGCATTCCTCACGAATATACCTGCTCCGGGGCTCCTCTGTTCCCCTTTCCTCTACCTGCTCTATCTCCCTTACTTCATCGTTTTTTTCCTAGAATCCTATCTGCTTGTTGTCTTGTCCATCCCTCTGCCACTGCCTGCTCTGCTCCTGTAGCTCCTTGCCTGCTCCGGCTTCCCCCTTCCTACCACTCAGCCTGCTCCCTCGTGCGTTATCTTTTTGCCTGCTCCGGCTCCTCCTGTCTCTCTTCTTACCTCTCTGCCTGCTCCGGCTCGTGCCTCTCTGCTTGTAAGGTCCCGTTTCTCTGCTTCTGCTTGTGCTTGTTCGCGGCGGGGCTTCAAAGATTGGGTCCAGATGTGCGCCAGCTGCAGGAGGGGGTTCGCCTCCCGTCCACCCCCTCACAACCTAGCCAGCCCCCCCGCCACAGTCAGTCCTCTGGCCCGACCCGCCTCTTCCATCCCTCCCACCCCCCACTGCTGCTCTAGGGGCATTCCTCACGGGACAGTGCATCATATAGGGTCAACATAGGATAACATCAAGTGACGCAGGATACATCACAGTGCAGAAGCGAATAGAAGGGGTTAGAAGTAACACATCGACGCATGACAGAGGCGCACAGTATTGTAACATTTACATAGCGCTTACTACCCCTGTGAGGCGCCGAAGTGCTCGCTCGCATTAGTGCAGGCTGCCCTTGTAGGGCGTGTGGTTGGAAGTATGTTAATTTTGTTTTGAACCTATGTAGAAAGTGGTTCCATGTCGATCTTGATGACCACTGAGAGATTTGGTTATCATGTTATGGGACACACCAGGAAGTGAGAGATATAGGTGTGCAGTGTATGGTTGGCAGTAAGGTGGGTGTGCAATGTATGGTTGGCAGTAAGGTGAGTGTGCAGTGTATGGTTGGCAGTAAGGTGGGTGTGCAGTGTATGGTTGGCAGTAAGGTGGGTGTGCAGTGTATGGTTGGCAGTAAGGTGGGTGTGCAGTGTATGGTTGGCGGTAAGGTGGGTGTGCGGTATATGGCTGGCAGTAAGGTGGGTGTGCAGTGTATGGTTGGCAGTAAGGTGGGTGTGCAGTGTATGGTTGGCAGTAAGGTGGGTGTGCAGTGTATGGTTGGCAGTAAGGTGGGTGTGCAGTGTATGGTTGGCAGTAAGGTGGGTGTGCAGTGTATGATTGGCAGTAAGGTGAGTGTGCAGTGTATGGTTGGCGGTAAGGTGGGTGTGCGGTATATGGCTGGCAGTAAGGTGGGTGTGCAGTGTATGATTGGCAGTAGGGTGTGTGTGCAGTATATGGTTGGCGGTAAGATGGGTGTGGACAGCCGCCTGAAACTGAACTCGGACAAGACGGAAGTCCTCATCCTGGGATCTTCGCCCTCCGCCTGGGACGACTCCTGGTCGCCCCCAGCCCTGGGCACCGCACCCAAGCCAACCGACCACGCTCGCAACCTGAGCTTCAACCTGGACTCCTCCCTCTCGATGACCAGACAAGTCAACGCCGTCTCCTCATCGTGCTTCAACACCCTGCGTATGCTTCGCAAGATCTTCCGCTGGATCCCGACCGAGACCAGGAAGACTGTCACCCAAGCACTCGTCACCAGCCGACTGGACTACGGAAACGCCCTCTACGCCGGAACCACAGCCAAGCTACAGAAAAAACTCCAGCGCATCCAGAACGCCTCCGCCCGACTCATCATGGATGTCCTCCGACGCAGCCACATCTCCAGCCACCTGAGGAACCTGCACTGGCTCCCCGTCAACAAGAGGATCACGTTCCGGCTCCTCACCCACGCACACAAGTCTCTCCACGACCTGGGCCCCAAGTACCTCAACGACCGCCTGACCTTCTACACGCCCACCCACCAGCTACGGTCCACCAGCCTCGCCCTTGCAGCCGTACCACGCATCCGAAGAGCCACCGCCGGAGGAAGATCCTTCTCTTACCTGGCTGCCAAGACATGGTACTCCCTCCCCATCCACCTTCGGCTGACCCAGGACCATCTCGCCTTCAGGAAACAACTCAAGACCTGGCTGTTCGAGCAGTAGCTTCCCCTTCCCCAAGCGCCTTGAGACCCTCCCGGGTGAGTAGTGCGCTATACAAATGGTTTGATCGATTGATTGATTGTGCAGTGTATGGTTGGCAGTAAGGTGGGTGTGCATTGTATGGGTGGCAGTATGACCAGCAATATTTGCGGTTACACTGTATTAATCGCAAGTAGCAGTTCTTTGCTTTGAGCTTCAGAAGGCACGTCTTCACCTTCGAAGCGGTGTAATTAAGAGAGGCAAGCAGACAACCTTTACCCAATATCTGGCGCTCCATGTAGCGACCTCAGAAAAATGGAAGCCTGAGTCTGCCGTTCCAGAATTCGATCTCGGTGCCCAGCAGCATGTCAACTCACTGAGCTGCCCTGCTGGGAATTGAAACATCGTCCACTCATAAACCAGATGTGATAGGAGGTATATGCTACTTACCAGTATGCATCTGTTCTTGGCATGTAGGACTGCTGATCTTCTATGCATAGATCACCGCCTAGTGTTGGGTCCGGATGATTGCACATTGTTGTCCTGGAAGAGTCTTCGAAGTATCACGAGATAGGTGGCTCCTCCCCTGGACTACAGTGCGCATGGGCATCCCCTCCATGCTCAGATTGTTTTTCGCCATTGTGGCAGAGATGGAGTGTGATATAGTAAGTGATGACCATGCGTTAGAATAAGTGAGTGCTACAGCTGCGACAGGCACCGGGGAGGAGGGCGGGCGATATAAATATCAGCAGCCCTACATGCCAAGAACAGATGCATACTGGTAAGTAGCATATTCCGTTCGAAGCATGTGGGCTGCTGATTTTATATCTATGCATAGAATAAATAGTAGTACCCTCCTTATTGGCGGTTGCCCGTGCCAGCTGCAGCAGTCTGAAAGAGAGTTCTGAGAACAGCCTGACCTACAGCAGCCTGCTGTTTTGAGTGTACATCCACGCAGTAGTGTTTGGTGAATGTGTGTATGGTGGTCCATGTAGCTGCTCTACATATGTCCTCTAGAGGAATGTTACCTAGGAAAGCCATGGATGCCCCTAATTTGCATGTGGAATGCGCTCTTGGGGAAACTGTTAACGTGCGTTTAGCCTTTTGATAACAGATCTGGATGCACTTAACAATCCATCTGGCTATACCTGATTTAGAGATGGGGTTGCCTTTGTGCTGTGGAGAGAAGGCAACGAACAGTTGTTTAGTTTTCCTGAAGTCTTTAGTCTGTCTATGTAATACAGGAGAGCCCTCTTAACATCAAGTGTGTGCAGTGCTCGGTCTGCCACTGAATCAGGATTGGGGAAGAATACAGAATACAGGTAGTTCGATAGTTTGGTTTATGTGAAACTGTGACACTACCTTGGGAATAAACTTGGGGTTGGAGCTCGCTAACACGTCGTAGCGACGTAATTGCGACCAGAAAAGGAACTTTCCATGTGAGAAATTGTATCTCACAAGAGTGAAGAGGTTCAAATGGTGGGCCCATGAGCCTGGTGAGGACTATGTTGAGGTTCCAGACCGGCGAAGGCGGGTGCCTTGGAGGAATGACTCGTTTTAGGCCCTCCATAAAAGCTTTAATGGCTGGAACTCTGAAAAGGGACAGGTGCTGTCTATTTTGCAGATAAGCTGCCATGGCAGCTAAATGTATCCTGATGGAACTATACGCTAGATTACACTTGTATAGGTGCAGCAAGTAACATATGATGTTTTGCGTGGAAGCATCAAGCGGATTTATGTTATTATTGAAGCAATAGATAACAAAACTCTTCCATTTTGCCGCGTAGCAGGCCCTGGTGGTAGGTCGCCTAGCCTCCTTAATGATGTCCATACAGTCAGGGGGCAGGTCCAGGTAGCCAAACTATGACCTCAGGAGCCATATTGCTAGGCTCCACTGTTGCGGATCTGGGTGCTGAATGTCTCCATGGCTCTGAGTGAGGAGACTGGGCGTGAGTCTTAGGCGCTGGTGGGGAACCACGGAAAGTTCTAGAAACGTGGTGTACCACGCCTGCCTTGCCACGTTGGAGCAACCAGGATGAGCGTCATGGAGTGTTGCCTCAGTTTGCGTGCCACTAGCGGTATGAGAGGCGCTGGAGGAAAGGCGTACGCAAATTTGTTCGACCAGATCATCCATATCTCATTGCCCTGAGACTGCGGGTGTGGGAACCTGGCGGCGAAGGTGCAGCATTTAGCGTTTTCGTGTGTGGCAAAGAGGTCTATCGCTGGATGACCCCACCGCTGGAAATATGGTTGGAGCACTGAGGGGTGTATCTCCCACTCGTGCATCTGATGGCTGTGTCTGCTGAGCAGGTCCGCCATCTGGTTGCTCCTTTGAATGGCCCACTTCCATATGCTCTGCGCTAGATGGGACAGCTGTGGAGAGTGTGTCCCTCCCTGCTTTTAGATGTAATACATCGCAGTCATGTTGTCCGTCCGGATCAGCATGACTTTGTTGCAGAGGTGCAACTTGAATGCCTTCATTGCCATGAAGATGGCCATCAGTTCCAGTAGGTTGATGTGCATCTTCCGCTGCTGCGTTGTCCATAGTCCCTGCACTGTATAGTGGAGGACATGCGCTCCCCAGCCCTGGAGAGATGCGTCCGTTGTCAGCACTATCTGTGGCACAGGCTCTTGGAACGGTCGTCCCCTGCAAAGGTTGTGTGTGTTCCACCAATGCAGAGAGTTGTATGCACGACCGGTCACCAACACTAGGTCTTTTAGCTGCCCATGAGCCTGGTTCCACTGTCGCGCCAAGCATTCCTGAATCGGACGCATGTGTAGCCTCGCGTGGGGGACTATGAAGATGCAGGAGGCCATCATGCCTATGAGTTGCATGAACACCTGCGCTGGGAGTGAGTGTTGTGGCCTGAATTTTTTAATCAACACCTGCATGCTGTTGACTCTCGCTGCGGTTGGTTGCGCCGTGGCAGCTAGCGTGTTGATTTCTGCGCCCAGGTACTGCTGTACGTGTGCGGGGTGAAGATGGGATTTTTGGTAATTGAGCGAAAAACCAAGACTGTGTAGGAGGTGAATTGTGCGGGACATGTGGTCGGCGCACTGCTGGGCTGACTTTGCCTGTACCAGCCAGTCGTCCAGCTACGGATAGACATGGACGTGTTGTCGTCGAAGATGCGCGGCTACTGTTGCTAAGCACTTCGTAAACACTCTGGGGGCAGTAGTGACCCCGAAAGGCAGGACCTTGAACTGGTTGTTGATGGTGAACCTGAGATATTTCCTGTGACTGGGGTGAATGGGAATGTGGAAATAGGCATCCTTCAGATCTAATGTTGCTAGAAAATCTCCTTGACTGAGCAACGGCAGAACTTGCTGCAGCGTGAGCATGTGAAAGTGTTCTGAGAGGATGTATTGGTTCAGAGGTCTGAGATCTAGAATGGGCCGGAGAGACCCGTCCTTTTTTGGTATTAAGAAGTACAGTGAGTACACCCCTGCTGTTCCAAAGGCACGAGTTCTATGGCGCCTTTTTGCAGCATGGAGATGACTTCTTGCTGCAATAAGTGCATGTGCTCGGCAGACATAGGACGGTGCCTTGGGGGTATGTTGGGTGGAGTGGAGGTTAATTCTAGACAATAACCGTGTTGTATAAGTTGTCTCACCCACCTGTCCGTGGTAATGCTTTCCCAGACTGGCAGGAACTGCTGGAGTCTCCCCCCCACCGGTGTTATATGGTCGGGGGGCAGTGACAAGGCGTCACTGCTTGTTAGGGGCTGAGAATCTGGTATTATTTCCACGGCCTCTGACCTTGCTGCTGTTCCCACGGTATCCACCCCTATTCTTGTTATAGGTGGTTTGTGTGCCTCCCTTGGTGTACTGAGCTTGTTGCGACGCTTGACCCCTTGAAGCTCCCCTGTTACCGGAGCGACGAAAGGAACTGCCCCATAACTGCTGAGACTGCAGAGCTCCCATGGATTTCGCAGTGTCAGTATCCTTCTTAATTTTCTCAAGAGTGGTGTCTACCTCCGGACCAAACAGGAAGTCAGGATTTACTGGTTGATTGAGCAGGGTAGTCTGGATCTCCGACTTAAATCCAGAGATGCGGAGCCAGGCATGCCTCCTAAGCATAACAATAGTGTTTATGGCCCTAGCTGCCGTGTCGGCTGCATCCAACGCGCACTTAATGGACGCGTTGGAGATTAACTTCCCTTCTTGTATAAGCATTTCAGATCCCTCCTTATAAGCGTCTGGCAGGTGTTGCAGCAACTGCTCTAACGTGTCATAGTGTGCCCTGTCATATCTTGCTAACAGGGCTTGGGTATTCGAGATCCTCCAAATATTAGCAGCTTGAGCCGCTACACGTTTTCCAGAAGCCTCTAAGATCTTGGATTCTTTGTCCGGAGGAGGAGTATCACCCGTTGTCTGAGAGTTCGCTCATTTGCGAGCATTAGCCACCACTAAGGAGTCCAGTGGGAGTTGGCCCTTGATGTAGGAGGGTCTACGGGCGCAGGCCGGTACTTCTTCTCAATCCTTGGGTTCACCACCCGTGCTTTAGTGGGCTCTTTAAAAATGTCACTTGCATGTTTGAGCACACCTTTGAGCATAGGCAAAGTTTTGATAGACCTTTCTGATGTGGAGAATGTATCAAAAAGAAAATCTTCTTCTACGGGGTCAGCGTGCATATCCACGTCATGGTTTTCTGCCGCTCTCTCAATTAGTGCATTGAACGCAGCAGTGTCTTCAGTAGGCGAAGGCTTGACAGCATATGAAAGAGTATCAGGGGTGGTGTGAGGGTCAGCAGGGTCCACGGTGTCAGCCCACGGCTGGGACTCATCCTAATCAGTATCAATGGGATAGTTGAAATGGTCCTCATTGTCCCCTCCTTCCACATCCTCAGTGGTATATGTGGGAGAGTAGGCATATTCCTGACCATATGACTGCACGGGCTCAAAAAGTATAGGAGAGGTGGTAGAGTCTCTTTTTCTTCAGCGGTATCCTATAATGTTCCATAGGTGCGTCAGGCCTGATCTTACGTTTGTAAACTGTAAGTTTACCTGACTCGGAGTCGATGTATAATTTCGACTGGTTGTCGTGGGACGGTGGCTGGAACACAACGTCTTCCGTCCGAGGCTGAGCGGATGCAGCAACGGACGTCGACTTGGCGGATCCGGTAGCCTGTGCATGTTGAACAGGTTTAGGCCGTGCTGTCAGGGGTAGTCCGAACTTTATCAGCGCCGTAAGCATCGGCGACGGACTGACTGCCTTCGATGGAGGCGGTGTCTTCGATTCGACCGACTTCGACGGTTTAGTGCGTTTGAGGCCTTGCGTCGAGTCGAGCTGTTGTTGCGCTGCAGGAACGCCCTTGGTGCTTCGACACGGTAGGGTCTTTTGATCCGACTTTTGGCTTTGGGTCGAAGGCTTTGACCAGCAGCGGCTTCTTCAACTTCGGATCGATGGTTTTCCGGGCTTCGAGGCCTTCGGAAGAGCCGCCATCTTTGGAGCCGGAAGTCGACGCCGACGGGAGCGTGGCGTGCTTCACTGTAGACACAGGCGTAGTCGATCCGATCTTCGGTTTGACGCCCACTTTCGACCCAGAGGGGTCGATCGCATGTTTGGACTTGGAAGGTTCCGAAGTCGTCGAGCCGATGGTTGTTTTAACCAGTTTCGGTTTCGATTTCATGTCTTTTTCTTTCGGTTTCGATTTCTCCACGGAGCGTGGGCGATCGACCGAGGGCTCTTTGGAAATGTTCGTAGTCGGGCCTTGAAGCGGGACTATAGAACAGTGTTGAAGATCTTGGCTAAGGCCTTCCGGCGATGCCTCGACCTGAGCCGTGGAAGAGTGTTTATGTGGCCCCGCTACTGCGGTTAGGCCTAGCTCCTCGCTGGAGTCGTCGTCGACGGCTCCGATAGTTTGTACGTCGTCTCCTACCTCGACGATGTCTTCATCATGGACGTAGAGTTCTCCCTCGTCCTCGTTGTAGGTGGCGTCGGGCTCCGACACAGGATCCGAGAGTTCCGGATCCTCTTCTTGTACATGTTCTTCGTCGTCACCCCCGAAGATGTTGTCTGGGTCTGGTGCCGAGTCTCGCGCCGACTGTCTTGCAGCGCGTCAAAGACGGAGAGTTTTCTTCGACCTGAATTTCGAACAGGCCATGCAGCTGGCCTCGTCGTGGTCCGGTGAGAGACATTTGTTGCACACCGGGTGCACGTCGATGTGTTGATGTTTTGAGTTGCAGACGGGGCAGCGCTTGAACGGACTCCGTTCCATCGTTGATGGGCCTTTGGCGTCGAAAGGCAAAAGCCTTCCGAAGTCGAGTTCAAAGAACTGGAAAGGTAAAGGCACCGAACGAAAGACAATACCGACGCACCTAAGGCCTTCTGGCCTCGAAAGAGTAACTTTTAATATAAATTCCGAACGTGAGTTAAGAAGTACATCCAAACCCAATGGCGGGAAAAAACAATCTGAGCATGGAGGGGATGCCCATGCGCACTGTAGTCCAGGGGAGGAGCCACCTATCTCGTGATACTTCGAAGACTCTTCCAGGACAACATTGTGCAATCATCCGGACCCAACAATAGGCGGCGATCTATGCATAGATATAAAATCAGAAGCCCACATGCCTCGAACATGCAGTTTCCATAATCTTAAAATGCCACCCCCTTCATCCGCAGCCATATTTAGAATATGCAATTTCGATGCAGGTAAATATTTTCCTTCTTCAGTCACAAGTTGTAGGTTTGTGTTTAGGGTTTAGATTGTCATTAATGGATGTGTGCATCGGTTTGTCGTGGCGGTCATGCACTCGTCAGTGGGATTGTTTGTGAAAAGGTTGCTGCTGTGCTAGAAAATAGCACGGCTTAGGACAGCTAAGACTCAGGGACATGAACGTCTGGTATTGCAGTCGTGGTGTAATTAGGGCCTTCGCAGAAATATATTTTTGACAGTAGAACGTGATGCAATCCTTTTATTGTAGTTTGGGGTCACCCGTTCAAAATGCCCGCTTATTGTCTTCATTCCTCAAATGCTGAGGTGGCAAAAGCAAGAAACCTAATATGAACATTCGGACTATCCCAAAACAATTTATAGCACACTAAACTTAACCTGAAAATTGCAAGATGCGATATTTATTATTATGGCATCGTTCACTAAATTCCAAGAAATGGAAGAAGGGATGTACAGAGGCTTCAACTGAAAGGTTTAACAAAAAAATGCTTTAGTGAGTATTGGAGTATTTCATAAAGAGAAAAAAAAGCCTTTTAAATGAGAAGATATGCAACTCATTATTGAATAACCTTCAAAGGATGTTAAAAGCTCAGATCGCACCAACTCATCCATCTGGGCCCTGGATATCCCCAAAGGAAAATAACCTTTTTATTTTATAATAAAATGGAAGAAAATTGTGGTGTCTTTGGAAAGCCATTTTTTGCTTGCTCTTTGAAGCTCTCTGGTATTTTTGATCCGGTGTCGCCCCTCTCTGCTTTTGACAGCATGTTAAAAGTCGAGTCGAGTGGTTGTTTTGGTGAACTGTGATCCGGATTTCAGCACTTCAAATCCCAGTCCGGGCCTCTGTTTCCCCTTAAAGCCCCATTAACTAGCTTGGGCCTTGCCTGTTCGCAGTGGTGCCCTGGGAATGTGTTTTGAAGAGATCACTTTACAAAAGGCGCTGCAGCCTCTGAGGGATCCCTCTAACCCAAAACCTGCTACCAAGTGACAGCAGGCTCTCTCGATAGAGACAGGCCAAAGCGGGCCCTTCAACTCCCAGGGGTGCTCCCCTCCCGCTGTCCGTGTCTTTTTCCCGCCCCCTCCCGCTGATGAGCTCGCCGCTCTCGTTTCTCTTGTGCCTGGAGAGTTAGGCGATGTATCAGGAAACTGTTGCCTTTTATGCCAGGTCCATGATGGGCAGTGGAACGAGCGCTAATGAGCCTGGGATAGATTGTTCTTGTTTCTCCTGACAGCTTATGTGTGCTGATCAGCGGCATGAGAGGTAAGTGCCGGTCTTGGGGTGGGAGGTATTTGTAGCATGTTTGTTTGTTGCTTATTGTTAGCATGCATTCCACATCACTCTCAAACACACTACCTCACAACTTTACTCTCTCTCTATCTCACTACCTCACTCTATCTATTTCTATCTCACACTCTCACTACCTCACTATATCACGACTCACTCCCTCAAAAAAGCACTACATCACTCTCTCACTAACTCACAACTTCACTCTCTCTCTAACTCACTACCTCACTCTCTCTCTATCTCACTACCTCACTCTCTCTCAATCTCACTACCTCACTCTCTATCTCACTACCTCACAAACTCACTCACTGTTTCTATCTCACTACCTCAGAACATCCCTCTCCCTCACTACCTCACTCTCTCACTACCACTCTCTATCTACCTCTCTCTCACTACATAACTCTCTCTACCTCACTCCTCCACTCTATCTCACTACCTCACAACTTCTCGCTCTTAAAACATCACTACCTCACTCTCTCACTACCTCACTCTCTATCTCACAACTTCACTCTCTCTCTAACTCACTACCTCAATCACTCTATCTCGTTACCTCACTCTTTCTATCTCACTAACTCACTTTCACTCTCTTTCACTCCCTCTCTATCTCACTACATCACAACATCCCTCTCTGCTTATATCTCACTACCTCACAACATCCCTCTATCTACCTCACTCTCTCACTACCTCACTCTCTCTCTATTTCAATACCTCACTCTCTCTATCTCACTACCTCACTCTCTCTATCTCTCTCTGCTAATGCAATAGGTATCACATATGCAAAAAAAAAGCTAATGACAATGCCATTTATTTAGGGATACAAAAAAGATAAAAAAAGATAATGAGCAATACCAATAGCTCTACCTATAATATTGCCGAGACCATTGCATTGTAAATGCTGGTTTGTTTTGTCGGCTGTCGGCGCCGAATTTGTCGGTTCGACGGCCCTTTGTTTTGGAGTGGATATAGGTGCGCTGGCCCTCGGCTCGACGACCCTTGTGTTCGACTCTGATGGATCGACATAGTTTGGTCCAAAGACCGTATTGTCGACGATCTTCTTTGGGATCGACTCCGATGGATCGACGTAGTTTGGTCCGAAGACCGTGTAGTCGATCAGTTTCAGTTTAGTTTTTGGTTCCACAACTTTTGGTTTCGATTTCACCAATTTCTGAGTACGTGGATCCGATGGCTCTTTTCTTATATTCTTAGCCGAGCTGTGTCGCGGGGCTATAGAATGAGTTTCGAGATCTTGGCTAAGGCCTTCTGGCGATGCCTCGACCTGAGCCTGTGGAACCATAGAAGTGTATGTTTGGGGTGTCGTATTCACGGTTGGCCCCGTTTCATCACTGGAGTCGTCTTCAACGGCTCCGATCCCTTGTTCGTCGTCTCCTACCTCGACAATGTCTTCTTCTTCGTCGACATAGTAGTTGGAGTCATGCTCCGAATCTTCATCAGACTGTTGATCTGATTCTTCGGCGAGAAAGTCTTCATCGTCGAAGATATTTTCCGGCTCCGGCCCTGGTTTCTGCATGGTTAGTCTAGCGGCTCGTCGAGTCCGAAGTGTCTTTTTCGATCGAAATTAGGCACAAGCTAGGCAGTCGGATTCATTATGTTCTGGAGATAAACACTTGTTACATACAGGGTGTTTATCTATATGTGGGTATTTCGAATTACAAAGAGGGCATATTTTGAATGGACTTCGTTCCATCGACGACTGGTCCCTTTGGCGTCGAGAAGGCCCGCGGCCCGATTCGACGTCCTGAGTTGAATAAACTGTAGATAAAGCTCTCGGCACCGATTCGAAACAATACCGAACTTCGAGTAAAGGAAAGTGCATCCGAACCCAATGGCGGAAAAAAACAATCTGAGGATGGAGAGGATGCCCATGCGCACTGTATTCCAGAGGAGGAGCCACCTATCTCGTGATACATCGAAGACTCTTCCAGGACAACAATGTGCAATCATCCGGACCCAACACTAGGCGGCGATCTATGCACAGATGTGAATTCAGCAGCCCACATGCCTCGAACTGCAGTTTTAAGAGTCAGAAGACGAAGAGGACAGTTATGAAGTGGCTCAAAGAAAGCGCACATAAGATAAATCAGAACAAGGTTCAAGTCCCTTTGAGGCATCACGAAGGGAACAGGAGGGAACATGTGTGTGATGCCTTTCAAGAATCTACTTACAACAGGGGACTTGAAAAGAGAAGGCTGATCAGGAAGCCTTAAGAAGGCTGTAATGGCCGGGAGATAGCCTTTGACAGTGCCCAGAGCAGAGCCCTGCTGGGCAAGAGAAAGAAGAACGAGGAGAACCTCTGAAAGGGGGGCAGAAAGTGGATCCACAGCCTTTGCTGTGCACCATGACACAAATGTGTTCCACCTGCAGGAGTATACCGTTTTTGTGGAGGGACGCCTGGCTGCCAGAGTCACATCACAGACTTCAGGAGGCAAGGCAAATGGCCTCAACTGTTGCCGCTCAATCTCCACGCATGTAGATGGAGACTGGACAGGTTCGGGTGGAGGACCGTCCCATGCTGCGGCGACAGAAGGTCCTCCTAAAGAGGCAGACGAATCGGGGGGGGATCGACTGACATGCGGAGTAGCTCGGGATACCAGTATCTTCGTGCCCAGTCCGGAGCCACAAGGATGACTTGGGCCCTGTCTCGCCTGATCTTCAGCCCTTTGGGCAGACGTGGTATAGGCGGAAAGGCGTACAACAGACCGCAGCTCCACTCGCGACGAAAAGCGTCTCCAAGCGAGTGCCGCCTTGAAAATTCCAACGCGCAGAACTGATCACATTGCGCGTTCTCTTCGGTGGCCAATAGATCTAACCAAGGCTCTCCCCACTGCTGAAAGAGACCTTGCGCCACGTCAGAGTTCAGACGCCATTCGTGATCCATCATGCACCGGCGGCTGAGTTTGTCCACCCTGGCATTCAAGGAACCTGCCAGGGGTTGAACCCCCAGGGTGACGCCCTGTTGTTCCACCCAGGTCCAGAGGCGCAGAGCCTCCTGACAAAGGGTCCACGACCCCACCCCGCCCTGTTTGTTGCAGTACCACATGGCGGTGGTGTTGTCCGTGAACACCTGCACTACACTTCCCCGGAGAGAGGGAAGGAATGACTTCAGTGCAAGTCGGATCGCCTGCAGCTCCAGAAGATTGATATGGAGCCAGGACTCCGCCGGAGACCAGAGGCCTCTGATCTCCGCCTCTCCCATGTGGTCCCCCCATACCAGGAGGGACGCATCTGTCACAACTACTTGCTCCGGTTGGGGAAGAGAGAGGGATCTGCCGCTGACCCAATCGCGGTCCGTGAGCCACCACTGCAACTGTCTCGCAGTGCCCGCCGAGATCAGGACGTGGTCGGACAGGTTGCCCTGATGCTGTGCCCACTGAAACTTCAGGTCCCATTGTAGAGCCTGCATCCGCCACCTGGCGTGATGCACCAGCAGGATGCAGGAGGCCATCAGCCCCAGGAGCTGCAGCATCAACCTGACCGAGACTCGGGATAAAGGCTGAAAGATCGGAATCAGAGCCGGAATATCCCGAACCCGCTGTTCGGGAGGATAAACCCGAAACTGTGCCGAGTCCAGAACCGCTCCGATGAAGAGGAGCTTCTGAGAGGGGCACAGGTGTGTCTTCGGCACGTTAATGGAGAACCTCAGCGAGTGCAGGAGGTCAGCCGTAGTCTGGAGGTGGGAGACGACTGTCTGGGGCGAGCCCACCTTCAACAACCATTCGTCGAGGTAGGGGAAGACTGACACCCCTGACCTGCACAGATGAGCTGCAACAACCGGCATCACTTTCGTGAACACCCGAGGGGCGCTGGTGAGGCCGAAGGGGAGCACGGTGAACTGAAAGTGCTCATGACCTACCGTGAACCGCAGATAGCGCCGGTGGGCCGGCAGGACGGGGATGTGGAAATCTGCATCCTGCAAGTCCAACGCTACCATCCAGTCTCCAGGGTCTGGGGCAGCCAGGACCTGAGCTAAAGTCAGCATCTTGAACTTCTCCTTCCGGAGAAAGCCTTTGACGCTTCTGAGGTCCAAGATAGGGCCGTACGCTTCCTTTGCCCTTTTTGGGTACCAGTAAGTAGTGGGAGTAGCAACCACGTCCTACTTCTGGCCCATGAACGCGCTCGATGGCCCCCTTGGCCAAGAGGGCCGTAACTTCATCCTGCAGAAGTTGCAAGTGATCCGTCAACACGCGGTGGTATGGCTGGAGGGGTCGCCTCGAAGGGGAGGGAGTAGCCCCTTCGGACGATTTGCAGCACCCACTTGTCCAAAGTGATGATACGCCAGTGGAGGAGATGATGGCAGACCCTGCCCCCCACTGGCGTCGAATGAGCCTGAAAGCTCGGACTAGGAAGGCTTTGAGGCAGATGCTGCGTGAGTGGATGTGGACTGACCTTGCCGTTGTCCCCCTGCACCGCCACGGCGGTTACCACGTCCACGACCTTGTTGAAGTTGGTTCTGCGGCCTGTGGCTGAACGAACGTGTGGGGACACCCCTTCCTTGGCCACGAAGGGGCGAAAAGCAGAAGTTTGCTGGCGCTGGCAAGACAGGCCCAAGGACTTGGTTGTAGCCCTGGAGTCCTCTAAACGCTCAAGCGCACTGTCTGCTTTGTCGCCAAAAAAGGCGACGGCCATCGAAGGGCAGGTCCATGAGCTTGGCTGGACATCCCCCGAAAAATTGGCGGACCTTAGCCAGGCGTGGCGACGGATCGCCACCGTCCTGGAAATCGCCCTGCCCAGCGAGTCCGTGGTATCTAGTCCGCAACCGATTGAATAACGTGCTGCATCCCGCCCCTCAGCAAGTTCTTGGGTGAGCCGTGCTTGGGCCTCCTCCAGACACTGGGGCAGCACGTCCGCAACTGTGTCCCACAAAGAGTGGGAGTAACGGCCCAAAAGGCAAGCAGTGTTGATAGACCGCAACCCCAAACTCAATGAGGAGAACAGTTTCTTTCCAAACTGGTCAAACCTTTTGGATTCCCGATCCAGGGGAGCGGTCGGGAATGCGGTCTGGGACGTAGAGGCCTGGATCACCAGGCTCTCGGGAGTGGGGTGTACGGACAGAAAGCTGGGGTCGCCCGGAGCCAGGCGGTGGCGTCGGGCCACGTTCTGATATACAGGGGGCACTGTGGAGGGCTTGGACCAAGTGCCCATCAGAACGTCCGTGAGGGCTTCACTGAACGGCAGCAGAAGCTCCGACGAGCTTACTGGCGGTTGAAGCACCTCGGTGAGGAGGTTAGTCCTCACTGCCGCGGTAGGAAGCTCAAAAGCCAAGGCCTTGGCTGCCCTGCGCAACACCACACCATAGGTAGCAACCTCCTCCGTAGCCACGGAGGGAGGAGAGACAAATTCAGTGCCAGGCGATGTATCCATAAGTCCCATGCTCTCCAGGCCACTGGAATCAAGCTATCCTGGCTGAAGAGGGGTGAAACCCGGAAACCGGTCCTAGGATGCTTGGTTCCAATCCAGGGAGGACCTGGCCTTGGCTGTTTGGGCTGCACTGTTCCCATTGGGCACAGGGTCAAGACTGATTTGCATATGAGTGGGTCCAAACTGGAATGGCATGGTGAGCAAACAAACGATGGATTTAGGCCCAGATCTCTGTACTGGGGTGAATGTATGACATTGTTCTGCATTCTGTCCATCAATAGTACTTTTTGCATAAACACCCAAGCATAGGTCAGCACACCCACCTAGACAAGCCTATGCCTTTCCTGGAAGACGCCCAGGGCGGGGCATGCACAGGGGTGGGTCTCCACCCACGGCGGTGCCACCCAGGCTCTTCCTGCAGACTGGCACGGCTTGAAGTCACAGACAATAACTCTCACGAAACTGCTGCTGTGTTCCTTAACTTGGTATTAGTGTTATTTATAAAGTGATATTATATCTCCAGGTGTCTGTGAATATATCGGGAACTCACAGATACAGGGCAGTCTTGGGAGCGCCAGTGATGCCCGGAGTCAGCAGAAGATTCTGTTAGAGAGGGAGGAATCACCGAGCCTTGCCCATTGCCCCCGTCCACACCGCAGAATTTGCATGTCCAGCCCCGCCCGGTCCAAGGCCCTCGGGCTCAAAGGTCCCTCCCTTGCACAAACAGCACGGTGTGCTCTTGCTGTGTGCTGGGGCCACCCACAGAGATTTATAAATAAATACATATGTATCCGTTGATCCGGAAGCACCCAAAAAGACTCTACTAACATTAATAATCTAAACACGACTTTAGAGAGGAACTTGAGCGCACCAGAAGGAATATCAAAGCAGCGTGCGCCCTGAAGCCCTGGCAGTGGCTTAGCGCTACATAATTGAGCATAACATAACTAGTAACCCAATATAGAAAGTGGCATAATATAATGTGTATGACGTATAGCATATGCAACAAGCTGTCGCCGTTGCGCCCCACACAGCACTAGATGGACGGGGAGGAACAGCAGACAGAGGGGGGGGGGTTAAATAGTGAGGAGAGGGAGGAAACATGAGACGCGCATGATGGCCCATCAGTTAAGAGAAAAGGGAAGTGCTTGGAACAGGCACCCTTGGAATGCCTGTGCGCCGCGGCCCATCTGCTTTGTAAACACATTTCTTATCCACTTGCAGAGAGGAGACGCAATGCGCGTGCACATTGCCTGTTTGTGCGCGCACATGGTTTGTCTCCCTTCACGCACCAAACCCACGACAATAGTCTCGCCAAGGCGATGCAGCGCATGTGCTGCGTTCGCTAGGTGAGACCTAAAAACTGAGCAGAGCTCAGGGATACTCCTTCTCACACGCCGTGCGGTTAGAAATCTGCGATGTGGTGGCTCGGCAGAGGATTGTGATCTCAGGGCTGGCTTCTAATTGGCTGACTTTTGTACCATATAATGATGGTGATGGGTTATTAAAGTATAATACCTTTGTATTGTATTGTAATTGCATTTGTATGGCGCTTACTACCCCGACGAGGAGTCGAAGAGTTTTTTTCAGAGGGTAGGACGCTACTCCGGGACCCATTGTTCAATTAGTATAGTGAAACATGCAAGTAAATTTTAAGTGGTGGATAGGTTAGTCAGTTTTTTGAATTTGGAAGGATAGCAGAAGGATAGAAGAGGAAAAATGGTTTGTATTTATTTAGTGCTGGTTACCCCTGATGGGGTGTTGAAGCACGCTACTTCGGAAACCCATAAAGGATTAGTGGTGAATTAGTATGGTGAAATATGAAAGTAATTTGAGTGGTGGATATTAGTCAGTTATTTGGAGTGAGAAAGATAGTGGAGGGATAGAAGGGGAAGAAAGGTTTGCATTCATAGAGCACCTGTTACCCTTGATGGGTGTTGAAGTGCTTTTCTGGAGGGTAGCACGCTCCTCCGGAACCCATAAAGGATTGGTGTTGAAAATTAGTATAGTGAAATATGAAGTAATTTGAATGGTGGACATGTTATTCAGATATTTGGATAGCGCTTGCTACCCCTGATGGGGTTTTGAAGCCCTTTTTTGGCGAGTAGCACGCTACCCTGGAACCCATAAGGATTAGTGTTGAATTAGTATGGTGAAACATGAAATTAATTTGAGTGGTGGATATGTTTATCAGGTATTTGGGTTGAGGAGGAGTTTAAAAGGGAAAAAAGGTTTGCATTTATATAGCGGTTGTGACCCTGATGGGGTGTTGAAACGCTTTATTGGCAAGTAGCACGCTACTCCGGAACCCATAAAGGATTAGTGGTGAGTTAGTATAGTGGAATATTGAATATGCTACTTACCAGTATGCATCTGTTCTTGGCATGTAGGGCTGCTGACATTCATATCTATAGCATAGATCGCCGCCTAGTGTTGGGTCCGGATGATTGCACATTGTTGTCCTGGAAGAGTCTTCGAAGTATCACGAGATAGGTGGCTCCTACCCTGGACTACAATGCGCATGGGCATCGACTCCATCCTCAGATTGTTTTTAGCCATTGTGGCAAAGGTGGAGTATAACAGTGTAAGCGATGGCCATGC
The DNA here is from genome assembly GCF_964261635.1 of Lissotriton helveticus. Taxonomy (NCBI): domain Eukaryota; kingdom Metazoa; phylum Chordata; class Amphibia; order Caudata; family Salamandridae; genus Lissotriton; species Lissotriton helveticus. Next base: position 796,896,645 of record NC_136073.1, on the reverse strand, counting down.
TAAGAGTAAGTGTAAAAAGTCTGCAGCCGCTACAGGCGCCGGGGAGGAGGGCGGGCGATATGAATGTCAGCAGTCCTACATGCCAAGAACAGATGCATACTGGTAAGTAGCATATTCAGTTCGAGGCATGTGGGCTGCTGAATTCATATCTATAGCATAGAATATATAGCAGTCCCTCCATTAACGGCAGCCGCCTGTGCCAGCTGCAGAAGTCTGAAAAAGTGTTTTAAGAACAGCCTGCCCTACAGCTGCCTGCGGCTTGGAGTGCACATCTACACAGTAATGTTTAGTAAATGTGTGTGGTGTAGACCATGTGGCTGCTCTACAAATATCTTCCAAAGGAATATTACCAAGGAAAGCCATGGAGGCCCCCAACTTGCGGGTGGAGTGGGCTTTGGGGGGGGGGACCGTTAAGGTGCGCTTAGCCTTGTGATAGCAAATTTGAATACACTTAACGATCCACCTGGCTATACCTGCTTTGGAAATGGGGTCGCCTTTGTGCTGGGCTGAAAAGGCCACAAAGAGTTGTTGTGTCTTCCGAAAGTCCTTGGTTCTATCGATGTAGTACATCAAAGCCCTTTTGACATCAAGGGTGTGCAGCATTCTTTCGGCCACTGTCTCTGGGTTTTGAAAGAACGCGGGCAGTTCAATGGTCTGATTAACATGGAACTGCGAAACCACTTTAGGAAGAAATTTAGGGTTAGTGCGCAGCACCACCCTGTTGGAGTGAATTTGAATGAATGGCTCTTGTACACTGAGCACCTGTAGCTCACCAACACGTCGTAGAGACGTAATGGCAATTAGAAAAGCCACTTTCCACGTTAAGAACTGAATCTCACATGAATGTAGAGGCTCAAAAGGTGGGCCCCATCAACCTGGTGAGGACCACATTGAGGTTCCATACAGGAGCTGGCGGGGTCCTGGGAGGGATGACCCGCTTTAGTCCTTCCAGGAAGGCTTTAATGACAGGCACTCTGAAAACGGAGAGATGCTGCCTGTTTTGGAGATAAGCCGCTATGGCGGATAAGTGTATCCGAATGGAAGCATATGCTAGATTGCATTTGTAAAGATGTAACAAATAACATATGAGGTTGGGAATGGATGCATCTAGCTGGTTGATGTGTTCAGCACAGTAAATGACAAACCGCTTCCATTTCGCTGCATAGCAAGCTCTGGTGGTGGGCTTTCTCGCCTCCCGAATGATATCCATGCATTCAGGAGGCAAGTCAAGGTAGCCAAACTCTAAGACCTCAGGAGCCAGATCGCCAGATTGAGCTGCTGCGGATCTGGATGCTGAACGTCGCCATGGTTCTGCGTCAAGAGCCTGGGTGTGAGGTGCAGCCTTTGATGCGGTACCACGGAGAGTTCTAGAAACGTGGTGTACCATGGTTGGCGTGCCCACGTTGGAGCAACCAGGATGAGTGTCATGGAGTGTTGCTTTAGCTTTCTTGCCACCAGCGGGATGAGAGGCGCTGGGGGAAAAGCGTACGCAAATCTGCCTGACCAGTTCATCCATATCGCATTGCCCTGCGACTGTGGGTGAGGGAACCTGGCGGCAAAGCTTTGGCATTTTGCGTTTTCCCTTGTGGCGAACAGGTCTATCTCTGGATGACCCCACTGCTGGAAGTACGGGCGGAGTACTGATGGATGTATCTCCCACTCGTGCATTTGGTGGCTGTACCTGCTGAGCAGGTCCGCCATCTGATTGTCCTTGCCCGGGAGGTGTTCCGCCATGAGGAAGATGTTCCTCTGAATGGCCCACTTCCACAAACTCTGAGCCAGATGAGACAACTGTGGAGAGTGTGTACCTCCCTGCTTCTGGATGTAGTACATGGAAGTCATGTTGTCCGTCCGGATCAACACGAACTTGTTGCACAGATGTACTTTGAATGCCTTCATCGCCATGAAGATTGCCATCAGTTCTAAGTAGTTGATGTGCATCTTCTTTTGCTGCGTCGTCCATAGTCCCTGCACCGTGTAGTGGAGTACATGAGCTCCCCATCCCTGGAGAGATGCGTCCGTCGTGAGGCTAATCTGTGGCATCGACCATTCTTGCACTAAAGCAAACAGATCTCAAGACAGCGTTAAAAGCCAGACCTAGAGACCTGGTATGTATTAAGGCCATGCGAGCACTATATAAAAAAAACATTGCTCTACGGAAAAAAGAGATAAAGGTAAAAACCTGGGAGTCCCTCTTGGATCCCAATACCTTAGGCAATAGCGCAAGGTTTTGGGAAATCATTAATAAACCTCTGTTTGACGACCCAAGCAATACAGTCCTTGGCACAAACATCCCAGAAGAAGACTGGGTCATTCATTTTAGCACTATTTTTAAAAGTGACAAGCCGCAGGCAGTGTATAACTCTATTACTCCTATGGAGAATCTTTTACAATTTTCAACAAATGAGGAAGAAAAAAGTATCCAAGACCTAACCTGTAATAAGGCTCCTGGCCCTGATGGCCTCCCCCCAGATCTCTTTAAATCACGTCCAACACTATGGGCTCCAGTTCTTACTGCAGTAATTAACGCTGCGGCAGCCTCTGGTTGTGCCAAATCGTGGGGAACTTCCACTATAGTTCCCGTATTTAAAAAAGGAGACCGCAATAGTCCACTTTGCTACAGGCCTATATCTTTAATTAATTCTGTAGCTAAAGTAGTTGGGGGTGTAATTTTAAATAGATTAACAGCCTGGGCAGATGAAAACAACGTAATTTCCCCAATCCAATATGGATTCAGGCCTGGTCATTCAACAATTACCCAGTGTCTGAACCTATATATGGATCCTGGGGAAATATACCATGGCCAAGAAAGGTACAATTCACATGGCATTCATGGATCCATCGTCGGCTTTCGACTGTGTGGACCGAGGTAGACTATGGGATGTCCTGGTGAAAATGGGTATAGTTCAAAACCTAATTAATTTTTTAGCAGACTTGCACTCTGATACAAGAGCAAATGTCAGATATACACAAGACATGAAGGTGACTAGGAACTTTGGAATAGACCGGGGCGTTCGCCAAGGGTGTATCCTAGCCCCATTCCTGTTTAACCTGTATATCAATGATCTTGAGGAGTGTCTTCTGAGCACGGGAGTTGATTACCCCTATGTTGGGAGGAAAGGACTGCCGGTACTGCTTTATGCGGACGATGCAGTCCTGATATCCAGGACTGCAACAGGCCTACAAATTTTGTTACAAGCGTTTCATGATTTTATGAAGTTGCGGGATCTGAGTATTAACAACTCAAAATCCTATGTCATGAAGGTAGGCCTGGGGTGTAAAAAGCCAAACTCCTTTTACATTAATGGAGAGAAAATCCCGCTGCAAAGACATTTTCTTATTTGGGAGTCCTTTTTGACCATCAGTTGAATTGGGGTCCAGCACTACAGAGGAAAACCGGTGAGGTAATTAGGGCCAATGCAGCAATACATGATTTCGCCAGGAAAATGGGAAATAGCCCAGTGGCCGCATTGCTTCAACTCTACCAAGCAGAAAGTGTATCTATTGCATGCTATGGAAGCGAGCTATGGGGATTTACTTCCCTTAAAGGGCTAGAGGTCGCAGAAAATAGCTTTTTAAAACAGGTTTTGAGGGTACCAAGGGGCACAGGTAATTTCCCTGTTCATGCAGAATTGGGTATGCCCTACCTGAGCGACAGAATAGCAGTCAACCCCATACTCTGTTGGCTGAAATGTTGGACAAATACTGAAATACCCCTTACCCAACAAATTCTGAAAGAAGCATTATTATGGGAAAATGGTCTTAAGGTTCCCTGGCTCAGATATATCAGTAAATGTTTATCTGATCTAGGACGCCCAGACCTTTTTGCATTTCCAGACCGAATCACTAAATCTGACGTCGTCTATGTAAAGAAGGCCTTCTTAGCCTCTAGGTTTTTAGCCCGTGAGGAGACTGAATTAAAAAAAGACAGTGTCCGGAAACATATGCTATTAAAAACCAATTTGCAAATGGAACCGTACCTGTCATGGCCCATGACGGGCTACGATCGTTTTCTGCTTTCGTCTTGATTTATCTCATCTTTTATTGGCCACACCTAGAGGGGCTCATCGAGGCCAAGTGTTGCCACCTTGCGGCTGCGACGAAAAGTCTCCGCAAGATCTGGCACACTTTTTATTTATCTGCCCTTTTTATTTTATACCAAGGAAGCTATACTTAAAACCAATCCTCAAACAATTGAATTTTGTACAAATCCGCCCAGCACTTTATTACCTTCAATCACTAAGTTATGATTGCACTTTATTTGTATGTAGTTTTTTAAAACTTGCAATTAAATTTAGGGCAAGTATGGAGGGATAAATGTGCTGCGCTGATAGATATATTTTTATATTAATATAACTATGTCTATTTATACATTTTTATTGTATTATATACACTGTCTGTAATCTTTTTCACTTTAAGTGATGTTTAACAATATATGAATTTTTAAGTGTTAATTGTAAATTTTTATTGAAATGTACTTTTATGGATGTTACTATGGACATTCGAATAAAGTTTCTTGACTTGACTTGACTGTGGCACAGGCTCCTGGAACGGTCGGCCCTTGCAAAGGTTGTGTGGATTCTACCAATGCAGAGAGTTGTATGCCCGACCGGTCACCAACACTAGGTCGTTCAACTGTCCTTGAGCCTGAGTCCACTGATGTGCCAAGCATTCTTGGGGCGGACGCATATGTAACCGCGCGTGCGGGACTATGAAGATGCAGGAGGCCATCATGCCTATCAGCTGCATGAACACTCTCGCTGGAAGTGAGTGTTGCGGTCTGAACTTTTGGATTAGCGACTGAATGTTGTCGATCCTCACTGAATTTGGCTGAGCCGTGGCCGCCAGAGTACCTATTGTCGCGCCCAGATACTGCCACACATGTGCTGGCTGAAGGTGCGACTTCGGATAGTTCAGCGAGAAGCCCAGACCGTGAAGGAGGTGAATGGTGTGGGATATGTCGGTGGCGCACTGCTGGGCTGACTTTGCCTGAACCAGCCAGTCGTCCAGATAAGGGTAGACATGGACGTTCTGTCTCCTGAGGTGCGCAGCCACTGTCGCCAGACATTTTGTGAACACTCTGGGGGCTGTGGTCACTCTCAAAGGGAGGACCTTGAATTGATAATGCCGATTTTGAATGGTGAATCGGAGGTATTTCCTGTGTGATGGATGGAGTGGAATGTGAAAGTAAGCATCCTTGAGATCCAAGGTTGTGAGGAAGTCTCCCTGATTGAGCAACGGAAGAACTTGCTGCAGCGTTAGCATGTGGAAGTGTTCGGAGAGAATATACTGGTTTAGGGGTCTGAGGTCCAGAATAGGTCTGAGGGACCCGTCCTTCTTTGGGATCAAGAAGTACAGGGAGTACACTCCTGTGCCTTCTTCCTCCACTGGCACGAGCTCTATTGCGCCTTTTTGCAGCATGACAAGAACCTCCTGCTGCAATAAGTGCAAATGCTCTGTGGACATAGGACGGTGTTTTGGTGGAGTGGATGTTAGCTCCAAACAATAACCGAATTGGATAAGCTTCCTGACCCACCTGTCTGTGGTGATGGATTTCCAGACTGGCAGGAACTGCTGGAGTCCCCCCCCCCCCCCCCCCCCCCCGACAGGTGTGGAATGGTCGGGGGGCAGTGACAGGGCGTCACGGTTTGTTGGTGGCGAAGGAACGGGAGTTGTTGTTGCCCCTGCCTCTGCCCTTGGTGCTGTTGCCCCGGTATCCTCCTCTACTTTGCTTGGTGTAAGAGGATTGCGCCCCACCTTTATTGAATTGCGTTTGCTGGGACATCTGGCCTCTGGAAACACCTCAATTGCCTGAGCGACGAAAAGTGCTCCCTATAAACTGTTGGGACTGGAGAGCTCCAATGGACTTAGCAGTCTCGGTATCCTTCTTTATTTTTTCCAGGGTGGTATCCACCTCAGGGCCAAATAATCTGTCAGGGTTTACCGGCTGGTTGAGGATGGTCATCTGTATCTCCGGCTTAAACCCGGAGATTCTGAGCCATGCCTGACGTCTCAACATCACACTGGTGTTAATTGCCCTGGCTGCAGTGTCCGGAACGTCCAGAGCACACTTAATGGAAGCGTTGGAGATGAGTTTCCCTTCCTGGATAAGCATCTCCGCTGCCTCTTTATATTGGTCTGGTAGATGTTGCAACAGGGTCTCTAGTGTGTCGTAGTGTGCCCTGTCGTTTCTAGCAAAGAGTGCCTGCGTGTTAGATATACGCCAGATATTGGCCGCCTGAGCTGCTACTCTCTTTCCTGATGCCTCCAGCACTTTGGATTCTTTGTCCGGGGGAGGAGATTCACCAGTGGTCTGCGAATTCGCCCTTTTGCGGGCATTAGAAACGACTAGAGAGTCCAATGGCAACTGGCCCTTGATGTAGGTAGGATCGCCAGGTGCTGGCCTGTATTTCTTTTCAATTCTAGGGTTGACTACCCTTGACTGCGTGGGTTCCTTAAAAATGTCCGCAGCATGTTTCAGGACCGTCTTTAGCATTGGGAGAGTCTTTACAGTCTTTTCAGCGGTTGAAAAAGTGTCAAAGAGGAAGTCCACCTCAACAGGGTCAGCATGCAGCTGAACGTTATGGTTATTAGCCGCCCTCTCAATTAAAGCATTGAATGCCGCAGAATCCTCAGTGGGAGAGGTCTTGACGTTGTTCACCTGAGGGTCATGGGCGGTGTGCTGATCCCCCTGGTCTCCTGCCCCTGCCCATGAGTCCTGTTGTTCATCAGGATCCGCGTTGGCAGGAAAGTGGTATTCCTCATCCTCATCCCCAACATCCTCCACATCCGAATAAGTGGGTGAGGGTGTGGCAACTCTTGGAGTCCGAGGAACTAGTGGCTCGACCAAGACTGGTGAATCTGAAGCAGGCTTCTTGCGCTTTAGAGGAATCGTGTAGGACTCCAAAGGCTGTGTCGCCGTGATCTTCCTTTTGTAAAGCGTATGCTTCCCGGTGTCGGCATCGATGAAATGCTCCGACTGCTCCTCAACCAAGGGTGGTCGATGCTTCAAGCTCCCAGCCGGGTGAGTTGGCTTCGACCCCGCAGACCTCTGCAAGTGCGCTTCGGGCACCGATCGTGGTGCGAAGGCCTTCGGTGCCACTTTCGGGGGCAACGTGAAGAGGATTGGCGTCAAAGATTTTGGCGTTGGGACAGATTGCTTCGGGGTGGAAGGTGTCTTCGGTTCTTCCGCCGAAGCCTTGTCCCTGATACGTTTCAGGGAGTCCGAGACCTGCTTCGTAAAGGAAGCGGACGGTTTCGTCGACCCGACAGACGATCTCGGTCCACTAACATGTGAAGACTCGAGCGTCGATGACTTGGGCTTTTCCGGAGCATCCTTCTTAGGGGCGCTACGCCCTCCGTCCGTGGCAGCAGACGTCAACGCCGGCTGTGTCGGATCGGCGGCCTGGATTACTGGTTTTGGGGCCCCAGTCATCGGCTTGACACCCTTGCTTGACTTCGGCTCGACGCCCTTTTTGGACTCCGGCTCGACGCCCTTCTTGGACTTTGGCTCGACGCCCTTGACCACCGACTTCACCGGGTCGATAGCTTTCTTCGGCTTCGGTTGCCCCGACACCTCGGAAGATGAGGGTGTCGATAGAGGAGCAGACTTCTTCGGTTTCGATGGCGTCTCAACCACTTTCGTTGTTGTCGACACCGATGGTTTCACTTTCGGTTTAGTTTTCGACATTGGCGGCTCCGCCGAAGTGTCCGTAGCCGGGCCTGAAGGCGGGGCCATGGATCCTTGTAGGAAGGTAGATCCCTGACTATGGTTGCCCCCAACTTTTTGCCTGGTGTTTTGCTGGTTTTCTGACTTAGTTGACCTGGGACCCTGCTATTCAGGGCCCCAGGCCTACTGCTCTCTCTGTAAAATGGATTCCATGTACCTTAGGTACATATCTAAATTGGATACTGAGTCACCTTATCAGTCCCTGTACAGTGTACCTTAGGTACCCAGGGCATAGGTGTACCCAGGGCCTACCAGGGGCTGCAGCATGTATTATGCCACCCCTGGCTGGCCATCCAAATCTGACACAACTGGCTGCTTGACAGCTGGGGCAAGGTGGTGTAATCACCCTTTGCTTTAGATATAGTATACCTATATCTAACCCTAAAATGGACACACAGATCTCCTATCAGTCACTCCTATGGCAGGCCTTAACAATCCTGAAGGCAGAGTGCTTGGAATCGTGTGAGATGGTGCTCTGGCATGAGCTGAGCCTGTCTGCGGCTTTCGGGATCCATCCCTTAGCCGTTTCCATGATATCGCATACCATATACTCTTAAGTGCATTATAATCCTCGCGGTTATATGCCAACTCTGGTATCGCTTTATCAAAACATGTCGAGTAAGGTGTCATACGAATTGGAATACTAACCCCTCGCCAATTCTGGCGACGGGGTTAGCATTCCACCCTTCTAGAGGGACACGACATGTATGTAACCCCTAACCCCGGTTAAAGTCAGACAGAGCCTTAGCATCCACAAAATGGATGCTGCCACCGAGACACAAGTCTGCCCTCCTGCTGCTGGGAGTCCTCCCAGAGCAGGAGATAAGGACAAAGGGTTTCCTGCCAGGGGCGGTGCCAGCACCGTCCCAGACAGGATTTTGTGTATTGTAGGTAGGCAGGGCTTCAGAGGAAGGTGACTGCACGTGGCACCCCGGTGCTCACTGTGCATAGGCTGGCTTGAACCAGTTCCAGGGACACTCCAGACCCTGTGCTGGGGAAAAGCCCAAGGAAGTGGGTGTAACCACCCCCCCTCCTGGTCCCACCCATAGGGCAGGACCTAGTCGCGTGCCAGCCCCCTTTTCCCAGATAAAGGTAGGGACTGGCCCCCTTCCAAATCAGATCATCTTTGGAATCAAGATACCACTTTCCACGAAAGGACTTCACGATTTCTTCCTCAAGATTCTCCCTTGTGGCTAAGGAGTAGTCACCCTGCATCCGCAGGCACCATCTAAGAACACTGCGGTCTGCTGCACGTCCTTCCTCCGGAATCCGACTGCCCAGCTCGACGAGACCCAGCTTCCCTGGCACCTCTGACCTCTACAGCACACCTGAGAACCGTGGGTGCGACGAGACCTCGAGGGACCGGCCATCGCCAAGACTGCACGACTTCTGCACAGCAAGCCCACCGAGTAATTTCCTGGTGAGTGCTTTGGGGTCCGAGAAGCCCCCACCCTGAGCAGCTCCAGCACCGAAGAGCAGCCCCCCAGCATCTCCACGATCGGCGTGGGGCCCTTCTGCTTTTTGCTGCTCACCGCGTTGTTTGGCTACTAGCCCGCTGGCTTGTGGCCTTCCGAACGACGCCCGACGACAACACTGCTGCTGGTCTGGTTGCTCCAGACTGGCCCTTGCTTCCCTCCATCGGAGAAGTACTCTGGACCCTCCTGGTCCGGCTAAGACGCCATTTTAGGTCCACCGCGTGGGCCTTGCATTTGCCAAGACTTGTTGCCCAATCCTGGGTCCAGCGACGTCGACAGCAAGAACCTTCGTGGGACAGCTCGCACCTCCATCCTGGTCGCCGACAACGCCTCCTGGTCCGAGAGACTGCCGAGCCCAGCAGCGCCCACTCACCTGACTGCGGTGACTTCGCCCGGTGCCATCCTGGTGCCCACTTAATCACTGGCTAGTGATTCAAGAACTTGGTCCCCTCTGCTTTCAGGTTTCCTTCTTCCTTGATCCAGGCTTGGATCCATCGAACTTTCCTTCATTGGTCGCCTGCCAGCAACTTCTTCCTTCCAGGCTCCTGGTCCGGCACGAGGATTCCCGACGTCTTTTCAGACCTAGGCAGCTGCAGCCCCTGGGCTAGGTAACTTCGGCACTTCGGTGTCCCAGCATAGCCTCACTATCCAAGGGTCAGGATCCACTGTCGTTTTCTCCCTACCAGGTCGGGTTCGCCCGTGAACACTAACTTTGTGAATTCTAGCTTCCATAGACTTTGTCCCGCATCCCGCGTGAGAGTGCACACTCTGCACCCGAGTTCCCTAGGCCTCCTGCTAGTAATCTAAAGGTTCAGTAGTCCAGTCCTAGCGATTCCAAAGCCTATTAGTACTGTTACTTACCTGCTAGTAATTTGCATTCCACTTTTAGAGTATATGGTTTTTCGTGCCCCTAGGGCATTTGTGTATAACGTGCTAACTTAAGTATTTTCATAAGAGTTTTGTTGTGTGCTTAGCACCCTGTCCTCATAAAGAGTACAGGGTTGTTGTGATTCTAATAAATACATTGTTTATTTTCATAACACTTGTGTGGTGTCCTTTCACTGGGTGTTCAAGGGGTAATGTGATGGTAAAACAGCTGGCTTAACACGCCCTCTAGAGTCTTAGCCTTAGACTGCTCGTATCCATGCTACTAGGATAGCTGGTCTATAAGGTTGACTTACAACCAATCATCAATAAGGGTTGTTTGGACTGATATATAGTGATCACTAGAATAGTGAGCACTGCACATCAGGCCAACTTCTCACATTGGTGAGCAGCGGTTGGGATTTGAGCTTGCTGTTGTTTTACCACACATGCCCTAAGAATATCTTGTGAAAGATCACAAGTACTAAAGGTACATTTAACTTAGCTTAGAATACTCTGAGTTCTACTGAACCAGCTGTTGTAGCTCCTAGGGCCTAGCACACCCTAAACTACAACTCTAGCAAGGGATCAGTAGGCAAACATATAGTGTAGGTAAGTGCACCACTTACACCTCACTAGAAAAGCATGTCTACCCAGGGAGAATCTACTGAGACTCCCCTGGTCAGTGTTGACCCTCCACAGGTCACTTCAAGATATGCAGCTCTCAGTTTCCAGGAGATGACAAATCTGTGTCTCCAGGAAACTGAAGCAGGGGTCTAACCCCACCATTCCCTTTCTGATAGGTCTCTTAGAGACATATGATGCCAGAAAGATTTCTCAGTTACATGAGAATATGCCAGCCTTAGAGGAAACCTCTGGGGATCCAGACCTCCCCAACACTGCTACTGCAGTTGAGGAGGAGGATCAAGAGGAACTCTCTGGGGATGAGGTAGACAAAGGTCTTGAGGTAGTCAGAAGGCTAACCAGGGCCAACTTAGACTTACTTGGGCTAGGATCTGGGGGACCCCCAGTACTAACCCGAAGTGGGCCTAACCTTGGAGTTAGGAGAGATAGATCTCTTTCTAGGGACTCCAATAGATCTCTGCACTCTAATGCCTCTTCCCAGAGGAGGAGGAACTCTCCACAGAGGAGAGTGACTTCCCCTCAGAGAATAGAGCATGAAGCAAGGATGAGACAAGCTAGACTGAGGATTGAAAGGGAAGAACTTGCCCTGGCCAAAGAAAAGCTAGCCTTTGCTAGAGAGCAGCAGATGAGTGGGCTAGCTCCCACTGGTGGCAGCAATCTCCCAAGAGATAGAGAGAAGGGTTTAGATACTAAACACCTGACAAAGATAGTGCCCCCCTTTAAGCAAGGGGATGACATCCAGAAATGGATGGCTGCTTTGGAGAGGGCCTGCACTGTGCAGTGCATTCCCCAAAGTCAGTGGGCAGCTATACTGTGGCTCTCCTTTGATGGTAAAGGTAGAGATAAGCTCCTCACTTCAAGAGTGGAGGATGCTAATGATTACCAGGTCCTGAAAAATGCACTGGTTGATGGGTTTGGCTTAACCACTGAGCAGTACAGGTTGCTGTTCAGAGACACCCAGAAAACTCAGTCTCAGGACTGGTCTGACTTTGTTGATTGTGCCACTAAGGCTTTGGAAGGCTGGCTACTGGGTAGCAAGGTTACTGACTTTACAGGATTATATAATCTTATTATGAGAGAGCAAGTCTTAAATAATTGTCAGAACCAGTTATTACACCAGCACCTGGTAGACTCTGATCTGACCTCTCCACAAGAATTGGGTAAGAGGGCAGACAAATGGGTCAGAACCAGGATTAGGCCCAAGAACCAAGGTGGTGACCAGAAAAAGGAATCAACCAAGCCTCAAGAGAAGGGTGGGAATAAATCTCCAGATCAAACCACATCAGGGCCCCAAAAATCCTCTGAGGGGGGTGGGTCCCAGAATCCTTCCAATAACCAGAAAAAGCCTTACTGTTATCCCTGTAAACAGGTGGGTCATTTAAAAACTGACAGCAGTTGCCCAAAGAATAACAATAAGGAGAACATACCCCCAGGTAACATTCCCAAACCTCCTGTTACTACTAGTAGTAATCCCCCAGGTGGTGGGAGTGCCCCCAAGAATTTGGGTGCATTTACTTTGGGAGTTCCTGGGGACTCTGGCCTAACCAGGTCCCCAAACTCAGATACTCTTGTCTGTGAGACTGGCATGGGGTTTGCCAACTTCACAACTTGTCCCAACACGTTGGGCAAGTACAGACAGGAGCCCCTCATCAATGGTATAAAAGTTGAGGCCTATAGAGATACAGGGGCTAGCATCACTATGGTGACTGAGAGTCTAGTCCCCTCAAGGCAATTTTACCTGGTGCCACATACCAGGTGACCAATATTGATGGAGTACAGAGAGATCATCCCATGGCAGTGGTCAATCTCAGCTGGGGAGGTGTCACTGGCCACAAGAGAGTGGCAGTGTCACCAAACTTGCCTGTAGATTGCCTACTGGGGAATGATTTAGAGCTCTCAGCCTGGGCTGAAGTTGAGCAAGAAACCCATTCTAAAATGGTAAATACCCATGGTAAGGTTAGTGGGGCAGTGATAGCCACAGCCCCAGTCCAAGATGTCCTCCCTGAACAGGTCAGGAGGGTTGTGCCAGTCACAACCCAATCTCAGACAACTTCCTTCCCAGAACAGGTTGTCAAGGCTGTCATGGTAACAGCCCACACCCAAACTGAGCCCCCTCCTGAAAAGGTTGGGAGAGTTGTGATGGCCACAGCTCAAACTCAGACAGATGATAGTGTTGTGAAGCCTGAAACTATGGATCACTCCACTCAGACAGAGAGCATTGAGGAGGAAGAGAAATCTCCCTCCCACCAGACTTTAGGAAAAGATCAGCCTCCTCAGGGAACTGATCTGACCCCTTGTGAAGAAACTGCCACAGAGGTAGTCAGGCCTAGCCTGGCAGAACCCCTGATGTCAGTGGACCCTTCCAGGATGGGACCCAGTCTGGAGCAGGTCACCTGCCCCTCTCTACCCTGCCTCAGTCAGCCCAGGGCTGTAGAGGTCAGGGAGGCCAGTGGTGGACCCCAAAGGGCCCCCTGTCCAAAAGAATTCCCCAATCAGCAGATTAAGGGCACTGAAGCTAGTAGTCCTAGCCAAGTGAAAATAAAACCAACTCCTGAGGGATCCCCCTTAAATTTAGTTAGGGACCTCCCACAGATGGACACTGTTGGGCACAGCCAAACCTGGGACCTGAGGGCCCCAAACCTGACCTGTCCCTCCTGTAAGCCAAACAGAGGGACCCAACCTCCAGCTGTAGGTAGCCAGAGGTTGACCCTGAGAGCCCAAAACAACTCAGTCTTGGAAAGAAAGGCCTCTATGGTGGAAAATGATCGGAGGAAGCTGAGCCCAAAATTAGTGGAGCCTCACTTCAGTACTCCATTTCAGCACCAGCCTTTTACTTTGCCAAAACACACCACAGGTAGAGATTCCCTATGGTGGAGACCCTCAGACACCCTTAGGGTGAGGGATTGCTTAGTGGACCATGAGATAGGGGGTAACCATGCCAGTGCTGGTACTTCCTTATATGGCCACTCAGGCAATATAGGCTTACCTGGCAAGGCTAGCCTTATCTCCTTTCGTTTGGGGGGGGGGGTTATGTAGGAAGGTAGATCCCTGACTATGGTTGCCCCCAACTTTTTGCCTGGTGTTTTGCTGGTTTTCTGACTTAGTTGACCTGGGACCCTGCTATTCAGGGCCCCAGGCCTACTGCTCTCTCTGTAAAATGGATTCCATGTACCTTAGGTACATATCTAAATTGGATACTGAGTCACCTTATCAGTCCCTGTACAGTGTACCTTAGGTACCCAGGGCATAGGTGTACCCAGGGCCTACCAGGGGCTGCAGCATGTATTATGCCACCCCTGGCTGGCCATCCAAATCTGACACAACTGGCTGCTTGACAGCTGGGGCAAGGTGGTGTAATCACCCTTTGCTTTAGATATAGTATACCTATATCTAACCCTAAAATGGACACACAGATCTCCTATCAGTCACTCCTATGGCAGGCCTTAACAATCCTGAAGGCAGAGTGCTTGGAATCGTGTGAGATGGTGCTCTGGCATGAGCTGAGCCTGTCTGCGGCTTTCGGGATCCATCCCTTAGCCGTTTCCATGATATCTCATACCATATACTCTTAAGTGCATTATAATCCTCGCGGTTATATGCCAACTCTGGTATCGCTTTATCAAAACATGTCGAGTAAGGTGTCATACGAATTGGAATACTAACCCCTCGCCAATTCTGGCGACGGGGTTAGCATTCCACCCTTCTAGAGGGACACGACATGTATGTAACCCCTAACCCCGGTTAAAGTCAGACAGAGCCTTAGCATCCACAAAATGGATGCTGCCACCGAGACACAAGTCTGCCCTCCTGCTGCTGGGAGTCCTCCCAGAGCAGGAGATAAGGACAAAGGGTTTCCTGCCAGGGGCGGTGCCAGCACCGTCCCAGACAGGATTTTGTGTATTGTAGGTAGGCAGGGCTTCAGAGGAAGGTGACTGCACGTGGCACCCCGGTGCTCACTGTGCATAGGCTGGCTTGAACCAGTTCCCGGGACACTCCAGACCCTGTGCTGGGGAAAAGCCCGCCAAGGAAGTGGGTGTAACCACCCCCCCCCTCCTGGTCCCACCCATAGGGCAGGACCTAGTCGCGTGCCAGCCCCCTTTTCCCAGATAAAGGTAGGGACTGGCCCCCTTCCAAATCAGATCATCTTTGGAATCAAGATACCACTTTCCACGAAAGGACTTCACAATTTCTTCCTCAAGATTCTCCCTTGTGGCTAAGGAGTAGTCACCCTGCATCCGCAGGCACCATCTAAGAACACTGCGGTCTGCTGCACGTCCTTCCTCCGGAATCCGACTGCCCAGCTCGACGAGACCCGGCTTCCCTGGCACCTCTGACCTCTACCCACCTCTACAGCACACCTGAGAACCGTGGGTGCGACGAGACCTCGAGGGACCGGCCATCGCCAAGACTGCACGACTTCTGCACAGCAAGCCCACCGAGTAATTTCCTGGTGAGTGCTTTGGGGTCCGAGAAGCCCCCACCCTGAGCAGCTCCAGCACCGAAGAGCAGCCCCCCAGCATCTCCACGATCGGCGTGGGGCCCTTCTGCTTTTTGCTGCTCACCGCGTTGTTTGGCTACTAGCCCGCTGGCTTGTGGCCTTCCGAACGACGCCCGACGACAACACTGCTGCTGGTCTGGTTGCTCCAGACTGGCCCTTGCTTCCCTCCATCGGGGAAGTACTCTGGACCCTCCTGGTCCGGCTAAGAAGCCATTTTAGGTCCACCGCGTGGGCCTTGCATTTGCCAAGACTTGTTGCCCAATCCTGGGTCCAGCGACGTCGACAGCAAGAACCTTCGTGGGACAGCTCGCACCTCCATCCTGGTCGCCGACAACGCCTCCTGGTCCGAGAGACTGCCGAGCCCAGCAGCGCCCACTCACCTGACTGCGGTGACTTCGCCCGGTGCCATCCTGGTGCCCACTTAATCACTGGCTAGTGATTCAAGAACTTGGTCCCCTCTGCTTTCAGGTTTCCTTCTTCCTTGATCCAGGCTTGGATCCATCGAACTTTCCTTCACTGGTCGCCTGCCAGCAACTTCTTCCTTCCAGGCTCCTGGTCCGGCACGAGGATTCCCGACGTCTTTTCAGACCTATGCA
Organism: Lissotriton helveticus; assembly: GCF_964261635.1. Classification (NCBI taxonomy): domain Eukaryota; kingdom Metazoa; phylum Chordata; class Amphibia; order Caudata; family Salamandridae; genus Lissotriton; species Lissotriton helveticus. The sequence continues at coordinate 796,880,838 of NC_136073.1, read as the reverse complement.
GCTGCAGCCCCTGGGCTAGGTAACTTCGGCACTTCGGTGTCCCAGCATAGCCTCACTATCCAAGGGTCAGGATCCACTGTCGTTTTCTCCCTACCAGGTCGGGTTCGCCCATGAACACTAACTTTGTGAATTCTAGCTTCCATAGACTTTGTCCCGCATCCCGCGTGAGAGTGCACACTCTGCACCCGAGTTCCCTAGGCCTCCTGCTAGTAATCTAAAGGTTCAGTAGTCCAGTCCTAGCGATTCCAAAGCCTATTAGTACTGTTACTTACCTGCTAGTAATTCGCATTCCACTTTTAGAGTATATGGTTTTTCGTGCCCCTAGGGCATTTGTGTATAACGTGCTAACTTAAGTATTTTCATAAGAGTTTTGTTGTGTGCTTAGCACCCTGTCCTCATAAAGAGTACAGGGTTGTTGTGATTCTAATAAATACATTGTTTATTTTCATAACACTTGTGTGGTGTCCTTTCACTGGGTGTTCAAGGGGTAATGTGATGGTAAAACAGCTGGCTTAACACGCCCTCTAGAGTCTTAGCCTTAGACTGCTCGTATCCATGCTACTAGGATAGCTGGTCTATAAGGTTGACTTACAACCAATCATCAATAAGGGTTGTTTGGACGGATATATAGTGATCACTAGAATAGTGAGCACTGCACATCAGGCCAACTTCTCACAATCCTGGTATAAGGTCTCGGGTAAGGCCGTGTGGCGATCCCTCGACCTGAGCCTTTGTAATTGTTCGAACGGGGCATAGCTCTTCCTACGAGCTATCTTCCATGGCCCCATAGGCCTCATTGTCGTCTCCTACCTCAACGAAGACTTCTTCCACTTCTAGGCCTCCGACATCCGCTTCATAGTCGTAGTCGATTTCCTCCGCTGGAGGTGAAATCTGCATCTGAACTTCGTGTTAGTCCGCTTCATCGTCGTCGATGTCCACCGGTGCCGGGGCCGACCGGCGTGCCTCCATGCGCGCCACGCGCCAAAGCCGAATCGTCTTCTTCGAACGAAACCTGGAACAAGCCATACAGCTGGCTTCATCGTGGTCCGGCGACAGGCACTTGTTGCACACCGGGTGGACGTCGATGTGTGGATACTTCGATCCACACACGGGACACTTCTTGAACGGGCTCCGTTCCATGTCGCGCCGTCGAAGGTCTTCCTGCGTCGACTGGGCCTCGATCACCGAAGAGTCACACGACTCCCTGGATATCCAACTCGGGAACTGAGTCGGAACAGAACTGGGCACCGAACGCAAACAATACCGACGGTTTGAAAAAGGCCTTCGGGCCTCGAAAAAGTTTGTTGATTCCGAACTGGAGAAACCGAAATTACATCCGAACCCAATGGCGGAAAAAAACAATCTGAGGATGGAGTCGATGCCCATGCGCATTGTAGTCCAGGGGAGGAGCCACCTATCTCGTGATACTTCGAAGACTCTTCCAGGACAACAATGTGCAATCATCCGGACCCAACACTAGGCGGCGATCTATGCTATAGATATGAATTCAGCAGCCCACATGCCTCGAACGTTATAGTTCTAATACCGTGAGACTCCCACCATGACGACGGGGAAGATTCGAACATGTGAATGTATGCAAGATTCAATGCTGGAGAATTAGTGTACTGGCACCTTTTGCTAGGCTGTCCATATTGACGCAGCACATCTGAAGGCTTCATCACCACAGTGACTTCTCAGCCTGAGTTCCTAAGCAGAGCCTAAGCACAGCTCTAAAGTGGTCACACAGCTCTGAATACGTATAACTTCCTGTAGTGACACCGTTCAAATTGGCAAAGATCTCCTTTTTGGGGAGGGCGGGGGGGCTGAAGCAGGACAGAAAAACTAGAATAAAGACTAAACCTTAATTTCATTCCTGTTGAGACCGACAACCCTTGGATGAAGTGCCTGCAACTAGGAGTGACAACATGGATTATAGCATCTAAAAAGGTGTAGCCTGCATACTCTGCAGCAGACAATGTTAAAAAGAAGGGGACGTAGATGAGAAACATTAATCCATTGATGCTTGTATTAACAAGACTTACATGGACATACGTGAAGAACAAGTTACTTACCTTCGGTAACAATATATATTTAAGCGACATGTATAAGGTATGGATTCGTCACCTTAGAATTACCCCCAGGCATCCGACTGTATCTGGGAACCCCTGCGCGTCTGTAGGTGGCGTCGGTTTACTCCGCGTTCGTCGTTGGCCTCTGGGTCACCGGAATGACGTCGCAGCATCTACTTGGACGCCGCCCCTGCGCGCGGACGGCAATTTTTTACACGACATTACATGAAAGAAGCGCAGAGCCATGCAAGACACTGACCATTGGTGCACCAAACTAAGGCCCTGAAAGGGAGTCACTACCCTAGAAGTCAGTTCGCAGGACGGGGAGGATGGGTGGGGCAGAGAGGATGCCATAACTAATATATGTCTCTTACAGATATATCGCTCCCAAAGGTAAGTAACTTGTTCATCTGAAAGAGACTATTAGTTATGGATTCCTCAACTTCGAATAGATACCCTAGCAATACCAACCCCGGAGGTGGGTCTGCAAACTAAGTTCACACCAAAAAGTCCTGGAGAACTGAACAGCCAAAGAAGCCACCTCTTCGGACTTGGCTGTCCAGGCAGTAGTCTTTAGTAAACGTGTGCGATGAAGCCCACATAGCTGCCTGGCAGATATGAAGGAGGACTCCACGTCCCAAAGCAGTAGTGGCTGCCATTGCCCTGGTGGAATGGGCACGCAACCCCACTGGAGGCTCCTTTTTCGCTAAGGAATAGCAGATTTTGATGCAAAGAATGACCCATCGAGAGATGGTCTGTTTTTGCACAGCCAGTCTTTTCTTGGCACCCACATAGCCAACAACGAGCTGGTCATCAACCCGGAATTGTTTTATGCGATCCAGATAGAATAAAAGTGCACCTTTTGGATCCAGAAGGTGGAGCCTCTCTTCTTTAGAAGGATGCGAGCGGAAAGAAGGTGGGCAAAGTGATTTTCTGTCCTATGTAGAAAGGAGTAACCACTTAGGGAAGAAAAGATGGTCTAGTGCGAAGGACAACTTTGTCCGAATGAACAGCCAGAAAAGGAGGTTTGGAAGAAAGCCTGAAGCTCACTCACCCTGCGCACAGAGGTGATGGCAACCATAGAGGCAGTTTTAGCGTGAGAAGTCTGAGAGGATAGTTATATAGCGGCTCGAAAGGAGCGCATGTAAGATAGGTCAGAACCAGGTTCAAGTCCCACTGGGGCATTACCAAAGGAATTGGAGGACACAAGTGAGTAATGCCCTTAAGGAAGCGATTTACAATAGGGGACTTGAAAAGAGAAGGCTAGTCAGGAAGCCTAAGAAAGGCCAAAATGGCTAAAAGATGCCCAGAGCAGAGCCCTGCTGGGCCAAAGAAAGAAGGTAGACAAGAACCACTGAACTGAAGCAGAAAGGGGATCCACAGCCTCAATCTCCACGCAAGGAGGTGGAGGGTGAACAGGTTAGGGTGGAGGACCGTCCTCTGTTGCAGAAACAGAAGATCCTCCCGAAGAGGCAGTCTGATCGGAGGATCGAAGGCCATGTGTAAGAGCTCGAGATACCAGACTCTCTATGCCCAATCCGGAGCCACAAGAATGACCTGAGCCTGGTCACGCTTTATCTTCTTCAGCACTCTGGGCAGAAGTGGTATAGACGGAAAGGAGTATAGAAGACCGCAACTCCACTCGCGTCGAAACGCGCCGCCTAGCAAGTGCCGGCTTGGAAAATCCAACGAGTTGCTTACATTTTGCTTTCTCTTCGGTGACAAACAGATCTAACTAAGGCTCTACCCACCGCTAAAAGAGACCTTGCACCACCTCTGTGTGAAGACGTGATTTGTGATGCATCATGCACCGGCGGCCGCGTTTGTCCACCCTGGCGTTCAGAGAACCTGCCAGGTGTTGAACCACCAGGGACATGCCCTGATGTTCCAGCCATTTCCAGAGACGAAGTGCCTACTGACATTGGGTCCACGACCCTACCCCGCCCTGTTTTTTGCAATATCACATGGTGGTGTCCCTGAACACCTGCACTACTCTCCCATTGACAGATGGAAGAAATGCCTTCAGTGCAAGACGGATCGCCCGAAGTTCCAGAAGGTTGATGTGGAGCCCGGACTCCGCCGGAGAACAGAGGCTTCTGATCTCCGCCTCTCCCATGTGGCCGCCCCACCCCAGAAGTGATGCACCAGTCACCCCTGTGAACTCTGGCTGGGGAAGGGAGAGGGACCTGCCGTTGACCCAATCCCGGTTCGGTAGCCACCACTGCAATTGTCGTGCAGTGCCCTTCGAGATCTGGACACAATCGGAAAGATTCCCCCGGTGCTGTACCCACTGGAACATCGGGTCCCACTACAGAGCCCGCATATGCAACCTGGCATAGTCCACCAGCAGGATGCAGGAGGCCAGGAGGCCCAGTAGCCTCAGGGTCATTCTGACCGAAACCCAGTTTAGAGGATGAAAGATCAGAATTATAGCCCAAATATCTCGGACTCGCTGCTCAGGAGGATAAGCTTGGAACGGCGCTGTGTCAAGAACCGCTCCAATGAAAAGGAGTTTTGAGAGGAATCAGGTGCGACTTCGGCATATTGATGGTAAACCCCAGCGAATGCAGGTCGGCTGTAGTCTGCAGGTGGGAGACGACAGTCTGGGGTGAGCCCGCCTTCAACAAACAGTTGTCTAGATAGGGGAAGACTAGAACCCCTGATCTGCGCAGATGAGCTGCGATCACCGCCAACACTTTGTAAATGTAAATGTCATGGTACTTATAGAGCGCACTGTCACCAGACGGTAACCTTGCGGTGTCGCCTATTCGGCTTCCTGGCGCTGATACTCATACCGCTGTGGAACCCCTCCAGGCTTTCCCTGTGAAGTGTCCACTCCTGGGCACCCCCAGGGTGAAGCCAGGCATCCTTGCGCTGTTGGGGCCGGTGTGGAGGCTAAGCAAGCTATTGCCCAGAGTTGCAGCGTGGGGCCCGTGATTAGAATAGGCACAGAGAATTAACAGGTCCGAGGAAATTGAGCCCGAGACCCCGCCGAGGCGGGAATCGAACCCTGGTCCCTGGCCAGAACTCTGCATCAGGGTCTGCCGCTCTAACCATTGAGCCACACTTTCATGAACACACAAGGGGCGCTGGTAAGGCCAATGGGAGCACAGTAAACAACGCGGCCTACCATGAACCGTTGTTACTGCCTGTGAGCCAGCAGGATGGGGATGTGAAAATAAGCGTCCTGCAAGTCCAACGCTACCATCCAGTCTCAAGGGACGAGGGCAGACAGGACCTGAGCCAATGTCAACATGTTGAACTTCTTCCAGAGGAAGTGCTTGACGTTCCTGAGATCCAAGATAGGATAAGGGCCCTTGTCCTTCATGGCACCAGAAAGTAGTGAGAATAACCACAACCTACTTCTGGAGCAGTAACACGCTTGATGGCTTCCTTCGCTAAGAGAGCAGTAACTTCCTATTGGAGACGAGCCAAGTGATCCTCCGACATGCGATGGAATTGAGGTGGCATGGATGGAGGAGTAGCCAAGATGGCGAGGGAGTAGCCCCTTCGAACTATCTGCAAAATCCACCTGTCCGACGTGATGTTGAGCCAGTGGGAGAGGTGATGGCGAATCCTGCCGCCCACAGGCAAACGGTGGCCCTGAAATGTCGGACTAAGAGGACTTGGAGGCTGCTGAAGAGGGGGCGATGGTGGACTGGCCCGCCCGCTGACCCCCAGACCCACGGCGGTGGGTCCCACGTCCCCGGCTGTGCAGAGGCAGGACAGCTTGTGCAGGCCTGTGGTTCTGGGAGGAACGTGGCGGGGCACCCCTTCCGTAGCCACGAAAGGGACGAAAAGCAGACTGCGCACGGCGAGAGGTGGAAGCGAGGCCCAGGACCTGGCCGTAGCCCTGGAGTCCTTAAAGCGATTGGGTGCGTTGTCTGCATTGTCGCCAAACAAGAGACGGCATGTCCAAAAGGGTAGCTTGGACATCACCCGAAAGCCAGTGGACCTCAGCCAGGCGTAACGTCTCAGGGCTACTGAGGTTGAAATCGTCCTGCCCAGCGAGTAGGGCCTCATTGAACGGCAGCAGGGGCTAAAAGAGGCCGCTGCCGGTTGAAGCACCTCGGTCAGGAGGTTAGTCCTGATCGCCACAGTAGGAAGCTCAAGGTTTAAGGCCTCACCCGCCCTACGCAACACCACTGTGTATGATGCACCCTCCTCCGTAGCCACGGTAAGGGGAGAAAGCATGCCAAGGTCTGTGGTGGTGTCCAGACCACGGGCCTAGCCCAACTCCTCTCTCCAGTCCGATTCCTCTAACTGGTCTGCCAAAGGGTCCACAGACCCCTCCCAGTCCTTCACACCCTCCTCTGGTAGCCACTCAGGGCGATAGGGAACACCAGGTGAAAACAGGGGTACAAAAGTACCAGTCGGAACCGGTCCAGGCACCGGTCCAGACATCGGGCGACGTCGGTACGACTCCGTGTCCACATCGAGGGGGAGGCTAGGGACGACGTCTGCTGGGGACAAAAACGCCGTTGGAGGGGGCGGAGGTGTCGCCACTGAGTTCAGTGCCGGAGGAGGTGTCACAGGGTCGACCAGCGCCAATCAGGATGCAGGCCTGGATCCCTGGAAGCCCTGCGGCGCCGGAGCAGATGCCACTAGCATCAAAGGCTTAGAACCCCCAGCCGAGTCCGCAGGGCCCGAAAGGGCGCCAGCAGAGTCGGGCTGCCCAAAAATAGAGTGAAGGACTTTGTAAAAATGACGAAGTTGGGCAGGGGTTGCCCCGGCTCCCGGGAAGGGAGGGAGGCTTGGAGCTGATCCAACAGGCTCCGCGGGCGGAGCTGGATGACTACCATCCGCATCCCACCTCGGCCAACGGACGGGGAGAACGCAAAGAGGGACAGTGCTTCTTTGCCTTCTTTTTGTGCTTCGACATACCCAAAGACAAAAACTTCTACGAGGAGTGATAATGATGGCTCCGCAACCTCCCTCTGGACCGGGAACTCGATCAGCGCAGGGTCGACTGCTGGGCCTCCAGAAGCCTTCGAGACCGCTCCTGCAAAGACTTCTAGGCCATGGAGCACGACTTCGGGTCATGGTCAAGCTCCAGGCACCAGAGGCACACAAGATGGGGGTCTCTCACAGACATCAGCTTGTGCAGGAGCCTCAAGGCTTGAAGCCGGTCCACCGAGATGACATCCCTGTGCACCAGGAGTCGAAAGACTCGAAAAAATAACTCAACAAAAGTCGCAAAAATAGAGTCATTAAAGTGACTCGAGGTACCGCTCTCGGGATCTGCGCTGGCTGGCGCAGGAAAAAAAAAAAGACCGGATGTCCGCACGCAGGGGCGTCGGCCAAGTAGATACTGCAATGTCATTCTAGTGACCACAATGTTGATGACGAACGCAGAGTCGACCGATGCAACCTACCAACGCGCACGGGTACGCCAGTAGAAAAAATTATCTGGATCCAGTCTGACGGCTCTGGGTAATTCTAAGGTGAGGAATTCATACCTAATAGTCTCTTTCAGATATAATGGTTATGTAGGATCTGTTATTGACCAAGGTTAAAGAGGTTAACCACGACCTTGGTTTTTCCCTTGAAGACTCTGGCGAAACAACAGAAAGATGGAAGTCAGGCAGTGAACTGAAGGTGTATACCCAATTGTCCTAATCCAAATCTACTGGCGACGAAACTCCTCCCTGGAGTAAATAGCTAGATTGTCAGCATACACAAGGCGAGACGATAGGCAATCAGAAAGCAAGCTTAATTGGAAAAACCCAGAAGGGACAAATATTGGTAAGCATCCAGGTTGCTGCACAAGCAGACTGACAGTCACCAGTTTCATATCTAAAAAAACCTTAAAATTAAGAAGCATTTGCAATGCAATAGGTCTCGCATTAGGAAAGTTTGAGCTATTGGTATTGTAAATGACATTTTTTATTTATGTGTTGGTTTTGAAAATAGCAAAATTAATAGCTTTGTCATTTATAATGCCAATAGTTATATCTTTTGCAAATGTGACACCTATAGCAATTGTAATGCAATATGTGTTGTATTTACGTGACTTAGATGCATTGATATTACAAATAACAATGGCTTTTAATTTTTATTTAATAATTAATACTTAAATAAAAGTGATTATAATTTATAATGGCAATAGCTTAAAACTTTTGTGAAGATTATGTTCAGTGTATTTTATTGTGAAGAAAATCCAAGAACAGAAGTGAAATATTAACATCTTTTTGTGACATTTTTAATAAAGCTTGAAACATTGAGAGAACATATTTGAACCAGTTGTTGAATGGTTGCACAGATTGATGTTGTGGTGGCGCCAAGTGATGCTGTGGCGTTCAGTGATGCTGTGGGGTTGATTGATAGGGTGAGGGCGAGCGATAGGGTGAGGGCGAGCGATAGGGTGAGGGCGAGCGATAGGGTGAGGGCGAGCGATAGGGTGAGGGCGAGCGATAGGGTGAGGGCGAGCGATAGGGTGAGGGCGAGCGATAGGGTGAGGGCGAGCGATAGGGTGAGGGCGAGCGATAGGGTGAGGGCGAGCGATAGGGTGAGGGCGAGCGATAGGGTGAGGGCGAGCGATAGGGTGAGGGCGAGCGATAGGGTGAGGGCGAGCGATAGGGTGAGGGCGAGCGATAGGGTGAGGGCGAGCGATAGGGTGAGGGCGAGCGATAGGGTGAGGGCGAGCGATAGGGTGAGGGCGAGCGATAGGGTGAGGGCGAGCGATAGGGTGAGGGCGAGCGATAGGGTGAGGGCGAGCGATAGGGTGAGGGCGAGCGATAGGGTGAGGGCGAGCGATAGGGTGAGGGCGAGCGATAGGGTGAGGGCGAGCGATAGGGTGAGGGCGAGCGATAGTGTAATTATGTGGCGTGTAATTAAGTGGCACGTAATTATGTGGCACTGAGTGGTATTTGGAGTGTAGGTTGCATTGAGCGCAGTGTAATTCTTTGGCGTGTAATTATGTGGCACTGAGTGGTATTTGGAGTGTATGTTGTGATGAGCGCAGTGTAAATATGTTGCATATGATTATGTGGCACTGGGTGGTATTTGGAGTGTATGTTGCATTAGAGCAGTGTAATTATGTGGCGTGTAATTATGTGGCATTGAGTGGTATTTGGAGTGTATGTTGCGTTGCGCGCAGTGTAATTATGTGGCGTGTAATTATATGGCACTGAGTGGTATTTGGAGTGTGTTGCATTGAGTGCAGTGTAAATATGTGGTACTGAGTGGTATTTGGAGTGTATGTTGCATTGAGTGCAGTGTAATTATGTGGTGTGTAATTATGTGGCACTGAGTTGTATTTGGAGTGTATGTTGCATTGAGTGCAGTGTAATTATGTGGAGTGTAATTATGTGGCAATGAGTGGTATTTGGAGTGTATGTTGCATTGAGTGCAGTTTAATTATGTGGCCTGTAATTATGTGGCACTGAGTGGTATTTGGAGTGTATGTTGCATTGAGTGCAGTGTAATTATGTGGCGTGTAATTAGTGAGAGCAGCCTTGTCCACCACAAAACAATCTGTCACTCTTGAATCCGCATGGGGACTTCCCCCTGTCATTGGGCATTTCAAATGTGGTGGCTGCACTGTATGCGATTTCACAATTGAGGGCAAATCAGTGACATTTAATAATATTACATCTGAGTGCAACTGTTTCTCGAATTGCAATACATGTAATGTCATTTATTTAATTCATTGCCCTTGCAATAAAGTCTACATTGGCCAAACAACGCAGAAAATTAAAACACGCATCTGTCAACACAGAAGTCGAATCAGATGCAGGACACCTAATGCCCCATTGGTGGACCATTTTACCAATGCAAACCACAACGAGGATGACATCAGATGGACAGTTCTAAAAGTATTGACTTTACCATCAAGAGGTGGCAACATGGCTAGCTTATTGAACAAAGAGGAACTTAAAAGCATTATCCTGTTTGATGCAATGCACAATGGTTTAAACAGAGCGGAAGACTGGACCACTTTGCTCTGAGTGTTCAAGGTTGATACTAGACATTTCATAAACATTGCCTAATGAACAGTACTATCCCTGCAAACTGAATGTACTTATGTAATATAACGGTATTGAAATTCTTTCTATGACAAGCAATATCAGTTTACTTTTATTGTTGAAACGGATGTGTTATATGGTCACCTACTATTTCACAGCATGCCACCTCATGTGCACCCCCACGTCGCTAACCTGCTTAGATTCAATGTACACTTTACACCACTCCAAGATGGCCGTACCTTGCCTCTATGGTCCAACATGGCCGCCACTCCCCTCGGGTTGCCCTAGTCCGCTTTTTATTTCCAGTTCGTTCTAGAACTAATCTGTACGTCGGGCCACATAGTCCGTATCCAGCATTGCTGCCCAAAGGCCGCGACCATCGAGTAATCATCTTTCTAATCGTCGAAGGTAAGCTACAAGTGAAAGCCACCCCGGTCCACAGCCCGATCCCAGCTTTGGACTCGGCTTAACTTCATTCTCATTCCCTCCCCTTTTTGTACAGGGCCCATTTCCCCACCACGGGACGCCCTGCACAACAAGAGCACGCAAACGGCATTCCCTCGCGGCTCTTAATGGCTCTCAAAACAGACCGTGGCTCCTGACTCCATCGAGAGTTCAAGGAGTCAGTCAAAAGTACGGCTGTACTTTTCCCTACCAGGTATGGTTTCCCCTAAATCACCAGTCACTCATTCCCACTCGACGATCTATCGCCACACTGGTTAATTTCAATCCTTCCCATTAACAGGTCATTTTGTTGGTTCGCCACCGTGTCAACCCCCCACAAGCCCCTTGGCTTCTGAATCCAGCAGCCTCCAATAACGGGACTCGGTTAGTAGTTTCTTCCTTGATCACGCATGGTCCCTTGCACTCTCGGCTAAGCCACTTTTAAACCACACGCACCGCCAGTTTGCACCTTATATTGTGAATTCCTATGCACAATAGAAATCGCCGGTTCTTGACGCGGGTCACAGTTTTGATGTCCAGCACTTAAGGAGAACTATTTGTCACAACTGCGGTAGCCAAATTTCGATAATTTATTTCTGCACTGCGCCGCAATTTCCCATAAATAGCATTCACTCCTTCTCACAAATTCTTGTTGCACATGCTCCTAGAATCGTAATTTAAAATAATTTTAAATTATTTATGTTCTACACGCTCTTACATGCACCACAAGTCTAGTGTACAAGCTGTAATGTCATGCTGCCCAACTTTATGGTTGTACTTAAACTTCTGCCTTAAGGATGATTTTCTGATCCTTTCCTTGCAATTTTTTTCCCCCCTTTCATTAACAGGTTGGAATTAAACCAGGCAATTAATTACAATAGTCCTGATGATGATCCCGCTTTATTAGGAGCCTATGGATCGAAACGTCGACCTTTTTATACAGTACTACATATATGACCATTGTGTTTAAATGAGCGTAGTAACTGTAATTGTGAGCTTGTTATGATAAGTAATGGTTTACAAGTCACAAAATTGGCTCCACTTCTTTTTGCCTGTTATTTCTTTCCTTTTTGTATTTCTGTGTTTTGAATGATAGGTACAGGACTGTGCCCTATCACTTGTTTGTATGTCGAACTTTTATGACTTTATCTTTTGTAAAATAAACACCTGTGGCCCGGCTGGGTACACAGAGTGAACAAAATTTATAGTACTGACTCCAGTCTATAAAAACATACGGTACATGATGTTTCTGCCTTACTACTAGGACCCTTGTTTTTTATAGTAGTGCGTGTAATTATGTGGCACTGAGTGGTATTTGAAGTGTTTGTTGTGTTGAGCGCAGTGTAAATATGTTGCATATAATTATGTGGCACGGAGTGGTATTTGGAGTATAAGTTGCATTAGTGCAGTGTAATTATGTGGCGTGTAATTATGTGGCACTGAATGGTATTTGAAGTGTATGTTGCGTTGAGCGCAGTGTAATTTTGTAGCATATAATTATGTAGCACTGAGTGGTATTATGAGGAGTGTATGTTGCATAGTAATTATGTAGCATATAATTATGTGGCACTGAGTAGTATTGTGTGGAGTGTGTGTTGCATTCAGTAGAGTGTAATTATGTGGTGTGTAATTATGTGGCACTGAGTGGTATTTGGAGTGTATGTTGCATTGAGTGCAGTGTAATTATGTGGCGTGTAATTATGTGGCACTGAGTGGTATTTGGAGTGTATGTTGCATTGAGTGCAGTGTAATTATGTGGCGTGTAATTATGTGGCACTGAGTTGTATTTGGAGTGTATGTTGCATTGAGTGCAGTGTAATTATGTGGGGTGTAATTATGTGGCACTGAGTGGTATTTGGAGTGTATGTTGCATTGAGTGCAGTGTAATTATGTGGCGTGTAATTATGTGGCACTGAGTTGTATTTGGAGTGTATGTTGCATTGAGTGCAGTGTAATTATGTGGCACTGAGTGATATTTGGAGTGTATGTTGCATTGCGTGCAGTGTAATTATGTGGAGTGTAATTATGTGGCAATGAGTGGTATTTGGAGTGTATGTTGCATTGACTGCAGTTTAATTATGTGGCCTGTAATTATGTGGCACTGAGTGGTATTTGGAGTGTATGTTGCATTGAGTGCAGTGTAATTATATGACGGGTAATTATGTGGCACTGAGTGGTATTTGGAGTGTATATTGCATTGAGTGCAGTGTAATTATGTGGTGTGTAACTATGTGGCACTGAGTGGTATTTGGAGTGTATGTTGCATGAAGTGCAGTGTAATTATGTGGTGTGTAACTATGTGGCGTGTAATTATGTGGCATTGAGTGGTATTTGGAGTGTATGTTGCGTTTAGCGCAGTGTAATTATGTGGCACTGAGTGGTATTTGGAGTGTGTTGCATTGAGTGCAGTGTAATTATGTGGCACTGAGTGGTATTTGGAGTGTATGTTGCATTGAGTGCAGTGTAATTATGTGGCGTGTAATTATGTGGCACTGAGTGGTATTTGGAGTGTATGTTGCATGAAGTGCAGTGTAATTATGTGGTACCGAGTGGTATTTGGAGTGTATGTTGCATGGAGTGCAGTGTAATTATGTGGCACAGAGTGGTATTTGGAGTGTATGTTGCATGAAGTGCAGTGTAATTATGTGGTGTGTAACTATGTGGCACCGAGTGGTATTTGGAGTGTATGTTGCATGGAGTGCAGTGTAATTATGTGGCACTGAGTGGTATTTGGAGTGTATGTTGCGTTGAGCGCCGTGTCATTATGTAGCATATAATTATGTGGTACAAAAGGGGGTGGTGATGGACGGAGCATCTGAATCAATCAAACACTCACACCCAGTCAAAAGATCTGGGTTTAATCCATCACCGTTCTTTAGCCCACTCTGCCACCCCAGTTCAGACATGGCTATATGCAAATCAGTCTGCCCCTGTGCCTCATGGGAACAGTCCAGCCCGAACTGCCAAGCCATGTCTTCCCTGGACCGGAAATAAGCTTCCGAGGACCGGTTTCTGGCATTCCAGCAGTCTTCAGCCCGGCTTGCTTGAATCCAGTGGCAAAGTGAGCAAGGGACTCACGTCTGAGCATACCCTGCCACACTTATGGCGGCCAAAAGCGGTACAAAAGGGGGTGGTGATGGACGGAGCATCTGCATCAATCAAACACTCACACCCAGTCAAAAGATCTGGGTTTAATCCATCACCGTTCTTTAGCCCACTCTGCCACCCCAGTTCAGACATAGCTTGGCAGTTTGGGCAGGACTGTTCCCATGAGGCACAGGGTCAGACTGATTTGCATATAGCCATGTCTGAACTGGGGTGGCAGAGTGGGCTAAAGAACAGTGATGGATTAAACCCAGATCTATTGACTGGGTGTGAGTGTGTGATTGGTTTGGATGCTCCGTCCATCACCACCCCCTTTTGTACCGCATATCATTATGTGGCACTCAGTGGTATTATGAGGAGTGTATGTTGTATTCAGTAGAGTGTAATTGTGTGACGTGTAATTATGTGGCACTGAGTGGTATTGTTTGGAGTGTATGTTGCATTGTAATTATGTAGCATATAATTATGTGGCACTGAGATGTATTGTGTGGAGTGTATGTTGCATTCAGTAGAGTGTAATTATGTGGTGTGTAATTATGTGGCACTGAGTGGTATTTGGAGTGTATGTTGCGTTGAGCGCAGTTTAATTATGTAGCATATAATTATGTGGCACTGAGTGGTATTGTGTGGAGTGTATGTTGTATTCAGTACAGTGTAATTGTGTGTGAGGGTGCAGAGTGTGAGAGGGTGCAGAGAGGCATTAAAAAGTATACTGCTTCTGTGTTTGTGCTCAGACATCACTGTGCATGTCATAATAGTTGTGGTATTTAATATCATAGTGCTGCTATATCAATAAATGGACATCACTTGCGGTATACTCTGTGCATCAACATTAAAAAGTAAAATAAAAGACCTATAGGTTGCAATGCGTAGTGCGCTCTGCACTGTTCGAAGTAAGTAAATTTAATAATGAGAAAGGACAGTTTTTGAATAAAGTGTCCTTGAAGTGCTGATTAAGGATGTACAAAGAGCGTCTACTAATAAATTTGTTACCACGAAGTAACAATAAGGAGCCAGTTAGAAAAAAGGGTAAAATACCGGCAACTAGCAAACACAAGTAAAGGCTTCATAAATTAATAAAGCGCAATAAATAAAAGCGCCTGTAACCGAAAAAAAGTACAGGCTCTATTGATTAATACAGTGCAGTCAAGTGATGTCCTCGCCCAAAACACGCAAAAACATGCGCTTCACAAGGTAACAGACTCGCTAATAGGAACAAACGGTCTGGCCTGGGCAAGGTGGTGTGACAGGAAACAAGGACTGGGCTAGAAGGGAGAGGGAATGCCAGCAGGAAGGGAGGGGGTGGCAAAGCAGCTGGGGTGTTGATAGTAAACAACAAGCTCTGGCATTGCGCTGAGGGGGGCGGGGGAGCGGATTCCTTTGAAGTGTAAACCATCATGAGTGCGGAGAGAGGCTCACAGGCTGACAAATGGTGTGCGATGTGCACACGCCCGCACACATGCACTGTAGGCAATCCGCCTACAAAAGCCTTTGGGTGCATTTTTTAAAGCCCCTACATAATATCTCTCCAACAAGCATTGCTAAAGCAATACCTTAAGCGAGACCTAAAAATGACTAACAATTCTTGAAGTTTTAAATAAATGTCTAATGACACAGTAAAAACAGATGTGCATGCTGATTTGAGATCCAAACACTGTACCTTGCAAACCTGAAGGAGCAATAGCCGGGTTCTTGGAGAGAGCAGACCTAATTCCTTCTGGGGTAATCTCCACTTTAGAGAGTATGTTTCCAAGTGGAATTTGAGGAGCTGGGGTACCGACTTGGGCAGCATTCTTAGGACCACTGGCTGTAGGTGTTGTTGGTGTTCCAGGTGACGGTCTTGATGCTGGACTCACCCCTACAAACAAAAAACATTAATTTGTGGAAATTCCCAAACTACTTAATAAAATAGCTTGTGACCGAAAAACGGAAACTAAAAAAAGAAGGAAGAATGCATGACAGTGGAAATTGCCGCAGAACATTAGGAATATGCTACTTACCAGTATGCATCTGTTCTTGGCATGTAGGGCTGCTGACATTCATATCTGTGCATAGATCGCCGACTAGTGTTGGGCCCGGATGATTGCACTTTGTTGTCTTGGAAGAGTCTTCGAAGTATCACGAGATAGGTGACTCCTCCCCTGGACTACAGTGCGCATGGGCATCTTCTCCATCCTCAGATTGTTTTTCCGCCATTGTGGCAGAGATGGAGATAAGAAAGTAAGAGATGGCCATGCCAAAGATAATGCTGCAGCTGCGACAGGCACCGGGGAGGAGGGCGGGCGATATGAATGTCAGCAGCCCTACATGCCAAGAACAGATGCATACTGGTAAGTGGCATATTCCGTTCGAGGCATGTGGGCTGCTGAATTCATATCTGTGCATAGACTGAATAGCAGTATCTCCTCTAGCGGTGGCCACCTGTGCCAGCTGCAGCAGTTTGGAAAAGAGTTTTGAGGACAGCCTGGCCTACAGCGGCTTGCTGTTTTGCTTGCACGTCTACACAGTAATGTTTAGTGAAAGTGTGTATGGTGGTCCAAGTGGCTGCCTTACAGATGTTTTCAAGGGGCATATTTCCTAGGAAAGCCATGGATGCCCCCATATTTAGAGTAGAGTTTGCTCTAGGGGGGACTGTTAGAGTGCGTTTAGCTTTGAGATCGCATATTTGTAGGCTGTCCGGAATTCGGTTAAAACCGATTGTAAACGACAATACACTACTGAATGAAAATCAGCTGACTCGGTTGAAACCGAGTCTCACTGATTTTCATTGTTGTTGCGCCTCTTGGCCACTTGATGGAGCCAACGCAATACAAATCAGTGGCCTGCCTGTAGTGTCTGGCACGGAGGTGTCTGGGGAATACAATGCTTCTGCAAATGGGCAGCCGAGGTGTGAATGGCCCAAGGGCCAGAGTAACACCAGGCCCCCTGCCTGGCTCACTTGGGGGGGGGGGGGGGGAGAGGAGCTGTTGTGGTCTGCATCTTACTGCAGCCTGCCGTGCACGAGTACTTTACAGGTCTTTCAAGAGACCATTTACATAACAAGGCTTTGTTAATTAAGTAGTGGGCGATGGGGGACGGGCACCGGAAAAAGTTTCTTGCATGTTAGTTCTCACCTAGCGCAGCCCTCCAGGCGCCTACCACAATCCAGTCTATTACTGCCTTCCTTGATGGCATTGAACCCGGACGTGTGTTACCAAGCTTTTCCGAAGTCTGGTCAGGATATTATTAAACCGCATTTTCGGAGCTCTGCTCTCGATGTCACCCCCACTCTCTCGTAGCTTGGCTCTCGTTGTGGCCATACTTACTCACAGCTCTGCTCTCAATATAGTAATTCCCTCTAGTTTCTGCCCTGGGATTAGCCAGTCTTTTTCAAGAGCTAAACAATCATGGAAGAATTGCAATGCTTAACTGCAAAATCTGAAGAGGGGGTTTTGCTCTGTGCAAACCGTGGCCGCGCCGCCATAGCGGGAACCACACTGCAGCATTGCTTTTGCCATTTTAACCGCTCATGTCACACTGTGTGGGAGTCGGGGACATTTACCGAGCTCGGGCACATGTATTTCTAAGTCTTTGGCGCTGTTTTTCCTTTTCACTATTGCTGAGTTTTCTTTCACCTACTCAGACAACTGGGTCAGGGCTCTTGCTGGGAGGATCCCGTGTAAGTGGAGCTGCGCCAGACAGTGACTCACGGCGCGCGTTAGATGCAATAAAAACAATATGCAAGCCCTTCCAATGAAGCTGTTCAGGGTGCTCATGAAAACACATGGCCTTTGTCCAGGGCAGGTCTGTTGTGCCTTCGCGGTATGTGCAGTACTTAGTACTTCTGTTTTCCAAAAGCAAGGTTCTCCAGTCTAGAGGTCGGAACATTTTTAAAGATGAATGTCTGTTAATATATTTCTATGAACGGTTTATTAAAATAGCCTTTGATAGCAAAACCATGTAATTCTTGGAGGTCCCCGTGTTTCATAAATCCTAGATTGACTGATATTTGTGAGGAGGTAGCAGTCTTTTTAAGGCCCCTATTGTCCGTCATATAGATATTTTTGGGTGGCATGAGCAGGCATTGTTCAGCGCCATGAGGTATTCCAATCTCCTTTGAGTGCACTGCTTAGCTTGTTAAAAAACAGAAGTCCTCAGTTTCACAGTTTAAAAAAAATGACTTTCCTGTTCATCAGCAGCCAGATGTAAATTGACCCAGTGATAAGAACTTGGGGGCAGATTTACAAGCCCCTTGCGCCACTTTTGCATAACTTTATCCATGTTAAAAATGACACAAAAGTGGCGCATGGACCTTGTAAATAAGCCCGTTGAAGTCTAGGGCTCAATTTCCAGATCTGTTTAACATTGAGATCATCTAGCTCCAGTGTTGTATCCCTGATTTGGAGCTTTAAAGGTTTGAGACCTTGCTTTTAAATAGAATTAAGAAATGCTTACATAAGGGCCAATGATGTTTTTGCCACGCCATTTGGGGATACATTCTGACACCTGTTTACTTTATGCTCTTTTATTTCCAAGAACTGGGTGACCATGTGCCATCTCCCGCTGATACAATGACGTAGTGCACGTTTGCTGCTTAAATTAATAATGCGGGACAGGAAAGGTTGGTCATGTAAGATGGTTGCCTCGTCGGAATTGCCTTTGTAAGGGGTTCGCTGTAAAACTGTTTGTCTAAAACCATACATCGTGGCTAGCAGCATGCAGCACAATACCTGTAGCAGTCCTGGATTCTACATTTTCCCTGCTCAGGATATTTACCTCTATTCATCTGAGGAAACGTTTGCTCTGGAAATTTCGTGCCACACATGAATTTAACAGATTGCTGTCACTGAAATGCCAGCAGCGCAACATACTCTGTGTCAAAGTTTTTATTACAATTATATTTGTTAGCTAGGTGTGAAAGCACATTCAGGGGAAACTCGCAAATAATTTTTGACTAATGAAGTGTCCTAAAGGGTGTTGGTAACAAATAGCACTATTCCAACCATTAAAAGTCAGCTTTTTACTTTACTTGTGGTTGCGCAATAAAAAGGAAAACAAGACACAATACTCATATCAACTGGCTTCTTCCATTCTAAACTACGGGGGGAAAATCCATTCTAGAGTCAGAAATTAGCTGTACACGCCCTCATTCTGTCACGCATGCATTATCGTAATAGTCTCTATCTTGGCATTTCAAATGCTGGGTTGTCCAAAATTCAGGTAGTACAGAATTCAGTCTTCCAGTTAATACTTGGTTTGAGGAGACAGGAGCATGTGTCTGTTTTCACTCATAGATTACATTGGCTCCCTACTGAGAAGGATTCATTTGAGTCAGCCGTGTTTCTTATGCAATACATGGAAGAGAGCCCCTTTCCCAACACACTTTCACCTGTAGCAACCCAATTGCCGACCCCGCTCATAACCATGTGCTCCTCAAGGTGAGGCCTATTGGCTATGCCAATGCTTGTTTTTTAAATGTGCACGATTCCCCGTCTTCATTGAACTGCAAACTCAAACTATACAACTGATGTTTACCAAGTCCTTAATCAGAGTTGGTAGGCTACCAGAAACACGCTTAAGAAGCAGACACTGCACTAGTCAGGTGACCATGTCCTTCGTGAAGTGCAACACTCTCTGAGCAGAAGAGGGGTAGTGACTCTGGAACACAGACTGTAACTTCCAACTTGCTGAGGGACCAATTCACGTTTTCATTTAAAACAAGCATTTGCAATGCAATAGGTCTCACATTTAGGCGAGTTTGAGCTATTGACATTGCACATAACAATGCCTTTTATTTTTGAATTTGTTTTTAAAACATAAATATAAGGCTTTGTCATTTACAATGCAAATAGCTAAAACTCGCATAAATGCGAAACATATTGCATTGCAAATGCTTGTTAAATCTGAGCTGCTGCATCAAATGACAATGGAAAGTATTTCATGACTGTATTAAGCTTCTGAAATGTAGAGCAGTATACAATTTCTAAAGGAAAATGGAAAAAGCAATAATAAAAGCAAAGCGTTCCATAAACACCGGTAAAACACTGTTTCAATTGGTTTTTTATGGCGCGAAAATGAGTAACCACTGAAAATAACTTTTTTTGAGGTATTGAAATCACTGGAAAACACTGAGAAAACACCACCAGAATTTCCCAAAAATAGAAACTGAAAACAGGAAAGCCTACATATTTGAATGCATTTAACTATCCATCTGGCTATTCCTGACTTTGAAATAGGATTTCCCTTGTGCTGTGGTGCAAAAGCAACAAATAGTTGTTTTGTTTTTCTAAATGATTTAGTCCTGTCCACATAATAAAGTAGAGCTCTTTTTACATCTAGTGTGTGTAGGGCTCTTTCAGCTACTGACTGTGGGTTCTGAAAGAATACTGGCAGTTCAATTGCTTGATTGATATGGAAATTGGATATAACTTTAGGCATGAATTTGGGGTTTGTTCTAGGAACTACCCTGTTAGCATGTACCTGCATGAAAGGTTCTTGAATTGTTAGTGCCTGTAATTCGCTCACTCTTCCGAGTGAGGTAATGGCAACTAAGAATGCAACCTTCCACGTTAAGAATTGTGGTTCGCATGAGTGTAAAGGTTCGAAAGGAGGTCCCATGAGAAGAGTATGCTAAGTTACTTGTGTGTAGGTGCAGCAGGTAACATATGTTTTGTATGGAAGCGTCTCGTGGGTCGATTTGGTTATTGTTGCAGTAAATAACAAATCTCTTCCATTTAGCTGCATAGCACACTCGTGTGGTTGGTCGTCTTGCCTCCCTAATGATGTTCATGCAGTCTGGGGGCAAGTTAAGGTATCCGAACTCTAAGATTTCAGGAGCCAGATCGCTAGGGTCATCTGATTGGGTTCTGGGTGTCTTATTTCTCCATGGTTCTGGGTTAGAAGATGGGGAGCAAGGCACAGTCGTTGGTGAGGAACTACAGAAAGTTCTAGGAACGCTGTGTACCATGGTTGTCTCGCCCATGTGGGAGCAACTAGGATTAGTGTGAGTGTTGTCGCAGCTTGCGTGCCACCAGCGGGATCAGCGGTGCTGGGGGAAAAGCGTACGCAAATCTGCCTGAGGAGTTCATCCATATCGCATTGCCCAGTGACAACGGATGTGGGAACCTGGCGGCAAAGTACCGGCATTTGGAGTTTTCTTTTGTGGCAAACAGGTCTACCTCTGGGTGACCCCACTCTTCGAAGAATGGCTGGAGAACTTGGGGGTGAATCTCCCATTCGTGTATTTGTTGGCTGTGCCTGCTGAGCAGGTCAGCAATCTGATTGTCCTTCCGGGGGAGGTGTTCTGCGAGGAGAAAAATGTTTTTGGGAATTGCCCATCTCCATATGCTCTGTGCCAGATGGGACAGCTGTAGAGAGTGCGCCCCCCCTGTTTTTGGATATAGTACATTGCGGTCATGTTGTCCGTTCGGATCAACACCGTCTTGTTGTACAAGTATTTTTGAAAAGCCTTCAGGGCTAGGAATATTGCTAGCAACTCTAGATGGTTGATATGCAGCCGTTTCTGTTTGTTTGTCCAGAGCCCTTGTACTGTGTATTGAAGGAGATGGGCTCCCCAGCCTGTCAGTGATGCTTCCGCTGTTAGTACTAGTTGTGGAACTGGCTCTTGGAACAGTCGCCCCTTGGAAAGGTTTTGTGGGTTCCACCACTGCAGAGAGTTGTGAGTGCGACTGTCTACCAACACTAGGTCTTTTAGTTGTCCACGAGCCTGGTTCCATTGCCGTGCTAGGCATTCCTGTAATGGGCGCATTTGGAGTCTGGCATGGGGGACAATGAACATGCAGGAGGCCATCATGCCTATGAGCTGCATGTTGATTTGAGCTGGCAAGGAGTGTTGTGGCAGGAATTTGCGAATGAGTATCTGCATGCTAGCTATCCTTGCTGAATTGGGCTATGCCTTTGCCACTGAGGTATTTATAGTGGCTCCCAGGTATTGCTGTATGTGGGAAGGCTGCAGATGCGATTTTGTGTAGTTGATTGAAAAGCCTAGGCTGTGTAGCAACTGTATTGTTTGTGACGTGTGTGCCGCACACTCTTGGTACGATTTTGCTTGTATTAGCCAATTGTCCAGGTAAGGGTACACATGGACGTGTTGCCTCCTTAGATGTGCTGCCACTGTCGCTAAGCATTTTGTAAACACTCTTGGAGTTGTGGTAACCCCGAAGGGCAAAACCTTGAATTGGTAGTGTTGACCCTCTATTGTGAACCTTAGGTATTTTCTGTGGGCTGGATGGATGGGTATATGGAAGTACGCATCCTTGAGGTCCAGTGTTGCTAGGAAGTCTCCTTGCTGTAGCAAGGGGAGCACTTGTTGTAGTGTGATCATATGGAAGTGCTCCGACAGTATGTATTGATTTAGGGGTCTGAAGTCCAATATTGGTCTGAGGGAACCGTCCTTCTTTGGAATCAGGAAGTATAGGGAGTATACTCCTGTCCCCTGTTGGTGGAAAGGGACTTGCTCTATGGCCCCCTTTTCCAGCATGCATTTCACCTCTTGTTGTAGCAGGGTGATGTGTTCTGTGGACACAGGACGATGTCTGGGTGGTATGTTTGGTGGCGTAGAAGTCAGTTCTAGGCAATAACCAGACTGGACAATTTCTCTTACCCACCTGTCCGTGGTAATTGCGTGCCAGACATGTAGGAACTGCTGTAGTCTGCCTCCGACTGGTGTTAAGTGGTCCGGAGGCAGCGTAATGAAGTCACTGTTTTGTGGCAGTGGAGGCTCTGGTGTTATTGCCTCCACGCCCTCTTCCCTTATTACTGTTACCTCTGTAACCTCCCCTGGATGTGTTCTTATTGAAGGAACCTTGTGTGTTACTTTTGTATGAGGCAGATGTTTGCGAAGCATTCCCTCGTGTGTTTGCTCTGTATGAGGAGCGTCGAAAGGAGCCCCTATGTTGTTGAAATTGCAAAGCACCCATAGATTTTGCGGTTTCAGTGTCCTTTTTCATTTTGTCCAATATGGTGTCGACAGCAGGGCCAAATAGAAAATCTGGATTGACAGGTTGGTTAAGAATGGTGGACTGCACCTCATTCTTAAAACCGGAAATACGCAGCCATGCATGTCTGCGTAGCAGGACGCTAGTATTAATTGACCTGGCTGCGGTGTCAGCAGCGTCGAGCGCACATTTGATGGAGGCGTTTGATATGAACTTTCCCTCCTGGATGAGGTCATTGGCTTGTGCTTTAAAAGGCTTGGATAGGTGTTGCATAAGGCTTTCGAGCTGATCATAGTGCGCCCTGTCGTAGCGAGCCAGTAGGGATTGTGTGTTAGCAATCCTCCATGAGTTGGAGGCTTGTGCAGCTACCCTTTTGCCGGATGCCTCTAGAATTTGTGACTCTTTGTCAGGGGGAGATGCGTCCCCTGTAGTCAGAGAGTTGGCTCTTTTTCGTGCGTTTGCAACCACCAGAGAGTCTAGTGGCAACTGGCCCTTGATGTAAGTAGGGTCTGACGGAGCTGGCCTATACTTTTTCTCTATTCTGGGATTGATTACCCGTGCCCTGGCTGTGTCCTTAAATATGTCTGGGGCATGTTTTAGAACTCCCTTGAGCATTGGAAGCATTTTGACACTTTATTTTGCAGTAGTGAATGTGTCAAACAGGAAGTCTTCCTCCACAGGGTCAATATGCATATCTACATTATGGAATTGTGCTGCCCTGTCTATCAGTTGGTTGAAGACCACTGTGTCGTCTGTAGGTGACGGCTTAGTAGGGTAAGTGGATACATCAGGGATGGGATGGGTGTCATAAGGGTTAGTTGGCTCTTCCCAAGGTTCCTCTTGGTTAGGATCTTGTGGGAAATCCTATTGAGGCTGTGGCTCATACCCTGTGTCTCCCTCATCGTCCCCGTGGTGTGAAGGGGAGGAAGGAGCAAAAGGTGTGGTAGGCATGATAGGTTGAAAAGGGATGAAGGGTCTTGAGGGAGAAGTCCCAAAGTCCTTTTTCTTCAGTGGAATAGGTGAATCAGGTCCAAAGGCCTCTTCTTCCTATGCAGTATGGTAACTTTACTAGTGTCTGGGTTAATATATATTTTAGCTTGGTCGTCTGATGAATCTGGGTGGAATAATTCTTCCTCTACAGTCCTGGGTTTAGTGTTAGACTTTTTCGGGTCGGTAACACTTGGTTTTTCGACGACTTTTGGAGGTTTGTTGGACTTTTTCAGCTCGGCCCCGATTTCGGGTCGACGAGTGGTTTCGGGTCGACCGGAACTTTCGGGTCAACACGTTTTTTATGCTCTGTAGACTGCTTTGGATCAGTGTCTTTCACCGTGTCGATGATCTTTTTTGGATCGACTGGTGTCTTAGGAGCCGTTATCTTCGGGTCGATAGGCTTGTCCGGCTTCGATACTGGTTTCGGTACGGCACCGGTTGCCGGGTCGACGGTTTTTCGGAACAGCAGGCTTGTTCGGTTCGGCGCCCCTTGGTTGTGTGCCTTTGTTCGGGTCGACCAGTTTTTTGGGGTCGACGGTTCTTGGCTGAACGGCCTTTGTGGGGTTGACTGTCTTTTTTGGCTCGACGCTCTTTGGCTGTGCGGCCTTTTTTGGATCGACGCCCTTCGGGTCGGTGACCTTTTTTGGCTCTGGAACCTTCTTCGGGGCGATGGAACTGGGCCCAGGGGTCTCTGAAGGTTTCGATTTCGAAGCCGAACCGGAAGGCGGGGCTGGCGAAAGTTTCTTATGATCTTGGCTAAGGCCTTGTGGCGATGCCTCGACCGGAGCCTTTGGTAACGGGCTAGTCGGTGTCGGGGGTAGTGTACTCACGATTTGCCC
Source organism: Lissotriton helveticus (assembly GCF_964261635.1). Lineage (NCBI taxonomy): Eukaryota > Metazoa > Chordata > Amphibia > Caudata > Salamandridae > Lissotriton > Lissotriton helveticus. The sequence goes on along the minus strand of NC_136073.1, from coordinate 796,856,488 downwards.
TCATGGGAGTTCCGAGTCGGAGTAGCCCTCGACGGTGACAATTTCGAGGTCTGAGTCTGGGGCGTCCTGTAGATCCTGGTCATCATCTAAGATGTTGTCCGGTTCCGGTGCCTGTCGCTGCATTTCTTGCCTAGCAGCCTGTCGGTTTCGTATAGTTTTTTGGGATCGAAACTGGGCGCAGGCCGGGCAGGTTTCTTCCCTATGGTCTGGGGAAAGGCACTTGTTGCATACTGAGTGTTTCAGTATGTGGGAACTTGGAGTGGCATTGTGGGCACCTTTTAAACTGGCTTCTTTCCATCGACGGTCGGCTCACGTGGCGTCGAAAAGGCTCAACGGCCCTCGTCGACGACCGATTTGAGATGGAAGTTTGGATCGAGTAGAGAGGTACCGAACGAGAACAATACCGACGAAGTCGAAGGCCTTTAGAAAAGTTTTGTATTCGATTCCCAGTTGGAGTATAGGAGTTTTCATCCGAACCCAATGGCGGAAAAAAACAATCTGAGGATGGAGAGGATGCCCATGCGCACTGTAGTCCAGGGGAGGAGTCACCTATCTCGTGATACTTCGAAGACTCTTCCAAGACAACAAAGAGCAATCATCCGGACCCAACACTAGGCGGCGATCTATGTACAGATATGAATTCAGCAGCCCACATGCCTCGAACACTCCTTTAGAAATGGTGCAATCCGAATCATAGTCAAGTATAGAGATACACTTAAAATCACAAACCTGTCTTCCGTTGCAATCGTTATCCCTGCTTTCAAGAGTTTTCCATGGTAATCCAATAGTGTCTCAATTTATTTTTGTGACTAATTACTTGAGCATCAATGTGCCATATTAACAACAGTACCAATATCTACAAATTAGAAAATACATTCTACAAATAGTAATATCATTCTACTACAGGTGTTATGTAGGAGAGTGGGGTCTGCAATCCTATGGTCACCCCAGATCTTTGCTTTTTGCTTCACTGGTTTACGACTTTCCCTGGCTGTGGGCCTGCTAATCAGACCCACAGCCTAGCTGTTCTCTCTCTAAATTGACAACCATGTACTTTAGGTGCATTTACCAATTGGTACTGGGCCACCTTATCAGTCCCTGTACAGTATACCTTCGATATCCAGGGCATAGGTGTACCCATGGCCTACCAGGGGCTGAAGCATGTATTATGCCACCCCTGGCTGGTCATCTAAAACTGACACAACTGGCTGCACGACAGCTGGGGCAAGGTGGTGTAATCACCCTTTGCTGTAGATATAGTATACCTATATCTAACCCTAAAATGGACACATATCCTCCTATCAGTCACTCCTATGGCAGGCCTTAACAATCCTGAAGGCAGAGTGCTTGGAATTATGTGAGATGGTGCTCTGGCGTGAGCTGAGCCCGTCTGCAGCTTGCGGAACCAAGTCCTAATTGCTGTTCCATGATAACGCTATGCCATATACTCTTAAGTGCATTATCGACCTCGCGGTTGAATGCTAACTCTGGTATAACATTATCAAAACATGTCGAGTAAGGTGTCATACGAATTGGAATACTACCCCCTCGCCAATTCTGGCGACGGGGGTAGCATTCCACCCTTCTAGAGGGACACGACATGTATGTAACTGTGAACCCCGGTTAAAGTTAACTCGAGCCTTGGCATCACAAAATGGATGCTGCCACCACAGACACAAGTCTGACCTCCTGCTGCTGGGAGTCCTTCCAGCGAGGGCGGCTTGGACAAAGGGTTTCCTGCCTTGGGAGGTGCTAGCACCACCCCAGACAGGGTTTTGTGTATTGGGTAGGACAGGCCTGAAAGGAATGAGACATGCCTGGGGCACACAAGGTGCCCTGTGCATACACCGGTTCAAACCAGTTGCTGGGGCACTCCAGCCCCAGCTCTGGCGGGAAACCGGACAAAGGATAGGGGGTGTAACCACCCCCCTTCCTGGTCCCACCCAGGGGAGGGACCTAGTCCGTAGTGCAGCCCCCTTTAGCAGGATAAAGGTAGGAGCTGGTCCCATTCCAAATTAGATTCATCCTGAACTACTCTAAAGAAGAAACTCTGGACTTCGACGTTCTGCTCCACAGAAGACTGAAGAAATCTCCCTTGTGGGCAAGGAGTGTCCACCCTGCATCCGCAGGCACCATCAAGCGTCCAGCGGCTTCACTTTGTCGTCTTCCCTCGAGAATCCAGACTTCAGAGCCCGACGAGACCCGGATTCCCAGACCTCTCCGACCTCTACCTACATCTACAGCAAAGCTGAGACCCGTGGGTGCGACAAGACACGTGGGACCAGCCATCTTGAATGAACCTGCACTTCGCTTCCAGCACGACACCCGAGGTAAACTCGACCAAGTGCTTTTGGGGACTGAGAAGCCCCAGCCCCGAGCAGCCCCTGCACCGAAGATCAGCCCTCCAGCATCCACGAGATCTGCGTGGGGCCCTTCTGCTTGTTTGCTGCTCGACGCGTTGTCTGGTCACTTGCCGGCTGGCTTGTGGCCTCCTAGACGACGAACCTTTGAATCTTTGCTGCTGGTCTGGTTGCTCCAGACTGGCCCTTGCTCCCTTCCAAAAGAGGGGCACCCCGGACTCTCCTAGTCCGCACCAGACGCTTTCTCCACTCACCGCGTGGGTTGCCTTTGCCAAGGCCTGTTGGCGCCGATTCCAGATCCAACACCGCCGACAGCGAGAGCCTGCGTGGGACAGCTCGTGCCTCCATCCTGGTCGTCGAAGACACCTCCTGGTCCACGTGGCTGCAGAGTCAAGCGTCCACTCTTCACCTGATCGCGACGTCGACATCTGGTTCCTTCCTGGTTCCACTCCAGTCACTGGCTAGTGACTGTGAACATTGTCCCCTCTGCTTTCAGGTCTCCTTCTTCACCGATCCACCCTTGGATCGCACCGGACATCTTCCTCTTGGTCGCCTGCAGCATCTTTTCTTTCAGGCTCCATAGACTTCAACGCGAGCACCCGACGCACTTTGACACCTGTGCACCCGCAGTCCGTGGGTGAGGTAACAAGAGCATTTCGGTGCTCAAGGGTAGTTTAACTGTCCTAGTGTCCAGTTCCACAGTCGTTTTAGTCCTATCTAGTCAGGATTGTCCGTACTCACCTTTAACTTGAACTGTACTGTCCATAGACGTTGTTACGCATCTCGCGTGTGAGTTAACACACTGCACACGCGTCCCGTGGGCCTCCTATTACTTACCCAAGGTGAAGATAGCGTAGTCCTAACGAACCTCCAGTCTCTGGACAGCTCCATTTCTTTTATCGACTCTCATATTCCACTTACTTAGTATATGGTTTGTCGTGCCTCTAAGGCACCATTGTAATTTTGTGCAACTTGTCGTATTTTTCTTAAGAGATTGTCATGTGCTTAGCCCTCTGACCTCATAAAGAGTTCAGAGGTGTTGTTATTAATAAATATACTGTTTATTTTCATAACAACCTGTGTGGTGTCCTTTCATCTGGTATTCAAGGGGTTATATTGTGGTAAAACAGCTGGCTTCACATGCCAAAAGAGTTTAGCCTAAGACTGCTTTGTCCATGCTACCATTAGGATAGCTGGTCTATAAGGTTGACTTACAACCAATCACCATAAGTCAAGTCAAGTCAAGTCAAGTCAAAGAATTTATATAGCGCACTACATACCCAGAGGGTCTCAAGGCGCTTAGGGAGGGGAGGGGGATTACTTGTCAAATATCCACGTTTTAAGTTGCTTTCTGAATGCTAGGTGGTTCTGGGTAAGGCGAAGGTAAGTGGGGAGTGAGTTCCATGTTTTAGCAGCCAGGTATGAGAAGGATCTGCCTCCCATTGTGGTCTTGTTGATGCGAGGTACAGTGGCGAGGGCTTGGCTGGAAGAACGTAGTTGGCGGGAGGGGGTGTAGAAGGACAGTCGTGAGTTAAAGGCATTCTGGTCCGATGTCGTAGAGTGATTTGTGTGCGTGGGTTAGCATTCGGAAAGTGATCCTCTTATTGACGGGTAGCCAGTGGAGGTCTTTCAGGTGACCAGAGATGTGTTCGTTGCGCGGGATGTCTAATATGATCCTGGCTGAGGCGTTTTGGATTCGTTGGAGTTTCTTCTGGAGTTTAGCGGTAGTGCCTGCGTAGAGGGTGTTTCCGTAGTCCAGTCGGCTCGTGACCAGAGCATGGGTGACTGTTTTTCTGGTTTCGGTGGGGATCCAGCGAAATGTTTTTGTGAGCATGCGGAGAATGTTGAAGCAGGATGAGGATACGGCGCTGACTTGTGAGAGTGAAGAATCCAGGATAACGCCTAGGTTCCGTGCGTGGTCTGTCGGGATGGTTGCTTTTCCAAGAGCTTCCGGCCACCAAGAGTCGTCCCATGCAGAGGGGGAAGTACCTAAGATGAGGACTTCTGTTTTATCTGAGTTCAGTTTCAGACGGCTGTGTTTCATCCATTCGGCAACTTCTTTCATTCCTTCGTGTAGGTTAGTTTTGGCGGTGCTGGGGTCATTAGTGAGAGAGAGGATCAGTTGAGTGTCATCCGCGTAAGAGATGATGTTGAGGTTGTGTTGGCGGGCGATGGTCGCGAGAGGGCTCATGTATACGTTGAAGAGGAAGGGACTGAGTGAGGATCCTTGTGGTACGCCACAGATGACTTCAGTGGCCTCGGACTTGAATGGTGGAAGGCGGAGTCTCTGGGTTCTTCCAGGGAGGAAAGAGGTGATCCATTCAAGTGCTTTTTCTTGTATTCCGATATTTCTGAGGCGTTGTAAAAGGGTGCTGTGGCAGACTGTGTCGAAGGCTGCAGAGAGGTCGAGGAGGATGAGGGCGACTGTGTCTCCATTGTCCAGTAGTGTTCGAATGTCGTCTGTTGCTGCGATGAGGGCGGTCTCAGTGCTGTGTTTTGCTCGGAAGCCGGACTGTGAGGAGTCGAGGGATTTGTTGGCTTCGAGGAAAGCGGCGAGCTGGTTGTTGACAGCTTTCTCGATTACTTTGGCCGGGAATGGAAGGAGCGAAATGGGGCGGTAATTTTTGAGTTCGGTGGGGTCCGCTGTGGGTTTTTTCAGAAGGGCGGTGAGTTCAGCGTGTTTCCAGCTTTCCGGGAAGGTGGCGGATTTGAAGGAGCAGTTGATGACGTCTCGGAGGTGTGGTGCTATGACGGAGTCTGCTTTGTTGAAGATGTGGTGAGGACATGGGTCTGTGGGGGATCCTGAGTGGATGGAGTTCATCAGGCGGATGGTGTCCTCAGTGGAGATTGGGTTCCAGTCGTTAAGGGTGTTCAAGGGGGGAGAATGTTCAGCATATGGTTCGGTGGGTTGGTCTCCGAGTTGGTTGTCGAAGCTGTTGTGGATGTCTGCAATTTTGTTGTGGAAGAATGAGGCTAGGGAGTCGCAGAGGGTTTGAGAGGGGGTGATGTCGTTGGAGTTGGCCGAGGGATTGGTAAATTCCTTGACGATGTTGAAAAGTTCCTTGCTGTTGTGGGCGTTGTTGTCAAGTCGATCCTTGAATGCGGTTTTCTTGGCCTTTCGGATTAATTGGTGGTGTGTGCGGGTGGCGTTTTTGAATGCGTCCTTAGTGCTAGTGGTTGGGTCTTTTTTCCAGGCCTTTTTGAGGGAGCGGCAGAGTTTCTTGGACTTCTTAAGATCATCGTTGAACCATGAGGCCTTCTTGCTGCCAGGTTTGCTTTGACGTTTTTTCAGTGGTGCTAAGGTGTCGGCGGTGTTGGATAACCAAAGGGTGAAGTTGGCGGTGGCTTGGTTTGGGGTTAGAAGAGTGGGCTGGGGTGTTTAGAAGGAGCGATGAGGAGATCTGGTCGATGGTGATTTTGTTCCAGTTTCTTTGCAGAGTTGGTTGGAGGTGGTTGGTGGGTTTTGGCTTGTTGTAGGTGAAGTGAACGCAGCTGTGGTCAGTCCAGAGGAGATCCGTAGTGTGGTTGAAGGAGACATGTTTGCTGGAGGTGAAGATGGGGTCGAGTGTGTGGCCTGCGATGTGGGTGGGGGAAGTGACCAGTTGTTTAAGTCCGAGGTTGGCGAGGTTGTCCAAGAGGGTGGTGGTGTTGCGGTCGTTGATCTTTTCGAGGTGAAAGTTGAGGTCTCCCAGAAGGATGTAGTCTTTGGAGGGGAGCGCGTGTGGAGTGATGAAGTCCGTGATGTCTTCACTGAATTTTGCGCGGGGTCCTGGTGGTCTGTAGAGGAGGGTGCCTCTGAGTGTGGTCTTGGGGTCGATGTGGATCTGGAAGTGAAGGTGTTCGGAGTTGGCGAGGTTGGTGTCAGAGCTGGTTGAGATGCGGATTGATTTTTTATGGACGATAGCGATTCCTCCTCCTGTGTGGCCGGTACGGTCCTTGCGTGTGATCTTATAATTTTCAGGGATGGCAATGGTGATGTCTGGGGCGGAGGAAGCGTTCATCCATGTTTCTGTTAGGAAGGCGACGTCTGGAGAGATGGTGTGTAGTAGATTCCATAGGTCAATGGCGTGCCTGTGGACCGATCGGGTGTTGAGGAGGATGCAATGTAGGTGATTGGGGTCGGGAATCTGTGGTGTGGTCGTAGCGGAGATGTTGTCGGTGCCGCTGAATTTGCAGGAGTAGCAGGAGAAAGGTCCATGGGTGTGTCCGGGAGCGGCTTGGACGCAGTTGGGGGCGCGACCGGGGTTGACGGCTAGGAGGGTGGTGGCATCGTAGGTAATGCGGGAGGGCTGGGCAGCGCGAGGGGCAGGGGGTCTGGCGCTGGGCGCGGTCCAGGCGCGGACGGGCGTAGACGGGCTTACCTTTGGCGCACCTACGGCGCGGATTGGGCGCGGACGCTGCGCGTGAACGCTGCGCGCGGGAACAGCTGTCATAAGGAGGGGCGAGGGCGGCTCAGCTGGGAGGCGGGGCGGGCTATGTAGGAGGACAACAACAAAATGGAGGGCGCTTGGGGGAATACGCTAAAAGAGCAGGAAAGTCGCGCTGGCAATCTTAATAATTAAATATACAAAGCGGCATACAAAGCACACAGCAGGCAATTAATTTCAGACAGTTTCCGGCCAAAAGCGCTACACAACGATACCGGAGCCAAAGGGGAGCGATCACTAAGCTGGGAAGCGTAAAAGAGCAGGAAAGTCGCGCTGGCAATCTTAATAATTAAATATACAAAGCGGCATACAAAGCACACAGCAGGCAATTGATTTCAGACAGTTTGCGGCAAAAAGCGCTACACAACGATACCGGAGCCAAAGGGGAGCGACCACTCAGCTGGGAAGCGTAGAGCGAGTCACAGCGCTTCCAGGTAACGGAGCACTGTTGTAGTCTGTGGGAGGGCGGCTCAGCTGGGAGGCGGGGCGGGCTATGTAGGAGGACAACAACAACAAAATGGAGGGCGCTTGGGGGAATACGCTAAAAGAGCAGGAAAGTCGCGCTGGCAATCTTAATAATTAAATATACAGAGCGGCATACAAAGCACACAGCAGGCAATTAATTTCAGACAGTTTCCGGCCAAAAGCGCTACACAACGATACCGGAGCCAAAGGGGAGCGATCACTAAGCTGGGAAGCGTAAAAGAGCAGGAAAGTCGCGCTGGCAATCTTAATAATTAAATATACAAAGCGGCATACAAAGCACACAGCAGGCAATTGATTTCAGACAGTTTGCGGCAAAAAGCGCTACACAACGATACCGGAGCCAAAGGGGAGCGACCACTCAGCTGGGAAGCGTAGAGCGAGTCACAGCGCTTCCAGGTAACGGAGCGCTGTTGTAGTCTGTGGGAGGGCGGCTCAGCTGGGAGGCGGGGCGGGCTATGTAGGAGGACAACAACAACAAAATGGAGGGCGCTTGGGGGAATACGCTAAAAGAGCAGGAAAGTCGCGCTGGCAATCTTAATAATTAAATATACAAAGCGGCATACAAAGCACACAGCAGGCAATTTATTTCAGACAGTTTGCGGCAAAAAGCGCTACACAACGATACCGGAGCCAAAGGGGAGCGACCACTCAGCTGGGAAGCGTAGAGCGAGTCACCTGATACAAGGTGGTCACTAGAACTAGTGAACATCATATATCAGGCCAACTTCTCACATTGGTGTGCAGCGGTTGGGATTTGAGCTTGCTGTGGTTTTTACCACGTATAATCTTGAAATATCATTTGAAAGATCACATAAGGTACTCTAGGTACATATAACAAGCTTAGGAATACTCGGAGTTCTACTGAACCAGCTGTTGTAGTAGAAAGGGCCTAGCACACCCTGACTACAACTCTTAGCAAGGGATCAGTAGTAAAACCCATAGTGTAGGTAGGTGCGTCACTTACACCTCACTAGAAGCATGTCTACCCATGGAGAATCTTCAGAGACTTCCCTAGTGGTTAGTGACCCTCCACAGGTCCTTTCCAGATATGCAGCTCTGTTTCCAGGAGATGAGACAATTGTGTACCTCCAGGAAATTGAAACAGGGTTCTAACCCTACCACTCCTTTTCTGTTAGGTCTCTTAGAGACATATGATGCTAGAAAGGCTTCTAACACAGATGGGAGCATGCCAGCCTTAGAAGGTACTCTTGGTGATCCAGACCTCCCTGAAACGGAGAATGTAGAGGAGGAGGAGGAAGAAGGGGACACCTCTGGGGTTGAGGCAGACAAAGGTCCTGTGGTAGTCAGCAGACTAACCAGGGCTAACTTAGACATGCATATGGAAGGATCTGGGGGACCCCCAGTACTGACCCTGAGCTGGCCTAACTTTGGGGTTAGGAGAGATAGATCTCCTTCTAGGGACTCCAATAGATCTGTGCACTCTCATGCCTCTGCTCAGAGGAGAATGACTTCTCCCCAGAGGAGAATGACTTCCCCCCAGAGGAGAGAGCATGAAGCACAGATGAGGGAAGCTAATCTGAGGATCCAGAGGGAAGAACTTGCCCTTGCCAAGGAGAAGCTTGCCTTTGCTAGAGAGCAACAGTTGAGTGGGGTAGTCCCCACTGGTGGCAGCAATATCCCTAGGGATAGAGAAAGGGGTTTTGATACTAGAAACCTGAGTAAAATAGTGCCCTCCTATAAGACAGGAGATGATATCCACAAGTGGATAACTGCTTTGGAGAGAGCCTGCAAAGTACAGCAGGTACCCCAGAGTCAGTGGGCAGCTATATCGGGACTCTCCTTTGAAGGTAAAGGAAGAGACAAGCTCCTCACTGTTAGAGATGAGGATGCTAATGATTACCAAGTCTTGAAAACTGCTCTGATTGATGGGTTTGGCTTAACCACTGAACAGTACAGGCTAATGTTCAGAGACACCCAGAAAACTCAGGCTTAAGATTGGACTGACTTTGTTGATTGTGCCACTAAGGCTTTGGAGGGCTGGTTACTGGGAAGTAAAGTTACTGATTACACAGGATTGTATAATCTAATTATGAGAGAGCACATCTTAAATAATTGTCAGAACCAGTTGTTGCATCAGCACTTGATTGACTCAGATCTGACCTCTCCCCAAGAATTGGGAAAGAAGGCAGACAGATGTGTCAGGACAAGGGTCAAGCAGCAGAACCAGAACCAGGGTGGTGGCCAGAAGAAAGCAGACCAGAAGGGTAATGAGAATAAGCAAAATGACCAGAAGTCTTCAACAGGGCCCCAACAACCTAAGGAGGGTGGGTCCCAAAATTCCCAAAAGAAGAAGAATGATGGTCCCAAGAAACCATGGTGCCAATACTGTAAAAGTAAAACTCACTGGTTTAGTGAGTGCACCAAGAAAGGCCAAACTCCTACCACTACTGTCCCTAAGACACCTGCACCCCCTAGTACAGTTAGTAGTGGTAGTATACCTCCCAAGGCTATAGTTGGGTTAACCCTGGGAACCGAGGTGGGTTCTGACTTAGTTAGAATTCCTACTCAGGCAGTTCTTGTTTGTACTGGGGACATGGATATGACCCCTAAACGCCTTTAATTAATGGAAAGATGGCTCAGGCCTACAGGGACACATGTGCCAGTGTCACTATGGTGACACCAACATTTGTGGACCCTGACCAGATCATGCTAGGTTCAGATTACCTAGTGACCAATGCTAGCAATGTCACTACCAAACACAGTATGGCAATTGTTAATTTCTCCTGGGGAGGGGTAACTGGCCTCAAAAGGGTTGTAGTTAGTTCAGACCTCCTAGTAGATTGTCTTTTGGGCAATGATTTGGAATCCTCACCGTGGTCAGATGTGGAGTACAGGACTCATGTAGAAATGCTAGGTCTCTCCTCACATGTCTTCGCTGTGACTAGGTCACATGCCAAGAAATGCCCAGCTGAACAAGTGCTGGATCCTGGAAGAATGGACCAGACACTACCCAAGAGAAGGAATGGTAGGGTTAAGGCAGAGCCTTCCCCCCCTGCCTCAGGTTGAGGATCAGCCCTCTCAGGAGGCTGACCCAGAGACCCAAGAAGGAACTGTCCTAGAAGAGCTTGAACCTGATCAGGTTGAGTTTCTTGGGACAGGGGGACCTTCCAGGGCAGGCTTGAGGCAGGCCCAATTAGACTGCTCCTCTCTTGAACCCCTCAGACAGCAGGCTGCTGCTGAGGCTGCAGGGAATGCTACAGGTGCCCATAAGGTATATTGGGACGATGGACTCCTATACTCTGAGGCAAGAGACCCCAAGCCTGGTGCTACCAGGAGGCTGGTCATCCCCTTGTCTCTGAGAGGTTTCCTTCTCACCTTAGCCCATGAGATTCCCCTTGCAGGTCACTTAGGCCAGAACAAGACTTGGGACAGGCTTGCCCCACACTTTCACTGGCCTCATATGTCTGAAGACACTAAAGAGTTTTGTCGCTCATGTGTCACCTGTGGCAAATCAGGTGGCACAACAAAGGCCCCCCCTTATACCACTACCTGTGGTGGGGGTACCCTTTCAAAGAGTGGGGATTGACATTGTTGGACCAATGTACCCCCCAACAGCATCTGGGCACAGATTTATACTGGTGGTAGTGGATCATGCCACCAGGTATCCAGAAGCTATTCCCCTTAGGACCACTACAGCTCCTGTTGTGGCCAGGGCCCTGCTTGGAGTTTTCTCCAGAGTGGGGTTTCCTAAGGAGGTTGTCTCTGACAGAGGTGCAAACTTCATGTCAGGATACTTGACTGCAATGTGGAAGGAGTGTGGTGTGAACTACAAGTTCACCACACCCTATCACCCACAATGCAATGGGCTTGTTGAAAGATTCAACAAGACCCTCAAAGGGATGATAAAAGGGTTACCTGAAAAGCTTAGGCGAAGATGGGACATCCTTTTACCCTGCCTCCTGTTTGCTTACAGAGAGGTCCCACAGAAGGGGGTTGGCTACAGCCCTTTTGAGCTTCTGTTTAGGCATCCTGTAAGAGGACTCCTATGTCTGGTGAAGGAAGGATGGGAGTTACCTCTCAAAAAGCCTAAACTTGACATAGTGGACTATGTACTTGGTCTCCGCTCCAGGATGGCAGAGTACATGGAGAAGGCATCTAAAAACCTTGAGGCCAGCCAAGAACTTCAAAAAGCTTGGCATGACCAAAAGGCTGTCCTAACTGTATCATGCAGGACAGAAGGTGTGGGTGTTGGAGCCAGTGGCCCCAGCAGCTCTCCAAGACAAATGGTCTGGACCCCATACCATCATTGAGCAAAAGGGAGAGGTCACCTACTTGGTGGACATGGGAACTCCCAGGAGCCCCCACAGGGTGCTTCATGTAAACAGGCTCAAAGCATTTGTCGACAGGGAGGACATGGGCTTGCTCATGGCCACAGATGAGGGGCAGGAGGAAGAGAGTGACCCTCTCCCAGACCTGCTCAATCAGAACCCTGATGATGGGTCAGTAGATGGTGCAGTCTTTTCTGACAGCCTCTCTGCTCATCAACAAGAGGATTGTAAACAGGTTCTTCAATCCTTCAGGCAAATGTTTTCACTGACCCCCAGTCAGACAAACTGGTGCACCTATGAGGTGGACACTGGTGACAGTCTGCCTGTCAAGAGTAAAATCTACAGGCAACCTGAGCACGTCAGGGACTGCATTAAGAAAGAAGTCCAAAAGATGTTGGAATTGGGAGTCATTGAACCCTCGGAGAGCCCTTGGGCTCGTCCTGTAGTTCTAGTGCCTAAACCTCACACCCAAGATGGTAAGAGAGAGATGAGGTTTTGTGTAGACGACAGGGGTCTCAATGCTGTCACTAAGACAGATGCCCATCCAATACCTAGGGCAGATGAACTGATAGACAAGTTGGCTTCTGCAACTTTCTTAAGTACATTTGACCTAACAGCTGGTTATTGGCAGATCAGGTTAGCTGAGGATGCCAAAACAGCATTTTCTACCCCAGGAGGTCATTACCAATTTGTGGTGATGCCCTTTGGTTTGAAGAATGCACCTGCCACTTTTCAAAGGTTGGTGAACCAAGTTCACTGGGTTGGATGACTTTTGTGCAGCATATCTGGATGATATTGCTGTCTTTGGCTCCACCTGGGAGGATCACCTGATCCACCTGAGGAAAGTTTTGGAGGCCCTGCAAAAGGCAGGCCTCACTATCAAGGCCACCAAGTGCCAGATAGGGCAGAGTCAGGTTGTGTACCTGGGCCACCTTGTGGTTGGAGGCCAGGTTCAACCATTGGAGAGCAAGATACAGGCCATAAAGGACTGGGCTCCTCCAACTACCCAGACACAGGTCAGAGCTTTCTTGGGCCTGTCTGGTTACTATAGGAAGTTTGTCAAAAATTATGGGTCCATTGTGACACCACTTAATGACTTGACAAGCAAGAAAATGCCAAAGAAAGTTCAGTGGACAGTTAGCTGTCAAAAGGCATTTGATGACCTAAAGCAGGCCATGTGTACTGCACCTATTCTCAAGAGTCCGGACTACTCCAAAACCATCATTGTCCAAACAGATGCATCTGAGTTGGGTGTGGGAGCTGTTCTATCTCAACTGAATATTGATGGTCATGACCAGCCCATTGCTTTTATAAGCAGAAGGCTGACCCCTAGAGAGAAACGTTGGTCAGCTATTGAGAGGGAGGCCTTTGCTGTGGTTTGGGCCCTGAAGAAGTTGAGGCCATACTTGTTTGGAACTCACTTCAAGATTCAGACCGACCATAAGCCCCTCTTATGGCTAAATCAGAAGAAGGGTGAAAACCCCAAACTTCTTAGGTGGTCCATTTCCCTACAGGGAATGGACTTTACAGTGGAGCACAGACCAGGGACTGACCATGGCAATGCAGATGGTCTCTCCAGGTATTTCCACTTAGAACAGGAAGACTCACCTGGTCAAGGTTAGTTTAATGTCCCTAAGTTTGGGGGGGGGGGGGGGTTATGTAGGAGAGTGGGGTCTGCAATCCTATGGTCACCCCAGATTTTTGCTTTTTGCTTCACTGGTTTACGACTTTCCCTGGCTGTGGGCCTGCTAATCAGACCCACAGCCTAGCTGTTCTCTCTCTAAATTGACAACCATGTACTTTAGGTGCATTTACCAATTGGTACTGGGCCACATTATCAGTCCCTGTACAGTATACCTTCGGTATCCAGGGCATAGGTGTACCCATGGCCTACCAGGGGCTGAAGCATGTATTATGCCACCCCTGGCTGGCCATCTAAAAGTGACACAACTGGCTGCACGACAGCTGGGGCAAGGTGGTGTAATCACCCTTTGCTGTAGATATAGTATACCTATATCTAACCCTAAAATGGACACATATCCTCCTATCAGTCACTCCTATGGCAGGCCTTAACAATCCTGAAGGCAGAGTGCTTGGAATTATGTGAGATGGTGCTCTGGCGTGAGCTGAGCCCGTCTGCAGCTTGCGGAACCAAGTCCTAATAGCTGTTCCATGATAACGCTATACCATATACTCTTAAGTGCATTATCGACCTCGCGGTTGAATGCTAACTCTGGTATAACATTATCAAAACATGTCGAGTAAGGTGTCATACGAATTGGAATACTACCCCCTCGCCAATTCTGGCGACGGGGGTAGCATTCCACCCTTCTAGAGGGACACGACATGTATGTAACTGGGAACCCCGGTTAAAGTTAACTCGAGCCTTGGCATCACAAAATGGATGCTGCCACCACAGACACAAGTCTGACCTCCTGCTGCTGGGAGTCCTTCCAGCGAGGGCGGCTTGGACAAAGGGTTTCCTGCCTTGGGAGGTGCTAGCACCACCCCAGACAGGGTTTTGTGTATTGGGTAGGATAGGCCTGAAAGGAATGAGACATGCCTGGGGCACACAAGGTGCCCTGTGCATACACCGGTTCAAACCAGTTTCTGGGGCACTCCAGCCCCAGGTCTGGCGGGAAACCGGACAAAGGATAGGGGGTGTAACCACCCGCCTTCCTGGTCCCACCCAGGGGAGGGACCTAGTCAGTAGTGCAGCCCCCTTTAGCAGGATAAAGGTAGGAGCTGGTCCCATTACAAATTAGATTAATCCTGAACTACTCTACAAGAAGAAACTCTGGACTTCGACGTTCTGCTCCACAGAAGACTGAAGAAATCTCCCTTGTGGGCAAGGAGTGTCCACCCTGCATCCGCAGGCACCATCAAGCATCCAGCGGCTTCACTTTGTCATCTTCCCTCGAGGATCCAGACTTCAGAGCCCGACGAGACCCGGATTCCCAGACCTCGCCGACCTCAACTCACATCTACAGCAAAGCTGAGACCCGTGGGTGCGACGAGACACGTGGGTCCGGCCATCTTGAACGAACCTGCACTTCGCTTCCAGCACGACTCCCGAGGTAAACTCGACCAAGTGCTTTGGGGACTGAGAAGCCCGAGCCCGAGCAGCCCCTGCACCGAAGATCAGCCCTCCAGCATCCACGAGATCTGCGTGGGGCCCTTCTGCTTGTTTGCTGCTCGACTCGTTGTCTGGTCACTTGCCGGCTGGCTAGTGGCCTCCTAGACGACGAACCTTTGAATCTTTGCTGCTGGTCTGGTTGCTCCAGACTGGCCCTCGCTCCCTTCCAAAAGAGGGGCACCCCGGACTCTCCTAGTCCGCACCAGACGCTTTCTCCACTCACCGTGTGGGTTGCCTTTGCCAAGGCCTGTTGACGCCGATTACGGATCCAACACCGCCGACAGCGAGAGCCTGCATGGGACAGCTCGTGCCTCCATCCTGGTCGTCGAAGACACCTCCTGGTCCACGTGGCTGCAGAGTCAAGCGTCCACTCTTCACCTGATCGCGACGTCGACATCTGGTTCCTTCCTGGTTCCACTCCAGTCACTGGCTAGTGACTGTGAACATTGTCCCCTCTGCTTTCAGGTCTCCTTCACCGATCCACCCTTGGATCGCACCCGACATCTTCCTCCTGGTCGCCTGCAGCATCTTTTCTTTCAGGCTTCATAGACTTCAACGCGAGAACCAGACGCACTTTGACACCTGTGCACCCGCAGTCCGTGGGTGAGGTAACAAGAGCATTTCGGTGCTCAAGGGTAGTTTAACTGTCCTAATGTCCAGTTCCACAGTCGTTTTAGTCCTATCTAGTCAGGATTGTCCGTACTCACCTTTAACTTGAACTGTACTGTCCATAGACGTTGTTACCCATCTCGCGTCTGAGTTCATACTCTGCACACGCGTCCCGAGGGCCTCCTATTACTTACCTAAGGTGAAGATAGCATAGTCCTAACGAACCTCCAGCCTCTGGACAGCTCCATTTCTTTTATCGACTCTCACATTCCACTTACTTAGTATATGGTTTGTCGTGCCTCTAAGGCACCATTGTAATTTTGTGCAACTTGTCGTATTTTTCTTAAGAGATTTGTCATGTGCTTAGCCCTCTGACCTCAAAGAGTTCAGAGGTGTTGTTATTAATAAATATACTGTTTTTTTTCATAACAACCTGTGTGGTGTCCTTTCATCGGGTATTCAAGGGGCTATATTGTGGTAAAACAGCTGGCTTCACATGCCAAAAGAGATTAGCCTAAGACTGCTTTGTCCATGCTACCATTAGGATAGCTGGTCTATAAGGTTGACTTACAACCGATCACCATAAGGGTTGTTTGGACTGATACAAGGTGGTCACTAGAACTAGTGAACATCATATATCAGGCCAACTTCTCACATGTTCCACTTCAGTTCATGAGCAGCACAGCCAGGTAAAAGCACATCCACATTCAATACATTGACATACAGGTGTCTAAATGGAAGTTACCCAACATTTCAGTGGCTGTCCTCATTATCTGGTATGGACAATCGTTGGACACACTTGACAAACGCTCAGTCAGGAATGCAGACTGAGATGAAGGGATGAAGGGATGTTGCAAACAAGTGATGTTTAAAATATACTCTGCTTAAATGGGAATAGGAAATATTCCAAATGACTATGACTTACTTGGCAGAGTTAAGGCTCCATGTTAATTTTATTAAAAAGTTTAATTGTTGATAATTTAAGGATTCAACCTAATATATCTTTCCGACTTGCTTCAAGGCTTACTAATCAATGGAGGAACCAACAGGAGAAATGATAGGTCAAAGTTTGTGCCAAAATACCACCTTTGGGAAAAGCTACAATCGTAATTTTCCAATAAAAAAGGACAAAATCTCCATCTTATCAATGTATTTTATGCACTCTATTCACAAACCTAAAATGTGCATTATTATGAAGTTCAGAGGATTAAATGTCACTGGTCTACATGCACCAGTTTTCAACAACATTTGAATTTAGCACTCTTTTTTTACAAAATTATACAATAAATGGCAACACTGGCCATCTTCGTAAATAATTATGACTGTGCTAACCAATGAACCCTCCCAAATGCCGAAAAGATTTCTAAAGTGATCATTTAAGGAAAAAATGCTATATTTCTTCTTTAAAAACCTAGCTTGGATTCCAGGGGTAACACCTTCATACCTGTGAGGGTAATGACTAACTGGTCCTCAACATTAAAGTCAAAATTCGCTAATCTCTATTTTAGTTTTCTTTAAAAAGTTTGACTCTCACTAAGTAGCACAACTTTTATTACAAACATAAGTTTAATAATACTTTTCAATTGATTTCTTGCCTCATATTCCATTTCATGCTTTCTTTAGTAATAGGGATGTTGAGTCTTAAGCAACAAAAACCACAATACTAGGTTGGCTTCACAATTCTTGCAAGAACACAATGTGATAATCTTCAATTTGTGAGCCCATCTCACACATTGGTAGGTTACTTAGCACTCACTTGCTTAAGATAGCTCCAACAGGCCTCATGTCAAACACAAAAAAGGAGCCTGTGCAAGGCAACAACTGAAAAGTCCCCAAATCAGAGCATCCAGGTAAAAAAGTGACTTCTAGAAAAGTAGATCATAGCAGGATTTATGAGACTGGCTACTGACCTGTATGTTTCATCACAGAAGTTAAACTGCTGAGAATGGAGCTGATCTTTGCTAAGTCGACATTGGCCAAATTTGGTAAAGGAACGGATGGAGAGGGGGACACCATTGTGGAACTGAAACTCCTACCAGGAGTGACAGGAGCTGGTATGGTAGTAGGCGGAGGAGCTGGGGTAGGAGGGGTGGGAGGACTTGGTACAGGAGGCGGTGGAGTCATCATACATTCTGTAGGTGAAGGAGGCGGGCTCTCAAGCGGAGGACTTGGTGGAGGACTCGGAGGAGGGCTTGGAGGAGGGCTCGGAGGAGGCAGCGTTTCAAGACGAATACTCAAAGGTAGTGGAGGAGTGTCAACAGCCGTAGTTGGTATCGCATTTGAGAAAATGCTATTTCTTCCAGGAGGTGATGCAGGAACTACCTCTTTCTCTTTCATACCGTCCTCCACTATTCACAGCAAAAAGAGAAAATAAGATTTTAAAAAGGTGATTAGTAAATATAAAGAAGGTGACAGCCTAATGATGATAAACAATATTTTATATCTTTCCATAACTTTCTATTAATTCATGAATCTGTTGAGCTGCCTTTTTTCAGTTAACCGCAATTCAACAAACATGCAGCTTCATAAACATGAAACATTTCCCCCTATTGAATGGATTCTCGCACTCATGGCTGTGAAAATAAATGCCGTTTAATAACATGTTATATGTATTAATAAATTCAGATCCACATACATTAGTAAAGTAGTATGGTCAAATTAGAGATGGTTACCACAGAACATTAAATTATCATGGAAAAACAAGTATTACCCCGATAGATTACATGGAACAATTGCTTTATACACAAACTCTTCAGTGTGATTTTAACATACGGTGTAAATATAACTCCGGCATCCTAGTTTTGGTAAAATACTGTTTATAAAGTCAAATAACCATGAAATAAATACCATGGCATATACAATTGAATATGCTACTTACCAGTATGCATCTGTTCTTGGCATGTAGGGCTGCTAACATTCATATCTATTGCATATCTATTGCATAGATCGCCGCCTAGTGTTGGGTCCGGATGATTGCACATTGTTGTCCTGGAAGAGTCTTCGAAGTATCACGAGATAGGTGGCTCCTCCCCTGGACTACAGTGCGCATGGGCATCGACTCCATCCCCAGATTGTTTTTAGCCATTGTGGCAGAGATGGAGTGAAATAGTGTAAAGGATGTCCATGCTAATGATGAATGCAAGAGAGTGTCTGCAGCCGCTACGGGCACCAGGGAGGAGGGCAGGCGATATGAATGTTAGCAGCCCTACATGCCAAGAACAGATGCATACTGGTAAGTAGCATATTCAGTTCGAGGCATGTGGGCTGCTAAATTCATATCTATTGCATCGAATACATAGCAGTCCCTCCATTAAGGGCGGTTGCCCGTGCCAGCTGCAGAAGCTTGAAAAAGTGTTTTGAGAACAGCCTGTCCTACAGCTGCTTGCTGTTTGGAATGCACATCTACACAGTAATGTTTGGTAAACGTGTGTGGTGTAGCCCAAGTGGCTGCTCTACAAATGTCCTCTAAAGGAATGTTCCCCAGGAACGCCATGGAGGCCCCCAATTTGCGTGTGGAGTGCGCCCTTGGGGGTATTGTTAAAGTGCGTTTAGCTTTTTGATAACAGATTTGAATGCACTTAACGATCCATCTGGCTATTCCTGCTTTGGAAATGGGGTTGCCTTTGTGCTGTGGTGAGAAGGCAACAAAAAGTTGTTGTGTCTTTCTAAAGTGTTGAGTTCTGTCAATGTAGTACATTAGCGCCCTCCTAACGTCTAATGTATGAAGCATTCTTTCTGCTACCGTTTGTGGGTTTTGGAAGAATGCAGGCAGGTCAATAGTTTGGTTGATATGAAACTGTGACACCACCTTTGGAAGGAATTTAGGGTTAGTGCGGAGCACTACCCTGTTGGAATGTATTTGGATGAATGGCTCTTGGATTGTGAGCGCTTGCAGCTCGCCAACACGTCTGAGCGATGTGATAGCATTTAGAAAAGCCACTTTCCACGTCAGAAATTGAATTTCGCAGGAGTGCAGTGGCTCGAAAGGTGGGCCCATCAGCCTAGTGAGGACTACATTGAGGTTCCACACTGGAGCTGGTGGTGTTCTTGGAGGAATGACTCGCTTCAGTCCCTCTAGGAAGGCTTTAATGGCAGGCACCCTGAAAACAGAGAGGTGCTGCCTATTCTGGAGATAAGCCGCTATGGCGGATAAATGTATCCGAATGGAGGCGTACGCTAGATTGCATTTGTAAAGATGTAACAAACAGCAGATGATGTTAGGAATGGATGCATCCAGCGGGTTGATATTGTTGTCAGTACAGTAAATGACAAACCA
This sequence comes from Lissotriton helveticus, assembly GCF_964261635.1. NCBI lineage: Eukaryota > Metazoa > Chordata > Amphibia > Caudata > Salamandridae > Lissotriton > Lissotriton helveticus. The sequence goes on along the minus strand of NC_136073.1, from coordinate 796,836,905 downwards.
CTTCCATTTCGCTGCATAGCAAGCTCTGGTTGTGGGCTTCCTTGCCTCGCGGATGATGTCCATGCATTCTGGAGGCAGGTTGAGGTAGCCAAATTCTAAGACCTCAGGAGCCAGATCGCCAGATTGAGCTGTTGCGGATCTGGATGCTGAATGTCGCCATGGTTCTGCGTCAAGAGCCTGGATGTGAGATGCAGCCTTTGATGCGGTACCACGGAAAGTTCTAGAAACGTGGTGTACCATGGTTGGCGTGCCCATGTTGGAGCAACTAGGATGAGAGTCATCGAGTGTTGCTTTAGCTTTCTTGCCACCAGCGGAATGAGAGGCGCTGGGGGAAAAGCGTACGCAAATTTGCCTGACCAGTTCATCCATATCGCATTCCCTTGCGATTCCGGGTGAGGGAACCTGGCGGCAAAGCTTTGGCATTTTGCGTTTCCCCTTGTGGCAAACAGGTCTATCTCTGGATGACCCCACTGCTGGAAGTACGGGTGGAGTACTGATGGATGTATCTCCCACTCGTGCATTTGATGGCTGTATCTGCTGAGCAGATCCGCCATCTGATTGTCTTTGCCCGGGAGGTGTTCTGCCATGAGGAAGATGTTCCTCTGAATGGCCCACTTCCACATGCTCTGAGCCAGATGAGACAGCTGTGGCGAGTGAGTACCTCCCTGCTTCTGGATGTAGTACATGGCTGTCATGTTGTCCGTCTGGATCAACACGACCTTGTTGCACAGATGTACTTTGAAGGACTTGAGCGCCATGAAGATTGCCATCAATTCCAGGTAGTTGATGTGCAATCGTTGTTGCTGGGTTGACCACAGTCCCTGCACCGTGTAGTGGAGCACATGCGCTCCCCACCCTTGGAGAGATGCGTCTGTTGTCAGGACAATCTGTGGCACAGGCTCTTGGAACGGTCGTCCCTTGCAAAGGTTGTGTGGATTCCACCAATGCAGAGAGTTGTATGCCCGACCGGTCACCAACACTAGGTCTGTCAGTTGTCCCTGAGCCTGTGTCCATTGATTTGCTAAGCATTCTTGGAGGGGACGCATGTGCAACCTTGCGTGCGGGACTATGAAGATGCCGAAGGCCATCATGCCTATCAACTGCATGAACACTCTCGCTGGCAGGGAGTGTTGCGGTCTGAACCTCTGGATTAGCGACTGAATGCTGTTGATTCTGACTGTGTTTGGTTGGGCCATAGCAGTCAGGGTGTTTATTGTCGCGCCCAGATACTGCCTGTGAGAAGTTGGCCTGATGTGCAGTGCTCACTATTCTAGTGATCACTATATATCAGTCCAACAACCCTTATTGATGATTGGTTGTAAGTCAACCTTATTGACCAGCTATCCTAGTAGCATGGATACGAGCAGTCTAAGGCTAAGACTCTAGAGGGCGTGTTAAGCCAGCTGTTTTACCATCACATTACCCCTTGAACACCCAGTGAAAGGACACCACACAAGTGTTATGAAAATAAACAATGTATTTATTAGAATCACAACAACCCTGTACTCTTTATGAGGACAGGGTGCTAAGCACACAACAAAACTCTTATGAAAATACTTAAGTTAGCACGTTATACACAAATGCCCTAGGGGCACGAAAAACCATATACTCTAAAAGTGGGATGCGAATTACTAGCAGGTAAGTAACAGTACTAATAGGCTTTGGAATCGCTAGGACTGGACTACTGAACCTTTAGATTACTAGCAGGAGGCCTAGGGAACTCGGGTGCAGAGTGTGCACTATCACGCGGGATGCGGGACAAAGTCTATGGGAGCTAGAATTCACAAAGTTAGTGTTCACGGGCGAACCCGACCTGGTAGGGAGAAAACGACAGTGGATCCTGACCCTTGGATAGTGAGGCTATGCTGGGACACCGAAGTGCCGAAGTTACCTAGCCCAGGGGCTGCAGCTGCATAGGTCTGAAAAGACGTCGGGAATCCTCGTGCCGGACCAGGAGCCTGGGAGAAAGAAGTTGCTGGCAGGCGACCAGTGAAGGAAAGTTCGATGGATCCAAGCCTGGATCAAGGAAGAAGGAAACCTGAAAGCAGAGGGGACCAAGTTCTTGAATCACTAGCCAGTGATTAAGTGGGCACCAGGATGGCACCGGGCGAAGTCACCGCAGTCAGGTGAGTGGGCGCTGCTGGGCTCTGCAGTCTCTCGGACCAGGAGGCGTTGTCGGCGACCAGGATGGAGGTGCGAGCTGTCCCACGAAGGTTCTTGCCGTCGACGTCGCTGGACCCAGGATTGGGCAACCAGTCTTGGCAAATGCAAGGCCCACGCGGTGGACCTAAAATGGCGTCTTAGCCGGACCAGGAGGGTCCAGAGTACTTCTCCGATGGAGGGAAGCAAGGGCCAGTCTGGAGCAACCAGACCAGCAGCAGTGTTGTCGTCGGGCGTCGTTCGGAAGGCCACAAGCCAGCGGGCTAGTAGCCAAACAACGCGGTGAGCAGCAAAAAGCAGAAGGGCCCCACGCCGATCGTGGAGATGCTGGGGGGCTGCTCTTCGGTGCTGGAGCTGCTCAGGGTGGGGGCTTCTCGGACCCCAAAGCACTCACCAGGAAACTACTCGGTGGGCTTGCTGTGCAGAAGTCGTGCAGTCTTGGCGATGGCCGGTCCCTCGAGGTCTCGTCGCACCCACGGTTCTCAGCTGTGCTGTAGAGGTGGGTAGAGGTCAGAGGTGCCAGGGAAGCCGGGTCTCGTCGAGCTGGGCAGTCGGATTCCGGAGGAAGGACGTGCAGCAGACCGCAGTGTTCTTGGATGGTGCCTGCGGATGCAGGGTGACTACTCCTTAGCCACAAGGGAGAATCTTGAGGAAGAAATCGTGAAGTCCTTTCGTGGAAAGTGGTATCTTGATTCCAAAGATGATCTGATTTGGAAGGGGGCCAGTCCCTACCTTTATCTGGGAAAAGGGGGCTGGCACGCGACTAAGTCCTGCCCTATGGGTGGGACCAGGAGGGGGGTGGTTACACCCACTTCCTTGGCGGGCTTTTCCCCAGCACAGGGTCTGGAGTATCCCTGGAACTGGTTCAAGCCAGCCTATGCACAGTGAGCACCGGGGTGCCACGTGCAGTCACCTTCCTCTGAAGCCCTGCCTACCTACAATACACAAAATCCTGTCTGGGACGGTGCTGGCACCGCCCCTGGCAGGAAACCCTTTGTCCTTATCTCCTGCTCTGGGAGGACTCCCAGCAGCAGGAGGGCAGACTTGTGTCTCGGTGGCAGCATCCATTTTGTGGAGCTGAGGCTCTGTTTGACTTTAACCGGGGTTAGGGGTTACATACATGTCGTGTCCCTCTAGAAGGGTGGAATGCTAACCCCGTCGCCAGAATTGGCGAGGGGTTAGTATTCCAATTCGTATGACACCTTACTCGACATGTTTTGATAAAGCGATACCAGAGTTGGCACATAACCGCGAGGATTATAATGCACTTAAGAGTATATGGTATGCGATATCATGGAAACGGCTAAGGGATGGATCCCGAAAGCCGCAGACAGGCTCAGCTCATGCCAGAGCACCATCTCACACGATTCCAAGCACTCTGCCTTCAGGATTGTTAAGGCCTGCCATAGGAGTGACTGATAGGAGATCTGTGTGTCCATTTTAGGGTTAGATATAGGTATACTATATCTAAAGCAAAGGGTGAGTACACCACCTTGCCCCAGCTGCCGTGCAGCCAGTTGTGTCAGATTTGGATGGCCAGCCAGGGGTGGCATAATACATGCTGCAGCCCCTGGTAGGCCCTGGGTACACCTATGCCCTGGGTACCTAAGGTACACTGTACAGGGACTGATAAGGTGACTCAGTATCCAATTGGATATGTACCTAGGGTACATGGAATCCATTTTACAGAGAGAGCAGTAGGCCTGGGGTCCTGAATAGCAGGGCCCCAGGTCAACTAAGTCAGAAAACCAGCAAAACACCAGGCAAAAAGTTGGGGGCAACCATAGTCAGGGATCTACCTTCCTACACTGCCGCACATGGGCTGGCTGAAGGTGCGACTTTGGGTAGTTTAGGGAGAACCCCAGGCTGTGAAGGAGTTGAATAGTGTGGGACATGTGTGAGGTGCACTGTCTTTCCGACTTTGCTTGAACGAGCCAGTCGTCGAGGTACGGGTAGACATGTATGTTTTGTCTCCTGAGGTGCGCTGCCACTGTCGCCAGACACTTTGTAAACACTCTGGGGGCAGTAGTCACCCCGAAGGGTAGGCCTTTGAACTGATAGTGCTTGTTGAGAATGGTGAACCTGAGGTATTTTCTGTCGGACGGGTGGAGTGGGATGTGGAAGTAAGCATCCTTGAGGTCCAAGGTTGCTAGGAAATCCCCTTGGTTCAGAAGGGGAAGGATTTGTTGCAGTGTCAGCATGTGAAAATGTTCTGACAGTATATACATGTTGAGAGGGCGTAGATCCAGAATGGGTCTGAGGGATCCGTCCTCCTTTGGGATGAGGAAGTACAGGGAATAGACCCCTGTTCCTTCCTCCTCCACCGGCACGAGTTCGATTGCTCCTTTTTGCAGCATTACTAGTACCTCCTGCTGCAATAAGTGCAAGTGCTCTGCCGACATAGGACGGTGTTTTGGGGGAATATTGGGAGGAGTGGATATTAACTCCAAACAATAACCGTACTGAATTAGTTTTCTCACCCACCTGTCTGTGGTGATGGATGACCAGACTGGCAGGAACTGCTGGAGTCTTCCCCCGACAGGTGTTGGATGGTCGGGGGGCAGTGACAGGGAGTCACTGTTTGTTTGTGGCAGAGGAACGTGAGTTGTTGTTTCCTCTGCCTCTGCCTTTGGCACTGTTACCTCTGTAACCCCCTCTACCTTGCTTGGGGTACGAGGATTGCGCACCACCTCTTGCGAATTGTGTTTGTTGTCCCAAGTGTCCTCTGGTAACACTACGCGCACCTGAGCGACGAAAAGTGTTGCCCCTGAACTGTTGTGATTGGAGAGCCCCCATGGACTTAGCAGTCTCGTTGTCCTTCTTAATCTTTTCAAGTGTGGTGTCTACATCAGGGCCAAACAGTCTGTCAGGATTGACGGGCTGGTTGAGGATTGTAGTTTGGATGTCAGGCTTAAAACCAGATATACGAAGCCAGGCTTAGCGCCTTAGCATGACGCTAGTGTTAATACCCCTAGCCGCTGTGTCCGCGACATCAAGTGCACACTTAATTGCAGCATTTGATATAAGCTTTCCCTCTTGAATGAGCATTTCGCCTGCTTCTTTATACTCATCAGGTAGATGTTGAAGGAGCTGTTCTAGGGTGTCGTAATGCGCCCTATCGTAACGCGCCAGTAGTGCTTGTGTGTTTGCTATACGCCATACATTGGCAGCCTGCACAGCCACCCGCTTGCCAGAAGCCTCAAGCACTTTCGACTCCTTGTCTGGGGGAGGAGCTTCACCCGTTGTTTGTGAGTTGGCCCTTTTGCGGGCATTTGCGACCACCAATGAGTCCAAAGGCAACTGTCCCCGAATATATGCAGGGTCTCCAGGTGCTGGCCTGTACTTTTTCTCAATACGTGGGTTTACCACCCTTGCTCTTGTCGGTTCCTTAAAGATCTCTGGTGCATGTTTAAGGACACATTTCAGCATGGGGAGTGTTTTGACCGTTCTTTCTGAGACAGAGAAAGTGTCAAACAGGAAATCTTCCTCCACCGGGTCAGAGTGCATGTCCACATTATGATTCGCAGCTGCCCGTTCTATTAAAGCAGTGAATGCTGCTGAGTCCTCAGTAGGTGATGTACGTGACCCAAAAACCTGAGGGTCCTGTACCACCTGATGGCTGTCCTGGTCCCCAGCGTCGTCATATGGGTCCTGGTGTACATCAGGGTCATTTCCAGTAGGGAAGTTATATTGGTCATCTTGGTCATCATCCTCACCCCCTGATTGGTGGGGGGAAGGTGTTGGACTCCCCCTTGGTGGAGGCTGAAGAGGTTCAACAAGTGGAGTTATGTCCTGTGCTGTCCTTTTCTTTTCTAGTGGAATAACAAATGATTCCAATGGTTGGGAAGTGATCTTTCTTTTATAAAGTGTCAATTTCCCCGTGTGGGCATCGATGTAGTGCTCCGAATTGTCCTCCGACGCAGTTGGCCGAGGCAAATTGGGACTGGGCGTCGAATATTCCGGCGTTTCGGTGTTCTTTGAGACCGTTTTAGCCACAAACGCCTTCGGCGCCACCTTTGGTGGTAGAACGTAGAGAAGCTTGGAGGACGACTTTGCAGGTATGTCCACCGGACTCGGATCCGACGGTGCGGTAGACGCCGACGTCAGGGCTTTCTCCCGAATTCTCTTGAGGGAGTCGGTGACCTGTTTTGTAAAGGAAGCCGAGGGTTTGGCAACCGATGCATCATGTTTGTCCGCTTCGGAGGACTTCAGCGTAGCAGAAGTGGCCACCGATGATTCCTGGCCTCCCACGGGACGCTGCCCTGTGGCAGTTTTAGGCGCCGACGCTGTTGATGCCGTTCCGGCATCCTTGTGCCGATGAGTAGTGCCTCCGGCCGTCGGATCCAGGGCCTTAGTGGACTTGGCTTCGACCGTGCGTTTGGTGTTAGACGCTGCAGACGTCGAGGTAGGATGGACGACCTTCTTGGAGGACGTGTCCTTGGCCACCGTTTGAGGCGCCGGTGAGTCGACAGTCTTCTTTGACTTCGTGGGGCCCGAAGGCGACGGAGTTGAAGACGGAGCAGGCTTCGATGGCTTGGACGGGACGTCGGCCATTTTAGATGGTGTCGAAGCCGTAGGTTTCGGTTTTGCCGAGTCGGCGGCCATTTTGGGAGCCGTGGAGACCAATGGTTTCGGTTTCGTTTTTGGTGTGATGTCGGCCATTTTAGGTGTTGTCGACAGCAATGGTTGCGGTTTCGGTTTCGATACGCGCAACGGTGGCTCCTCCGGTGTATCCGTGGCCGGGCCCGAAGGCGGGGCTGGGGATACCGGTGCAGGGTCGTGGGTAAGGCCGAGTGGCGATCCCGTGACCGGAGCCTGAGTCGAGTAACTTTCGGGGCATAGCTCGTCCTCTGAGCTATCTTCCGCGGCCCCATAGACTTCTTCGTCATCCCCTACCTCCTCGACGTATTCGAGGTCTTGGCTCAGTCCTTCGATGTATTCTTCTGGATCTGCCCCGACCTCCGTCGATGGTGGTGAGATTTGAAGATGATGGCTGTGGCCTTCTTCTGCGGGGTCGTCGAAAATGTCGTCGGGTGCCGGGGCTGCGTGTAGGGCTTCAAGTCGCGCCGCGCGCCGATGCTTGAGCGTCTTCTTTGACCTGAATTTGGAGCAGGCCATGCAGTTGTCCTTGTCGTGTTCCGGCGATAGACATTTATTACAGACTGGATGCACGTCGATGTGTGGGTATTTAGACCCACACACGGGGCAGCGCTTGAACGGACTCCGTTCCATGATGAAGTCGCCGGGGTCTTACTGCGAGTACAGGGCCTCGATGCGCGAAGAGTAAACCACTCCGCAGAAGTCCGACCCGAAGAGTCAGACGATGCTCGGGACCGATCGCAAACAATACCGACGCGAATACCGAAGGCCTTTTGGCCTTAAGAAGTAAGTTTCTTTCGATTCCGACAAGGAGCCGTCGAAATCACATCCGAACCCAATGGCGGAAAAAAATCTGGGGATGGAGTCGATGCCCATGCGCACTGTAGTCCAGGGGAGGAGCCACCTATCTCGTGATACTTCGAAGACTCTTCCAAGACAACAATGTGCAATCATCCGGACCCAACACTAGGCGGCGATCTATGCAATAGATATGAATTTAGCAGCCCACATGCCTCGAACCAATCAATTTCTTTATTCAATTAAAAAAAAATCATAAAAGGCAAGTCAATTTAAAACAAAACACTAAAATTAACATCAGCATAATTTATACTTGCTTTAAGACCCCAGTAAGCTTACAAACTCTATATGCAGATGCACACTGAATAATATGCTATATCATGGTTGAGAGATGGGAGGGACGTCTTGACTCGCTCGAGGTATCACCTTTCGTAAGACATCTTATTACCACACACTATATATTCAATAAAAAACAAATGATTTAAGAGTAGGTATAGTTAATAAAACTTCCTTTGTTATTTCTGTACAAAACTAACAAACTACACACCTTATAAATTTAAAAGTTAGATATAACTTTATAATTATAAGTTAAAGTCATAAATTACGTCCGCCCAAAACTACTTATAACTCGTGCAGCTCTTTAGAGTGTTGTCAACTCGCTAGCCAAAGTGAACTATAACTCGCGCCTTCTACCATGCACACTCTTCTCATAAACTAGATCATTTGAAATGTTATGAGTGTTATAGAATGTTCAATCATAGCATTCCTAAGTGACGTAATGTAAAAGGGGATGAGTGAGGTGGGGGTGCAAGTCATAGTTAAGTTTAGTCTCTTTTTGTGGTTGGCTCGGGCCATGGTAAGCCTAAACATCCTAGTAGTGGCCCTATTGTCCTTAAATTGTTCTAGAGCCAAATCTGACTTGTCCACAAAAAGGCAAGTCCCAACAAAGATAATGTCCATAAGGGATGCCTGAACAAACTAGAAAAGCAGTCAGGCGCGATGACAAAGCGCCACAGTCAGAGCAATAGCTCTGCTCAGCAGTTGTGTCCAAAGTGGCCTGCAAGGGGACTCCCCGACCAAGGGCAGTAGTAGCCGCCGTGGCCCGAGTGGAATAAGCCCTCAGCCAAACAGGAGGCTCCTTCCTAGCCAAAGAGTAGCATACCTTGATGCACAAAACGACCCACCGAGAGATGGTCCGTTTGTGCACCGCCCGTCTTTTCTTGGCACCCACGTAACCAACAAAGAGCTGGTCGTCCACCCAGAACTGGCGTGTGCGATCAAGGTAGAAGGAGAGCGCACGTTTTGGGTCCAGACGGTGGAGCCTCTCTTCCTCCTTGGAAGGATGCGGAAAGAAGGTGGGCAAGGTGATGGACTGCCCAATGTGAAAGGCTGTAACCACCTTGGGCAGGAAAGAAGAATGCGTTTCTAACACAACTTTGTCCGGATGGACAGAAAGGAAAGGAGGTTTGGAAGATAGAGCCTGGAGCTCACTCACTCTCCTGGCAGAGGTGATGGTCACCAGGAATGAAGTCTTAAGAGTCAGAAGAGGAAGAGGGCAATTGTGCAGAGGCTCGAAGGGAGCGCACATGAGATGGGTTAGAACAAGATTCAAGTCCCACTGAGGCATCACGAAAGGAACAGGGGGGGAACATGTGCATGATGCCTTTCAAGAATCTATTTACAACAGGGGACTTGAAAAGAGAAGGCTGATCAGGAAGCCTCAAGAAGGCAGAAATGGCAGAGAGGTAGCCCTTAAGAGTGCCCAGAGGAGAGCCCTGCTGGGCAAGATAAAGAAGGAAGAGGAGAACCCCTGAAAGGGGGGCAGAGAGGATCCACAGCCTTTGCTGTGCACCATGCCACAAATTTGTTCCACCTGCAGGTGTATACCGATTATGTGGAGGGACACCTGGCTGCCAGAATGACATCACAGACTTCAGGAGGCAAGTCAAATGGCCTCAACTGCCGCCGCTCAATCTCCACGCATGAAGGTGGAGGCTGACCAGGTTCGGGTGGAGGACCGTCCTCTGTTGCTGCGACAGAAGGTCCTCCTGGAGAGGCAGACGACTCGGGGGATTGACTGACATGCTGAGTAGCTCGGGATACCAGTATCTTCGTGCCCAGTCCAGAGCCACAAGGATGACTTGGGCCCGGTCGCGCCTGATCTTTAGCACTCTGGGTAGAAGTGGTATAGGCGAAAGGCGTACAACAGACCGCAGCTCCACTCGCAACGAAAAGCGTCTCAGAGCGAGTGCCGCCTTGGAAATTTCAACGTGCAGAAATGATGACATTGCGCGTTCTCTTCGGTGGCGAATAGATCTAACCAAGGCTCTCCCCACTGCTGAAAGAGGCCTTGCGCCACGTCAGAGTTCAGATGCCATTCGTGATCCATCATGCACCAGCGGCTGAGTTCGCCCGCCCTGGCATTCAGAGAACCTGCCAGGTGTTGAACCACCAAGGTGAGGGCCTGGTGTTCCAGCCATTGCCAGAGGCGCAGAGCCTCCTGACCAAGGGTCCACAACCCCACCCCGCCCTGTTTGTTGCAGTACCACATGGCGGTGGTGTTGTTCGTGAACACCTGCACTACACTTCCCCGGACAGAGGGAAGGAATGCCTTCAGTGCAATCCGGAATGCCCGCAGCTCCAGAAGGTTGAAGTGGAGCCGGGACTCCGCCGGAGACCAGAGGCCTCTGGACCCCCATCCCAGGAGGGACACATCCGTCACTACTACTTGCTCCGGTTGGGGTAGGGAGAGAGATCTGCCGCTGACCCAATCGCGGTTCGTGAGTCACCACTGCAACGGTCTTGCAGTGCCCTCCGAGATCCGGACCTGGTCGGACAGGTTGCCCTGATGCTGTGCCCATTGAAACTTCAGGTCCCACTGCAGAGCCCGCACAGCCACCGGGGGTGATGCACCAGAAGGATGCAGGAGGCCATCAGCCCCAGGAGCCGCAGCGTCACCCTGACCGAGACCGGATCAATCAATCAATGCATTTATAGAGCACGCTACTCACCCGTGAGGGTCTCAAGGCGCTGAAGGGATGGGGGGTGCTGTTACTGCTCGAATAGCCAGGTCTTGAGGTATTTCCTGAAGGTGAGGGTGTCCTGGGCAGACGTAGGTGGGCGGGGAGGGAGTTCCATGTCTTGGCGGCCAGGTAGGAGAACGATCTTCCTCCGTTGGTGGTTTTGCAAATCCGTGGGACGGTGGCGAGCGAGAGGCTGGTGGAGCGGAGCTGGCGGGTCGGAGGTAGAAGGTGAAGCGGTTGTTGAGGTATTCGGGCCCATGTCGTGGAGCGCCTTGTGTGCATGGGTGAGGAGCCTGAACGTGATCCTTTTGCTGACGGGGAGCCAGTGCAGGTTTCTTAGGTGGGCATATATGTGGCTGTGGCTGTGGCGAGGGACATCGAGGATGAGTCTTGCGGAGGCGTTCTGTATGCGCTGAAATCGTTTCTGAAGTTTGGCTGTGGTTCCTGCGTATAGGGTGTTCCCGTAGTCCAGTCGGCTGGTGATGAGGGCCTGTGCGACCGTCTTTCTGGTTTCGGTGGGGATCCATCGGAAGATCTTCCGGAGCATGCGCAGGGTGTTGAAGCATGAGGATGCGATGGCATTGACTTGTTTGGTCATCGAGAGTGAGGAGTCCAGGATGAATCCCAGGTTACATGCGTGGTCCGTGGGTGTCGGTGCGGTGCCCAGCGCTGTGGGCCACCAGGAGTCGTCCTAGGCGGAAGGGGCTTGTTCGAGGATGAGGACCTCTGGCTTGTCTGAGTTCAGTTTCAGACGACTGAGCTTCATCCATTCCGCAACGTCTTTCATTCCTTCCTGGAGGTTGGTTTTGGCGGTGGCTGGGTCCTTGGTGAGGGAGAGTATCAGCTGGGTGTCATCGGCGTAGGAGATGATGTTGAGGTTGTGTTTGCGTGCGATGGCGGCGAGGGGGCTCATGTAGATATTGAAGAGGGTTGGGCTGAGCGAGGAGCCTTGGGGTGCGCCGCAGATCTCGGTGGCCGCGGAGTGGAAGGGAGGGAGGCGGACTCTCTGGGTTCTGTTGGAGAGGAACGAGGTGATCCAGCCCAGGGCTTTTCCTTGGATCCCAGTGTCGTGGAGGCAGGTTATTAGGGTGCGGTGGCAGACGGTATCAAAGGCGGCTGAGAGGTCTAGGAAGATGAGAGCGGTTGTTTCCCCGTTGTCCAGCAGGGTCCTGATGTCGTCGGTGGCTGCGATGAGGGCGGTCTCGGTGCTGTGGTTGGCTCGAAATCCGGACTGGGAGGGGTCAAGGGAGTTGTTTGCCTCGAGGAATGTATTCAGCTGTTTAGTGACGGTCTTCTCGATTACTTTTGCCAGGAAGGGAAGGAGAGAGATGGGGCGGAAGTTCTTGAGGTCTTTAGGGTCCGCTGTGGGTTTATTTTGCGTTGATCTCTGCGTGCTTCCAGCTTTCTGGGAAGGTGGCGGATGTGAAGGAGTGGTTTATGACGTTCCGGAGGTGGGGTGCAATGATGGTGTCGGCCTTGTTGAAGATGTGGTGAGGGCACGGGTCCGAGGGGCCAGAGTGGATGGTGTTCATGATGTGGGTGGTGTCTTCAGTGCTGATGGGTGTCCAAGTGCTGAGGATGGTGGTGGGGGGCGTTGGTTTGGTGAGTGGTGGCGGAGTTTGGGAGCCGAAGCTGTTGTGTATATCGGTGATTTTGCGGTAGGTTGCAGAGGTCTTGCGACGGTGTGATGTCATTGTTGCTGGGGTTAGAGAGCTCTTTTACGATGCTGAAGAGTTCCTTGCTGTTGTGTGTGTTGTTGTCCAGCCGCTCTTTGAACGATGTTCTTTTGGTAGTGCAGATCAGCTGGTGGTGTTTTCGAGTGGCGTTCTTGAGAGCTGTCATGTTTTCTGTTGTTCGTTCGTGTCGCCAGAATTTCTCGAGAGTTCAGCAGGATTTCTTTGATTCTTTGAGGGAGTTGGTGAAACATGTGGTTTTCCTGTTGTAGTTCTTGGCAGGGGGGTACTTCAGTGGAGCAAGGGCGTCGGCGCAGTCGGTGATCCACTGTGCGAGGTTGCGGGCTGCGGTGTTGGTGTCAGAGGTGTCCGTTGGTGGGTTTTGGCTCAGTGATGTGGTTAGCTGGTCTGTGGTTTTGCTCCAGCTTCTGTGGGGGATCTGTTGTGGGTGGTGGTGGGAAGCAGTCTTCTTAAAGGTGAAATGGATGCAGCTGTGGTCGGTCCAATGTAGTCCAGTGGAGTGGCTGAAGGAGACGTGGTTGCTGACGGAGAAGATGGGGTCAAGCGTGTGGCCCGCGTACTGGGGGGGGGTGTTGACCAGTTGCTTGAGTCCGAGGTTGGCGAGGTTGTCGAGCAGGGTGGTGGTGGTGTTGTCGTTATTGTTCTCCAGGTGGAAATTCAGGTCCCCTAGGAGGATGTATTCTGATGTGGCGAGGGCATGCGGGCTGATGAAGTCGGCGATGGTTTCGCTGAAGTGTGTGCGCTGGCCCGGGGGTCTGTAGATGAGGATTCCTCTGAGGGTGGTCTTGGGGTCAGGTTGGATCTGGAAGTGTAGGTGTTCGGCGGTAGTAAGGGTATCTTCGGCGTTGGTCGTGACTCTGATGGTGTTCCTGTAGACAATGGCGATTCCTCCTCCGGTTTGGTTGACGCGGTCCTTGCGGGTGATCTTGTAGCCGTCCGGGATGGCTATGGCGATGTCGGGGGCTGAGGAGGCGTTCATCCAGGTGTCCGTGAGGAAGGCGATGTCTGGTGCTGATGTATCGAGGAGGTCCCAGAGTTCTATGGCGTGTTTGTGGGCCGAGCGGGTGTTGAGTAGGATGCACTTGAGGTGGTTGTTGTCGTTCCTTGGTCTGGAGGGTGGGGTGCATATTTGGAGGCAGGTGAATTTGCAGGCTTGGCAGGTGAAGGGTCCGTGGGTGCGCTTCGGGGTGGCTCGGTGGCAGGCGGAAGGTCGTCCGGTGTTGAGTGCGTGGAGGGCGGCGACGTCTTATCTCAGTCGAGTTTTCTGGCTTTGGCAGGGGGTCCTGGTGCTGGGCGCGGTACAGGCGCGGACGGGCGCAGACGGGCTTGCCTTTGTCAAAATGTGACTAGGAGTACTGCTCTTCCCGGATATGCGCTTGCTGGCGCGGAAAAAAAGAAGAACTGACATCAGCACGCGAGGGCGGCGTCAAGTACTCCAACGTTATCCCGGCGACCACGACGCCGACGACAGACGTGGAGCCGCAGACGACGCCTACCAACGCGCAGGGGTACTGCTACGTGAAACTTTCCGGATCCAGTCTGACGCCTGTGGATATTCTAAGGTAAGGAATCTAACACTAACCCGTTTCTTTCAGATAAATGAGCCAAATAAGCATGTTGTGTTCATGGACAGCAGCGTCAAACTGGTGGAAGAGAAAATTATCTTGTCGAAGGTATCCACCCTCTTGGATTCAGTATCCAGTGGTGTGGGAGGGAAAGCACCAGGATTACTCCCTGAGATGGAGGCCTGGACCACCAGGCTCTAAAGGGTGGGATGTTGAAACAGAAAGGCAGGGTCCCCAGGAAAAGGGCGATGATCCTGTGCACAGGTTTGCCTGTGCAGGACTTGGCTGAGTTCCCGAGCAGGACATCTGTGATTGCTTCTTTAAAAGGAGAGTAAGGGTTCTGATGAATATAATCTTGGCTGAATCACTCCTGTTAAGACATTGGTCTTGACCTCCACTGTGTACAGCTGCAGATCCAGGACCTCCGCCGCTCTCCAGATTACCATTGTGAAGGAAGACACTTCCTCTGTAGCCACTGTGGGAGGAGAAAGGACGCCAGTGTCAAGTGAGGTGCCTAGATCATTGGCATCAGCCAAGTCCTCGTACCAGGTGTCATCAGTCAAGGAATCTACTTGAGGGTCAGAGAAGACCAAGGGATCCTCAGATCCCCTCCATTCCTTAGCAGGCCCACCTGGAAAATAGGGCTCCATCACCAACTCAGGTCATGTAGTCCCAGTCAGAGTAGTTGTCGAGCGATGCAGGTCCAGCTCCCTATAGGAGTTGGGAATCACAATGAATTGGTAACATCAATGGGTGTCGGCGGCAGGGGGGACACAGCTTCTGGAATGGTTCCCAAAGAAAGTTACTAAGTTACAGACCGGGCCAATCTGGATCTATACATGGATCCCGAGGGACCGAATGTCACCAAGAGCGGACACGCCAGAGCCCCTGTCCAAGACCCTTCCAACCCCTGGGGCCTGAAGGCGCTCCAGAGGGGTGTGGTGGTGGTGATGGGATGGGGAGGTGTAATGAAGCAGACTTCTTGTGAGACTTACCTGAAGAAGTCTGGGATCACGACGAAGATTGGCGCAAACACCTCTGGGACTCCTAGACCTTCATCACAAATTTGTAGAAATGCGGTCTAATTAGAGGCTCTGGGGCACACAATATCAGTTGGTGCAGGTGAGGAAGACACACCTTTCCTTCCCAATAAATCTAAATACGTAAGTAACTGTTGCACTCCAGGGAGTACAGTTTACACGTTTTATTGGCTGTAACACTGTGCTGTGACTTCACCTTATATACACCATGCTCCAGGACTCTGGCTCCACCTTACAGGGCTCTCCAATTGCACTACACACTCCCTAAGCGGAAAGCAATGTCAAAGACACAGTGTGCTGGACTAGTAGTAAAGGAGATAAAGGACACAGAGGCATCTGATCATTGCAGGCTTCTGAGTGAGGAGAGGTTGCATGTGAATCTACATGCTACGAACAGATGGTTACAGAGAAAGTAACATTTTCATTTCGTAACCAGCCTGGCTGTAGACCCACATGATCCATAGACAGTACAGCAGTTCCTCCCCAATTGGTGGCTGAGGAGCAGGTGGGTGCTAATGTCTGAAAGAATGTTCTTAGGCCAACTTGGCCAACTAACGCCTGCTAACAAGTATGGGAAGCTACATAAAAAGCTTTGCATATGTGAATGGTGTAGGAAAATGCCCCTTTATGATATGGGGTTTCCCACTTTTTACCCGTTATCTTAAGCAATTCTGACAGAAGTGCACTGGGTTCCTGCTATCCAGATTCCCAGTGCCAGGTATATTTCATTTAACTGTACAAGTGTTCCCACAATTGAAAATACCTTTAGCACCCTCTGTAAATCCCCAGTAAGTGGCACCCCTGATACATAGGGCAAGAAAGCTAAAGTGCCCTCAATGGTTGCAGCAATATTGTGCCATCCTGAGGGACCCCTAAGCACCAACATGCAAACTGCCATTGCCGGCTGCATGGCTTGGTGCAGGGAAAAGTGAAAACACCATTGGGCCATCATACCTGTGTGCCATGCCTGCAGACACTGGATGTGTAAACAAAACAATTCCCAACAGGTATTATTGAGAGACAATTTCAATTGTGCATGCCTAAAGGCATTACTGAGAACAGAAACAAGGAGTCAAAAGGGATTTTGAAGAACGGTGGTATTATTCACCAAGGACAAAGGGCATTCAACGTACATTTACAGTTTTCAACAGCACTGTAAAGATTAGATCTTGTGACAACCCAGTGGCACTTAGTGCAAGGTGCTATATACAGTTTAGGTGAAGTGAAAGTGCAAGTGCTTAAGAACAGCATTGGTGGCGCATAGAATATAGTATATACATCAATTACAGCTTCAATTATAAAACAAGTTACAATCACTTGAGAAAAAATTATTTTCTTATAAGAGCTTAAAGTGTCATATGCGTCATTTGATTCAAGCTGTGTGGTCGACGGCGTTTCGATCCCCTTGGGTCGGGATCGTCATCAGGACGGGGTTGTTCTCAATAAATACAGTGCTGCAGACAAAGGAAGGGTAATGATGAGCGTGGCTGGTGGAACGGGCGAGGAATAGTTGGCGGGGGTTAAGGGGGGTGCGGGCGCACTCAAGAGGACTGAATCGCAAAGGTATATAGTGTTTAGGGCGGGGTGAAGGTAGTGGTGGCCGCAGTGGGTAGAGTGATGTTTAGGGGTGCCTAATGTGAGGGGTAGGTCTCTTATTGAAGTGGGGTCGTGTTCCACAAAGCAATTAGAAAAAACGTACACAAAGCCAAGCAGGGATGCGTGGCTTGCGGCTTTCGGAATGACTACGAGCTGGTCGCTGGAGGGAAAGGCAATTATTAGTTTAAGGACGCATAAATAACTGGTGATTACAAGACTGGCGCTGGGGGTATCAGTACCTGGTAGCGACTTGTCCTGGGACTGCTCACGTAGTTGGGCAGCTTCTGAATGGGAAGACAGAGAGTGCGTGGTCACTAAACGAAAAAAACGAAAAAGCCCCCATGATCGAGCAGGCATGCACTTAAGGAGCGCGATTTGGGCGCGCAGCCTGTGACCGAAGGAGAGACTCTTACCTAAGGAGAAGAGGGGCACAGAGGGCAAAAGCTCATCTGGCGTGGCTGTTCGGCACTTAATGCAGAGGCAGACCGCGTCTTCTCTGTGTCTTGAGAATTATACAGGCTGCCGCGAAGTGGAGGCGGGGTAGGGTGCGTGTGCCGGGGGCGGGATCTCCAAGTGAATGCAGAGGTGCCGCGAGGCCATTGGTGAGAATGTGAGCGGGGGGCGGGGTGTCGAAAGGGAGGTGAAGGGTTCCTACGGCAACCAGAGTAATCAGGAAGTAACAGAACTCGAGTCGGCGCGCTGGAGAATGCGCGTCTTGGCAGGTCCCGGGGGTGGGAGACAAATACATGTGTGGGAGAAACGTAATTTGTGCCAAGTAAGCATAACAGATTAAAGTCTTTACACATTGGACGCAATCATATATTACTGGGAGGTAGCAGACACCAGCTGATGCAAACACGAAAAAATCAGAGTTGCCTTGAGCAATGTCGGCAATATAAAATACAAACATTTGCAAAGACAGTCCTGGGTGGCAGCAGAACATAGTAGAGCAATTGGTTAACATAGACTCGGTCAGGGTATAAAACCGGGCGGTTAACTACACAGAACATTAGGGAATGGGCGCCAGTTAGAAAAAAGGTTAGAAAAAAAGGGGGCACAGGGTCAAAGGCTGATCAGATGGTTCTGGTTCAGTGCTTGTGTTATCTTAGACCATGCGTGTTGGCAGAGGGGCGTGGATGAAGGGATGGTCAAAGAGATGGATTAAATGGAGATAGTACTAGTCCATTCGTCAAGGGTGTTGAGCCCATGATTGACCGAGTCAACTCTGGCAATCCATTTGCATTCGGCTCTGTTGAGCAGGGCCGTCATGTTCCCTCCTCTGAGGGGTAAGGTGGGTTTCTCAATGACCTACCATCTGAGGTCCGAGTCCGTGTGCGAGTGCTCAATGAAGTGGGAGACCAGAGGTGCTGTAAGTACCTTGCAGTTAATTCTGCTTTTGTGTTGTATGATCCGCTGTTTTATCATTTGTGTTGTCTGGCCGATGTAAATCAGGTCACACGGGCATCGGATTGCGTAAATTACGTTTTGGGTTTTGCAGTTGGATTGATGGGTAAGGTGGTGTGTCTGGCCCTTGAATATGAATTCTTTGGTGTTGAATGTCAACTCGCACACGCTACAGGATTGGCATTTGAAATGTCCTATGACCGGGGGCAAGCCCCAAGATGCTGTGATGGTGTTTTTCTCAGTGCTGGCCAAGTAATGGCATGAACGAGGTGGTTGGCAATGTTGTTACCTCTCTGGTATGAAAACAAAGGCGGTTCATTGAATTGTTCTTCTGAACGTAGCACAGTCCAGTTCTTTTTAATTATCTTGGCTACTCTGTTGCTGTCGGGGCTGAATACTGAGACAAAGGGAATCCTCTTCAAGGTTTTTTTGTTTCCAGACACTGGATGCAGTATAGGTAAGCAACCCCGGAGGCAAGATGCACTACACTACATGTGTGGGCACATCTGCATGAACAATTATGTACGTGTGATGTCTAAGTCAATTCTTGGATATCACAAATGAACAGGAAAGCCATTTCAAATACATGTGCTAGACACTGGTAAAAACGGGTTCCCGAGCTACATGATGGCTTTACTGAAATCAATGGCGTTTGGTATGAAACATTGTGAGAAGTTGGCCTGATGTGCAGTGCTCACTATTCTAGTGATCACTATATATCAGTCCAACAACCCTTATTGATGATTGGTTGTAAGTCAACCTTATTGACCAGCTATCCTAGTAGCATGGATACGAGCAGTCTAAGGCTAAGACTCTAGAGGGCGTGTTAAGCCAGCTGTTTTACCATCACATTACCCCTTGAACACCCAGTGAAAGGACACCACACAAGTGTTATGAAAATAAACAATGTATTTATTAGAATCACAACAACCCTGTACTCTTTATGAGGACAGGGTGCTAAGCACACAACAAAACTCTTATGAAAATACTTAAGTTAGCACGTTATACACAAATGCCCTAGGGGCACGAAAAACCATATACTCTAAAAGTGGGATGCGAATTACTAGCAGGTAAGTAACAGTACTAATAGGCTTTGGAATCGCTAGGACTGGACTACTGAACCTTTAGATTACTAGCAGGAGGCCTAGGGGACTCGGGTGCAGAGTGTGCACTCTCACGCGGGATGCGGGACAAAGTCTATGGGAGCTAGAATTCACAAAGTTAGTGTTCACGGGCGAACCCGACCTGGTAGGGAGAAAACGACAGTGGATCCTGACCCTTGGATAGTGAGGCTATGCTGGGACACCGAAGTGCCGAAGTTACCTAGCCCAGGGGCTGCAGCTGCATAGGTCTGAAAAGACGTCGGGAATCCTCGTGCCGGACCAGGAGCCTGGAAGGAAGAAGTTGCTGGCAGGCGACCAGTGAAGGGAAGTTCGATGGATCCAAGCCTGGATCAAGGAGGAAGGAAACCTGAAAGCAGAGGGGACCAAGTTCACTAGCCAGTGATTAAGTGGGCACCAGGATGGCACCGGGCGAAGTCACCGCAGTCAGGTGAGTGGGCGCTGCTGGGCTCTGCAGTCTCTCGGACCAGGAGGCGTTGTCGGCGACCAGGATGGAGGTGCGAGCTGTCCCACGAAGGTTCTTGCTGTCGACGTCGCTGGACCCAGGATTGGGCAACAAGTCTTGGCAAATGCAAGGCCCACGCGGTGGACCTAAAATGGCGTCTTAGCCGGACCAGGAGGGTCCAGAGTACTTCTCCGATGGAGGGAAGCAAGGGCCAGTCTGGAGCAACCAGACCAGCAGCAGTGTTGTCGTCGGGCGTCGTTCGGAAGGCCACAAGCCAGCGGGCTAGTAGCCAAACAACGCGGTGAGCAGCAAAAAGCAGAAGGGCCCCACGCCGATCGTGGAGATGCTGGGGGGCTGCTCTTCGGTGCTGGAGCTGCTCAGGGTGGGGGCTTCTCGGACCCCAAAGCACTCACCAGGAAATTACTCGGTGGGCTTGCTGTGCAGAAGTCGTGCAGTCTTGGCGATGGCCGGTCCCTCGAGGTCTCGTCGCACCCACGGTTCTCAGCTGTGCTGTAGAGGTGGGTAGAGGTCAGAGGTGCCAGGGAAGCCGGGTCTCGTCGAGCTGGGCAGTCGGATTCCGGAGGAAGGACGTGCAGCAGACCGCAGTGTTCTTGGATGGTGCCTGCGGATGCAGGGTGACTACTCCTTAGCCACAAGGGAGAATCTTGAGGAAGAAATCGTGAAGTCCTTTCGTGGAAAGTGGTATCTTGATTCCAAAGATCTGATTTGGAAGGGGGCCAGTCTCTACCTTTATCTGGGAAAAGGGGGCTGGCACGCGACTAAGTCCTGCCCTATGGGTGGGACCAGGAGGGGGGTGGTTACACCCACTTCCTTGGCGGGCTTTTCCCCAGCACAGGGTCTGGAGTGTCCCTGGAACTGGTTCAAGCCAGCCTATGCACAGTGAGCACCGGGGTGCCACGTGCAGTCACCTTCCTCTAAAGCCCTGCCTACCTACAATACACAAAACCCTGTCTGGGACGGTGCTGGCACCGCCCCTGGCAGGAAACCCTTTGTCCTTATCTCCTGCTCTGGGAGGACTCCCAGCAGCAGGAGGGCAGACTTTGTCTCGGTGGCAGCATCCATTTTGTGGAGCTGAGGCGCTGTTTGACTTTAACCGGGGTTAGGGGTTACATACATGTCGTGTCCCTCTAGAAGGGTGGAATGCTAACCCCGTCGCCAGAATTGGCGAGGGGTTAGTATTCCAATTCGTATGACACCTTACTCGACCTGTTTTGATAAAGCGATACCAGAGTTGGCATATAACCGCGAGGATTATAATGCACTTAAGAGTATATGGTATGCGATATCATGGAAACGGCTAAGGGATGGATCCCGAAAGCCGCAGACAGGCTCAGCTCATGCCAGAGCACCATCTCACACGATTCCAAGCACTCTGCCTTCAGGATTGTTAAGGCCTGCCATAGGAGTGACTGATAGGAGATCTGTGTGTCCATTTTAGGGTTAGATATAGGTACACTATATCTACAGCAAAGGGTGAGTACACCACCTTGCCCCAGCTGTCGTGCAGCCAGTTGTGTCAGTTTAGTTAGTCAACCCAGGGGTGGCACAATACATGCTTCAGCCCCTGGGAGACTTCTGGGTGCACCTCAGCCCTGGGTACAGGGACTTGGAGAGGGCCCAGTGCCAATTCAGTACCTGAGTACAATTTGGATAGAGAGAACAGCTAGGCTGTGGGTCTGATTAGCAGGCCCACAGCCAGGGAAAGTCGTAAACCAGTGCAGCAAAAATCTGGGTGATCATAGGATTGCAGACCCTACTCTCCTACATGACCCCCCCCCAAACTTTGGGACCATAAACTAACCTTGACCAGGTGAGTCTTCTTGCTCTAAGTGGAAATACCTGGAGAGCCCATCAGCATTGCTGTGATCAGTACCAGGTCTATGCTCCACTGTAAAATCCATCCCCTGTAGGGAAATGGACCACCTAAGCAGTTTGGGGTTTTCACCCTTCATCTGATTTAGCCACAAGAGGGGCTTATGGTCTGTCTGAATGGTGAAGTGAGTGCCAAACAAGTAGGCCCTCAGCTTCTTCAGGGCCCAGACCACAGCAAAGGCCTCCCTCTCAATAGCTGACCAATTTTTCTCTCTGGGTGTCAACCTTCTACTAATGAAAGCAATAGGCTGATCATTACCATCAAAATTCAGTTGAGACAGAACAGCCCCCACACCCAACTCAGAAGCATCTGTTTGGACAATGAATGGCTTGGATTAATCTGGACTCTTTAGGATAGGTGCTGTGCACATGGCCTGCTTTAGGTCATTGAATGCTTTCTGACAGCTTGCTGTCCACTGAACTTTCTTTGGCATCTTTTTGCTTGTCAGGTCATTAAGGGGGGTCACTATGGACCCATAATTTCTGACAAACTTCCTATAGTACCCAGTCAGGCCCAAGAAAGCTCGAACTTGAGTCTGGGTGATTGGAGGAGTCCAGTCCTTGATGGCCTGTATCTTACTCTCCAGTGGCTGAACCTGGCCTCCACCTACAAGGTGGCCCAGGTATACAACCTGTGTCTGCCCTATCTGGCACTTTGTGGCCTTGATAGTGAGGCCTGCCTTTTGCAGAGCCTCTAACACTTTCCTCAGGTGGACCAGGTGATCCTCCCAGGTTGAGCTAAAGACAGCAATATCATCAAGATATGCTGCACAGAAGTCATCCAGCCCAGTGAGGACTTGATTCACCAACCTTTGGAAGGTGGCAGGTGCATTTTTCAAACCAAAGGGCATTACCACAAACTGATAATGCCCACCAGGGGTAGAAAATGCTGTCTTGGGTTTGGCCTCCTCAGCTAACCTGATTTGCCAATACCCAGCTGTCAAATCAAATGTACTTAAGAATTTGGCAGAAGCCAATTTATCTATAAGTTCATCTGCTCTTGGAATTGGGTGGGCATCAGTCTTAGTGACTGCATTGAGGCCTCTGTAGTCTACGCAAAACCTCATCTCTCTCTTACCACCCTGGGTGTGAGGCTTTGGCACTAGAACTACTGGGCTAGCCCAAGGGCTATCTGAGGGCTCAATGACTCCCAGTTCCAACATTTTCTGCACTTCAGTTTTGATGCAGTCTCTAACATGATCAGGCTGTCTGTAGATTTTACTCTTGACAGGCAGACTGTCTCCAGTGTCAACATCATGGGTACACCAATCAGTTTGGCTGGGTGTCAGAGAGAACATATGTCTGTAGGATTGCAGGACTTGCCTGCAATCCTGTTGCTGATGTTCAGTGAGGCTGCCACAAAAGACAACACCATCAACTGATCCATCATCAGGATTCTGAGTGAGCAGGTCTGGGAGAGGGTCACTCTCTTCCTCCTGTCCCTCATCTGTGGCCATGAGCAAGCTCATGTCCTTCCTGTCAACATATGCCTTGAGCCTGTTAACATGGAGCACTCTGAGAGGGCTCCTGGGAGTTCCAAGGTCCACCAAGTAGGTAACCTCTCCCTTTTGCTCAATGATGGTGTGGGGCCCAGACCATTTGTCTTTCAGAGCTGCTGGGGCCACTGGCTCCAGCACCCACACCTTCTGTCCTGGCTGGTACACAGTCAGAACAGCCTTTTGGTCATGCCAAGCTTTTTGAAGTTCTTGGCTGGCCTCAAGGTTTTTGGATGCCTTTTCCATATACTCAGCCATCCTGGAGCGGAGACCAAGTACATAGTCCACTATGTTGGTTGCAGGCTTTTTGAGAGGTCTCTCCCATCCTTCCTTCACCAAACACAGGGGTCCTCTCACACGATGCCCATACAGAAGCTCAAAAGGGCTGTCGCCAACCCCCTTCTGTGGGACCTCTCTGTAAGCAAACAAGAGCCAGGGGATCAGGACATCCCATCTTCTCCTAAGAGTTTCAGGTAGTCCATGAATCATCCCTTTCAGGGTCCTGTTGAATCTCTCAACAAGCCCATTGCATTGTGGGTGGTAGGGTGTGGTGAACTTGTAGTTCACACCACACTCCTTCCACATTGCAGTCAGATATCCTGACATGAAGTTTGTACCTCTGTCAGAAACGACCTCCTTTGGAAAACCCACTCTGGAGAACACTCCAACTAGGGCTCTTGCCACCACAGGAGCTGTGGTGGTCCTCAGGGGAATAGCTTCAGGATACCTGGTGGCATGGTCCACCACCACCAGTATAAACTTGTGCCCTGATGCTGTCTGGGGTTCCATTGGACCAACAATGTCAATCCCCACTCTTTCAAAGGGAACCCCCACCACAGGTAGTGGTATGAGGGGGGCCTTTGTTGTGCCACCTGACTTACCACTGGCTTGGCAAGTGACACAGGAGCGACAAAACTCCTTGGTATTCTCATTCATATGGGGCCAGTGAAAGTGTGAGACAAGCCTGTCCCAAGTCTTTGTCTGACCTAAATGACCTGCAAGGGGAATCTCATGGGCCAAGGTGAGAAGGAAACCTCTCAGAGACAAGGGGATGACCAGCCTCCTGGTTGCACCAGGCTTGGGGTCTCTTGACTCAGAGTACAGGAGTCCATCTTCCCAGTATACCCTGTGGGCACCTGTGGCATTCCCTGCAGCCTCAGCAGCAGCCTGCTGTCTGAGGGGTTCAAGGGAAGGGCAGCTCAACTGTTCCTTCCCCAGGTCTGCTCTGGAGGGTCCCCCGGAGCCCAGAAACTCAACTTGATCAAGTTCAAGCTCTTTAGGCTCAGTTTCCCTCAGCTCTTCCAGATCAGCCTCCTCAGAGACTTGATCCTCAACCTGGGGCAAGGGGGAAGGCAAAGCCTTACCCTTACTGCTCTTCTTCTTGGAAGGTGTCTGGTCCATAATTTCAGGATCCAGCACCTGTTCAGTGGGGCATCTTCTGGCCTGTGACCTAGTCACAGCAAGCACATGTGCTGGCAAGCCTAACATCTCCATGTGAGTCCTCTGCTCCACTTCTGACCATTGTGATGACTCCAAATCATTGCCCAACAAACAATCAACTGGGAGGTCTGAACTGACTACAACTTTCTTTTGTCCCTTCACTCCACCCCAGGAGAAAGCCACAATTGCCACACTATGACTAGTAGTGACATTGCTGGCATTGGTCACCAGGAAATCAGTACCTGGCATGATCTGTCCAGGGTCCACAAAGTTAGGTGTCACCATGGTGACACTGGCACAAGTGTCCCTATAGGCCTGAGCCATTTTGCCATTAATCAAAGGTGTCTGCCTGTATTTGCCCAAAGTATTGGGACTTATCTCAGGGGACATATCCATATCCCCTGTACAGACAAGGACAGCCTGAGTGAGTGTGCCAACTAAGTTGTCAGACCCCTCAGTACCCAAGGTTAACCCCACTAATGCCTTGGGAGGTACACTACCACTACTGACTGTACTAGGGGGTGCAGTTGCCTTAGGGGCTGTAGTGGCAGGAGTTTGTCCTCCTCTTTTGGTGCACTCACTAAACCAGTGAGATTTACTTTTGCAGTACTGGCACCACCTTTTTGACTGGCCTTCTTGAGTCTTCTTCTTCTGGGAAGCCTGACCCCCACCCTCTTTGGTTTGTTGGGGACCTGGTGAAGACTTCTGGTCATTTTTCTCATTCTTAACATTACCCTTCTGGTCTGCTTTCTTCTGACCACCCTGGTTCTGGTTCTGGTTCTGCTTGATCCTTGTCCTGACCCATTTGTCTGCCTTCTTTCCCAATTCTTGGGGAGAGGTCAGATCTGAATCAACAAGGTGCTGGTGCAACAACTGGTTCTGACAATTGTTTAAAATTTGTTCTCTCATCATTAGATTATACAATCCTGTGTAATCTGTAACCTTGCTACCCAGCAACCAGCCCTCCAAAGCCTTAGTGGCACAATCCACAAAGTCAGACCAGTCCTGAGACTGAGTTTTCTGGGTGTCTCTGAACAGCAACCTGTACTGCTCAGTGGTTAAACCAAACCCATCAACCAGTGTATTCTTCAGGACCTGGTAATTGTTAGCATCCTCTACTCTTGTAGTGAGGAGCTTATCTCTTCCTTTACCATCAAAGGAGAGCCACAGTATAGCTGCCCACTGACTCTGGGGAATGCACTGCACAGTGCAGGCCCTCTCCAGAGCAGCCATCCATTTCTGGATATCATCCCCTTGCTTAAAGGGGGGCACTATTTTAGTCAGGTGTTTAGTATCTAAACCCTTCTCTCTATCTCTTGGGAGATTGCTGCCACCAGTGGGAGCTAGCCCACTCATCTGCTGCTCTCTAGCAAAGGCAAGCTTCTCTTTGGCCAGGGCAAGTTCTTCCCTTTCAATCCTCAGTTCAGCTTGTCTCATCCTAGCTTCATGCTCCCTTCTCTGAGGGGAAGTAAATCTCCTCTGTGGAGGATTCCTTCTCCCCTGAGAAGAGGCATTAGAGTGCAGAGATCTATTGGAGTCCCTAGAAAGAGATCTATCTCTCCTAACTCCAAGGTTAGGCCCACTTCGGGTCAGTACCGGGGGTCCCCCAGATCCTAGCCCAAGTAAGTCTAAGTTGGCCTTGGTTAGCCTTCTGACTACCTCAAGACCTTTGTCTACCTCATCCCCAGAGAGTTCCTCCTGATCCTCCTCCTCCTCAACTGCAGTAGCAGTGTTGGGGAGGTCTGGATCCCCAGAGGTTCCCTCTAAGGCTGGCATGTTCTCATGTAACTGAGAAAGCTTTCTGGCATCATATGTCTCTAAGAGACCTATCAGAAAGGGAATGGTGGGGTTAGACCCCTGCTTCAGTTTCCTGGAGACACAGATCTGTCTCATCTCCTGGAAACTGAGAGCTGCATATCTTGAAGTGACCTGTGGAGGGTCAACACTGACCAGGGGAGTCTCAGTAGATTCTCCCTGGGTAGACATGCTTTTCTAGTGAGGTGCAAGTGGTGCACTTACCTACACTATGTGTTTGCCTACTGATCCCTTGCTAGAGTTGTAGTTTAGGGTGTGCTAGGCCCTAGGAGCTACAACAGCTGGTTCAGTAGAACTCAGAGTATTCTAAGCTAAGTTATATGTACCTTTAGTACTTATGTGATCTTTCACGAGATATTCTTAGGGCATGTGTGGTAAAACAACAGCAAGCTCAAATCCCAACCGCTGCTCACCAATGTGAGAAGTTGGCCTGATGTGCAGTGCTCACTATTCTAGTGATCACTATATATCAGTCCAACAACCCTTATTGATGATTGGTTGTAAGTCAACCTTATAGACCAGCTATCCTAGTAGCATGGATACGAGCAGTCTAAGGCTAAGACTCTAGAGGGCGTGTTAAGCCAGCTGTTTTACCATCACATTACCCCTTGAACACCCAGTGAAAGGACACCACACAAGTGTTATGAAAATAAACAATGTATTTATTAGAATCACAACAACCCTGTACTCTTTATGAGGACAGGGTGCTAAGCACACAACAAAACTCTTATGAAAATACTTAAGTTAGCACGTTATACACAAATGCCCTAGGGGCACGAAAAACCATATACTCTAAAAGTGGAATGCGAATTACTAGCAGGTAAGTAACAGTACTAATAGGCTTTGGAATCGCTAGGACTGGACTACTGAACCTTTAGATTACTAGCAGGAGGCCTAGGGGACTCGGGTGCAGAGTGTGCACTCTCACGCGGGATGCGGGACAAAGTCTATGGGAGCTAGAATTCACAAAGTTAGTGTTCACGGGCGAACCCGACCTGGTAGGGAGAAAACGATAGTGGATCCTGACCCTTGGATAGTGAGGCTATGCTGGGACACCGAAGTGCCGAAGTTACCTAGCCCAGGGGCTGCAGCTGCATAGGTCTGAAAAGACGTCGGGAATCCTCGTGCCGGACCAGGAGCCTGGAAGGAAGAAGTTGCTGGCAGGCGACCAGTGAAGGGAAGTTCGATGGATCCAAGCCTGGATCAAGGAGGAAGGAAACCTGAAAGCAGAGGGGACCAAGTTCACTAGCCAGTGATTAAGTGGGCACCAGGATGGCACCGGGCGAAGTCACCGCAGTCAGGTGAGTGGGCGCTGCTGGGCTCTGCAGTCTCTCGGACCAGGAGGCGTTGTCGGCGACCAGGATGGAGGTGCGAGCTGTCCCACGAAGGTTCTTGCTGTCGACGTCGCTGGACCCAGGATTGGGCAACAAGTCTTGGCAAATGCAAGGCCCACGCGGTGGACCTAAAATGGCGTCTTAGCCGGACCAGGAGGGTCCAGAGTACTTCTCCGATGGAGGGAAGCAAGGGCCAGTCTGGAGCAACCAGACCAGCAGCAGTGTTGTCGTCGGGCGTCGTTCGGAAGGCCACAAGCCAGCGGGCTAGTAGCCAAACAACGCGGTGAGCAGCAAAAAGCAGAAGGGCCCCACGCCGATCGTGGAGATGCTGGGGGGCTGCTCTTCGGTGCTGGAGCTGCTCAGGGTGGGGGCTTCTCAGACCCCAAAGCACTCACCAGGAAATTACTCGGTGGGCTTGCTGTGCAGAAGTCGTGCAGTCTTGGCGATGGCCGGTCCCTCGAGGTCTCGTCGCACCCACGGTTCTCAGCTGTGCTGTAGAGGTGGGTAGAGGTCAGAGGTGCCAGGGAAGCCGGGTCTCGTCGAGCTGGGCAGTCGGATTCCGGAGGAAGGACGTGCAGCAGACCGCAGTGTTCTTGGATGGTGCCTGCGGATGCAGGGTGACTACTCCTTAGCCACAAGGGAGAATCTTGAGGAAGAAATCGTGAAGTCCTTTCGTGGAAAGTGGTATCTTGATTCCAAAGATGATCTGATTTGGAAGGGGGCCAGTCTCTACCTTTATCTGGGAAAAGGGGGCTGGCACGCGACTAAGTCCTGCCCTATGGGTGGGACCAGGAGGGGGGTGGTTACACCCACTTCCTTGGCGGGCTTTTCCCCAGCACAGGGTCTGGAGTGTCCCTGGAACTGGTTCAAGCCAGCCTATGCACAGTGAGCACCGGGGTGCCACGTGCAGTCACCTTCCTCTAAAGCCCTGCCTACCTACAATACACAAAACCCTGTCTGGGACGGTGCTGGCACCGCCCCTGGCAGGAAACCCTTTGTCCTTATCTCCTGCTCTGGGAGGACTCCCAGCAGCAGGAGGGCAGACTTGTGTCTCGGTGGCAGCATCCATTTTGTGGAGCTGAGGCGCTGTTTGACTTTAACCGGGGTTAGGGGTTACATACATGTCGTGTCCCTCTAGAAGGGTGGAATGCTAACCCCGTCGCCAGAATTGGCGAGGGGTTAGTATTCCAATTCGTATGACACCTTACTCGACCTGTTTTGATAAAGCGATACCAGAGTTGGCACATAACCGCGAGGATTATAATGCACTTAAGAGTATATGGTATGCGATATCATGGAAACGGCTAAGGGATGGATCCCGAAAGCCGCAGACAGGCTCAGCTCATGCCAGAGCACCATCTCACACGATTCCAAGCACTCTGCCTTCAGGATTGTTAAGGCCTGCCATAGGAGTGACTGATAGGAGATCTGTGTGTCCATTTTAGGGTTAGATATAGGTATACTATATCTACAGCAAAGGGTGAGTACACCACCTTGCCCCAGCTGTCGTGCAGCCAGTTGTGTCAGTTTAGTTAGTCAACCCAGGGGTGGCACAATACATGCTTCAGCCCCTGGGAGACTTCTGGGTGCACCTCAGCCCTGGGTACAGGGACTTGGAGAGGGCCCAGTGCCAATTCAGTACCTGAGTACAATTTGGATAGAGAGAACAGCTAGGCTGTGGGTCTGATTAGCAGGCCCACAGCCAGGGAAAGTTGTAAACCAGTGCAGCAAAAAGCAAAAATCTGGGTGATCATAGGATTGCAGACCCTACTCTCCTACAAACATCTTGTATGAATAAACCCACATTGATTCCAGAGGTGGATTTATTAATGCATGCACCCTGAGGGCACCTTAGAGGTGCCCATGAAAAATTACCAGCCTATCTAGTGTACTGGCTGACTGAAGTCCACCAGTCTGCCACCACAGACAGGTTTCTGACCCCTTACAGTTGACAGCCTATGCTCTCTATGGGCAGAATCGAAGACTGATCTGGCCGGAGGTGTGGTCACCTCCTCTAAGCAGGATGGCTAATCAGCATATCAAGGAAGGAGGCTTCAAAGATTTCTGCTGGCCTCGATATGTGACCACGGCTTCCCCAGACCGGTAAAAATCCAAACCTCGGCCCATTTGGCACCAGTAGACAGGAAATTAGCTATGCAGAGAGGCGTGGCACACTAGTAGGCCCGTCTCACCACTAAGGTGAGCTGCCTGGTGTGCCCCCCTTTTAGGAAAATTCCATCATTTTGGGGATGGCGGAATTAGGAACTCTAGGACAGGGTTGTGTCCACTTACCACAGGAAGTGGTCATATAGGGGTCGTAGAGACGCCAACAGTAAGTAGCCCATTCGCTACCACCCGTAACGCCCCTAAATCTAGTATTTAGGAGAGCCCCCGAGAAAACAGATTCTGATGACATAAGAATAATGACACACAAGAGCCGTGAAGAGCAAAAACTGAGGAGCAGCAACTGACGTGGCGCCAACCTTGCTGGCCTACCTGCTGTCCCAGACAATTGCACCAAAGACAACTCTCCTGCAGTTGCTCTACCCCCAAAAGCCTGGGAGGACTGCTAGCACTTCAAGGAGCAACCAGTATCTCCAGTGAAGTAGCTGAGCTACTTCCCTGCACCCCCTCAAGAAAAACCGTGATGACTCTGGATTACCGAAAAAACCGACACCGGAAAGCACCACGGCACCTATGCCCCCCCCCCGTGTCGAAGTGGGCCAATTAGGTCCTCCACAGTCGAACCCCACCTAGGGTTTTCCCAGAAGTGACTCCCAGTTGTCACCTTCAGCCTTTTAGTGCAGGCCCCCTCTAGCGGGTCTCCTGCAGCACAGACCCGACGCCTAAAGACAACACTGCACCCAAACCCCACAGCCCGAGGAGAAGTGGACGGACTGTGTCCCTATGAGCCTAAGCATCTCAAGGGCCGAGCCCCCTGTGTGTTTAATTGGACTGGCCCCCCAGTTCCAGCTTGCAGCCTCTTTCTCCCAGGACTGATTCCCATTAAAACTAAGGGAGGTACCTGTTGCTGAAAAGCACATCTGCACCTTGACGCCCAAGAACATAGTGAGGTGACCTGCTGGTGCTGCCTTAGACTTTGCCCCATACTTCTATTAACTCCAGAAGATTGGTCCTGTAAGTCGCTGTTATGTTCCCCGTATGCAGTGTATGTATTTTTCCCCATAGAATTTATTGGTGTGAATCAATTTGAGTGTGTGTGTGTGTATGTGTATCATTTATTGTGTGTGTATTCAACAAATGTCTAACACTCCTCCTTTATGAGCCTAAGACATGCGCGACCACACTACCACAAAAAGAGCACCTTTGCGCTTCAACACGTCTCTGCTCCCTGACCTGTGCACTCAGTCGGGAGACTTCAAAAGAGCAACAACTGGCTGGGAGCCCCAGGGGATTAGTTTTGAGCCTTTAATTGCCATGATTGCCTGGAGCACAAGGCCCGGCTGGAGTCTGTATTACTTATAAAAAAAATACAAGCTTGCGCTCTAACACACATCATTGATAGACTAGTGCTACCCATAGAGCTGGCCTTACACTGGATCTTAGGTTCTCTAACATAAAAACTACTAACATTTCTGGAATTACTCCATTAACTTAGACTGACCATTATTTTTAAATTACATTTTCGGTTACTCTTCCTCAGGGTAATACTATGAGGCAATCTTGAACTCCTTAGACAAGTGTGCTCTCTTGAAAGTTAGGATATCTTCTGGAAGATTTCCTTCGGAAAAATGGTATTCCATGGAATTAAAAACAACCAAAAGGAAATGCAAATGTCTTAAACAGAAGTGGAGGAATGCAAGGGAAGATTAGAATATTTTTAAATTAAAAAAAAACCTGTATCTTAAAGCCGTGAGAATACCCAAGAAAGACTACTTCATTAAAAGAATTGAAGAGTACAGCGGCTCTTCTAAAGAGTTATTTAGAATTGTTAAGGAGCTTGCTCAACCTAACTGTTTAGCACCTTCCATTCCACCTACTGAGCCTTTTTGTGAGGAATTGGGGAATAATTTCACAGATAAAACAAGATATACTCTTCCGTGGAGCCCCAACAATTGTTAGAGGAGCCGTCAGGGCTCTGGATGGATCCCCATACCGAAACCAGCACCCTATTTGGGCATCTTGAATAAAATTACAGAGCAGGTCTTAAAGCTGATGACTGAGGTCATGTCTGGATGTCCCTTAGACCCCTGCCCGCATTTTATTTTTGCTCGTCTAGCATCTATTCTTGGTACTATTTTTTTACTCGCATTTTCAACCAATCGCTTGAGGAGGCAATCTATTCAGAGGTTTGGAAAGAAGCGATCTTGTTACCTTTGCCTAAGAAAGACGGAATTGATTCCGCTGTTCTTGCCAATTATCAGCCTATACCTCCCATATACGTCTAAAATTTTGGAGAAAGTGGTGCATAGACTATTGTCCGATTTTCTTGAAACAAACAACCTATAGATTCCTCTTAGACCAGCTATCATGTGAATAAAAGCATGGAGTCTACATTGATGGCTGTATTTGATGACAGACTAGTGGTGGATCAGGGCAAAGCGATCCTACTTGATCTCCGGGCGGTCTTCGATATGATCCTGCACAGTCAGCTAATTACCAGACTAGATGAAGTTAGTGTAAATTCGAAGGCTCTTCATTGGTTCAGCTCTTTTCTGGAAAACAGATCTTATACAGTGTAGCTCCGCAAATATCGCTCACACTCCCTTAAAGCAAACTGCGGAGTTCCACAGGGCTCTACTTTCAGCCTGACTCTTATAAACAGCTATGTCGCTCCAATGGCAAGAATCATAAGGAAATGAGGCTTTTATTTTTTTTTATTTTTTTTTAATATGCAGACAACACCCAGCTGGTTTTATTGCTGGGGGAGGAGCGTGTCTCACAAATGGAATATGCTACTTACCAGTATGCATCTGTTCTTGGCATGTAGGGCTGCTGATATTCATATCTTGTGCATAGATCGCCGCCTAGTGTTGGGTCCGGATGATTGCACATTGTTGTCCTGGAAGAGTCTTCGAAGTATCACGAGATAGGTGGCTCCTCCCCCGGACTACAGTGCGCATGGGCATCCTCTCCATCCTCAGATTGTTTTTCGCCATTGTGGCAGGGATGGAGTATGATACAGTAAGTGATGTCCATGCTAGAGATTAATTCTGAGTGCTACAGCTGCAACAGGCACCGGGGAGGACGATATGAATATCAGCAGCCCTACATGCCAAGAACAGATGCATACTGGTAAGTAGCATATTCCGTTCGAGGCATGTGGGCTGCTGAATTCATATCTTGTGC
The DNA here is from genome assembly GCF_964261635.1 of Lissotriton helveticus. Taxonomy (NCBI): domain Eukaryota; kingdom Metazoa; phylum Chordata; class Amphibia; order Caudata; family Salamandridae; genus Lissotriton; species Lissotriton helveticus. Next base: position 796,804,172 of record NC_136073.1, on the reverse strand, counting down.
ATAGAATGTATAGCAGTCTCCCCCCTAGCGGCGGTTGCCCGTGCCAGCTGCAGCAGTTTGAAAAAGAGTCTTGAGTACAGCCTGCCCTAAAGCTGCCTACTGTTTGGAGTGTACATCTACGCAGTAGTGTTTGGTAAATGTATGTATGGTAGTCCATGTGGCTGCCTTACATATGTCTTCTAGAGGAATGTTCCCTAGGAAAGCCATGGATGCCACTAACTTGCGTGTTGAATGCGCTTTTGGGGGAACTGTTGATGTGCGTTTAGCTTTTTGATAACAAATTTGTATGCACTTAATCCATCTGGCTATACCTGATTTGGAAATGGGGTTGCCTTTGTGCTGTGATGAAAAGGCAACAAACAGTTGCTTAGTCTTTCTGAAAAGTTTTGTTCTGTCTATAGTACAGGAGAGCTCTTTTAACATCTAGGGTATGTAGAGCCCTTTCTGCCACTGATTCTGGATTTGGGAAGAATACTGGCAGTTCTATAGCTTGATTGATGTGAAACTGGGATACCACCTTTGCATAAATTTAGTGTTTGTTCGCAGTACTACCCTATTTGCGTGAATTTGTATGAATGGCTCCTGAATAGTTAGGGCTTGCAGCTCACTAACTATTCGAAGTGATGTAATTGCCACTAGAAAAGCCGCTTTCCACGTTAGGAATTGTATCTCACACGAGTGTAGAGGTTCAAAAGGATGTCCCATTAGTCTGGTTAGAACCACATTTAGGTTCCAGACAGGTGAAGGTGGGTGTCTTGGAGGAATGATTCGTTTGAGTCCCTCCAGGAAAGCTTTAATGGCAGGTACCCTGAAGAGTGAAAGGTGCTGCCTGTTCTGAAGATAAGCTGACACCGCAGCTAAATGTATACGTATGGAACTGTAAGCTAGATTGCATCTGTGTAGAGGTAACATATAATGTTTTGAGTAGATGCGTCTAGCGGATTTATGTCATTATTGTTACAATAGATGACAAATCGTTTCCACTTCGCCGCATAGCATGCTCTGGTGGTAGGTCTTCTTGCCTCCTTGATAATATTCATACAGTCAGGAGGTAAGTTTAGGTAACCAAACTCTATGACCTCAGGAGCCAGATCGCAAGGTTCAAGTGTTGCGGATCTGGGTGCTGAATGTCGCCATAGCTCTGCGTTAAAAGACTGGGTGTTAATCGCAGCCTTTGATGAGGAACCACGGAAAGTTCTAGGAACGTGGTGTACCATGGTTGCCGCGCCCACGTTGGAGCAACCAGGATGAGTGTTGTCGCAGTTTGCGTGCCACTAGTGGTATGAGCGGGGCTGGGGGAAAGGCGTACGCAAACTTGCCTGACCAGTTCATCTATATCGCATTGCCCTGAGACTGCGGATGTGGAAACCCTGGCGGCGAAGCTTTGGCATTTTGCGTTTTCCCTTGTGGCAAACTGGTCTATTTCTGGGTAACCCCACCGCTGGAAGTACGGTTGCAATGAACAAAAGAAATGCCAGTACTGTCACAACTAATTATTTTCAATTCATCAGACCATAAGAATTGTACACTATGGTTGAATAGCACGTAAAAGTTTAAATGAATCCTCTGTTTTATTTAAAAAAAAATTGAGCAATGATTATTGGTTATTATTTCACCAATCCATTATACATTACACAACCTCTCCTCTATATACATATATTTACACAATATTCACAAAAAACATTTACAGTATTAACAATATCATCATTGTTGAAACAATCATACCCTCATACATTCACATCCATACACAACAAAAATGTTATCACAAAACCTGGAATCAAAAATATTCACAGTAAGCCATATACAATAAATTTTCAATGATAAAACTTTTTATGGAAGTTTTTTATATTACTCCTTTGTTTAGATGGCAAAAAAGTTGTCTACACGTTTCGAACTCACACTGTTCGCGGAGTTCTCATCAGGACAAATTAGCTCTAAAGTCTAATAGAGCAGTCTAGGATTACGTAGATCACCCGTCGAAATCACCAGTTATCCAAATCAAACCATTTTAATTTACGATGGAGGTCGCATGTGGAACATGGAGTGTGGCCAGTCTTGTCAGATATGTGACCGCTGTCCGCAATGGTTAATCGCAGGACGCAGGTGCTCACTGGTTAGCCCAGAGTACTGAGTGTCCCCGCTGTGCTGTACACCTCGGCGCTGTAGTCGATGGCTGCGCTCTTCCGTAGGGCGAATTTTCTGTCCCCGCTGCCCTCGAAGGAAATCACGAGGGGCTTGTGGTCTCCGTCTAGTTAGGAGTTTCTTGCTGTCATCAGTAACGCATACGGGAATCGCTCTCCGCCGCACTTCCAGGATCCTTTCACGGAACCGGAAGTGCGGCGGAGAGCGATTCCTGTATGCGTTACTGATGACAGCAAGAAACTCCTAACTAGACGGAGACCACAAGCCCCTCGTGATTTCCTTCGAGGGCAGCGGGGACAGAAAATTCGCCCTACGGAAGAGCGCAGCCATCGACTACAGCGCCGAGGTGTACAGCACAGCGGGGACACTCAGTACTCTGGGCTAACCAGTGAGCACCTGCGTCCTGCGATTAACCATTGCGGACAGCGGTCACATATCTGACAAGACTGGCCACACTCCATGTTCCACATGCGACCTCCATCGTAAATTAAAATGGTTTGATTTGGATAACTGGTGATTTCGACGGGTGATCTACGTAATCCTAGACTGCTCTATTAGACTTTAGAGCTAATTTGTCCTGATGAGAACTCCGCGAACAGTGTGAGTTCGAAACGTGTAGACAACTTTTTTGCCATCTAAACAAAGGAGTAATATAAAAAAACTTCCATAAAAAGTTTTATCATTGAAAATTTATTGTATATGGCTTACTGTGAATATTTTTGATTCCAGGTTTTGTGATAACATTTTTGTTGTGTATGGATGTGAATGTATGAGGGTATGATTGTTTCAACAATGATGATATTGTTAATACTGTAAATGTTTTTTGTGAATATTGTGTAAATATATGTATATAGAGGAGAGGTTGTGGCTCACTGATTAGAGCGGCAGACTCTGATGCAGATGTCTGGCCCAGGACCAGGGTTCAATTCCCGACGCGGCAGGGTCCTGAGCCCAAAATGTCCATGGACTCGATAATTCTCGCCTCGGTGCCTATTCTAATCATGGGGTCCCACGCTGCAACTCTGGGCAATAGTTGCTTAATCTCCACTACGGCGGCCCACCCCGCGGCGGGATGCCTGGCTTTCACCCTGGGGATACCCAGTAGGGGTTATCTCACAGGGAAAAAGCCAGGACGGGTTCCCAAGGCAAGCGCCTTGATGCCTTCGGGTTATACGTGCGCTATATAAGTCGCAATACATACATACATACATACATGTATAATGGATTGGTGAAATAATAACCAATAATCCTTGCTCAAAATTTTTTAAAAATAAAACAGAGGATTCATTCAAACTTTTACTTGTTATTCAACCATAGTGTACAATTCTTATGGTCTGATGAATTGAAAATAATTAGTTGTGACAGTACTGGCATTTCTTTTGTTCATTGATACTTTGTGGCTTAGCCTTGCTGTTGGGGGCCCAGACCCAGTGGTGGTTTTTGGAAGTACAGTTGCAGCACTGAGGGATGTATCTCCCACTCGTGCATTTGGTGGCTGTGTCTGCTGAGCAGATCCGCCATCTGGTTGTCCTTGCCTGGGAGGTGTTACGTCATGAGGAAGATGTTTCTCTGAATGGCCCACTTCCACATGCTTTGTGCTAGATGGGACAACTGTGGAGAGTGTGTCCCCCCTGCTTCTGTATGTAGTACATGGCAGTCATGTTGTCCGTCGGGATTAACGCGACTTTGTTGCACAAATGTACCTTGAACGCCTTCATTGCCATAAAGATTGCCATCAGTTCCAGCAGGTTGGTGTGCATCCTTTTCTGCTGTGTCGTCCATAGTCCCTGCACTGTGTAATGGAGGACATGCGCTCCCCATCCCAGGAGAGATGCGTCCGTCGTCAGCACTATTTGTGGTACAGGCTCTTGGAACGGTCGTCCCCTGCAAAGGTTTTGTGGGTTCCACCAATGCAAAGAGCTGTATGCGCGACCGGTCACCAACACTAGGTCTGTTAATTGTCCTTGAGCCTGGTTCCACTGCCGTGCTAAGCACTCCTGAAGCGGACGCATGTGTAGTCTCACGTGAGGGACTATGAAGATGCAGGAGGCCCCTTTTTTTGTTACTGTTGTGTTTTCTGCCCCCCTTTTGGTTTGGAGCTCAAAGCGCCGGGACACTCCTTTGGAGTAGCCGTTGCGCTATATAAGCCCTAATTTAACATAACATAACATTAACATCATGCCTATCAACTGCATAAACACCCGTGCTGTGAGCGAGTGTTGGGGTCTGAATTTTTTAATCAGAAATAGAATGCTGTTGATTCTTGCTGAGTTTGGCTGCGCCTTTGCGTTGCTCCCAGGTACTGTTGTACATGGGCGGGCTGAAGATGAGACTTTGGGTAGTTTAATGAGAATCCGAGGCTGTGTAGGAGGTGAATAGTGCGGGACATGTGGCTGGCACATTGCTGGGCTGACTTTGCTTGGATGAGCCAGTCGTCCAGATAGGGGTAGAAGTGAATATGGTTTCTCCGCAGGTGCGCCGCCACTGTCGCTAGGCACTTGGTAAACACCCTGGGGGCTGTTGTCACCCCGAAAGGCAGTACCTTGAACTGGTAGTGCCGATTTTTGATGGTAAACCTGAGATACTTCCTGTGCGCTGGATGTATTGGTATGTGGAAATATGCATCTTTCAGGTCTAGTGTTGCGAGGAAATCTCCCTGACTGAGCAATGGTAGATCTTGCTGTAAAGTGAGCATGTGAAAGTGTTCTGACAAGATGTATTGGTTTAGGGACCTGAGGTCCAGTATTGGCCTCAGAGACCCGTCCTTTTTGGGGATTAAGAAGTACAGCGAGTACACCCCTGTACCTTGTTGCTGTATAGGGACGAGTTCTATGGCCCCTTTTTGCAGCATGCTGATGACTTCTTGCTGCAATAAGTGTATGTGCTCTGCGGATATAGGACGGTGCCTTGGGGGTATGTTGGGTGGAGTGGAGGTTAGCTCTAGACAATAGCCGTACTGAATAAGTTGTCTCACCCACCTGTCTGTGGTAATGCTTTCCCAGACTGGCAGGAACTGTTGTAACCTGCCCCCGACCGGTGTTACATGGTCTGGGGGCAGTGACCAGGCGTCACTGTTTATTATTTGCGGAGGATCTGGTGTTGTTATTCCCTCGTCCTCTGCCTTAACTGCTGTTGCCACGGTATCCACCTCTGCTTGTTTTATTATAGGTGGTTTGCGTGCTCCCTTTATTGTATTGAGTCTGCTGGGAAGCCTGGCCTCTCGTAGCTCCTCTGTTATTGGAGCGACGAAAGGAGCCTCCTCTGAATTGTTGTGACTGCAAGGCACCCATAAATTTGGCGGTCTGTGTCTTTTTTAATCTTCTCTAAGATTGTGTCCACATCAGGACCAAATAAAAAATCAGGGTTCACATGCTGATTTAATAAAGTGGTTTGAACCCAGAGATGCGCAACCAAGCATGCCTTCTGAGCATGACACTTGTGTTGATGGCCCTGGCTGCGGTGTCTGCTGCGTCCAGCGCACATTTAATGGATGCGTTGGATATCAGTTTCCCCTCCTGTATCAGTGTTTCTGCTCCCTCCTTGTAGGCATCAGGCAAATGTTGTAGCAGTTGCTCTATTCTAGTGTGTCATAATGCGCCCTGTCGTATCTGGCTAATAGGGCCTGTGTGTTGGAAATTCTCCAGATATTAGCTGCTTGAGTTGGCACGTTTACGAGCATCGGAGACCACCAAAGAGTCCAACAGCAGCTGTCCCTTAATGTGTGTAGGGTCCACAGGCGCCGGTCTATTTTCTTTCAATTCTGGGGTTAACAACCCTTGCTCTTGTGGTTTCCTTGAAAATGTCTCCTGCGTGTTTAAGGACACCCTTTAACATTGGCAATGTTTTAACTGATTTCTCTGAAGTGGAGAAAGTGTCAAACAAGAAGTCCTCTTCAATTGGGTCAGCATGCACGTCCATATCGTGATTTTGAGCTGCCCTTTCTATTAATGCGTTAAACGCTGCTGTATCTTCTGTTTTGACAGGATAAGAAGGAGTATCAGGAATAGTTTGCGACTCCCCCTGGTCATTAGGGTCCGTCCAGGCTTGAGCCTGGTTATCCTGATCATTGCCGCAGGGTAAGAATATTGTTCATCATAGTCATACCCCATATCCTCATTAGAGCGTGTGGGTGAGTATGCAGAAGTGTCCTGGCCATGGTACCCTACAGCCTCGAAAAGGACAGGCGAAGTAGAAGAATCCTTTTTCTTTTTGAGTGGAATTTTATATGATTCCATGGGATTTTCCGACCTGATCTTTCTTTGATGAACAGTAAGTCTGCCGGTTTCGGAGTCGATAAGTAGCTTGGACTGATTGTCATAGGAGGGCTCCTGGTACAGAACGTCCTCTTCCAGAGGATGACTCCTTTTTCCAAGTGACACCGTCTTGGGTGTTTCGACCCCTGTTTTCGGATCGACCGCCTTAGGGCGTGCAGTTGGGGTCAGCCCGAATTTAATCAGTGGTATAGCGTCTTTAGACGGACTGACCTTTTTCGGTGCCGGCGTCGATACAGGACCGACCGACTTTTGCCCTGTCGTCGTGCCTTTGGCCTTGCTTCGACTTAGGTGCTTGTGGCGTCGGAGGTGCGCTCTTTTGCCTCGATTCGACTTGCTCCTTCGAGGCGCCTTTGTGTTTTGGCTCGAGGGCCTTGACGAGCGGTGGTCTGTCGACTCGGTGCTTCGGATCGAGAATCTTCCAAGCCTGTAGTCCCTGTTTGTGTCGCTGTCAGTCGACGTCGACCTCGTCGGTTCGACGCGTTTGGCTTTAGCAATGGACTTTGGCGCACTAATCTTCGGCTCGACACCCTTTATGTTCGACCCCGCAGGGTCTTCGACACCTTTTTGCATCATCGGCTCAGACGTGTTCGAACCCTTCGATCCGAAGACTGTTTTCAGCAGTTTCGGTTTTGACTCGGTGGCTTTTGGTTTCGCTTTCTGTATTGCGACCGATGGCTCGTGTGATATATTTTTGGCCGAGACGCGGGGCTATAGAATGTTTGTCATGATCTTGGCTAAGGCCTTTTGGCGATGCCTCGACCAGAGCCTTTGGGAGTCTTTCAGTGTCTTTTTCCGGCCCAGTACCCACTGCTGGGCCTGGTTCATCGCTCGAGTCGTCATCGACGGCTCCAATGGGAGACGCGTCGTCCCTTACCTCGTCGACGTTTTCCTCATCGACGTGTTCTTCGTCGTCTTCATCGAAGATATTCACCGGGTCGGGCGCTGGCTTCGACATAGTTTGTCTCGCTGCACGTCGGAGCCTAAGCGTCTTCTTCGACCGGAATCGAGCACAAACTAGACAGTTGTCTTCATTGTGGTCGGGTGATAAGCACTTTTTGCACACCGGGTGAACATCGATGTGCGGGTATTTAGAATTACAAAGGGGGCATCGTTTGAACGGGCTCCGTTCCATCGACGATCGGGCCTCTGGTGTCGAAAAGGCCACGCGGCTCTCTTCGACGTCCTGCTCGAAAAGAACTGGAAAAAGAACTCGCACCGATCGAAAGAACAATACCGACGACCCCGAAGGCCTTTTGGCCTTGTAGAAAAAGTTTCCGAACTTGAGTAAAAAAAAAGTACATCCGAACCCAATGGCGGAAAAAACAATCTGAAGATGGAGAGGATGCCCATGAGCACTGTAGTCCGGGGGAAGAGCCACCTATCTCGTGATACTTCGAAGACTCTTCCAGGACAACAATGTGCAATCATCCGGACCCAACACTAGGCGGCGATCTATGCACAAGATATGAATTCAGCAGCCCACATGCCTCGAACATTAATCTTCTAAAGTGCAAACTTTGCCCAAAGGTGACAAGGAGCTGCGGAAAGAGCCGGCGGTCGTAGGAAGCACAAAAAGGAGCTCAACAGTTAAAGAGTGAAGAGCCTGTTTTTAGGGACTTCCAGAACATAAGGTGAGAGAGAGTCGTGTCCAGAGACCAATAGCAGGAGCGAATTCCGGAGCTCGGAGGCAGCAACAGAAAAAGTACCCCCCCCATCTCTCCAGGGAACTACTAGCCAGTTTTTGCTGGCATACCGCAGTTGTTTGGTAGGGACATACCGCTGAAAGAGCCTTTTAATGCCTTCGGAGCCCGCATTATAAAGAGCCTTATGAACAAGGCAGAGGGCCTTGAACAAAATTCTCTTTCCTAAAGGAAGCAAGTGCAGTTTACGAATAGATGCTGAAACAGGGTGGAATTTAGGAAGATCCATCACAAGTAGAGTTGCTGCATTCTGTACAAGCTGCAATTTATGGATGGATCCCTTATTGACGTCCTGATAGAGGGCATTCAAATAATCCAATCTGGACAGGACCAGGGCAACAGATCAAAAGACAAGCTGAAAAAATGTCTCACCGAATTAGCAGGATGCATGGCCAGACACTGCTTAAAATTAAATGCAGACAAAAACAGATATCCTGCTAGTCGGTGGGGCTCATTTAACCCCTTCCGTGCGGCCGCGACTCCCCCCGTGTGCTGCCACCGAACGAACAGGGCGGGGCCGTGACTAACCCCAGCCGTAATCAGCACACGAGCACCGTGGAGCGTGACGGCTGGGGTTCGTCACCAGCATGGAAGGGGTTAATCTGGGATGCCTACTGGTGGTTGGTCTCTTTTGGGGACATGCCTACCCACAGAGATCAGCTAAGAACCTTGGTGTAATTGTGGATGATTCTCTCTCAATGCAAGATAACATCAAGGCGCCATTTGTGGCAAATGTTTTGGAATTCTAAAATTGAGGAAGCTGTTCAGTTGCATCCAGATTGACTGGAAGAACACCATAGCTCAGGCCCAGATTATTAGTCGCTTGTACTATGGCAATGCTCTTTTGTCGGCATGGCAGCTTACTAGTTTACAAAATTACAGGTGATCCAAAACGCTGCAGCCAAGCTGATTTGCAGGATCAACAGATTCGACTCTGCATCAGCTTGCCCGACATCCTTACACATGCTTCCAGTTTGAAAAAAAGCATCTTTGACATTAATTTGCCATACCCACAAGGCTGAATAGAATACTGGCTCTGGGATTTTACAGGCCAGAGTGAAATTTTATAGGCCGGCTCTGAATCCAAGACCTTGAAACCAGGGATTTGCAAAGTCCACTAGGATAAGAAAAACCAGCACAGGTGGACTATCAATCTCATATTTGGCGGCAGTCCAGTGGAATTCTCTTCCTTTGGCTTTTTGCCTTACTGAGGATCATTTTCAATTCAGGAAGAAAATGGAAATCTGTATGTTTTCAGCTTAGGGTTCCTCTGGGGCAGGGTATCACCTTGTAGAAAGGAGAGAGCTTTACAGTGCTGTAATACCAGTGATGTGGCGTACAAAAACTCTTAATAATAAAAAAATTGAAAACCGATCCAGGCCGCTAACAAAAATCCTTGACATGGCGGAGGACACCATGGCGTCAAGGATCACTGATCTCCCTTGAAGAGCTGTCAGGATGGGTCCAACATGCCATAAAAATTTTGGGCAATGCCAACTGCGCTATCTCAACTACGAGAGTTGTCGCTACTTATTAAGATTGATCCAAAGTTGGGAGACTTGGCCACCTCGGAGGCGGGCCCAATAACGCAAGAGGGCTTTTAAGTGACATGTTAATCAGAGTGCTGGGCAAATATGTGGCGACTTCCAATTTATTAGATAAAGCTCAGGCCTCTTAAGAGGATCTTTACCCCCCCTGGTTTTCACCAAGGCAAGTCGTGGGAGGGGCGCAAGGTCGACCAATCCCAGTCCCAAGCCCCCGGCACAGGCTACAGTGCACGCAGGGGACAGTGGCAGGACAATTCCATATTTGGCTACTTCTGTGCCACCAGGGGTTATCCCACCCATCACAGGAGTTCCAGAGGCTGCCATAAAGGAAGAGTTAAATAAGGCCGCTCTCAAGGTGAGTGTAAATCCTTTTCAACCTGCAAAATCTGGGGGGGCAGGATGAAGAGATTTGTACACAACTGGCAAGCTCTCACCTCAGACTTGCGGGTTATTCAGACGCTCAAGGGATTCCATATACAGTTTTACGTCTCACCTTTGCAACAGGTTCCACCTATCCCACTAGCAGTCTCTGATTCAGGAGCCACGCTGGTAGACAGAAGTAACAGACTTAACGCACCAAAGGGGCCGTCCTGTGGATGCCACCCCATCCCTCAGGTTTCTTCAGCAACCTTTTTTTAGTGGGAAAGAGACTGCGGGTAATGCACGGTCATAAACCTCAAAGAGTTCAACAAGTGGTTGGTTTTCCGCCACTTTAAAATGGAGGTCATCCACCTCTTCAGGGAGCTTCTGCAAACAAACGACTGGATGGGGCCCCTGGACCTCATGGATATGTATTTGACAATGCCTACTTACTCGCCATATTACCGCTTTTTACAGTTCCAGTAGTGTGGTTGAATGTTCGAGTTCACAACTCTCTCCTTCAGACCATCATCTGTCCAACTGTGTTTCATCAAACTCATGCGACTCATGATAGACTTTCTCAAGAATGCCTCATTGTGTATCTCAACAATATTCTCTTGCTGTATAAGGGTCCAAGGACTCTTTACATGCACTTGCAGACAGCTGTTGACCTCCTTGAACTACTTGGTTTCATGATCAACCAAGCAAAATCCATCCCAACTTCCACACAGTCCATAGTGTTCCTCAGCTTTGTAGTGGTCTTGGATCGAACCACCCAGAGTCTCCCTTCCAGAAAGGTAAAAACAAATCAGTCGGATGGGGGCCTGGCCATGCCATGCCTTTCACCTCCTCACGGCAAGTGGTGAGGATAGTGGGACTTCTGGCCTCCTTAATACATGCTGTATTCCTAGGGCCTCTCAATTATCAGGCACTGCAACAGCTAAAGAGGAGATACAGTCGTGGCTGACCCCTATGGAGGTATGGAATATTTGGGCAATGTTCACTTCCCTTTCCGACATGGTGATAGAATCCAATGCCAGTGGCACAGGATGGGGCGCAAGGTGTGCAGAATACTCCACAGGCGGAAAATGGTAATCTATCAAAAAATCCCTCCACACCAATTGTCTAGAATTGATGGCGGCTCACTTGCAGTCAAGTGCTGGACCAAGGACAAGGTGCAATGCTACATCCTGCTAAAAATGGATAACATAGCTGGGATGCGGTCATCAATCACACTAAAGAGGTCCAAAGCCCTTGCGTACCTGGCCAGAAACTTCTGGGACTCCTGTCTCGAGAACCAAATTTCAGTGACGGCAGAACATCTCCAGAGGAACTCCAACCAGGTAGCAGACTGGCACTCCTGTCATCTGCAGGATGTGAGCCTTTGGAAGTTGCACTCACCAGTCTACCAGACGGCTCAGGCCCAAGTGGGATCCGTTCTCTGTGGATCTTTTTGCATCCCACCTGTACCATCAGCTCCACAGATACTCCAGTTGGAGGCTAGATCCCAACGCGGCGTCGACCGATGCCTTTTTCTAAAACTAGCAGCCGGACAAAGGGCATGCATTTCCCCCATTGATGATGACCATGTGACTTTCTGCGGAGGTGCGGCAACAGCAGGCAGATTTGGTGGTAGTAACCCCAATTTGGAGATTGAAAGTATGGTATCCAGATCTGATGGAACTTTCTTGGGATTCTCCGATCTGCCTACCCAGTCCCCGGATCTCCTCCGAGATCCAGTGGGGAACCCTAATCATCTGCTCCTGGACGGATCTCTACAACTTATGGCGTGGAGGATTACAGGCAACGCTGGAAAGTCCTAGGACTTTTGCGACAGGCTCTCCCCCTACTCTCCAAAACCTGAGCTATCAGCACAATTAAACATTATAGGTTGGACTGGTCTTGAGGAATGTGCTGGTATCGGAGGGGACAGATGTCTATAAAATGAACTTCCTCGCTTCTTTGGCCTCATATTGTATGGCTTGCAGGTCAATCAATACCTTCAAATCGGCAATTTCGGCAAGCCACTCTCACATTGGTAACCATTCGATGGGACAGCACCCCCTTGTCTGCAAACTTGTTAAGAGCATTAGATTATCTGTCTCCAAATCCCAGGTATTCCAACCTGTGGGACGTCAACAAGGTCCAGAACCTTTTTCTCTTGGCAATTGAACAAATACCTCTCCAGGAAGAAAATGTCGTCCAAATTGGCTAGCCTTCTATATCGGTTAACCTGTAGATTGGTTTTGGATGCTGGAGGTCGGGATCTAACCGGTAAAGTATTACCCCGGAGGGGATTATGTTTCATATTTCAAGGACAAAATGTAATTTGTGTACTGTTTCCTAAACTAAGCGTAGTCCAGCAGGGGTGTGGAATTTTTAAATAAATGTACTTGTCCAAGGGGCAAAATGTTACTGAAATCTGCTTGTCCCATAAAGAAATCCACGTGTCCAACGTACTACCTATATCAGTAAGCTGGTCTAAACATATTACTGTTTTAATTTTATTTTAATTGCTAGATAATTGTTTTTTAATAAAAATGCTTTTTATTAAATATTAGTGGTTGGTCAGTGCATACATTAGATCCGCCATACCAGGTGTATCACATTTACGCGAAAAACAAAGGTCATTACAATAATGATACAGTGTGAAAGAATCAGGGCAACAATAGCATACATCAAGGAGTCATTGGTGTAGGAAGGTAGATCCCTGACTATGGTTGCCCCCAACTTTTTGCCTGGTGTTTTGCTGGTTTTCTGACTTAGTTGACCTGGGGCCCAGCTAACCAGGACCCCAGGCCCACTGCTCTCTCTGTTAAAATGGATTCCATGTACCCTAGGTACATATCTGATTGGATACTGAGTCACCTTATCAGTCCCTGTACAGTATACCTTAGGTATCCAGGGCATAGGTGTACCCAGGGCCTACCAGGGGCTGAAGCATGTATTATGCCACCCCTGGCTGGCCATCCAAAACTGACACAACTGGCTGCTTGACAGCTGGGGCAAGGTGGGGTAATCACCCTTTGCTTTAGATATAGTATACCTATATCTAACCCTAAAATGGACACATATATTCCTATCAGTCACTCCTATGGCAGGCCTTAACAATCCTGAAGGCAGAGTGCTTGGAATAATGTGAAATGGTGCTCTGGCATGAGCTAAGCCCGTTTGCAGCTTGCGGAACCAAGTCCTAATAGCTGTTCCATGATAACGCTATACCATATACTCTTAAGTGCATTATGTACCTCGCGGTCATATGCTAACTTTGGTATAGCATTATCAAAACATGTCGAGTAAGGTGTCATACGAATTGGAATACTAACCCCTCGCCAATTCTGGCGACGGGGTTAGCATTCCACCCTTCTAGAGGGACACGACATGTTGGTAACCTGTAACCCCGGTTAAAGTCAGACATAGCCTCAGCTCCACAAGATGGATGCTGCCACCGAGACACAAGTCTGCCCTCCTGTTGCTGGGAGCCCTCCCAGCACAGGAGGCAAGGACAAGGGGTTTCCTGTCAGGGGCGGTGCCAGCACCGTCCCAGACAGGATTTTGTGTATCCTAGGTAGGCAGGGCTTTAGAGGAAGGTGACTGCAAGTGGCACCCCGGTGCTCACTATGCATAGGCCGGCTTGAACCAGTTCCAGGGGCACACCAGCCCCTGAGCTGGGGAAAAGCCCGCCAAAGGAGAGGGGTGTAACCACCCCCCTCCTAGTCCCACCCATAGGGCAGGACTTAGTCGCGTGCCAGCCCCCTTTTGCAGAATAAAGGTAGGAGCAGGCCCCCTTCCAAATTAGATCAATCTTTGAATCCTGAACCGACTTTCTACGAGAGGAACTCAAGACTCTTCCTAAGATTTCTCCCTTGTGACTAAGGAGTAGTCAGCCTGCAGCAGCAGGCACCAACCAAGCATCGCGGTCTGCTGTAAGTCTCTCCTCCGGATCAAGACTGCCCAGCTCGACGAGAACCGGCTTCCCTGGCACCTCTGACCTCAACCTACATCTTCAGCCCAGCTGAGACCCGTGGGTGCGACGAGGCCTCGAGGGACCGGCCATCATCAAGACTGCACGACGCTTGTCCAGCACGACCACCGAGTGACCCTCGACTGAGTGCTTTGGGGTAAGAGAAGCCCCGACCCTGAGCAGCTCCAGCACCGAAGTTCAGCCCCCCTGCATCCACGAGATCTGCGTGGGGCCCTTCTGCTCTTTGCTGCTCACCGTGTTGTCCAGGTCACTTGCCCGTTGGCTAGTGGCCCTTTTTACGACGCTTCACGACGACAAACACCGCTGGTCTGGTTGCTCCAGACTAGCCCTTGCTCCCCTCCAACAGAGGAGCACCCTGGACCCTCCTGGTCCACTCCAGACTCCAATTTAAGTCCCCCGCGTGGGCTTGCATTTGCCAAGACTTGTTGCCCCAATCCTGGGTCCAGCGACGTCGACAGCAGACACCTTCGTGGGACAGCTCGCACCTCCATCCTGGTCGCCGACAACGCCTCCTGGTCCGAGAGACTGCAGAGCCCAGCAGCGCCCACTCACCTGGTCGAGGTGACTTCGTCCGGTGCCATCCTGGTGCCCCCCTAAATCACTGGCTAGTGATTCAGAACTTGGTCCCCTCTGCTTACCGGTCTTCTTCCCTGATCCAGGCTTGGATCACCACGAACTTCTTCACTGGCCGCCTGCCAGCAACTTCTTTCTTCAGGCTCCTGGTTCGTCAACGAGGGTTTCCGACGCCACTTGAACCCTATGCAGCCGCAGCCCCTGGGCTAGGTAAACCGAGTACTCTGGTGCTCCAGCGTAGTCCAACACTCTAAGTGTCCGGATCCACTTTCGTTTTTGACCTACCTAGTCGGGTTCGCCCGAGAACAGTAACTTTGTCTTTACTAGCCTCCATAGACTTTTTCCCGCCTTACGCGTGAGAGTTCCCACTCTGCACACAACGTCCCTAGGCCTCCTGCTTGTAATCTAAAGGTTCAGTAGTCCAGTCCTAGCGATTCTAAAGCCTATGAGAATAGTACTTACCTGCTAGTAATTTCGCATTCCACTTCTTGTGTATATGGTTTTTCGTGCCCCTCGGGCATTTGTGTAAATTGTGCGACTAAGTATTTTCGTAAGAGTTTTGTTGTGTGCTTAGCTCCCTGTCTCATAAAGAGCCAGGGTAGTCTTGTTAGAAATAAATATACGTTTATTTTCATAACAACTTGTGTGGTGTCCTTTCACTTGGTGTTCAAGGGGTATATGTGATGGTAAAACAGCTGGCTTAACACGCCCTCTAGAGTCTTAGCCTTAGACTGCTCGTATCCATGCTACTAGGATAGCTGGTCTATAAGGTTGACTTACAACCAATCATCAATAAGGGTTGTCTGGACTGATACATAGTGATCACTATTTTCAGGCAGCAAGTGTTGGTGGTGACGGCACCCCCCAGCAGCAGGCGTTATTCCATTTGGCTAACATCTGACTGAGCATTGACCAGAGTTTACCTTTCGTATTGAGATCCGTGGGCTCCCAGACATTGAACAGACACCTTTTGGCTTCAAGTCGTATTGTGACCCACCACACGTCACTCATACATTTGTGTACCTCATTCCAGTATTCGAGGATGAAAGGACAGTCCCAGATAATATGCAGAAAGGACCCCTCCAGGCCACAACCCTCCTGCAAAGCCCCTCCTCGTTCCTGCCCATCAGGGCCAGTCTAGAACCAGAGAGATGCACCAGATGCAGGATTTTTAATTGAATAAGCCTAATTTTCGCCGAAATGGCAACTTCCTTAGGCGAGGATAATGCCTCCTGCCATTCCTCGTCTAATTCTAGACCGTTCCGCCCCCATTTTTCCCGCAAGGCAGTGAGAGGATCTGGGGTGTTGCGTATTAACTTCTTGTATGTGAAGGAGATAGCCTTGTCTGGCAGGTGTCAGTCCAGTAATTTGTCCTCAAGTGGGGAGGAATCCGGCAAGTGAGTTCCAATCGGGATGTTAGCCTGAAGGGAGTGCCTAACTTGCATGTACCGAAAGTATTCCGATGAGGCCAGATCGTGTGTCTGTTGTAGAGAGGCAAACGTGATCACCCTGTTCTTCCCCCAGAGGTCACCGATTCGTGAGAGACCTACAAGGTCCAATTTGTCAAATCCTTTAGTGCGCCCCAGCGTACCAAAGGATTCAGAATCCCACAGTGGGGATGCAAGTGTGAGTCGCTTTCCCTATCCTAAAGTATGGTTTAATGTGTGCCAAACCTGCGCTAAAAGTCGTGTGGAGCCCGTCAGGTGGAATTTATTAGGCCTGGAGTACAAGACCCTTGTGAAGGAACCGTCTGAAAGCAGCCAATTGTCCATCCGGTATCCAGGTTCATCCTCGCCTCGGTAGATGCGTTGGTTTATTGCTGAGAGGTGGGCTGCCCAGTAATATTTTTTTAATGTCAGGGAGTGCTGTGCCCCCATTATACCAGCCGAGTGTCAATTTTTGAAGTGATATGCACGGTTTACCATCTCAGAGGAGGTCTCTGAGTGGATTAAACGTCTTTGAAAATGTTTTGTGGGATTGGGTCCCGAAAATTCTGGAGGGCATAAAGGAAACTGGGCAACGCCATCATTTTGAAGAGGGCTGCACGACCCAGCAGAGACAGTGGAAGTGCCTTCCAGGCCTCAGTGTCTCGTTTGAACCTTTGTAAGGGTGGGAGGAGGTTTTGTTCATACCGGATCTTGGCATTTGTGGAGACGAAAATACCTAAGTATTTAAATCTGTCTTTTACCGTTTGGATTGGGTAGTCTTTTGGGACTGTGGGTGGGTTGCCGTGCAATACATAGAGCAATGATTTGCTCCAGTTAATTCTATAACCTAAGTTTCTACCGAAACTTGTAAAAATATCAAGGACTACTCTCAAGGATTTTCGGGGAGGGGCAAATATAGAAGGATGTTGTTAGAAAGGCGATTCCAGGGGAGACAGAAGATGTCTGACTGCCCGCCCCGAGAACCACCTCTCCGTATGGAATTGGCCGAGCGCCGTCGAGAGGCCTCCTTGGTGAGGCTCCTCTCCGACTATCGTAACAGCCGAGCAATCACCCACCACAGAGAGACAACACACGAGAGTAGATGCAAGAGTCTTTATATAAAGAATAAAGGCAAGTTTCCGCAGCAATATGTACAGGGGGATCGTGAGATCCTCAAAAAGTCTCAGTGTGCGGGGAAGGGGGGTAGCGGGACAGTCTTGGTACCAGCTGGTACTAGGATACCCTGCGCATAGCTCTCAATCCTCGAGCTGGGGGGTGCAAGGAGCCGCGACGTCGTCAGCAGGGCTCGCAGGATGGTTCAGCTTGGTCGGGCCGCGACAGCGTCATCAGGGCTCCGAAGGTGGTTCAGCTTGGTCGAGCCGCAACAGCGTCAGCAGGGCTCTGAGGATGGTTCAGCTTGGTCGGGCCGCGTCAGCAGGGCTCCGAAGGTGGTTCAGCTTGGTCGAGCCGCGACAGCGTCAGCAGGGCTCTGAGGATGGTTCAGCTTGGTCGGGCCGCGACAGCGTCAGCAGGGCTCCGATGGTTCCAGGTTCCAGGCACAAGAGTTCTTATCAGGATCAGCCGCGACGAGGTCAGCAGGGCTTCGACTCCCAGATACAACTACTTTCCTGATCCAGGGCTGGCCCAGATATAGGACTGGAGTCCTTTGATGTCCGGACCCTCGCGCCTGGGGGTCAGAGGGGCCGGGATGAAGGTGTCCAGACACCCAGCAGGGGGGTGGAGCCAGCGCCCAGGGAGGCCGGAGGGCGATCGATACCAGGCGTCCGGGGGCGGCCGGAGGGCCATCGAAACTCCTCTCCTCCGGGATCCGTCAAGTGGCCACTTTACCACCTGGGTTGATCTTGGTGCCACGATGTCGGGGTTTTGCTGGGGCCGCGGCCGGGGTCGGGCCGAGGCCACGTGCTCGGGACGCGATGGGCCCAAGATGGAGTTTGGCCTAGAAGGGTGGCCCGGGGTGGTGACCGGACCTGCAGAGTTGGGGCGAGCCGGGTTTGTCGGGTTCCAGGGGGGAAGAGCCGGGGGTTGCCAGGGGGCGGCTCTCGTCGAGAGTTCGTTGAGAGTGGTGTCCGGGGGGCGACAGCGGGTCGATGGAGGGCCGATGTCATCCAGGGCCCGCCATGCGGGAGGGGTAGGACCACGCCACGAGGCCGGGTCCAACACACGTCCCCTCCAGCTGAAGGCGGGGAGAGTCGCACATCTTCTTGGGGATTCTCCTCGTCGAGGCGGAAGAAGCGGGACAGGCCGTCAGCGTTGGCGTGGTCGTTGCCAGGGCGATGTTCCACAGTGAAGTCCATCCCTTGCAGGGAGATGGACCATCGCAGCAGCTTCGGGTTCTCGCCACGCATCTGCATCAGCCACCGCAGGGGCCGGTGGTCGGTCTGGACCAGGGAGTGGGTGCCGAAGAGGTAGGGCCGGAGTTTCTTTAGGGCCCACACGACGGCGAAGGCTTCTCTTTCGATGGTGCTCCACCGTTGTTCTCGAGCCAGCAGCCGCCAGCTGATGAAGGCCACAGGTTGGTCAACCCCCTCGGGGTTAACTTGCGACAGGACTGCCCCGATGCCGTGCTCAGAGGCGTCGGTTTGGACCACAAACTCTCGGCTGTAGTCGGGGGCTTGGAGCACAGGGGCGATGCACATGGCAGCTTTCAGAGTCTCGAAGGCCGTCTGACACTCGGGGGTCCAGTGTACTTTCTGTGGTTGCCTTTTGGAGGTCAATTCAGTGAGGGGCCCCACAAAGCTCCCATAGTCCTTTAAGAAGCGCCGATAATATCCAGTGAGCCCCAGGAAGGCTCGGACGGCAGTCTGGGTGACCGGGGGCTACCAGGCCACGATGGCGTCAATCTTGGGTTGGAGGGGAGCCACCTGGCCGCTCCCCACCTGGTGCCCCAGATAGGTCACAGACCCTTGGCCTATCTGGCACTTGCTCGCTTTCACTGTTAGTCCGGCCCGTCGGAGGGCCGTCAGGACCTCCCAGAGGTGCCTCAAGTGTTCGTCCCAGTGGAGGCTGTACACCGCAATATCGTCCAGGTATGCGGCACTGAACTCTTCTAACCCCGCTAGCACCCTATTCACCAGTCTCTGGAAGGTAGCGGGGGCGTTTTTCATGCCGAAGGGCATCACCTTGAATTGGAAGTGGCCATCGGGGGTCGAGAAGGCAGATCGTTCTTGGGCCCCGGGGGTGAGTCCGATCTGCCAATATCCGGCCGTGAGGTCGAAGGTGCTGAGGTATCTGGCGGCCCCCAGGCGATCGATCAGTTCATCAGCCCGGGGGATGGGATGGGCGTCGGTCCTGGCAACGGCATTCAGTCCCCGGTAGTCGACACAAAACCGGAGCGCTGGAGGGGTGCCTGGGGCGGCGGCTTTAGGGACCTGGACAACTGGACTGGCCCAGGGACTGTCTGAGGGCTCGACCACTCCCAGGGCTAGCATCTTGGCAACTTCGGACTAGATGCAGGCCCGGACTCGGTCGGGAACTCGGTAGGCCCGGTGTCGCACGGGCAGGCTGTCCCCGGTGTCAACATCATGGACACACCACTGTGTGACCCCGGGAGTGAGCGAAAACTGGTCCGCAAACTGCCCCAACAGCTCTTGGCAGTCCTGGCGCTGTTCGGAGGTCAGGGCGGAGGAGAGGGGAATTCCCTCGACGGAGCCATCTTTTACAGAGTACTGTAGGAGGTCTGGCAGGGGCTCGGAGTTGTCTTCGGCCCCGTCATCCGTAGCTAGCAGCAGGCTCAGCTCCGTGCGGGCAAAGTGAGGCTTGAGCCGGTTGGCGTGCAGAACCCGGAGGGGGTTCCTGGGGGACTCCATGTCCACCAGATAGGTGACGGGGCTCTTGCGCTCCACCACCTTGAAGGGCCCCGTCCATTTGTCCTGGAGGGCACAGGGTTCGACCGGGGACATGACCCAGACTTGTTGGCCCGGTTCGAACTCTATGGACGAGGTGTTCTGGTCACACCAGCGTTTCATCTCCTCCTGACTGGCCTCCAGATTGGCCTCGGCAAGTTCCCTGAACTTCCGAGTCTGGTTCCGGAGGGTCAGGAGGTACCGGTAGACATCTGGCGGGGCATCTCGGACTGTATTCTCCCAGCCTTCTTTGAGCAGGCTGAGGGGACCTCGGACAGGGTGTCCATACAATAGTTCAAAGGGGCTGAACCCCAGGGACTTCTGAGGTACCTCCCGATAGGCAAACAGGAGGCAAGGTAGTAGGACGTCCCATTTGCGGCGGAGGGGTTCTTCTAGGCCCTTGATCATCCCCTTGAGTGTTCTGTTAAACCGCTCCACAAGTCCATTTCCTTGGGGGTGATACGGGGTGGTGAACTTATATGTGACCCCGCATTGTTGCCACAGGGACCGCATATATTTCGATATAAAGTTTGTGCCCCGATCACTCACGACCTCTCGGGGGAATCCCACTCGGGAGAAGATTCCCATTAGCGCTCGGCCCACCATGGGGGCCGTTATGGTCCAGAGGGGGATGGCTTCTGGGTAGCGGGTGGCGTGGTCCACCAGGACGAGGATGAAGCGGTGCCCCTGTGAGGTGCGGGGGTCCAGGGGCCCCACGATATCGATCCCTACTCGCTCGAAGGGGGTTGTCACCACGGGAAAGGGTTGGAGCGGGGCCTTGACTTTTCCCCCGCTCTTTCCGCTGGCTTGACAGGTCGGACAGGTCCTGCAGCGATTGCTCACATCGTTGCGCATTTTGGGCCAGTAGAAATGGGTCACCAGGCGGCTGTAAGTTTTGTCCTGCCCCAGGTGCCCTGCGAGGGGCACGTCGTGTGCCAGGTTTAAGAGGAAGTCTCTGAATCGTAGGGGGACCACCAGCACTCGGCTGGCCCCCAGTTTGGCAATTTTCTGTTCACTGTATAGGAGGTCGTGGTCCCAGTAGACCCAGTGAGACCCCAACGTGTCCCCAGCAGCTTGAGCTGCTGCTTGCTGCCGGGTCCCCTCGAGGGAGGGACAGGTCTTCTGTTCCTGCCGGAATTGTTCTCGGGTGGGACCACCTTCCTGGCGCCATTGGCCTAGTTCAGGGATGTCGCCGAGCTCGGCGATGTCTTCGCGGTTGGGCTCCGATGGCCCGGACTCAAGGCCGGTTTCTTCATCGATGGCGGCCGGCGGAGGTGCGGGCCATTCCTGCTCTTCGTTCGGGGCGGCCTCAGCCGGCGCCGGGGCCCGGGCTGCCATGGATCGGGTTGTCACGCAAACCCACTCGGGTAGTCCCAGCATCCCCAGATGCTCTCTCCGCTCGACTTGGGCCCAGGGGGAACTCTCGAGGTCGTTTCCGAGGAGGCAATCCACGGGGGCGTCGTCCCGGACGGTCACCTTTAGCATACCCGACACCCCTCCCCACTCAAAGGGGATTCAGGCCATCTGGCACAGGGTCTCGGAATTGTCGGCGGCCAGCACGGGGCACAGCACATTCGGGAGGATCTGTTCGGGGGTCACCAGGTGGCAACGGACAGCTGTCACACTGGCTCTAGTGTCACGGAGTGCTTCGGTCCGGCGTCCATTAATGTTGACCCACTGACGGTACTTTTGGGTGTTGATTGGGAGTGGAGCCCGGGGAATCATGTCTCTCTCGCCCAGACAGACTAGGGCCATGGCGGCTGGCTCCCACTCGGTCTGGTCCTCGTGGCAGACCTCTTCTTCCTCCCCTCCTTCTCCCAGGGCTGCGGCAGCGATCTGGCGGGTCGGAGGTCCGGCGATGCCGGTACGCTGGTTCATTGGGCAGTGGGGGTCACTGGCGAAGTGACCTGGCCGCTGGCATCTGTGGCAGGTAATGTTCGGGCGGGGCCCCCGCCGTGCTGGGGGGGGGGGGCCCTTTTTGGGTCAGGGACGGTGAAGTGTTGTTCTGGGGCGACCCCCGGGGTGGACTCCGGGGCGGCGCAGGCGGAAAGTCTCGGCTCCGGTTCTGGCCTCCTCCGCCGCCTCGCTGGTGGGGGTGCCCTTGCGTGTTCCGTCCGGACTCTCCTATCTGGGTCCGGGGGACCCGGGTGCTCACCCATCGATCGGCCTCGACGGCGAGTTTCCGTGGCTCGGTCAGCTTGCTGTCGAGTAGATGCTGTCTGAGCTCGACAAAGCAGTTGTTGGAGAGGTGCTCCCTCACGATGAGGTCGAACAGCTGCTCGTAGGTGGTCACTTTGCTGCCCTTGATCCACCCTTCTAGCGCTCTGCTATAAAAGTTCATGTACTCCACCCATGTAGTACCGGGGATCTTTTTACTATCTCGGAATCTCTGCCGGTACATCTCAGGGGTGAGTCCATACCGGGTGAGCAGGGCGTCCTTCATGTGATCATAGGAGGACATCACGTCGTCGGCCAGGTCCAGCAGGGTATCTCTTCCTTCGCTGACGAATCTCCCCCATAAGCCGGCACCCCAATCTTTTCAGGGTATGCGGTGCGCGGCCATGGCGACTTCGTAGGCCTTAAACCACTGCTGGATGTCGTCATTTTTGCAGTACTCTTTGACGACATCCTTGGGAATGTGGACCTTCGTGTCGGCAGGAGGCGGGGGGTTTCGGATCACAGCGGCACCAGCTTCTTCGCTCTTGGCCTTGATCTCCAACTCTTTGAGGCCACGCTCGTGCTCGAACGGGAGTTTCTTTTCTTCCAATTCGCTCTGCCTCCGTCTTTCCTACAGGTTTCCTTGCAGCCGTAGTTGCTCAAGGGCAATTTTCTTTTCTGCTAGCTGGAGTTCTCCGTCCAGTCGGAGTCGGGCGAGCTCCAACTCGTGGAGCCGGCTTCTCTCTCGTTCTCGGGCATCTTCGTGGGATAGGCCCGGGTCTCTGTTGGTGTTTCTTTCCTCTGCGGGGGCTGCTGAGGTCCCCTGGTGCACGTCTGGGACCGGGTTACCTTCGGTCGGGGGTGGCGTCCCTCGGGCCTCAGCCCATGCTTGCAGCGCTTCTTTAAAATCTTCCTTTGTACTTAGTCCGGTGGTAGCGATACCTACGTTTTTGCATAACTGTTTGAGTTCTTTATGTGTGTACTCCTCCAATAGTTCTTTCTGGAACTCTGCGGTCGTTCCGGCTTCTTTATCGCTCATGGTTGCTGTGGGTCTCGGTTAGTAGTGGGCGAGTTACTCGCTGTACGATATGCGTCGGCTCGGATCCCGTCGCCTGCCACCAATGTTAGAAAGGCGATTCCAGGGGAGACAGAAGATGTCTGACTGCCCGCCCCGAGAACCACCCCTCCGTATGGAATTGGCCGAGCGCCGTCGCGAGGCCTCCTTGGCGAGGCTCCTCTCCTACTATCGTAACAGCCGAGCAATCACCCACCACAGAGAGACAACACACGAGAGTAGATGTAAGAGTCTTTATATAAAGAATAAAGGCAAGTTTCCGCAGCAATATGTACAGGGGGATCGTGAGATCCTCAAAAAGTCTCAGTGTCCGGGGAAGGGGGGTAGCGGGACAGTCTTGGTACCAGCTGGTACTAGGATACCCTGCGCACAGCTCTCAATCCTCGAACTGGGGGGTGCAAGGAGCCGCAACGTCGTCAGCAGGGCTCGGAGGATGGTTCAGCTTGGTCAGGCCGCGACAGCGTCAGCAGGGCTCCGAAGGTGGTTCAGCTTGGTCGAGCCGCGTCAGCGTCAGCAGGGCTCTGAGGATGGTTCAGCTTGGTCGGGCCGCGACAGCGTCAGCAGGGCTCCGAAGGTGGTTCAGCTTGGTCGAGCCGCGACAGCGTCAGCAGGGCTCTGAGGATGGTTCAGCTTGGTCGGGCCGCGACAGCGTCAGCAGGGCTCCGAAGGTGGTTCAACTCGGTCGAGCCGCGTCAGCAGGGCTCTGAGGATGGTTCAGCTTGGTCGGGCCGCCACAGTGTCAGCAGGGCTCCGAAGGTTTCAGGTTCCAGGCACAAGAGTTCTTATCAGGATCAGCCGCGACGAGGTCAGCAGGGCTTCGACTCCCAGATACAACTACTTTCCTGATCCAGGGCTGGCCCAGATATAGGACTGGAGTCCTTTGATGTCCGGACCCTCGCGCCTGGGGGTCAGAGGGGCCGGGATGAAGGTGTCCAGACACCCAGCAGGGGGGTGGAGCCAGCGCCCAGGGAGGCCGGAGGGCGAGCGATACCAGGCGTCCGGGGGCGGCCGGAGGGCCATCGAAACTCCTCTCCTCCGGGATCCGTCAAGTGGCCACTTTACCACCTGGTTTTGATCTTGGTGCCACGATGTCGGGGTTTTGCTGGGGCCGCGGCCGGGGTCGGGCCGAGGCCACGTGCTCGGGACGCGATGGGCCCAAGATGGAGTCGGGCCTACAAGGGTGGCCCGGGGTGGTGACCGGACCTGCAGAGTTGGGGCGAGCCGGGTTCGTCGGGTTCCAGGGGGGGGAAGAGCCGGGGGTTGCCAGGGGGCGGCTCTCGTCGAGAGTTCGTTGAGAGTGGTGTCCGGGGGGCGACAGCGGGTCGATGGAGGGCCGATGTCGTCCAGGGCCCGCCATGCTAGAGGGGTAGGACCACGCCACGAGGCTTGGTCCAACAGATGTCGTCCGCATACAAGGATATCGGGTCTTCCCAGTCTGCTGTCCATCTAAGTCCCCTGATGGACGGGTCTCTCCGAATCCAGGCTGCTAACGGCTCAAGGGAGAGCGCGAAGAGAAGGGGCGAGAGGGGACACCCTTGTCTAGTCCCTCTTCCTAGCACAAAGGGGGTTGAGATTTTGTTGTTTACCACCACTTGCATCAATGGTTTAGTGTAAAGGAGCTGTACCCAGCCGCTGAAATTGGGCCCGAATCCCAATTCACGAAGGACTGCCATTTGGTACACCCATTTGAGGGTGTTGAAAGCCATTGTGGCGTCGAGTGACACTGCAACAGCGTCTTCTTGGATAGTTGTGTGTCGCCCCAGTACACGGTGTAGCCTCTCGGGTTTAAAGCGGTGTTCCGATGTGGCATAAAGCCAGATAGGTCGGGCTGAACTAGTTTTGCTATCACTTGCCGTAGCCGGAGTGCAAGCACTTTAGCAAGGATCTTGGGCTCAGCGTTCAGCAATGAAATGGGTCTATAGGAGGTGCAGTCTTGTTTCGGTTTACCTGCTTTGGGTATGGCTATCAGTGTGGCAATGCGTTGGTCTCGGGGGAGTTGGCCCGTTTCCTTACTGTACTAAAAGCACAAGTTACTACTTGTGTAACAATAGATCTGTAGGAGACATTAGTTAGTGATAGATTCCTTACCTTAGAATATCCCCAGGCGTCAGACTGGATCCGGAAAATTTTGCGTAGCAATACCCCTGCGCGCCGGCAGGCGTCGTCCGCGGCTCCGCATCTGTCGTCGTTAGCGCCGGAATGACGTCGGAGTACTTAGACGCCGCCCTCGCGCGCTGACGTCAGTTCTGATACACCGCTTTTCCGCGCCAGATACGCAGAGCCATGATAGAACCAACACTGGTGCCATGAAACTAGGGCCCTGAAAGGGGATGACCTTAACCCTAGATATCTGTTCGCAGAACGGGGAGGATGGGTGGGTCGGTAAGGAATCTATCACTAACTAATGTCTCTTACAGATATATCGTTACACAAGTAGTAACTTGTGCATCTGAAAGACACGTTAGTGATAGATTCCTTACCTTAGAATAGATACCCCAGCAATACCAACCCCGGTGGTGGGTCTGCGAACCAATAATCACACCAGAAAGTCCTGAAGGACGGAACGGCCAAAGAAGCCATCCCTCCGGACTTGGCTGTCCAGGCAGTAGTGTCTCGTAAACGTGTGCAGCGAGACCCACGTAGCTGCCTGACAAATGTCCTGCAAGGGCACTCCTCGGCCTAAGGCAGTCGTAGTCGTCGTGGCTCGAGTGGAATGAGCCCTCAGCCCAATATGGGGTTCCTTCTTAGACAAGGAGTAACACGCCTGGATGCACAAGATGATCCACCGAGAGATGGTCCGCTTGTGCACCGACCGTCCCTTCTTAGCGCCCACGTAACCAACAAAGAGTTGGTCATCCACCCAGAACTGGCGTGTGCGGTCTAGATAGTATGACAGCGCACGTTTTGGGTCCAGACGATGGAGCCGCTGTTCCTCTTAGGAGGAATGCGGAGGCGGAAAGAAGGTGGGCAAGGTGATGGACTGCCAGATGTGGAAGGCTGTGACTACCTTGGGCAGGAAAGAGTGTCTTGTCCGCAACACAACCTTGTCCGGATGGACAGAAAGAAAAGGAGGTTTGGAAGAAAGAGCCTGGAGCTCACTCACTCACCTGGCAGAGGTGATGGCAACCAGGAAAGCAGTCTTTAGAGTAAGAAGACGGAGAGGACAGTTATGAAGTGGCTCGAAGGGAGCACACATCAGAAAGGTAAGTACAAGGTTCAAGTCCCACTGAGGAATCACGAATGGAACAGGAGGGAACATGTGTGTGATGCCCTTCAAAAACCTATTTACAATTTGGGACTTGAACAAAGATGGCTGATCAGGTAGCCTTAAGAAGGCGGAAAGGGCAGAAAGGTAGCCCTTGATAGTGCCCAGAGCAGAGCCCTGCTGAGCAAGAGAAAGAAGGAAGAGGAGAACCTCAGAAAGGGGTGCAGAGAGAGGATCCACAGCCTTTGCTGTACACCATGCCACAAATCTGTTCCACCTGCAGGCGTATACCGACTTTGTGGAGGGACGCCTGGCTGCCAGAATGACATTACAGACTTCAGGAGGCAGGTCAAATGGCCTCAACTGTCGCCGCTCAATCTCCAAGCTTGTAGGTGGAGACTGGACAGGTTCGGGTGGAGGACCGTCCCCATCTGCTGCGACAGAAGGTCCTCCTGAAGAGGCAGACGAATCTGGGGATCGACAGACATGCTGAGTAGCTCTGGATACCAATACCTTCGTGCCCAGTCCGGAGCCACAAGGATAACCTGGGCCCGGTCGCGCCTGATCTTCAGCACTTGAGGCAGAAGTGGTATAGGCGGAAAGGCGTACAATAGACCGCAACTCCACTCGCGACGAAAAGCGTCTCCGAGCTTGTGCCGCCTTGGAAATTCCAACGCGCAGAACTGATGACATTGCGCGTTCTCTTCTGTGGCGAATAGATCTAACCAAGGCTCTCCCCATTGCTGAAAGAGGCCTTGCGCCACGTCAGAGTTCAAACGCCATTCATGATCCATCATGCACTGACGGCTAAGTTGGTCCGCCCTGGCGTTCAGGGAACCTGCCAGGTGTTGAACCACCAGAGTCACACCCTGATGTTCCAGCCACTGCAAGAGACGCAGAGCCTCCTGGCATAGGGTCCACGACCCCACCCCGCCCTGTTTGTTGCAGTACCACATGGCGGTGGTGTTGTCCGTGAACACCTGCACTACACTCCCCCGGACAGAGGGGAGGAATGCCTTCAGTGCAAGCCAGATCGCCCGCAGCTCCAGAAGGTTGATGTGGAGCTGAAACTCCCCCGGAGACCAGAGGCCTCTGATCCCCGCCTCTCCCACGTGGCCCCCCCAGCCCTGGAGGGACGCGTCCGTCACAACTACGTGCTCCGGTTGGGGTAGGGAGAGGGATCTGCCGCTGACCCAATCGTGGTCCGTGAGCCACCACTGCCCTCCGAGATCAAGACATGGTCGGACAAGTTGCCCTAATGCTGGGCCCACTGAAGCTTCAGGTCCCACTGCAGAGCCCGCATCCGCCACCGGGCGTGATGCACCAGAAGGATGCAGGAGGCATCAGCCCCAGAAGCCACAGTGTAAACCTGACCGAGACTCGGGATAAAGGCTGAAAGATTGGAATCAGAGCCTGAATATCCCGAACCCGCTGTTCGGGAGGATAAACCCGAAACTGCGCAGAGTCTAGAACCGCTCCGAAGAAGAGGAGCTTCTGAGAGGGACACAGGTGTGACTTCGGCACATTGATGGAGAACCCCAGCAGGTGCAGGAGGTCGGCCGTAGTCTGGAGGTGGCTGACGACTGTCTGGGGCGAGCCCGCCTTCAACAACCAGTCGTCGAGGTAGGGGAAGACTGAAACCCCTAACCTGCGCAGATGAGCTGCGACCACCGCCATCACTTTCGTGAACACCCGTGGGGCGCTGGTAAGGCCAAAGAGGAGCACAGTAAACTGAAAGTGCTCGTGGCCTACCGTGAACGCAGGTAACGCCCGTGGGACGGCAGGACGGGGATGTGAAAATAAGCGTCCTGCAAGTCCAACACTACCATCCAGTCTCCAGGGTCTAGGGCAGCTAAGACCTGAGCCAATGTCAGAATCTTGAACTTCTCCTTCCGGAGGAAGCCGTTGACGTTCCGTAGGTCCAAGATAGGGCGTAGGCCACCTTTGCCCTTCTTTGGTTCCAGAAAGTAGTGGGAGTAACAACCACACCCCACTTCTGGCCCAGGAACGCGCTTGATGGCCCCCTTGGCTAAGAGGGCCGACACTTCCTCTTGCAGAAGTTGCAAGTGATCCCCCGACACGCGGTGGTACTGCGGTGGCATGGCTGGAGGGGTCGCCTCGAAGGTGAGGGAGTAGCCCCTTCGGACGATTTGCAGCACCCACCTGTCCGACGTGACAGTCGCCAGTGGAAGAGGTGATGGCGGACCCTGCCTCCCACTGGCGTCACATGGGCCTGAAAGCACGAACTAGGAGGGTTTTGAGGCGGGTGCTGCAGGGGAAGGTGTGGACTGGCCTCGCCGTTGTCCCCGATCGCCGCCACGGCGATTTCCACGGCCACCACCGCGCTGTGTAGTAGTCTGCAGTGAGTGGCTGGCAGCACGTGTGGGAGCGCCTCTTTCTTGGCCACGAAAGTAGCGAAAGGCACCCGTTTGCTGGCGTGGGACCGAGAGGCCCAAGGACTTGGCCGTAGCCCTGGAGTCCTTAAAACGCTCAAGCGCATTGTCTGCCTCGTCGCCAAATAGGCTACGGCCATCGAACGGCATGTCCAGAAGTGTGGCCTGGACATCGGCCGAAAAGTTGGCGGACCTCAATCAGGCGTCGAACCGCCACCGTCTTTGCCATCGCTCTGCTCAGTGAGTCCGTGGTATCCAGCCCACAGTAGTGAGTAGTGCGCTGCATCTCGACCCTCCGCAAGGGCTTGGGCGAGTTTAGCCCGGACCTCCTCCAGGCATTGTGGCAGCACGTCTGCGACCGTGTCCCACAGGGTGTGGGTGTAGCGGCCCAAGAGGCATGCGGTATTGACAGACCGCAGTCCCAAACTCAGGGACGAGAACACTTTCTTTCCGAATTGCTCGTACCTCTTGGATTCCCGATCGGGTGGAGCTGTCGGGAACGCGGTCTGGGAAGTGGAGGCCTGGATGACCAGGCTCTCGGGAGTGGGATGGGTGGACAAAAAGCAAGGGTCGCCCGGGGCCGGGCGGTAGCGTCTGGCCACGTTCCTATCCACAGGCTGACCTGTAGCGGGCTTGGACCGAGTGCCCACAAGAACGTCACACAGGGCCTCATCAGAGGCTCAGTGGAGCATGCCTGCGGTTTAAGGACCTCAGTGAGGAGGTTAGTCCTCACGACGCGAGGGGGAGCGTCAGGCCCAAGGCCTTGGCTGCCCGCGTCAACACTACACTGTAGGCAGCCTCCTCCTCCGTAGCCACGGTGGGAGGGGAGACAAATCCAGTGTCTGGCGAAGTGTCAATTACACTGGCCTCCCCAAGCTCATATGTCCAGTCCTGTTGAGACTGGTACTCCTTTGCTAGAGGGTCCATAGAACCCTCCCAATCACCCATATCACCAATCTCCTGAAGTTCAGGGTCAATGGATGGGGCTGGTTTCGTGGAAATAAAAATCTCCAAACGACGTCGAGAGCGGCGCCGGAACCGAATCGAGGGGAGGATTGGGGACAGCGCCGACAGGCGGCGCCGGGGGTGACACCCGCTGGACCGGCGCCGGCGAGGTCGACCGGCGACAACCCGGATCGGGAAGTGGATCGAGGGAAGGCCTGCGGCGCCGGGACCGAAGTCGCCGGGGTCGAGGCACCCGACTGCATCGGAGCCGAAGCACCCGACCCGCCAGGCCCTCCAGCCGGGACCGTTGGGCCCAAAGGCGCCACAGTACCCAGCTGAGGAGGGAGGGACCTCATGGCCATGAGGTACCGCTCGACCTCCTCCGGCGTAGCATCGTGCCCAGGGACCTGCAGGTGTGGGGCAGGATGCGGCGCCTGCGACACCGTCAGAACCGCAAAGGTGGTGTCACCCGAACCCCCGGACGCGCCGTACGAGCGTCTGGGTGGGTCAGAGGAACGATGACGTCGCTCCGACCTCTCATGCCTCTTACCTGAGGAAGATCCCGACGACCGATGCAGACTCCCGGAGCTACGAGGACTCCGACCCCGCGACCGGTCCTTCGACCTCCTGTGGGACTGGGAGCGGCGCGGGGCTGACTGCCGGAGCTCCAGTCACTTGCGGGACCGCTGCCGCCTAGCCTTCGACGTCAGGGACCGGCAGTCGGTGCAGGTGCGGTCGTCGTGGTAGAGGCCTAGACACTGAAGGCACCGGCGATGGGGGTCGGTAACCGACATCAGTCGGTCGCACTTGGAGCAAGGTTTGAAACCGGGCATCCCTACCGGCACCGTAGGAGTCGAGAGACTCGAGAAAGACTATCAAAAAGATCAAAAAAGTTTAGTCAAAAAATGACTAAGGGTTAAAGCTTCTCCAGATCTGCGCTAGCTAGCGCGGAAAAAAAAGAAGAACTGACGTCAGCGCGCGAGGGTGGCGTCTAAGTACTCCGATTTTTTGTTTTTTTAAAAACTTATTTTCATTGCAGATTCAAACATTGCATATCCGTCTGTGTTGGGTAACCCCCCCCAACAACCTTAGGTAAGCACTTTACGTCCATCATATCAAATACAGATTACAGCCATTTAGCCCACATCCCGGAGGTCGGGCTGCGTTAGTAATGTAATAACAGAAGTGATGTCTTCAGAGGGGTACCTCAATCTTTGCTATACGGATCATCCAGTATCTGCTTTCTTGCCCTGCCCTGTCTTGTCTTGTCTTTCATCCCTACCCTGCAACTAAACTTACGGTCCCAATGGTCTATATGGTCATGTTTCGTCAGCGTAAGAGTATTTCCATCGTCAGACCCCCAGTCCTCTCTTGCTTATTCTCAGTTTAGCGCCAATTTCTTATCTGCTCCCAAAGGCAAGGCCAGATTGAGTTCCTCATCTTAATAACCACCCCCTGATTTCCAGGACGCCCCTCACTTCTGCAACAACAACAAACGTCCCCATTAACCCCATGAACCCCACCCCCTTAAACTGCAGTTAGTGTGGTCCATCACTCACGCATTGAGCACGTACGAAATGAAGGAAACCTGTAAGATCGCAATCACCCGCCTGTATTGTACATAGAACAACATTTGCAACGCACTCGCTTTAGTCACCCGCTGTGGATAGGTTGTCATTTAACACTCTCACTAGGTCTGCCCATGCACGCGCTGTTTCCAGACTCTTGTCATCCGCTGTACGGGCGCCTGGCGCAATCTAATCATGCTTTCACTATGGGACCACTTATGGAGTTCATTCGCCCATCGCTTACTAGAGGGACCTTCCATCGATTTCCAGTGCCACGTTATCTCTCTCTGGGCCATGATTAGGCCCAAGTCAATGAACTTGCTAGTGATCTTAGTCTTTTTAGTGTGAGGTAACCAAAGCAACAAACAAGTTGCCATAGTATAATCCACTTGCCTCTCCGTAATTACATTGAGAAGCGCCCCTACCTCGGACCAATAAGACCCTAGTTTCGGGCAATCCCACATCATGTGGTCTAATCCCACATCCGGCGTTAGGCATCTAGGGCACGCCGCATCTTGCACGTTGAAATATTTCCCGATCCTCCACGGGGTAAGGTAGGCTCTTTGTATTATAAAAAAGTGTACCTGTTGAAACCGCACATTCCTACATCCCTTCCAGGTCCTCCTCATAATATGACCCCGTACTGTGTCCGGAATGGGCTTTCCTACTCTCTCTTCCCATTTCTGTTTGAGATTCGTCAGGGGTTCCAGACCTTCACCCAACATTCGGGTATGTAGGCAGGTAACCGCCTTGATTGTTCCCGCCGCCATTACCACGTATTGGCAAGCCATCGTGGTTTGAGGTTCCGACTGCCCCGTCTTCCAGTGTTTCCGCATTGCAGCGGTAACAGCCATGTGCAAAAGGAAACCTCCATCCGGAAAGTCAAATTGGTCTTGCAGCGCACGGAACGGCAGAAACTCGCCGTCGGCATATAAGTCACCCACCATATGTAACCCCAACTCCTCCCATTCCTGTAAGCGGGACCAATCCCCCCCGTGCGGCAGTGCTGTCAACATGCCAATTGGAATTTCGGGTGCACACGGGTGTGCCACTTTCGCCCTCTTCTGACTCCTGTTCCAACATAATCTCAGGGTCTTCTCTTCTAGGGTTAAATCCCGGACTACCAGGTGCTGTTGCATAATATAGAAGAGAACATGCCTCTGTATCCCCAATCCACGATCTGATTCCGAGCCCCTAAATTCCCGCGCTACATTCTGTGTAAGGATCTGTAGCTGCGCCGCCAGATGATAAAGTTCGAAGTTCGGAACCGCTAGTCCCCCCTCGGATTTCGGCCTCAATAACGTGTCCAGTGCTACCAGTCTCTGTCCTGTTCCCCATAAAAAATCAATGGTAAGCATCCGTAGTTCCCGAAAATATCGATGTGATATCCACAGCGGGAGTGTACGGAAGTAATAAAGCAGACGTGGCAAGGCCACCATCTTGAGCAGTGCCACTCTCTCTAACACAGAAAGAGGCAGGGTCGCTCAAAACGCCATGTTGTCCCTCAATGTCCGTACACAGCGCCCTATATTCCCCTCCAGCAGATTCTCGGCCGTATGGTATATCCGGACTCCCAAGTAGGAAAAGCATGAACTCTCCCATACAGACCCTCGGTTAGTGGCGGCTGAGGCATATCCGCCCTTAAGGGGAAGACACACGTTTTAGCCCAATGTACACGAAGTCCCGATAACTTCCCAAAGTCCGATAGCATATTCACTGCACCCTTCAGTGCGGTCGTCGTGTCCGCCAGGAACAGAAGTAAATCGTCTGCATACAACGATATGTAGTGCGGTACTCCACCACTAATCATGCCATCATATGCCATCCCCGACCTGGCGTGAACCGCTAGAGGTTCTATCGCTAGCGCGAACAACAGGGGCGACAGCGAGCCCCCCTACCTCGTGCCTCTCTGCACCGGGTATTCCGGTGATACGACAGAGCCCAGGCGCACCCTAGCAGCAGCGGAGGAGTACAATACCTTCGTCGAGCGTATAAAGCGCTCACCTAACCCAAATCTCCCCAGCACCTCATCTAGATACACCCATTCGAGGCAGTCAAACGCCTTCTCTATATCCACTGACAACACTGCTTGCGTCGCCTCATCCCCGATGTCATTACTCAATACTCCTATAAGGCGACGGATATTATGTGATGTGTTCCTAGTCGGTATGAACCCCGACTGATCCTTGTGGACCAGAGCAGTCATGTGGGGCATTAGTCTTGCAGCTAAAATTCGACTCAGTATCTTATAGTCCACAGTTAGCATAGACAGCGGCCTATAGGACGTCACTTCGTCTCC
This sequence comes from Lissotriton helveticus, assembly GCF_964261635.1. Classification (NCBI taxonomy): domain Eukaryota; kingdom Metazoa; phylum Chordata; class Amphibia; order Caudata; family Salamandridae; genus Lissotriton; species Lissotriton helveticus. Next base: position 796,770,659 of record NC_136073.1, on the reverse strand, counting down.
CTCCCTCCCTGGTTTCAATAAGGGGATGACCAGCGCCACTCTCATGGATTCGGGTAGGTGGCCCAACTCCATCGCCTCATTATATTCCACCTGCAGCTGGGGCACCAGGAGATCAAGATACGTCATATAAAATTCTATGGGGAGACCATCCATCCCCGGGGTCTTATTCCTGGCCATACGTTTGATTGCACCCCTTATTTCAGCTATAGTAATTGCTTGACCCAGGGATTTGGCGTCCTCCTCCCCTATCTGTGGCAGCGGAATCCCCGTCAGGTAGGCCTCTATATCTAACGTAGTTGCCTCCAGGTGACTGATATAGCGTCGTATAGTACCTCAGGAAGCGCAAGACGATCTCAGATTGAGAAAAGAGCATAGTCCCGAGCCCGATTGCACACTCATGATCGGGGACCCCCCTGTCCTTGGGTCCGCCATCCTTGCCAGGAGCGTGCCTACCTTATCCCCCTCAGCATGTATCTTTGCCCTATATTGCTTATAGTCGTAATTACGCAACCTTTCAGTCTCAGTGTCCACGAGTTCCCTAGCCGTCCTAAGCTGGTCCTGCAGCTCCCTTTGTTCTGGTCGCTGCCGCTCCACCCAGCGTAGCGCCTCCTCTGCTTTCTGGACAGCATTCAACACTACTGTCCTTTCTCCCACATATTTACTGATACATAATCCTCTCATCACCACCTTAAATGCATTCCATTCCATCCCTCTAGTAGATGCCGAGTTCACATTAACAGCAAAATATTGTTCAATACCCTCCTGGATATCGGCTCGAAAGGCTTGGTCCTCTAGAGTGTCTGGGCGTAATCGCCAGGTGGGAACCTCTGCCCTCACACGCTGCCATTGAAAGGATACCAACTGCGGGTTATGGTCCGAGATCGTCCTCGCTAAATACTCCGAATGTGTCGCCAAGGGTGCCAGTGTCTGGGTGCATAGGATAGTGTCAATTCTAACATGTAGTTCGTGAAGAGCAGAAAAGAAGGAATAATCCCTATCTTCAGCGTGCTGCACCCTCCAGATGTCAGACAACCCCCATCCGCTCTGCCACTCCGCTCTCTTATTCGCTATCTTGCGAACCTGGGAGTCCCCCAACGGGGGGTGTGACCTGTCAAGTGCTACTTCTGTAAGCGAATTAAAGTCTCCACCCAGAATCACTTGGCCCGCTAGGAGATGTGCCAGCTTCCCGGACAAGACATAAAAAAACCGGGGTTGGTCTGTGTTCGGTGTGTATATGCTACATAATACCACCTCTCTGTCCCACAGTCTCCCCGCTACCGCCACATATCTACCCTCAGGATCTGTCTAAGTACTCCGATGACATCATTCCGGCGCTAACTACGACGGACGCGGAGCCGCGGACGACGCCTGCCGGCGCGCAGGGGTATTGCTACGCAAAATTGTCCGGATCCAGTCGGACGTCCGGGGATATTCTAAGGTAAGGAATCTATCACTAACGTGTCTCTTTCAGATCATGCTCTTTAAATACGGGGCTAGCTTGTCGGGCTTGAGTTTATACAGCTCGATGGGCAGGCCGTTGGGGCCGAAGGTTTTCCCTGGTTTTAACGTTCTGATCGCCGTGGCTATCTCATCGGCTGTAAAGGGACTCTTAAACACTTCATTTTCAGCATCGGACAGGGAGGGTAGTTGGATGTCTGCTAGGAGGGTTGCGGAGTTGTCCTCTGGGAGTGGGGAACCACTCCGGTAGACCTGCTTAAAGTGGGTGGCAAACTCTCGGAGTATGGTATGTGGGTCAGTGAGCACGGCACCTGTACTACTCTTAAGCTCCGGGACTAACCTATTGGCCCGTTCTTTTTTTATCCAACCAGGCAATGTTTGCCTGCTTTGTCCCCTTGGTCATATAGACATCCGCCCTTGTCCTTCGCCAAAGTTTTGGCGGCATCTGTTGCCAGTGCTTTGTATTCAGCTGCTTTGAGCTGCAGTCTGTGGAGGGCAGTTTGGTCGTCACCTTCCTTTGCAGCCTCCTCGAGGCGTAGGAGATCTCATTCACATGCAACTATCTGCTTGTTGTTTTCTTTACGCAGTTTAGCAACAGCTGAAAGGGCCTGTCCCCTAACCCCTGTCTTAAACGCCTCCCACGGGATAGAAGGGGAGGGCACTGTGCCATCGTTTTCTTGAAAATAATGGTCAATGTTCTTAGAGAGTGCTTCTTTAATTTCTGTATTATGGAGATACCATGGGCTAATTGGCACTACACATCCCGCCCTTTTTCCCCCCCAATAGTAAGGTGAACCCACAGGGGGGAGTAATCAGAGATGCCTCTTGCTGGGTGTCTTATTTCTTGTGCAATAATGTTTTGTTGGACAGGCATGAGGATATAGTCTATTCTAGAGAATGTGTGGTGGGACCCTGAGAAGAAAGTGTATTGTTGAAGGTCAGGATGGCATGTTCTCCAGAGGTCTGTGAGGCCGAATGCTTTAATGAAGTTGAAAAGCCAGTTGTGCCCAGTAGTAATGTCCCGGGGCGGGTGACTATCTTGAGCCCCCGACTCTACCGCATTGAAGTCTTCATCCAGTATAAGTTGCCCTTCAGGAAGGGAAAGTAGGAGCACCCCTAGGTCTTTATATGATTGGGTCTTCAGACCCAGTGGGCTATATACTGCTAACAGTGTAAGGGTTTGTCCTTCCCATTGACCCGAGACCCCCGCGAAGCGTCCGAGTGGATCCTCCCAAGTGTGTTTGATGCTGAGGGGGAACAAGCGTTTGAGAAGGACGCCCACTCCACGGGTATCAGAAGTGAAACCTGCATGTGCCACCATTGTGTAACCCTTCCTATTAAGAGCTTTACAGGAGTTACCAATTAGGTGTGTCTCCTGGAGAAGTGCGACACCTGGAGAGTGAAGTTTCACGTATTGGAGTACTATGCTTCTTTTCACCTTGTCCCCAAGCTCATTGACGTTCCAACTGATAAGTTTCAAACTCCTATCCCACTTCACACTGACTTCGAGGAATCAGGGTTGTATCCTGCCCGCGTAACCTGAGACAACCAATGCATAGAATAATTTGCTCTGCATGACCAAAGACCTTCCCCAAACTCCTCCCCCCTCCCGCCTGAATATAAAACCATTACAATATGGCAAAAAAACTAACATTCATAACCCAAAACTGACCCCCCCCCTCACTGCCACGTAGGTTTGAAACGACCCACATCCCCAACTAGCAGAGCGCCTATCGCCCCAAGAACAGTTCAAAACAGGTGATGGGGGAGAAAAAAGGCCAGCACCAGCTCCGGTCGCCAGAGGAACACCCCCACCCATAGAGAGGACTTATGAGGGCAACAACGAATCAACACACTTCGAAAGTCAACCCCGCTACATAGAAAACACATCCCTTCCGCCCCCCAACAAAGGAGTGTATGCATTACAGTTCGTCAAATTGGGTCCAGTGGGTCAAATGTCCAAAGTTTAGACCGGTCAGTCCCCTGGACTCTTCAGTGTTCCCGGGCTACTGGACCTCGACCTCCAGGAGCGCTGACTCGGTCTACGTCCGATCTGCCGTCTGCCGAGCTCGGTGAATGGACACGAGTGGTCTCTCCAGTTATCACCTGCAGTTACCGCCGATGTCGGGCTGCCACCCTTTCCAGCAACTCCTGCACTTCCAGTGAGTTTGTAAAGCAGAGAGATTTACCATCTGCTAGGCCCTTAAGTTTCGCTGGGAAGAACATCATGTATTTGATTCCTCTTTTCCAGAGCTCTCTTGACCCCGTCAAAAGAGCGGCGTTCCTGCAGGACACTAAGCGTAAAATCAGGAAAGAATCTCAGTAGCATTCTTGTATTGCAGGTCTCCTTGGGTTCGGGCTGCTTGTAGGATAGCGTCGTGGTCACTGTAATTAAGTTTTTTTTGCGAATATAGTCCTGGGTGCCGCTCCCGGATTGGGGATTGGCGCCCGGTGTGCCCTTTCGATCGTGAATAGGGATGAGAGCCACTTAGGTTTAAGGTTTAGAATTAGGTCCTCATGGAAGAGGTCAACACTTGGTCCCTCTGAACCCTCTGGGACTCCAACCACCCTGATGTTGTTTCAGCAGGCTCTCCCTTCCTGGTCCTCGAGCCGGAGGGCCATTAGACGGTGCTGGTGAACCAGCTGCTGTCCCCGCTCTTCGAGTTTTTTGGGGGGGGAGCCTGAAAGTCTGAAACATTCGCTTTGGTGACTGACTCTCTCCATAGTCTTGTTCATATCTGCCCTCATCAAGCTCATCTCAGTAGAGACTTTGTCGATTTTAGTCTCTAGCACCGGGATGGCTGCCATAATGGAGGCGAGAGAGGGTTCGGTTTTGACCTTTTCTCCACCCTGGGCACCTTCTTCCGCGGGAGTTGGTTTAAGAACTGCATATTTATCCAGCGTGTTCGGCTGGATCATCGCGGTGCCCTTGGGCCTCATCCTGACAGTACCCGTGCCCAGCGACCCAGCTGAGGCTGAAGAGTGATGATGGTACGTTGGTGGGACACGAACTGCACTGCTTTCACCATAGAGATGAGGAACTACCGAACCCGACCTCCTCAGGTATGGGCCAGGAGAAGGTCCAATCTTCACAAGAGGAGATGGCGCAGTCAAGCTCTGGGCTGATTACGGGCAACAGGTCGCGCTTTCAATTACGTCCCGCCTGTCATCAGGTGACAGGCAAGACTGGCTCTCTGTTTTGCGATGCACTAGGTCCTGTCCATGTGCACCAGATTTGGATCGCGCACCACTGCTTGCCTGGTTTAACACATGCAACACAGGGGTTGTTTCAGTGTCCGACTCCCCTCAGACGCCACAGTCCGGCCATGCAACACCCACCACTGGCTCAGATCCCGGATAAATGGTTCCTATACTTCAGTGTTACCCCACCTTGAAAATCTCACCTACAAATATTTATTTTTCTACATTCACTTTAGTGGGATGACCGCCACAAACCCCAAGTGACTCAATCCTCCTTGAGTCTCATTGGTTGAGAAAGTTATTTCATCACCAGTTTATTACAATTTTTCTTTTCAAACGTTCTTGTTCTGGTGTACTTATGATTTTCTCCCATATTGTTAGAGACATGCTTTGATCTAAATTGGTCTTCTGTATACAACGCTGAAGCACCTTAAAGCCTAAATTTGTTTTAGAAATGAATGCCACGCTGTATGTGTTCAGCTCAACTGTGTTATAATCTGCAAACCATAAACTTGGAAAGATGCTTGTGATGTTAAACTATGAGGACTGTACAAAGAAGGCGATTAAATGGTAAACTATGGCACATTCAAATTCGGTAACTAATTCTGAAAATAGAGTAGATAATTAAAAAACGCATTACTATTTACTGTTGATTATCAAGGGTTTGTATTTTGAAAGCTTGTTTACAGCAGTGGTATGAAGACACAATGCCCACAGCAATCAGGTGGCATAGTTTTACAATCTACAGGCTTTTTTTTAACAAAGACATTTCCCTGCATGACAAACAAAAATAATGTTTCTTTCCTTAATATCACTGCCCGTTTCATGGTTCTTGCAGTACAAGCAGATCAAAGCAGCTGAGGCAGACAGGGGAGATGTCTGGCACACTGAGGCCTCCCAGATGTTTATTTTGGGTCGGACACGAGACAGGAGGTGTGGTCCAGTTTACTTACATTTGTATAGAGCTCATTACTCTTGACAGTGCTTGGTGCACTCTGAGACTGCTCCATAATGCTCTATTTCTCAGGTACAGGAGCTGAAGTAGGTGAGGGAGGCTGAAGGCATTCAATGGAACTCCGCATTATTCAGGGATACTGTGGGTGCACTTAGGCATCCAACTCTGCCCCCAAGGAAAATCTTGCAAGTAGGCATGCAGTCTGAATCCATGCGCTTATGCATCATCATTAAGAGTGTGGTTTGAGTGCAACCTGCACTCGTAATGAAGCAGAGTAAGCTTAACTAATGTTTTCAGCACAGTGTGCATTGTGTTATGTAATGGAGCATAACGTTGCACATTGTGAGAGCTCAGACAGCTGTCTGTTATCGAGAGAGACTGCGGAGCACAGGGAGCATGCAGAAAAAAACATAGCAGTCCTCAACATACACAAAGAGAGGACCCCAAACAGCCAAATTGGCTGAGAGTACCAAAATGCATCTGCTAATCCCATTGTAGTGTAATTTAATGTCTATTTCTCCTCGAGACAAACTAGACATTAGATCTTCTTGTCCCCCTAAAGAAATTAATTTGGTTCGGGCGTTGGGAAATATAAATCCCCCACCCTGGGTCCGGTGTATTAAAGTGTAAAAAGTAATGACAGATGACAACCATCACCATGAAGAGCGGCAACTTTTGATGGGTTAGGTGGGCCGTACAGAAAGCGGGCATTGAATCAAAGGTGTTTGGTACACATTCGGCAAGGGGGGTATGGGCTCAAAAACCTTTATTCTGGGAGCTCGCCTGGAGGATAACCTCAATGCTGCAGTCTGGTCTTCAGATTCCACCTTTAAAAGGATTTACTTTAAATCAGTCCCCAGCATTGCATCACTGCTGATGGTTAAGCTATAAACCAGCATAATCCTCAACTCTGGTCAGGATAGAATAAAAAAGCAATCGTAATGGAACGTTTAAATTCTATTAAGGACAGAGAGGCGAGGATTAACCCACCGATTGCTTTCGCAAGTGTTTTCCCACTCAGGATAGATATTCCCTCACACGGGTGGGGATACCATCCTATATAAAAGGTAATGTTAGTGTATTATTGCAGATTCCCTCTGCGTTCCTATGGCTTGGTTTGAGAATTCTATGTCCTCTGACTTGGCATGGTCTAACAGGTATATCTCCAGAATGCGTAACAAGTATTTTGTATGTTTCTTTAGGATTGAACTCATCTAAACAAGACTGATGGATGACACTAGTCCACTCCAGTTGCAAGAAGACAGAAAGGGCGACAAGGGACTATCAAGTGGTTCCTAGCCATGGATTGGATGAACTTTTTGGTTTGACTTTTTCCCAATGGTTAATAGGAAATGAAGTCTTATTTATATATTTTGACATGGCTGCTGTAAATAAAAGTGAAGAAATAACAGCATAATCCTCACCTCAGTGTCGTTGACAGAATTGAAACTTTCTGTTATGATAGCTAGGAAGTTTTTCATTGATGATCCATTTTGCAATGCCTGTTTAGAAATGCCTCAACACCCAAAGGGTTAGGGAAAGATAAAAAAATATAAAAAAAGTTGACTACTTACTAATACATCTTGTTCTATCAATATAATACATGAGCACGTCCCTTAGCAACCAGTAACCAGAGTGGGAAGACCCAGAAGGCAGCAGGCAACTCAATGGACTGGTTCAATGAAAAGTTGAAAAACATTTGGCAGAAATCTAGGGTTGGTGGAAAGGACTACCCTATCTTTGTGAACCTGATGAATGGTTCTTTTACTATAAGGACCTGAAGCTCACTAATGCACATGACAGAGGTGATTGCGACTAGGAAAGCCAACTTCTACGACCAGAACTGTAGATCACATGAGAGTAGGGGCTCGGACAGTGGGACCATGAATCAAATGAGGTCCACGTTCAGATTTCACATGAGGAGTCTTAAGAGGTTATTACCCACTTTACAACCTCTGTGATAAAGTGCCATCTTTCTTGCATTGGTATGCCCCCACTTTTTTTCTGAATTGCTGATGTGCTTTGACTGAGTGTGCCCTGGGATCCTGCCAACCAGGTACCCAGGGCCTGTGTTCCTTCCCTAAAACTGTATTGAAACAAAACCCAATAGGCATCTCTGGCCACCTGTCAGCCCCTAGTAGATGGTACCCTAGGTACCCAGGGCATGGTGACCAGAGAAGTCCCCTGAGGGCTGCAGCACTTATTGTGCCACCCTCAGGGGTCCTGTACCCTGGCACCCACACACTGCCTATCAGGCGGAGTGCCTAAGTACAGAACTAAAACCAGAGTCGACATGGCATACATCCCTGTGTGCCATGCCCACAGAACCAACTGCCCTGGCATACTTCAGTCACCCCTCTAGCTGGGTGCCCTATGCCAGAGGTGTGGGCACAGGTGCATGAGCCCTGTGCCCCTACAGTACCCATGTCCATTCCTGGGCACTAAGTGCGGTGAGGCCATTAGGAGTATATGGTGCTGGGAGGTTGTCATTACAAACTCCACAGCACCATAATGGCTACACTGAAGACTGACAAGTTTGGTATCAAACTTCTCAGCACATTAAACCCACACTGATGCCAGTGTGGGATTTAATGTAAAGTGCACCAGAGGGCATCTTAGAGATGCCCTCTGAAACACTAACCTACAATCCACGTCTGGGCTGAGTGGCTGCAGAGGCTGCCACACAGCAGACATGTTGCTGGACCCCTGGGTGGAGCCCCCCGCTCTCCTGGGCCTGCAACAATGCACATCTTGGGCAAGGTGCTAGGTCTCCTCCCCCAGGATGGGCAGGGGGAAGCTTCAAAGGCCTGCAGCCTCTGAGAGACTTAAAGGAGAGGACATGCCTCTGAGAGACTTACAGGAGGGGACATGCATCTCTAGTCACCACGCCGCCTGGTCACGGTTGGATTAAAGGCTTGTGTCCTCAGATGTAGCCACCTGGACGGTGGAGGTACGCCACCTTGCCCGCTCCTTATCAGACCACGCCCCCTGCCTGTTGACACTTGCCCTCCCTGATCTGCCGAACATGACTTTTGGCTGGAAACTCCCGCAACACACCCTGTTAGACGATGCGTTCAGGGAAGAAATTAGATCTGATATCACGGACTACTTTGACCTAAATGCTGGTTCGGTGTCCACGGTTGCAACTCTGTGGGACGCCTTCAAGGTGGTAATAAGGGGGAAATGCATAGCGAGACAGGCCGGGGTCCTGAAGGCCATTAGGGGTACCATAGCGAGAATAGAAACCCAAATCAGAGAGCTCGAGCAGCGCTTCTGCAAGTCCGCAAGTGGCGAAAGAACTGAAAACGAAGCTTTTAGATTACGCAGAAGAGGCCCAAAGGGAAACTTACATTTTTGGGTAAATATGCTGAGGCCCGACGCTACGGCGAGGGGGACAGGCCAGGCCGAACATTGGCTAACATGATTTGTAAAACTGCGTCCACACCTTACATCCACACGATTCAGGCTCCTACTGGGAACACTGTGATGGGGCAGGCGGAGGTTCTGGGTGAATTCTGTGCCTACTATTTTGATCTATACACTGCCACGCAGTCAGAATGCTAAGACGGCCTGCAAGAGTTCCTTGACTCAATTGCACTTCCACTGAATAAAGCCCCGGGACCTGATGGTCTCACAACTGCGTTCTATAAGGCCTATGCCTAAGAACTCGCCCCGCGATTGCATGCAGTGTATGAAGAAGCATTAGAGGCAGGGATCCTTCTGGCATCCATGCGGGAGGCACTCATTATGACGCTGTTGAAGCCGGAAAAGGATGAAGCGGAGCTAGATTCTTACCGCCCACTGTCCCTCATTAATGTGGACGTAAAAATATATGCAAAACTACTGGCAGACCGCCTCCAGCCTCTTCTCCCGATGGTGGCCCTCCCAGACCAGTCAGGGTTTATACCCAGACGATCCACAGCGCACAATCTCAGGACTATTTCCTCAGTCCTGCACTACCTACATCCAACAGTCCAGGCTGCCGCCATATTTTTAGATGCCACAAAGGCGTTCGATTCACTCGAATCGCCATATCTATTTCACATTCTGGTCCACATGGGATTCAGCCCACTATTCATCAGGCGGATCAAGCTATTGTATACTGAGCCACTAGCCAGAGTTCGGGTTAATGGCTTGATATCGGAAACATTTCCGATCACCCGAGGCACCAGACAGGGATGTCTATTATCACTGCTGCTATTCGCCATCGCCATGGAGCCTCTTGCGGCCCGAATACGCCGGCACCATACGGCCAGGGGGATAGGCTTCAGCTCTCGCAATTTGTTGATCTCCATGTATGCTGACAAGGTCACCCTATATATACTAAACCCTTCTGAGAACCTAGACCCAGTGCTAGGTGAATTTATAAAATTCGGGGGGCTGTCAGAGATTTCTATAAACTGGAAGAAGTCAGTCGTGTTTCCGTTAACAGATGGGACCCCTGAGGTCATATCTGAATATCCATTGTGCTGGGAAGCGGAGGAAGCCAAATATTTGGGCATCTGGCTGTATCGAAATTTACAAGACATCTGGACCATGAACTTTGGTAGGGCCATTGCATGGCTTGATGGTAAAGTGGCAATATGGGCCACACTTCCTTTGTCCGTCGCCGGAAAGGTGGCACTCTCAAAGATGGTGATACTACCGAAATCTCTGTATCTCTTCGCAAATGTACCGATCCCGCTCACACAGAATTTTTTTAAAATGTCTTCGTTCCCTCGTTCGTTCCTTGCTTCCCTCATATGGGCGGGGGGGCAGGCAAGAGTTTCCTGGGACCTCCTGACTTTGCCGCTGCAACAGGGCGGGTTAGGTGCTCCAGATATGCAACTCTATGCACTATGTGCACAAGCCCAATTCCGACCTGGTTCTACCACAAGACAGCGCATTTTTCAAACTGTCTTTAACACATTTTTAATATTGGTGGAGTGAGCATCATCCGAATAAAGATTTGTTATATGCTCCCTCACCCAATTTTAAACACACTTCTTTAATTTTACTTTTCTATGCACAAGTTTTTTCTGCACTGCAATCCCCCAGTCACACCACGCTTTACCACTCACCAGTCTCGAGGAGGGGTAGACCATACTATTGTTTGTTCAGTGGAAGGGATCTATTTACATCTTGGTCTCTTCCTGTCTGAAGAAAACATATCTGTATAGATGGTTTTGAAAAATCCCAAATGATGAAGGGCGGTTCCGAGTGGGGACTGATGGGTATCTCTGACCATCTATCGGGTTGTCATTGTATACCACGTTCTATTGGTCGGTTTATGGGTCTACTGTGGTTTGTCTGCTTTCCGCACACTGTAAACTTACCTTTTTTTCAGACTCTCTGGTACTCTTTTGTTGTCCTGTATCTGTGGGGGTTGTTCCCAGAGTTTGGTCTTTAAATATTCCCCCGGGTCCTACCCTACCGTAGTGTTTTTGCTGCCCACAAGCCCAATTCCTACATTTCTGGATGTACCAGACACCATACCAGCCACATGTTGTGGTTGAGATGGACGTGGTGGCGCAGACATCTTTGTCTGTAGCGCTCTACATAAAAATCGCCACGCCCTGGCGCGGATGTGGATACTGCGGACACATTGAGGTGGGCTTGGCGGGCCCTCCTGAGGCATGCCCGTCTCCCAGTTTTATATGCTCCGGCAGTCCCCCTCCGTAACAATCCATTGCTGGCATGCTTGGAAGAAAGCGGAGGTGTGGTTGAGCTAGATGGCGCCCAGGTGCGTACCTTTGAGGACTTGTATCCGGATGAGACATTTCGCCCCCCCCCCCCCTCCCCCCTCCCCACACACCACCCAGCTGGTGTAGATGGCGGAGGGTGCCGTTTAGGGAGAAATTTGCATACCACAAACTTAAGACGGCGTGCCAAACGCTGTGGGACGGCTTTCCGGAAGCTCCCCCTACATTTCAGGCTCTGCAAAGTAATCTTGCAAGAGCATCGCCGCGCAAACTGGTGACTAGACTTTACACAGCCATTCAAGACCAAGCTCCGATTATACAACCACAATCTATGAGGCTCTGGAATGTAGAATTAGATCCCCCAAATTACAAGCTGCGCCTCATTCATTTTAAATTTTTGCACAGGTACTATAGAAATATTAGCTTGCACCGCATGCGCTTGAGGGAGGATGAAAGATGCTAGAGATGTGGGTTCGAGCCCGCTTCATTCCTTCATATGGCCTGGGACTGTCCGAAACTCAGGGACTTCTGGCATGACATTTCTGAGGCGACCAATCAAATAGTTGATAGGACCGACACCCTTACTCCACATCTAGGCCTGCTAGGCCTTGTAAAGGATACTGTGCCACAGAAACGAAAACTGCATGCCCTCCTGATGTTATATGCCCGGCGGCAAATCGCTATAAGATGGGGTAGACGAAAGGTACCCACGTTTAAGGCATGGCTGGCGGATGTAAGTTATGGCCACACACAACTGGGGCTATTCTGGGAACTGATGCCTGCAGCTTCTAGACCTAGAGACATTTGGGAGCCTTTTTTGCAATGGACCAAGACTCGGGCACAATCCCCCCAACCGGGAAGGACCTTGAGTGAGTGTGTTTCTGCTGATTTGCTGGGTGTGAGAGCTGTTGTCATTCTCTGTTTCACAGGTCCGCTGTTTTTGGCGGGCCGTTGTTGCCATTATTATGCACACTGTACATCCTTGGTGCCCCCTTGTTCCTCGATCTCCACCTAGATAATTGTCTCGATAAGTCGTGATGTGCTCATGTTATTACCTTTTACTCCACCCAATGTTATTACTCAATCTGGAATATGTAGATGTAGCCATGCCCTGCACTTGGTGCAGACGAATCTGACAGTGTTCTAATATGCCGACCTGACTAGTTTTTGATGTTAGGATTTGTTTTGTTTGTATGCTTGACTTGTGTACCCCGCAAGCACTGATTAGAAATATATGATTGTATATGTCTTATCTGTTTTGCAAATGCCAATAAAAACTATTTAATAAAAAAAAATAAAAAAAACAACCGGGTGCTTAAAAAGAGAAGGTTGATCTGGAAGCCGTAGAAAGGCGGAGATGGCCGAAAGATAACCTTTGATAGTGCCCAGAGCAGAGCCCTGCTGGGCCAAAGAGAGAAGGAACAGAAGGACCTCGGAAAGAGGGGCAGGAAAGGGATCCACAGCCTTTGCACCATGCCATAAATTTGTTCCACCTACAGGAGTATGCCGTTTTAGTGGAGGGACACCTGGCTGCCAGAATGACATCACAGACTTCGGGAGGAAGACCGAAAGCTGTCAACTGTCGCCGCTCAATCTCCACGCATGGAGGTGGAGGCTGGACAGGTTCGGGTGGAGGACCGTCTCCTGCTGCTGCGACAGAAGATCCTCCAGAAGAGGCAGTCGGATCGAGGGATCGATCGCCATGCTGAGCAGCTCGGGATACCAGCATCTTTGTGCCCAATCCGGAGCCACAAGGATGACTTGGGCCCGGTCGCGCCAAATCTTCTTCAGCACTCTGGGCAAAAGTGGTACAGGCGGAAAGGCGTACAATAGACCACAGCTCCACTTGCGACAAAAAGCATCGCCGAGCGCGTGCCGTGCCGCCTTGGAAATTCCAACACGCAGAACTGATGACATTGCACGTTCTCTTTGGTGGCGAATAGATCTAACCAAGGCTCTCTACACTGCAGAAAGATACCTTGCACCACGTCCGAGTAAAGACACCATTCGTGATCCATCATGCATCGGCGGCTGAGTTCGTCCGCCCTGGCGTTCAGAGAACCTGCCAGGTGTTGAACCACCAAGGTAATGCCTTGATTTTCCAGCCATGTTCAGAGGAGCAGAGCCTCCTGAAATAGGGTCCACGACCCCACCTCACCCTGTTTGTTGCAATACCACATGGCGGTGGTGTGGTCCTGCACTAAACTTCCCCGGAAAGAGGGAAGGTATGCTTTCAGTGCAAATCGGATTGCCCGAAGCTCCAAAAGGTTGATATGGAGCCGGGACTCCGCCGTAGACCAGAGGCCTCTGATATCCGCCTCTCCCAAGTGGCCACCACATCCCAGGAGGGACGCATTCGTCGCCAGTGTGCGCTCCGGTTGGGGAAGGGAGAGGGATCTGCCATTAACCCAATCACAATTCGTGAGCCTCCACTGCAAATGTCGTGCAGTGCCCTCCGAGATCTGGACATGATCGGACAGGTTGCCCTGATGCTGTGGCCACTGGAACTTCAGGTCCCAACTGCAGAGTCTGCATATGCCATCTAGCATGTTGCACTAGCAGGATGCAGGACGCCATCAGGCCCATGAGCCAGAGGGTTATCCTGACCAAAACCCGGGATAGAGGCTGAAAGATCGGAATCACAGCCTGAATATCCCGGACTCGCTGCTCGGGAGGATAACCCTGAAACCGCGTTGAATCCAGAACCGCTCCGATGAAGGGGAGCTTCTGAGAGGGACTCCGGTGCGACTTTGGCCATGTTGATAGAGAACCCCAGCAAATGCAGGAGGTCGGCCGTAGTCTGGAGGTGGGAGACCACTGCCTGGGGCGAGCCCGCCTTTAACAGCCAGTCGTCGAGATAGGGGAAGACTGAAACCCCTGATCTGCGCAGATGAGCTACGACCACCGCCTTCACTTTCGTGAACACCCAAGGGGCACTGGTAAGGCCGAAGGGGATCACAGCAAACTGAAAGTGCTCTTGGCCTACCGTGTAACCGCAGGTAACGCCGGTGGGGCAGCAGGACGGGATATGAAAATATGCGTCCTGCAAGTCCAACGCTACCATCCAGTCTCCAGGGCAGTCAAGAATTGAGCCTGAGTCAACATCTTGAACTTCTCCTTCCGAAGGAAGCGATTGACGTTCTTGAGGTCCAAGATGGGGCGCAGGCCCCCTTTCTCCTTTTTGGGGACCAGATAGTAGTGGGAATAACAACCACATCCTACTTCTGGCCCAGGAACGCGCTCGATGGCCCCCTTGGCCAAGAGGGCCGTGACTTCCTGTTGGAGAAGCGCAAAGTGATCCCCCGACATGCGGTGGAACTGAGGTGGCATTGCTGGGGGGGCAGACTCGAAGGGGAGGGAGTAGCCCCTTCGGACGATTTGCAGCACCCACCTGTCCGAGGTGACAGAACGCCAGTGGGGGAGGTGATGTTGAATCCTGCCAGCCACCGGCGTGGGGTGCACCCCAAAGCTCAGACTAGGAAGGCTTTGAGGCGGATGCTGGGGGAGCAGAGGTGGACTGACCCGCACGCTGGCCCCCTGTGCTACCACAGCAGCAATCATGTCTGCGGCCGCACGGAGGTTGGTTCTGCGCAAACTTCTGGCTGACCGAACGTGTTGGGGTGCCCCTTCTGTGGCCACGAAGGAAATAAAAGCAGATGTGGCCGGGCGCGTGGTGGAGAGACCAATGGACTTGGCCGTAGCCAGAGAGTCCTTAAAATGCTCCAGCGCACTGTCTGCCTTATCGCCAACCAGGCGAGTACCATCAAAGGGCATGTCCATGAGGGAACTCTGAACGTCCCATGAAAACCCCGTGGACCGCAACCAGGCGTGGCGACGGAGGGCCACTGTCGTGAAGATCGCCCTACCCAGAGAGTCTGATGTCCAGCCCACACCGGATGACAAACTTTGCAGCGTCTTTCCCCTCAGCAATAGCTTGGGAAAGTACTGCCCGAACCTCCCCGGGACACTGAGGCAACGTCTGCGCCATTGTTTCCCACACAGCGTGAGAGTAGAGGCCCAGGAGGCATTCGGTGTTCACCAACCACAGCCCCAAGCTGGCAGAGGAAAACAATTTCTTGCCAAACTGCTCCAGCTTCTTGGATTACTTATCCGGCGGGGCAGTAGGGAATGCGCTTTGGGAAGTGGAGGCCTGGATAACCAAGCTCTTCGGAGTTGGGTGGTTTGATAAAAAGGCAGGGTCACCCGGTGCCGGGCGATGACACCTGGCCACGTTCTTATCCACTGGAATCCCTGTGGCTGGTCTAGACCAGATGCCCATCAAAACATCTGTTAATGCCTCATTGAACGGAAGCAGCGGCTCCATAGAGATTGCCGCCTGAAGAACTTCAGTGAGGAGGTTGGTTGTGAGAGTGACAGTAGGCAGATCAAGGTCAAGGGCCTCAGCTGCTCTATGGAGCACCACAGTATATGTGGCGCCCTCCTCCATGACAGCAGGAGGAGACAGAAAACAAACCAGGCTCAGAGGAGAGGTCAAGACTACCTGCATCCTATGACTCCTCCGCCCACTCCTGTTCAGACCCTTCCCAGTCGTCCCCCTCCTACACTGCCCGTGGTACAGGCTGCTGCGGCCGGCAGGGACCGGGGAATACAAATGGTCCAACAGCGCCGGTAGGCACTGATCCAGCTCCATGTCCCAATTAGGGTCCCAACCCGGAGCAAAATTGTCCAGAAAGCCGGGCAAGGGCAGAGGTAGGACGTACGGGACCCATTGCGGTGCCGGGAATGGAGCCCCAGGTGGCGTCTGGTGGCCCGGAGCTGCTGGCGGAGGACCTTGTGGCGCAGGAGCCGGCAGCAGAGCCGGCGGCAAGGAAGGACCCTCAGCTGAGACCACGGGGCCCGAAGGTGCGCCCCCGGTAGCCCGAGCCCTGAAAGGCGGTCCATGGCAGCAAGAAAAGTAGGCCGTGGGACTCACAGGCTCCAACGGAGCCGCGGGGGAGGTACCCCTGGCCCCCTCATCCAGAGACCGACAGGGGGACGTCTGAGAGCACAAACGCTTCTTTGACTTTTTCTTATGACGTCTCTTACCCGATTCAGAGTGTGAAAACTTCGACCCCGAAGAGCGATGGTGATGGCTCCGCTGTCCGTCTCTCGAGCTCGAACAGCGCAGAGACGACTGCCGGGCCTCCAGCAGCTTTCTGGACTGCTACCGCAAAGCCTTCGGAGCCATGGCCAGACAGTCGGAAAATGACCGGGGTCATGGTAACGCTCCAGACAGTAGAGACAGACTACATAGGGGTCGGCCACCGACATCGTACGGCGACAGGCCCCGCAGGATTTAAACCTAGGCATGCCTATGTGGCACTATGAGTCAAAGACTCAAAACAAACAGACAAAAGTCTCAAAAAAGTTAGTCTAAAAGTGACTAGGGTACGTGCTCTAAACAGATCTGCGCTTGCTGGCGCGGAAAAGGAAAGAAAAAACGTCAGCACAAATAGGTGGCGCCTAAGTAGTCTCCGTGACGTCATCTCAGCCCATACAACACCTGCGACGGACACAGAGTCGCACAATGCGCAGGGGTACTGCGGACGAAAAATTTTCCAGATCCAGTCTGACGCCTTGGGATATTCTAAGGTAAGGAATCTATCACTAACGTGTCTTTCAGATCTGTGTATTTTCATAACTCACAAGCTGATGTTTGGAGAAAAAAGGTTGGCTTTTCAAAATGTATTTAAAGCGGTTATTTGGGTTGGAGAGATTTATTCCTCTTATTATTATCTTGGTGCCTGGGGGATTGCATCTATGGCTTTTATGCATTACCCATATAGAGGCATTCAAAATTGATATTTTTTTTTTACTTTACTGATGGCCATCCTGCTTAATGCACTGATGTTATCACTGCTGGCAACCTTAGAAGAGGTGGTCACCATTACTTCACTACTATTAGTAGCACTGTGTGATTTTCATTTAACAAAAGTAGATCTTATTACAGAAAATGTTAGAGACCCTTATACAATCCTCTAACTTTGCAGTCAGAGAAAATAAATTAAACACCAGCCTTCACGATAAAATAAGCAGCAAAGTGCAAGGAGACAAACTGACATTTTACCCTCGTCTTTAACAGAGCAAACGTGACAAGATTAAAAGATTTAAAGCCATCTTTATTGCTCATTCACTTTTAGTGAACAGAACGCCTGTTCTTTGCTAGCTCGCCAGAACAGGCCAGTAGGCGCTAAAAATAGCTTGCCCTGATAAAATCTGACTCGCCAAAGCGAGTAGATTTCAAGGAGTCAGGTGTGATTGGTATGAAAAGTGTAAACATGAGGTTGAGAATGAAGTTCAGAATAAAAAAAGCAATTGTGAGGAAGTGAGGAATCTAAACCAATCAGTTTAGTATATAAATTGCCTACTGTATTCAAAAGATCAGGATTAGCCAGTGAGAAAGAAATGAGTAGAAAGTATAAAGCACTAGAAACCCATGTGCTTAAATACATTCCTCCCGAGCTCTTTGTAATGGAGATTCTTAGATTTAGGAGTTTGAAAAGACAGAATATAATCGACCAGGTAACCTCAAAGTAGAACACTATGCCAACATCGACAGGTGCTCTATGTCAATGACTTGCCTGACGGAGCACATAACTAGGACAGTATAGCTTTAAGTCAATCCAGATTCTAGATGCGCATTGGTCACTGCATACAGCCCATCAATCATATTTATGTCAATGTCAAGCTAAGGGGTATAATTCGAAAATGGTGGTCGGTACACCAACCCCCCCCCCCCCCCCCCCCCAAAAGACTTCGAAAAGAGGATGCTTTATTATGGTTAAAGGGTAATAATGTAGACGCTTAGTGATGATAGATCATGGGGAAAATTTAAAACTAGACTTAAGACAGCATCTTTTTAGATCTTTGAGAATCTTAAATGTTACTGTCTTGCGTTGTTTATCGTGCTCAAAATTGTACACATTAAAGTGGTCAGTTAACAAAAAGGGAAACAAAGAAGCAGCATTTCACCTACCCCTAACCTCACCACCAAGCTTGGGACAATCGTTTAAGAAAGCGAGCAATTTAAAAATCCAATCGGCATTAAGCAAAGTAGAACACAATTTAGAGCAGAACGTTTGCAAACAGACAAAGTCAGAGCTACAGTGGAGCAAAAAGCAACTGTAGGACTTACTCCAACCAGCCTTTTGAGGGAGATGCACAGCTGGTTGTATTGAGTGGGCAGCACCTATCTACAAGTGCAGCGTCTGGTCGTTTTGAAACATAAAAACAGGAGGTTTTCTCGCTCTATTTAAATTACCTCCATTTTTTAAATGTGTTTAAAGGTGTATTGGGATCCTGCTAAACCCATTGCAAAGATTCTAGTAGTTGATGGTGAGCATCAGATGAAGGTTAACTTCTGTAGTAGGGGATCTCTATGTATAGTCATAATCTAGTGAATAGTCCCGCCCATGTGCGTGGACCCCGGAGCATTCAAAAATAATCTCTTAGAGGGGAGGAGCTACGCTTGCAACCAAGATGGCCGCATAGGCTCCTGGCTCCGCCGACCTCTGTCCCCCGCCGGATAATCCTGTTACAAATCCTGACTTTCCACCCTGCCTCCGGGTGTGTGAATCGCTACGTTCCATTTTGGTGCAATCCCGGGATTTTTACCAGCTTTCTGGACGAAGTTACGTCGAGTTTTGATTTTGGGCCTACACCAGCTTGTGAGCCGGGGACTCAAGTACTGGCCCAGCCGGGTTCCAGTTGAACAACAACAGCTGTGGGTGACCATCAGGGTCCGGTCCTTGGATGTGAAAAAAATTTCGAGCCCGATTTTGACGGCGGTTGTTTCTCTAGCATTCAATCGATGGAGGGTTGACGGGGCACAACAGTGCGCTGAGGGTGTGGGTCCCTGGCCCAGAGACCCAGTCTCACCCCCGCCGGTGTTTTCCGGGTCGGGGTCTCCGCTTGGCGCCGGAACCTCGACCGCGATAAGTTCCTGGTCTCCATCTGCGACAGCCCGTCCCAGAAGAAATGCGTTACTTACCTGTAACAGCAGTTATCCAGTATTGGTGTCTTTCATAGATTCACATGCCTGAATCATTCCCCGTCGTCGAGATGGGAGCCCCGGTAATAGAAAAGTAATGTCCTATAGACATACATAGAGAAAAATAGGCCTAAGGGCCTTGCCTTAGTAGCCTATCTATGTCCTTTTGTAAAAAGGACCAAATTTCCAAAGGTAGCCAATCAGCTACCACCTCCCTCTAGAACCTTCCTGCCAGGAGCCTCAGTCTCTCAGATTTTCGTACGCACCAAGCTAGGTAGACGTAACACATGCTCTGTAGAGAGAGATGAGCCCTTCCTGGGGAGGTGGGAGGGTTGCATGTGAATCTATGAAAGACACCAATACTGGATAACTGCTGTTACAGGTAAGTAACGCATTTCTTATCCAGTATTATGGGTGTCTTTCATAGATTCACATGCCTAAATCAGAATAGCAAGCAATACATTATGCACATATGCGATGGAATAGAACAGTCTGAGATAATACATATCGTGTGACTAGATACCATCAGTAATATAAAGAGTAAAGTAAATAAATGTGCATACCATTGCAGGACGGTGGGAAGTAGGAAGGCTCATCTTACTGGAATAGATGGCGAAGTACAGCTTGGCCCACAGCTGCATCCTGCATCAGTTCCGTGTCCAGGCAGTAGTGTCTGGTAAAGGTGTGCGGCGATTTCCAGGTGGCCGCTCTGCAGATGTCCAGAATCGGTACACCAGCGAATAGTGCCGCCGATGTGGACACAGCTCTCGTGGAATGTGCTCGGACTGAGGAATGTAATGGACGTCCGGCTTTGTCATGACAAAATGCAATTGCTGCCGATATCCATCTGGAAATGGATTGTTTAGAGAGTGGCATGCCTTTTCTCGGCCTGCTGAAGGCAACGAAAAGTTGTTTTGTCTTTCTGAAAGCTGTCGTTTTGTCCAGGTAAAATTTTAGACATCTCTTAATGTCCAAAGAGTGAAGAGATCTTTCAGCCACTGTGCCTGGGTTCGGGAAGAATGAGCGAAGCACAAGCGGTTCATTGAGATGGAAGTCCGAGGGGACTTTAGGAATGAAACGAGGGTTGGTTCTTAAAATGACTCTGTCTTCTCTAAATTGCAAGAAAGGATCCTGTATCGAAAGAGCTTGCAACTCGCTGACCCTTCTGGCTGATGTTAAAGCTAAAAGAAGTGCAGTTTTCCAAGAAATGTATTTGATATCAGCCCTATGGATAGGTTCAAATGGATGTTTCATTAATTGATTGAGTACAATATTCAGGTGCCACGTTGGTGGTATTCGCCTTGGTCTAGGGAAAGATCTGTAAAGCCCTTTAAGAAACTGTTTTATCAGTCTGTTGGACCATAGTGAAGGACCTTTTGAAGACCTTGTGAAGCGTGAGATTGCTGCCAGGTGTACCCTGATGGAAGCATGCGCAAGACCTGTTTGGGCCAGATGTAGGAGATAAGGCAGTATCTGCTCTGGAGTGATCCTGAAAGGGTGTATATTGTTGTCTTTACACCAAATACAAAATCGTTTCCATTTCAAGGAATAAGTTTTGTTCGTGCTAACTGCTCTTGCTTTAGCTAGGATTTCCTTGCACTCCTGCGGGATGCTTAGGTGACAGAATTCTCGGTACTCAGGAGCCAAGCCGATAATCTGAGAGATTTCAGATT
Organism: Lissotriton helveticus; assembly: GCF_964261635.1. NCBI lineage: Eukaryota > Metazoa > Chordata > Amphibia > Caudata > Salamandridae > Lissotriton > Lissotriton helveticus. The sequence continues at coordinate 796,749,701 of NC_136073.1, read as the reverse complement.
CGGGTGGAGTATCTGGCCTGTGGACATCGAGAGTAGAGAGGGATGTTGAGGCAGTTGGATGGAAGGTCGGACTGAGAGGCGACGGAGGTCCGCGAACCAATGTTGTCTCGGCCAGTATGGGGCAATGAGAATCAATGTGCAATGCTCCATTTTCATTTTCCGGATGACTCTGCTTATCAGGGGAAATGGCGGAAAGGCGTACGCAAACACGTTGCGCCATGCGATGGAAAATGCATTTCCTAATGACCTCTGTTGGGGATGCCAACTTGCGAAGCTGTGGCATTTTTTGTTCTCCTTGGTGGCGAAGAGGTCTATTTGTGGTTTTCCCCATGCCGAGAAGATGTTGTCTAGAACTTGTTGGTTCAGTTCCCATTCGTGGGACATTGACCTCTGTCTGCTGAGGGCGTCTGCTATGACGTTGTCTTTTCCTGGGACATACTCTGATGTTAATGTGATGTTGTTGAGCAGTAGCCAGTTCCAAATTTTTTGTGATTCGCGAGACAGCGTCAGCGAGCGTGTCCCTCCCTGCTTGTTTAAGTAGTGCATTGTGGTCGTGTTGTCCGTCCTCACTAGCACTGCTGAATTTTTGATGCGAGGGAGGAATGCCTGAAGGGAGTGAAGGACTGCACGTAGTTCTAGGAGGTTGATATGCAGAGCCTTCTCTTGCTCCGACCATCTGCCGCTGATTTGCAAGTCTTGAAGGACTGCACCCCATCCTTCGAGAGATGCGTCCGTCGTTATGACGTGTGGAGTTTCTGGTAACAAGAATGTGAGACCTTTGGACAGGTTCTTGTGCTTCATCCACCAACCCAGCGTCTCGGATATTTGTCGAGTGATGACTATGTGATCCTCGAAGGAATCTGTACATTGGGTCCACTGTTTGGTCAGGGCCTCCTGAAGGGGGCGCATTCTGAGCCGACAGTGAGGGATGAGTAGAATGCAGGAAGACATCATCCCTAGAAGAGATTTGAAAATCCTTACTTTGATGGTTTGTTTTGAAGATATTGCGGTAGCTAGAGTCATCAGTTTGCTTTTTCTTTCCTGAGACGGGAAAGCTTTGGAGGAAATGGTGTTTATAGTGGCCCCCAGGAATGTTATTATCCTGGTGGGTTGTAAAGTAGATTTTTCGAAGTTGAGAGTCAAACCTAGGTTCCGGAAAATATCGAGACAGGCGTTGGAAGACAGCTGCGCGTCTGAGAGAGACGGTGCTTTCACCAGCCAGTCGTCCAGGTAGGGGAAGACCTGGTGATTCTGTTGTCTCAAGTAAGCTGCCACAGGAGCCAGGCACTTTGTAAAAATGCGAGGCGCTGATTTGAGGCCAAATGGGAGGACACAAAATTGGTAGTGGAGACCTGCTACTTCGAATCGTAGGAATTTTTTGTGCCGTCTGTGTATTGGGACATGGTAATATGCATCTTGCAGGTCCAAAGATGTCATAAAGTCTCCTTCCTCCAGGGAGCCTAAGATTTCCTGGATAGTCACCATTCGAAACGATTGGCTTTTCAGGAAGGCATTGAGCGCCCTGAGATCTAGAATGGGCCTCCATTTCTTCTTTTTCTGTTGGATTAAAAAGAAGCGGGAATAAAATCCCTTTCCCTTTTGAGCTGATGGGACTCGCCCTATTGCTCCCTTTTTTATCATGGAAGAGATTTCCTTCAGTAACATACGAAGGTGTTTGTGATGATGTTTGTGAGGAGGAGTTAACGGTGGGATGGAGTTGAATTCCAAGGTGTGACCGTGTTGAATTAATTGTAGTACCCATCGATCCGTCGTAATCAATTTCCAATTGTGGAGGAAATGTGTCAGCTTGCCACCAATTTTGAGCGGACAGGACGGTGGGGGGACTGGCTGCGGGAAATGGTCATTGTCTTCCGCCAGCCGTTTTCTTTTGAGATTTGCCCCTGAAGTTCGATCTCCCGTAGGAGGTCCGACGACTTTGTTGTTGCTGTCGCTGCGGATATTGTGAGCGATTTTGATTGTATGAGTATGTGGATTTGCCTTGATAGGATCCTCTGTATGTGGATTGTCCTCTTCCTCTGTGCCCTCGAAAGGACTGGTTTCTGAATTGTAAAGTCCCGAGAGCCCTTGCAGTATCGGTGTCTTTCTTTATCGTTTGCAAGGCTTCATCTATTTTAGCTCCAAATAGTTGTTGTCCGTCATAGGGCATATCTACAACTTTGGTTTGTACCTCTTGTCTGAAGGACGTCGCTTTGAGCCATCCTTGTCTGCGCAAAACTGCGGCGCCTGCAAGCTGTCTGAAGCCTGTCATGGCGACATCGACAGCTGAATCTATGATTTCTGATGCTGACATTTGACCTTCATGAAGGAGTGCCTGGACCTCATCTTTCAAGTTGTCAGGTACGTGCGTGAGATATGGAGCAATATCCTCCCATAGTTGCCTATTGTATCTGCCTAGCAGAGCAATGGCGTTGGCCACTTTGACCGTCATGGCTGACGTTGTGGAGAAGCGTTTGCCTATGCCATCTAATTTCCTGCCCTCCTTGTCTGGTGGTGCTGACAGTGGCGAGGATGGGTTTCTGGAGTTCTTCTGGGCGGCTTGAGTGACGACCGAATCTGGTTTTGGATGTGAATTAAAGCAAGTGGGTGCCGTTGACGGAGCTCTATATTTTTTATCCAGTCTAGGGACCACTATGGAAACAGATGCAGGTGTTTGCATGAGTTGTAGCCCCTGTTCCCAGATGTGCTCTATTATGGGAATGGACCTTGCCTCCTTCCTTATGGGGTCTTTAAAGTCATACAAGAAACAATCCGTTACTTTTGTTTCCATTGCCATGTGAAATCTAGTGGCGCTCTCTCTATTAAATTGTGGAATCCACCGATATCCACTGGTGGAGAGTCTGACGTGCTGGGTTCTGGTGTGGCCGGAGAATGAGCAACGTAATCCTCATCATCTCTGTTTTGAGAGAGGTCATCTCTAACCTCACCTTCCTCAGGAGGTTCGTCATCATCAGAGGATTGGATGTTGTGAACCTGTTCACTATCTTGAGGAATAACCAAAGGCGCTGGTCTTGTCCTTGGTGATCTTTGCTGTTTGGAAGAGTCTTGAGAATTGTCATGTGAAGGGGTCGCCGACGATTCTGGGAATCGTTTTTTATAGTCTGTGATCAGGAATTGAAGATCATTAACAATCTCAGCCGGCAATACGATCATTGGAGTGACTCGAGTATGTACCTGAGTCTGAACAGTGTCCTCCGTAATAATAACATCATCTCCGTCATCGTCAGTACTCTGGCATTTGACATTGAGATCTGACGGGCTAGTAGCTTGTTCGAATTGTTCATCATCTGATTCTTCTTCTTGTAGTATGTGAGAAGGGAGCAGTGATTGAACCCTACTGGGTGATGTTAATTCGGGCGTAATAGTGACCTTTTTTGATGGAACTAACTCCGCTTTTTTCCATGGCGTCGATGAGGTCGTCGTCGACGAGGTCGTCGTCGGTGCCGTCGACGGTATCGACGTCGATCGTTTTTCAAGCGTCGAGTGTCCCTTCGCCGATGAAGTTGTCGTCGACGGGACGGTCGTCGACGGTGCGGCCGTCGACGATGTCTTCGTCGACGCGGTCGTCGACGGTGCCTTCGCCGTCGTCGACGGTACTTTCGCCGTCGATGTGGTCGTCGACGGCAGTTTAGTCGTCGGCGGCGTAGTAGCCGTCGACGGTGCATTCGTCGTCGGCGGTGCTCCTACCGTCGTCGGTGTCTTCGTCGACGATGCGGTGGACGTCGACTGAATTCTCGTCGACGATGTCGGTGTTTTCTGTTTTGTCGACGTCGACGGTAATGACGACGGAGTTTTGACAAATGATTGTTGTTTCTTTATAAGTACAATCGACGATATTAGCTTACCCGTCGTCGACGAGTGGGTGGTCGTCGTCGTTGAAGTCAAGGCTGACGATGCCACCGTCGTCGAGACGGTCGTCGTCGATGTGGAGACATAGTTCGTTTTTCTTGAAGAGAATGTCGTGGAAGTAGACGACTAGGACTGCGATGGCTTTCTGAAGGTTGCAGCATCCTTCACAGACGTGTCAGATCTTGCCTCTGAAGACTTCGAAGCAGTCTTTTTGTGAGGGACGTCTGAATGGCCAGGGGAAGCCTCCCTTGGCCTTTTTAAGGACAGTTTTGAGGAAACTGAAGCCATTTCACTGCCCTCCGAGGAGAGCACCTCATCATCTCTGGTTTTGAGTCTGTTTAACCAGAGGAGCAGTCTGCCTTCTCTATCCTTAAGTGTTTTGGTAGAGAATGTTCTACATACCCTGCAGTCCTTTACTGTATGGTCAGGGTAGAGGCAGTAGAGGCAAGTCTCATGCTTGTCGTCGACGTGCAGTCTCTTCTTGCCACAAGAAGAGCAGGCTCTGAAGAGTCCTTTTTTCTGGTGTTCAGCCATAGTTGAAGTATAATCCAAGTTTTTTGAAGAAAAGGAGAGAGTTTGAAGAAACCTGAGGAGAGCTCAGGTGGGGACTCCCTAGCACAACGTGCGGTAGAAAATCTGAGAGACTGAGGCTCCTGGCAGGAAGGTCCTAGAGGGAGGTGGTAGCTGATTGGCTACCTTTGGAAATTTGGTCCTTTTTACAAAAGGACATAGATAGGCTACTAAGGCAAGGCCCTTAGGCCTATTTTTCTCTATGTATGTCTATAGGACATTACTTTTCTATTACCGGGGCTCCCATCTCGACGACGGGGAATGATTCAGGCATGTGAATCTATGAAAGACACCCATAATACTGGATAATTACTAGATTCCTCCGGGGAAAGCCGGGACTTGGGGGGACGGGAACATGGATGTCTCGGAACAAGGTTTCATGGGACGGGCTGAGTCTGAACCGTCGATACGATCTGTATTGGCAGCGCTCTGGGCTTTCCATTCCCAGGTGGAGTCCATTGTCCGGAAATTGATTGCAACTGCACACAGCATCGGCCAACTGGGACCGGACCCTACACCGTCTCAATATCCTGATCAGTCCATATCACCCACGGCAGTCCCCGTAGCAGCGATGGGCCCTGTGCCACGAGAGGTGTCGGAGCTTCATTCTAAAGTGATGGCCGATGATCGTGTACTCGACGTGCCTTGTGGATCGCCAAGCCCTTCAACATCGCCTTCCGAGCTGGTTCTCATTGTCGCTCCCCTACCAGACGCTCGTGCTCGGAACTTTCTGTGGAATGGTTCGGTGTCTTATCCCTCCTCGAAGTCTTCAATATCCTTACAGGGACAAAAACGCAGAGTGCTTATATCGATGAGGGTCACCGTTGTCACCAATGGAACTTCTAGGGACCTTATAACTTTGCCTCGACCCACACTGAACTTTCCTGAACCATTTTCACATTTTGACTATCCTGCGGACGAGACAGTCTGTTTGGAAGGGGCCTGTATGATTGACCAGAAGGGTCAAGGCTGAGACTGACTGTCGGGGTTTGGCACCATAGGTTTTTGGAACTGGGTTCAGTTGCCATTGTGTTGGCGGGAGGCAGGGTGGTGTTTACGGTTTCCCCTATTTCGTTTTTAGCTATGCTTGCCTATAGAGTTTTGTGTTTATTATGGGGATGTTTGGTTCTGGCTGGGGGAGGGGGGAGGGGTGGGGGGGCGGGGGCCCTTATGGAGATTCTCCTCCTCCACTTTTTTCCTACTTTTAGGGATTAGTTAGCTGGGGCGACAGGCACACTGCTAGTGGGGTTGGGCTGTAGCCATCTGCAGGGGTGCAGGGTGGGGGGATGGGGTCTTTTGTTTTTTAGGTCTCGCGCCTGCGATGCATATGGCAAAGCCATATGCATCGCGCAGGCGCGATACTATAGTTACCGGGTCTGCTTCCCAGGAGACTGTCACGCGCATGCTCAGGAAAGCGATCGGAGCCGGCCGCGAGCGCGCGTTTCCAATCTCCTGTCTCTCTGGCGAAGCAGCTGAGCCGCGATCTCATAACCCGAACTCATTTTAGGACTTGTTTAACATGTTGTAGCAGCCTTTCTCATCCTGTGTGTAATGCAGGTTTGAAGTAGTGTAAGTCGCTGTCCTCCGCTGCAGCGGCCAGGGCTCGGGTCTGTGGTTCTGTCACTCACAGACAGACAGACCTCTGCGGCGCATTCACTAATCGAGGTTTCATAACGCGCCTCGGTGCGTTTCCCAGATTACGCTGCCTGTCTTTATTTCGTCATTCACGCTGGGCTTCCAGGGCTTTTTGTTTTTACATGTAGTTACCGGAAGGTGAATAAATAAAATAAGTTACAAAACACTTAGTTTTCATCGCCACGCCTTTGACTCCGCCCCCCGTCTCCCCATTTGTGCACACAGCATCAGAGTTGCACTTCGACCAGGGGGGGGGGGGGGGGGGGGCATGGGTCTTGTGTAGAGTGCAGGAGCTCCTCTGCGCCGTTGTGTGGGGGTGAGAGGGGGAGGGTGGGCTCCGGACCCTCTGCCCCCCCCCCCCCACGCGCTGGCACCCAGATGCCACGTGGTTCCGTCGCCCCTCGTGTGTGCTGCCCTTGAGCAGTCAGGACAGGTGGCACCAGCTGTGGGCGCTGGCAGACCCCTGCCAGCAGCCCTGAAGACACCCCCAAGGCATGTGACCCCAAACACTCCAAGGGCTTTAACTAGCTCCGCCTTTCATCCTATCTAAATCTCTTGTGTGTGCTGAGAATTTCTAGGCTCTTTGTAAAGTGGAGGCGACCACCCCTCCCTGCTCAGCATAGCGTGCATTATTCACACACTCATCCACTCCGACCCCTTGCCCCTGGCCCCCACAGTAAAATGCATTTAGCTCCTTTTGGATGGAGTCTCTCTCTTCTACCTGTATAAATGTGTTAGGTCTGCTGAGAGCCAAGACTAAACACATCTGAGTAAATTTTGAGGATAAAACTTCAGGTTAACTGTGGACACCTTGCGTGATCAGAGAATTATAGAATTCCTCAGCAAGCATAAACACATGGCGATTCCCTGCGTATGGTCGGCTCAAGCGCTACTTACCCCGTTCAGATAACTACTTCTGGGAGTTTTCCTAAATTGCTGTAATATTGTATTTGTGGTAGCTGGCCTGGGCCTTGAATGCACCTCCAGCCAAACAATTCATGAAGTTCCAAGCGAGGCAACGTTTTAAGTAATCGTTGCAAACTTGACAGTAGCAAACTTTGCTTACTGTGCACTTTTGTTCATCAACCATTGCAAATCCTATAAGCTGCAAAGCATCACCTCATACGTGTAAATAGTGAGATGGTGCAAGTGTTTGGTTTTTGGGCGAAAAATCGTTCTGTGCTTCCCCTCACATCAGAGTGCTGCAGAGCTGCTGGTCCTCTCTCACATGTCCCTTCAGAGGAAACTATCGCACACTCACTCAGCTAACCATGTCAGTGTGCAGTTTCCCTTCCACATAACCCCTTCACCACCTTTCCTTATTTCTTATTCTCTCAGTCGTACCACTTCTGAACTGTATAGTGTTTAAAGACAACCATAAAGAAGAGGTATAACAGCATGTAGGTCTAAACCCATGTTGTCTCTCCAGTTCACAACACTGCCCTCTTGCCATGCTACAGAGTAACTGTCGTCTTGTAAACATATTGTGAATAGAGCACTCTTATAAATGATGTCCATACAAGCTTACCTCGGCCCGAAAAGGGTTGCTAGCTACCTGAGGGGAGGGGACGAGACCGAGACGCGCAGCATGGGACTCTTGCATAGAGCTGTGAAACGAGTCGTCTCGGGGCGTTTGGGTAAGTTCAGATTGTGTGTGTGTGGGGGGGGGGGGGGGGGGGGGGGTTCATGACTGGGCACGATTGAGAGCTCTGTGGTTGAATATGAGGTAATGCAAGGTTTCTTACTCTGCCTCTCAGTAAGCCATAAATGTGTTCAGATTACATTCCCATCCAATCCTTCGCCTCTCACTAATGCTCACATTGATGTTCACATATGTCCCAATTATAATTTTATGTGAAAGTGTGCGACGGAGGCACACAGCTATTGAAAGATTGACAATGCCAAAGGGACAGAAAAAGCATTTCACACAGGTCAGGAGAGGGTGGGCTCGTGCGCCAGACGGCATGACAAAGGGGAGATGATGCAAGGAAGTGAATGGAGAAGGGCAGGGAGGAAGGACAGTGATGAAGAGGATGAAGTGTGAGATATGCACCTATTTAGGTGATGGGTTTGTCAGAAAAAATAGGGTGTAAGTATCTTACCTAGAAAAATGACATGAAGAGAACGGGCATGAATGGAATAGGACACTTCGACTTCCATAGATATTAGCAATGTTTAATTCACAGTCTCCTATTTTCAGAACTGAACCATTTTCTACTCAAATTATTCACAATTAAATAATTGTTACTCATCTATCTGATGCTGCTAACGAGTATTGGAAACTATCTGACTAGGTTTAGGCCTATGTTGTGTCAAATGTCTAAATACCATGCCTTGAGAGGCACTTAAACACAGGTCAGGGGTCTCACTATGTGAATCACAGGGTTGTATGTCACATCTTTAAGCTTTAAACTTAATTTGAGCAGTTACACCTCTTGGAAAGAAGTTTTACCAATTGTACACGTCCCTCTTTTTGAAACACCTTTTCCTTCCCACTTTATGCACTGCTTCTGGGCTCCACTACCTCCTCCAATTCTTCCCCCCTGCCCCAACCACGCTAGTGTCCAGATGTGCCAGGGTGTGATGTGAGGGGACAGGCATGGCAGGTGGGAGGATGTGTATGAAATAACAATCCCAGGCATATAATAAAGCAACAACCAATAGATAGAACAAACAAACTAGTGCAGTTTCAAAAACATATACATTTTTAATTTGATAAAAAAAGGATTAAATGTAAAACAGTACATTGATCATTTTTGATAAAAAGATCTAGAATGATACATTTGTATTCATAAAATGTTTTTTTAGTTAAAAGAGAGGAGGTTAGGTGGCATCCGGTCGACGCGTTTCGGCATACACTATGCCTTCATCGGGACTTTAACCATCCAATTTTCGAAAGTTGTACCGTAGTACAAGGCCAGTGCTGTTCTCTAAAGATTTAGACTGCAGGACGGCTGTATTTTAAACTGTATCCACAAATGAGGGGCAGGAAACTTCAGTTAAATATTCTTTTATTTATGATAGTTGTCACTCAAGATTTCCTTCGCCTAAGTTTCTTTTTGGGATGTAGGCCTATCACACTATCCCTTTGAGGTTTAATTTGTATCCTTCTACTTAGGTCTTTTTAACTCCTTTTAAGTGAAATTGCAGGGCCTCCGGTACGTAGAAACAGGTCCAAAATATATTTAGGTAATGCTGAGACGTGGCGCAAATTCAATAGCGTGTGTCGGGTGCGCAGCTTGTTAAGGTACGAACATCCTGTGTTTTTGTGTGTTCTGTTTAAAAGCGGTATGGGCTCCTAATTTAAAGAAAGCCGCTAGATGCCACGTCGTGCGTTGTGCGTTGTTGCCGATTTGATTCAAAACCGAGACTACAGCCGAAGCATCATGGTGTTCCGCTGCAACGGGTTTAAAAGTGCACGTGGTTCCTTAGGGATTGCACAGGACGCCAACAATTTTGGATACACCGTCAGAGCGTCTGGTCTTTCTACAGGAACAACCTTTGTGAATCACAGGGTTGTATGTCACATCTTTAAGCTTTAAACTTAATTTGAGCAGTTACACCTCTTGGAAAGAAGTTTTACCAATTGTACACGTCCCTCTTTTTGAAACACCTTTTCCTTCCCACTTTATGCACTGCTTCTGGGCTCCACTACCTCCTCCAATTCTTCCCCCCTGCCCCAACCACGCTAGTGTCCAGATGTGCCAGGGTGTGATGTGAGGGGACAGGCATGGCAGGTGGGAGGATGTACTTCAGCACACCCGAGAGATGCTACTGTGGAATGTGCTCTGTCCTGGATGTATGCTTTAGAATCTGCACTCATCGACAAATATATGAGGGCATCGGGGTGCACCGCCTCATCCACTCTACACCCAGTGTGGGACCTCAGTGCCTGTTACTCTGCAGTTTATTTTGACTAGGGAATCACCCAGACCTCCACAGTTTGATTTTAGTCTAGCAGGTTCATTCAATTTGACTGTACCATCATTCCCTGGCACCTCACTTCTCCAAACAGAGAGACAACTAGTACCCGATTCGTCCATGACCACAGCCGCTACCTAAGCCCAGCCAAGGACGCAGATCTTAAGCCAGGGTCCTGTCCGTCATTTACCTTTCCCTGCAATAAAAATGTCATGCCCCCTCCACTCAGCTGGGTGTCGGCACTGCCAGGTGCAGGTGCTCCACTGCCTCTCCACCTGTCCTCTGCAGAGAACCAGCCTGCGGGATGCTGCAGTGGCCACGTCAGTTCAGTCTGACCTTTGATCCCAGAAGCCATCTATGGGGTTAGTGTTGAGGGAGGCAAGGGGCAGCGCAGAGCCACTTCCATTAACGTGTGTGCACTGTCATCTGGACTGTGATATTGCAGCCGTTTTCCGTGGTACCCATCTCATGCTGGTGTGTTTTTGGTAACACTTATTGCTATGTTTCCTTTACATTGAGCACGCTAAGACCGCACAAGGTGAAATAAGGTCACTCAAGTTAAACCCGCCACTCCTTTGGCTGTCTCCGCAGAGAGGCCAAAAATAGAATGGTATGGAGTTTTAATTCCGTTCATACACTAAAAGTTTTCATCAACAACAGAAAGTGGTGCCATGATTTGCTAGAACACAGGGTAGTAGGGGCATCAGGCCCCTGTACTCTATCCTTACATTCTTAACCAAAGGCATACCCTACTGTCTCCCATGGCCGTACAGATGAATCAGTTCATATGGTTCACTGTACTAAAACCTTGGTTACCGATACCGACAATGCTATGCACTTCCAGGATGTCTTTACAAAGATCGGTAAAGGGAGCTGATGGTCCAGCTTTTCTGCTTCTTATTATTGTTCTCAATGTTTTCACCCACCCAATATAGCTGATTGTAGGCCACATGGAGAGCTCCCATAAACCTGGAGCTCCCTTTGGTGGAAAGCTCGGCTACTATGAAAATGCTCTCGCATTTGCAAGAGTTTAGGGTATTGGCATTAGAAATGACAAAGCTTTTTACATATGTGTTGGTTTTCAAAACACATAAATAAAAGGCATTGTCATTTACAATGCCAATAGCTTAAACTCTCACAGATGCGAGACCTATTGCATTGCAAATGCTTGTTCTTATTTTTGTTTCTATGGCCTTTTTCTTTTCCTACCTTTTTCTCTTCTTATACGAGATGTGGGTGAATTATCCTGAGCTGTGCTGTTTTTCATTTCTGGGTGTCATGGGCTCCTTTTTAAATATCCTGATTTTGTGGGTGGACAGGCTCTGAGGGCCTCAGCCTTGCGGGGTGGTGGATTGTTATGTCATTGCTCCTGCCAAATTTTCGCTAGTGTTAATGTCTTAGTAATTGCTTAACTGAGATGTATTGCTTCAATCTTTCTGCCTGTTCCCCTCCGTACTGTGTTTTGTTGTATGATACCAGATATGTCCACTTCTCACTCTTGCTTTCTTCAATTAATAAAAAAATAAAAAAAATAATGACTACCCAATCGATTTATTAATTTGATTCAGGCTCTGTATATAAACCCGCAAGCTAAATTGATATACGCTACTGTGTATTCTGCTCCATTCCCGATACAACGTTTCGGGAAACTTTATTTTTGGGCAGCATTTACTGGGCGTTTACAAAGCTTGCTAATTGATAAACATTCATATCTTGGACTCTTTATGGCTCTTGGTATAGATACTAGAATGTTCTTATACAGGGTTAATGATCCCAATTATTACAAAAGAGTCCGATTTAAGACCATCAGGGACATGGTCCTCATTTGGGATCAAATCTTAAACTACTCAAAGCTTTCTTTTGAAGATCTCATTAACCATGAATACTTTAATTCATGGAGTAATCCATGTCTCCCGGATATATTTCATGACTCTATAGCACATGGTTGGGCAAGATGTGGGATAGAAAGATTGGGTCAGTTGTTCGATTATAGAGGTCTTTTAACCTTTTCGGACTCTGGAGCGACATTGTTTGGAAAACACGCTGATAAGGAGATGGCCCGCATGAAGGCGGAGGCCGAAACCCTGGCTGCTGTCGGGTTAGAGAAGCCGAAGGAGCAGAAGAAGACTTTCCGCCCCTTCCAGAGGCGTTATGGTGCCCAGGGCAGAAGGCAAGGTCGTCAAACTGGCCAGCAATAACATCAGCAGCAGTACCAGATGCGGCCTTTCCAGAAACGACAGAGGGGCAGAGGCGACCATCAGTCCTCCTCGACGCCCAAAGGCCCGGCCGGGTCTAGGCCCTGAGGTGCTACTTCCCGCCTCATCCGTTACCCGCTCCGGTGGGGTGAAGCATCCAACATTACTTGGCAGAGTGAAGAAAAATTACTCAGGACAAGTGGGTGCTGAATATTGTTTGCAATGGATACAGTCTTCGTTTCACCAGCCCGCATCCAGCAATTCCACCGGTTTGCTCGCAGTTACGACTGCCCGAGCTCCAGGCAGAGGCCGATACCCTGTTAAGAAAAAGGGCTATAGAAGACGTCCCTCTGTCTCAAAGGGGAAAGGGCCTTTACTCACGTTTCTTCCTAGTACAGAAGAAGGACAAGAACGAGTTCAGGCGCATTCTGGATTTGCGGCAAGCAAACAAATGGATTTGCAGGGAAATGTTTTGCATGCTGTCTTTGCACCAGATCAATCCTCAGCTACAAAGGGGAGACTGGCTTTGCGCGATAGATCTGCAAGATGCGTACTTCCATGTGCCCATTGCACAGAAACACCGGAAGTTCCTGCGCTTCCTCGTCGGCACCAATCACTATCAGTACACCGTACTACCGTCTGGACTGAAGTCTGCACACAGGACATTTTGTAAATGTATGGCTGTGGTGGCAGCGCACCTGCGAAAGAACAAGGTGTTTGTCAACCCGTACCTGGACGACTGGTTGATCAAAGCCTCCACCTTCCAGGAAGCGCAACTGCACTTCAACAAGACAGCTGTTCTGTTGAGCCAGCTGGGGTTGCACATAAACATGTCCAAGTCTGTCCCGATTCCTGTCCAGTGCCTGCAGTACTTGGGAGCTTCCATCAATACGCTGTCAGCAAGCGTGTCTCCTTCGGAGGAGAGACGCTTATCGATCCTTCGGAAGGCTCATGCTCTCATAGCTATTCCATCTACAACAGTGAGGACGGTGTCTTCTCTATTGGGGTCAATGGCCTCTTGCATCTTCCTCACTCCACATGCGCGCCTCCACATGAGACCGTTGGAGGAATGCTTGGAGGATCAGTGGGACCAGAGGAAAGGGTGCTGGGATGACAGGATCCAGTTGTCTCGTCATGCCCAACAGTCCCTGAGATGGTGGTGCTCAGCAGAGAATCCCCTCAGAGGGGTTCCTTTCCACAAGGACATCCCCACTCAAACTATTGTGACGGATGCGTCTCTCCAGGGCTGGGGAGCACATTCAGACCATCTACAGAGTCCACGTATCACATCAATTTCCTGGAACTCAGAGCTGTTCACTTGGCACTAAAGGCCTTTCATCCGTCCTTTCAGACCAACTCCTTGCTTGTGCAGACGGACAATACGACCACAATGTATTATCTCAACAAGCAGGGGGGCTCAAGATCGCGCACACTCACAGGAAGCGCAGGCGATCTGGAACGGACTGCTAGCCAGAGGACTGACGAGAACGGCGACTCATCTGCCAGGTGTGCAGAATGTTCAAGCGGACGCCCTTAGCAGGTTGATCCAAGAAAACCACGAATGGGTCATAATCGACGAGGTGCTCGACGACATCTTCGCCATCTGGGGAACTCCAGACGTAAATCCGTTCGCCACCGCCGAAAACAGAAAATGCCGCGACTTCTCTTCAAGGTATTACCAGCCGGCGACTCGGGGGAACGCGTTATGGATCAGCTGGTCCAACAGCTTTTTGTACGCTTTTCCACCAATTCCCCCGATTCCGGCGGTGCTCATCAAGCTGTCCCAGTCCAGAGCGCGGATGATCCTCATTGCTACGGAATGGCCCAGACAGTGGTGATTCACGGACCTGCTTCACCGGTCGCTCCTACCTCACCGGCGGCTGCCGTGTCGGCCGGACCTTATCACGAAGTTCGGGGGGCAGATGGTGCACCCCAACCTCTCATCGTTGAGTTTGGCAGCATGGCTCCTGAGATAGTGCAATATGGCCACTTGAATCTTCCTGAGGATTGCATGGACATATTGAAGGAGGCTAAGAGGCCTTCCACTAGGACTTCTTACGCTTACAAGTGGAAGAGATTCTGCATCTGGTGCACGTCTAAGAGCTATGATCCGACAACCTGCAAGGAAGATATCATCCTGCCATACCTTCTGCATTTAGCTCAGTCTGGACTTAATTTTTCTTCCATGCCATCCTGCTGAACCGTGTAGCGAAACTGGGAATAACAGGGCAAGCTTTTAAATGGCTTAAATCTTTCCTCACAGGCCGGACTCAGAGAGTGCAAATGGAAGATCAACTATCCTCTGCTAGTGGGGTGACTTGTGGCGTTCCTCAGGGCTCGGCACTGTCCCCACTTCTATTTAACATCTATTTACAACCTTTAGTGGAGGAACTAATGCACAGAAACTGTCAGATCTTTAACTAAGCAGATGATACACAACTGCTGGTTCATTTGGACAATACCAGTCAGGCACAGGACTCAGTGAAAAACCTTAGGTTTACGGTTGGCTGGATGGCAAACAACCTCCTGAAAGTTAACCCAGACAAAACTGAGGTACTTATCATATCAAATCAAGAAAGCCCCTGGTGTGAGCTCTTCTGGCCTCCCGAACTCGGGGAGGTACCAATCCCAGGAAGAGCAGTAAAGAGCCTAGGCCTAAAAATTGACGCAGATCTGTCAATGGCTCCCCAAGTCCATGCGGTTGTAGGCTTGTGTGTAGGTCTACTAAGGCAGCTGCGAAGACTTGTTCCCATTCTATCCACCTCGACTCTACACACTATTGTGTCTGCCACAATCATCTCGAGGTTGGATTATGGAAACGCTCTTTATCTGGGGCTCCCTCGAAAGCTCCTGAAGAAATTACAGGTGGTCCAGAATGATGCGGCCAGGCTGATTTCCTCATTACCACGGAGCACACGAGCGACACCACTTCTCCAGAGGCTGCACTGGCTGCCCATTGAGCACAGAGTGCAATTCAAATGCCTCTGTATAGCCCACAAAGCTATCTATGGAGAGGCTCCCAAATACATCAAAGATCGTCTGAGGAAGTATGTGCCTGGCAGAACTTTGCGCTCTTCTGAAACCTGCAAACTAACCCCTTTGAGATTCAATCTTAAATCGAAGGGAGGGAGAGCTCTGTCGGTCCTCCTCCCTCAAATCTGGAACGAGCTTCCAGCATCTCTGCAAGAGGAGGCAATGCTGCTACCCTTTAGAAAGGCGTTAAAAACGTACTTGTTTAAAAAGACGATACCCCCAGCGTAAATGGCCAACTGGATAGGGGGGCGTTACCGATAGCTATGTGTTGTGTTCCTTTCTTTTGGAAAAGCGCTTATAGACCAGTGATGATTTGCGCTATACAAAACTACAGTAACATAACATTAAGGTTCACCTCGCAGCATTGACTCCATACAGGAAATATCCTACGCAGACGTCCTTCTTCCAGATTCCTGTGATAAAGGATTTTTTGGAAGGATTGAAGAAGGTGTTCCCGCCTGTTCCACGTCCTTCACCATCATGGGAGCTGAACGTGGTTCTGTCCAGGTTGATGAAGGAACCTTTCGAGCCTATTCACAAGGCTTCACTGCAGCACCTGTCATGGAAGGCGGCGTTCCTTGTGGCCATTACATTGGCCCGCAGGTTGAGTGAAATTCAGGCATTGTGTTGCCGGGAACCTTACACTGTTTTTCATGCTTCTAAGGTTGTGATGCGTACTCACCCCAAGTTCCTTCCTAAGGTGATTTTTCCAGAATCCTTCCACTCCAGCGGAAAGGTCTCTCCATTCCCTGGATGTCAGAAGGGTGTTGAAATTCGACTTGGATAAGACCAAAGACATTCGTGGGTTAGACCAACTGTTTGTCAACTATGGGTCGGTCAGGACTGGTCTTGCTACCTCGAAGCAATCCATCTCTAGATGGATTGTGTCCTGTATCCAGTTATGTTACCAGAAGGCGAATAAGACCTTAGGAGGTAAGCCTAAGGCTCATTCCACCAGGGGCAAAGCGGCTACAACGGCTTTGCTACGTAATGTTCCCATTGCAGAGATCTGCAGGGCTGCCACGTGGAAGACGGTCCATACCTTTGCTAAGCATTACTGTCTGGACTCTGATGCCAGAGCAGATGCTCAGGTTGGGCAGGCTTCATTAAGAAATCTGTTTGCACAGTAGTGGTGTTGTCTTTTTCTCCACCGCCGGTTATTTTGTTGGGATGGGCTTGCCATTCTATTCACTAGATTCTGACTATACACAGAGATCCCCTACTACAGAAGGAGTAGTTTCTTACCTGTAACTCCAGTTCTGTAGTAGGGGTATCTCTGTTATAGTCATAAGCGCCCGTCCTTCTCCCCGGCGGAAAAATGGTACTGTAATGTATGCTACAGGCCTTTCTTTACACACCTTCAAAAAGAACTGAAAGTAAAAGGAGTTTGCTGTGCATCATGGGATACAGAGGGTCTCTGGAGTGTTCCTTAAAGGCACGGTATCCCTTTTCCAGACACATAATGGCAGCCCATGGGGGCTTGTCTGTCCATCCCTTCCTCTCTATCATTCCAAGGATTTTGTGAAGGGGAAATGTCTCTATGGGTGAAACTTAACAGACTGTGTTTAATGTGATATTGGTGGAATATCCTTTGCATTTCTAGTTGAGGTACTGAACAGTGTAGCCTTACAGGTATAGGCTGCATTATTGTCTTTAATTTTCTCTTAAGTGTCTATGCAGGACTGCAATGAGGACAATTTAAGAGATTATTTTTGATTGCTCCGGGGTCCACGCACATGGGCGGGACTATTCACTAGATTATGACTATAACAGAGATACCCCTACTACAGAACTGGAGTTACAGGTAAGAAACTACTCCAGGCACCGAGAGTAAAAACAAAAACAAAATAAAAACACCAAGAAGCACAAAGTATTGGGAACTAAACATATGAAGTACACTTTTCCCCCAAATGTGCAGTATTGTACTTTTGGCTCTTGAATCATCTCCTGTGCAAACATGAGGCCAACAGTAGATAACAGAAACTGAAGCCTGCATTTTTCTTTTTAAAGATAATAAAGGTGTGTGGATTTAAAAAGTACGCAGAGGAACATACCAATGATTTCTGCGGAGTCTTCATCAACATCGGAAAGTTCCATATCCTCTACGTTGCGATTATCTGCCGCTGGCTCACTGCAATAATCTATGTCGGGCTTGGTTAGATGAACCATGGAAGGTTCTTTATTATGAACAGAGGATGCAGAAGACTCAGCACTTTGTACTGTAGCAGGTTTAGAACTATTCACTGTAGTAGACTTGGAATGATTGTTTACACCTGGCATGGAAGTCTGAACTGTGCCAGACCTAGAATGGGCTGCAGCAGACTCAGTATGAACTGTAGAAGGTTCCACACGAACTGCAGCTGCTGGGGTGGATTGACCTATGGCAAGCTCTGCACAAACTGCTGGTGGCTGCACACAAACTGGGGGAGGTTTTGCATGAATTGCAGAAGGTTCAGTACGCACTGCGGCAGACTCTTTACCAACTGCAGTTGTTTTGGCAGGATTCGAAACTGTCGCAGCATGGACTGTTTCTGCTTCAGCACGGACTGTCGCAGGCTTGGGACTGACCCCAAAAGGTTCTGCACAATCTACAACAGGCTTGTCACGTTTTTCTGGCACAGACTCCTTGTGTTGATCAACTGCCGGCTTTGACGGAACAGACTTCTTAGGCTCCAACATAGGTGAAAGAGACTCTTCATCTAGTCCAGGAAAAGGAGAGTCTGAACCTGCTGGAGAAGGTGCATCCATTGTTGGTGAAGGCACCGGAGATTCTTCTGGATCTGGCAGGGTAGCTTTTAACTGATCAAGTTTCTTTTTCAGGTTGCTAACTCTGTTAGCAAATGTTGTATAAGCCTAGTGGAAAGAAAAAGCTTTTTCAGTTTCATATTGGTTGATAATGCTAAGATGATAATTCGGGAAAGAAATGTAGTGTTCATGCAAAACAATTATCATGCACCTTGTGCGACAACAGTAAATTGTTTAATTCCAATACAAATTAAATAAAACGGGAGGTTAATGAGGCGAGTGTCTTGAATGTACTTGAAGGAATCAATACTGTGCACTAAAGGCTCAAAGTTAATTATTCGAGTTAATCTGAACATTGAAATGCAGATCCTACTCACCAGACAGACAAAACTACGACCAGCGGTTCTCTTCACCTGCCCCCACATATTAAGACAAACATTTTGTAAAACCCTCCAAAGTGCTAATTGACTAAATTAGGAAGTAAACTTACATTAGCTACCACTTTCACCTCCTTATACTGAGCTTCGTAAAAAACTCCTGCATTCTCCAAGGCTTCAGTCACCTTAGGGCTCGCTTTCACCTGCTTGTCCAAAATGGACACAAACTCCTCCAGCTTCGTACTCGCTTCCTCAAAGTCCTTGGAAAATTTCTTCCCACCTGCTTTATCTAGAAAGCCAGCCAGAAAGAGACTCAGGTTATCACAAGAAAGTGTTTAAGTTTTAAAGAAAAAAAAAAATGTAATCAATGTACACCTGCATTGAACTGGTCTCTTCTTTGAAAAGACACCTTACTGACAATTCTGAATTAACACACCAGAGAGATCCTGTCTCTTCATCTTTTTACAATTTTAAATGAAAGCTGCCCTTAGGTTCATTTCTCTGTTAAACATTTTTTAAATTACCTTGCAGTGAAAATGAAAGTCAAATACAGATGGAAGGCCTGATTCATAAAGGGCCTCCGAACTTGCGGCAGAGCCCCTTTGTGACTCAAGTCCTGAATGACTGAGTATTTGCAGGCTAGAAGATTTGATTCTTTTGATATTAGATTTATTGTTTATTTGGGTTACAACCACATTATTGAAAAACAACTTTATAAAATCTAACATGCATATCTCTCAAAACATTTCATTTAAATGCTACAGTGCATGTTTTATTAGATTCATCTATCCAATTGGGTGAAACAAAACAAAAAACGTAAGGAAGAATCTATTTACCTGTACAGATCATGTCTACTACTATGGGTAGAAATACTTCTGCGGTTCTACTAGAGGAAGAAAGCTGTAGCTTGAATTGCTAAGAGCCCATTTCAATTGCATATTTATTTATTTATTTATTTTTGACATTTTTAGAGCGCGCTGTTACCCGAAGGTGTCCTGGCGCTAGGACAAAACAAGCTCTATGACTGAAATAATTACTTGTAGGAATAGTTTTGAAACTTGATTTTTATGGATTCACAGGAGGTGGATTATTCAGCCATCTGACGGCTGGATGAGGAAATCTCCCTTACTAGTCTACCCCAACCGCTCAACTTACCCCATGCATGGTCAACCATTTTGTGGTGTTTTCAATCCTTGTGACATCTGATGTATACCCCAGGACACCCATCTACCTGTCCACCATCCTTAGATTCTTTTTAGCCTCTTTGTTAATTTTCACAATTATTTGTGCTGTTTCTTTGTGCACATCTCAGCTCTCTGTTACAAATTGCCTTATTTCTGGTGAGGCTTGAAGGACACATAAATCCAGAAAATTCTTCAAGCTGCAAAACTACTCCTACAGGTAGGAACCAATTAATTTTGCAGCATGAGTAGTTTCTGGATTTCCAAACTGGGCATAGATTCTGTTGTAGTATTATGCCTCCTTTGGAGGCTGGGCTGTACGACATCTGCAAAAGGGTACTTTTTTACCTTTCAGGGAGTAACCCAATCTGTGTTGTGTTTGCATCATTGTTTGTGTGCTTTCTTGGCACTGTGTGCCAGAGTTCCCCTTTTACCAGCCAGCCGTCTGGGTAGGAATACACATGTATTCCCTGCCTCCCAAAGTATGCTTCTACTAATGCAAGGCATTTTGGAAACACCATGGGTGCAAATTGTATATCAATCAGAAGTATCCTGAAATGGTTATGTAACTTTTCCACTAAGAACCATGGTAATTTCTCGTGTCTAGTGTTTATCAGTACGTGTAGGTAGGAGCGAAATGAGTTTTGCAATATGGCTATTTTAAACTTTTATGTCTTGATGAATCTATTCATAAAAAGGGAGTGTAAAATAGACCCAAGTGACTTGTCGGATTTGGGCACAAGAAAGTAAAAAGTAGACTCCCTGTTAATTTTCATTCTTGGCACTTAATATTTTGCCTGCTTCTTTAGGTTACCTTCCACTTCTTCTTGTAGGCAAGTTGATTATTCCTTGTTGGAGGCGCTTACAATAGGTCTGACTTCAAATGGTTTTTTGTACAAGCTCAATGAAATAGCCAGGTTGCAGGATGTTGAGTATCAGTTTGTAGGATGTGATTAATGCCAATTCCCGAAAACAACCATGCATTCTACCCACTACCGTTGTAAGGAGTAGGAGGGATTGTTTTGACAAGTGACTTGTTTTTGGTTGCCAAACCATTAAGGGTCTGGCCTCTTCCTCTGGCGTTGCCCAGAAAGGTCTGCTGAGGTGCTGACATGGATTCTTAAATTGTGATTTAGAGCAGCATGCACTGGCCTGCGATGAAAATGAAGTGTTGGGCTGCAATCCTCTCCTTTCCAGGGTTCTCTTGATAGGAGTTGACCGAAAGTATTTTTCTCTTTTTTTCCAATTTGTTGTAGTGAATCATCCATTGGAGTACTGTGAAAGGCCTGTTAGTTATTGCTGCCTGCACCTCTAGCTTAAACATCCAACACCCATAGACCGTGCCTCTCATGCAGGGTGGCTCCAGAACACACATCTGCTGGCTGTGTCCGCTGCACTGAGCGATGATTTTAAGCAGGTATTTGCTATAATCTTCCTCTTTGCTCTATTTATACTGCTCAGGGAGGTGTTGCATTAGCTACTTGTTCCAACACTGCTGATGGCCACACCTTTTGAGCAGCATGTTAGAATTGGCTATGCACCTTGATGTGATAGCTGCTCTCTCTATTTTCTTGCCCATCATCTCCACCTTTTTGCTCTGCTTCACTAGTGGTAGTCCTATGGAAGTGAGCGTTGCCTTTGTTCCAGGCCGCTGTCCCGATATAGTGTCTGCAGCTGCACTGCCATTGAAGTAAATAGGGTCCTCGAAAAAGAAGCCATGTATTTTATCTTCTCTACACAGGGTGTTACTGCTTTGGGAAAAGAGGAGTCAAAGTAAGCTTCCTTTCCGAGAGAAACAATGCTCAGTAGCATAGGTCGGTACCGATTTCTACTCTCACGTCCCAGAAATCATAGGAGGAAACTGGACTATTCTTCAAGGTGACAAGCCTAATTGAGTGCGTCATAGACCGTGATATTATCTGGGGGCAAGATTCATGAGGGGAGTTCTTTATCTTCTCCTCCTCCAGGCGAGTCAATGTCTAGATCCTGCCACCCACCTCCGGATGATTCAAGGTCCCTGAAATAGCTGTGATCCAGTCGACCTTCCTCTTGGTATCCCTCCTCATAGAAGAGGTCTTCACCCACCTCTTTAGGTACTGGTGGTGTTCTGGGTTCTAGATTCACCTATTCCTCCTCTCCGTTCTTGTTCTTCTCGGACCTATATGGAATTCAAAAACGCCTTCCTTCTCGGCACATTCATTTGGTCTCGAGCGGCACAGCTTCTTTTCAACGTCAAGCACTGCTGCTTGGCGTGGAGTGTTGAATGTGCCTTTCCTTAAAGCATTGGGAACTCCTTCTCCCTGAGCTACTTTTCCCTTTCCCCATCTCAATCGCCTTATGGAGTCGAAGTATGCTCACAGCGTTTATCACAATGATGCCTTTCAAATTCAACCTTCGGTAGTCTATTGTGTTATCGTCTCCTTTCGATGACATAATATTTTAGCGTCAATGGGGTTGTGAAGTACTTACGAGTTCAAAGTTTTTTGCTCGGTCCCACTGGAGGTCAGTAGTCGTACGAGGAACTTTTTATTTTATCGTTCATCTTTTGTCCTTTTGGATGGATTCTCCTTCTCGCTTGCTTGTTTCTTTGAGGTTTGTCACTGGACAGCCCCAAGTCCTGGAGATGGATGCTTTTGTTGGGACTGTCATGGTGTGGTATGCCCACCTTTGCCTTTCTGCCACCTTCAGGGTCTTTGGATGAAACTCAAGACATGTCACACTCCTCAGAGCTGCAGTCTTTAATCAAAAAAATATATAAGCCCTGTAGAAGTTCTAGACAAACCTTAGGTGGAAATTTGGGCAGAACCTAAACTGAGTACGTTCCATCCTCGATGATGTGCATTCTCTAACCCAAATGGTAGCTGTACCAAGGAGGGGGTAGTGGACAAAAGAGTCTCAGTTGTTTGTTGTTTCCCTAGGCATCCGTTGTCGATCTTGTATTTTAAATTCAATGTCCTTCAATCTATACTAAGGCAGAAAAAAGGGTGTTGGAAGGAGTGGGTTATGAGGGAGGGTTCTGAGAGGGTCATCCAGATTCTAGTTGCCAGAATAACACTGAAAAGATTCAGGCTACAAAAATGTGTATTTCCTTCAAGCAACTTCTCTAGCCTCCATAACCTTAAGGGTTGAAGCAGTTGTACAGCAGTGTGAACATGTATTACAGTGAAAACCCAAAAACGCCATGCATGATTACCTATCCTTCAATCAGTCTTCAAATCGTGATATCCAAGTAAACCTCTCAAATAGGAAGATTAACTAATGTTAAATTGCTCTCAGCGGGTAGAGACTTGAAACAAAAATTGGAATAGGATGCTTTATATTTTGATCTATGAAATACTACTGTGTGGAAATGTGTGTTATGAGATGTGGTGGTGTGACCTCACTGTGTAATACATTACTAACGCCTTTAGGCTCATTCAGGTTTTGCTCGTTAACCGTAACTCAACCCCGGGTAGCAGTGAGTCTACGCAGTCAAGCTTACCAGAGGAACAAGTGTAAAGGACCAAAACAACTGAAGAAAGACACTCCAGAAAGCAAAACCAATTTATAAAAATCGAATATATTTTTTATTAATTTAAGGACACCCAAAGGAAATAGACCTCCACCAGAGGGTTCCGGGGATTCAGATTTTAAACGAAACAAATCAAGACTTTTCACTTAATCACAAACAAGTACTGGCAAATCCACAAGTTACTACTTGTGTAACAACAGACATTAGTTAGTGATAGATTCTTTACCTTAGAATGTAGCCAGGTGTCAAACTGGATCCTGAAAGTTTTTCTTCAGCAGTACCCATGCGCATCAGTAGGTGGCGGCGTGCGGCTCCGTGTCCGTCGCTGGCGTCATAAATGTCGAGATGACGTCACGGAGACTATGTAGGCCCCCCATGTGCATTGATGTTAGTTCTGTACACGACTTTCCACGCCAGGAATGCAGAGCCATGCAAGAAACGGACTACTGGTGCCATGAAACTAGGGCCCTGAAAGGGATGACCTAAACCATAGAATCACTTCGCAGAACTGGGAGGATGGGTGGGGCGGTAAGGAATCTATCACAAACTAATGTCTTGTACAGATATATCGTTACACAAGTAGTAACTTGTGCATCTGAAAGAGACATTAGTGATCGATTCCTTACCTTAGATTGGATACCCCAGCAATACCAACCCCGATGGTGGGTCTGCGAATAAGATTACACCTGAACGTCACGAAGAAAAGAACGACCAAAGAGGCCATCTCTCCGGACTGGACTGTCAAGGCAGTAATGCTTGATAAACGTGTGTAGCGAGGCCCAAGTAGCTGCCTGACAAATACCCTGCAAGGGAACGCCACGTCCCAAGGCAGTAGTGGCTGCCGTCGCCCTGGTAGAATGGGCATGCAGCCCCACAGGAGGCACCTTCTTAGTCAACGTGTAACACGCTTTGAAGCACAGAACGACCCATCGAGAGATGGTTCGTTTGTGCACGGCCCAACCTTTTTTGGAGCCCACATAGCCAACAAAGAGCTGGTCATCCACCCGGAACTGTTGTGTGAGCTTCTTCGACTTTTTCTTGTGACGTCTCTTACCCGATTTAGAGGGTGAAGACTTGGACCTCGAGGAGCGATGATGATGGCTCCGCGGTTGGTCCCTCCAGCGACCCCTGGACCTCGAACGGCACAGAGATGACTGCCGGGCCTCCACCAGCTTTCGGGACCGCTCCCACAAAGCCTTCAGAGCCATGGACAGACAGTCGGAACATGACCTGGAGTCATGGTTGCGCTCCAGACAGTAGAGAAAGATGCCATGGGGGTCAGCCATTGACATCGTACAGCGGCAGGCCCCGAAGAATTAAACCCAGGCATCCCTACTTGGCACCAGGAGTCAGACTCAAAAAGAAGTAGAGACAAAAAGTCTCAAAAAAGTTAGTCAAAATGTGACTTGGGTACATGCTCGAACCGGCTCAGCGCTTACTGGTGCAGAAAAAGAAAGAACTGACGTCAGCGTGCTTGGGTCTCTGCGACGTCATCTCGGCGTTTACGACGCCAGCGACGGACGCGGAGCTGAATTCCCCACCTACCAGCACGCAGGGGTGCTGCTGACGAAAAACTTTCCGGATCCAGTCTGACGCCTGGGTATATTCCAAGGTAAGGAATCTATCACTAACGTGTATCTTTCATATTCAATGAATCTGAAGGAACTTTTTCAAGAAAAACTTTGGCAAGTAGATATGCGATTACATAGTCACTTTGGATAACCAACGCCCGCAGGGAGTCAGTCAAGGGGACCAGCAAGGTCCCAAGAAACAATTACTTACTCAAGGAAAGCAGTCATCAGTCCGGTCAGTGGCTTCTTGCCATTGACTACTATGGAGTGGTCCTGATGCAAGGGATACAAGATGCTGAAGACCAGTGGCGGCTGGTGACATTTGAAAGTGGTGTGGCGGAAACTGCTAATCATACTGCACTGTAGCGAGCGAGCATAGCGAGCGAGCCCGAACCCCCTAAGGAGGGTTCGGGGGGATTCCCCCCGAGAAAATTTTGAAAAAATATAGTGGGAAAATGTAGCATTTCCAAGCAAATTGAAGTAAGCAGGAAGGTTAATAAAGCAATTGTGAGAGTGCAGGTATTACATTATTAAAGAGCTGTCATATAACATAAGTAGCTGCTTATTCAGTATAACCACAGAGCTTCATAACAGACTCCTGCAGCGCTTAGGAGAAAAACGGCCCGAGGCGCTGGTCTGTGACCGAATCAGGGAGGGTGCGGGCCCGGGGCTTGAGACACACTCGTGAGAAGGGGGGTGCGCACTCGCAGTCCTTCAGGAAGAAGGACCGTCAGGCGAGAAGATGGTGCGAATGCATGGGTGAAATATGTGAGAGCATGTCTCCTGTCCCGGGACTATATATGAGACAGCATGAACCCACACAGTATATGAGACAGCATGAACCCGCCCTACACCTCAAGACCAGGGCTGTTCTGAAGGGATCAGGGCAATGCAACTAAGGGCCAATAGATGTTGGGAACTATGCCTAGGATGTGGCAGAATGTTAACTTGCCCCAACTGCCTGACAAGTTAGTGGGAAACTGAGAATTCAATGCAGGTCTCTTAATGAGGCCGATTGCTTTTTTACAGGTTTAACGGTAACCTTCCTTCCCGTCGATGCCCTGCAGTTAAAAGGCTGTGCAGTAAAAAGTAACAAAATATTTTAGCTTTTAATTATTCATCCAAGGTTCAGGACAATCCTCAGTTGGCAGCATTGGCATAGGCACAAATAAATATCTAGCCAACACTCAATACACTGCAGACTTGTAGCCTAGCGAAAAGCAACAGACATGCAGGTTGTTACGTAGGTAGTGTTTTCAAGTAGGCATACTACTCAGAAAATTCCCAACCTAGAGCGCAGGAACGAAACTGTTTGCAAGATTTCCTGTCCCATCTAGCATAGATGGACAAGATACAGAGATTAAAGGTGAGCTCTTGTAAACCGTTCAAAAACATTTCTAAAGACTCGGATAAGCAAAGAAACAAATCTTAATACCAACTCTGTATATTAACACGTTAACAGTCCCTTCCAGACTTAAATCTAGCCAGGATGGGCATGGGTAAAAGGAGGAGCTGGGCAGATAAATCTGCAACCTTCTAAGTGTAAAAATCAGTCTTCCTGAAGTGAAACCAGTTTTAGTGCAGACCTCAACATTGCCCAGTGCTACCTACAAGTGCTACAAGTTGCCTTTTTAAGATTGGAAAAATCCTTTGAACTCAATGATAACCAGCACCCTCACCCCCACAAACAACCAGAGAAATCTAGTCTCCCTAACCCAATTTCAAAAACCAAGACAAACACACGCACTTCCACGTTCACATGTTGAGTTGAAGATGAAAGAGCTGTAGATACTGGAAGCCACACATATCACCAGTGAGTGAAATGTCCTTTGAGAAAGCGAAGAAACAGGCATGTGAGAGTCTTCGTGAACGAAGAGACCCTCAAAAAGACCAATAAGGAGAGCACCACCATCTCACCACAGAATTCATCATGGCAAACTTTAATAGAGCCCTTGTATGGTAGGTAGACAATGATGTATGTTTGTTGATGCTGCGGGTCACCGAACTCCGCCCTTTACGTGTGTTTAAAAATAACTTTAATAGAGCCGGGTTGCACATAAATGGAGGCCATTATCAAACAGAGCTTCATAGAAAGCTGCCGTACATTATAACCTGTTCTCATCCATGTACGTGGGACTGGTGGAATACGAAAGGAGAACATTCGGGCCACTATCTGCAGGCGAGGTCTCCCAAAACACTGTGTGGGAGAGATGCTCCCAGAATCTGCAATGCATGTCTGTGATGTTCTCAAATATACGATACAAAAACATCATTGCACATCACAAAAAGTCTCTTTCAATCATTTGCTGTAAGCACGCATAGACCCGATTTCTTTGTCCAAAGGAATCACGTAGTGTATACAAAATCCAAACTTTATTTCTTTTTAAAACACAGTTCTTGACAGCCGGCGCGCGTTTCGCCCCCTATGGGCTTTCTCAAGGCAAATCTCCAATTTGTACGATACTTTATCTTCCAATACTTGCGTATTACACGCTCCCTTTAAAGGGCATCCGCCCAATATATATCATCCAAATCTAGTAGCACTATCAGAGGTTGCAGTTGTCCTCACTTGTTTTCAATGTGGAGCCATGATAAGTTCCAACATAAATTCCAAAGACTGTCTTGCACCGAAATCGCGTTCAAAACCAGGTTCTCAAATATACCCTGCCCCTGCCCTCACTGAGAGGATCTGAACTCTGACCTCCAGTCCATCCACGGTAACCACAGCCTCCAATCCATTCTCGGACCGCCGACCTGCCAGACACATCCAGGACCTAATCTATCCATTCTAGTGCTCCCCGACCCCGTGCCACCCTCGGACTCACTTCCGTCCCCAGACCTCAGTCTCAGACCGCATCGGAAACCAAAGTAGGGAGTCATGCCTGACATATAAGCTTGACTTCGACTCGGCCCAGCCCACAAACGCCTATAGCCCAGTCGATGTACGTGACGCACGATGCATTTGCAAACAGATCAGCCCACCTCTGTCCCTAAGTGCGTAAACTGTAGACACCGCGGCGCGGCCCCCTCGGCCACGCCATTCCTTACTGCCTTCAAGAGCTCAGTACGATTTTTAGAACCATTTAATGCAGAACAGTTAACCAACCGGTCCCAGGCCCAACGCTAAACCTAAATATCCTCCTCTGTACGCACTCACAGTCAGGAAGTTCACTTACAAATTCCAAAGACGCTTTTAGGTGAAGCTGCCTGGAACCAGAAGCAAGCAACTTAAGTGCGAAAAACTTACGTGGACGCGAAAGCAGCACACAAGGAGGGAGCATGTCTGAGGACCCTACTCCCTCAAGACAGCGGAGAGGACAGCAACAAATATACATGTGGTGTCTAAAAAATAGAGACAAGCTGCATGACTCCATCAGCAATGGTGCCAATGGTCCTGGTGCAAGCAAGGAAAACTACCCATTTGGCTGCAAGTGGGCAGTAAAAGTGAACAACTATCAGGGCATAGGCCGCTCAAGCCCATGGGCACCCCTGTCACTACACCAAAGGCAGCTATGCCCCTGGTCCCCCTAAAAAGCCTGTGACACAATGTATAATCAGGGCCACGGGAATTATGCGGCAGGGAAGGACCACATTTTGCGGCAAGAAAACGCAAATGATGTGGTTTAATGTGGCACATTTTATGATCGTAATACTGCATGTTTTTGTCATCTTTGCACTTGTTAACACTTCCTGGGCATTGCTTTACCCTCATTAGCACCGGTTTAACACAAAAATATAGCAATAAGCAACAAAATGGTGATCAATCAAGCTTTACAGAGGGCCTTCCACTGAGGGGCAGCACGTGTTGCTGCGTCTTTAGTAACTTTTGAACCCTTTGAGATAGAAATGAACCTTTTTTTATTACAATATGAAGATTATGCAGAAGACGATGGATTATGTGGCAGATGCGGCAAATGCATACTTAAGCGAAAAACCAGTCCTGTCAAGTATCACGCATAAGGTGTGACTCTTACGCATTTCAGCGTGGTGTTCCGCAACACCGCACTGAAATGTATTGTCACGCATTTTTAATGCTATTCTGAAACTCGTCTAGGGCAGGGTTTTGGGCGCGCGCCAGCGCCTGTGACACCTGTGTGCCGTCAGTGGCTTGCAGCTCGTTACCATAGCTGCCAAGGTTTCAGATTGCTATGTGTGACATTTTCATAATTTCAGTGTAATTATGAGTGACATTTCAACAACGATGAGTGACACTGTCTCATGACCAAAATCAAGCAATGTAATCGTGCTAATTTCTTGCACAAACCACACAGGACTCATGGTAACTTCTCCAATAGGCATAAATAACTTGTTTACCCATAAAAAGCAGGCTAAGAACCAATAGCAAAAACAATAAATGTATGCCCAAGTGGAGCCAATCACCCTTTTTGCTTCTTTCCACATGCTTTTCGCACAGCACGCCCCACACAGCGCAACCCGTGGACTCCAACATGGAAGTGCAGCCACAATCACAACGGACCGCAATACTCCATCACATCATCCTGGCTGCTTTGATGTGGACAGCACCACAGCTGACCAACTCATAGCAACTCGGCGTCCGCTTTCATGAGGGAAGCTCCACTCACCACAGAAACTGACAGCTATCTGCAAAGAAAACAACGGTAGCCCATGAGGCTCTGCCACCATGTACAAAATAAGGTATCCGTCGAGAAAAGGAAAATAAGGAGGAGGTGGTAACAACTAACAGCATTGGTGACCCCGCTGTTTAAAATCAAACAACCATTTGCAAATTGTGTAATTACTTTTTGTTTCATGTGCACAGTTGATGTCGGTCTGTCAAAGTACTAGTAATCTAACAGTATCAATAAAAACAGCACATAAAATAACTTTCACAATTTTAACGTGATAACTTGCCTCGGATAAGGGGTTAACAATGTGGCTGTCAGGCATGTTAAAATGAGCACAGCCTTATGATGTAATCTTGCTCTATTTGGATCGGAAAAAACAACAAAGGGCTGCTTCAAACAAGAAGAAATAACTGATTAAAGCAACCCTTTCAGCGGGGAAAAAAAAGTGCATCTTTTATTCACTAACATGTAATATTCAATAAAATAAAAATCCACAGTGCTCGCCTACAGCTGAGCACTTCGTGTTCCATGGCTAGTTGGGTTAAGAGCCCTTTATTTCAGCTCCAGACCGACTCTCGTCTCTTGCATGAAATGCCCTTCCCCTTAGTAATCACTGCATAAGGATGGCTCACAGGGCAGAAGAAAAACGACTGTCTCCAGGCTATTAGGACTGTATAATTAGGTTTGGTCGTGGTATTTGAAATCTTTCCTGCATAACAGAACACTACGTGTAAAGTTTAACTACTTGCCATGGTCAACGTCGTCGTGGCACATGCAGTCTCGCTTTGGTTACAGCCTACGGCCGCCCGTCAGCCTCGCCTGTGTTCATGCCAGGGATTCTGAGCTACTAGTACTAACACAAACGACGCGGCCGCATAATTACATGATAGCAGTGGCCCTGTAGAATGCTGCTCTTGACGATTCTGGGTTCTTACTCTGTGTATACCGACGAATCTTTGTAGACTTTCAGGCCCAAGGAGCATTTTATATTACAATGATGCACGCCCGGTCCGATCAAAAG
The DNA here is from genome assembly GCF_964261635.1 of Lissotriton helveticus. Lineage (NCBI taxonomy): Eukaryota > Metazoa > Chordata > Amphibia > Caudata > Salamandridae > Lissotriton > Lissotriton helveticus. The sequence continues at coordinate 796,719,488 of NC_136073.1, read as the reverse complement.
GGGATTTGTATTATTAGCCCCTGCTCCAAAATGCAGCATGCTGTTCTCTGAGAAGCCAGAGTTCGCTGATGTGTGGAATGATTAAAATAAAGATTCACACCCATGGAGGAATGAAATCCAGTAAATGCAGAAAGAATGTGAGTCCTATCACCGGTCGCCAGGAGTACCCCACTTACCTCGCTTTTGTTACCATAGTGGCCTTCGGTCGCCAGGAGTACCCCACTTACCTCGCTTTTGTTACCATAGTGGCCTTCCTTCAGGTTCAGCTGTAAACCATCTTTCCTTGTGTGAGTGCGCAGCGCCGCTCATATAAGTGTGCGTGTTGTGCGGTGTAAGTCTGAGCGCGGTGTGTGGGCACGTTTTGAATAATGCGGTGGCAGCCGCCCTTTGCAGGTGGGTTCAATCCTGTTTCTCACACATGGGTGGCAGAGGGTTATTAAGCGCTGGGGCCGGGGTATTTGAATTTCGGAGCGGGATTTGTGTGTGAACTGTCTGAGACAGAAAGAGCAGAGGCCGGGCTACACGCTGGGCCATTGAGCGGCGGCTGGTGTGCCAGCCGTGCAGAAGCGGTGCTATACTGGCCGGCCCCGGACAGGGCACCGCAGATTATGGCTTTCAAACTGCTTTTGCGCGTGCCCATGCCTGGAGCGGTGGAGCCCCACAGAAAGGCTTCTTGTAATCAGAGCCCACATATACCCATGTCGAGGCCAGACTAGTAGTGTGAGTGACACACGACACACCACGCACACCGACACACTTCTGGACTGTCTGTACTGGATTACTGTTGTACCCTAAATAAAACTTACTTTTTATGAGGTGACGTGACGTGACGTGACTCACTCGACAGTCTCGACTGACTGTGTGGAGACAGTACTGCATCAGGCACACACGACTCACGAGGAGGGTACGTACATACATGAAGACAGAGTACTTCTACACACTCTCCTCTCGACTCTCACTCCTCGTCGTGTGCTGTTTTGGCACGCCAGGCGCGGTGACGTGCATACGGCGCAGCATTACCAGCGCCACTGCAAAAGGATTGGCTAAAGAGCAGGGTAAATACTGCCCATTATGAGACCCGGGAGAGCCGGGTCCCTGCCTGTTTGTGTGCTGTAGGGGAGGAGGAGGAGGGGGGAAGGTACTACTGGGTGTGCGCATGCGTGGGCCAGTCAAAAAAATGACTAGCCCAAAATGCGCACACACACACAGTCAGTGCCTGCTGCGCTACCTATGGCTGCGCGGTCACTCATTGCCGCAGCCCCGCCCCCACTGCCTTCCGCGATTCCGAATCTGTCGGGCTTGTCCCGCTGGCTCTCCCTGCCGCACACAGTACTGCGAGTGCGTTTAGTGAAGCGCGGATACATTATTTTTGAAGCCTATAGTATTTACTACTTCCTGCAGCGTGCGGTCGTCCATGGTTAGTGGGGCAACGCCCCAACGCCCCTAATGGACGCACCGCCACTGCAAGACGCTCAAGGTTGCTGAAGATGCTGTGCAGTCAACGGGGTCTTCCTGGGGCTACTCCACGGTCCTGGTGAGACTATTCTGGCCACTGGGGTCCACCTCCCTCAAAGTTTTCTCAGGATCAGCAGATGTCAAGTCGTCACTGAGCTACCATTCGTCCGGTATAGCAGATTCAGCGGTTTCCTTCTTTTGGCGAGAACTCTCCTTCTGGGTGGCCTATCCCGCATTCTGACATCTCTATTGGGCCCAGCAGACCCGGTTGCAACTTTTGAGCATCAGGTCCTGGTCTCTTAGGCTGCACGGCAGCGAGGAAGGCTATCTGTGCTACCAACTCACCCCAGCAGACAGTTACTACTTCTGTGGCCCTGTGCTGCAAACAGGAAGTCAGACATCAGACTCTTGGAGTCTCTGCTTCTGGCTGGAATAGGGGGAAGACTTCTCCAGGACCAGGACATAGGAGGCACATTCCTTTCCTTTGCTAGCTTCAAAGAGCAGCATGTGCAGTCCAACTTCGGTTCACCCTTTTCTTTGCTGGTTCCGGGGCAGCCCTTCGGTGGTCTTGTCCAGTCAAGTGAAATCTGAGTTCTGGGTGACAGGGGCGTCGCCCATTCAAGAGGTGTGGCTACACGTGGGCTACAGACCCATGGAAAAAACGGATTAGCCATTGTTTTCCACTCTTTCTCCTGGACACCAACCTCTCTGCTCGACCAAAATAGCCCCTCTCTAGTGTATTTAATGTTTGCCCTTCAAAGGTTGTATTCCTTTTGAAGTTTCCCTTTTGGGCCAATACCTTGCACGTCTTCCTGTTAGGACACTACACTTCTTCCAGTAGCAGGCCTCTATTGTTGCCTATCCTGGGAGCCATTGACATGTATCTATGCGGGCAGAAGGTGGTCTCATGGGCAGAAGGTGGTCTCATGGCCAGCATCGGCAGATGGCTGCTGGAAAACCTGGCAACCGAACTTTCTAAAAGTTGGATGTGGCAACATGTTACATTGATTTTGGCATGGGCTTAATGTAACAAGTGGTTTGATAACCTGAAGTACCGACTTCAGTAGTCCTTTTCAGACGTTAAGACAGCTGAGGTGTCAGCGTGCAACTCTGTACTAGCCAATGGGGCTATCAGTCTCTCTCCTTCGTTGGGGCGACTTACACACAATAGAAAGGAGGTTTGGGCTTTGCTATGGATTAAAAAAAAGGCAAAGTCGAGTAGGCAGTTTTAAACAGCCCTTCAAGTCTACATTGGAGGACTGGGCATCACGTTTTACCTGTTCCCACTCAAGGTTGCACAACAAGTGCTACAGTCACAGAGGGGACACCCTAACTTACAGGCCCGGGATACCCCCATACCATATACTTGGGACTTCGAGGAAGTTTGTTTATGCCAACTGGGTATAAGCCAATCAAACATGCACATTTTAAAGAGCAGGGCACAAACACTGGGGTATAATTAGCTGGACTCAGTGCAATCTGAGTCGAAAAACTGGCAGCAATGTGTCCAAAACTTTGGGGGTGAACATATAAGAGGCATTTCCTTACAACTACACAATAAGAAGATGGTTAAATGGATGGATTTCATAGCTGGAAAGATCGGAAGTAGATTTCCTCATTCGTTTAAACAATATCTTAAAGAAAGTACAGCACAGGGCCATTTCTAAAAGCAACTGAAAAAAACACCCATTCAAGCAACCAATTTAGGGAGAAAGTGTGCATGCATATGGTGTCTACAAAAGTTTACCACACACTATCCCCAGTACATACTTTGTATACTTAGTACATACTTAAAATAAAGTCTGAAAGACTGAACCTGCTTTTTTCCTTCATGTGTCTGGGTGATGGATCAGACGGATTGGAGACTACAGTAATGTGGCTGAATGATGGAGGCCAAAGGGAGGTTTAATGCTACAACTTGGGTTTCCAACTCAAGGTGAGGAGCTGAGAAAATGTTGACATGGCGGGCATACACTCTACCACCAGTTGTTTCAGAAGATGCTTTTCTATTATCTGAAGCAGGGGCAAGCAGAGGCATAAAAAAGGGGGTGATCATCCACTTACCTATCTTCCTGTGAAAATGGAAGCTGCAACGGTAATATATGTACATATATTGTGCTTTTAAGGCAGCGGACAGATAGTGATTTTACAGCAAGTCTTGAAAAGGATTGGAGCTTGAGCCAAACGGGTTCAGGGTACTTAAAAGAAAATTTAAAAAACATCTAAGAAAAGTATCAGACAATTTGTTTTCTGAGTTTTCCAAGATGGTAAAACAGAAGTGGAACTAATGAATTTGTTGAGACTGCTGGCCTTTTTTCCTGGTTATGCTCACCACATTTTATTTTTAAACAAGCAAAGCACACGTATCCCATATGAAATTGCACACCAGGTAAATGGATTAAGGTGTATCAAATGTCAAACAGATTGATGTCTAGCCAAATACTAATATCCTATATCAACATTCAGAAGGAGGGAGCACCTTCTAAACCTTCAAAGTAAGACTTAAAAACTGTAGGAAACAAGCAAAGCACACTTATCCCAAATTAAATTGCACACCACGTAAATGGATTAAGGTGTATCAAATGTCAAACAGATTGAGGTCTAGCTAAATACTAATATCCTATATCAACATTCAGAATGAGCACCTTCAAAGCAAGACTTAAAAACTGTAGGAAGCTGGCTCTGTATATAGAATACCAAAAAGAAATAGAGTGTGCACAGAGTCCAGTGAGACCCCAAAGGTATGACAGAGGTTAAAGTAGCTAATCCCTTACTCTCAATTTAGTGGTAGCTGGGCTGAGCAGTTAGGATTATCAGAGCTGTGTCCTAGAGGGTCCCCTTGGACCCAGGAACTCAACCTGGTAAGATTTAAGTCTCATAGGCTCAGTCCCCCCGGAGTGACAAGCCCTCTTCCTGAGGAGAAGGGTCCTGGGTTGTTTGCTGTTCAGAAGCTGGTCCCCCTTCTTTTTCAACCCGAGCTTGAGTTTGCGCTCTTATTTCACACACACCATCTCAGGAATTTGCAGCATGGCAACAAGGGTTTTCACCTTTACCTCAACCCATGCGGAGGCTTCCTGGTCATTTCCAAGCAGACAGGCAGCTGGAAGCTTTGGAGAGAACACTACCTGTTTCAGGCCAGTACCCCACCACAACACACACACACCCTTACCAGGTCTAATGTCACCATAGACATGGAATGGTCGGTAGTGACATGGTCAGCATCGGTGACTGGATAAGTTTTTACAGTCGGGTATTGTTCTGGGGAAACCAGTGTACCTTCACCATAGTGACACTGGCACCTGTATTCCACAGGGTTTTTACTCTAGTCCCATTTACTAAAGGGCGCTGTACGTACTTTTTTTCAAGTAAGGAGGCTAGACAGCCAAAGTGGTCAACTCTCCTTCCCCTTCACAAACTAGAACAGCTTCAGTGTGAACTCCAAGTTGCTTTGGGCACACTGTTGATCCCATCTGGAGATTACCCACACCAGTGTTAAATGGAGGTAGACTAGGGGCATTCTTGTTAGGACATGCAGAATCTCCAGTTTCACCCAAAAGGTATGGCAGAGAATAAAGTAGATAATACCTTACTCTCAATTTAATGGTAGCTGGGCTGAGCAGTTACGGTCATCGGCAGGGAGTGTGAATGCATTTGGTGTACATACTCATACACAGCAGGTACACACACTCACGGACTGACTGACGACCACTGGTTGTAGAACAATATTACTTTTGACTCAGTTACAGGTAAGTAGACTTTTGTCCAATACTATAGGTATTGTATAGTATCAAACAATTCTTTGCAGGTGCATGAAATGCTTTTCAATACAGAAAGATACTTTGTATGCAAGATTACACTTAGTACAGTACAATGAGAGACCAATGCAATCCTATGGGAAAATGACAGACTAGTAACTCACAGGTAAGTAAGCGATTCTCAAGTTCAGTCTCCAGGGGTTTGGGTCAACACTGGGCCAGAATCTGACCAAGGAAGGTACTGCACCACCAGAGGCACTAGTTCGGCAGGGTGCAGATGTCACCAGGCCTAATGGTATCCTATGCGGGCTGGGAGCACCCCGAAGAGGTATCGGTTACAGGCAAGTACCTACGGTTCAGGGACACATGCCCTGGGGGTTAAGATCAGCACTGGAGAGACCACCAGAGAGCACCAAGACTCCATGTTGCGATCCTTTTGCCAAAAAGAATAGGGAGGGGCACACACTACACAGGATACTGCCCTGCCTGCATGGACAGCGGTTGAAATGTAATGGGAAACCCTTGCACTACATTCCCCAGCATGCAGTTGGGGCGCACACAGCAAGCAGGAATTCTTCCTCTGTAGCCCGCCCACTATTTAAGCACTTCAGGGGCAGGGAGAAGGTGCTTGACAATCTCGCCTGTTTCAACGTGGAAAAGCGGACGCTTTCCTTCTCGCTGGATGCTTTGTTGGAGATACTCGAGCCTTTACTTCGTATGAGGACTTCAAAAGAGTTGTAAAGATGCCTTGTTGCTGCCGTGCATTCCGATGCGCATGTCGCCCGACCTCCGCTGACTGACGTCATATCTTTTCGGACCTCCCTGATACAGTGCTCCTTTCCCTGCGCGAACGGAGATTCACGCACTTGCCTCCCGGCTGGGCGGCGACAGGTATTTGCTGATATTGGGGGGAAAAGAGAGAAGTGGCATGGCGCTTCTCTGAATACTCTCAGCCGAAATACTTTGTTGTGATATTTACTTTCTGCAGAGTGCGCTGTTCGGTGACAGCGCATTGTGATATTTTGTACATTGCTTACGAGCACTCTATTCTATGCAGTTCTCCGGTGGCTACCAAACCGGTTGAGACTGCATTCCTAACTGTGCGGAGGAAACAGATAACACTGGTGGTAATCCACTCTTTTGTGCTGTGCCTGAAACAGCATGCCGTAATGAATAATGCCTTGCTCCTGAGGAAATGAAGACAGACTATTGATTAAGGGTCTTCACTTGGTTCAACTGTTTTGTTCATTCTCTCCTTTTTATGCTGGTACTTGTCTCAGATACAGCTATTGTTTATTAGCATAGAAGTTATTGCCTGAGCCAGTTCTCTTCATAGGCTTTTTCTAGTTCTTTTTTAGGTCGAGGGACCTATAAGCTGCGAAGCAGCTTCCGGTCCGGAGATTTAATGTTACTTAGTAGGGTTTCAGAACCCGCCTCCCTGCCCTGTCTCTCCACCATTGGCTGGCTTCCTAAACGGAGGCCAGCCATTGGAGGAGAGCGCCGTCCCTCCAAAGAAGCCCCGTCTTTTTCGGATTTGGGGGCGTAAGTTTTGCTGTTCTTTAGACAGTGACGTTGTCTGTCACTCAAAACAGCAAAATCCCGCCCCCGAATCCGAAAAATTCTGACGCTGGCGGGCGCCATTTTGCTGGTCGAGCAGCGTCTACCAGGACATGAGGTTAGCCTCTGCTCCCCTGTTTGTGCCTTTCTTCGTGCCCCCCCCCCCTGTTTGTGCCGTTGTTTCTTGCCTCTGACTCCCTGTTTGGCAACCCATTCCCTCCGCCCACACGTCTGGTTTTCCCTTCCTCCCGTGTGCCGTTTTTCGTGCTTCTGTCCCCTGTTTGTTTTTTTGCCCGTTTACATAATGACGCTGTTCGAGGTTGCAGGCTTTCACTATTGCACGAGCATCCTTGGCACCAACAACAGGCTAAGGGCTTTGCCTTCAGAGCGAGCCATACCCTCTGCAGTAATCGAGGAACCATGCACCCGGATCGGTCAACCCCAACACTTACAGCCTGGAACTATCCTCCTTCCGGTGGGCCGGGCATCCACACCTCTCCACAGAGAGTGTAAGCTTCAGCTCTCTAACACTCTTGTATTCTCAGCTGTCTGAGGCTCCTGCCCTCAAAGCGCTAGAGGAACCTAGCGCTAACAGCTCTCTGAGGGCCCTGGCACTCACAACTCGTTGAGGACCCTGGCACTCATAGCTCTCTGAGGGCCCTGGCACTGGCTGTTCTCTGAGGGTCGCGATATTAAGAGTTCTCGGAGAGCCCTGGCACGCACAGCTCTCTTGGGGCCCTGGCACTGACAATCTTCTGTGGCCCCTGCCGCTCGCAGTGTCCCAGCGCCCTAGCAACCACTGCTCCACTCTAGAAATCTGACACTCCCATTTCTCCAATGACCCTGGCACCCACAGTTACCCGATAGGACATTGGCTCTCGGAGCTCTCCCTAGCGCCCTGACACTTTCAACTCTCTGTAGCGCCTGTACCCACAGCTTTCGAAAGACCCTAAAACAGACAGCTCCCGCTAGGGCTCTAACACCCCACTCTCCCGGGACCACCCACAGCTTCCAGAGGTTCCCAGGCACTCACGTACCTCCACGGACCTGGCACAGATGCCAGACGCACTCGTGTAGCTCAGCGGACCTGGCACAGATGCCAGAGAAGCCTCAGTTCACAGTCCCCAGGTGCGCACTGGACTGGCCGGCCGAGCTCCCTCGGGGCCCGCAGGCCCCTGCCCCTGGGTCACTGGGTCCTTCGGAGCCCTCCGCAGTCAGCTCTCCGCGGATCCTCGCCTTCCTTCCACAGATCCGTGGGGCTGAGCACAGCATCCCACACTGAAGTGGCAGAGCCGAGAAGCGCAGGTTGGAAAGAGCCAATCACGGGCAAGTGGGAGCGCACCGGTGAACTCTCTATTAGGGAGAAGCCCCCGCCGTGCATACACCATTAAACACGCTCCCGGCACGCAGGAAAGCCTCCCATCCTAAGGGGAACATCCACTTCTGCGTAAAGATACGGCGCCCTGGTCCTCCCCTGATAACTGGCTGATTGTAAAATACACCTTATTACCCCAGTCCCCTCCCGGCGCTGTCCGTGCTGGCGCAGCCGACCCTTCTGCGACGAACCGCGGAGGGAACTCCAGAGAAAAGCCAAAACAGAGAAGATTGTTGGGAAGCGACATCAGAGCAACTCAGTGCAGCTCAGAGGGTTTCGACAATGTGCCTGGACCCGCGGCCGCGCCACACTAGCGTTGATTCCGGATTAGAAGTACTGGAGGGGCAGACGCTGGTCTTGAGGGTACTGGCGGGATAGATACTGTTACTGAGGGTACTGGTGGGGCAAACATTGGTACTGGGGGTATTGACACTGGTACTGAGGGTATTCGCAGAGCAGACAGGTAATGGTGAGGCAAACACTGGTACTAAGGGTATTGACAGAGCAGACAGCAGGGGCGGCTGGTGACATTGGAAAGTAGTGAGGCGTAAACAGATTTGCATACTGCACCGTTGCGAGCGAGAGTGGGTAATAATAATCGTAATCATACGCTCTTGTATAGCGCCTTATCACCGTAAGGTCTCAAGGCGCTTGCTTTGGGAACCCGTCCAGCCTTTCCCTGCGAGATTACCCCTACTGGGTATCCCCGAGGTGAAGACCAGGCATCCCATTGCGGTGGGGCCGTAGTGGAGATTAAGCAAGCTATTGCCCAGAGTTGCAGAGTGTGAACCCACGATTCGAGTAGGCACCGAGGCGAGAATTATCGAGTCCGTGGACATTAAGAGCTCAAGACCCTGCCGCGTCGGGAATTGAACCCTGGTCCCGGGTCTGACTTCTGCATCAGGGTCTGCCTCCTCTAACCGGTGAGCCACACTTCTCCATTTTCTACACTACACTTTTAACACAGACCTACTTTCGCTTCCCCACTCATACTCTGTTTCATCTGTCATCTGCCCACTTTACACCAATCGTATTTAGTCTAAATGCCTGCCTGTATTATTTTCTTAGCTGTGCCTTCCCCGTACAGGTTAAGTTTAAGTCCATTCTTACAATGCAGCTCTCTCTCACTATAGATGTAGTATCTTGTTCTCTGTTTGGCAAGGATATCTCTGCTATCTGACTCTACATTACCAGTCCAGCTCTGTCGTCTCTGCATTCTCGGTCTTGCCTCACTTCCTCCTCTGCTTTCATGGTCCCTTGATCTAAACATTCTCTGCCTATCAGTGTTTCTCTCTTATTTCTCACCATATTGCCAGTCAACCACGACACTCATTTTCTGCATTCTCAGTCTTAGCATTCTCCTTACATTAGCACAACTCTTTACATTCTCACCCACCAATCCTTCTGTTTTGTTTTAGTAGAGAACATAAGCTGTGAGGCACACGGTGAACACCTAAGCCGGCAAGATTGCTCAATAAGCCAAATGTGCAATGCGGTCATCTGCTGTAACATAAAAGGCACAAGACCACATCCGGCAGGGCCAACTTTGCCTCCCATCCTGCCAGGGCCAGTCAATTGAGAACCTTTGAATTCAATAATAGTAAGGTATGTGTTTTACAGTGTTCAGAAAACACAGACGCGCTATCTAAAGTGGCACATGAATTTAGCATGATTATTATTAAAATACTGTCACGGCTCGCGGCGTTGCCGCGGCCGGCCATCCCGCATCACACACGGGAGGCCGGGATACTCACTTCCGGCGGAAGTCGAGTACCCGGTCTAGCCACTGGGGAAACCAGGCACAGAAGCACTTCCGGGGGAAAACGCATAAACTGCGCGTTTCCCGCCGGCTGAGTGCTTCGGATTCCGGATTCCAGCTGAAGCTCACGTTCCTGAGACCTGCATGCCCGGAGAAGAGCCGGGCTGGATTGCTACATTGTTTCCGCGGCTTTCACGGGAGCCGCGCTGAAGTGATACTTTGTATCAGCGGCATTGACAGAAAGCCGCGCTGGAGTGAGCCGCGCTGAAGTGATACTTTGTATCAGCGGCATTGACAGAAAGCCGCGCTGGAGTGAGCCGCGCTGAAGTGATACTTTGTATCAGCGGCATTGACAGAAAGCCGCGCTGGAGTGAGCCGCGCTGCTTTGCAACTCTGTTTCAACGTCTAGGAGGCAAGCCGCGCTGAAGTGCCTCCTTGTCCTAGACATCGCCATACAGGAACGCTTGTGTCCTACTTCACCTGGGGGTTCCAGGAAAAGCCTTGTTATTTTGTTTTCAAGTCCCTTGGTGCGCAGGAGCGCCCTAAGGGTATTACTTGGATCTAAGATTGTGTTTTGGGGTTTTACTTTGTTATCCCATCGCGCCGGAGCGCTATCAGGGAATAACTCCGTCTACAGATCCTTTCACCTTTCCAGGGAGACCACAAGCTGGGTGGTTGTTTCCCGTTTCCAGCAACCCGCGCAGGAGCGCTTTCATTTTGTTTTAGCTTGGGTGAATGCGCAGGAGCGCTTTCTTTAGTTTGTACTTGGCGATAACGCGCAGGAGCGCCTTCCTCGCTATTTCGCAACCGGAGCTGCATTCATCGGGAGCTCTTCGTTTCGGAAGCCTTGGTAAGTCCTCAAGGGGTACCTGTTCCTGTGTGTGTACGTGGGGTGGTTCCTTTCGGGTCTGCTTCCCTTTCTGATCTTTCTTATTCTGGTTTCCAGTGTCTCCGGGACGCCCCACCAGCTCCACGCCATCCTTCACCCTACACCCTGGCTCCCATCCCTGCGTCCATCTCATCCCTGCTGGGTGTTGTCGTCCACGAGGGTTAGGTGGGTACAGGGACGGGTGCTCTTGTCGTCTCTGCGGAATCGCGCCACAAGCAAAGGTGAGTCTTGTGGGGCAAACCAGACAAATACGAACTAGCAAAATTAAGTTAATGGATTCCTGGTCTGCTTCAATGCAGTGATTTTCCCATAGCGTATTTCCACACATTACTTTCCTTATTATGGATGTTTGCATAATTTAACTAGCCATCTGGGAAATTTACAGGCCTGCGTTAACCTAATGTTCGTTTTTTCCCTGAAAATATCAACATTGTGAGCTATATGAACTGGGCGCGAACAGTTAACTTTATCAGTATAAACAGATTTACTTTTCTGCTGTGAAAAGAGAAATGGGAATTAAAATGCTCCGTGAGGTTTTCCTCATTAGAAGGGCTGCGCTAGAATGTTCCATTCATCATTTGTTGGCTGCGCAGCACCGTGGATATAACAGCAACTCTGGGAGGCCTGCAGTTCTTGGATGCCGTGGCCCCCAACCTCTGCTGGCATGCTGCCCCCTCAGACTTGCTGAACTTTGGGGGAGCACGCTGAGGGGGCCCAGAGGCGATGCAGGTGACACCCAGGTGAGCAGATGTGGAAGGTGACTGCCGGTGGTGGGGGCTGCAGTGTGCTGGAACTCTAGGGCTGTGGTGTGGTTCCTGCCAGAAAGGCCTCGCCCCCCAGCAGTGGCACTCTCCCGGCACCTCTTATGGCAAGGGGGGGGCATGCGTGAGTGACCCCGTCTGAGCACAAAGAAGAGATGCTTGCCCACTACAACGGGATGAAAAAAAACTGAACACCGAGGATATACACTGTTCTTCCAATCCCCTATTAAACCCTCCTCCCCACCCCATTTTCTTGACTCCCCCCTCTCTGGGTCGCTGCGGTGTATCTCTTTCACTACCACCCTATCTTATCTATTCTCTCCATTTCCTCTACTTCATTCATTGCCAGGAATCCTGTGATGTGCATGTGCTCCTGGAGAGAGCCCTGGCCTGGTGCTGACTATATTATATTAAATATAAAAAACAAAACTTACCTCAGTTACCGCCGGTCCGGGTCCACGCCACCTCTGTTCCCAGACCCCTTTGGCGCCTCACGGCACAAATGGAGACTGGCAGCCCTCGCAGCCAATCCTGGCGCTTGGGGCACAGGTTTCTCTTCGCCGACAGCACGCCCATTAGGAGCCCAAAGGGCTCCTAATGGGCATGCGCAAAAAAGCGCAAACGCAAGTGCGCATGCGTGGGAAAAAAATTCACCCTCTGTCCCCACTCATGCGTACTTATGTTGCTTGCCCTGGTGACATCATCATGTCAGTCAACATGACGCCACCCCGCCCACCCCCTTCAGACTCTGAAGGGGGTGGGCGATGTGATGTCATGCTGACTGACATGATTGGAATGTCAGTTCTCCTGCCTTGGCGTCTTTCAACAGAAATGCGGCGGGAGCTGCAGGCGGGGGGGCTACGCCCCCACGCCCCAATGGACGCACCGCGCCTGGCAGACAGGTAATGGTGTGGCAAACGCTGGTACTGAGGGTATTGGCGGAGAATACACTGGTACTGAATGTACTGGCGGGGCAAACACTGGTACTGTGGATACTAGCTGGGCAGACACTGGTACCAGGAGCGGCCCGTTCAGGTAAGAGCGGTGGGGCGGTGAGGCCGGGTGGGAGAGGGGGATTCGACAGATGAAGGCGTTCTGCCCCCTGATTGCAATAGTTTTTCTTGTTTTGTAGGTGGCTCTATGTGTGGGTGGCTCTGTCTGTGTGAGGGTGGCTCTGTGTAGGTGGCTCGGTGTGTGTGGGTGGCTCTATGTGAATGACTGTGTGGGTGGCTCTGTGTGTGTGTGTGGCTCTGTGTGGGTGTGAATGCAATAGGTCATGCATATGCGAGCGATTAAGCTATTGGCAGTGTAAATGACAATGCCATTTATTTATGATTTTTTTTTAAAAAGGTCATGAGCAATGCCAAAAGCTCTACCTTTAATAATTCCGAGACCATTGCATTGTAAATGCTTGTTTTATCTTTCATGCAGAGCGCCTGTCAGCTCCCATAGACAAGACCTTAGAAGCAAGGGATTCCTCTGCAGGAATTTATTGTTTTGTCCCCTTCCCTTTTTCCCCGGGGTGTTATCTTCCATAGCTGTGTAAAAAAACACTGGAGGGTAGTGCTCAGGCGAAGAGGGAGGATTCTCTACACGTCATCGTTTCCGCTGGCTGCTAGGCAGAGGTTAGTGGCATACTTATTCATTCTTGCGCTGCTGACAGTCGTGACACTGCACCAAAAGTGGCGCAGGGGCAGCTGGATGAAGAGTGCAAAGAAGGCTTCACGGGACCCGGTTGAAATCAATGGAGATCCTCTGTTGGGGAAAAATGGCTACAGGTCCGGTTCCGGAGGTTGGCTGAAGAAATCCCACAACTGGAGAGGTAAGTTGGATAGTGGGGGCTTGCCAGGACAGTCGGTTGGGCACACCAAGGTCAGGGGCTGCAGGTGCAGGGGTGTCTTTTGGGCACAGGGTTTTCTCACCAGATCCGGTTCGGGCAGGAGAACGCTTCAGGTCGAGGCTGCAGACGTCAAGGGGGGATGGGTCGTCAGGAAAGATTGTCCAACGCTGGATCTCAGGTCAGATTCGCCAGGGAGACTTCACTTGGTCAGTGGGCCACCTGGACTTGGGCTATGGGCGTTGGGTACATTGTGGCACAAGTGTTCTGAATCCGCCTGGATCTGGTGGCTTGGAGCGGGTTTCTTTGCTGGACAAATCAGGTGTCCACGGGAGACAAGAGTCTTTGTTGAAGATAGCACAGGTCCTCTGGGGTTTTTGAAGTTGCTGGCTGCGGGTTACGCCTGTTTCTTGGAGCAGGGCCGGTTTGAGGAAGAGACAGGCTGGTAGGGCTGGGGCCAAGTCAGTCGTAGTCGTCTCCACTGCTCCACACTCTTTGGTGCTTCTTCGTAGGTCGCCGAATCTGATGAACAATGTTCAGGGGGGCCCTAAGTACTAAATTTAAGGGTGTTACTGAGTTCAGGGCAGTAGCCAATGGCTACTGTCTCCTAGGGTGACCACACCCTTTAGGGAGAGGAGCACATCCCTGTTCCTATTAGACCAAATTCTCCAATTCAAGATGGAGAATTTGTAATAGAGGGGTACACCTGAGCTCCTGGCGATCCTAGGGGTGTGCCAGGCTGAGGAAGTCACTCCTATTCTGCTTACAAATGTTCCCACCTGTCCTGCTGTCAAAAGTGGTGCCTGGACAGGGGGGTGGGCATCTCCACTAGTTGGAGCTGCCCAAATCAGCACATAACAAGGTGAGAGCCTTTGAGGCTCACTGCCAAGTGTTGCTTTTCCTGCCAGGAGGAGGAATGAAGCACCTCCACAAAGAGCAGGCTTTGTTCCTGACCTCCGTGAGCACAAAGGCTCTCACCCCATGAGGTCAGAAATCTGTCTGGCGGTGGCTGGCTGGCGGGGACCAGTCAGCCAATACACTAGAAGTTGGTCTTTTTCAGGGGGCATCTCTAAGATGCCCTCTGAGTGCATTTTATAATAAAATATACGCTGGCATCAGTGTGGGTGTATTATGCTGAGAAGTTTGGTAACAAACTTCCCAGTTTTCAGTAAAGCCATCACGGAGCAGTGGAGTTTGTTATGACAACCTCCCAGACCATGTGCTCTAAATGGCTTCACTGCACTTACAATGTCTGTGAATGGCACCAACACTGTAGGGGCATATTGCAATGCCCTCACCTGTGGTATTGTGCACCCTATGAAAACAAAAAGAGGAGTATCCCCAACGAAGATATAGAAGAAAATTTTCTGGAGGGTGAGTTTTTTGGCAAGAAGGAGAGCATTCCTCCTTTTGTTTAAAACCCCTCACTCACCAACCTAGTGGTGACATGCTTCATCATCGGGGTCCACCCTGGTGACCTAGCGCCACCAGGATGTGCTTCAACACCTGTAATACAGTGGAGCAGGTTGTGACTGTAGGTGCAAAAATATGTTAAAAATTGTCCTGGTTTAACTCAAAAATATGATTTTTATTATGGAGCAACTGAACAATATTAGAAAAATTCTAGGCGAGATCCTGGTAGGAGAGTTACGGCCAGAAGATCTCTATATGTGTTTGTGTGGATTGGTCAACATGTTTCTACCATATGGGCGATTGCCCGGTATTCCTCAAGACCAAAAACAGGAGGACGGGAGGTGTGGCCCCCTAAAAGGCGCACCCTGTCCTGATCCCCTGTGTACCTACTGGTAAATGACCAGTGGTATATAGGCTCAATCAAATAAATGAGCACGTAAAAAAGTGAAAAAGGAAGAGACCTGTGAAAAGAAGAAGGTAAACAAAATTCAGTTATGATCATGCTTACTCTCCTGTAACGTCGTGAAGTGTCTCTGTGATGTGAAACTTCATGCCAATGAGGTTGATTATAACCCTCCAGGAGATTGGATCTCGTGATGATAGGGTGTACGTGTGGGGTGTTGCTGGGCATATATACTAATCAATAGGTGCGTGCATTGCTGCATGCAATATCGTTATAGCACTCGTAAATCTATTTGAAAGCACCCTTATCAATAGGTGTGTGCATTCATTACATGCATTATCGTCTAACGCACTCAGATTTTCACGAGAGGGCGCGGAATTTTCTGTCGTGTTCACGGTCATTATGTAGTGATTACAGACTCGGTGCACATAATTATTGTATTGCGTACGAGAACGTGAAATAACGTACAAGACAAACACACATGTAACATTTAAGAGTACATGTAAGCTGCATGGCATGGGCGAAGGCTTACTTAATTGTAGGTTCTAGGGTGCTTCAACGGGCAGGGCGTAGGCTCTTTCACGTAAGGGCAACATATTCTGTAATAGCGGCATTTGAGATGGTAAGAAGCGAGCAGTGCCCAAGTTGGCCCGGTTCACGGAAGTGAACTGTGCCGTGATGTCAGACCGTGTGTCGGGTTCTCTAGAGAAAGAGGTCTACTTACAGTTGCTGAATGAAGGAACCGATTGAAACCTACTGCTATCGTCCTCTGCTCGGCTAGTGTCTGCCGTGCAGAGCGGTCTCGGTGTTGAGACGTCGGCCGCTTCCGGGGTGGGCGTGGCCGCGTCGAGGAAGGGGACGGGACAAAAACGTCATGTTGCGTGGTGACGTGTGGGTAATTCAGCGCTAAGAGATTAATGAAATGCGCTATGAGTTGCCTTGCAGAAGATACATTATAAAAGTATATATACTCGCATTATTCAATTGAATACTTGAAGGAGCATTGTGACAGTCATTTTTGGGATGGTTATGAAAGCTAATCTGCCATCGTTATGCAGGCGAATATGCTATGGGGCATATTGACATCTCTCACATTTGGGATGGATGTTCTGGTGTGGCATCATTTCATGGGACCTTGCCAGTTAGGGTGGTGACAGTATGTAGGCACCCCCGAGGTGTATCGTGTCTTATGGGGGCAGTGACAGTATGTAGAAGGCACCCTCGAGGAGTATACGTGATTATGGGAGCAAGGGGAAACTATCCAGTTGGAGAGACAATAGAAGGGTACCTGGATATATTGATAGTGCCTATTAATAGAGATAGTGGTGTTATTTGAGTACTGAGGCCCATGGAATATTGTCATTAAGACCGATCTTCTGGGTGGAAAGTCTATAAATCCACCGCTGTTCCTTTTCCAAGAGGCGTGTCTGTGCATTAGGACCTGGTTGAATTTGTTCGATCACAGTCCCCCTCATGTCATTGGGGGTGTGATGCACGGTAAGGAAATGGTCTGTGAGTCTTGTATTGTTTTTTTTGCACCTAATTGTACTCCGATGTTCTGATATCCGTTGTTTCACTTTACGTGTGGTCATTCCTATATAGGGTTTGCCGCAGCTACATTTGATCAAGTATATAACGTGGGTACTGTTACAGTTGGTGTGTGACCTCTGTTGCCAGACTTTCCCTTCTTCTAGATTCAGGGTCTTGGTTTTGTCGGTGAGGTGGCAGACACTGCAGTCCCCACATCTGGAGTGTCCCGTAACTGGTGGCAGTCCCCACATTGCTGTGATGGTCGGGTTGACGGTTGTTATTGTTGTTTTTGGTCTAGTGTTGACCAAAGCGTCTTTTAGGCTGCGTGCTTTTTTGTAAGAAAAAAGTGGTTTGTCCCATTTGTAGTTGCCCGTGTGGAGTATGGACCAGTGTTTTTTAATGCTTTTGCTCACCTGGTTCGACACTGCATTGTATGTCGTGACGCATGTGAGTGGGACGACCTCGTTGTTTTTAGGTGTGTCTTCAAGTAGAGCTTGTCGAGGTTGATTTCTGGCTCTTTTCTGACATTTCTTGGTGATTTTTTCGGGGTATCCTCGATTGGTTAGTTTCTTCGTGAGGTCTTCCGCCTGGTTTTTGTAGTCAGACAATTTGCTGCAGTTCCTTCTTAGTCGGAGGTACTGACCGTAGGGTAGATTTTCCCTGAGGGGGCGGGGGTGGAAGCTGTCATACCTCAGCAGATTGTTTTTGGCTGTTGGCTTGAAGTGTGTCTTTGTTATTAGACTGTCATTGTCTCTCTGGATTTCTATGTCCAGGAAGATCATCTTCATGTCTATGCAGTGTGTAAACCGTAGATTGGGGTCACAATTGTTAAGCCAGGTTATAAATGACATCAATGTTTCTTGTGGCCCTTGCCAGATGGTAAAGACGTCGTCTATGTATCGTCGCCAAAACTTGATATGGTTGCCATAGGGATTGTCAGCGGCCAAGATGAATCTTTGTTCAAAGTCATATACATAAAGCCCCGCTACACTTGGGGCAAAAACACTGCCCATGGATGTGCCCCCTACTTGGAGGTACAGGGAGCCCTCCTATTAAAAAAAATTTATTTTGAGGTTGAGGGTTGCACATTGTATGATGAATTCTTTTAGGGTGTGATAGTCCCACATGGAATTGTCCAGTGTTTTCTTCAGTACGTTGATGGTAGCGTCTTGTGGTATGTTGGTGTAAAGACTTATGTCAAAGCTTACAAGGATATAGTCTTGTTCCATTTTGATGTTTTCCAAGAGTGTTAGTATGCTCTTTGTGTCTCTCAGGTATGTTGATGTGCCTTGTACGATGGTTTTCAGAAAGAAGTCACAAAATCTTGACAGAGGTTCTAGGAGTGAGCCTATACCGGATACGATCGGTCTACCAGGGGGAGGAATCTTGCCTTTATGCATTTTGGGGACCACATACAAATAAGGTCATACACAAAGAGCATACTAACACTCTTGGAAAACATCAACATGGAACAAGACTATATCCTTGTAAGCTTTGACATAGAAAGTCTTTACACCAACATACCACAAGACGCTACCATCAACGTACTGAAGAAAACACTGGACAATTCCGTGTGGGACTATCACACCCCAAAAGAATTCATCATACAATGTGCAACCCTCGCCCTCAAAATAATTTTTGGGGAATATGAGGGCTCCCTGTACCTCTCCAGGTAGGGGGCACATCCATGGCCAGTGTTTTTGCCCCAAGTGTAGCGGGGCTTTATGTACATGACTTTGAACAAAGATTCATCTTGGCCGCTGACAATCCCTATGGCAACCATATCAAGTTTTGGCGACGATACATAGACTACGTCTTTACCATCTGGCAAGGGCCACAAGAAACATTGATGTCATTTATAACCTGGCTTAACAATTGTGACCCCAATCTACGGTTTACACACTGCATAGACATGAAGATGATCTTCCTGGACATAGAAATCCAGAGAGACAATGACAGTCTAATAACAAAGACACACTTCAAGCCAACAGCCAAAAACAATCTGCTGAGGTATGACAGCTTCCACCCCCGCCCCCTCAGGGAAAATCTACCCTACGGTCAGTACCTCCGACTAAGAAGGAACTGCAGCAAATTGTCTGACTACAAAAACCAGGCGGAAGACCTCACGAAGAAACTAACCAATCGAAGATACCCCGAAAAAATCACCAAGAAATGTCAGAAACGAGCCAGAAATCAACCTTGACAAGCTCTACTTGAAGACACACCTAAAAACAACGAGGTCGTCCCACTCACATGCGTCACGACATACAATGCAGTGTCGAACCAGGTGAGCAAAAGCATTAAAAAACACTGGTCCATACTCCACACGGGCAACTACAAATGGGACAAACCACTTTTTTCTTACAAAAAAGCACGCAGCCTAAAAGACACTTTGGTCAACACTAGACCAAAAACAACAATAACAGTCAACCCGACCATCACAGCAATGTGGGGACTGCCACCAGTTACGGGACACTCCATATGTGGGGACTGCAGTGTCTGCCACCTCACCGACAACACCAAGACCCTGAATCTAGAAGAAGGGAAAGTCTGGCAACAGAGGTCACACACCAACTGTAACAGTACCCACGTTATATACTTGATCAAATGTAGCTGCGGCAAACCCTATATAGGAATGACCACACGTAAAGTGAAACAACGGATATCAGAACATCGGAGTACAATTAGGTGCAAAAAAAACAATACAAGACTCACAGACCATTTCCTTACCGTGCATCACACCCCTAATGACATGAGGTGGACTGTGATCGAACAAATTCAACCAGGTCCTAATGCACAGACACGCCTCTTTGAAAAGGAACAGCGGTGGATTTATAGACTTTCCACCCAGAAGATCGGTCTTAATGACAATATTCCATGGGCCTCAGTACTCAAATAACACCACTATCTCTATTAATAGGCACTATCAATATATCCAGGTACCCTTCTATTGTCTCTCCAAGTTGATAGTTTCCCCTTGCTCCCATAATCACGTATACTCCTCGAGGGTGCCTTCTACATACTGTCACTGCCCCCATAAGACACGATACACCTCGGGGGTGCCTACATACTGGCACCACCCTAACTGGCAAGGTCCCATGAAATGATGCCACACCAGAACATCCATCCCAAATGTGAGAGATGTCAATATGCCCCATAGCATATTCGCCTGCATAACGATGGCAGATTAGCTTTCATAACCATCCCAAAAATGACTGTCACAATGCTCCTTCAAGTATTCAATTGAACAATGCGAGTATATATACTTTTAAAATGTATCTGCAGCAAGGCAACTCATAGCGCATTTCATTAATCTCTTAGCGCTGAATTGCCCACACTTCACCACGCAAAATGAAGTTTTTGTCCCGTCCCCTTCCTCGACGCGGCCACGCCCACCCCGGAAGCGGCCGACGTCTCAACACCGAGACCGCTCTGCACGGCAGACACTATCCGAGCAGAGGACGATAGCAGTAGGTTTCAATCGGTTCCTTCATTCAGCAACTGTAAGTAGACCTCCTCTTTCTCTAGAGAACCCGACACACGGTCTGACATCACGGCACAGTTCACTTCCGTGAACCGGGCCAACTTGGGCACTGCTCGCTTCTTACCATCTCAAATTCCGCTATTACAGAATATGTTGCCCTTACGTGAAAGAGCCTACGCCCTGCCCGTTGAAGCACCCTAGAACCTACAATTAAGTAAGCCTTCGCCCATGCCATGCAGCTTACATGTACTCTTAAATGTTACATGTGTGTTTGTCTTGTACGTTATTTCACGTTCTCGTACGCAATACAATAATTATGTGCACCTACTGTAGCACCGAGTCTGTAATCACTACATAATGACCGTGAACACGACGGAAAATTCAGCGCCCTCTCGTGAAAATCTATGAGTGCGTTAGACGATAATGCATGTAATGAATGCACACACCTATTGATAAGGGTGCTTTCAAATAGATTTACGAGTGCTATAACGATATTGCATGCAGCAATGCACGCACCTATTGACTAGTATATATGCCCAGCAACACCCCACACGTACACCCTATCATCACGAGATCCAATCTCCTGGAGGGTTATAATCAACCTCATTGGCATGAAGTTTCACATCACAGAGACACTTCACAACGTTACAGGAGAGTAAGCATGATCATAACTGAATTTTGTTTACCTTCTTCTTTTCACAGGTCTCTTCCTTTTTCACTTTTTTACGTGCTCATTTATTTGATTGAGCCTATATACCACTGGTCATTTACCAGTAGGTACACAGGGGTGCGCCTTTTAGGGGGCCCACACCTCCTGTCCTCTGGTTTTTGGTCCTGAGGAATACCGGGCAATCGCCCATATGGTAGAAACATGTTGACCAATCCACACAAACACATATAGAGATCTTCTGGTCGTAACTCTCCTACCAGGATCTCGCCTAGAATTTTTTTAATATTGTTCAGTTGCTCCATAATAAAAATCATATTTTTGAGTTAAACCAGGACAATTTTTAACATATTTTTGCACCTACAGTCACAACCTGCTCCACTGTATTACAGGTGTTGAAGCACATCCTGGTGGCGCTAGGTCACCAGGGTGGACCCCGATGATGAAGCATGTCACCACTAGGTTGATGAGTGAGGGGTTTTAAACAAAAGGATGAATGCTCTCCTTCTTGCCAAAAAACTCACCCTCCAGAAAATTTTCTTCTATATCTTCGTTGGGGATACTCCTCTTTTTGTTTTCATATAGTTCCTCCCAGGGGAATAGGAGTAATCTCGGGTTCACTTTCAAGTGGACAAAATCCCTTGCTCTCTCTTTGATTGCAAAGTATTGTGCACCCTGCCTTAATGTTGTAAGGCCTGCTAGAGGAAGAGACTTATCCATGCCAGACAGCTTTGGTTGGCATGGCACACAGGGATGTGTGTCATGTCGTCTCTTCAGTTTGTTCTGCACCAAAACACACAGCCTGCAATGGCAGTGTGTGGGTGTTAAGGGGAGGGGTCTAAGAGAGTGGCATAATACATGCTGCATCCCTCAGTTGTCCTCTCTTGTCACAAGGCCCTTAGTACCAGGGGTACCTTTTAAAAGGGACTTAAAGGTGGTCCAGAGGTGTGCCAATTGTGGGAACAAAGGTACAGTTTGGGGGGGAAAAACAGAAGTGCCGGAGCCTGGTTAGCAGGGTCCCAGCACATACTCAGTCAAGTTAGCATCAGGTATCTGGGAAAAAGTTAGGGGGTAACCATGCAAAAAGGGGTAGTTTCCTAGAAAAACCAAATTGGAAATTAATGTATATAGGTGGGAGGTTTAAAGCTACATGTTATGTTATGTGTTTTTTAAAGCGCGCAGCTGCCCCAGCAAAGAGGCGTCCCGGCGCTACCAAATCTAACTGGAACAGAATCCCCTGAAAGCTCGCCAAACAGCATCAAAAGACTATGTTAAAGGGAAAAGGAGGGTTTTAATTGCTTTCCTGAAGACTAACATCCTCCATTCCCCGGATATGGGCCGGCAAGGAGTTCCATAGCTTAGCTGCCATGAATCGAAACGAGCGACCACCCATGCGGCATAGTTTAATCCGTGGTACCGTCACCAGGTGTTGTCCTATCGAGCGCAGGTTACGGTGAGGGACATATGGGGTCAGAAGGGTACAAAGAAGTTCCAGGCTCCCTGATTGATTTAAGGATCTTAAACACCAGACACAGAGCTTTGAACTGAATCCGGGCAAAGATTGGAAGCCAATGTAACCCTTTGATCGTAGCTCTGACCGAACATCGGCGGGGAAGTCCCACCAAAATCCTAGCTGCCAAATTTTGGAGTCGTTGAATCTCGGCTTTATTGGCCCCTAGGAGTAGCACACTAGCGTAGTCCAATCGAGATAAGATAGTAGATTGAACAATGAGCTGTCGTGCTGCTGGTTCAAAGAACTTCAGAAGAGGATTAAGGCCTCTTAGCAAGCCAATACATATGGCAGCCACTCGCTTAGTATGGGTCTGAAAGCTGAGCGAGGAGTCCATCCAAACTCCCAAGTTCTTAACCAAGGTCTTAGATATTGGCATAGTCCCTAAGGATGCCGGCCACCAATGCTCATTCCAAAGGGCGGTATTTTTCCCCACCAGTAGGACCTCAGTCTTGGTCGCATTAAGCTGAAGACAATTATCTGCCATCCATTGGGCCACTGCTGCCAGCCAGTCTCTGAACCTAGTGGCCGATGTAAATGGCCCCTCAGCTAGAGTGATCACAAGCTGAGTATCATCAGCATATGATACCATCATTAGGTCCCAATTCTTTGCCACAGCCGACAATGGCTGGACATACAAATTGAACAGAGACGGGCTTAGCGCTGAGCCTTGAGGAACCCCCTGGCCTATAGAATGGGATTGGGAAAGAAATGGCGGGGCCGATACCCGGAAGGATCTGTCCCTCAGAAATGACCTAAACCATTCTAAGGCAGTTCCGGTAATCCCTATTGCCTCTAGGCGATGTAAAAGAATGGCATGTGATACCGTATCAAAGGCAGCGCTAAGATCCAGCAGGATCAGCGCTGCACTCTGACCGGCATCTAAGATCGATCGCAGATGTTCAGACGTGGCTAGCAGGGCAGATTCGGTGCTATGGCCAGGTCTAAAGCCATTCTGAGATGGGTCCCGAATATTATGGAGGCTCATGTATTGAGAAAGAACATTATTCACATGCACCTCAGCAATCTTCCCCACCCACGGGAGGAGAGAAATAGGTCTAAAATTCTCCGGTTTTGAGGGATCCAACGTGGGTTTCTTAATGATAGGGGAGACCCAGGCCTGCTTCCAGGTCTCCGGAACAATGGCTTGTACATGTGACTCTTGTAACAGGAAAGGATGTTAACTATGCACAAAATAAAAAATTAAAGCCCTTTTTGGGGTCTTCCTTTGAGTAGGCAGGTGGAGTAAAGAATGCAAGTAAATTGATGGACTGCTCAATGTCAAAGGCAGTCATGAATTTTGGCAAGAAAGTAGCTATGGTACTTAGCAACAACTTGTCCAGGAAAAAAAATGCTGAACTGTGGTTTCTCTAAATGTTCCTAGAGTTCACTCTAGGTACAAGCTGAGGTAATCGCTACACGGAAGACAGTATTCGAAGTGAAAAGACTCCGCAAGCAACTGCGCATTGGCTCAAAGAGAGCACATGTAAAAAATATATCAAGACCAAGTTAAGAGCCCAGTGTTGCATCACCAACAGCTTGGAAGAAAATGTGTGTGATGCTTTTTGTAAACCACATCACAGCAGGTGATTAAAACAAGCATGGCTGGTCCACTGCAAAGCTATGATAGGCAAAAGATAAAAACCAACAAATAGCTTGTAAGGATCAGTGAAACAAGCCCACACCAGGCCACATATTTGTCCTAGCGCCCTGCATAATTTAATTTTGTGGAAGGCCGCCTGATGGCAAGGATGACATCCACCACCTCAAATGGATCACTAAACGCGGTCAGTTGCCACCATCTAGTCTTCACACATGTAGGTGTAGACCACACAGAGAGGAGTGTGGGACAGTGTCCTGGTGCGAAGACATAATCCTCAAAAAGCATTAGGACAGATTGTGAGAAAGTGGCTCTATATACACTGGACCAGAATGAGGTGCAGTGTGTATAGAGTTCACAAACATGTGAGTAAGGGGAGGATAACGTGCGTATCCTTGTCCTGAAGAAGGAGTCCTTGCGCTCCGAAACATGTTGACACCTTGAAATGGTTGGTATACCCTAATACGTATATTATCAACCTCACTCTGCACTTTTTAATAATACCAGCCGGGGACATAATAAAGTATTTTTTTCCCACGTGCCAGGTATCTTTTAACTCACTTTTTTCACCTCACCTCACTCACATACTCTCCCTAAAACACACACCCTCACATAGTCCACTAGTAAGTGCTCCTACATAGTCGTCAGTCGTAGCACGCCGCGTCCCGTAGAGGGACGCGAAGGCCCCGATGATGAAGCATGACACCAAGGGGCCTGTTGGTGTGTGAGGGGCATTTAAACAACACTGTGTGCTCCCCATCATTTTAGGGATCACCACCACCTCTTGAGTGGATTCCACTTTGTTTAATCATATTTCCAAGGGAGATCGAATCCACTTGCTCTCTCTCTCCCCCTTTTTGGTTATATTTAGAATCCACAAACCCCAGAGGTATAACAGAGGTTAAAGTCAGAACTGACCTTACTCTCCAAAGTGGTAGCTTGGTCGAGCAGTAAGGCAGTACCAGAGGACAGTGTAAAAAGCATTTGTTGTACACACTCAGTCAACCAAGGACTTCACACACTCAAAAGACTGAATTCCAGGCCAATTGTTATATCAAAAGATATAGTGGTTTTATTTTTAGAACCAACAGGTATCAAAATATACTTTTCTCAATATGAGTACGCTCATGTAATTACTTTGCAAGGAAGCAATGAAGTTTGTGACCACAATAGATACAGGGGTTGCAGTAGGCAACACAATTCTAAACACACTTTAGCATTGAGCTCAATTGATTGTCATCATATCAGTACAGTTGATTATAATACAGATTACTTTAGTAGTTCCAGGACTAGATCCTAGATTCAGTCCTGGGGTCTAAGCTGAAACCAGATTAGCAAAAACGTTTTAGTTACTGTAGTGAATTTTCATGAATGTAAAGCCGTTTTAAAAGTTCACACTTAGAAACTTTTCAATGAAAATCTGGCAATGTTATCCAATGGGAGAATATTCAGGTTGCAGGTAAAGTAATATTGCGTTACTTTTGTAATCCAGTACTGGGCTCCTAGGCCCAGCACTGGGGTCTTAACTCAAAACAGGCAGGTAATTGTGTTTCAGTATTTCGTATGATTTTTAAAGAATATTTCAAGTTTTCAAAAGTAGACAGAAGAAATTTCATAGAAAAGCAGAAAATGGGTTCCTATGGAGAAAATACAGATTACTAGTAAACCCGTAAGGATAACTTTTGCAGTTCAGTACTGGGCTACAAGGTACAGTACTGGCTCCTCCCCTGATCACAGGTGAGTACTTCGGAATTCAGGTGATTTTATATGAATATTTTTAGTTTCCAAAACTTCACACTTAGAAGATTTTTCGAGTCAAACCAGTCAATGTTATCCAATGGCAGGTAAGGAAAATGCTACTTACCTGTATGCATCTGTTCTTGGCATGTAGAGCTGCAGAGTCGTACACTTAGCATTAGATCGCCACCTGGTGTTGGGCTCGGATGATTGAAGGTTGTTGTCTTCTTGGAAGAAGTCTTTGTAGTCACGAGATAGGTGACTCCTCCCTTGGACAATACTGCGCATGGTCATCGACTCCATCCTCAGATTGTTTTTCGCCATGATGGGAAATGATGGAGTTAGTAGAAGTAAAGAGAAAGGATGTCCATGCCTGTGCATCTAAGTAAGATGAGAACTGGAACGGATACAAGTCCCGGGGAGACGGGAGGGCGTGTACGACTCTGCAGCTCTAGATGCCAAGAACAGATGCATACTGGTAAGTAGCATTTTCCGTTCGAGGCATATAAGCTGCAGAGTGTACACTTCGCATCGATTGTGCAGCAGTGTCTCCCGAGCGGTGGTCGCTTGTATCCGTTGCAGTAGTTTGAAACAGTGTTCTAAAGACAGCTTGCCCCACCGCAGCTTGCTGCTTGGCCTGCACATCAACACAATAGTGTTTAGTGAAGGTGTGTGGTGTAGACCATGTTGCTGCCTTGCATATGTCCTCTAGTGGTATATTTCCTAAGAAAGCCATAGAGTCTCCTAGTTTGCAAGTGGAGTGCGCTCTAGGAGGAATTGTTAGTGTGCGTTTAGCTTTTTGATAGCATATTTGTATACACTTTACAATCCCCCCTTAGAGATGGGGGTTGCCTTTGTGTGGGGGAGAGAGATACAAATAATTGTTTTGTCTTTTTAAAGGATTTAGTCCTATCTGTGTAGTATAACAGAGCTCTTTTAACATCTAAGGTGTGTAAAGCCCTTTCTGCAACAGAGTCTGGGTTTTGGAAAAACACAGGTAGATCTACAGATTGGTTAAGATGAAAAGGAGTGATAACCTTTGGCAGAAATTTTGGATTAGACCTAAGAACCACTTTATTAGGATGTATTTGAAAAAATGGTTCTTGTATTGTGAATGCTTGTATTTCACCAACTCGTCTGAGAGAGGTGATGGCAACAAGGAAAGCAGTTTTCCATGTTAGGAATTGCAATTTACACTTGTGTAAAGGCTCGAAAGTGGGTCCCATGAGTCTTGTAAGGACAATGTTGAGGTTCCATACCGGAGTAGGTGGTAACCTAGGTGGGATTATTCGTTTTAATCCTTCCATGAATGCTTTGATTGCAGGTACTCTGAAGAGAGATAGATGTTGCCTATTCTGTAAATAGGCTGCAATTGCTGCCAGATGCAGGCGTATGGAAGAATAAGCTAAATTGGACCTTTTGTAGATGTAAAAGGTAACAAATGATGTTTTGGATGGAAGCATCCAGTGGATCAATGTGATTATTGTTACAATATATTACAAATCTTTTCCACTTCGTGGCATAACACGCTCTGGTAGTGGGTTTTCTAGCTTCTTTAATGATGTTCATAGAGTCTGGTGGTAGGTTTAAGTAACCAAACTCTTAGACTTCAGGAGCCAGATCGCCAAATTCAGTTGGCTTGGTTCTGGGTGTCTTATTTCTCCATGGTTCTGTGTTAACAGGGAGGGTGTGAGCTGTAACTTCTGATGTGGAACCAGTGAGAGATCTAGTAGTGTGGTGAACCACGGCTGACATGCCCATGTGGGAGCTACTAGTATTAGTTTGAGAGACTGTTGTCTGAGTTTGCGCACTACTAGTGGAATGAGTGGCAGAGGAGGAAAAGCGTACGCAAATCTGCCTGACCAGTTCATCCATATCGCATTCCCTTCCGACCGTGGGTGTGGAAACCTGGCGGCGAAGGTTAGGCATTTTGCATTTTCGTGGGTGGCAAACAGATCTATCTGTGGATGCTCCCACATTTGGAAGAATGGCTGAAGAACTTGTGGATGTATTCCCCATTCGTGAATCTGTTGTGACTGCCGAATCAACAGATCTGCTATCCGATTGTGAATTCCTGGAAGGTGTTCTACTGTCAGGTGTATGTTTTGAGGAATGGCCCATCTCCAAATGTTCTGCACGAGCTGGGACAGTTGCAGAGAGTGTGTCCCCCCTGTTTTTGTATATAGTACATGGCTGTCATATTGTCCGTCCGGATTAAGACAGCTTTGTTTTGTACTTGGAATTGAAACGTTTTGAGTGCCTTGTGGTATAGTGTAAGAGATGGGCTCCCCATCCTGTGAGGGATGCGTCTGTTGTGAGCACTATCTGTGGAACAGGCTCGAGGAACGTCCGTCCTCTTTTCAAGTTTTTGGTGTTCCACCATTGCAGGGAGCGATATGTACGGCTGTCTACCAACACCAGGTCTGTGAGCTGACCTTGAGCCCGATTCCACTGTTGTGCTAGACATTCTTGTAATGGGCGCATTTGCAGTCTTGCATGTGGAACTATGAAGATGCAAGATGCTATCATGCCTATTAGTCTCATGAACACTCTGGCTTGGAGAGACTGCTGGTGTTGAAAGATGGACACTAAGGTCTGAATGCTCTGTATCCTGGCTGGACTGGGATATGCAAGAGCTGTAGATGTGTCTATGGTAGCTCCTAGATACTGATGCACATGCGAAGGCTGCAGGTGAGACTTGGTGTAGTTTATTGTGAACCCCAAGTTGTGCAATGTTTGAATTGTTTGATTTGTGTGTTGGACACTGACTGAATGATGTTGCTTTTATGAGCCAATCGTCGAGGTAAGGGAAGACATGTATCTGTTGTCTTCTGAGATGTGCCGCTACTACTGCTAAGCACTTTGTGAACACTCGTGGTGCTGTTGTGACCCCGAATGGAAGGACTTTGAACTGATAGTGCTGTCCTTGTATGACAAACCTTAAATACTTCCTGTGAGCAGGATGTATAGGAATGTGAAAGTAGGAGTCCTTTAGGTCTAGTGTTGAAAGAAAATCGCCTTGTTGTAGTAGTGGGAGTACTTGTTGCAGAGTGATCATGTGAAAATTATCTGATTGTATGTAATGGTTGAGGGGCCCGAGGTCGAGAATTGGCCGTAGTGTCCCGTCCTTCTTGGGGATTAGAAATTACAGGGAGTAAACTCCTGTTCCCTGTTCTTCTAAAGGAACTAATTGAAAAGCATCCTTTTGTAGAAGCGCTAGAACTTCCTGTTGAAGCAGAGTCCGATGGTCTGTAGACATTGGACGCTGCCTGGGTGGTATGTTTGGGGGGTTGCTGTGAGTTCTAGGCAGGAGCCATGTTGGATAATCTGTCTCACCCACCTGTCTGTTGTGATGGAATTCCAGACAGGTAGGAACTGTGATAATCTGCCCCCCACAGGAGTGGAATGCTGTAGGGGAAGCAGAGGGAAGTCACTGTTTGGGAGTGGAAGAGGAGCGGTTGTTGTTACCTCTACCTCTTCCCTTATTATTATTGCCTCTGTATCTTCCTCTAAAGTAGCCTTTGTTAGAGGTCTGTGTGTGCGTTTTTGAAAGATGATGTTGTATCTGCACCGGTTTGCTTGGAGCCTCCTCTACAAAAGGAGCGGCGAAAAGAACTTCTAGTCTGTGTGGATTGTAATGCTCCCATAGACTTAGCTGTGTCTGTGTCTTTTTTCATTTTTTCTAGTGTAGTGTCTACTTCCGGCCCAAACAATTGGTTTTGATTGAAGGGCTGGTTCAAGATGGTAGTTTGCACCTCCATCTTAAACCCGGAAATGCGTAACCACGCATGTCGTCTGAGTACAACACTAGTATTGACTGCTCTGGATGCTGTGTCAGCTACATCTAGTGCACATTTAATTGAGGCATTGGATATTAATTTGCCTTCTTGTAGGAGCTCTGTTGACTGATCTTTGTATTGATCTGGGAGGTGCTCTAACAGTTTTTCTAATTGATCGTAATGAGCCCTGTCATAGCGTGAGAGCAGGGCTTGTGTATTTGCTATGCGCCATATATTTGTAGCCTGCGCAGTAATCCTTTTACCTGACGCATCAATAACCTTGGATTCTTTGTCAGGAGGAGGCGTGTCACCAGAAGTCTGGGAATTAGCTCTTTTCCGTGCATTGGACACTACTAGGGAGTCTAGTGGCAGAGGTCCCTTAATATAGACTGGATCAGATGGTGCTGGTCTATATTTCTTTTCAATTCTTGGATTGAACACTCTACAACGCACAGGGTCTTTAAATATTTCCGGAGCATGTTTAATGACTCCTTTGATCATGGGTAGTATTTGTGTAGACCTTTGTGACTGCTCAAATGTGTCTAGTAAAAAATCCTCTTCAATGGCATCAGAGTGCATTGTAACCCCGTGGTAAAGGGCAGCTCTATTTAAGAGGTGATTAAACCCAACGCTATCTTCTGGAGGGGAAGGTTTCGTTGGGTAGGACTGAGGATCAGGAATGTCAGGCACATTATTTTGTGGGTACTCATATATATCTTCATCTGTAGGATATGTATCTGGGTTGATACCTTCATCTACAGGGTATGTGTGTGGGTTTGGTGTGTCATCCCCCCACCTATATCATACTCATCAGTGTGGTGTGATGATGCAGGACATTGAACAGGAGAAACTCTTGGTGAAAAGTAAGGAGGGATAGGGAAGGAAGAAGGTAAAGGAGAGGAAGGGTGCATTGGCGAAGTTGCAGAATCCTTTTTGGCAGGAACCACAGGTAGAAGTGGTGTGTCTGCTGGTCTCTTCTTGTGAGGAATAGCTTCCACATGTCCAGTTTTTGGGTTGATATAGACCTTCTTTTGTTTAGGATCTGGTCTAAACCGTTCTTCCTCTACAACCTTCTTCGGCGTTGATTTTTTTCGGTGCAGATAGGGGTTGTTTTGTGTTTTTTGCTGTAGGTGCTGTTACAGAGTCCCGTGGCAAATTTTTCGGTGCCGAAGGTGGTTTTGGCTCGGTAGGCTTGTTAGAGGGTTTTAGGTGCCTCTGAATCAGGTCTTGGAGTCTTTGGTACCGAGGTTGGAGTTTTTGGAGTGGAAGCAGGTCTTGTTGGCTTTGAGACGTCGGACGCTGGCTTTCCATCCTTATTCTTGAACCAGAAGGTTTCGGAGCCGGAGCTTTTTGCGGATCCGGTACAGTTTTTGGCTTCGGCACCGATGCATCTTTAGGTTTGGGTGCTGAAGGATCTTTGTCTTTGGGCACCGAAGGGTGTTTTGGCTTCGGTGTCGAAGAATCCTTCGGTGTGGAAGGATGTGTGTGCTTCGGTGCCGATGGAAGAGGTGGAATTGGCACATGTGGCTTGGTCGGTGCCGAGGCACCGGAAGGCGTAGTAGTTTTCCTCGGAGCCGAGCCCGAGAGGATATTTCAATCTCGACTGGGCCCCATGGGCGGAGTGCTGACCGTTGCCTTTGACTTGGGCAGTGTCTGTTGTGCAGGGGCAAGAGTACTCACGGGTTGACGAGATGGAATCGAGTCATCTGAGTCCTCTGCCTCTGATATGATCTGGAGATCAGGCGAGTCTTCCTCGGCGGCGAGTGGAGACTCGTCCTCGGAGATTTCTTCTTCGAAGATCTCCTCCTCGAAGATGCCCTACGGTGCTGGGGCCGTTCTCTTCATCTCGTGTCGACGTGCGCTCCGTTCCCGAAAGGTCTTCTTCGATCGGAAGGATGCACAAGCTGTGCAGGTCAACTCGTCGTGTTCCGGTGATGGACAGAGGTTGCAGACCTCGTGATGGTCGCTATGAGGGAATTTTGCTCGACATACCTGGCCTCTCTTGAATGGAGTTCTGTCCATGAGGTGTCGACGCACCGGAATGTAGCTGATGGTGTCGAAAGTAGTCTATTCGATGTCGATATTGTTTGTATAAAGTTATTACGCTTCGAAGTTACTAGAAAAGTTTTTCTAGCCGGAGCAGAGAACTTTCATCCGAACCCAGTGGCGGAAAAAAACAATCTGAGGATGGAGTCGATGACCATGCGCAGTATTGTCCAAGGGAGGAGTCACCTATCTCGTGACTACAAAGACTTCTTCCAAGAAGACAACAACCTGCAATCATCCGAGCCCAACACCAGGTGTCGATCTAATTCCAAGTGTACTCTCTGCAGCTCATATGCCTCGAACGTGAGTTATCGGTTTCCAGGTGAGTACTTGGCTGGTGAAGTTACGGTTCTAGGCATAGACTCAGGGGTCCCCCAGGGTCAGGTAAGTACAGTTGGTTCACCTCCAGCGGCTCAGGGGCGGCCGGGTGCAGAGGTAGTTAGGCCCAGTGTTATCCAATGAGGGAAAGGGGGCCCCCGGTTGGTGGCTGCTGGCTAGCAGGCCACGCGGCTGTGGGAACTGGGCTCCTGGTCACTTGCTCAGGGCAAGTGGGGGAAGTAGGATAGGGTACAGGTTGCACTGCCAGGGGCACTCGGCAGCTGGGTGCAGGGTGCTTTTAAGCCGTCAGGGGCTTAATGTTATTCAATGAGGAACTTGAAAAGGGAACAAAGGCTGCAGGCTCGGGGACGAAGGATCTTCTGGAGTGACCAACACTTTGTGGGGTAAATTAAGATCTTGGAGGATAGGTAGGCACCCAGGTGTTAGGCACAGGGGGCTGTGGGGCGCCGGGTGCAGGGGTGTCTTTTGAGGTCGGAAATCTTACCCCTGCTGGTCGCGGTCAGAGGGGTCCTCTGTCCTGAGGTTGCAGGTGTCGTCAGGGTCTTCGAGGAGGGTCTTTGGGCACTGGACTTCGGGTCCCAGTCGCCGGGTTAACGTCCTCGTGGTGCTGGATCACTCGGGCACGGGCCGGGCTCGGCGGGTGCAGGGTGAGTTGGTCCAGAGCTTCCTGGCTGGCACCAGGGGAGTTGCAGCAGAGCCTCTGCTGATGGGAATCCCAGGCTTTAAGAAGGTCAGGGCAGGCAGGTCCTCTGGGTGTCCCAAGGTTGCTGTCCGCAGGAGTCGCAGGGATTAGGCAGGAGCAGGTTCCAGGATCGACAGGCCGGTAGGGCTGGGGCCAAGTCAGTTGTTGTCGTCCTGTTAGCAGCTGCACCGCGGGTCTTCTTCTTTATCTTCTTTCTTCTTTTCTTATCCGGATCTAAGGAAGGAAGTTTCAGGGAGCCCCTAAATACAGAATTTAGGGGAGTTACAGGTAGGGCAAGGACAGGGACCAATAGGTCCCTGTCCTGGGGTGGGTACACCCCCTAGCTTGCTCCTCTGCTGTGGGAGGGGGGCAGGAGCCTGGGGTCGTGCTTCACCTCGTCTCCCCCACTTGAGGGGTGGGGTTGGCCCAGGCTGGCACCCCCCCTTCATGACATAGTTTTTCCCCGCCAGTCTTCCCACCAAAGTGGAGGTGAGGACTGGTGGGGGCCAGTTGCTGGGTACAGCAAATGGTCTGGAGAAGCTCACAGAGGCGGCATGCCTTTAAAACTTCCCCCTGCCCATCCTGGGGGAGGAGACCTAGCACCTCGCCCAGGATGTGCATTGTTGCAGGCCCAGGAGAGTGGGGGGCTCTCTGCCCAGGGGTCCAGCAACATGTCTGCTGAGTGGCAGCCTCTGCAGCCACTCAGCCCAGACGTGGATTGTAGGTTAGGGTTTCAGGGGGCATCTCTAAGATGTCCTCTGGTGCATGTTACATTAAATCCCACACTGGCATCACTGCGGGTTTAATGTGCTGAGCAGTTTGGTACCAAACTTGTCAGTCTTCAGTGTAGCCAAGTGGAGTTCGTAATGACAACCTCCCAGCACCATATACTCTTAATGGCATCACTGCACTTACAGTGCCCAGGAATGGTCCTGGGTACTGTAGGGGCACAGGGCTCCTGCACCTGTGACCACACCTCTGGCATAGGGCACCCAGCTAGAGGGGTGACTGAAGTATGACAGGGCAGTGGGTTCTGTGGGCATGGCACACAGGGATGTGTGCCATGTCGACTCTTTGTTTAGTTCTGTACTTAGGCACTCAGCCTGCAAAGGCAGTGTGGGTGCCAGGGTACAGAGCCCCTGAGGGTGGCACAATAGGTGCTGCAGCCCTCTGCGGTCTTCTCTGGTCACCATGCCCTGGGTACCATTTGCTAGGGGCTGACAGGTGGCCAGAGATGCCAATTGGGTTTTTAGTTTCAACACAGTTTTAGGGAAGGAACACAGGCACTGGGTACCTGGTTTGCAGGAACCCAGGGCACACTCAGTCAAAGTACATCAGCAGTTCAGAAAAAAGTGGGGGCATACCAAGGCAAGAAAGATGGCACTTTCTCACACAGATGCTCAGCCCAGCATGTTCCAGAAACCACACTCCTGAGCCCAATCTGGAGCCACTGGGATGATCTGTGCAGAGTCGTTCCTGATCTTTTTCAGAACTCTGAACAAGAGGAGCAAGGGCAGGAATTAATGCAGGAGTCCCGTATTCCATTCCACTGGAATGCCTCTCCCAATGAGTGTTCTTGCAGAAATGTCAATGAGCAAAACTTTAGGCATTGAGCATGCTCTACTGTGGTAAAAGGATCTAACCAGGGTTCTCCAGACTGTCACAAGATGCCAATCGTGGATGTAGAAACCACTTGTGATCTGCCAGATGCCTGCCTGCCGCTCGGCTCATCCACTCTGGTATTCAGGGGTCCTGCCAGGTTGTTCTCGATTGGTGCTCAAGCCAACTCCAGTGACATGGAGCCTTCGGGCACGGGACACGGTACCCCCTCAACCCTGCCTGTTGCAATACCAAATGGTTATGGTATTGCAAGTGATAACCAGACACCCCTTGATGGACTGCAGGAAGGCATTCAGATCCAGACAAACCGCTTACAACTCTAGCAGATTTATGTTGAGCCCCGCTCAAGTCGGAAATCAGAGTTCACTCTTTCCATCTCCAGATTACTTCCCCAGCCCAGCAGGGAAGTGTGTACTACTTTCAGCTCTAGCATGCATCTGCCACAATTGCATTCAGGCAGCCACTATTGAAGATTGTGAGCCGTCTACTCTGAGATCTGGGTGAGATCAGTCAGACTTCCTTGGTGCTTGGCCCACTGGAACTTAAGATTCAACTGGGAAGCCCACATGTGCCAACTGGCACAGCTGAGGAGGTTGACGCAGTAGGTTAACAAGTCTCCAAGCTATTCTTACTGAGATACACAATCGAGACAAACATCAGGATCATAGCCCAAATGACAAGGATTCATTGCGGCGGATGGAAGGCCATGAAATGCACTGTGCCCAAGATAAGAAAACAAGTTACCTGTAACTTTGGTTCCCCAGTATTGGTACCTTTCATAGATTTCCATGCTTTGTATCATTCCTCGTCGTCGGAATGGGAGCCTCGGTAGTATCACAACCATAGAAACAAAAGAGAAAAATAGGCCCAGGCCTCATCTCATTTTGTATCCTATCACCCTCTTTGTGTAAAAGAGACCAAACTTTTGTCAGGACCAATCAGAGCAGCCTCACCCCATAGAACCTTCCTGAGAGAGCTCAGAGCCTCAGATTTTCGTAGCCGTTGTGCAAACCGCCACTATCTCTGTAAAAAGACTGAGCTTTCCCAGGGGAGGAGGGTGGGCGCATGGGAATCTATGAAAGGTACCAATACTGGGGAACCAAAGTTACAGGTAAGTAACTTGTTTTCTTACCCCAGTATTGGAGCTTTCATAGATTCCCATGCTTTGTATCAGAGTAGCTAGCAGTAAATCACCAAGGCACATTTTGTTAGATACATGGCATCACATAACCATATGACAATACTTATAGCATACCAAAACAACAAACAAAAATGTGCTTACTAGGATGGAGGGATTGTAGGGAAAGCTAACCTCTCAATGAAAAAGATTCCTAAGGACTGCTTGACCAACAGCAGCGTCGTCTCGTCCTGCAGACTCCAGGCAGTAGTGCTTCGTGAAGGTATGTGTACTGCTCCACGTTGCCGCCCTGCATATGTCTTTGATGGCGACTCCAGAGAAAAGAGCCACAGACGATGCCACAGACCTTGTGGAATGTGCACGGACTTTTCGGTCCAGGGGCTTGCCCGCCTCCTGATGGCAGAATTGAATCGCACTGGAAATCCAGCAGGAAATGCCACTTTTTGCTAAAGGAAACCCCTTCCGTGGTGCGCTGTAGGACACAAACAATTGGGATGATTTTCGAAAGGGCCGTGTGCGTTCTAAGTAGAATTTCAAGCATCTTTGAACGTCCAAAGAATGTATGTCCGTTCCGCAGGAGTAGAAGGGCGAGGAAAGAAAGACTTTAAGATCAAGGGTTCATTCAAACGAAACTCAGACGGCACCTTCGGAATAAATTTCGGATTGGTGAGAAGAATAAGCACATCGTTTTTGAATTGAAGGAATGGATCCACTATGGAGAGGGCTTGAAGCTCACTAACTCTTCTAGCTGATGTTAGCGCTAAGAGGAGGGCCAGTTTCCAAGTTAGGAATTTCAAGTCCGCCTTGTGAAACGGCTCAAACAGAGCTTTCATGAGTTGAGCCAGCACAAGGTTGAGCTGCCAAACTGGCGGAGGAGGGCGAACTGGAGGATACATCCGAAACAAGCCTTTCAAAAACTGTTTAACAATCCTAGAGGACCATAGGGACGGGCCTGGAGAAGTGCGCCGAAACCTCGATATGGCTACAAGATGTACCTTTACAGAAGAATGGGCCAACCCAGATTTAGCCAATGATAGTATATATGGCAAAAGTTGATGAGGCAGAGATTTGTAAGGTTGGAGACCCTGTCTGACACCACAGGCAGAACCTCTTCCATTTTGCCTTGTATGTTTTATTAGGGCTTGGTGCTCGAGCCTGGGACAAAACTTCTCTACACTCCTTGGGGAGATTCAGATGACGGAACTCTCTGTGTTTAGGAGCCACGCTGTCAAGTGCAGCGACTTCGGATCCGGATGGAACACCTGACCCTGACCCTCGATAACAGGGACGGAATCTGTCGCATGCGAATTGGATGATCCTGGGAGAGTAGAAGGAGTTCTGTGTACCAGAACTGCCGGGGCCACGCTGGTGCAATGAGAATCATCTTGCATGGCTCCACCTTCATCTTCCTGAGTACTCGTGGAATGAGGGGAATTGGCGGAAAAGCGTAAAAGAATGCACCGTACCAGGCAATCGAAAGGTCGTTCCCCAGAGATCCCTGATGGTGAACCTTGCTTGCGTAAAACCGGCATTTGGCGTTCACCGGAGACGCAAAGAGGTCTATGGTCGGTGTTCCCCAGATCGAGAACACACTCTCCAGAATGGACTGGTTTAATTCCCATTCGTGATTCACCTCTGTCTGGCGACTCAGGGCATCCGCTGGGACATTGAGAGAACCTGCCAGGTGTTCGGCCTGCAGATTGATCTTGTGAAGAATCGCATAATCCCAGATTCTCCGAGCTTCCTTGGACAGAGTTCGTGATTTCGTTCCTCCTTGCTTGTGCATGTAGTGCATGGCCGTCGTATTGTCCGTCCAGACCAGCACTGTTTGATTCTGAACTCTGGGAAGGAAAGCCTGCAAAGCCAACCGAATGGCCGTCCGTTCCAAAAAGTTTATATGGCACAGGCGTTGCTCTGGACTCCAGTGTCCGCGTACTTGAAGCTCTCGGAGCACTGCTCCCCAGCCTTCTAAAGAGGCATCTGTGGTCATGATCAGAGGAGATGGTGAAATCCTGAATGTCAGACCTTCTGCGAAATTGTCTTTTACCAGCCACCACTCGCATGCCTCTCATTTCTGGCGTCACCAACACCTTGTCGTTGAAAGAGCCCTCCGCTTGGCACCATTGTTTGTCTAGCTCTTCCTGCAGAGGACGCATTCGCAGCATGCAATGCGGTATTAATGGTATGCAGGATGACATCGACCCGAGCAGAGACTTGTAGAGTCGGACCGAAAGGCATCTCTTTTTCATCACCTGGCGAGCCGAGATGATCCATTTTTGTTGACGTTCGTCTGACGGACGAGCTGTGCATCGCTTTGTGTCTAAAATGGCCCCAAGGAATCTTGTGAACCTGGAGGGTTGCAGAACTGACTTGTTCTAGTTGAGCTGAAGGTCCAGGTGATTGAACAATTGGATGCAAGTTGAAACGGCTTGAGAAGTTTCCTTGAAAGATGGAGCTTTGACGAGCCAGTAGTCCAAGTAGGGGAAAACATCCAGGGATTGTTTTCGGAGAAAAGCCGCCACTGGTGCTAACACTTTCGTGAATATCCGTGGTGCAGACCGAAGGCCAAACGGAAGCACCTTGAATTGGAAATGGCTCTTGCCTACTGTGAAGCGTAGATATTGTCTGTGAGCAGGGTGTATCGGTATGTGGAAGTACGCATCTTCTAAATCCAGAGACGCCAAATAGTCGCCTGGGTTCAAAAGAGGAAGAATATCTTGGAGAGTAACCATCCTGAAAGATAGTTTGATGAGATAAGTGTTGAGCTCTCGTAGGTCTAATATGGGGCGCCAAGTGTCTGCCGTCTTCCGAACCAGGAAGAACCTGGAATAAAAACCTCTGCCCCTCTGAGAGAGAGGTACCGGCTCTATTGCCCCTTTGATGACCAATTGGTGGGCTTCGAGATGCAACAGTCCCAGATGTTTTGTGCGGTTGGCGCCTGGAGCTCTTGTTGGAGGAAGATCTTGGAATTCCAACGTATGGCCACTCAGAACAATATTCAGGACCCATCGGTCCGATGTTATACTCCTCCAGCTGTTCAGACAAAAAGATATCCTGCCCCCACTGATGTGACTGGGAGGGGAGGAACAGTAGTAAGAGCCAGGAGGCCGCTATTGCCTCTTGGCGTTGTCGCGTCCCTGGCAGGTCGGACGCCCTCGCTGAGGTTGGCGAGAGAAAGACGCAGATTGACCTTGGCGTGGATTCGAATATTGGGTCTTATAAGACTGCGAAGACTGCGAGGAATATCTCTGCTGGTTGTTGCCTCTATAAGAAGAGAAACCTCTGCCTCATGCACCCCTAAATGGGACCTTTCGATAGTTCAATGATCCCAATGACTTCGCCGTGTCAGTATCCTCTTTTATACTTTGCAGGGCATCATCAACATGCTTACCGAAAAGCATCTCACCATCAAATGGGAGGTCCAGGATCTTATTTTGGACCTCCTGACGAAACCAGGTGGATCGCAACCAGCCTGGACGACGTAACACCGCTGACCCTGCTAAGGCACGAAAAGCCGTAGAAGCGATATCCATAGCACAATCAATTACTTCGGAGGATGATTTTTCTCCCTCCATCAGAACTCTCCTGGCCTCTTCCCTCGCGGAGTCCGGCAGTTGTTCCACAAATGGCTCCAAGTCACACCACATCTGGCGATCGTATCTGCCTAGAATGGCTAGAGCATTTGCTGCTCGAACGAGCAAGCTGGCCATGGAAGAAAACCTCTTATCCACGTTATCCAAGCACCTACCGTCCTTGTCTAGAGGCGTAGTCAAAGGCGTTGATGGGTTTTTGGATTGCTTTGTGCGGCCTGCGAGATCACAGAATCAGGCTTAGGCTGTCCAAGAAGACATGTAGGACTGCCATCCGGAGCCTTATATTTCTTCTCCAGCCGGGGAAGAACAGGGATAACAGTGGCCGGATTCTGCATGAACTTGATCCCTTCCTCCCAAACATGTTCAATTATGGGAATGGATTTGACTGATTTTCTGTATTGTACTTTGAAATCATCCAGGAAACATTCAGACTGCTCCCTTATAATTGGCAGTCCGAACCTCTTCAACGCTCTTTCCATGAGGTTATGGAACACCCCTATATCGACTGGCGGCGATACTGACGTATCTCGTCCTGTAGCGTCCAGATCCTGTAGTCCACTGTCCCCTTGATCCAAGTCTGGGTCCTGCAATGGATCAGTCAACGGATCTACTTGTACTTCATCATCGGAAGAGGTATCCTGCAGAACGGTATTGGTTGGCTCAGGGTCCAATGTCCGTGATAGGACCGCTGGAATGACCACTGGTGGCGTCAGAGGTACCACTTGTGTAGGAGGCAGTACGACAACTGGCTGCGCCTGCGGCAGCACCGGAGTTGGAGGTCGTGTAGGCTGTACCGAAGGTTTTGATGGAAACCTGGTTCTGTAGTTCTGCAGCATCATCTATAGATCAGAGACTAGAGAGGCCGGCATGGCCACCATGTCCTGCCCCAAACCTGGAGGACGTCGCTCCTGAGGAACATAGTGATGCACCTGTTGGTCATAAGTATGGTCATAGTATTCCTCTGTGTCAGTCAATTGCAATTTTACATTTAAATCCGAGGGACTGTAGGCGTCCCCATAATGGCCTCCATCTTCCTCCTCCTCATCCGACTCGTCATCCAGAAGCATTGATGGTGGAAGAGACGAAACCAGTCTAGGAGACGTCATCTCAGGTGTAATTTTCAGCTTCTGTATTGGAAATTGCATTTTTTGACCCGTCGACGGCGCCGTCGTCGAAGGTGCGGCCGTCGTCGTCGGAATCGTCGACGGCATACTGGACTTCGTCGACGGAGTCTTTATCGTCGTTGACGGAATTTTCGTCAACGGTTTCATCGTCGAACTCGTCGTCATCACCATCAGTGTCGTCGTCGAAGTCGTTTTCGTCGTAGTCTTTGTCGACGACGAAGCCGTCGACAGTACCATCCCGGAGACCATCATCGACGACGAGGAAGTAGTCATTGTCGACAGACCAGGTACCTTAGACGACGACGGTGTCGTCGTCGTCGTCGACGGTCCCGTCGACCGAGTCAATGAAACAGCGGAAGCTTTCAGAGAAGAAATCATCGTCGACGTACCCGTTGTTTTTGTCGTCGACGGACGCCGTTTTCTCTCAGGCGTGGTCCCTGGATTGACTGCAGAGTATTTTTCAACATTTTTTTCCTTTTTGGACGGAGGAGAAGTGATAGAAATCTCCTTTTTGTCCTTAGTGGCTGTCACCAATCCAGCAGCCTGTCCCTTCCTCTCTTTTTCACTTCCGTGAGGAGATTTATGGGGACTAGCCCTCTCAGACCCGTCAGAGATCTTATGAGGGGCCTTGATAGGGGGCTCGGCTGAAGAAGAGGGAGAAGACCTACCCCTCTTCTTGGATCTCCGAGATGAAGACAGATGTTGAATCTTCTTCATCTGATGAGAGCACCTCCTTCCGAGTCTTCATCTTCTGAAACCAGGTCAATAGCCGGCCCTCCCTGTCACGCAACGTTTTTGTAGAGAAGGTTCTACAAATCTTGCAGTCTGTGGTCTTGTGGTCCGGGTATAAGCAATAAATATCTTCTACAAAAAGCCTCTTTTTCCCACAAGACGCAAAGGACCTGAATAAGGCCTTCTTCTCCTTGTCAGACATAGTTTGTTTGTAGATGAAATAGTTGAAGAAATAAGTAGAATGGAATGGAAAACTGAGCAGAGCTCAGTGGAGACTCCCTAGCACAACGTGCGGTAGAAAAATCTGAGGCTCTGAGCTCTCTCAGGAAGGTTCTATGGGGTGAGGCTGCTCTGATTGGTCCTGACAAAAGTTTGGTCTCTTTTACAC
The DNA here is from genome assembly GCF_964261635.1 of Lissotriton helveticus. Classification (NCBI taxonomy): domain Eukaryota; kingdom Metazoa; phylum Chordata; class Amphibia; order Caudata; family Salamandridae; genus Lissotriton; species Lissotriton helveticus. The sequence goes on along the minus strand of NC_136073.1, from coordinate 796,678,315 downwards.
AAAGAGGGTGATAGGATACAAAATGAGATGAGGCCTAGGCCTATTTTTCTCTTTTGTTTCTATGGTTGTGATACTACCGAGGCTCCCATTCCGACGACGGGGAATGATACAAAGCATGGGAATCTATGAAAGTTCCAATACTGGGGTAAACCGAATGAATGGGAGCCTCTGCAAAAGCGTCAGGTGAGACTTCGACTTATAGACAGTGAAACTTAACAACATCAGGTTTGCTGCCATCTGGAGATTATCTACAACTGACTGGTGCTCCCACCTTCACTAGCAAGTTGTTGAAGTATGGGAAAACGGGTATCCCAAACCTCCGAAGGTGGGTAGTGACCACAATTATCACTTTAAGGAACACACTAGGGGCGCTGGTGAGGTTTAAGGTAAGCGCAGCAAGCTGAAAATGCTCTGAGCCTACCTGAAACTACCAGTAGCATATGTGGGACGGCAGATCCAAGGACACTATCCTGTCGCTCGGGTCAGGGCAAACTGGATCAGGATGAGCATTTTTTATTTCGCAGTGAGGTATTTAGGGAGCAAAGGTCCGAAATAGGTCTGAGACACACCACTAGGTCCAACTTCGGCTCAAGGAAATGGTGAGAGTAAAAGTGTTTCAGTGGTTATTGCAACAGGTGAGGAGGAATGGGTGAATTGATGCCTCAGTTGACCCACGCACTGCCTGCCAGACACGCGTCCACTGCCGCAAAAGGTCTAGGGTGACTGCTGAACACATTGAGAAGATGGTCTGTGCTATATGCCCAATCACTGGAATTGCCTTTGTACATTATAAGTGGTGTGGAAAATGGTTGGCCAAAGTCAACAGGCACAGGGGGCATGTTGTGGGTCTACTTTCCTTAAAGCACTCGGACAGTCTGCCTACTCACTGATAGGCCATGGCCAACTAAATTAATGCAAAACAATGTCCCATAGACATCCGAAAGCAACAATGCGACCAACCAAATAGTCCTTTATTTCAACAATAATCAAGAAAATGTTTCATTATGAAACCATCATTTAACAGCGCAGTCGTTGCGAGTGAAAAATTTGCTGTCTCATCGGTGAGACACACGACAATAGTGATCAAAGTGTTTTTGAAAAAAAGGATTAGCACAGCCCATTCTTGGCCAATGCAATATATACATTGAAGTTTAACAGAAAATGGTCTGCGATTTTAGTATTGATCCCTAAGGAAATAACAGGATCATCATCAATACTCTTGATATAACTGAGCCAGAGACTCAGGAGTAAAAATGGACCTTGCAATGACTCAATGGGCAATGCAAAATTAGCAGACCCTAGGACATGAAACTTGAGGATCATAATGGTCCAAAACTTCGGGAGGGTGTCGCCTTTTACCAAATGGCTGCATCTCCAAGCCAAGGGAGTCAATGCTCCTCTGCCTGGTGTAGTGGCATTGTTTACCCAACGTCCCGGACGACTCTCTGGTTCCCATGTTATTTAGAAACATGGCCAACTAAAGGGCATATACATGTTGGAGGCCTATACATCGCTAGATAAACCTGTGGCGCACAGACACAACACCGGTGCCAGCTGCCCTCCACAAGCAAACCGTGGTAGTAACCAGGTCATTGTTGATAACATTTGTTTGAATCTTTTCCATCATGAATCGTTTATGCCAAAAGGCCTGAAAGTCTTTTGGGACTGCCAGCAAGATCTTGCTGGCCTTGTCATATGGGCATTCGTGTAAACGGTGTAGGCCATCAGCGTTCACGAACCGCAAAGCCAGACTAGTCAAGGGAAATCTAGAAATTCCCAAAGCCTCAATCCTCTTCGATTCCATAACTGGAGTAGTACGGGGAAGGGACTCGGATTCTCTTTACGAGTTGAAGCCTGAATCACAAGGCTCTATAGATAGGATGTTTGGTAAGAAAATCAGGATCATCCGGAAACGGTCTGATAGAACTAGCCACCTGCCTATTTACCAGTGATCTGGGACTTGGATTTGGCAAGTGGCCATCAAGCTAAAAAGGGCTCAGACGTTGCTGGCATAGAGTGCAAATTATCTGCCAGGATGCTTGTTTTGGTCTGAACTGAAGGCAGCTATAAATCTAGAAGCTCAGCTGCCTTCAAAACCACCCTTCGAAAGAAGGCACTTTCTTCCATTGGTAGCCCAAACGGTGAGTAAAAGCCTGCGTTAGGGGATATCAAGCCCACTGGCCCCTTGCAAAACCAAATAAAAGGTACTATTTATGTAGTGAGAAGTAGAAAGTTACCCTTATTATCATCCACATCCTGGTGTCTCTTGTTCCGAATTCAGACCAATGCAAAGACCAGAACCGTTTTATGTTCCACAACACATAGCATTGTCTCCGTGATCACCTTTAGGTGCATGAGAGCATATTTATAACAACTTTGAGTTGTGGCCAGAGCCAGACACCCAAGACGCACCCTGTGTGGGTCTATGAACAACATTTGTTTTCTGTAGTCGCAGCACAGTTTGAAAACTGCTGTTTTGGCTGGGGATATGATTTACTAGCATGCTGTATTGTTAGAAGTCGCTGGAAAAGCAACAAAATTGGGGGGGGGGGGAGTTCCAGAACCAGGACGGAATGAATGAAAAGAATGTAACGTACTTAAGCACACAGGGTTGGAGCCTGTATGTTGCTGCAGTCCATCACTTCAAGGGCAGTATCAAATAAACATGGAGCCCCAATAGTACGCACAGAAACACTGCCGAAAAACTTTCCTGAACAAGCTTGGGTATTAATCCAAGGTGAAGAATCTGAAGTTAGAAGTATCCATCAGAAACTGCAGAATGACAAGAGGATGAGCCATCTCCCATTATGCATCAATGATTTGGGCCCCCATCCCTTACTTATCAAGTAAGCCTCCACTCCTATCAGGGAATTCAGAACCATTTTTTTCATCAACACTTCATCCTCCTACAAGTCCTCTATTACAAAGCTACTGCTAAAATGTTCCACACTATCTCTTGATCTTGCTTAGTCCATACTCCTCTGTGATCTACTCGTAATACTTACTTTTGCTTTTCAACTGAATAACTTCTCCTTGTAGTATCAACTATTTCCTAACCGGACCAATTGCTACATAATAGCCGAGTTGTTTAGTAGGTTTGCTCTGCATAAATGTCAATAAGATATACAGTCAGCTGTCATTTAAGAGGCAACTGGATACATTATATGCAAACGTATAGCATAAAATGCTGAAGTAGAAACAGAATAACCGGCAACAAATACCTTTCAAACGTTTCAGTGTCTCGCTGCTGCAAACATCCACTCGCATCGTGGAAAGTTGTTTTTCCTTCAAGTCAATCTGGTCCACAGAGCATTTATAGGCCAACAACTCTTCGATGAGGGCCTGCGGCTGAGAATAATTTTTATACAAAAAACAAAGCACATAAATTACAATGTTTTCCTCTTACGGTTCATACAATCAAGCTAGAACAAAATGTACTATTCCACTGACACCGAAAGGTGCCTCAGTGCTGGATTGAAATACTGACATCATGCACGAAAGACCTTCATAGACCACCAGTTGAGGATACTGGTTACATCGAAGAACATAAATGGACAATTATAAATTGTATTAGCTTGAAATTTTAATTTTTTAACTCCCTGCTTGCTTGTCAATCTAAAATGCCACAGAATATGGATGCTTTGGACACATTTTATTTAATCAGATGTTCTGTTCAGCAGTGATGCCCTACTGTAATCCAGATGTGATTAACATTATTAAAGAGAAATCTAGAAGCCCATAGGGTTCTGTGGCACACAAAGGCACCGCAGTATGAAACCTCCTACGTTTGGCATAAAAAGCACTTTTCACGAATAACCTATTTATATTGCCAAGTATTTAAAAACGCAGATTCACTTATTTCATTTGCACTGAATGAGACACTTATACCTAGGAGCTGAAAGTACGAGTTACTTACCTTCGGTAACAATGTATCTGGTAGAGACAATTCTAGCCGCAGATTCCTTCACGTAGAATTATCTCCAGTCTCACGCCTGAGGATAATTCTACGTGAAGGAATCTGCGGCTAGTAGTCTATCAGATATATACATTGTTCTTTGCACAGCAGAGTATTGCAATTAATGAGAGACAAGAACTTATGTTTTTACTTTTAGTAAAAGCAGAGCAAGTTTGTTCTTCAACCCACAAGCTCTAACACAACTTTCAAACTGCAATACATACTTGTATATAATTTAGGAAGGACTGAATGGAAATCTATACATACAAAACTTTCAATTAAAAAAAAAAAAGATACGTTCAGTATTTGCGTCACGTCACAGTTTTGGCACTTACTCTGAATTCTGCAACAATTTTTGATTTCAGAACTGCTTTTGGATTTACAGCTGCCACTGAAACACAATGCACAAAAACAGACATTAATTAACCTTGTTAGGATATTCATGAAAATTGATTATTTCTCTTAAAGGAAGGCAACCCAAAATTAAAATCCAAAACAATATTTGTGTATTTGAAAAGCAAATTATACTAGAAGCTAATCACAATGCTTTCACCTTCCAAAGAAGCAAGTGGAGTACATTTCTCATTAAAGTGACTGTATTTAAGACCCTACAATCAGCCAGCTTGAATATTATCCAACAATGGTTCGTGGAAAACTGACGCATGGAGGTGGATCTCTGAGTACCCCAGGTCCTGTTTATCTGTGGTTGACACCTTGTGACTGATGGTCCACTTCAATCTCCTTTGATTTTTTCCGGAGAAGATCGGAGATCTCCCCTCCACTCCTAATTATTATAAATAAAGGTGGTGGTGTCAATATGCACAGCGATCAAATTTCAAACAGAAAACTATGTAAAACTTGAAGAAAAGGTTTCTAATATCTTTGGGCCGCATTGTGACAGATTCCGAAATTGTTCCTCAGCAGTAAAAGGGCAGGAGCAACACAGTGTGGGGTCCCACAAACCATCCATTCATTCAAACACCCAGTTTGGCTCTATGTCCACTCACTTACTGATATCATCCAACCTGAGCAGGACCACATTTAATTATAGCCATGGCAAAGCAAAGTAGGAAGGTGGGAGTTTGAAACAGAAGGACGCATAGCAGAAAAAGAAAATAGCAGATTTACTCTTTTGTCCAAAAGTCTCCGATGTAATTCACTGAAGACCCATTACCAAGCAGGGTGCATTATGAGTGATGTAAAATCCAGCCAGCCATGTAAGACAGGGCTTCTTTGCCGCCAATAATGCACCTAATTTGAGTTTCTACACATAGCACAATGTTTGCAGAGCCTGTGGAGTAGGCTTAGCCACAAGAAAAAAAAACAGGCATCAGCCACGGACACTTTTCTCAAAAGTTGTATTCACAATGTATGTAAGAATGGACGGGAACATGTACGATCCAATGGAAATTGGGAGGCCCAGAAACAGTCCTACAACATGTCCTTTGTACTGTTAGTCATTATTAGTGGTTAACCAGAACCTAACTTTAATAGACAGGCTTAATATTTATATGGGAGACATGTCCTGGACATGTCTACTCAGACATGGGTTGAATTAAGAATGGGCTCAGAACGTGAATATCTAGAAAAGATGTATAATATGAAAGAAGAAATACCACAATAACTAAAACACACACACACATGTGATGGTCACTGCAAACATCTTCTCAGCCAGACTCTTGGATGGATAAAGAGCATGGGTTCAGAAAGAGGCTTCATCGACATGACCAGAAGAACATTCTGATACCATTGAGGGGGTGTGTCCCTCATTTCGGGGAGCACACATAAATCCGCCCAGATGTAGATTTGTTCTACTGTTTATTAGGAGATATCACGAAGGCTCCAACAACAGACATATGTAATGAGAGTTTCCTATTCAGACTTAAATTTCACCCTTAAATCTTTCTTTCTACATGTAGACTTGCCCTTACTTGGTTATGCCTACTTAAACTTTTATGTAGTAACTTCACTCCTGAATGTTCGAAATGTATTCCCTGAACTACTTCAAATTGAATCTTGTCCCCATAAGAGTAGTATATGGACAGGACAATGTAGATTTTCCAGACGCTGGATGGCAGGAAATCTGCATTTTATGTAAGCGATCAAGGATAAGAATATGTATACCTTCTTAATGGAGTCTCCTCACAGGAGCAACACAAGACAGATTTGGAAATTTTTGAAAAATTAAAAGTTAATAAAAACACAGAACGAGCAACTATCTTCCTTCTTTTACTGTTGCGCTCACAAGAGAAATGGCATGAAAGCTCTACTATTGGTCCACGGCTAGCAGTGTAATGAATTGAAAGCTAGAGTGGATTTGCCTGGTATAAGGTGTCTTGAGCAACTGTTTAGATGTGATTAAAAAAAGTCTGACTGGGAAGCAGTGTTTAACTTTCAAGCTGTTTCAGGATAGATACAGGGAATAGCACAATGTTTTACCAGAATATACTACACCTTTAAGTTTTTCTCCATGAACAGTAAATTATACGATTAGTACTTTGGGGTATTATTCATAATTTAATATGTAAGCAAAACAAACACCAGCCACGGTGTGGCAGAAGGGGAGCGTCCTATACATTTCAGAAATGCTACTAGCTCATCCTTTTGAGAACTGCTCTAGGGAGGACGAATGATTTGCAGACAAGGAACTTAGAAGGCACAATGTGTGACTCGTTCGTCCGCCATATTGATAGAATGGGGAAAAAATACTTTTTCCAATGAGAAAAGTACTTTTCCCATTAAGGAAGAGACATTTTAGAAGATTCTGCCAATTGTGAGATTAATATTTTACTCAATGCCAGTTTTGTGAGTCAGCACAGGTAAATGTTAATGGTGGTTGTAGGCAGAAATGTAAGTAGAAAACATTTGAAAGCAAAGATTGAGAGCTCGGTGAATCAAGCAAAAGGTAAATATTGTGGTGAGCATTAATGATGCTATTGAGAAGAAGTTTGAGAGCATTTATATTTATTTCTGTTTATCTATTATATAGATTGCATGATGTTGTAAAGTAACACAACAGAAGAGTAATGTTGGAATTACACTTTAATTCACAAGTAGATTGAACGCGACTCCTCTCCCTGCCAGCTTCTTTAAACGGACATTCATCAAACACCAATGCTCCCATGGCAACCCTCAGCCCTGCTGAATTCAACAAGCAGAAGGCAGGGCACATGTAATACATCAGAACTAATATAAAAAATTACAACACATGACTATCCAAATAGGGTTCACCAACAAAGCAGTAGAACCTGATTTCAGTCTAAATCAGTCCAGCATTGCCAGTTAGTACAGCCAAGTAGTAAGATGTTTACGGAACATAGCTTCCAATGGGCTAATAAGAAGCTTTACTGGGAGTAAATTCCACAACTTCTGTGCCAGATATCTAGAAGATCGGCCTCCATGTCCAACGCAAGATACTGAAGAAACCTGGGCCAGTTTGAGATTGGCTGAGCGTAGGGATCTGTAGTGCAAGAAGCACGCCCATGTATTGGGACCACGTGATGACCTTTGACTACCATTCTTTTAATTGATTTTAGGTGCTTTGATTTATTCTAGCTTAATGTACAACATAATTTTTCCTGCATGTGCATTTTTTCCTTGACGATTTTTGTGTCTCCTTGTAGCTTCAAAGCGGGGGGATTTGCTTTTTAAATCCTTGCCAGGAGAACAGAACATGTGGGATATGCATTTGAAAGCCTGAGAGAGAGAAAGGTATGGAATGAACTTCTTTATCTAGGAGTGTAGTGTTACAGGCAGTGGTGCACAAATGTGCATTGTATTGTACATTGGTAAGTATTATGAAGTTCTTACTATTGGATTTGACATGCCCTCATGCCATCTTGATTTCTGACTCGGACTAGCTTGAGCTCTGCGCACACAAGCAGGCCCCTAGATCACTCAAGTTGTTTAGACTATCCACGTTCAAGATGATTTTCTGTACTTTTAGAGACTTTGGTAAGATTTGCTAAGATAATGTGTGGGATGCGCACTTGGTACCTTTCAGAGCAGAGATTGTTGTTGCCAGAGAAATGTGCAGCTCTGTCTCGGAGTCAAAATACAGTGGCCTGGCCAGCTTCTGTCTTGACCCTGACACACAGACCACTGCAGTCAGCTTGGTTTTCATAAAAGAAGAAAGGGGTGAGGCTTTCGGAAGCTTCTCCTCAGGTTGAGTAAAAGGTATTAAAAGCAGGAAATCTTGGCGGTCATACGGGAGCTTGCTGAGGAGCAGACGTGTGGACAGGGAACTTTAAGGGTCCCAATTGAGACTTCTGCCTGGCTGTCAAGGGCTCCTCCAGCCAAGTTGGCAAGAATGTTGAACACTCTTTCGGTGATGTATTCTTTTTGATTATTGGCATTGTGGTGTGTGAGTGTGTCTGTGTGCACATTCAAGTCTCCAAAAGTTATAATCATCTGACGTATTTAGTGAATACATCATATCTTTTCATGCTTTCCTTTCGATTCCTTGTGTCCGATTATTTGCATTGAACAGTGTTTATTTTTTGCAGTGGACATCCAGTATTATCTGCTTGTATTTTATTCCATGCATTTAACAGTTCTATTTGCTTACTTATAAGTGTGTTATTATTGCTTGCACATATATACAAATATAGTTCTACATACATTTGTATATTGTTTTCATTTGACATCTGGGAAAGCCTTTCTATTAGAGTGTTGCACAAATAAAATCCCATGCTTTATTTTGAAAACTGTCTTTTGATGCGCCTCATTTTATGAGTGTTAAGTCCCTTTCCAGGTGTTTTTATTGCTTCACCGCGTGTGTGCTTCCGGAGGAAATGCGGCATTTTGGGAGGGCGCAATACAGGATCTTAAGGAGAGGAAAGGGTTGACCATACAAGAGTGTAGGATAGTGTGGTCACAAGTGAGTCAGAGCTCGGTCAGTGAAATAGAGCGCTTTCAATTAAATGTGCTTTATGATGGGAAGCCAATACTGTTCCCTTAAAGCCTTCACAGAAGAGAACTTGGGAACAGAGCCAAAGAGACTTTCAACGGCGTTTTGAAAAGTGTGAAGTCTGGGTAAGTAAGCCTTTGAGAATCCCAGATAAAGATCATTACCATAATCCAGGTAGGAAGATGTCAAAGAGATCACCGTATTGATCTAGTGATCAAGAGTAAGTTCAATATCTAGCCAGATTACCAATTTGTTCACCACAAATATTGGCCGCAGGAAGGTCAGAGAGCATTTGGTCGGTTTTAAGATCACAGTGGTATGGAGTATGATAGGTTAAGGGGAAATAACCAAAGCCGAATGTTAACGAGAGTGCAGACTGCAGTGATGGAGTCGGTAAGATAGACTATGAAAGGAATTCCAATGAAGACTCCTTGCTCATGGCCGAGTAGTAAAATGTAAATGAGCCCGATTCACGTGAGAATATGAATACAATTATAAGGAGTCGTGATGGTGCTGATGGCACCTTGGATGGGAGGAAAAGATGTAATACAATTATTTTAAAGAGGATTAAGTAACTAAGGATTCCGTATTAGAACTATCCATTTAATCTGAAAGCAATTCAGACAGAAGAGGTAATTTTAAGTCACAGAATGACACTTCATTAAGCAGAATAGGCCTCAAGCAATGCACTAATAGATCATTTGCGAAACAACGTTCGGCTTCTTTTTAGATTAAGCACCTGTTGTTCCCAGAATGGCCTCTGTCCACTCATGTGGGCTTTTGGATTCATGGGGAAATTCTGAAAGAGGTCAAGTATAGATTACGATCTGAATGCCCAAGACCTTCTCTAGCAGATAAACTTTACACATAGCCATGTTGGATGCAAATGTTATGGCATTCCCAAGTAAAGGAGGAAAGAGCCTCCTCTAAGGACTGGACAGAGTGCTAAAATTCGTTCAGGACTGACTTTTAGATATCCTGGGTCTTCTTACATTTTTTTATGTGGCAGAGGATGTTTATTTGAATGATAAGGAGATGGATGAAGTGTAACAGCAGCAAGCCGTTTGCTGGGAAATGCAAACAAATATGAACATACAGGGTTGACTTATTTGCAAGTAAACAGAATTCTCATATTTCAGGATTATTCAGATGGTAACTAGATCTAGTAGCATACAAAGAAGATGTTTTTGCTAAAAAGAAAAGAAATTAAAAACATGGAATGATTGCCAGAGTGTAGGTACACTTGCAATGCGGTCAAGAAAGTAGCAGCAGTGACTGCAATATGGAGAACGCAGGCTTGGTTCCAGACATGATAGATATGTCAGTGGATTATCGGAGATAGATAGGTCACTGCATAGGTGAATGGCCCCTAAAGGGAATTTTATGATGTAGAGTTGCAGGAACCTTTCCCTATGATGGCATCGAGGAACAGGAGACATTGGGAGGAACTTGACCTTTTGCCAGGAGGTTTTAGAATTCTATATGACTCGTGGCCATCAGGCAAGAAAACACACTGGAACAGAGTAAATGGATACATTGGAGTGTAAAATGGGATTTTGCTCCCCTTTTGACTAATGGAGTTCATGTATTAAACTGCTCAACAGAACGTTTTGAAAAAGGATTACCCTATAGGGTAGTGATTCTGTATAGGTCAGAATTTGCAGCAGGAAGTGCTTTGGTGAAGGTGGTACCATTAGGGCAGGATGTATTAGTGAGTAGACAGATAAGTGTAAGGGTACTGAAGCTGCCTGTAGAAAGTACTCATCGGTCTGGCATGTTAATGCAGCAATGGGTGTGCTGGAGAGTTTGGGTGAGAATTACTCTTTGGAATCGAGAGCCTTATCCTTGTAGGGACTAGGTTACTATGTTTAGTCTCCCACAGAAGGATATCAGACGCAAGCCCCTTGGAGGTGAAAACCGAGCTTAGCAACTTCCAAGTCTTTGTTTTTTGGCAACGTAAGAAGAACTAAGACACAAGAAGCACTTTAACTTTCGTTTTCAGGAAAACAATAGATTAGTGGTTAGCGGTAAGGAGGAGTATGTGAAGCAATCGGAGGTTGTGAGGGGCATTGTTGGTCCTGCTTCTTTCCCAAGATATTTATTTTCATATAGGCAGAGTATGCTGGATGCCTGCTCCCCATTTTACCAGGATGTTTTTTGAAATTATATTTACAATTTGAGTGAGTGCTTGGATAAACTCCTTTTATTGTCTCCTAATGCACTGGGGCCTGGTAGGTTAGGAAGCGCCTGTGAGAAGCTGGCCACAGTAGTGAACTACTACGAGTGACATTTGCAAGACTCGAACACTTATAACATTTCACAAAAATTTGTAGTCCTTCAGACGAAGCGTTCATTTAATTGACCAGCCAGCAAGGAAGATGCAGACCGATAACTGGCTAAACCCAAATAAAATAAAGCATCAGAACATGTTAGTGCATCTAAAAGGAACGGGACACTAGTGCAGAGTTCACTGGACTAAAGATAAAAAGTGGAGGTGGCCAGTGGTCCTAAAGTAGGGATTCCCAAGGACATGCAGGAGAAACGCTGAGAAAACACCCCTCATAAGGAATCTTATAAATGTCACAATTTCCACAAAATTAAGTGAAAGGAGAAAGACATAAAAGAAAGTATAATTGTTAAGTGTGTATGCAAACAAGGATTGCGTGAGACATATCTATTGAAGAATCAGATAATTTTCTCTGGTCTTTCTCACCTTCCACAACTTTCTCCGTTACTTTGGTCCGGACGCTCTTGCTTCGTTCGCGTTTCCCCCAGACCGTGTCTTATAAAAAGAAACAAATTAAAAGCAACAAAACCTTCAAACCCAATTCCCACCCAGGGAGATCAATATTCCAGCGGTTTTAATAACCACACATCGGCCCACTGCATTAAAGACTGGCAAGTGCATCCGAAAATCAATTTTTGACATTATAGATAACATCTTGGAGAGAGCAAAGAGACATTTGGAAACTATATTAGAGACAACAATTTGTTTAAATGGTGGACTGGCAGAAAGAGCGGTAAGAATCTCCAAAACGTTTTATATAGTGTAATAAATAAAAAAATAAAAAACCTAAGCCCTTACATTTTGAATAACTGCCACTGAGAATAAGCGATTGTTCACCTAACTGAAGTAAACTGGATGTTTAAAGATTTTTGATTATAATGGTCATTACATTTTTTTTTACAATTATATTTTGCCTATTCTAAAACTGATCTATCACAGCTTAGGTAAAAAGAAGCGCACTTTCATTACTCTTTCGACTATGAACATCTAGGAAGTTTAGTCAAAATCTAATGCACACTACATGTTGTGCCCATCAGATAAATGATTCAGAGCATATTGGAGCAATCAGATCAGCAGGAAGAACAAATGGATGTCTACAGAGGTAAGTCTGCTTTAAGCAGGGATATTTCAATATCCAGTTAAAGTAACAATGTTATAAGTTATATTCTAGCCTGTGTTTCACAATTGCATGTATGTTTTTCTTGAAATGTCTGTATATTTGGTAACAATGTTTCCTTCAGGTGCCAAGCTAATTATTTTCTAGATTTCTGAAGAATGTTCAATAGGAGAAGGGCCAAACACGACAGAAAGGAGGGGAAACTGCAACTCGCGTTCAAACTCTGGATTGGTCAAATTAGCCCCTTTACCTTTCTAGACATTGACAAATCACTACACCTGATAAGTCATACCACCAATTACCGGTGTTTAGGGAACTCACTTTGTGGGGAGCAAGGTACCTAAAGATTACTATATTAAACAAAATATATATTTTTTATTTTAATGAAGGTGGTTACAATTCTGCTCTATTACACGCTTCACAAATTAGCTTTGTAGGTAGGTGTTCCTTACTGTGAGGAAGACCAATACTATAAAAGAGAAAGAAATTGTCTAGAGAGGGACAGTTGTGATGATGATCACAAGCAAGACTATCACGAGCAAGAACGGACCACAAACTTATGCCTTAATTCACTAAAGACCAAATAAAATGGACCATTACAGTGCCAATCGCAAGGCTGAATATGGTGTAACCTTAACTGGTGAAGTGCTCAAATTGCATCTGTGCCAGCTGGGTCTCGAACACCTTTTATTTTCACAAATTATGAGAATTTCTCAAATGAATCAAGTGGTTGACAGGATAGAGGTGCATGTTACACAAAGCTAGTGGCACGCCCACACAACTGACATAAAATAAAGTGGAACACAGTAAGGTGCACTTACAATGCAAGGAAAAGGCATGATTCAAGGCATTCACCTGGAATGCTTCAAAACGTATTAACACTGACGGATCAGTTGGGATTAAGAAGCAAACGCCTGCCTCCAAATTTAATAAACAAACATATTTCATATGGGGACAGTAAGAAACCCCTATACATGGCAGTCAAGAAAAGCAAGCATATCAACACAGATGATGCAAACTTGGATCAGATCCACTCTACAAATACAGCATTAATAACAAAGACTAGATGTTGCTCATGAATAACACTAAATTATATTTAACAACAAACACCTTGTGGTTAGCACACAGATTCCCATACATCCAGTATATCAAAATACCTACACAAATCTGAACACAAATTACAAAAGAAAAATACATACTCAAAACACCTTTAAATGATGCAATGGTCTCCTCTGGATAGACCCCTCTCTCTTCCCAGATCTTAAAGATTCGTTCGACAGACTTCATAATGGAAGGATCCCTAAAAAAAAAAAGAGAAAAAAAAGAAGCAAAAACAGAAATTCAAATATGTGTCACACTTGTGCATCTCTAGGACGGGACACAGTAATTACAAATGTGCTTGAATACATTCCACAAATACTGATTCAATATTAATAAAAAATATATATGTGTGAGAATTCACAACATGCTTTTGCCAAGACTAGAAATCAACTTATTGAAGTGTGGGTTATGGTGAAAAAGGTAGAGGAACATACATAGCAGTGCGTAGTTAAAGAAACGTCTAGGGAGTCCAGAAATATAGACATCTTTTTTTTTTTAAACAGGCAACATACATTTTTTGTCATATAGGTGTTTCTCTTATTTGGGGAACACACATTAATTTGGCGGCTGGACGAAAAAAGGACAACAAAAACTGTTTTTGTATTTAAAATACAGACCAAGGTCAGGAGATTACAGCTCATAAATCACATATACCCAGGAGCTCCTGGATGAGAATCAAAATCATTCACAAATCAAAATTTACTAGAATTGATGGATTCCAAACTGTGTGATGTTCATTGTGGGTCAATCCTAGATATAGGAACAGAATACTACTTGAGAACCCAGGTCTCCATCCTCAGAATCTTCACTGAATTCATCAGAGACAGACAGACATAGTTTTAACTATGCCTGTCTGGTGGCTCATTTTGTGGATTATAAATACCATTTAAAACACTGGATTTTCTTTGATGTTCATGAATCCCGAGCACCCCAAAAAAACAATGTTTTCAATCAAAGAGGTTTGGAAGAGAAGTCAACTTTAAGGGCAACAGTACCGGAGTTTCTGCAATTTTACCAAATAATTATTTACTGTACTCCAGGTAGTAGCTCTGCATACTACAGTGATTACGTTGTGTCTTGTTAATTGTGCTCAAATAGTTCCCGAGACAGATAGCTTTGTTTTTACCTAAAATGTTATGAAGCCAGACATTAGCTACCTAGCGACTAATTAAAAGTAGCGAGGCGAGACCCACAGTTTTTGTTTAGTTTTCAAATGTCTTTTATACCCTTCTTACATCAATGAAGTGAACAGACCTCAACTGCTGTGGAGAAAGGGAGAAGGGGAAAATGCAGGAAGAGAAATGGCACAGTGAATTTGGAAATCTGGAATTACTTCAAGGAGAAAGATCGGCAATTTCTTAAAGTACCCAAACTCCTATGGAAAGTATGAAGTGTTAAAAAATACAGCTTAGATTGCACTATGTGTAGATAAACGGGATTCTTACCTATATCAATGCTACAGAGTAACCTTGTGAATGGGTTCAAAAGCAACTCTAAATTCTTTTTGAAGAGCAATATTTAGCCCCTAAGGTTGAGCACGACTTCTAACTATGGTAACAACCTTAAAGACTGTCCAAAATATCCTTAATCACTAGAATTAAGACAACAAAAATAACCAGGAAAGTCTTCTAGCAGGTTGTAAAATATACTACCTGAATTTGTTTGAAAAGCAATAATGATCATGCAAATGTATGTTTCTTAGTAGCAGATCACTAGATGTATGGTCATGTGACTTTGACAATGCTCATAAAATATGCTAGAAAGTTCAAATTGCCATTTTGGAGGAATGAAGGATTCAGACCATTCATTTCAGAAATTATAAACGGATGCGCAATACCCTGACAAATAATCTGACCAATCCTAACACATCATTCATGTGTGAGGTAGTCCTTAGCAGTAAAGCAGATTTAAAAGCAATCCCTGGTAAGACCACTAAAGAGCAATTAGGATCACCATAAGGTTCCTTAGTTAAGCACTATTATCCTCCAGATTGGAGGGTATGAAAGGGGGTGTAAAGGAATGCCTTTCAGAAGTGTGTTTTTCGAAAGGCATGTTGCCCCTTGAACTCATTTACTTGCTCAATGGATGCAAAGCTTTGCCATTTCACATTGTTTAGTGTTGTGAAGAGACTGACGGTTAGGCCAAGCACCTTTTTGTGAACTAGGAGTTACCACACAATACCTTTGGCACACTTGCTTTGAAGTTCTTTGCATTACACTTCACCACAACCGATTTGGATAGAGTTTCATGCCAGCTAGATTTCAGGCTGCCAGACCATAATCAGGTTTGTTGATTAAGTTTCGCATTAGGATTACCACTTGGCAATTCCTGGACTCTCGTAAATTTGATCAAGATTTAGTATATGGGTAGTGCCAAAGAAGACATTTACATTTGTGTTGAAGGGCCAGAAAAAGACTGGCAGCAATTTGTTGGATTTAAAAGGAACTTCGGAAAATATTTCACATTCCATCACTGCTCTGCATTTAAATCATATGCAACTTCCAATCAGTCCTAATATACCATCTAAATGGGACAGTTTTATCATCAGATTAGAGCATCAAAAGGTTTGTAATAGTGTTCCTCAGAGATCCTTTTGAAGGGATCTCAAAGAGCCTCGTGTTCCCCCGACAAAAGACCCCCTTATTTGTGTTTTACATTGGTACTGTCAATTTGTATGTTGTGTTCTGTTTTTTGTACATAAAGGTTGATAAGGTAGGGTTTGGATAGGGTTATTATAATGGTGTACAAACTAGAAATGTCTGACTAATAGAAAATATTTTAGCTTTGATTTCTTACTTTCCCTTATTTTTCTTTCACCCGATATCCCAGACTATGTATACATGTATTGTTAAGGTCCTGTGGTACTGCTTCTATCAATATTGTATGTTTGGCTTCCTCCAATGAAGTAACACTAATTGTGCTTGCTGCAGTTGCTCCTCCATGTTGCTGTTCTAGCGCGAATGGCCAACCATGAACAAGTCTGCTGCTGCTTCAGTCACCTACTCTGCCTCAACTTTCTTGCGTCCCCCTTGGTCTCTTCACACATGCTTCCCGCTACTATGTATGCTCTGAAAACACGAGCTTTACATATGAATTGCCACAACCTCTAAAACCGCCCTTCTGAATGTCTCTGGGGAGCTGTTGGGTGTGGGCTGTTTCAGTTTAGCCTGCTCAGCACGTCTCAGAACTATGGCTGCTAAATATCAGTCTCAAATACAGTCAAGACCTGTGAGAGGTGGAGCCTTGTTGGGTGGATAGGATCAAAGGGGCAAACAGCTCAGCCTTGAAGTTGCAGCGGTGGGAGGAAGGTGCCACCTAGTGCGGCCTTCCGACTCATCGCCCACTTGTCTCCAGACCCTCATTGTGTCCTTGAATTGCAATAGGAAACTACATGTAGATCAGAGTGGGTGGACGCCGATTGGGCAAATCCAGCCTTTTGACATGTAATATTCTAAAACTAAATAGTGTATTGTGTAGATCACTGTTTAACTGATACAGGAATGCGGGAATTGAAATCAGCATCGTAACTAACATTTTGTGCTTCATGGATGAACTTGATCAGACTGCAAGCATTTAAGAACTTTAAGGTCTTCTGGAGATGCTTTGCATTACTGGGAAACCCGGGCCTAAATAAGTCAATTATGCATTGATTATTATTGGGGGTATCTGGACACTCACTATTGAATTACGACGGCGAAGGTACACAAACACACAATTCGTTCAGAGGTCTTTGGCAGTACCATCATGGAAGAAGGCTAGGTCATTGGCAGCTGATCATTCAACCAATCAAAAAGGCTAATGATAAAAAGAGAGCTTATCTGCACGGTTATAGACTACTCTCATAGGCTGTACTCTTGCAAAGAAGACGGGTAAATGTGATGACCAGAAGCAAGGCAACCTGCAGGTAACAGTTGGCCAAGATAATAACTGAAGACAATCTTAATAAAAGTTACTCATCTATGGAGACTTTATTCAAAGACCAATATGGGCCCTAATGAAATTACCAGTATTGTGATTGCTTTTCCCACCCCCTCCTTCAGTTCAGTCACACATGCATATCTTGGCACAAATAACTCTTTACCTGGAAGACAATGAACTTAGTTGACAGACACTGTCGAAGTTCATAACCTAATTACCAGTAGGTAGCTGGAAAGTCAGCCTTTTGATTTGGCTGGAATTTCTCGGATATCAACAGCTAATGATATATATTTTTTATAAAGGGCCATCCAGCAGCACTGAAATGCTCCATCTGTATCTCTCTTATGATGCACAACAGTCAAAAGAGCTCTTTGCTCTGAAATGAGATTCCCTGCAAATTCCGGTCAGGCAAATGGTCTATTACATGATGAAGGCCACCAGGCATCATTAATGAACGTATCCATCATTGAGAGAAACACCAAATTACCTCAATGAAACTTTATATGCTTCCCGTCAGTCACTGGAAGCCACCTCAACTGCACTGAACAGGCATTGAGACAAATTTAACCAACAAGTTTAACTTCTCCAAGTACTTGCAATCTTTGTTTGATCTACTGATACTAGACTACCACACTTAAGGGCTGGCATCACCTCCATTACAGAATGTCTAGAATATTACCAACTACCTGACACTTCTCTCCAATAGTCGATAAATAAGTGGACCTTTCATCCATGAAGCATTTTATAGTAGAGGCCCTTAGAATGCCCAAAGAAAGGAGACTGGCTCATTTATTGGCCGTGGTTTCAATAAACAATACCATTTTCCGCTTTTAGGGTGCCATGAATTCTTAGATAAAACCTTAACTGACACTTTCAAATACAGTTCGTTTAAGTGATACGGAAAAGTTATCTTCACCATTCGAAGTTTATCAATCTACATTAGACATGACAAAACCACTCTAGAAAACACAAGAAACTAAATAAGCCAAATAAAACTCACATATCAAATTCTTATTTAACAAGTTCAGCTAATCATAATCTGAATCCAAGACAATTTTCTATATTTCCCAGTCACACATGTATCTCAATTAACTCAACTAACCTTGAAGGAGGTAATAAACTGGATAATATGGCAGAATGTGTGAATAAGACCTTTCACTGCCAAAGTAGACAACCATATGTAGTAAGCTGGCTCTGTATATACTATACCAAAATGAGGTATAGTATGCAGAGTCGAGTGGAACCCCAAAGGTAGGCAGAGGTAAAAATAGATAGCACCTTACTCTCCATTTGTGGTAGTGTTGGCGAGCAGTAAGTCTTTATCGGAGGGTAGTGTTAAGCATTGGTTGTACACACTCAGGCAGCAAATTATGTCACACACTCGAAGACTGAACTCAGACCAATAGGTTTGTATAAAAAAAAATATTATGTAGTTATTTTATTTCTAGAACCAAGCGAAGCCTGGTGCAAGTAAGTGAAACAGTACTTTGCAAAATCTTATTCAGTAATTTACAGTTGAATGCAGGTTCAAATGCTGTTGATGGAATTACAGTTAAATCAACAATTCAAAATTACTTTTCAGTTACTTTACAGATTACTGTGCACGTTACGGTTTAGATTACTAATGCAAATCATTGTAATATGCCTAGATATCATACTGAGACAATTCCTGGACAAAAGGTAAGTAATACACTATTATTACATGTGGAGTTTCAGTGGTTCATACAAACCAACTCCACACTTGGAACAATTTTCAAGAAAAGTAGTCTAATCCTATGGGAGGAAATTGAGTTATCGTTTACAGGTAAGTAGTTATTTGCTGGAGTTGGTATTCCGGGGCTAGAACCAGGGTTCCCCTAGGGTCAAGGATGCACTCTCAAAACACCCCCAGCAGCACTAGGGCAGCCAGGTGCTGAGGCCCAATGTTATCCAAAGTGGAATAGGGGGCCTCCGGTTGGTGGCTGCTCATGAGAAGGTCACAAGGTTATGGGAGCAAAGCTCCTGGTGTCAGGCTCAGGGCAAAGGGTATCCCAGTTAGCACCCAAAGTACACCTGCAGCAGCACAGTGGCGACTGGGTGCAGGGTGCTGTTTTGGCATTGGGTGCCCTGTTGATATTAATGAGGATTCTCCAGTTGCAACATACATTACAGGCTTCAGGATGAAGATCTTCTGGAGAGGACCACCGGATGGAGAGGTAAGTTGGGATGCCTGGGGATGCTGAGCCAGTGTCAGTTGTGCCACCCAAGGCCATGGGACGTCGGGTGCAAGGGTGTCTTTAGGGGTCGGGTTTTCTTACCAACACCAGAAACGGTCGGGGACCCTCCAGAAAGGGACTGCAGGTGTCGATTGGAGACTCGAGGCAGGTCAAAGATCATTAGATCTCAGTTCAGGATCGTCGGGGAGACCTCCTCGTGGTGTTGGGCCACTCAAACTTGGGCCATGGGCATCGGGTGCATAGTGTTGCAGACTCGCAGATTTGGCCAGAGGCAGAGTCTGCTGTTGAGCAAATCCTGTGCTCAAGGGAGACAAAGTCTTGGATTTGGAAGACAGGGCAGGCCCTTTGGGTTCTCGACGGCTGCTGGCTACAGGACACATCGGGATTTCGCTTGAGCAGGTTGGAGGTGGGGACAGGGTGGCAGGGCTGGAGCCAAGTCAGTGGGCGTCCTCCTCTTCTTAGTTCATCAAGGATTCTACGGTCCTTCTCTTCTTCTGGTCGACTCTTGTCTGAGGAGGTACGGTTCAGGGTTGCCCCTAAATACTAGATTTCGGGGCGTTACATGTAGGTAAAGGTCGGGACCAATGGGTCCCTTCGTTGGTGCTGGTACATCCCCTATTATGCCACCCTCCAGTGGGAGGGGGCATATACCTCTCAGGTTGGCTGGGTCCCCCCATCTCCAAGATGGTGTGAACTGAGAGTTGCCCTTCACCTCGATTCTATGACCTGATGGGTGGGGTTGGAAAAGGTGGGCCCACCTCCCTTCCTCACTTGGTTTTACCGCCGATTCTCCCGCCCTAAGTGGGGGTCAGAACCGGTGGGGGACAATTGCTGGGAGCAGCAAATGGCTGGGGTAGCTCATGGACCATGCCCATCCTGGGGAAGGAGGATTGGCACCTCGTCCCAGGATGTGCATTGTTCCAGTCTCCGGAGAGCAGCAGGCTCTCAACCCAGGGATCCAGAAACCTGTCTGGTGGTGGAAGCTGTCGAGCAGCCACTCAGCCAGGACACTAGAGTTGGGTCGCTTTTCAGGGGCATCTCTAGGATGCCCTTTAAGTGCATTTTTTCATTAAATCCCACACTGGCATCAGTGTGGGTTTGATGTGCTGAGAAGTTTGATACCAAACTTCCCAGTTTTCAGTAAAGCCATCATGGTACTGTGGAGTTCATAATGACAAACCCCCAGCATCATATACTCTGAATGGCATTACTACACTTACAATGTCCAAGAATTGGCTTAGACATTGTAGGGGTACAGGGCCACTGGTATAGGGCACCCAGCTAGAGGGCTGGCTTACCTAAGCCAGGGCAGTGAGTTGTAGACATGGCATACAGGGATGTGTTCCACGTCGACTTGTGGGATTCGACAGAAATTGGCGTTAGCATGAGCTGAAGCCAATTTGGTTGGGGCACCCATTTTGTTAGCCATATGATTATTCCGTCTTCACGGTTGCTTGCCTTTCTATTCTGCTTCAGTCATCAACTGTAGTTAGCCCCTTCAGTATTGAGCCAGAGCAATGTATGAGCTCAGAAAGGCCTGTAGCTGCTAGAATGCACCGGTTTTAGAATGTAACGGTCAGGCTATTTTAACTGATGTAAGCAGTTCTGTCTCCCCTCCCACTTTGCTGATTAAGAGATATTTGTCTGACCATGTTAGTCGATAGCTATTCCTGTGTATGCCTGTACCTTCCATTTGAGTCTCCATGCTTACTCAACTACAAAGTGTGTATAAAAAAACCCTGGTTTCTGTATTTCATGTACTACCTCATACAGTACCCGAGGGTGTTGTATTGATGTAGTCCCACTCATGAGAGATTAATTAATGTATTTGATATTCCAGCTTCCGTGTAAATCTCAATTTTGTTGGTTTAAGGACCAGTGGGCAGAGAAGGGTGAAGAACAAAAGTTACTTACCTGTAAACTGTGGTTCTCCAGTATTGGTGTCTTTCATAGATTCACAGGCTTGAATATTCCCAGTCGTCGAAGTGGGAGTCCCACGGTACATAACAGCAATGTAGCAATAACACAACCATAGTATAGGTAAGAAAAAACCATAGAGTAGCATTGAATCAGATTTATAGAGAGAAAAACTTGCTACTTTTATAACATATCAAAGTCATTGTGAGCAGCTTCCAGACAGTAGTGCTTTGTAAAGGTGTGCCTGGTGGACCATGTTACAGCTCTGCAGATGTGTTGAAGAGGCACACCAGCAAATAGCGCAGTAGAAGAGGAAACTTTTCTGGTAGAATGCGCTTGAACAGTCGCAGTAAGTGGCTTCCCAGCTTGCTGATTGCAAAAAGCAAATTGCAGTAGATATCCAGCGTGCAATAGTCTGTTTGGTGACTGGATGCCGCTTTCGCATCCGTCCGTAGGCCACAAACAGTTGATCAGTCTTATGGATACTAGCCATCCTTTGAAGATAAAATTTCAGACATCTTCTGATATCTAAAAAATGGAGTGTCCTCTCTTCTGTTTGAGGTTTAGGAAAAAATGTCTTTAAAATGACTGGCTCATTAAGGTGGAAATCCGATGGCACTTTAGGGATAAAGTGCGGAGCAAGACAGAGTCCTTGGTGAATGGAAGAAAAGAGGGTTTAGTAGTAAACGCCTGTATGTCACTGACTCGACGTGAGGAAGTGAGAGCCAACAGCAGCGAAGTCTTCCAAGTAATGAATTTTAGATCAACTTTATGGATTGGCTCAAAAGGAGGCTTCATGAGTTGTGCAAATACAATGTTTAAATGCCGAGGAGGCGGCCGACGAATTGGGGGAAACATCTGAAAAAGACCCTTGAAGAACTGCTGAATTATTCCAGAGGAATAAGAGCGGTGGAACCATCCTGTCGAAATCTTGAGATTGCTGCCAGA
Organism: Lissotriton helveticus; assembly: GCF_964261635.1. Lineage (NCBI taxonomy): Eukaryota > Metazoa > Chordata > Amphibia > Caudata > Salamandridae > Lissotriton > Lissotriton helveticus. Next base: position 796,655,947 of record NC_136073.1, on the reverse strand, counting down.
AAAACTTTAAGAGTAGAATGCGAGAGGCCTGATTTTGCTAGATGTAAAAAGAAAGGCAAAACTTGTTCTGGTGTGGAATGAACAGGATGTACTTGAGCAGTGTCACACCCCAGACAGAAACATTTCTATGTGAGCTTGTATGTCTTCATAGTGGAGGCTGCCCTAGCCTTAGCAAGAACTTCCCTGCAGTCTGAAGGAATGTTTAAATTGGCAAACTCATAGTGCTCATGTTCCAAGCCGCTAAGCGCAGAGATGCTGGGCCGGGATGACAAACCTGACCCTGACCCATGGTCAGAAGGTTCGGAAGTGGGCGGAGTATAATCGGGTCTCACTGCGACAGGAGTAGAAGTTCCGTAAACCAGACTTGTCGAGGCCACCTGAGAGCTATTAGAAGAATGCAGCAAGGTTCTTTCCTCATTTTCCGAAGAACACTGGGGACCAGAGGAATCGGCCGAAAAGCGTAGGCATATATTTTTGACCAGTTCATCAAAAAAAGCATTCCTGCACAACTCTGGTGGGGGAAGCCAACTTGCATAGAATGGGCATTTGCGGTTCAGATGGGTTGCGAACAGATCCAGATTCGGTGGGGGGGAGCCCATAACCAAAAAATGCGATCTAGTGTGGGTTGATGCAATTCCCACTCATGATTGGACGAGGTTGACCTGCTCAGAGAGTCCACTAGAATGTTGGATGCTCCCGGAACATGCACTGCCGTGAGGGTGATTTGATGCTGGATTGCCCAATCCCAGATTTGTTGAGCTTGAAGGGATAGCAAGATGGACCATGTGCCCCCTGCGGCCCCTTGTTTGTTTATATAGTGCATGCATGTTGTGTTGTCCGTCCAGATCAACACCGAAGCTCCCTGGATGACGGTGCGAAAAGCCTTTAGCGCAAGAAAAATGGCAAGTAACTCCAGAAGGTTGATATTCCAGGTCCTTTGGTGGATATCCCACCTTCCTTTTACTGTGAGATCCTGAAGGTGCGCACCCCACCCTTTGAGAAATGCGTCCGTTGTGAGAGTAAAACTTGGAGTGTCCACCAGAAATGGACAACCTGAAGAGATGCTTGGATCTAGAGTCCACCAAAACAAAGCGGTTTTCATCCGAGACGTGACCTTGATCATATCGTTGAAGGACCCTGAGACTTGAGCCCATTGCTTGTCCAGTTCCTCCAGGGTGGGCCTCATTTTCAGGCGGCAGTGAGGGACTAGGGGAATGCAAGAGGACAACATCCCTAGGAAAGACTTCAACTGTCGAACAGAAACTGACTTTTAAACGGAGGGAGGCCGCTAGGTTGCAAAGTCGTTGACACCTTTCGCGTGACACAAAGCCTTTTGCCAGTTTGGTGTCTAGGATGGCCCCCCAAGAACAGCCTGGGTTGAGCAGGAAGAAATTGAGAGTTTTCCATGTTGAACGTAAGGCCCAGAGACTGGAAGAGGGACCTGCAAAATAGTGTGTCAGGATGCCTGTTTGAACGACCGTGCCTTTATAAGGCAGTCGTCGAGATAAGGAAAAATTTGTATTAATTGAAGACGAAGATAAGCTGCCACCGGTGCGAGGACCTTGGTAAACACTCAGGGGCGCAGAACGAAGGCCAAATGGAAGGACTTTGAATTGGAAATCTCTCCCAGCCACTCGGAATCTGAGTAATTTTCTGTGTCTGGGCAGGATGGGAAGATGAAAATAGGCATCTTGAAGGTCCAGTGTTGTCATACTCTCCTTGGGATAGTAAAGGAAGCACATCTTGAAGGGACAGCATGTGGAATGTTTGCTTCTTAATGTATTGGTTTAGGGCGGGTAGGTCCAGAATAGGGCGCCATTCTCCCGACTTTTTCTGTATAAGGAAGAACCTCGAATAGAATCCTCTGCCCCTTTGTAGTTTCGGAACCACTTCGATCGCCTTTCCTCAATAAAATTGTGAATTGACCTAAAAGTTCCTTCAGGTGGAGAATTGGGAGGGATCTTTACAAACTCCAAAGCATGCCCTCTTGCGCACAATATCTAGAACCCACTGATCGGTAGTAATCAGTGACCATTTGGAGATGAAGCGGGAGATTCGACCTCCAACCCTTGAAAAGGTGGGAGGCGTCAGGGATGGCAGATGGAAAAAGTCATTGTTTCTTGGAGAAATCCCTTCCTCTAAGAGGATTTACCTCTGTGTTGTCTGTAAGAAGCGACAGGCGATTGTCTGTACAATTGTTGATTCTGGGAAGAGTAACATTGTTGGCCTTGGTACTGTCGGTACTGATTGGAACCTCCGCGAAAGGAAGAGGAGGAGACACAACCCCTCGCACCTCGAAAGGGCTGTTTATTAAGTTTAAGAGTGCCGAGAGCACGAGCAGTGTTGGTGTCCTTCTTGATCGTCTGAAGGGCATCATCGATGTGTTGGCCAAACAGTGATTCACTGTCATAAGGCATGTCCAATATTTTCATCTGCACCTCCTGATGAAAAGAAGTGGCTTTTAGCCAGCCGCCCTGCCGCCTGAGAACTGCCGCAGCCGCCAGTTGACGGCACCCAGTAGAAGACACATCAACAGCACAATCAATAATTTCTGAGGAAATCCTTTCCCCTTCTTGAAGACTCTTTAGCGCTTATGCCTTAGAAGGTTCTGGTATTAAATCTACAAAGGAAGCAATGTCCGACCACATTTGTCGGTCATAACAGCCGAGGATAGCTATTGGCAGCTCGGACCGTGGTTGCCGCCATGGTGGATAACTTCTTGCCAATAGCGTCAAGGCGTCTACCCTTACGGTCCGGAGGAGCTGATAATGGAGACAATGGATTCCTGGACCAACGCTGTGCTGCCTGAGTAATAATTTAATCAGGCTTCGGTTGTGCAATAAGACAAGCAGGAGAATTCGCAGGAGCCTTGTATTTTTTATCTAGTCGTGGCAGGACAGGAGGAATGGAATTAGGGTTTTGCATGAGCTTGAGACCCTCTTGCCAAATAAAACTGAGGATGGGAATAGCATGTACTTGTATCTGTGGCAAATCTTTAAAGTAATACAAGAAACAATCCTCCTCCCTGGTGACCATAGGGAGGTGAAATCTCTTTGCCACCCTTTCCATGAGAACATGAAATCCACCGGTGGAGAATCAAGAGGAGCCGGAGCAGTTGGGGACGGTGTTTGAATCTGATAATTGTTCTATTCCGTGAAAAGGTATCTATCATCCAGCTCACCCTCTTCTCGGTCATCATCATCATCATCTTCCTCAATGACATGAGGAGCGTCCTGGTGTTGCACCCTTGATGCCAAAGTAGAAGGCGTGGAACGTGGTTCTGTAGTAAGCGTAGGTGGAAGAGGCGCTTGTGGTGCTGGAGAGGCCTGTACTGAGTTTGTAAAACGACGGTAATAGTCATCCAGCATGAATTGGAGGTTGGAAATAAGGGTCAAAGGCATCTGTGCCATAGAAAATTCCGGTGCAGGCTGGTTGGCACAATCTGAAAAATCCTCATTCCTGGTCATCATCAAAATCCTGACATTTAATTAGCAGCTCAGAGGGACTGCGAGCAGCCCGAAACCTAACATCCTCCTCTGAGTCATCGTCACCAGCGTCAGAAGAAAATAGTTGTGCTGGAGGATGAGAAGTAGTTTGGATTGGCATCATAGTTCATAGTTCAATGACTTTATTCGGTTTACAAAATAGAAAAACATAAAAGATTACAAATCTCATAAAAACAGGGCATATCCAGAGCCTATACATATTAAACGACAATCGCATTGTATACAGAATAAGATATATAAACGCCATATATAAAAATTATTTTAAAAAATTGGCATCACGGTATCCAAAGAGGACTGTCGCCGTTGAAGCAGAGAACCTGAAGACTTCAAAGGAACTAGATCCATGGATGTAGCCGTCGACGCTGTCGCCGTCGATGAGAGAAGTTGCTGCTGAGCCACCGCCGACAAAGCCACCGCCGACAAAGCCACAGTCGGCGAGGAAGTGCATGCAGACGAATGCTTCTTCTTTTGCTTGTTAGAAGTCAAAGGCATCGTAGACCACAGAGGCCTCACCTTCACTGACACCAACGTCGACGGCAATGTCGTCGACGGCAATGTCGCCGACGGCAGGATGACGCCTCAGAATGACGTCGCTGTTTATCACATGTCCCACAGGGTCTGGAGAAGGATTTCTTAGTTGTAGACATGATAAAAGCTGTTCTTTGAGAAGAAAAAAAAAGAAAAAAGAGAAGAAACTGAGCAGAGCTCAGGGAGACTCCCTTCACACAACGTGTGGTAGAAAATGTGAGGGCCTGAGCCTCTGAGGAGAACATCCTAGAGGGTGCTAGCGCCTGATTGGCTGGAGTTTGGACTATTCACAATGACTTCGATATGTTATAGACGTGACAAGTTTTTCGCTCTATGAATCTCTATGATTTAATGCTACTCTATGTTTTTTTTTCTTACCTATACTATGGTTGTGTTATTGCTACATTGCTATGTTATGTACCATGGGACTCCCACTTCGACGACGGGGAATATTCAAGCATGTGAATCTATGAAAGACACCCCAATACTGGAAAATCCCTGCACCGGTGGGCCCCTAAAGAACAAGCTACTTACCTTCGGTAACGCTTTTTCTGGTGGATACAGTATCTGCCAGTGGATTCCTCACCTTGTGAATATCCCCTGCACCAGCAGCATTCGGAAACTTTTGTAGCTCTCCACGCCAACGAGGATGAGGACGACGTCACAGAGGCACGGCTTCGCTCGCGTGCCTCTGTGACGTCTTTGGGGTTGTGTTGGGAGGGAACCTTTGGCTTCAGAGAGCCCCCCCCCCCCCAAAACCCCTTTAGGTTGAACCCATCAAATAGGTTAAGACAAGATTTAAGTCCCATTGAGGCACAATAAAAGGAGTGGGCGGATATTTGTTGGTAAGGCCCTTAATAAAACGCAAAACAACAGGTGACTTAAACAAAGATGGCTGATCCGGCAAGCAAAGGAATGCCGACAAAGCAGATAAATAGCCTTTCACAGTAGCCACAGCAAAACCTTGCTGAGCTAAAGAAAGAGCAAACTGAAGGATGTGGATAAACAAGCCCTTAAAGAATCAATAGACTTCTCTACACACCATGAGACAAATTTGGACCACCTATAGGAATAAATAGACTTGGTGGAGTGTCGCCTGGCCGAAAGAATCACATCCACCACGTCAGGCAGGAGAGAAAAATAATTCAGATTGCCCCGTTCAATCTCCAGGCATGAAGGTGTAAGATCTGGAGGTGGGGGTGTAGAACCTGCCCATGCGACTGCGAGAGGCGGTCTGCCCTGAGAGGGAGACATAGCGGAGGGCACGAGGAGAGGTGGAGAAGATCTGTATACCACACCCTTCGTGGCCAATCCGGGGCGATCAATATGACTTGGGCCCGGTCTTGGCGAATCTTCCTCAGAACCCGAGGAATCAAGGGTATGGGAGGAAACGTGTAAAGGAGTTGCGAGTCCCAACTCAACTGAAACACGTCCCCCAAAGCTCCCAGCATTGGATACTGGAGACTGCAGAATGACGGACAGTGAGCATTCTCGTGAGTGGCAAACAGGTCCACCTAAGGAGTTCCCCAAGTCCGGAAGACATGATGAACCACCTGCGTATGAAGCCTCCACTCGTGGTCAGCTGAGAACTGCCGACTGAGTGTCTGCACGCACGTTTAGAACTCCGGCCAGACTATTGGCCATCAGACAAATCTGACCAGAGACGCAGAGCCGCAGAGCCGCAGAGCCTCCCTGCAAAGACAATGCGACCCTACTCCTCCCTGTTTGTTGACATATCACATCGCAGTAGTGTTGTCCGTTAGGACTTGAACTGACTGACCGTGAAGGGAAGGGAGAAAGGCCTTAAGCGCCAAACGTATCTCCCGTAACTCCAGAAGGTTGATGTGTAGCAACCTTTCCTCTGGAGACCAAAGACCCTTGATCTCCAGATCCCTCAGATGAGCACCCCACCCTAGAGTGGATGCATCCGTTATCACTGTGGCCACCGATGGAAGGGCTTTCCCTGAGACAGATTGCCTTCCACGCTCCTCCAAGACAGATCCGCCGCAGCTTCTCTGGAGATCCTCACAGACTCCCGGAGATCTCCATTGTGCGGATACCACTGCCTGCGGAGACACTACTGGAGCGCCCTCATGTGCCAGCGCGCATTTTTGACCAACAGAATGCAGGAAGCAAACAGACCGAGCAGGCGAAGGACCTTCAGGGCTGGAACGACCGCTCCATTGTAAAACAAGGGAATCATTTCCTGAATGTCGAGAATCCTTTGTGGAGGAGGGAATGCTCGACAGACAGTAGTGTCCAGTACCGCCCCTATGAACAGGTTGCGCTAAGAGGACACTAGGTGAGACTTGGGCACGTTTATCGAAAAACCCAATTTGTACAACAGGGGAGTTGTCACCTGCAGGTGATGAAGCACCTTCTCTGGCGACTTTGAGCAGCCAGTCGTCCAGATAGGGGAAAACTGGAATCCCCGATCTTCTGCGATGGGCTGCCACCACGAGGTGCAGTAGTAAGTCCAAACGGGAGAATCGCAAACTGATAATGTTGCGACCCCACCGTAAAACGGAGATACTTCCTGTGCGACTTCAGGATCGGGATATGAAAATAAGCGTCCTGCAAGTCGATCGACACCATCCAGTCCTCGTGCTGCAGCGCTTGAAGAACCTGCGCTAGGGTGAGCATCTTTAACTTCTCCTGCTTTAGAAAAAGATTCAAGATCCTGAGATCCAGGATTGGACGTAACCTGCAATCCTTCTTGGTTATCAGGAAATACCAGGAGTAGCATCCCTGACCCCTTTCCCGCTCTGGCACCACCTCTATCGCACCTTTTTCTAGTAAAGCTAGGACTTCCTCATGTAGGAGAAAGTGGTCCTCTGAACAGGACCCTTTGCAAGGAGGGTAATTTGGAGGGAATTCCCGAAAGATTGAGAGCCCAAAAGGTCTGTAGTGACCGATGCCCAATCTTGTAAAAACTGAGTAAGCCGACCCACCACAGGAACAACATGATCCAGAATGGTGGATCTAGGGCTGCTTTGCTGTGGTAAGAGGAGGGGAGGTGGAGGAGGAGGACTGACAACCTCGTGGGCGACCTCTGTTCCTGCCCCTATATGACTTATATAAGGCGTTCTGCTGCTGAGGCTGTTTGTAGGTCCGAAAGGACGACCTCCCGAAGCCTCTGTACTTTCTATAAGAGGAACCCCTAGGCTGTGCCTGCAGACCCAGGGACTTGGCTGTAGCCTTGCTATCCTTAAACCTTTCCAAAGCTGCATCTGCCTTCTTTCCAAAAAGTCCAGAGCCATCAAAAGGGAGGTCCAGAAGAGTCGCCTGGACATCCAGAGAGAACTCCGAAGACTTAAGCCAAGCACTCTTTCTAGATGCACCTGAAGACCCCATTATCCTGGCTACAGAGTCCCCATCATAATTCTTCCGGTCCTCCTCCAATAACTTTGGGGCCAGCAGTTTAGCAGAATCTATTAAGGCATGAATGTACCTGCCCAAAAGGCAAGTAGCAGTAGTGGACTTTAGGGCCATAGACGCTCAAGAAAACACCTTTTTAGCAGCCTGATCCAGTCTTTTTCACCCTCTGTCACCCGGAATTTGCAGAAAAGCACCAGCCATTTTCTTTGAACAGGCAGCTTGGATAACTAGGCTCTCAGGTGAAGGATGTGAAGTTAGAAACTCCAGATCTCCTGGAGCCACCCTATATCTCCTGGCAACAGATCTTGAGACTGCCGGAGCCGAAAAGCGCTTTTGCCAAACCTCCATAACCAGTTCATTGATGGCATCATTGCATGGTAGTAAGGGTTCTATTATAGATGAAGGAGAAGGAATATGCTACTTACCAGTATGCATCTGTTCTTGGCATAGAGGGCTGCAGAGTGGTACATTTATGAATAGATCGCCATCTGGTGTTGGGCTCGGATGATTGCACTTGTTTTTCTTCTGGAGAAGTCTTTGTCGTCATAGATGACTCCTCCTCTTAGTGTTAGTGCGCATGGGCATCGGCTCCATCCTTAGATTGTTTTGCCATAGTAGGGTAAGATGGAGTAGTGTAGTATCATACATAAAGATATGCCCATGTAAGTGTATCTAAATAAGATAATGTTGGGACAGACACAGGTTTCCGGGGAGGCAGTGAGGGCATGTACCACTCTGCAGCCCTCTATGCCAAGAACAGATGCATACTGGTAAGTAGCATATTCCGTTCGAGGCATATGGGCAGCAGATGGTACATTTATGAATAGATTATACAGCAGTTACCTCCCTAGCGGTGGTCACCAGTGTCTGTCGCAACTGTTTGAAATAGAGTTTTTAATACAGCTTGGCCCACTCTGGCTTGTTGTGCAGCCTGTACATCAACACAGTAGTGCTTTGTGAATGTATGTGGTGTAGACCAAGTTGCTGCTCTACATATGTCATCTAGGGGAATGTTCCCTAAGAATGCCATAGATGCTCCTAGTTTTCGTGTAGAATGAGCTCTAGGAGGAACAGTTAATGTTCTCTTTGCTTTAATGTAACATTTGTATACATCTTACAATCCATCTAGCGATGCCTGCTTTAGAGATAGGATTGCCTTTATGTGTTGGGGAAAATGCTACAAATAGTTGTTTAGTTTTCCTGAAGTTTTGTGTTCTTTCTATGTAGTACAAAATGGCTCTTTTGACATCTAGTGTATGTAGAGCCCTTTCTGCTACCGTCTGTGGCTTTGGAAAGAAGACTGGTAGTTCCACTGGCTGGTTGATGTGAAATGCTGAAATTACTTTAGGCAAGAACTTTGGGTTTGTTCTAAGAACCACTTTATTCTGGTGTAACTGTAGGAATGGTTCTTGTATTGTCAATGCCTGTAATTCATTTACTCTCCTGAGTGAGGTAATGGCCATAAGGAAAGCCACCTTCCATGTAAGGAATTGTATTTCGCACCTATGCATAGGTTCGAAAGGTGGCCCCATTAGTCTGGTGAGTACTACGTTGAGGTTCCAGACTGGGGAAGGTGGTAATCTTGGTGGAATGACTCTTTTAAGGCCTTCCATGAAGGCTTTTATCGCTGGTACTCTGAACAGTGATATGTGCTGCCTGTTTTGTAGGTACGCTGCTATAGCTGCTAGGTGTACCCTGATAGATGTGTACGCTAGATTACATTGCTGTAAGTGTAATAAGTAGCAGATAATCTCCTTTGTTGATACGTCCAGAGGGTTGATATTGTTATTAGTACAGTGTATAGCAAACCTCTTCCACTTAGCTGCATAGCATGCTCTGGTGGTGGGACGTCTCGCTTGTTTAATTATCTCCATGCAATTTGGGGGTAGATCTAAGTATCCAAACTCTAGGATTTCAGGAGCCAGATCGCTAGGTTCAATTGTGTGGGATCTGGGTGCATTATTTCTCCATGGTTCTGTGTAAGGTGCATGGGTAGAATTCGTAGCTTTTGATGTGGCACCTGTGAGAGTTGCAGGAGCGTGGTGAACCACGGTTGTCTTGCCCACGTGGGTGCTACTAGTATCATGGTCATTGAGTGTTGTTGCAGCTTTCGGACCACTAATGGGATTAGTGGGAGAGGGGGAAAAGCGTATGCAAATTTGTTGGACCAATTTATCCATAACGCATTGCCCTGCGACAGGTGGTGCGGGTACCTGGACGCGAAGCTTTGGCATTTTGCGTTCTGATGAGTGGCAAAGAGGTCTATCTCTGGCTGTCCCCATCTTTGGAAGAATGGCTGCAGTATTTGTTGGTGCAGTTCCCATTCGTGTATTTGTTCAGACTGTCTGCTTAAGATGTCTGCTATCTGGTTTTGGACTCCTGGTAGGTGTTCGGCTAACAGATAGATGTTTTGAGGAATGGCCCATCTCCAGATTTCCTGTGCTAGTCTGGATAGTTGGAGAGAGTGCGTCCCCCCCTGTTTTTGAATATAATACATTGCTGTCATGTTGTCTGTTCTGATCAGGACTGCTTTGTTGGTAACATGTATTTGGAAGGCTTTCAATGCTAGAAACACCGCTAGTAGTTCTAGGTAATTGATGTGCAGTCTTTTTTCCTGCACACTCCACCTTCCTTGTACTGTGTATTTCTCCATATGTGCTCCCCATCCTGTGAGCGATGCGTCCGCTGTTATTGTCACCTGTGGAATTGGTTCTAGGAACGACCGCCCCTTGGCAATGTTTGTTGTGTTCCACCACTTCAGAGAGCGGTGTGTGCGGTCGTCTACCAACACCAGATCTGTAATCTGTCCTTGAGCCTGATTCCACTGTGTCGCTAAGCATTCTTGTAGCGGACGCATTTGTAGTTTGGCATATGGTATTAGCAGTATGCAGGATGACATCATCCCTAATAGCTGCATGAACACTCTTGCTGGTAGTGAGTGTTGTGGCTGGAATCTTTGAATGATTGTAAGCATTGTTTGTATCCTGACTGGATTGGGATATACTTTGGCTTTTTCTGTGTCTATAGTAGCCCCCATATATTGTTGAACCTTGCTTGGTTGTAGGTGTGACTTTGTATAGTTCACCGTGAACCCTAGCTGGTGTAGTAGCTGAATTGTCTTGTGTGTTTTGAAGACATTCCTCTTGTGACTTGGCCTTTATTAGCCAGTCGTCCAAGTATGGGAAGACATGTATTTGTTGTCTTCTTAGGTGAGCTGCCACCACTGCCAGGCATTTTGTGAACACCCTTGGTGCCGTTGTGACACCAAACGGAAGGACTTTGAACTGATAATGTTGTCCTTCTACCACAAACCGGAGGTATTTCCTGTGGGCTTTGTGAATCGGGATATGAAAGTAAGCGTCTTTTAGATCCAGTGTAGAAAGAAAGTCCCCTTTCTTCAGTAAAGGAAGTACCTGTTGGAGCGTGACCATGTGGAAATGTTCCGAATTTATGTATGCGTTGAGAGGTCTTCGGTCCAGTATCGGTCTTAGAGACCCATCCTTTTTGGGAATTAGGAAGTATAGGGAGTATACTCCTGTTCCTTGTTGGTGCTGTGGAACCTTCTCTATGGCATGCTTTCCTAGCAGGGATAGTACTTCCTGCTTTAACAGTGTCAGGTGATCTTGTTTCATTGGACGCTGTTTGGGGGATGTTTGGTGGGGTAGATGTGAGTTCCAGACAATAACCATGTTGGATAATTTGTCTCACCCACCTGTCTGATGTGATGTTTTCCCAGACAGGTAGGAACTGTGATAGGCGTCCCCCGACCGGTGTTATATGGTCTGGGGGGAGCTGTATGAAGTCACTGCTTTGGGGTTGGAGAGTTGCGGTTGTTGTTTCCGCGACCTCTACCCTTGTTGTGGTTACCTCTGTAACTACCTCTAGAATTACCTCTGGGTGATGTAGGTGTAAAAGAGGTTTGTTGCTGGCTTGTACCTGTATTTTTGGATCCTCCTCTATAGGTGGATCTACGAAAGGAACCTCTTTGTGTCGGCTGTTGCAATGCGCCCATTGATTTAGCCGTTTCCGTATCCTTTTTCATCTTTTCTAAGGCCTCATCTGTCCCTGTGCCGAAAAGTGTTTTCCCATCAAAAGGTTGGTTCAGTAACGATGTTTGTACCTCTTGTTTGAACCCTGATACCCTAAGCCATGCAGGTCTCCTTAACATGATGCTTGTGTTTGTAGCTCTTGCTGCAGTGTCTGCTGCGTCTAGGGCGCACTTTATGGAAGTGTTAGTAATTAACTTCCCTTCTTGTATGAGTTGATCTGCCCTCTTTTGATGTTCTTTAGGGAGATGTGTGATGAGTTTTTCTAATTCATCATAATGCGCTCTGTCATACCTTGCCAGTAGTGCTTGCGTATTAGCTATGCGCCAGCTGTTTGCCGCTTGAGATGCTACTCTCTTGCCAGAGGCATCTATTAGCTTAGACTCTTTGTCAGGAGGTGGAGCTTCTCCTGTAGATAAAGAGTTTGCTCTCTTACGCGCGTTTGTGACCACTAGTGAGTCTAGAGGAATTTGCCCTTTAATGTATATTGGGTCTTTTGGAGCTGCCCTATATTTCTTATCGATTCTTGGGTTCAGTACCCTAGCCCTCACTGGGTCTTTGAATATCTCTGATGTATGACTGAGAAGGCCCTTAAGCATTGGTAGTGTTCCTGATGTTCTTTGTGCAGTAGGTAGTGTTTCCAATAAGAAATCCTCTATTTGAGGTTCTGCATGTAGTTCTACCTTGTGATATGTTGCTGCTCTATTAATGAGTTGCGCAAAACCAGTATTATCATCAGGAGGTGAAGGTTTTGAAGGATACATTTCAGGGTCGTTATCGTTATCTGAGCCTACATTGTACTCTTCCCATGGGTCTGCCTCCTCTGGGATTGTGTCTTCATCATCCCCAGGATGTTCCCCCTCCCCTGTGTCACTCTCTACATCTGTTGTAGGTGTAGATGGTCGTGTGGGAGGAATATTTGGTCTATTGTGAGGAAGAGGAGAAGATGGTGTGTGTCTAGGTTTTGGAGAAGGGGGAGGAGTTGTATTTGTCCCCATTGTTCTCTTCTTCGGATGAGTTTTGTCGTCCGAATGTTCATTCTTCCTCTTTTTAGGTAGTTCTGTGACTACCTTGCCAGTTTTTGGATCAATAAACAGAGTCTTTTGTTTAGGATCGGTCTTGTATTCCTGTGTCGGTACCGCAGTTTTCGGTTCCGAAAGGTGTTTTTTCTTCTGACTGTCCATTTGTATTTTCGGCACCAAGATTTTATTCGGATCCGATGTCTTCGGTATCGAAGATGTCCCCGGTGTCGAGGGTGTTTTCGACGTCGAAACGTGTTTCGGTGTCGACATGGACTGCTTCGACTTCGAGCTTTCCTTGACTTGGAGCTTCGGTGTCGATGTGGTCCGTTTATCGGAACCACCATGATGGGAGACCGAGGGTTTCGGTTTCGGTTTCGTTGCCGGGCGTCGGAAACTTTTTTCGGTTGTCTGACCGGGCTCGAGGGCGGGGTCGACACCGTGCGGGGTCTGTTCTTTGGTAAAGGGACGTCGTCACTCACGGTTTGTTGGACGTCGATTTCCTCGACGTCGGACTCGTCCACTTCAGACCCCGCCTCGTCGGCCTCTTCTTCCTCCTCTTCTGGGTGCTGGTCCTCGAACAGCTCCGGGATTGCTTGTGACTGCATTCTCGATACCTCGTGTCTTCGGGCTCGACGGTTTCTAATCGTCGATTTTGAAGAGAACGCTGCACAGGCCTCACAGTCCCTGGATTCGTGTTCAGGGAACAAGCAGAGGTTGCACACCTCGTGTAGGTCCTTGTGTGGGAACTTAGCACCACACGTTGGACATTTTTTGAATGGAGTCCTTTCCATGGACCCCGGGCTGGACTACTTCGAGTTTCTCGTAGTCGTCGTCCTTCGAAACGCGTCGGTATGGAAGTGAAGTCGCGTTCGATAACAATACCGTCGAATTGGAAAGGGTTACGCGCCGAATATGACCTTCTTTATCGAAGTCGGTCCGGAGCGCTTCGATCCTCATCCGAACCCGATGGCGGAAAAAAACAATCTAAGGATGGAGCCGATGCCCATGCGCACTAACACTAAGAGGAGGAGTCATCTATGACGACAAAGACTTCTCCAGAAGAAAAACAAGTGCAATCATCCGAGCCCAACACCAGATGGCGATCTATTCATAAATGTACCATCTGCAGCCCATATGCCTCGAACTGTAGTACCTCTGTTAGAATGTTGGATTTAAATTCCACTGTCGGGAGTTGTAGACCTAAAAGATCAGCAGCCTTACGTATCACAGTGTGGTAGGGAGCCACATCCTTAGAGGGAACCTCCGAAGGAGGAGAGAGTTGCCATTCTGGTGACATATCCAGACCACTTGCCACTCTTAAGTCTTCAAAAAAGTCCTGACTCCTGACGCTCACCTTCCTCCATCTCATCCTCCCTATATTGCTGTTCCTCGAACAATCTTTGTGCCTCCCGCCTGGACCTTATCCTCTGGGCCGGCGGAGTCGTACACAGCTCTGATGGATTCGGAACAAGCGTCGAACCCAGATCCAGGGGCATAATCGAAGTCGAACGAGGTCAGGCTGACTGCGCCGGAGATGGAGGTATCGGTGTCGACGTCCTCGCTGCCAGGGAATGCCAGGATGGAGCCGCAGGAAGAAAAGGCATAAAGGGAGCCTGTGCATAGGCTTGAGGAACCTCCAAATTGAACGCCGTAGGACCCATGGGACCAGAAGGTGCACCAGAGGGGTACATTGCCCTCGCAAAGACACCATACATAGAATTAAGAAAATGCAATGGGTCTTACCCTGCACCGGGAAAAGGACGGTACTCGCCTGGAATACGCTCAGGCATAGGCATCACCGGACTCAGGGCCTGCCGGCGCCGACGGTGGATCCTTTGGAGTCGACGGCCCTTCAGGTACTGGTACCTCTTTGACCGAAACCGGAGAATTTTTAAAAGATGGAGAAGGAATCGGCGCCGGCGACTGCGCTGATGAAGCCACAGGAGAAGTCGCTCTCTCTAGAGAAGGAGATACATAGTCCTCACGAGGTCAATGGACTTTGAGGTCGACGTCTGAGCCTCTTCCTTATCAGAACGGCGTCGAGAGCCGTGCCTCTTCTTGTGCTTCTCAGGTTTTGAAGCATGACCAGACGTCGACTTCAAGCCCGACCTCTGTCTACTCCGGCCCCTCTTTTCTTTACGCATCTTTGCCATGACCAGCTTGGCTTCCCTTTCTTTCAGAGCCTTCGGGTTCATTTTCCTGCAGGAAGCGCAATCCTCGACGTCATGTTCCGATGACAAACACCATACGCAATCGTCGTGAGGATCTGTCTCCACCGCACTCCCTGCATGGCTTGAATCCTGACATTCGACAACATCTTTCGAAAAGAGAAACAAAAGAGAACAGGATACAAGCTAGAAGACACAAAGTAGCAATATAACCACGGAGAGTCCCAAAAAACCGGTAGCGTCGACAGCGCAGAAAAAAAGGGAACTGACGTCATCAGGCCGACGAGGCTCTCTTATGGATCCGATGACGTCAGCGAGGTCGCGAGCGAAGCCGTGCCTCTGTGACGTCGTCCTCATCCTCGTTGGCGTGGAGAGCTACAAAAGTTTCCGAATGCTGCTGGCGCAGGGGATATTCACAAGGTGAGGAATTCACTGGCAGATGTATCCATCAGAAAAGGCTCATTTCCACAGACTCTTCACTTTGTTCTTCACCAAAACATGTAGCATGCAACATGTGTACACGTGTTTATGTGTGCACGTGTGCGCGTGTGCGCATGTGTGTGTGTAAAGGTAAGGGTGGCACAATAAGTGCAGCAGCCCTTAGAGGCCTTCCCTGGCCATAGTGTCCATGGTACCTGTGGCACCATTTACAAGGGACTGACATGTGGCCAAACATTTCCAGTGGGGTTTTGTTTTAATGAATTCTTAGGAAAAGAACATGGGTCCTGGGTAACTGATTGGCAGGAACCCAGGGCACACTCAGTCGAAGTACATCAACAGTTTGGCAAAAAGTGGGGGTGATCATGCAAAAAGAGGGCACTTTCTTATACCATATAGCAGCAATAGTTCCACTTCTGGGGAAATATAATCAGCACTAAGTTCAGGACCAGCTCTCAGAACTAGAAAAAAGTCCAATAATTTTCAAAGGATTTTAATGTAGATTGCTTATTTTGCCTACTAAGGATGCAGCAGAGCTCCTCTCATTCAATCTGACAGCAAAATAATTCAACTCCTTTCTGGATGTTCCTAAATATCATAAACCATCTACAAACTTGATTAATGAAAAAGCTCAGGCTGCAGTTTTTAGCCACAACAAACATACAAGAAATCATGCTATCTTTTGGTGGTAGGGTGGAAGAATATCAATTCATATATATATATATATATTTTGGAGTTAATAAGAGAAAATATTTTAAGTGGAATCACAATATCTTAAAGGAAACATACCTGTGCAAAAGCACTCTCAATATGAATGGAAATAACTAATGTTGAGTAGTATAGAAGGAAGAGAGTTTATAAAAGGAGATACCACATCAGAGAACAATCGTGTGAGTTATTAGTTGGTCCGATCCAGGTGTAACAAATAATTTGATTTCAGGGGCATCATCTTCTCTAAACACAATTGTATCAGATACACAGAGCCATTGAGCAACTCTCACAATTTTGCATCACAACAATAAGTGGGTTAAATTCTGAATTAAAATGATTGCAAAACACCGCTTCCACCTCCAACTCCACACCATTGACACTAATCATCAATTTTCAGTGGGGTTTAGTTCACTTTTTAGCCTATTCACACAGCGATTTGAAAGCTCGGGTGAGAATCAGTAAGGAAGGTTTCACGGGACATTAATATCGGTAGAGGGGTCAGGCAGGGGTGCATACTGGCCCCTACCCTATTTATTTTATTAATTAATGACTTGCATAATGTACTGACTGAACTTACTAACGATGTCCCGAGAATTAATGGTAATACACTCCCCGCCCTACTGTGCGTGCATGATGCGGTCCTAATGGGCCGCACACCCAATGCACTACACACCTTAGTTCGGGGCTTTGTGGATTTTATGACCGGTTTAGATCTTTGTACCAATTTTAAACAAGCATTTTCAATGCAATAGGTCTCACATTTGTGAGAGTTTGAGCTATTGGCATTGTAAATGACAAGGCCTTTTATTTACGTATTTTGAAAGCCTGCAAGCACGTGTAAATATGCACTTTGTACTTATAGTCCACGGCTGGCAGTAAAACAGGCACAGTTACTGACAGCCTCGCTTCTCGTAAGCAACTACTACTATAAGTACAAAGTGTGTGTTTATGCACTGATTGCAGGTTTTCAAAACACATAAATAAAAGGCATTGTCATTTACTATGCCAATAGCTCAAACTACCGCAAATGCGAGACCTATTGCATTGCAAATGCTTGTTTTTATTATTTGACAAAAATACTTAAATGATTGGACGAGAGGGGTGCAGGTAAGAGTTCACAGTTTTGGGGTGGCAGGTGTGATTCATTACCCGAGACAGGCTGGTCCTCACCCAGTTCTGAAGCAGATTCTGTCTTGTATGGCAAACCAGTGAGATTCCCCTGTGAGGCAGACTTGTGTTACGGCAGTTTGATGTCAGGCATGTGTTGCATTGAGCCATGAAACTGATTTTTGGGAATGTTGATGTGCGTGTAATTACAGGGATTGAATGCAACTGCTTATTAGCGTCATTCATTTCTCTAAACTTTTTTCTTGTGCGAGACCAGACGAAACCTCTCAGTCACCATTTGACAGTTAAGTCACTTTAACCCAAAATATGTAGGTTACTCATCAAGCAGGATTGCGGGCAAATGGGAGAATGTTCATGGAACAAGGTGCAATGCAGTGCCTTAACGTGGGTACCAAGAGTGCTTGGCAAGCAAAAACAAGAGAAATAGTTTGGGATCAATGTAAGGGAGGATGATATCTGTCTCTTTCTCTCAAGGGCATAGGAGACAAAGACTATCCGAGCCCAATAGAAACAGCACCGGGTGGACATTGCGTGTATGTGTGCTGGCAAGCACTAAGGATCTACCATCCAAAGTGCCCTCCAGAATCGTTTATTGCTCCTCTAGGTGTATATACTGGAATCATGCACTAGATACAGAACTCCGGATGCTGTCCACACCAGTATGCCTTAAATATGTTGAGTAAGTTGTTCCATAAAGCCGTCCATGCCTTTTTCTCTTTAACATAGCTAATTCCGGCGCAGTCATATGAGTGACATAGGACTCCTGAAGCTTGTAACCTGAATATTATGTCTCTTGTGACCGAGGATCCTTGGCCCACATAACACACTGTAATTTATGCAATGCTATGAAAACTAGGGAAAGGACACCCTCCAGAGCTTGCATTCATTTCTGATTCTACAAACTGGGACCACTTATAAAATTTGAATTCCATGGCACATGGACTACCTTCACATCCGTGAGCTCCCTGCTTCAATATCCATTATCAGTGCACCCCCTCTATCAAGCATATCGCAATAATTCATGGATTCAGAACACTTCCCCTCCCCAGTCATGACATAAAAACTGTCCCGCCTATCCAATTCTGAAACAGAAACAAGTGCGCACTAAACGCAAACAGCAAAAACAAGGAAAACAAATACTGTGGTTCTGGTCAAAACGTAAAGAGTGGCAAACTCACGGGTCATGCGACACACCCTCGCATAGTACCAAACAGCTGTGTTACAACTCCCCTATGCCTCCAATATGTGGCATTATACATCACTCACGTATTGCTGTCTGTATTTACATGAACCACTGTGCTCTTTCTAAATCACAACTTTTATAGCCGCCAACTAATTGTCCCGTGTATACTCGGCTGCACTTACCTAGGTTCCACCAGACACCTCAACTCCTTCCCTACTCTGTACAATTTACCAACTGCCATACCAGAAGTGCATCCAAGAAGACCCCTCACTTCTGCCTGGTCCGACCATATAGAAGAGTTTGACTTTAAAGTGCTTCATGCTTCCAAGGGACAACATCAGATTGGGGATTAGCGTTGCAAGCTTATATGTTGTATGCCAATGGCGTGCGCTCCACACGAAGCCTGTCCACGGGGTGAATCACTGCCGCCGCCACTTCTCGTGTGAGATTGGTTGAGGCCGGAGTGCTTGTCAGGCTGACCTAACGTACAATAGAGGAAACTACGATTGTTACCCCTGGCCACGCAAGAGACAGAAACGAAAAGCTCATATTGGACTTCTTAAATGATATCACTGGACCTTGCGGGGTCCCTGGCGGGGTCCCTGGCAGACTTATGTTAAAAGGGATTATAGCTACCACACACTGGTTGCGCTCACATAATCTATGGTGTAGTGTCTGAGATGTGGTAAATATTCAGGAAGGAGGGGTATGTTTTTCTGCTCGGTTTTCAATGCCCCCTCAAATTGAAGTTTATTAGACGGAGCCTTGTCCGAATCCTATTGGATATTGCTGTGTTTGAGTGAGGTCCAGCTATTAGAGGCAAGGTAACTGAAACCATGCTTAAGAAATAATGACTGTAAAACGGGCATGCACGCCTCAGGCAATTTAGATGTTCTGGGAGGGAGGGGTGTATGGCAATGAAATGACAAAACACGAAAAAAAGAAACAAAGGACGTGCTTGAAGCTGCAAATCAAACAGGCCCGCGAGTAGTGCGCGCGCCACAGCGAGCAATCGGTTTTTAATTATCGCGCCCGTGTCTGGGCACGATAATTGAAAACAGATGTCGGCGTGTGGGAAACAGACACCAATAGGCCGTGGGCGGAGCCAATACCGTGGACAGAAAGGAATCGCACACGCACGAGTGGGTGCGATTCCAGGGTCCGTTTTGGAACCCTCCACAAAAGGGCTCTCGCCTGCGCGAGCACTGCTGCGCCGTGCAAAGCAGGGCGCGGGCCCTACAAATTGGTTTTAATGGCCTGCGGCCCAAAAAAGCACCTTATCAACTCAATTACCACCGGATCCGAACGATTATTACGCACTTGCACTGTCCCATATTTGGGGTCAGTATTTTCAGATAACAACTCCTGGGCAGATCATGTGGCACACAGCAGGAGTACGTTTTTAAAAGCCACCAATTCAATTATGTGCCTTCCGCAACCAAAAATAGCCTAGGTGGTTTTATCTATAATCAAAATTTATAAAACACAGTGCATTCCCACTGCAACATTCGGTGCTGAAGTCTGGGGTTTTACAAAATGCAGCAGTATCCAGGGTGAGGAAAATAGATTCTGTCGTAAACTTCTGGAGTCTCCAATTTCCTCCTCACATTTTGTTTGCCATAAGGAATTAAAATGGTTTTACATTGGAGATTACATCAGGGCTCGCCCAGTCATATTTTGGCTAAAAGTTTGGCAAAACCCGGCAGCGACCCTAACAAGAGATATAATAGTTGATTGTCTTAAATGTGAAAGGGGTGGGGACATACCCTGGCTCTTCAGGATTAGAAAAAGTTTGATCAACGTGAATCTTGAATTTATCTTTTTAAATCCAAGTGGTATGGAGGGCATAAAATAAAAAATCCCTCCAGGAGGTTCGTAATCTATACTACTATTATAAAGAGAGAACTTTGAACCTTTGAGGCGGGTAAACTCGGGAACCACAGCGCCAATCCAAACACCCGTTACATCGTTGTAATTGTCAGGGTCTGCAGATGGACATAGGCTATATAAAAAAATAAAATATACGTTCTTTAAAATATTTACGATTAAAAAAAAGTAGTCCCTTTGAAGTAGTGCCAGCCGCGACGTGCGTGCTGACATCAGGAGCGCGGGGAGGAGTGGCGTACAGGAGCGCGAGGAGGAGCGGCGGACAGGCGCGGTGAGGAGCGGCAGACAGGCGGTGAGGAGCAGCGGACAGGCGGTGAGGAGCAGCGGACAGGCGGTGAGGAGCGGCGGACAGGCGGTGAGGAGCGGCGGACAGGCGGTGAGGAGCGGCGGACAGGCGGTGAGGAGCGGCGGACAGGCGGTGAGGAGCGGCGGACAGGCGGTGAGGAGCGGCGGACAGGCGGTGAGGAGCGGCGGACAGGCGGTGAGGAGTGGCGGACAGGCGGTGAGGAGTGGCGGACAGGCGGTGAGGAGCGGCGAGGAGCTGCGGACAGGCGGGGAGGAGCGGCGGCTAAGGTAGGTGAAACGGCCCGTGTGCGGCTCATTGGGGGCCCTGAAAGTGGCGGGTGCGCTCCGGGGGACCCACGGACAACGTTGGGGCGGCCGGGGGCCCTGAAGCCTGAGACAACGTCGGGGCGGGAGGGGGCCCAGAAGCCTGAATGCTCCCGGACAACGTCGGGACGGGCTGCTAGTGATTAATATAGTAACACAAGATATGTAACAGAGCTTTCTAAATAGTCAGTTGCAAGGTATATGTCCGTGGTGGACGCAACTTGTCCCCCATCACATCTGCCATCCAGCTATCTTTTAAAGAACATGGGTCGCTGGGAAAAAAGCTTGCTTTTTCGCTTTAGGGCTGGCACTCTTAAAATATCTGCTTTGCTTCCCCTTATGGTTCAATGTTAATCGTGAGCAAATGCACTGCCCTTGTGGCAATCACAGCAATCAATCAATGCTACACGTTTTATTATTTTTTATTCTTTAGTATTTATCGAAAATATACAAAACAATTTCTGATCCCTTTTTCAAGGTAACTGCCATCACCAATTACAGAGCAGCCTACATGGAAATTCTTTAACTGAAGGGGGATGACTTGGTTTTCCCGGTGTGTTCGTTTTCGAAAGTGGCAGTTCGTTCACGTATCTCAATGAGGACCCCCTAATGGCTGTTCCTCATTGTTTCTAATTTTCGTTGCTTAGTTAAAATATTTAGTTTCATTTTTATATATTTATTTATTTACTTCTGTATTTCTTTTGATAGTTCTTATGTTCTTTATCTATGTGCCTTTTGAACTATTCCCGACAGCGTATTGTAGAAACTTGATTGGACTTTATTACATCATGCTGCTATTCGTGACGAGTTATATATTCTCACCCGGACAGTTTTTAAGAAGTTGCTGTTCTGCATACCATGTTTCTCTTCCTTACAGTACACATTTGATTGCACTTTACTATATTATGCTGCTATTTGTTAAGCTATAAGCTCTCATCTGTCAGTGTTTTTTTATGAAGTTGCTGCCTTGAACATTAGGTCTTTTTATAATACACGTATTTTTATTGTTATTTGGTACGCACCAAAAGGCCTACTTGTCTATTGCTTTTATGCTGCTATTACTTTACATATTGTGTATTTTTATAAATGTATGCATCTTTGTTGGTATTTTGACCTGTGCTTTTATGGATATTTTATAATCGAATAAAGATTCATTGAATTGAATCAATTGTCAATACAATGGCGAAACTGGTTTGGTGCAAAGGCTTCATTCTTCAAAGCAATTGCCAGAACTAAAAGAGTGCAAAAAGTGGAGCTAGCAGGCCTCAACTCTGAACTGTTACAGTAAAATATGGGTAAAACTTACAGGCATCACTTGGACCTGTCCGGACAGATTTTAAATCTCACTTTGCGTTGCATTATTCCACCTAACCTTCCCATGTGCAAGTGCCCCAAACCAGAGGCACCAAATCTGCATAAACAGCACACTGGAGCAGCTTAAATAATATGGGCTGCGCTCACATCATGGAATAATGAAGATGCTGCCAGAATACTCGCCGTACGATAAGCACATGATGCTCTATTCTGGAACCCTGTGCAACCCAGATAAGCTATCCTACTTATTCAAACCAAATTAAATTAGTCTTTATTTCGACTTTTGAGCCACAAAAGACACAGACATTTAAAAATACATTTCATTACATTAATATTTACAGGGAGGTACATCTTTAGGATCTACAGATTATAATTTTCCACATACAGGGTATTTCATCTTGACCATAAAAACCTAAATTATGTGTTTTGATAAAAACATTAAAAGATATTCCACATTTTATACCATGAAAGATTTAGGAGAGCTGGAATGCTTTCAATTTGCTACTACGGATTGACCACATCCACTTTAGAAATTTTGCGAGCGCAATCACAAGAGCGTCCGAGCAATCTGTCTGAAAGATCCTCAATGCTGCTGTCCCAGTCTGAATCCCCTTTTGGATACAGATCGACCTAATCCATTTATGGCGAGGAGCTTTATACTCTGGGCATACAAACAGGACATGAGCTATACTTTCTGTATGTGATATGCAGAAAGGGCATGATTGATCATTTTTACTTGTTGACCATTTACAGGTAACTTGGTTGAGAGGAAGAGTCCCAACCCTGAATTGATGAAACAGTTTCCTGTCAAGTGGCGATGTAATTAGATCCCAATATCTCTCATACACAGGAAAATGTTTCAGCTCCAAAATAGCCCTGGTGAGCGTGGGATCAGTGGGTGACTGAAATACCTCCTGTGATACCATCGCCCAATACGCTTCTCTTAACTTGGTTTTTGAAGGGAATATACTCTCCTGGGGGTTATCCCATAGCTCCCTCATACCTATGGCCTTAAGTAGAGTTTTAACCTTCCTAAACCATAAGAGTTTACCCCCTGTGTCCATATTCCGCGTTTCCAGCAGAGCTAACGCATAGTGAGAAAGTTCAGGTGTCACCCACATTCTCCTCCAATATGCAAGTGGTCTATACCTGCAAATGTCCTGTATACTATTACTCCCCAAATCCAGACGTAAGGGTACAAGAGGCGTAGAATGTGGAAGCCCTGTTATACAACGAAGAAATTTGTTATGTGACATTTGCAAGCTCGTGATGTTAGAGACCCCCCAGAGTTCTGCTCCATATAGCATGGATGATCTAACTTTTGTATGGTAGATTTTAAGTACTGGGGCCAGTGGTTTAGTAGCTGAGGACTTAAACTCTCTTATTAGAACACCAGTCAACTGAGCATGCTTAGAGGTTAGGTATGACATGTGTGGCTTCCACTGAAGCCTAGAACCTAATATTATGCCCAGGTAGCTGAAACTGTTTGTCTGTTCTAGGAGTTCCCCATTCATATAAACTCTGCCCCTGATGTTCTTACTCTTATGCATGACCATGAATTTGGTCTTAGATGCATTTACGGATAACCCATGGTCTGTACAGAATTTTTCGAAGCAGCCGATTGATTTCTGAAGCCCTTCCTGGGTCTTGGATACTAAAAGAGTATCATCGGCAAACATTAACAAGCAAACCGTAATACCATTCTGTTTAGGAGCATCCGTATGGGAGTCTCTATAGTATTCTATGACCCGATTTATGTATAGGGTGAATAATGTGGTGCCAAAACACATCCTTGTCAGACACCTCTTGCCGTTGGGAATCTGTCAGTCACCTGACTCTGGGTACCCCATCTCACCTGCGCGTAGTTATCCTCGTGCAGTTTGATCAAGACTGTTAGCAGTTCTGGTGGCTTGCCTTGGTCATGAAGCGCGCGCCACAACCTATCTCGTGGGACGAGGTCAAATGCAGCCTTCAGGTCTACGAAGGCTGCGTAGAGTGCGCCGCCCCCCAAAATCACCCATTTCCAATAGATTGCGGAAAACCTAAAAACTTGATCCACTGTACTGGTGGAGGGTCGGAAGCCAGCCTGGAGCTTGGACATGACCCCCGATTCCTCCATCCAGTTCTGGATCCTAAGAAGTAACATTCTGGCCACAACTTTTTGGATACAAGCTATAAGGCTTATTGGCCTATAATTGGCTGGATCGGTGCGGTCCCCCTTTTTATAAATAGGTATGATTTCTGCTCCCCGCCATGTGTCCGGCAAGGCAGTGCCTCTTGCGATGGCATTTGCCAACAGTTCAATGTACGGGACCCAGACTTCTCTATTATGTAAGAAGAGATCAGCTGGAATTTTGTCTAGGCCCGGGGCTCTGCCTTTGGGGATTAAATTGAGGGCATTGTCAACTTCTTTCCTGGAAAACAGTAGTGTACTGTTTGATAAAGGACGAATAATAGAATCCAAAGCAATTGGTGGGAGACAATTATCACTGGCAAACTGGATCCTGAAATACTTTGACCATCGTTCAGGAGGGACATGGTTTTCAGGTACTGGTTTTTGGTTCCCTTTACCCCACCTCACCAGATGCCAGAAGCCCGTCGTATCTTTCGACTTACTGGCTTCTAATAGTTCTTCCCAATATTTGTTATCCCATGCTTTCTTTGCTTCGAGTTGCGTCCTTTTGTAGTGTTTCCTGGCTCCTTGTATAGTCTCTCTATCAGTTGAACGTACTGCTAAAGCTAAAGATTTACACGCTACCCTGCAATTTTTGTCATACCATGACTCGGGTTTCCGTCTACCTTTACCAGAATGTTTCTTCATTTGAATACTAAAAAATTTTCCCAATTTAAAAAAGAGGGTCGAGTGGATCTGAACTACCCTGATGTCATAATCTACACGGGATGACTGTTCCTGTATTTCAGCAGTCGCTTCCTTGACCAGAACCTCCATTTCAGTAATGGAATTTGGATCACCCAAGCACTCAGCCCATCTTAGTCGCCTTGTATCGTTGGTCATAACAATGTCTTCTGTTATGTCATCTTTCTTTGTACCTTGGCCCTTAAAGAGCAGTAACTCGAGACTAAGCGGATTATGGTCACTCTCAAGTCGTTGGATTATGGGCATATCACAGACGGAGGACCAGAGTTCAAGATTCACTATTATATAATCTATTCTACTTGAACTCACACCGTTATTAAATGTTGGTTCACCCTGCTTGTCCCCGGGTGTTCTCCCACGACTGCGCGTAGCCCATGTTCAAGCGTAAAGGACTTAAGTTGAAGTACTGCTTGGGTCCACCTTTTTATTGGCGGTAGGTTTAATGGGGGAATTTGCCAACAGGTATCTTCCTCCTCCGAGATCTCTAGGTCACTGTGATCCAGAGGCTCAAATGAGCAGTTAAAATCACCACATATAAGTAGGTTAGCCCCTCCTCTCTAGGTTCTGACGTACTGATCCAATGCCTCAACTACCTCAGACGTCTTTTCCCCTGGTTTCCCCCTAGCATATACATTAAAGACTATAAGGTCACCAAATAAAGAAGATTTCAACTTAACCACCAATATGTCCCTGGAGGTGGTCTCAAGTTGAGTAGTTGAATATCTATCATCCTGCTTGACCCAAGTGGTCAAGCCCCCCACTGGTCTTCCTTTATTTGGGTGTGTTGCCGCTATCGCAAAATGGAGATACCCGGATCTATATTGTGGTTCAGTTGCCCATGTTTCCTGCATGGCTATTATCATATAATTGTCTATAAAAGTGGCCCAATCCCTGGACGCCAGCTTGCTCTTTAGACCTGCCACGTTCCAGGATGCCACATATTGACCTCTCTTGTGTGACTGTATTTGGTTTTGGACTCAATTATTGCTCATGCAGTCTTCCCCTACAGGAACAGTGTACCCCATCTCAGTCTGGCTTCTAACCTGCGCTCCTTCAATCGGTAAATCTCTTTCCTCTGTCACACTACCAGTAGAATTAACATTTTCTGTGCAAGTGTTAGATGAAGCAATCCATGTTGCCCTATTGCTAGCAAAATTATTGGTTAAATCAAATGGTTTATTCTCAGATAGGCAGTTTGATTGATGGGCATTTCCAATGTGATAATTGGGAGGTGCATTCACCAACTCCTCCACTCTGACAATATCATTATTCAAACCCTGTATTTCGGAATCACACCGGGGATGGTAAGCTGGGTTTGACAATTCTGCTACTGAGCTCGTTGCAATGTTTAAAATGTCTGCCTTAGGGACTCCCGGTCCATCATCCACCTCAAATCCATCTGTGCTAGGGATATTTGCATCTCCTCCCCCATCCCCTCTTTTCAATAATCTTCAATCGCAATCTTCCAGTCCACTAAATATATCATACCTATTAGATCGCTCCAGTGGTGTAAGTGGTAATAGGTAGTTCAACCTACTGTGTACTGTTTGATTAAACCTGGGGGGTATGGTGTCCCACCCAGGTGTGATAGGAGCTGGAATCGGATAGTACATGGTAGGTGCATTACTTGTATACTCCATATTTGTGAATTGATTAGTGGAAATGGCATTGCTATGTAAATTTTGTGGTGGGAAAACTGCAGATTTTGGATAGAAATATGTTAATGGGCGGGGGATGATATTATTGGTGGCATTACCCTGTCTCCAATTTAAGATGTAGCGAACTGCATTCTGGTCCCTAAAGTTGACCACAACCACATCCCCCCCGATATCTTTTGGTCTTCCTTGCAGCCACTGAAGGCGACGTACGTGAACTATGTCACCATTCATTTGACTCGCGATTGGCCTGTAAATAGTCAGCCAACGCATTACCTTATTCTTCAGTTGGAAGAAACCTTCCAGCTTGTTCTCAGACAACTCGGGTACCCCTGTGAGAACCACCACAAAAGGTGCAGCTTCCGGCGGAAGTTCAGTCGGTGGTCTCCTAACTTGTGCCCCCCCAGAGTACCTACAGCTTCCCTCGTCCATTCCTGTTTTTCCAATCATTGTTATACCCAAATCCCTTGTTGGTTTGTTAGCGGGAATGGTTGGGATAAAATTAGATTTCATTATTGGTCTGGTAGGGGGTGCTTTGGGCTGATTTTTGAGTGTTATAAGGGGGTTATTGGGTACAGGTATTATACTGATAGGCAAATGGTTGGGTGCGGGTGGCAGAACCGGTAGCGCAATGATGGATGAAGTGGTGGAAGAGGATATATTTTTGTTGGATACAGTTGGGGGATTGTGGGCGGATGTTGTGCGTTGTTAGTATTGGCACATTAGCTACCTCTTTATTTTCACTTATCCTAGATGGATTTGCCTTTTTACCCAAAACAGACTCAATTATCCCTAATCTAACCTCCATACTTTTGAGCCTTTCTACAATTGCTAGAGTATAGCTTCTCATGATTAATTCAATGCTATCCAGTAGATCAGTGTTTGGAGTTGGTTGTGACCAGTCAACCCCTTGAACAGGATCGATGTAGACCTCACTATCTGGATGTGAAAATGGTGGCAGTGATGGAGGAACAGCCACAATTTCAACAATGTCCATAGCAGCGATAGTACCGTGGCACTAGAAGTAGTAGATTTTAAATTCTTCCCAAATTCAGAGTGACTCAGCTTCTGTTTAATTGAGTCCCCTTTTTTACGTCTTTTTTTGGTAGGCGGTGGACCATAAATTTTGGGTTGCAAAGTTCTCTTAATCTTGCTCTTACCTCTAACTAGCTTAGGGGGTGTGGGTGCAATACTCGCCTTAGATAGAGTAGGTGTGCTGTTAGAATTTGGAACTAAAATGCTGGCACAGGTTTGGGTAGGACAGATAGAGGGTGCTAAACATTCTCTGAGTAATAAGGGCACGCTGTCCATGGATAACATTTCATTAATAGAGTCTGAACAAAGCATGGTGTTAGAGACTGAAGCTTGGGTTGGGTCAGTCACAGCCCTATTCTTAAGATTGCCAATTGAACGGCGGCGCTCGGCTCGCCGCTCTGCAAGGAATTAGTCTTTAGAGCTTTCTGCAGGAGTTTTGATTATATAATTGTCCAGGGTTCCATTAGTCAAGCCCCCAGTTTTTTTGTTCACAGCGATTTCCGGGCTCAGCACAATGGTAGACATTAGTATAAATGTATTCAAAAACGATGCAGAGCAGAGGGATGCAAATAAGTGTAGAACGACTTACTCCAGGTCACCAAGGATAGGGGACACTCGACCAGGGGGTCCGGCCCAGTCCTGTCTCCTCAGGCCTCAGAGGGCCCGCCCTTTGCCCGGGCTTAGCCCGGCGAGTCCCGCGCGCGTTACCGCGATGCGGGGAATAAGTTCAATTTGAAGCGCCTCCGGGCACGGGAAATTGCGTGCGCGGCTGGTGCCGCTGTGCCCCCTGGGGATTGCAGTCCTCCTCTCGGCGGCCGCGATGCTGTGAAATGCGGCGGCGGGAGGACTGCTGTGCAGGGACAAAAGAGGCTGTCCGAAGCTGTTGTCAGCTGTTGGCAGACAGGAAAGCTGCAAATTTGCCCAGGTACGTTAGGGGAGACACCCGCTCCACCGGGAATGAGTTCAATTTGAAGCGCCTCCGGGCGCGGGAAATTGCGTGCGCGGCTGGTGCCGCTGTGCCCCCTGGGGATTGCGGTCCTCCTCTCGGCGGCCGCGATGCTGTGAAATGCGGCGGCGGGAGGACTGCTGTGCAGGGACAAAAGAGGCTGTCCGAAGCTGTTGTCAGCTGTTGGCAGACAGGAAAGCTGCAAATTTGCCCAGGTACGTTAGGGGAGACACCCGCTCCACCGGGAATGAGTTCAATTTGAAGCGCCTCCGGGCGCAGGAAATTGCGTGCGCGGCTGGTGCCGCTGTGCCCCCTGGGGATTGCAGTCCTCTCGGCGGCCGCGATGCTGTGAAATGCGGCGGCGGGAGGACTGCTGTGCAGGGACAAAAGAGGCTGTCCGAAGCTGTTGTCAGCTGTTGGCAGACAGGAAAGCTGCAAATTTGCCCAGGTACGTTAGGGGAGACACCCGCTCCACCGGGAATGAGTTCAATTTGAAGCGCCTCCGGGCGCGGGAAATTGTGTGCGCGGCTGGTGCCGCTGTGCCCCCTGGGGATTGCGGTCCTCCTCTCGGCGGCCGCGATGCTGTGAAATGCGGCGGCGGGAGGACTGCTGTGCAGGGACAAAAGAGGCTGTCCGAAGCTGTTGTCAGCTGTTGGCAGACAGGAAAGCTGCAAATTTGCCCAGGTACGTTAGGGGAGACCTATCCTACTTATTCTTGAAATCGCTCTCATGACCCGGGATCCAAGTTATTTGTTAGTGTGCTAATCTCATTTGGTGCGACCATTAATTAAGCCCTTTCGATATCTATCCTACTAAGGATCTGAGAGAGGGGTCAGTCGACCAACTACAAATGTACCGCATCTTGTCAATCCTGAGGAGACTCCAACAATATAAATAAGGATTTTTTTTTTTTTAAAATGACCACAGAAACTTAAATTGATGTCCTTAGCCAATCTCCACAAAAGTAAAGACTAACAAAATAATTGCTCTAAGTTGTGTGTTCACTGTGTCTATAGGTCATTTATGCACATTCTTGTTTCTCGTATGTCATTACTGGGCCCATTAAGCACTTTCGACTCCCTTTGCCACTTTCTTGCCTGAAACATAGAATTTACTACTTGTGAATACTCCCTTTCCTGGCTTACGCATAATAAATTGGTTATTTGTGTTTAAGGCAAAACGATATTAACCGCATGCGCGCTAGCGGTTTTCCCGCTGCGCGCTGCGATTTTGAAAAACCCGCGTTACGTGACGAGGTCAGCTCGTCATCCGCGTAGCGCAGGTTACGCCCATGACGAGCTGACCTTGTCATGAGCGTTGAAGGGGTTAACAGCAAAAATGTTATCGTGTTTTAACGGAGTGCCTTGTGAAACACTGTATTAGCACATATACTCTTAAAGATGAGAATACTAGTAAGGAAACTTGGGCATTTAACCAGTTATTATATTAGGTTGATGTGTTGACTGTTCAAGTACTTATAAAGAGAAATCTGTGGGTGTAGTAGAGATTGGGGGACGGAGGAGTTGACTGGAAAATTTGTTTCAAATTCCCTATATTTTATCATTAATGGTTTCCATTTGAGACTTGAGACTATTCAGGCTCTAAATTGAAAATTAAAGGAACGTTCAGGTAAATTGAATATGCTGCTTGTAATTAATGTTTATTTACACCCAATTACAAGGTTTTTGCAAAACATTTAAAAAAATTGATTTTCTCTCTAAATATGGTTGTTGGAGGGCTGAAGAACGTGTTTAATTAGTGGGTTATTTCAACTTAGACTTGGTGCACAATCTAACTGATGAGGCTTTGTTTATGCAGATTGCATATGGGGAATCCCAGTTGTAATCTAACATTCTCAATGCCTATCACTCAAAAGCTTAATCTAGTAAGCTTTTTATACTCTATTAACAATCACTGAATGGTAGACATTCTACCAATAACCCTATGAAATAAGTTTATCTAAAAGCCGAAATACAGGACTCTATTAAAATATTTTACTACTTTGAAAATTTTGGAAATGTAACAAGAATAGAGTCATCATTCTGCTCAAAGTCTGCTTTAAGTAAATATGTTTACCTAGATATTAGTTTTATAGCGAAATAGATAATAATAATGGCTGTCAAGAGGTAAAAAGCATCTTCTGTTTTAGTTATTCGTCCCATGTTTCTTAATTGTGGGCATGCATCCGTATGTATATGGAGGGGGGGGGGTCTGACCCAGCCATGCTCCTGACTGATTGTCTACTAATCGTTTTAGAATAGTGAATCACCTGTTTGTGGTGTACTTTGTAGTTGGGGTTTTGGGCGACAGATGCTTCCACTTCAGAAGTATAGGGTGGGGGGGAGTTGAGGGGGTTGGGAGGGGTGGGGGACCGTTGTTCCTGATTGTTTTGTTCTGCCGCCTACGGACCGCTGGTTGCAGTTCTTCTTGGCACCCCTGTCTTTCTGACTGATCCACAGCTCACACGTGGACCATATCTGCCATCTGTTTGTTATTTTCGGCCGCTCACGGGCCGCCATCGGGGACTCCCTTCGGCAGTTCAGGTCCCTCCTTGACTTTCAACGCTTGCAGAGCTGACCATCACCTTCCATGACCCCGTTCTAGGGCGCAGACACGGGTGGGAGCTCCCCTCCGGGTGGGTAGGATCCCATGTAGCTTTCCGCCTCACCACAGTCCATTTCGTTGATGACTTGCACCCTCATTAAGCCTCTCCACATCCTGTCATGGAACGTCAATGGCCTTTTAGACCGCATTAAGCGCACAGCTGTCCCCCGCGCTGCTCACCGCCACACGCCAGACATCCTCTTTCTCCAAGAGACACACCTCCTGGGTACACAATGCAACTTTCTAGCTCGCTATGGGTTTGACAGGGTCTGGCACTCTGGTTTTACACGGGGTTCCCGAGGGGTGGCTATTTTACTTAGGAAGGGCCTTCCCTTTACCCTGGCCACAGCCGAGACGGACGCACAGGGCCGATACGTGGCCGTCTCGGGAACCATCGAGGGGCATCCCCTAAGCCTCCTGTGTCTTTACTGGAATCCCGAGCGGCACAGCTTGAAGCAGCTCAGTCCACTGATAGTGCGAGGGATTCCTCTCGACAACTAGCTGTGGTATGGGAGGAGATCCGTCGGATCTCGTAGTAATCTGCCAAGATGCTCTGGCGTTCATCGGTTGCCCGTAATTACAGATGGGGGGATAAGACCGGCAAGCTTCTCCACAACCTTGTGTCTTACTCCAAAGTCAATCGTATTATTCCAGAGATCCGCTCGAGCACCGGGACCCTCCAAGTGACGTCCTCAGACATCGCGCAAACCTTTGCTGCTTACTACGCGACCCTCTATACCGCCCGCTCCCCAGAGGCCTAGCTAGCCGACTTGCTGGATGGGACTGAAACCCGCCTGCCGTGTCTCTCCAGAGACTGCAGAGGCCTTGGACCGCCCCTTCACATTGGAGGAAGTCCAGGACGCCGTCACGTTCTTACACCCCAGTAAAACGCCAGGTCCTGATGGGTACCCCCCGGAATACTATGCGGCTTTTCGGGATATTTTGGCCCCCCACATGGTGGCTCTTTTTCGCCATGTTGCGGAGACGGGATCCTTCCCGCCCGAGTCGGATGTCGCCACGATCGTGGTTATTCCGAAGACACAGCCGCCCTCCCTGAGCTGTGCGGAGTATTGTCCGATTTCACTGATTAATACGGAGATGAACAAAAGTTACTTACCTGTAAACTGTGGTTCTCCAAAATTGGTGTCTTTCATAGATTCACATGCTTGAATAATTCCCCGTCGTCGAAGTGGGAGTCCCACGGTACATCGGTACATAAAATAGTAGTAAGAAACATAATATATATATATATATATATTATGTATATAAATATAAATATATCTTTGCTCCAAACAAACACCAAGACGCTGCACTCACAGGCGGGTGCTCCTTGAAGTGGGGGTGCACCCACTATTCAAATCTCCGCTCCTATTCCGTACTCAAGGGCAATATCCAATGCCCAACCGGTAAGAAAAGGCACTCACGGGGGACAGTTTGGGTTATTTTATTCAAACTCCAAACAAACACTGCTCAACAGACGCGTTTCGGTAGTAAACCTTCATCCATGTTTACCGAAGCGCCCTATTGGTCAAGCTTAAGAACACAATATTAATGAAAAGCAAAAAAGGACACATGAAAATCCATCAAGTCCTGATATGAGCGCCATCTTAGAATGTCAAAATAATCAGTAAATCAATGATTAATCCGAAATAAAGCCCATGGATGGGCACATCTATTTACAATCTATATGAAATAGACATATTTCAAAAACATTAAGCCCTGGATGGGCATAAGCTCATAAACAGATTGCTTCATCTGTGTCCAGTAGTGACCAATAGAGAGTCAAGTATCCAAAGGAGATAGAGAGAAAAGAAAAACAAGTAGACAACAAAAGAGGAGAAAGGAACAAGGTTAGAGAAGAGTAGGCCTATTTACATATGATACAATATTATACAATCCGGACATCAATTACAGTGTATACATTAACTTATGGTATGATAAATCACTAGTTCTTAACCCTGAAGACCATAAGGATCAATCAAAATCTTCATGACCACAGTACCCCAATAGCTTAATCCCCCAAGTGCACAGCTAGTTCTTCACTGCTATTCAAACCTAGAGGATGTTTCGTCTGCATGTCGACGATGTATCTCGACTCCAGCCTACGAAGTCTTAGCAGTCTATCTCCCCCTCTAGGGTTGCTCGGAACATGATCCAGGCCAAAATAGCTCAATTGATCCCTGTTGCGCTGATGAACTTTATCAAAATGGCGCGCGACAGGGTATGCCTCATCACCTTTTGCAATGGCCCTCATGTGTTCCAGTATTCTCATTTTCATGGGGTTAATGGTGCTCCCCACATAGCGTAGCCCGCATGGGCAAGTTAGACAATAGACGCTATAGGGAGTAGTACAAGTTAGAAAACTTCTGATCTTTCTGCGTATTCCTACATTGGGGATTTCATAGCTCAAGACTCTTTTGCTGATCTTGCAAGCTTTGCATTTTCCACAGGGGGAAAAAGCCTTGCATAGGACCAAACGCTGATTTTGATTTTTTAACAAAATGACTCTGTACCAAGTCATTTTTTAAAGATCTCGCCTTTCTAAAGGTAATCAACGGATTGGAGGGCAGATCTTGATTTAAAACCTCATCAGTCAGAAGTATATGCCAGCTCCTTTTCAGAATCTTTTTTAGGTGCATGGCATTCTTCGAATACGTTGTTATAAGGCGGAATTTGCCTTCATGTTTAGAGTCCTGCTTTTCTTTCTGTTTAATCTTGAGAAGATTTGTCCTTTTTAGTTTGTTGGCTCTTTCAAGAGCACTATTTAGTATTGCCTCACTGTAACCACGGTTTTTGAAACGTTGTATGCTCTTACTAGCGGCATTCTGGAATTCACTCTCGTCTGAACAGTTTCGTTTAATTCTAAGAAGTTCCCCATAGGGGATACTTCTAATCAAATTCAGGGGGTGACAGCTGGTGGCTTCTAACACTGAATTACCCGCCGTAGGTTTACGATACAGACGGGTGTTCAGTTCTCCTGCATCTATATAGATGTTGATATCCAGGTAATTCACAGATGTAGTGCTTACTTCACCCGAGAATTACAGATTGATTTCATTCCTATTCAGGACTTGGATGTACTCCCGAGCTTTGTCTGGTGGGCCATTCCAAATGATCAAAAGATCATCTATGAAACGGTACCACCCTACAATGCAATCTGTCCATTCTTTGTTAGGTGCACCCCAGGCCACCTGCTCCTCCCACCAGCCAACGAATAAATTTGCGTAGCTGGGGCCGAAGCAGGTTCCCATGGCTGTCCCAGCCAGTTGTCTATACAGCTGTTTCTCAAAAAGAAAAATGTTATTAGACAGGCAGAAATCCACGAATTCTAACACCATAGCACTATGTTGTGAGTATTTCAATGGTCTTTTCTCAAGAAAGTACTTGGTAGACATGAGACCATCCCTGTGTGCTATAGACGTGTACAGGCTGGTTATGTCCAAAACCACCATGCAGTATCCCTCCTCCCATTTCAAGGCAGACAGTTTATCCAACAGATCCATAGTGTCTCGTATGTATGAATTAAGAGTCTTAACATGTTGGATCAGGAAGAAATCGATATAAATCGACAACTTCTCTGTCAAGCTTCCTTGCGACGATACAATGGGTCTCCCCGGGGGCGCAGTCCTGCTCTTGTGGACCTTGGGTAGGTGATAAAATGTGGGGATGGTAGGGTTTAAACGTCTCAAGAATAGATATTCATCCATGTCTAACAACCCTTTATTGTGCCATTTTGATGTTAGTGCCTGATATTCTGTCATGCTTTGTTGATATTCCTTGGCTGTAATCGGAGAATAGGTTTCCTTGTCATTGAGTTGACGGAGGGCTTCTCCTTCATAATTAGATTTAGTCTGGATAACGATATTACCGCCTTTGTCTGACGGTTTGTAGACAACATTTATATCGTCACACAATTTCCTCAGTGCTTGTTTTTGTGTCTGAGTGAAATTGTTCGACATAGAATTCGAGTATTTTTGTTTGCTTCTAAATTTCGTTAAATCCTTGACTACTGCATCAGCGAATACATCAATGGCAGCCACAACCATTTGAGGATGGAACTTGGAGGTTGGTTTGAAGGATGTTAACCCACCTACTTGTTCTATACCAGATACAGTTAGTTGTTGCGTCTTACTCAATGATGTCAATTGTTTCTCTGTTCTTAACTCCTCGAGGGTCATTATTGCTCCGAGATCTCTCACAGCCAATGTGTCCGTTTCTATTTCCGTGATGCCTGGTTTTGTCAGTCTACCAGTCTGTAATTTGGTTTTGAAAAACTTATGAAGTTTCAATTTACGTGTAAACTTATACAAGTCAATACCTGTTTGGGTAAATTCCATAGTTTTTTGGGGGCAGAATGTCAATCCCAATTTGAGTACCGACTCCTCAGTACTTGTTAATGACTTGTCTGTCAAATTGATGAGTGAGATTGTCTTCCATTATTTCCGTTTCTGATTGTATATCTTCCTGCTTCTTGTTGCAGGCGGTGAAAAGTTGCCTCTTCCTGCCCCCCTGCCCCCTCCTTATTTTCCTCTGCCAGATGTTTCCGGTGGCTTTCCCGCCCCTCCTTGTCGCCGGGACGGACGGATCAGTTTGAACTCCTCCCGAAAAGGGCGTCCAGACCTTAATGCCCCACCAGCTTCCTCCTCCGAGGATTCGTTCTCAGTTACTTCTGATTCTGAGGTTGCTAGTGCCTCCGTGATTCCTGTGGCTTTTTGTGCCGGGCTTATTTGTTGTTTCTCCAGTAACTCCTTACGTGGGGCGTCGAACTTTTTAGCAAATGTCAAAACCCTTCCTTGGGCATAATCAGCTGCATCTCTATCGAATTTACTTTGTGTGTGTGCTTTGATTTTTTCTTCATAAGCTTTCAAACGTTTTTTCATTTGTTCTTTATACTCATCAATCCTTGCTTGGTCCTCCTCTCCCTTCAATTCTTCCTCCAATTTTTCGATGTCCTTAACCGCTTTGTCGCGGTCACTCCACGTGAATTTCACCAGAATCCGCAGGCTTCCCTCACAGGAGGCGGCAGTGTGTTCCGCCCATTCATCCAGTAATAATGGGTCTGGCGATTCGTATGCTGGTACAGTGTAAATTCTCAAGCCTCTAGGGACCCTCTTGACCTCAATGTAGTTCTGGAGGGAGGTCCCCTCCCACCACTTCCTAATTTCGCGCTCGTACAGCCGTTCGAGTGCAGTACATTTGGTGGTCAAATTCGTTTTGATTGGTCCTGCTTGTGCTTGTTAATTGGCTTCTCTCTCTCCTTTGTTTTTAAATATGTTCAGGGCCGCATCCCGGCGCTCCGATTCACTAAACATATTACTCATGCAATGATGGCCAGATGCCTAAAGTGTTCGTGTTCGCCCCCCTCGCCTTGTTCGAGTGAAGCTCAATAGGTAAATAAAGTGCGCCAGCCACACACATATATATATTTCAATAGCCAGTATGCTGTTTCACTGGCTCTACCGACATGCCCTCCTGATCTGGTGTGTGGCGCCAAGTCAGCAAAACTTTGGACTCGGTATGAAAATACAGCGCTATCACCCCTGCCCTCCCCTCCCCCCCCCCTCCTGCTCAGGACACTTCAATTATCCCCAGGTGCAAGGCTCTGAAAAGGAAACGGGAACCGGCACTGATGAAAGCGCACACCTTCGCTAGAAACGCGTCTGCCTGGCGGTTCCTGAACTCTGCTATTTTTTGCTTGAATAAATCCTTTTGGCAAATCAGCACATGTCGGGCTCATTCCTATTCGAGTGGGCGTTTGATTGATATATATATATATATATATATATATAATTAAAAGTAAAACCTTAAAGTACCATAGAAAACATTCACCCATAGAAAGCATAGAGGGAGAGTTCACTTTAGTAACATATCCATGTCATTATAATAGTCCAAATTCCAGCCAATCCAGCTGTAGCACCCTTTAGAACCTTCTCCTCAGAAGCTCAAGCCCTCAGATTTTCGTAGCACAAGAGTGACCAAGAGTGCATGAGGAGTAGAGAGCCTCTGAGGGGAGGAAGGGTGGGTCGCATGTGAATCTATGAAAGACACCAATACTGGAGAACCACAGTTTACAGGTAAGTAACTTTTGTTCTTCTCCAGTATTAGGGTGTCTTTCATAGATTCACATGTATGAATAAGAATAGAAAGCAGTAAGCCATAATGAGTAGTCATAAAAGGCAATAATGAAAAGTGCAATCATATAAATACACATTGGTAACATGGCATTATTTGCACAAGAAAACCTTTTATGACAGGAGGCGGGAAGCAACAGAGGCTCACCTTTATTTGAAGCGATTTCGTAGCACCGCTTGACCCACAGCAGTGTCCGCAGCGTTAGCAGTCTCCAGACAGTAGTGCCTTGTGAACGTGTGCCTGCTGGACCACGTTGCCTCCCCGCAGATCTGATTTAGAGGCACTCCAGCAAACAGGGCAGTAGAGGATGCTACTGCTCTCGTCGAGTGTGCTCGCACCGGAGCAGAAAGAGGCTTGCCAGCTCGTTGATGGCAGAAGGAAATGGCAGAAGAAATCCAACGAGTGATAGTCTGTTTAGTGACCGGATGTCCTTTGCGCATCCGCCCATAGGCCACAAAGAGTTGGTCTGACCTTCGAAAGACAGCAGTGCGTTGGATGTAGAATTTGAGGCATCGCTTTAGATCTAGGGAATGAAGAGTACGCTCAGCGGGAGACTGAGGGTTAGGGAAAAAAGTCTGGAGTATTACAGGTTCGTTAAGGTGGAAGTCAGATGGAACCTTTGGTATAAACTTAGGGTTTGTACGTAGTACAACAGCGTCCTTTGAAAACTGAAGAAAATGTGGCTGAATAGAAAAGGCTTGTATGTCACTCACTCGCCTGGAGGACGTAAGTGCGAGGAGGAGGGAAACCTTCCAAGTAAGGAATTTCAAATCCGCTGAGTGGATTGGTTCGAATGGAGGCTTGAGAAGCTGGGCTAAGACAAGATTGAGGCGCCAAGAAGGTGGAGGACGCTGGATAGGTGGAAACATCCGGAGCAGACCTTTAAAGAACTGGCGAATGATCAGAGAGGAGTACAGAGATGTGGAACCATCATGGCGGAAGCGGGAAAGCGCAGCCAGGAAAACTTTGAGAGTGGAATGTGAAAGTCACGACTTCGCCAAAAGGAGGAAGAAAGGCAAGATTTGCTCAGGGATGGCGAGCATAGGATCAATGTTTTTAGAGTGGCACCAAACACAAAACCGTTTCCATTTCAATGTATAGGTTTTGATGGTTGAAGGAGCACGTGCATGAGCTAGGACCTCTCTACAGTCAGGAACAATATTAAGATGGGCGAACTCGTGGTGCTCAGGTTCCAAGCATGTAGCTGGAGAGATGCCGGGTCTGGATGGCAGGTCTGTCCGTGGTTCATGGTGAGGGATCGAATCACACTGGGAAAGAAAAAGAAGATCCGTGAACCATGGTCGACGCAGCCACCTGGGCGCAATTAACAGGATGTGACATGGTTGTGCTCTCATTCTGTGTAGGAGCCGAGGTATAAGAGGGATCGGCGGAAAAGCGTAAGCAAATTTTTTCGACCAGTTGATCGAAAATGCATTCCCGCTCGACCCTTTGTGGGGATGCCAACTTGCGTAGCGAAGGCATTGGCGATTGAGTAGAGTCGCAAATAGATCCAGTTCCAGATGGCCCCACATGCGAAAGACATACTCCAGAGTTGGCTGATGGAGTTCCCACTCGTGGTTGTCCGTGGCAGATCTGCTGAGAGAGTCTGCAAGGGCGTTGGAGATGCCCAGTACGTGAACTGCAGTCAAATGGACTCAATGTTTTATTGCCCATTCCCAGATATGCTGTGCCTGTCTGGAGAGCAGAAGAGATTTCGTACCCCCTTGCTAGGTTGAGGTAGTGCATACTGGTGGGGTTGTCTGTACACACCAACAGGGACTCTCCTTCCACCAGCAGACGGAAGGATTTCAGGGCGAGAAAAATGGCCAAGAGTTCCAAGCGATTGATGTGCCACCTGCGTTGGTCCGCAATCCATTTGCCGTTGAATGACAACCCTCCGAGGTGTACGCCCCAACCCTCTAAGGAAGCGTCTGTTGTAAGGGTAAGCGTGGGGGCTGTCGCCTAAAACATTCGCCCTATTGCGATGTTGGGAGAGCGAGCCCACCATTTCAACGCTCCCCGAATTGGAGGCGTCAGTGAAACCTTGTTGTTGAACGTTCCTCAGACTTACCGCCATTGTTTGTCCAATTCTTCTTGGATTACTCTCATGCGTAACCTGCAGTTGGGGATCAACGGTATGCAGGACGAGGTCATGCCCAGAAAGGATTTCAATATTCAGACAGAATTAGACTTTCTTGATTGTAGAAGAGCCACCAATTTGGAAATGCGAGCTTGGCACTCTAGTGAAACAAACACCTTTGCTAGATTTGTGTCTATTAATGCTCCCAGAAAGACTCTTTGCTGTGCCGAAAGGACACACAATTTCCTGTAGTTGATGGAAAGACCCAAGTTTTTGAAGACTGACAGGCAAGTCGGAGTGTGTTGTTGTGCTGCGAGAAAGGTTGGGGCCTTTATCAGGCAATCGTCTAAATAGGGTTAAATTTGTATGCCCTGTAGGCGTAGATAAGCCTCTATCGGAGCCATGATCTTTGTGAAGACCCTCGGAGCAGAACTAAGGCCAAAAGGCAGAACCTTGAATTCGAAGTGCTTTGTTCCTACTTTGAAACTGAGGTACTTTCTGGGTCTGTGATGGATTGGCACATGAAAGTAGGCATCTTGGAGGTCGATTGTGGAGAGGAACTCCTCGGGGTTTAGGAACTGTAAGACTTCCAACAAAGTCAGCATTCAAAATGTTTGGGACTTGATGTACTTGTTGAGGGATCGGAGGTCTAATATCGGGCACCACTCTCCGGATTTCTTTTTGATGAGGAAGAAAAAAAAAAAAACCGGGGATAAGTCCGTCCCTTGTTGGAATCGAGGAACCACTTTGACTGCTCCTTTTTGAATCATGACTGCAACTTGTGCAAACAGTTCTTTCAAGTGTGCTGGAGGAGGATCAGTTGGAGGGCGGTTGGGAGGAAACTTGAGAAATTCTAGAGCGCGGCCTCTTGAAATCACATCCAAGACCCAACAATCTGATTTTCTTTTTCACCAATTGTAAAAGTTTTGGGAGATTCGACCTCCAATCTTCAGAGCAGGATAAGACTTGGTTTTTAGAAAGTCATTGTTTTTGGAGGAGTTACCTCCTCTGTAGGGTGATTTTCCCCTTTATGGTCTGGAATCAGTCTGTCTAGTCTGATTCTGGTTGGAGTAATGCTGTCTGTTGTCACCATAGGAGCGGAACTGGGAAGAGCCTCGAAAATTGGAGGATGTGCCCCTGCCACGTGCTCCACGAAATGGTCGCTTCCGATATTGGAGAGAGCCTAGGGCGCGAGCAGTGTCCGTATCCTTTTTGATGGACTGCAAGGCATCGTCCACATGCTTGCCGAAGAGGGACTCTCCATCGAAGGGCAAGTCGAGTATTTTTGCTTGCACCTCCGGCCGAAAGGACGTAGCCTTAAGCCAGCCCTGCCTTCTTAAGACTGCAGCGTCTGTCAGTTGTCTGAAGCCTGTAGAGGAAATATCGATTGCGCAGTCTATAAATTTACGATGAAATTTTCTCACCCTCTTGCAGATCTTTTGTGCCTCCACCCTGGAGGATTCAGGAATCAGCTCGACCAAGGCTGCGATCTCCGACCACATTTGTCGGTCGTAACGGCCGAGGATGGCTAAGGAATTTGCCGCCCTTACTGTAGCCGCAGCCATTGCGGAGAACGTTTTGCCGATGGTATCAAGGCGTCGACCTTCCTGGTCCGGCGGGGATGTTAATGGAGAAGCCGGATTAAGCGATCTCATTTGCGCAGCCTGCGTTATTACAGATTCAGAAAAGGGGGTGGTGATGAACAGAGTGTCTGAATTAAGCAGACCACTCTTACCCAGTCCAAAGATCAGGGCTTGATCCATCACCGTTATTTAGCTCACTGCCCCATCCCAGCTCAGAACCTGGCTATATGCAAATTAGTCTGTCCCTGGCCCAGTGCATCATGGGAACAGGGCAGACCAAACTACCAAGCCAATTCTTCACCAGAAAGGAGACAAGCTACCGGGGACCGGTTTCTGGCATTTCAGCCTCGTCGGCCCGGCTTGCTTGAATCCTGATGGAGCAGTGAGCAAGGGACTCATGTCTGAGTATACCCTGCCACACCTATAGTGGCCAAAAACGATTCATCACCGTTTTTTAGCTCACTGCCCCATCCCAGCTCAGAACCTGGCTATATGCAAACTAGTCTGTTCATCACCACCCCCTTTTCTGAATCATTTTGTCCACCATAAGCGTGGAAGGGTATACTCAGATGTGAGTCCCTTGCTCATTGCACCATCAGGATTCAAGCAAGCCGGGCCGACGATGCCTGAAATGGCAGAAACCGGTCCCCGGAAGCTTGTTTCCTTCCCAGTATAAGAATTGGCTTGGTAGTTTGGTTTGCCCTGTTCCCATCATGCACTGGGACAGGAACAGACTAATTTGCATATAGCCAAGTTCTGAGCTGGGATGGTGCAGTGAGCTAAAAAATGGTGATGGATCAAGCCCTGATCTTTGGACTGGGTAAGAGTGGTCTGCCTAATTCAGGCACTCTGTTCATCACCACCCCCTTTTCTGAATGCGTTATTACAGAGTCCGGCTTTGGTTGAGAAACAAGGCAGGCGAATCTTCTGGTGCCTTATACTTTTTGGGTTTCGCCTGCCGAAGGCTGCGCTCTGCGCAGCTCTTCAGCGCAGGTGAAATCCTATGTCGACAATAAGCACTTCGGGAACGTCCCCCGGCTCTCATTGGCTAGCTCCATAAATGGAGGCTAGCCATTGAGTGCCGGATCTGTCCGTCAAGGCCGGACCAGATTCGGGGGCGTTCCCGAGATTTTTTCCCTGGGCGGAGTTACGTTTTTTCCGTTCCCTCCCCTTTCACTGAAAGTGTTTTCAGAT
Source organism: Lissotriton helveticus (assembly GCF_964261635.1). Taxonomy (NCBI): domain Eukaryota; kingdom Metazoa; phylum Chordata; class Amphibia; order Caudata; family Salamandridae; genus Lissotriton; species Lissotriton helveticus. The sequence goes on along the minus strand of NC_136073.1, from coordinate 796,613,922 downwards.
GCGCTGTCCATTCCCGCCCCCTCTGTGTGCCTTTCCGCCCCCCTCGCTGTCCTGTGCACGTTTCCCGCCGTCCGTGTCCTCTCCCGCCGCCTCCCGCCGTCCGTGTCTTCTCCCGCCCTCCTCCCGCCGTCCGTGTCTTCTCCCGCCCTCCTCCCGCCGTCCGTGTCTTCTCCCGCCCTCCTCCCGCCGTCCGTGTCCTCTCCCGCCGTCCGTGTCTTCTCCCGCCCTCCTCCCGCCGTCCGTGTCCTCTCCCGTTTACAGGTATGATCGATACGCCTGTGAATTCTTATTTATTAAACAGTTTGCCTTAACGGGCCGTAGCCTCGCCGTATAATAACCTAACTGGAATGACATCACTGTAATCGCGTTAAAGCGAGATGCGTCATCATGTTGACTAGGCCAGAGGATACACGGTAATCCTTTCGGTTCGATTTCATCGCGCTGCCCCTTTAAGACGAAGCTTCAGTTTGTTTACATGTCATCCTTCTCCGCAGAACTCCCATGCTGGCTTCGTGGACTCCCTATTCATTGGTCAGTAGGGCTCTGCTGCCATTGGTCTTCCCCTTCACAGCTGTTGTCTGGCGCCCGGCAACCAAACTCAACCGCGCGCTTGTGTGAGAACAACAAATACATACACCGACTTTCCTCCGCCCCATTCCCTTCGGAGGATATCTATTGGCTCAAAAAGAGATGGGCGAAGGCCAAGCGGTACGGTGGCCAATTAAAGTAATGTTGCTACCCAACGTTTCGCAGCTATAGGTTAGTCGAGATGTCACTGACAGGCCAGCAGGGTTATGTGCGCATGATATATTAAGTGTAAAGGTGTAGGTGCCAAGGGTATCTTGTTTAAAGAGAAGCTGGTTATTTTTTAACTTTTTTAGCCCAATCCGCTAGATATGTTTTTAGGTGAGGACAGGGGTGATCATTTAGCCTCCGCCTCCCCGAGACTCTTGTTTTGAGGCTTCTCTTACAGCCCGGCACCCTGAAGACCAGCTGTGAGTGACAGCTTCGGCTGTTCCCACCAATAAGAAGCGGGCTGTATATACTCCAGGGCAATCGTTGTTTAGACTTAGAGCATATGTGACGGGGAGTAGAATCACTAGTATTTTTATTTATTTATTATTTTATTTATTTAAAGCATTTTTATTACCCGAAGGTGTCAGAGCACTGTACAATAGAACCAGTTACGTTACATGAGAGAACTGTTACAGAAATGGAACAAAACAAAGGTGTTGCTAAGGGGTTCACCACCCTCGGATAACTTATAATAAAGAGACTCTATCAGAATAATATGTTGAGTATAGTACTTTCTGAAAAACGTGGATGAATTAGCTTACGTTGATCACAAATAAGAACCATACTAATGCCAAACCAGAATAATTGCACAATATAACGAAAAGGTAAGCCAGAACTTACAGGCTGTAGACATTTGCTCAAGAAGTCTCATTCACTTGCACATTTTGGGCTGCATTGAGTCTGTGCTTTCAGTCCTCCCTCGCAGGGGATTAAATTTACGAAGGATGGAAAATGTTTGCGCTTTTAAAGCTTTCTAAATACAGTTTCAAAAGGCTTTATGGTAAACTGGCAAGACATCATGACATTTCTTTTTTAATCAGACTTTACTGTTCTCTATCCTCAGTTAAGCAGGTTCGTGATTTTTGTGGGCAGGGCTTGTTTTGTATTTACTTTTGGTAGGGCGTGCGCTTGTTTTGGGCTTCTTTTCAAGGGGGAGTGTGCTTGTTTTGGATTTCAGACCTGGCAACACGAGTGGCGAGGTGAGACGCAGTCGTGGTATCTGTGCACAGACTGTCCATGGGACGGCTTGCCTGCCCCCTCCACTAGCTGCCCCGGTGTCCCCTTGCAGAGCCTGCGGGGGCTGGACGCCCTGCTGTTGTCGTTGGTGTGGCTGCAGCCTGTGGCCGGTAAGGAACTGCAGCTGTGTCTGCTTTGGGTGGAAGGAGGAGGATTTGGGGGGGGGGGGGTAGATAATCGAGGCAGTATTGCAGAGTGTATTATTTTAGAGGATATACGGGTTATGGGCTTCTGTACGGGCATGGGAGACTTTGGCGGAGACTATGTGTTTTGGGGTATATGGTACTTGAGTAGTGAGTGTGCAGAGTAGTGAGTGTGCAGAGTAGTGAGTGTGCAGAGTAGTGAGTGTGCAGAGTAGTGAGTGTGCAGAGTAGTGAGTGTGCAGAGTAGTGAGTGTGCAGAGTAGTGAGTGTGCAGAGTAGTGAGTGTGCAGAGTAGTGAGTGTGCAGAGTAGTGAGTGTGCAGAGTAGTGAGTGTGCAGAGTAGTGAGTAGCTAGGGAGTGCAGGGGGAGTGCAGGGGGAGTGCAGGGGGAGTGCAGGGGGAGTGCAGGGGGAGTGCAGGGGGAGTGCAGGGGGAGTGCAGGGGGAGTGCAGGGGGAGTGCAGGGGGAGTAGCTAGGGAGTGCAGGGGGAGTGCAGGGGGAGTGCAGGGGGAGTGCAGGGGGAGTGCAGAGTGAGTAGCTAGGGAGTGCAGGGGGAGTGCAGAGTGAGTAGCTAGGGAGTGCAGAGTGACTGCCGAGATTAAGCTAATGGCAATGTAAATGACAATGCCATTTATTTATCTGTTTTCAAAACCAACACATAAATACAAATGTTGTCATTTACAATGCCAATAGCTCTAACTTTTCCAAAGGCGAAACCATTGCATTGTAAATGCTTGTTGTCTATGCGTGGGAGTACGGCAGAAACTGAATTAGGCCGTTCGATGAGTTTGAGCCCTTCCTTCCAAATGAATTCTATAATAGGAATGGTATGCACTTGTTTCAGAGGTTGATCTTTAAAATCATAAAGAAAACAGTACTCTTGTCTGATGATCATAGGCAAGTGGAAACGTTTTGCTGCTCTCGCCATCAAAAGGTGAAAACCTCCAATGTCCACTGGAGGAGATGCCAGAGGAGAGGCAGGAGGAGGGGACAGAGTCTGAGCCTGGTAATTGTCCCATTCTGTTAGGACAGCGTCATCATCCTGGTCTGTATCGTTACGATTGTCATCATCATCATTACCAGGGTACTGAGGAACTGGTGACCAGGCCGGTGCAACCTGAAGGGACGCCTGTATTGAAGGAGGCGGTGGAGAGGCCTGCGAAGAAGGTGGGAAACGACGATTATAATCCTCCAGCATATGTTGAAGATTTGTGATCAAAGTCATTGGTAACTGAGCCATAGGAACATCATGGTCATCATCACGTGTGTCATCTGGAACTGAGATGTGTGACTCCCGCTCATCATCATCATAGTCTTTGGCATTTCATATGTAGCTCTGACGAGCTACTTGCAGCACGAAAGGTGTCATCTGCATAGGAGTCATCTGAAGAGTCCTCCCCTGCAGACTCAAATAGTTGAGCAGGGGGACCTGACCGATGTTGTAAAGGGCTCAAAAGCAGTGGAGCTGGACATTTAACAGTAGTAGCTGTCACCACTGTGAAGGTGGTTGCAGTCGCCAGAGAATATTGCGCCGTCGACGAGCTCGTCGAAGTGGTCATCGAGGGCTTTGTCGATGATGTCCCTGGCGTCGACGAAGATGAGGTTGACGTCGACGAAGCACAGGTCTTAGTCGACGAGTACACTGGCGTCGACGGAGATGTTGATGTAGTCGATGAAGTCTTCAGCGTCGATGGAGCCATCGTCGACGCCGTCGAGGTACTTGACGTCGACTAGCCCACCGTCGACGGAAGAGGTAGCGTCGACGAGACGCATCGACGAAGTCTTTGTTCACGAATGACGCTTAGGAAGGGTCGTCGCCGAGACGGATTTCTTTGCCGTCGACTAGATCTTCACAATGGACGAGATAGGCCGGACCTCCTGGACCATCGTCGTCGACAGAGTGCTGGTCGTTGTCGAAGTAGGTATAACGTCGACGAATCTCGTCGACGACGGGCGCGTCGACGAGCTGGCACATTTTAGAGGACGAGGGCACAGTGTGGATCTGCGATGCCAGATAACTAGGTCCCGCAGGCGTAGAGGCCAGCAGATCCCGTGGGGAGACTGACTTCGGAGCGACCACAAGCTTCTTTTTTAGAAAAGGAGAAGGAATCTCAGTCTCAGACCCACGCTTCAGGGAGGTCTTAGAATGGCGAGAAGACACTCGCTATATCAGACACAGGGTTGTCTGAGGTCTTCAACCTCTGTAGCCACAGAAGGAGACGGGCCTCTCTATCTTTTAGGGTCTTTGAAGAAAATGTTCTGCAAAATTTGCAACTCCTCACCTCATGGTCCGGGTACAAGCAGTAGATGCATTTTTTATGAGGGTCCTCAGAGAAAAGACGAAGTTTTCCACAGGCAGAACAGGGCCTGAATAAAGACTTTTTAGTTGAAGACATGTTCTTGAAGTTCTGAAGGTTTGAAGATGAAGAAAACTGAGCAGAGCTCAGGGAGACTCCCTTCACACGACGTGCGGTAGAAAATCTGAGGGCTTGAGCTTCTGAGGAGAAGGTTCTAGAGGGTGCTATAGCATGATTGGCTGGAATGTGGACTATTGTAATGACATGGATATGTTACTAAAGTGAACTCTCCCTCTATGCTTTCTATGGGCCAATTTTTTGATTTCTATCTATCTATCTCCATCCATCTCCATCCATCTCCCTCCCTCTCTCTCTCTCTCTCTCTCTCCATCTGTATCGCTCTCTCTCCAGATCTGTATCGCTCTCTAGATCTGTATCGCTCTCTCTAGATCTGTATCGCTCTCTAGATCTGTATCGCTCTCTAGATCTGTATCGCTCTCTCTAGATCTGTATCGCTCTCTCTAGATCTGTATCGCTCTCTCTAGATCTGTATCGCTCTCTAGATCTGTATCGCTCTCTAGATCTGTATCGCTCTCTAGATCTGTATCGCTCTCTAGATCTGTATCGCTCTCTAGATCTGTATCGCTCTCTAGATCTGTATCGCTCTCTAGATCTGTATCGCTCTCTAGATCTGTATCGCTCTCTAGATCTGTATCGCTCTCTAGATCTGTATCGCTCTCTAGATCTGTATCGCTCTCTAGATCTGTATCGCTCTCTAGATCTGTATCGCTCTCTAGATCTGTATCGCTCTCTAGATCTGTATCGCTCTCTAGATCTGTATCGCTCTCTAGATCTGTATCGCTCTCTAGATCTGTATCGCTCTCTAGATCTGTATCGCTCTCTAGATCTGTATCGCTCTCTAGATCTGTATCGCTCTCTAGATCTGTATCGCTCTCTAGATCTGTATCGCTCTCTAGATCTGTATCGCTCTCTAGATCTGTATCGCTCTCTAGATCTGTATCGCTCTCTAGATCTGTATCGCTCTCTAGATCTGTATCGCTCTCTATTTATTTATTAGCTTGTATAGCGCAGGATTCGACCCCCGAAGGGATATCTCCGCGCTTGTGCTCTTACCAAAATAACCTAATCATGAACATGGACTGTGACGAGTCAATGTGTTGAAAAATTAGCAGGCAGGAAATAAAAAGGTTTTTAAAGTCTTTTTAAAAGAATTAGTGTTTAGTTTCAGAGTTGAGGGGAGTGAATTCCATATAGTGGGGCCTTTGTAGGAGAGGGCACGACCTCCCTGTCTAGATTTTTTAATCCTAGGAACCTGGAGCAGTTGCTGACTGCTAGAACGGAGAGTGCGCCCAGGACTATAGGGAATGAATTTTTCTTTCAAATATTTAGGTCCAGTACCAAACAGACATTTGTGTATTGTGCAGCAGATTTTAAATGTTAAACGCAGCCAGTGAAGTTTGTCCAGGAGAGGACGTGAAGCTGTCCTAGGTTGGGCATTGAGAACAAGTCTCGCTGCGGTGTTCTGGACTACCTGTAGTCTTTGCAGTTGTTCCTCATTGGCCAAGATGAACAGGCCACTGCAGTAATCCAGCTTACTAATTACCATCGTCTGGACAAGTGTTTTCCTATAGATGTCTGATAGGAATGGAAAGACGTCGTAGCAGTCCGATGATACGAAAACAAGATCCTGCTACTTGATTTGTGTGCACTTTGAACAAAAGTGCCTTATCAAGCCGCACACCGAGATTTTTACGGTCTGTTTAGGACTCTGTACTGGTCCCAAATCTGGGGGCCACCATTCTGGAGACCACAAAAGAGTGGCCTCTCCGAACAACATGACCTCTGTCTTGCCTACGTTGCACTGGAGGCAGTTTAATGCCATCCAGTCCGATACTGCCCTTATTCCGTCCGCAAAAGAATTTTATATCGCGGGCGTGAGGGTCTGAAAGGGGAACAAAAGCTGAGTGTCGTCAGCATACGACACTGGGGTGAACCCATGTGCTCTTACAATGTCTGCCAAGGGGGCCACATACACATTAAACAGTGTAGGGCTTAGGCATGAGCCCTGTGGCACTCCCTTGGTGAGCTCCCTAAAGATGGAATAATGGGAGCCCAATCTGACTCCTTGTGAGCGGCCCGAAAGGAAGCTCTCCAGCCAGGACAGAGCTACGCCTCCTATACCCATCTCCCTCAGACGACCGAGAAGTATCTCATGTGACACCGCGTCGAAGGCAGCGGATAAATCTAACAGCACCAGAATCATGGAGCCCCCGCCATCCAGTGACATCCTGATGTTATCGGTCATTGAGAGGAGGGCAGATTCGGTGCTGTGATTTGGCCTAAACCCAGATTGAGAAGAGTCCAGAGCCTCCGCTGCCTCGATGTACTTGGACAGATGGGTGTTCACATGTCTCTCGGTCATTTTGCTAAGGTAAGGCAGGAGGGAGATGGGTCGGAGGTTTGAAAGGTCCGTCCATGGGAGCGTCGCGTTCTTTCGGATAGGGTTCACCACTGCTTTTTTCCACTCCGTCGATCTCTCTAGAGATCTCTCTCTCTAGATAGATCTCTCTCTAGATAGATCTCTCTCTAGATAGATCTCTCTCTAGATAGATCTCTCTCTAGATAGATCTCTCTCTAGATAGATCTCTCTCTAGATAGATCTCTCTCTAGATAGATCTCTCTCTCTCTCTCTCTCTATCTCTCCCCCATCTCTCCCCCATCTCTCCCCCATCTCTCCCCCATCTCTCCCCCATCTCTCCCCCATCTCTCCCCCATCTCTCCCCCATCTCTCCCCCATCTCTCTATGTATATATATTCTGTATATACATTATCTATATACATTATCTATATATATTATCTATATATATTATCTATATATATTATCTATATATATTATCTATATATATTATCTATATATGTTTCTTACTACTATTTTATGTACCGTGGGACTCCCACTTCGACGACGGGGAATTATTCAAGCTTGTGAATCGAAAGACACCCTAATACTGGAAAACAAGGTCTTCGCCACGGTCTTGGCCCAGAGACTTTGTCCCCTTTTGCAGGATCTTCTCCACCCCGACCAATGCGGGTTCATGCCTGCTACAGGCACTCATCACTGTATTCGGCGACTCCACCTGGCTCTGGCCCACCGGGAGCGCCTGACCCCATATTTGGCTCTGCTCTTCTTAGACTTTGAGAAGGCCTTAGACACGGTGAATTGGGGTTATCTGCAAGATGTGCTGGACAGGATGGGTTTCGGTCCCTCGTTCCGCCATCTGGTCAGGGTCTTATACACCAATCCCAGAGCCTGAGTGCTCATTAATGGGGAGCTCTCTGAGATATTCCCGATCCGACGGGGTACACGTCAGGGGTGTCCGCTCTCGCCACTCTTATTTGCACTGGCGATGGAGCCCCTGGCAGCCCTCATTCGCCAAGATCCGCTTATTCGGGGATGGGCCTGGGACTCAAGCCAGGTGGACAAGATAGCTCTATATGCGGACGATGTTCTGCTTTACCTGGCGGACCCCGACATCTCGGGCCCCAGATGTCTGGCCTTTGAGCGGGTTTTCCGGACTCAGTCTGAACCCGGCGAAGTCCACTTTGGTTCCCCTGCACCCCTCCAGGGATTTCTTTGACTGGCAGTCGGACATCCCCCTTAGAAGGCACTCAGTCAAATATCTTGGCGTTTGGATAACTCTCCTGCCAGAACTTGAATGGGCGTTGAACGTTAAGCCTTAGGTAGTCCGGATGAAGGCGGATCTTAAAAGGTGGCAGAACCTTCCCCTTTACCCCCTGGGCAGGAGTGCCCTCTTCAAAATGATTCTCCTCCCCCGTTTTCTCATATATTGCAAAACACTACTATTTCTCTCCCTGGCAGTTGGTTCCGAGACCTGGACGGCGTTCTCACCGGATTCCTCTGTGGTGGGGCAAGATCACATTTATCCTTGTCGCACTGTCATATTTCCCCCTTTGATGGAGGTATGGGCTCACCAATCTCCACCTCTACTACCTGGCCACGAAACGTATGGTCATTCATGATTGGCATGCGGGCGGCTGGTCCGACCCTGCATACAGTGTACAACTCAGCACGTCGGATTTCCCGAGAATCCAGGCGTTTCTGTATGGTAGCCCGGTGCCGCAGGCCCTACCCTCGGTTACCAGGACGGTGTTCCTGGCCTGGCGTACGGCTTTCCGCCACGTGCGATGGGATCGGAAGCGGACTCGACAGACGCCACTTTGGCACGGGTCCTGGATGCAGGAGGTTTCGTCCCTACAGGGATTCCGACTTTGGGAACTTATTGGAATTTTAGTGCTCTGGGACGTCTGGGTGGGTGGGGGGATCACATTCGCTCCTTTGCAGATTTACAACAGCGCCATGCCCTCCAACACTCCCAACACTATAAATAGCTACAACTTAGACATGCCCTTCATACATATATCTCGCCACCTGTCTCCCTTCCAGAGTTCAGCCCGATGGAAGCTCAATTAATGATGGGGAATCTGGGGGGGGGGGGGTCCCTGGTGAACAATGGTCTCCCTCACCCCCCCTCTCCCTCACACCCCCTCACCCTCACACCCCCTCACCCTCACACCCCCTCACCCTCACACCCCCTCACCCTCACACCCCCTCACCCTCACACCCCCTCACCCTCACACCCCCTCACCCTCACACACCCTCACCCTCACACACCCTCACCCTCACACACCACATCACTCGGGGGGCACCGCCACATCCCACATCACTCGGGGGGCACCGCCACATCACTCGGGGGGCACCGCCACATCACTCGGGGGGCACCGCCACATCACTCGGGGGGGCACCGCCACATCACTCCGGCGGCACCGCCACATCACTCGGGGGGCACCGCCACATCACTCCGGCGAGATTATAGTAAGTGGAAAAGAACAGTCTACCAAAACTGCTGCAGATCGCATACAGTTCCTGTGATCTATGCACGTGCGCACCATCGCCAGCCACATAACACACCACCATTTGCCTGTGCCTCAGCATCAGACTTCAAAGGCTGCCACTCCCCCGCCCCCCCCCCCCCCGTGTGCACATCGCGCACCACCACATCACTCGGGGGCACCACCACATCACTCCGGCGAGATTATAGTAAGCGGAAAAGAACAGTCAACCAAAACGGCTGCGGTTCGTATACAGTTCATGTGATCTATGCGCGTGCACACCACCACATCACTCAGGGGCATCACTCAGGGACACCACCACATCACACGGGGGCACCACCACATCACACGGGGGCACCACCACATCACACGGGGGCACCACCACATCACTCGGGGGCACCGCCACATCACTCGGGGGGCACCGCCACATCACTCGGGGGCCTTCACATCACTTTAATACACCACCACATCACTCTAATACACCACCACATCACTCTAATACACCACCACATCACTCTAATACACCACCACATCACTCAGCACCACAACAGCACTGTCCTTGCTTGCTACCAACAAGCATTGCCATAGCCAATAGGACTCGCATTAGGAAAGTGTAAGCTATTGGCTTTGTGAATAACAATGCTATTACTTTATATATTTTCAAAGCAAAAACATATTAAACAAATTTGTCATTTACAATACCAATAGCTCACACTTTCCTAATGCGAGATCTATTGCATTGCAAATGCTTGTTATCACATGGTATGGTGCTGTCCAGTGCTGGAGCCCTTTTTTGGGGGGGAGGGGGGAGAGGAGGGGGGGGAGCGAGAGCTCATGCAGGCCCTGGGGTGGGAGGTTCCCCATGATCCGCAGCGCATGCTGCTGGGGGTGTTTGATGGTCTGGATGGCTCTAGGATGGACAAGCGCCTGCTGGGGATGGCTGTGGCGGTCGCCAAGAGGGATACAGCGGCGCACTGGTCCCAGGCTAAGGCGCCCTCTGTAAAAGGCTGGAGGAGAGGGGTGGATTGGTGAGGGATACAGGCGGAGGCCCTATTCGAAGCCCGAGGTTGCCCTGACCGGTTTCATAAAGTGTGGGGCAAATGGTTCAATAGGTTTCCACCTTGATGGTCTGTCTTTATATGCTTTCCTCTGTGTACACCAGTATCTACCGTATGGACTGCCGGGCTAGGCCCCTTTTCCGCTCTGTCACCTGTGTGTAAAGTCAAGTTTTTTCCTGGTAACTAATGAAGTGCAACCAAAGAATTTGTAGGTTGTGGAAAATTTTTCAATAAAATTGATTATCAAAAAAAAAATATATCAAAATCTGATGGTTCCCACGGATTCAATGGTCTTCCAAATCACCTTTTTAAGGTCAATCTTAAATTCTGGTTACCCTTACTGACCCGGTCCTTATTCCTTTGTATTTGAGAACCATATTTTAAGGGCTCTATCTTACACATATTACACACAAAAAGGCAATATTTCACAAGTTACCAAATATTGAAGTAATGCCCTTCTTGGCAGCAAATCTAGGTATTATATTAATTAGGACTAAATCAACTTGATACCTTGGCAAAATCAAATAATCTAATTTCATGTATGCGTAAAACTTGCATAGCATACAGCAACACAACCCATAATATAATAGCACTCTCAATGAAGATTCGTTAAAGTAAAAAATATATATACTTTTTTTTTTTTAATTAAGTCACTTTGCCTGCATCATAAAGCATTTTATGGCTTTCCATTGAGTGGACAAAGCAATTTTATGGACCAAGTCAGTGGCTCTTAATTTGTGGTTGGAGGACCACTGGGGGGGCCGTGAGGCTTACCCAGGGTATCCTCAACTGTTTTACAAAATAAATATTGAAATTAATTAATAGAGTATACAAATAATCAAAACTGAAAATGTGAAAAATGTCTATATTTAATTTTGAATGAAATAAAATATTGAAACATTTGGGCATTTTGTTAGTGTATACTTCTTTTTTATATTTTTGTGTATTTTTTTGATGTTCAACTAATAGAAATGCCGAAGTCCGGGAGTCCCCGCCTTCCAATAACGACTCTGTAGCAGCCCCACAACCCCCAAAGATTCCAGAAAGGATTCAGAAGGGTTCCACAGAAGACAAAATGTTAAGAATCGCTGGTCTAAACTGTCACGATTGGGATTCCTTTCCCATCAAGTGCCACACATGCATTACATTGGAACACCTGGGTTTAAGTGGGTTTAAATTCAAATTGGCCAACAAGGGTCACATCTCTAGGATGATCAAGATAAATAGAGCACTCACACACACACTACATTTATCTCATATACTGCTGATTTGTCTGATGAAGGAAATTTGTTCACCTAGGTTAGGCAAGTTCGCTTTCAGACTGATCATGCTGATACAACCATTATTTTAGATAATACAGTCATTAGCATTTAGAGGGCTTTGGTGGAATCTAACACCGTAGTCCTGCCAACAAGTTGGTAGGCAAGACAAAGAAATCAGCACTTTTGATATCCAGCAATAAACTGTGTAACATCAAGAGATGGTGTATTGGTAATGCTCATTTGAGAAACACGGAAAACACAACCCGGAAGTGTGGTTGAAGGAATGCACATCAATGACGAACATTTAGACTTCATTAAAAACCAACACTACTTCTTTTATATATGCCACCTGTCAACTTTAGAATGATTTTACAAGCATCATCTATTAAGCCTCTACTGTCACTTATGAATCATCATCATCATCATCATCATGATCATCATCATGATGATCTTTATTTCGGCAACATGTGCCGTACAAGGTACAAATAACATTGCATCTGAAACAACTAGTGATAAAATGTAAAATATTAAAACATGTAAAACCAATGTACAAATTATAGGAGCCAGCCATTAAACATACTGCTATTGTCGATGTCATAAATTTATAATTTGACAGTTGTCATACATCCCCAACTAAAAAATATCTTCTCTTGTGCCAGACTATCCCCAAATATTTAGCTAATGCAAAGACTATATGCCCAGATAGGTCGGTCTTAAAGACCCTATATGCATGCGAACAGTGAGAGAACCCCAGGTTTTTACATACTGCAACAATCCATTTCCTCCTCGCCTGCGCGTAAGCATTACAAAAAAACAGTATGTGCAAATCAGTTTCCTGTTCGGATTTACACCCTGGCCAATGGGTCGGGGAAGATTCGGGCCATTTACTAGTATAGGCCCGTAACGGCAAACTGCCATACCTCCATTGGAGATACAGTTTCCTGATAGTTGTTGGGAATATGACATCTAAAACACTTTCAAACCTATAGCTGTCCTTAGTTATTAAAAATGATACCGTTAGAGTGCCTAAGCCTGTTCCTTGTAAGTATGTGGCAAGTTTGCTTTCCTGATACTGAGTGATAAGCTGCCTCCGTGTGGCCTGGAGCATGATGACAATGGGTCAGACCATAGGGTGATAGCCCTAGTTTCCCTAGTTCTTTCTTTATCTAATTTAACCAGGGAATTTTCCCAACATTTGGGAGGGTAAGAATTTCCTGCAGTTCTAGCCTATAATTAACTAGCTCTGGTACAGACCATATCCTACGCCAGATATTAAAGGCCGTAGTCCCATATCTTCATCGAGGGGTCTCAAGCCCCAAGTCGAGTCTCATTGGCAACAAGGGGGTGCTAGGGGAAGTGATAGAAGCTGTCTAATAAATGTATTCTCTATTGCTACTAAATCACGGTTACACATGTAGCCCCAGAGTTCACTTGCATACATGACCGCACCCCTAGCCTGTGCTCTGTAGATCTCTAATGGGGGACCAACCGGCTTACAAGAAGATTTGTTTTTAGTAACAAGCTTGATAATTCCGCCTGCTATTTGGGCCATGAATGCAAAAGGTCTTAATTTGACTACAAAACAGCCTTTCTAGGGTGATTAGGCCAGCTGGCTATATGTATATCTTTGTAAAGTGTTAAGCCATTACTTGGTTCTCTCAGATTTTACTGGCCAATGCTGAATCACGTTTTTTAAAGTTTAAAGCTTCTTGCTACAAGCTCTGCAATGGAGACAATACCATTCCAATTGAAATATACAAAAAAGGATAAATAGTAAGCTGCTGCCTTAATCCGTTCTGCACAATAATTTACATAAACGGAAAGACTTTCCAGACAGTGTTAATAAGTCACAATCATTACACCCACAGTTAAGCTCCACCACATAATTTCATTTGTGCGCCTTTGAACATGCATCAGAAATGCTTCTCTTACTTTACAAGAGTCACAGCTTCCGGAAGAACCTCTGCAAAAGACTCTCGATAAACAATTGCGTTTTTACGTTTGCAGTTCTGTATGACATCATTTGCCAAGTAGAAGAGGTTCAGTCGATGAGGAATACCAGCTGTAAGCAACAAGAATAAACCAGATATAAATATGGTTAGGAAGGTTTGGCCTGACAAGAATTAGGCACAATAAATCAACCACCCACTAAATTTAACACTTTCGCTCAGCTTTCTGTAAGAATGCATCACATACTAAATAAATGAAACGGAAAAAAATCATTAAAAGGTCAAGATAAATACTGAGAAAGATGTGCTACTGATTACCTTTTTGTAACTTGTTAACCTAGAGTACAGGACACATGAAAAGCAATTCTCTGAACAAATCACAGATTACGGATTTATTGTTGAAATTATAACAAGCATTGGCATAACCAATAGGTCGTGCCTTTGGGACCTTAGAAGTGTTTAGCCAAGCAACACTTGATGATGTTGCACCAAGGATATTGTGCTGGATAACTAAACACTTATAAGGTCCCAAAGGCGAGACCTATTGGCTATGCCAATGCTTGTTTTTATTGTTGCCAGATGCCACCATCTGTTTAATGATTTGCAGATTCCAACAAATTAGTTTCTACCAATAGTAAACAAAACATGGTGCTTGTATTTTAATGCAGTAGCAAACTCTTAGCAAAAGTTAACTGGTGACTCTTCAGTTCATGACTGCTGTATTAAGGTGATCTACTGGTACGGTAAACATTTAGTACAGATAATATTAACCCCTTGCCTGCACTGAACGTTCCGCACTAGTGTGGAACGTTCTATTGCACGGGCGGGGCCGTGATGTTCAACATACATGCGCAGCGCTACCGAGGTAGTGCACGCGACGTCCGCTGAACATCGGCAGCAGCGGTGGGGTTAATGTCCTCAGTTGATTGACGGGGAAGAGCGTTTGTCTGCTTGACAAAAAAATTATATATTTAAATAGAATACAAACTGTAAACAATTCTGCCTTTGTCTTCAACATATCATCTTCCATTTGGCATGTATATTCCTGTAGCATCAATGACACTTTTCGGAGCAGCAGTTATTTCAAGACGACAATTCAAAAACAAAATAGCTCAAACATTGTACTTTTAAAAGTCTAATATATTGAGTCTTACATTGCCCTCCAGCAAGGCAATTTAAAAGGTGCTTCTGAAGCCCCACGTATAGGCAAAGAGCAAATCCAAACCTCCAATTCGGACCTAAAATATAAATAGTCACACCTTTTTAGTACAAGAAGTATCGTTAGGACTAGGGCCTGCCGTACACTGCGCAGCAGTGTCGCACAGCGAGTCCTTTTCGAGGGGAATTGAAAATGGACCTGGAAATTCCAAGCATTTGTGGGTGTTATTTCCAGGGTCCATTCTCATTGGCCTTCGCCTGCGTGCTGTTTTGTAACAGGACACGCAATAGGCCATGGGCGGTCGCGTAGCTCCGCCCATGGCCTATTGGTGTCTGTTACGCGCACCAGAGGCCATATGTTTTGAATTATCGCGGCTTGACAGCTGCGATAATTCAAAACATATGCTCGCAGTGGCGCACGTGCACACCACTAGCGGGCATTTTTTTTTTTTACAATACGATCGCTTCCGCGATCGGTTGAAGTGCCGCTTGTTATAAAAGCCAATGGGGCATATACAGGCA